>NC_141685.1:380685168-381885168 GCF_964263255.1 Lissotriton vulgaris
GTGGCTCAAAGGGTGGTCCCATTAGTCTGGTTAGAACAACGTTTAGATTCCAGACTGGTGATGGTGGGTGTCTTGGAGGAATTACACGTTTAAGTCCTTCCATAAACGCTTTAATTGCTGGCAACCTGAATAGTGAAAGGTGTTGCCTGTTTTGCAAATATGCTGCTAACGCAGTTAGGTGTATTCTGATGGAAGAAAAAGCTAAATTGCAACGTTGGAGGTGCAATAGGTAGCAAATGATGTTTTGAGTGGACGCATCAAGCGGGTTAATGTCATTGTTATTACAGTAAATTACGAAATGTTTCAACTTTGCTGCATAGAAAGCTCTGGTAGTGGGTTTCCTTGCCTCTTTGATAATATTCATGCAGTCCGGAGGCAAGTTGAGGTACCCAAACTCTAGGATCTCAGGAGCCAGATCGCTAGGTTCAGCTGTTGGGGATCTGGGTGTTGGATTTCGCCATGGTTCTGCGTTTGAAGACTGGGTGTTAGTCGTAGTCTTTGATGAGGCACCACTGACAGTTCTAGGAACGTCGTGTACCATGGTTGCCTCGCCCACGTGGGAGCAACTAGGATTAACGTCAGCGAATGTTGGCGCATTTTGCATGCCACCAGCGGAATTAGTGGAGCTGGGGGAAAAGCGTACGCAAATTTGCCTGACCAGTTCATCCATATCGCATTGCCTAGCGACTGCGGATGTGGGAACCTGGCGGCAAAGTACTGGCATTTTGCGTTTTTGCTTGTGGCAAACAGATCTATTTCCGGATGTCCCCACTTCCGGAAGAATGGTTGGATTTCCCATTTGTGCATCTGTTGGCTGTGTCTGCTTAGGAGGTCGGCCACTTGGTTGTCTTTGCCTGGGAGGTGTTCTGCCATGAGAAAGATGTTCCTCTGAATGTCCCATTTCCACATTGCTTGAGTTAGGTGCGACAGCTGTGGCGAGTGTGTTGCTCCCTGTTTCTGAATGTAATACATAGCTGTCATGTTGTCCATCAGGATCAACACAGCTTTGTTGCATAAGTGTTTTGCGAAAGCTTTTAGGGCTAGAAAGATGGCCATCAATTCCAGGAGATTGATATGCATTTTCTTTTGCTGTAAAGTCCAGAGTCCCTGTACTGTGTAGTGTAGGACATGGGCTCCCCATCCTAGTAGGGATGCGTCCGCTGTTAGCACTATTTGTGGGACAGGCTCTTGGAACAGTCGACCTTTGCACAGGTTCTGTGGATTCCACCAATGCAGAGAGTTGTATGCACAACTGGTCACTAACACTAGGTCTTTTAGTTGCCCGTGAGCCTGGTTCCACTGCCTTGCTAGGCATTCTTGTAGTGGACGCATATGTAGTCTGGCGTGAGGGACTATGAATATGCACGAGGCCATCATACCTATTAGCTGCATAAACACTCGAGCTGGTAGTGAGTGTTGGGGTCTGCACTTTTGTATTAATGTCCCTGGACCCGTGCTGTGTTGGGATATGCTTTTGCTGACAGTGTATCTATTGTTGCTCCCAGGTACTGTTGGACGTGGAAGGGTTGTAGGTGTGACTTTGGGTAGTTTCGTGAGAATCCTAAACTGTGCAGTAGGTGTATGGTCTTTGACATGTTGTTGGCACATTGCTGGGCTGTTGGCGCGTGTATTAGCCAGTCGTACAGATAAGGGTACACGTGTTTTTGGTGCCTTCTGAGATGTGCTGCTACTGTAGATAGGAATTTGGTGAACACTCTTGGAGCTGTTGTCACCCAAATGGCAGGACCTTGAATTGGCAGTGTTGCCCTTGAATGGTGAACCTCAAATACTTTCTGTGAGCAGGGTGTATTGGTATATGAAAGTATGCATCTTTGAGGTCCAAAGTTGCTAGGAAGTCTCCCTGGACAAGCAATGGTAAGACTTGCTGGAGAGTGAGCATGTGAAAATGCTCGGACAGAATGTAGAGGTTGAGGGGCCTGAGGTCCAATATTAGTCTCAGAGACCCGTCCTTCTTTGGAATTAGGAAGTATAGGGAGAATACTCCTGTTCCCTGATGTTGTAGTGGGACTGGTTCTATGGCCCCCTTTTGCAGCATACTGATGACCTCTTGCTGGAGTAAAGTTATATGTTCTTGTGACATAGGGCGGTGCACAGGTGGTATGTTGGGTGGAGTTGAGGTGAGCTCTAGGCAATAGCCATGTTGGATAATTTGCTTGACCCACTTGTCTGTGGTGATATTTCACCAGACTTGTTAAAATTGTTGTATTCTTCCCCCGATTGGTGTTACGTGGTCTGGAGGGAGTGTCAAGAAGTCACTGCTTTGTATTAGTGGAGGATCTATTTGCATTGCCTCCACGACCTCTGCCTTTGGTATTGTTTCCTCTATAAGCACCCCTGCTGTGTTCTTGTTATATGTGGATTGTGTGTTAGATTTGTAGTTGGAGGATTGCTGTGATGTTCCTCGCGCTCTTCCTCTATAATTGGAGCGACGAAAGGAGCCACAGTGTTGTTGGGACTGAAGTGCTCTCATAGATTTTGCTATTTCTGCATCTTTTTTCATTTTGTCCAGAATAGAATCAACAGCTGGACCAAATAAAAAGTCTGGATTAATTGGCTGATTAAGAATTTTAGACTGGACTTCATTCTTAAAGCCTGATATACGAAGCCATGCATGTCGCCTTATTAGCACTCTGGTATTAATGGATCTGGCAGCTGTGTCTGCCGCGTCTAGGGCACACTTAATGGATGCATTGGTGATGAGCTTTCCCTCTTGTATGAGTTAATCTGCCTGCTGTTTGTAGGAATCAGGCAAGTGTTGGAGAATTTCTTCCAAACTGTCGTAGGGCGCCCTATCATATCTGGCCAGCAAGGCCCGTGTGTTGGCTATTCTCCAGGAGTTTGCTGCCTGAGCCGCCACTCTTGCCTGATGCCTCAAATATTTTAGATTCCTTGTCTGGAGGTGCAGCCTCACCAGTAGTTTGTGAGTTTGCACGTTTACATGCGTTTGACACCACTAAGGAATCTAGGGGTAGCTGTCCTTTGATGTATGTAGGATCTATAGGTGCAGCTCTGTATTTTTTCCCAATCCTAGGGTTTATAACCCCGGCTCTAGTAGTGTCCTTAAAGATGTCACTTGCGTGTTTTAACACCCCTTTTAGCATTGGGAGTGTTTTAACGTGTCTTTCAGATGTTGTGAGTGTATCAAAGAGGAAGTCTTCCTCAATAGCATCAGAGTGCATCTCTACATTGTGGTAGGTTGCTGCTCTAACAGAGAATTAAATGCAACTGTATCCTCTGTGGGTGATGGCTTAGTAGGGTATACTGTAGGGTCTGTAATGGGCAGAATCCATTCACTGTCTGGTTCCCCTCCAGTACCCCATGGCTGCGTGTCTGGCTCTGTATTTAGGTTTTGTGGATAACCAAAACCTACATCTGTGTCCTGATCTTTATCAGGATTGTAGTCAGAGCGTGTTGGTGAGGTTGGGGTATAAGGAGTAGTAGGCATAGCAGGAGTGATAGGTTCAAAGAGGAGAGGAAAGGTAGCACAGTCTCTTTTTCTTTGGAGGATCCTGGAAAAGGAGTTGGTAGAGACCTTTTCTTTTTAGTATAGACAGTCACTTTACCAGTTTTTGGATCAATGTAGATTTTTGACTGGTTGTCTGTGGAGGGATCTGGGTGAAGAAGCTCCTCTTCCACAGTTGTTGGTTTTGGTGTTCCAACCTTTGCTTTTTGTTTTTTCAGTTCGATGGTTTTTGGCACCTCGACCGATTTAGGTGGTTGTATCGCTTTTGGTTGTTTTTCAAAAGGGTTTTGTTGGTTGAACGTCCTTTGGTGGCTTCACAACTTTTATCGGACCAAGCGGTGTTGTCGGTTTGATCGTCTCTTTTTGTTCCTTTGGAGCCTGCTGTTTTGGGTCGACATCCTTTTTCGGGTCGATGGTTTTCAGCTCGACCGATCTCTTTTCGTCCACCTTCGGTTTCGGTTCGAAGCTAGTTTTGGGCGTAGGCCTTGTACTGTTGTGGACTGGTTTGTTCCCTTTGCCGATACTTGAGGCTGATTTGCTCGATCCGACGTGCCTTTTGGGGGTCGATTCGACAATTTTATGTTTTTGTGTTGAATCAACGTGTTTTGGCTTCGAGGTTGACTCGACGGCCTTTGACTTGGAGCTTGACTCGACTGCTTTTGTCTTCGATGTCGGCTCCACGGTCTTTGGTTTCAAGGGTCTGTTGCCTTCGGGTCGTCGCCTTTAGGCTTCGACACCTTCCGTTCGACGTAATTCGGTCCGAAGACCATATTGTCGACAAGTTTCGGTCTCGATGGACCCGATGTTGTGTGACGTGTCTCATAGGGCTATTTCGATATGTTCTTAGCCGGGCGATATGGCGGGGCTGTAGAACGAGGTTGTTGGTCTCGGCTAAGGCCTGCTGGCGATGCCTCGACCGGAGTCTCGGATAGAAGTGTAGTGTCTATATGGGGCGGTGTACTCACGGTTCGCCCCTCGCCGTCATCGGAGTCGTCTTCAACTGCTACGATGTCCTGATCATAGTCTTCGAGATCGACGATTAGTTCTTCCTCTTCGGGGTAATATTCGGAGTCTGCCTCAGAGTATTGTTCGTCGTCTCGGTCTTCAACGCTCGCTAGATCTTCTTCATCCCCGAAGATGTTATCGGGCTCCGGAGCCGAACGTTGCATTTCTTGCCTCGCCGCCAGTCGATTCCGAAAAGTATTTTTAGATCTGAACTGGGCACAGGCAAGGCAACTATCTTCGTTGTGATCCGGAGATAGGCATTTGTTGCACACTGGATGCTTGTCTGTGTGCGGGAACTTTGAGTTGCACTGAGGGCAGTACTTGAACGGACTTCGTTCCATGGACGGTCGGTCCACGTAGTGTCGAGAAGGCCTCACGGCCCGATTCGACCACTGGAGTGCAACTGAGATGTAAAAAGTGTATCGGCACCGAGCGCTTAACAATACCGACGGTATCCAAAGGCCTTTTGGCCTTTCAAGAAGTTTTCTAGATTCCGAACTTGGAGAGTAGGAAAATACATCCGAACCCAATGGCGGAGAAAAACAATCTGGGGATGGAGAGGATGCCCATGCGCACTGTAGTCCGAGGGAGGAGCCACCTATCTCGTGATACTTCGAAGACTCTTCCAGGACAACAATGTGCAATCATCCGGACCCAACACTAGGCGGGATCTATGCACAGATATGAATTCAGCAGCCCATATGCCTCGAACCATGGAACATTGAGTTTGCCTTATGTTGTTATATTGAGACTATTTGTAGGAAGCTGGCTCTGTATATACAATACCAAAGTGAGGTATAGTGTGCAGAGTCCAGTGGAATCCCAAAGGTAGGCAGAGGTAAAGTTAGATAGCACCTCACTCTATTTGTGGTAGTGTGGTTGAGCAGTAAGACTTTATCAGAGGACAGTGTTAAGCATTTGTACTGCAACCGAAACCCAGCCTCTCAAACCCCTTCCCCACAACCAGTCCAAAGGCCAGGAGACTCAGCTAAACCTGGGAGAGTCTTTCTACTCTTTCATGCGAGGAAGAGTAGTGGAAGTGGGTAGAAAGTTGAAGGGCCTACTCTGCCTTACATCCTTCTGTCCAGGTCAGTTCCCTCAACAGTTTCAGGACCTAATTCCCAATGCTCCTTTCCTAGCTCTTCAGTTTCTTCACTTCACCTTTTTAGTTTGGGCTCACAGGTGCCTACCTCTGCAAAGTCTAACTTAGCTAGTGCAAAGCCCATCTTACCCACATAGGTTACCCACAGCTTGAGCAACCCCACCATGACCAATAAGGTCAGGGGGCCTAACTTGCTATTTGGCAGAGGGCTAGGCCACCATGCCAAGGACAGTGCTCTCATGAAGGCTAACACCCAGCAGATGCTACTGACAGCTGTCAGTAGCCAGACCCACACCATTGACCCTCCGCTGGTATGTGAAGTGGCTAACTTACAGGCTTCTTTGGGTGCTGGTAGTCTGTCTGCTGTTTTAGGGTAGGGGGTCCCTACACTTGGTAGTGAACACCATTCTTCCAACCTCTGTTCTGCCAGCTGAGGAGCCACCAACTCAGGCTGGACAGTTGCCTGACTAGTCAGGGCTTTTTGTTGGCTAGGGGGACTTCACCAGGGCCAGTTTTGGAGTTCTCCCTTACTGGGATAGAATCTACCTGGCCCACTGGAACTGTAGCTAACCGTTGTCCACCTTTCCTACACTGTCTTTTGGGGCTTAGCTGCACTGACTGCAGGTTGAGTCCCCCCCCCGGTTTCTTGGGTGAGGTCTGGCATTGGACCAGTACCACTCTTTGGCTCAGACCAACCTCTGGGTGGTCATTCCAAAGGGGGAGTTCTTTACGGACTACAACCTTTCTCCATCTAAGGGACCCATCTATTTCTAGGATCACTACAGCCACAGGCCCAACAGTGACACCCCCGGGACAGCCCTTAATCTTTTTGTTTCCCCTGGGACATACTGGTTAGAGAACCAACCTGTCACACACCACAGTGTGACTGGCACAAGTATCTCTCATGGCAGTGGCTGGGATTCAATTCACCAGTAGGTGGTGAAAGTGTCTACTTCCCTCTGGAATCTGCAACTCACCTTTTGGGCCCAGTTTCCAGTCGAAGGCTAGGAGGACTTCCTCGTCTGAGGAATCACCCTCCAAAGCTACACTGGCAACCCCTGGAGCTACTCTAGGGGCTTTGTTTTTATGACAGCTAGGGTCCTTGGAGTGGCGTCCTGCCTTTTGACAGTTGTGACACCATACCTTGTTGGGATACCAATTCTTACCTTGGTACCCAGTTTTGGTTTGGGAGGTGTCTTTGGACCTACCCTCCAGGACACGTTTTTGGGGGGCTACCGGGGACTCCTAAATTTTATCTTTAAGAGGCTCACTGTCTTTCCTCTGGGGAGGTTTTGTAACCCCTTTCTTTTGGTCACCCCCCAGTGGACGTCTTAGTTACCCTTGTCTTGACCCAATGGTTCGCCTTCTTTCCTAATTCTTGGGGAGTATTTGGACCTAGGTCTACCAGATACTGATGCAACTTTTCATCAATGCAATTACTTAATATGTGTTCTTCCATAAACAAATTATAAAGACCGTCATAATCTTGCACTTTGCTTCTAGTCAGCCAGCCATCTAGTGTCTTAACTGAGTAGTCTACAAATTTCACCCAGGTCTGACTCTCTGGGTTTTCTGAGCCCCCCTGAATCTAACTCTAAACTCCTTAGTTGTGAGTCCAAATCCCTCAAAGTTCTCTTCATGAGGTCATAAGAACCAGCATCAGCCGCACTAAGGATCAGAAGTCTTTCTCTGCACTCACCAGAGAACAGGTCCCAAAGGATGGCTCCCCAGTGAATTTTCTTCACCCTTCTGGCTTCACAAGCCCCTTTAAAAGGCTGTGAACCACTTGGTGATATCATCATCACCCTCCTCAAATTTAGGGACAATCCCTTTGGGATCACAGGATCCTTCTTTTTCAATATTTGTTTAATTGCTGCCACCATTGATGGGTGCTAGTCCCATCTCTGCTCTTTCTTTTTCTAGAGCCTGGAGTCTGCTCTCTAGGTGTAATCTTTTGGTCAACCTGGCTAGCAGGATGTCCTCCTCATTGAGGCTGTCCTCAATGTGCTCAGTGGTACCTGATCTACCTGTGTGGGATCTAGGTACTGAGAGGTTGATTCTTGGAGTCAGAGCCACTTTGTTTCTCCCTATGAAGTGGGTGGGGTTGGAGGTAGAGGGGGGCTTGATCTACCTGGTCATCCCCTTCCTCTTCCTCCTCTGATTTGTCTTCACCATTTTCAGATGGGTGGTCCTTAGCATACCCAGCCAATAGCTCCTGGAGCGTTCGTATGGTGGGATGGGACCCATTGGCTATGTTTTTAATTTTATAAAGGCATCTTACCTCCTTAAAAGACAAGTAAAGGTAATAAGTGAGGTCAAGCTCCTCAACTAGGTCCTCTATGACATTGTGGTTATTTTCACTAACAGCTGGGTTCTTGTTTTGAGACATTCTAACAAAAAGTTCTAACCCCTCTTACCCTAGCTAAAGTGACTATGTTTCTAAAATTCTAAAGGGACTTAACCAAGGCGCTAACAAGACTTTTTGTAATTTTGCAAAAATGCCAATTTGAAAAAATCTGAATTCTAAAGACAATTTAAGAATTCTGTCCTGTGATCAGGTGGTAACCAAGTAGTCCAACAAATGCAAAGTTGTATATCCCACCCCTGACCCACCAATGTAGGAAGCTTGTTCTGTATATGCTATAACAAAGTGAGGTATAGTGTGCACAGAGTCCAGTGGAACACCAAAGGTAGGAAGAGGTAAAGTTAGATTGCACCTCACTCTCTATTTGTGGCAGTGTGGTCGAGCAGTAAGGCTTTATCAGAGGACAGTGTTAAGCATTTGTTGTACACAGTCAGTCAGCAAATAAATTCACACAATCAAAGACAAAACTTCAGAACAATTGTTTTTGTTTAAAAGTATTATTTTAGTTATTTTATTTCCTAGAACCAAGCAAGCCTGGCACATGTAAGTGATAAATACTTTGCAGTGAATATACAGTTGTAACACAGTTTGAATTGCAATTGTCAATGTACTTTGATTTGTGAACAATAGTGTTACCGATAATGCAATGCCTTTCAGAAAACTGTACATAACCTTTGTATAGGGTTTTTGGAAAAATTACAGGTAAGTTACTTTTGAGATTACGTTTCTTACACAGTGCAGTCTGCCTGGATACTGCACTGGGACATTTCCTGTAAACAGGTAAGTAAAAGCGTTTTTATTCATTAGTACAATTGTAAAGAATTTCTTTAGGTTTTCCAACACCACACTTAGAAACTTTTCATAGAAAAACAGTCAATGTTATCCTTTGGAGGATAATAGTGTTATCGGTTTTAAGGTAGTACTTTGTTGTGGGAGTTGGTGCTCTGGGGTTAGACTCCAGGATCCCCCAGGGTCAAGGATGCACTCTTGTTACACCCTCAGCGGCACTAGGGAGGCCAGGTACAGAGTGCGGAGGCCCATGTTATCCAATGAGACATAGGGAGCCTCCAGTTGATGGCTGCTGACGAGCAGGCCACTGGGTTGTGGGAGCAAAGCTCCTGGACTTAAGCTCAGGGCAAATGGGGGTTTAGGCCTGCACAAAAGTGCAACCGGCTGACCCAGTGCCGCTGAGGGTGCATGAGTGCTGTTTTGGAGTTAAAAGCCCTTTAGCTGTCAATGGGGAGTCTCTAGTTTGCAAAAGCACAGCAGGCTTGGGGACGAATGTCTTATGGGTGCGACTAGCACTTGGGGAGGTAAGTTGGGATCTTGGGGGTTGGTTATGCACCATTGGTTGGGCCACCCAAGGCCTTGGGGCGTTGGGTGCAGGGGTGCCTTTTAGGGTCGGATCTTCTTACCAGCTTCTGGTCGCGGTAGGGGGGGGATCTTCCGGTTTGAGGCTGCATGTGTCGGCTGGAGGCAGGTCAGTGGTCGCCGGATCTTGGGTGAGGTACGCCTGGAGGACCTCGTCTTGGTGTTGGGCCACTCTAACCCGGGCCATGGGTGTCGGGTACAGAGTGGTGCAGTCCCACAGATCCTTGCAGAACAGGAGTCTGTTGTTCATGGGAGACAGAGTCTTTGGGATTGAAGGCAGGCAGGTCCTCCGGGTTTGTCGAGGTTGCTGGCTGCAGGACACACTGGGATTTCGCAGGAGCAGGTTCGAGGGGGAGAAAGGCTGGTTGGGCTAGGGTCAAGTCAGTGGGCGTCTTCCTCTTCTTAGCTTCGGCACAGCTGTTCGGTCCTTCTTTTCTTATTGCATGTTCTTGTCTGAGGAAGCAAGGTTCAGGAGGGCCCTTAAATACTAGAGTTAGGGGTGTTACCGATAGGTAAAAAGGTTGGGACCAATGGGTCCCTTCCCTGGGGTGGGTACACCCCCTATTATGCCACCCTACAGTAGAATGGGGGCAGGAGCCTGTCACTGGTTGGTTCGGCCCTACATCCTCAAGAAGGCGGGGACTCAGATTTGTGCTTCATCTCGCCTCCCCCACCTGAGGGGTGGAGTTGGCAGAGGGGGCACACCACTTTCCCTCACTTGTTTTTCCTGCCAGCTTTCCTGTCCAAATTGGGGGGTAGAACCAGTGGGGTGAGTTACTGAAAGCAGCAAATAGTCTGGGGAGGCTCACAAAGGCGGCATGCTTTTGAAGATTCCCCTTTGTAAACCCTGCCCATCGTGGGGGAGGAGACTTGGCACCTCCGTCCCAGGATGTGCATTGTTTCAGGCCCCAGAGAGCAGCAGGTTCTCGACCCAGGGGTCCAGAAACATGTCTGGTGGTGGCAGCAGAAAGCAGCCACTCAGCCTAGACACTAGGGGTAGGTCGTTTTTCAGGGGGCATCCCTAAGATGCCCTCTGTGCGCATTTTTCATTAAATCCCACACTGGCATCAGTGTGGGTTTAAGGTGCTGAGAAGTTGGATACCAAACTTCTCAGTTTTCAGTGTAGCCATTATGGTGCTGTTGAGTTTGTAATGACAAACTCCAAGCACCATATACTCTTAATGGCAGCACTGCACTTACAATGTCTAAGAATGGACTTAGACACTGTAGGGGTACAGGGCTCATGAACCTGTACCCCCACCACTGGTATAGGGCACCCAGCTAGAGGGGTGACTGATGTATGCCTGGGCAGTGGCTTGTAGCCATGGCACACAGGGATGTGTGCCATGTCGACTCTTCACTTTGTTCTGCACCAAGACACGCAGCCTGCAAAGGCAGTGTATGGGTGTAACGGTACAGGGCCTCTAAGGGTGTCACAATAAGTGCTGCAGCCCTTAAATGTCTTCCCTGGTCACAGTGCCCTGGGTACTATTTACCAGGGGCTGACATGTGGCCAGAGATAGCAATTGGGTACAGTTTTGAGTACAGAACACAAGCCCGGGGAACCTGATTGGCAGGGACCCAGGGCACATGAAGTCAAAGTGCCTCAGTAGTCTGGCAAAAAGTGAGGGTTTTCTGCAACAGAAACCCAGCTTTTCACACTATTGTGTTGCCACTTAAATAGCATAACAAGTATCTGACCCATCATAATATCATAATTGTTAGAAATGGGGGTCTCTAGTTGCCAATGGTTTGAACCTTTGTCCAAATAGAGACCCTTGCTTCTAGTCAGGGTAAGGGGCTAGACTCCTAGATAACCCCTGCTCACCCCCATGGTAGCTTGACACGAGCAGACAGGCTTATCTCAGAGGCAGTGTGTAAAGCATTTGTGAACACACACAGTAAATACAGTGAAAACACTACAAATGGATACCACACCAGTTTAGAAAAATAAGTAATCTTTACTAGACTTAACACAAGAACAAAAAAAAGGACTTTAAAATGGTAGAAATAGCTTAGTTCAATGTAGATGGTAAATGCAACACTTTACTCTTAAAGTACCTTGGAATCGTCACGCAAAACAAAAGGGTTGCAGGGAAGGTGATGCATCAGTTTCTTGCTTCAGGGAAGGTGATGCATTGGTTCCTTACTGCAGCGCAGGGGAGGTGATGGGTCGGTTCCTTACTGGAGAGGAAGTGATGCGTCGGTTTCTTACTGCGTTCCGGTTACGATGCGACAAGATGGCGCCACAATGCGATGCAACAAAATGGCATCTTTGCTTCAATGCGACAACGTGGATGCGGTGCGTGCATACCAGACGGCCGTGCGGCGAAATCGATGAACTTTGGAGCCGCGACAGGCTTCTTCGGTGATGCGACCGCAACCTCTGCAGCAGCGGCACGCTTCTCGGTGATGCAAAATGCATCCTCGGCAATGCAACGGCGAACAGCTGAGGCGGGACACGCTTCTCCTCGTTGTGTTGCGCTTCCAGTGATACGCAGTCTCACAGAGAGCCCAAACAACAGCAGGCACCTCACTGCAGGCAGAATTCCCAGAAAGGGAATTCAGTGGGAGCTGGTGGTTAAGTCTTAGAGCCTGCCTCCTGGTCTGACGTCTCAGGGACACAGTCACAAGCCCTTGGAGATCTTCCTTAAGATAGTAAAAGTTCACACAAAGTTCCTTTTCTCCTTTACTTGGCAATAGGGTAACCACTACAGGCCAACCCCAAACTGAAGCTCCACGGCGGAGAGGAGAGACTATTAAGTCGGCCAACAGCTTACCTCACAAGCAAGAGTGTTAATAGGAAGCTGTTCCCCTCCCCCACCATTTCGAGTTTTTTACTAATATAAACTCGATTCCCCTTCACATAGAGAAGGGCTCTTCTGAAAGGTGATTTTCCCCTTTTTCACTTCTGATTTGGGAGAAGGGTAAGGGGTGTCACCCAGGTTCACAAAGGTCCTGAAGAAAGCCGGGGCATTGTCATTTGCCGGCTGAAACATATCGACACTTAAGCAGGGTGGAGCAGGTGGAATCTCATAATAAGTTCCTCCACCCAGCATCCACGTCTTTTCCTTTTAAACCCTGGACAGGGGACCGGATATTAAAACTGTAATAAGGATCCCCTGGAACCAGCTTTTAATTCCACTGATCCTGCACTATTTTCTCACCTCTTAGTTCTCACTAACTCTGCACTGTATGTTGTATTGTCTTCCCCTCCCTATTGCTCCACCTTCAGTGTTGGGTAAACACAGAGGTGTGTTAGCAGCCCAATGATGAAGCATGACACAGCTTGCTGTGTTGGAGGGCAGTTTTAAAAGCAAGGTGCTTTTTCCTTGACTCACTCTTAGCCACTTTTTCTTCCTGTTTTATAATTGTTTCCCCTTCTTTTTGTGATATACAACCACAAACGGCAACAGCTTAGGGGCAGTAATCTTTCTCCAGCTTCTCCCGTTCTTCTCCTTGGCAAAGGGTTTGTCTTAATTCCCAGAAGTGATCTAAAGTTCTGTGGTCTGGGCTCCAATTTTTATACTGCAAAATACTTTGTCCTCTGAAGGGAGAGAGTGTTTGTAACTATTTAAAACCAGTTATGTCCTCCTGGGTGCAGCTCCCTGGCAGGAGGTGGAGACAGCATTGTTTGAGAGCAGACCTGGCCCAGGTAGCCGAGAGGAAATCTCCTCCCCCCAACTCTCTATTCTATAAGGGCTCAGGTCAGTGAAAGGGAATCTCCTCCCCCTACTCTCTATTCATTGCAGGTCCTAATCAGCCCAGCCCTGACCCATCAGACTGCTAGAGCCAATGGCCTCTCCAGCCCCTTGTCACTCACAAACCAGACATGGAATACCCAAACCCAGCAGAGACAAATGGATCATTAGGCAAGAAAATACCTACTTTCTAAAAGTGTTATTTTCAAACACAGAATGTAAAAAGTCACCCCTAAGGTAGGCCCTAGGGCAGGGTGCATTGTATGTAAAAGGTAGGACATGCTCCGATGTGTGTGGCATGTCCTGATAGTGAATTACAGCCAATTTCTTTTTTCACTATTGCAAGGCTACCTGTTCCCATATGCCAGAATGGGCAGTTTGATTATAACATTTTATAATCCTAACTGACCCAGGGAACAAGGTAGAAATTCGAGTTTAGTATGCCTGAACTCAGAATGTTAAAATACATCTTTTAGTGAAGGTGATGGTCATTGGCTTAAAGGCAGGAATACAAATCCCCACTGGTGTTGAGCCCATTGGGAGTCTTGGTGTCTAGATTAAGGATGTACCTAGTTTCAAATGTTCCCATACGTGTGTACATATATATGTATATATGTATGTACACACACACACACACACACACACATATATATACACATATGCATACACACATATACATATATACATATATATATATATATCTGAAAGGCTGCTTACAAAGGTTAGGTGCAACGACGCAGTCCCAGTCAGCACCAAGGAAGCAGACACGAGCCCAAAGTAAGTGCAAAAAGCAAGTAGCGTTTGTTCCTTCATGAGTCCGCCATAACGCGTTTCACCACCGGAGTGGCTTGATCACATATATATATATATACACACACATGCACACATATATATACATATAAATACATATATATACATGTATATGAACAGATTTGGATCTAATTGTATTGGAGCTGAAGTTTCAGTCACTACCTTTATACACAATTCAAACAGACACCATTCATTTATGGGGTTACTGTATGCTTTTATTTATATGCATTTCTCTTTGACAGTCAATCGTGAAGTTTTCCAATTTATCTATCTCTTTTTTCATGTAACATTTTACCATAATTTAAGAGTGTGAAAAGATAGAAATAATTTATTTAGAAGTGTGAGTAACACTGCTTCAAACCACATTCTCAAATGAACCCACATCCAAGAGGCAGAACACGTCAGAGAAAAGAAAAAGAAAAAGGTTTCACTTTTTTATTTGAATACTTACCCTGGCCCAGTACCGGAAAGCTAACACCAGTGGGATAAGGGAGGGTTCCAATTTTCCAAGAGCAGCAAGCAGATCAGTTGTAAGGCATGCCACATCGTTGCCAGCACTAACTTTACACATTAGACCACTGTTGAATCAAGGAAAGAACAGCTTGAGAATAAAAAAATACAATCATTGGTAATATTCATGAAGTATAATATAAACATAACAAATAAAATAAAAAGAGTCTTACTTCTAACCATGAGTAAAGTTTCTCATTGGTATGCACAACTTGATAAATTGTTAATCCCACAAATGTAAACGTATAGGTAGATTATTTCACCATAACAGTTTCCTTAATGTATGTGCGACTCATATTCATAACACTTACATTGCTTCCTGTGGGCAAGGAGAATCTGGAACAATCATGAAGATTCAATCAAAATATCTTGGTTTTTCATTTTTCAAGCAATTTTAAAGAGTATTGTTGGGTATCATGGTCTTTTGTGCACTCCAGATAAAATGCAATAATCTTTCGCACATCAAGGATTTGGTCAAAATGAAACGTGCCCTGCTGGCAGAATATAAAGGTTGTGAGACAGAAAAGGCTGCAACTCCCTGAGATCACATTGACCAGACCCGAACTGAAAGAAGTAATGTTGAACAAATAACAGTGTAGATAGTTAACCTCCTTTCCAATACAAATGTCATAGCTATCTGCAGCTGAATGTTTTTTGGAGGTGGGCTTTGGGTTGAATATAAAAGCATATAGGAAGAATAGGCCAACAACTCTACCAATTAGTTCACCAATCAAGAGGAAATCCTAAACAACTTTTCCCCCTATTTGGATGGGTAAAGAAGGGCTAGGTGGCTGCAAACCCACTGTTGTAAGTATCTTTTTTTCAGTTTGAAACTGGTAAAAAGATTCATATGCTGTGCCTTGTTTCCACCACATCTCTGGAGGTGAGTGTAAAGTTAAAGTGAAAGGCCAAGAACTTGGTGAAGAATTGAAGAATTGCAAATTGAAAGATTTCCTTTCCCACCACAAACTGGAGGTAATACCTCGGAGTGTCGAGAACAAGGATAAGAAAGGTGCTGCTTTGCAGGCTCAGGAAGAGCAACCAAACCTGTTAAATGAAGGCCTGCAGCACTTGTGCAAATTAGATGATTTTGAACATGAGTTCGAGTTCATCAAAATGAGGGAAGAGGAATAGCTGTCCTATCTGTTCCCCAGAGTTAGGCAGAATTAATCAAAAGTGGATAGGACACTTGTAACCACTAATACCAAGAGAAATATTTGGAAAACCCTCATAAACGTTGTGTATAACGTAAGCGGTATATGTTGTTGGCCGCCCCACACAGACGTTATGGCAGCAATCATTGGGTTTAACAATTGAAATTGCCAGCCTCACCCGAGGCGTTCTCTGGTTTTGTGGCAGTCTCCAGAGAATATAGAGTTACCCCACTGAAAGTGCGTAAAGGTTATATTAAAAAAGCTTCCAGGCGACTGGGATATTCTTTATTAGTGACGCTGGACTCTTAAGTTAAAAATTGGTTGGGTATGCTCGCAGGAATTTAGGTATCCATAGCATATATTAATCGGATTGCAAGAACGTCGACATGTTTCTGCTCTGTTGGCCGGGAATGGTCTAAGAGCATTCGTCAGGACAAATACAACATTTAACACAGATAGAAAAACATATCACTATTTGTGATATTTTTGGGTAGATTTATAAACTTATTCGTCTTACCCTTCTGTTTGTGGTATATGAGGTCACCTCTAGTTAGGTGAGCTTTCATATAAACCTTAAGGATGAAAAGTTAGAGATCCATCAGGAGGAAAGGACTTTGTCCCAGGCCGCTTTGGCAATGTGCCGCGTCTTGTGCTGACTCTGCCTCCTGGATTTTGAACATGTCCCATTTCAAAAAGCCTGAGAGAGATCTTTTCTCACAGCATGCCCTCCTTCTTGGGAACAGAAATTAAAGAATGTGAACATCTCTCCACCTTTGGAACCATACCACTGCTAGAATGGATGAGAATGCGAACCTCTCAGATGCTATAGAAGAGGATCTGATCGAAAGAACATATTACTTACCTTCGGTAACACTTTTTCTGGTGGATGCATGTATCTACCAGTGGATTTGTCACCTTTTGAATATCCCATTGCACCAGCATTCCAGGGAAACATTTCTTTACAGCTCTCTCACGTAGATGAAGACATTACAACGCCACGTCTCCACACACGACTAAGTGTGGCCTCATCGAAGCCATGAGATGCCCTCATCGGCATGCTGACAACAGTTTCGACCCATTTTTTTGTGCCGTCGAGGCAAACAGGTGAAACCAACAGCGCCCATGCAAGAGCATCTGAAAGATCTCCAATAAAAGGCTGTGTGTGTATATTATATATATATATTATATATATACATACACACAAAAACATATATATACACGCATTCGTACATGTAAATAAAATACATACTATATAAACAGCTTTGTTTTTTGCATAAGCAGACGAGCAACGGGTGGGTGGGTGGGTAAGTGAGGAATCCACAGGTAGATATTGTATGCACCAGAAAAAGTGTTATTGAATGTAAATAACGTGTTATTCTGATGGATATATCTACCTGTGGTTTCCTCACCTTTTGAACAGAACCCCCAAGCAGTCCCGCACTCTGAGTTGGGTGCCTATCTGTTTATACCAAAAAGTCCTGTAACAATGAATGGACGAATGGACCGTCCCTCCTCACTTCAGAGTCTAAACAATAGTGCTTCGCAAAAGTGAGGAGGGAAGCTCAAGTCGCCACTTTGCAAATGTGAACCATAGGGACACCTCTAGCCAAAGCAGAAGTAGAAGGCTTAGCTCTAGTATATGGAGCTCTAATACCTTCAGGTAGTTCCTTGTTAGCCATGGTGTAGCAGATCTTGATGCATAGGATAATCAATTTCGAAGATGACCTCTTAAGCACTGCTTTTCCTTCCATCTTGCCCACATAGCCAACAAACAGTAGGAGATAACGAGTTATGTTCACATAGAAGTTCACAGCTCTTAGAGTCCAAATAATAAAGCCTTTCTTCCTCTTTAACTGGATGAGGGGGGGAGGATATAAAGTAGGAAGGGTGATAAACCGGACCAAATGGAAGGGAGTAACCACCTTTGGCAGGAAATCAGCCCTAGTTCTCAATACCAATTTCTCTGCATATAAAGTTGTGAAGATGTCAACTAAAAAAATTGTTTTGAAAGTAAGTAACCTTAAGGGACAACTATGTAGAGGCTCAAACGGAACACCCATAAAAAAAGGTTTACACCAAATTAAGATCCCACTCAGGCATGATAAACGGAGTGGGAGGGAGCTTGTTACTAAGTCCCTTAATAAACCTTAGGAGATATAACAAGCATTTGCAATGCAATAGGTCTCGCATTAGGAAAGTTTGAGCTATTGGTATTGTAAATAACACATTTTTTATTCAGGTTTTGTTTTTGAAAACAGCGAAATTAATAGCTTTGTCATTTACAATGCCAATAGCTATAACTTTCGCAAATGTGACACGTATAGCATTTGTAATGCAACATGTGTTGTATTTACGTGACTTATATGTATTGATATTACAAATAACAATGGCTTTTAATTTTTTTTCAATAATTAATACTTAAATAAAAGTTATTGTCATTTATAATGGCAATAGCTTAAAGTTTTGTAAATAACTTTTGTGAAGATTATGTTCAGTGTATTTTATTGTGCCGAAAATCCAAGAACAGAAGTGAAATATTACCATCTTTTTGTTACATTTGTAATAAAACTTGAAACATTGAGAGAATATATTTGAACCAGGTGTTGTTGAATGGTTGCACAGATTGATGCTGTGGTGGCGCTGAGTGATGTGATGGCGAACAAGTGATGCTGTGGCATTCAGTGATGCTGTGGTAGCGCATAGTGATGTTGTGGTGCTTTTGAGTGATGCTGTGGTGGTGCAGAGTGATGCTGTATGCTATGCTATGTTTCTTTTTGCTATCCTATGTTTTGTTTTGTTATGCTATGCTATGTTTTGCTATCCTATGCTTTGATTTGCTATCCTATGCTTTGATTTGTTATGCTATGCTGTGTTTTGTTATGCTATGCTATGTGTTGTTAGGCTACACTATGTTTTGCTATGCTAGGTTTTGTTCTGCTATGCTGTTTTGTTGTGTTTTATTATGCTATGCTATGTTTTGCTATGCTATGCTATGCTTTGCTGTGTTTGGTATGCTAGGATATACTATGCTATTATATGTTTTGTTTTGGTATGCTAGGTTTTGCTATGCTATTATATGTTTTGTTTTGCTATACTATGTTTTGTTGTGTTTTGTTAAGCTATGCTATGTTTTGTGTTTTGCCATGTTTTGTTATGCTATGTGTTGTTGTGTATTGTTATGCTATGTTTTGTTATGTTATGTTATGCTATGTTTTGTTACGTTATGCTATGTTTTGCTTTGCTATCCTATTCTTTGTTTTGTTATGCTACGTTTTGTTATGCTATGCTGTTTTGTTACGCTGTGTTTTGCTATGATTTGCAATGCTATATTTTGTTATGTATGCTATGCTATGATTTGTTGTGCTTTGTTATGCTATGCTTTGTTGTGCTTTGCTATGTTTTGTTCTATGTTTTGTTACGCTATGCTTTGTTTTATGTTAGGTTATGCTATGTTTTGTTTTGTTCTGCTATGTTTTGTTATACTATGCTTTGTTTTATGTTATGTTATGCTATGTTTTGTTAGGTTATGCTATGTTTTGTTCTGCTATGTTTTGTTATACTATGCTATGTTATGCTGTGCTTTGTTTTGTTATGCGGTTTTATTGTGCTATGCTATGTTTTGTTGTGTTTTGTTATGCTATGTTGTGTTTTGCTATGCTATGCTTTGTTATCCTATGCATTGTTTTGTTATGATATGCTATGCTATGTTTTGCTATCCTATGCTTTTTTTGTTATGCTATACTGTGTTTTGTTATGCTATGCTGGTGAGGGTGTGTGAGGGTGTGTGAGTGTGTGTGAGGGTGTGTGAGTGTGTGTGAGTGTGTGTGAGGGTGAGGGAGTGTGTGTGAGGGTGAGTGAGTGTGTGTGAGGGTGTGTGAGGGAGGGTGTGAGGGTGAGGGGGTGTGAGGGTGAGGGGGGTGAGGGGGGTGAGGGGGTGTGAGGGTGAGTGAGGGTGTGTGAGGGTGAGTGAGGGTGTGTCAGGGGGTGAGGGGAGTGAGGGTGTGTGAGGGTGAGGGTGTGTGAGGGTGAGGGGGTGTGAGAGTGAGGGTGTGTGAGGGTGAGTGCGGGTGAGTGAGGGGGTGTGCGGGTGAGTGAGGGTGAGTGAGGGTGAGTGAGGGTGAGTGAGGGGGTGTGAGTGTGAGGGGGGTGAGGGGGTGTTAGATCTGGGGGTCTCTAATTGGCAGAGGTAAGTACCTTAGACCAAGTAGGGACCCTTGCTTCTAGTCAGGGTGAAGGAATACACACAGTAGATAACCCCTGCTCCCCCTCTAGGTAGCTTGGCGCGAGCAGGCAGGCTTATCCCCAAGGCAATGCGTATAATAAATGTTCTTAACACAAACAATGATCCCCCATCCACCACAAACTGAGACCACACAGGTAAGTATATTTATAAAAATATAACTTTATCTATTTGCAGCAATTAAAAAATCAACAATACACAATGGTTGCTTCTTTGCAGAAAGGTTGCACTTAAGCTTGATGGTTGCACTGATTATCAGGAAGTTCAAATGTAAAAAATCGGTCTCAAGTCTCTTAAATCAGTATAAAAAGAAAATAGTGTTACTGACTTATTTCAAATTAGCTCTTAAATGGGTTGCCAGCGCAATACCAGCGTGTTCTTACTTCAGAATCAGCCCTTCGATATACTGCGCCCAAGCAATGCGAGCGCTTTTACCCCAATGGCTTCAGATGCACCGCGCCGAACAGAGCAGACTCGCTCCCAGCCCCGGCCGGTCCCAGCAGCCCTCCGCCCGCTCTCAGATCCTCTGGGAGCGGCGGGGAGCTGGCTCGGCGATCGGAGCAGGGACAGACAGGCCAGGGGCCGGGGGCACACACGGCGCTCCCTCGGCGAGGTCGGGTCAATCTTCCCCGGCTTCGGCACTGGAAACACGGCTCTCGCGAAGGTCCCGATGATGTGGACCAATCCGGTCCCGGCTCCCAGACAAGCCTCCACGGATGCCCGGGAGTCAGCCAATGATAGCGCGGCTCCCGGGACAAGCCCGCAACGCTGCAGACGCCGGCAGCCAATCAGGACACAGCCTCGGTAATAACGCGGCGGCGCTAGGCCAATCCTAGCGCGGCATTTGCTGAGGGGGCTCGTTCTTTTTGACCAATGGGAGCGCGGCGGCTTCGTTCTTCGGCCCCGCAGCTCCGACTAGGGACAGCAACCTTTGAAGGGTATTTCTGGCCCCGGGCCGCGGTGGTGAACAGGCGGCAGATGATTTTTGAGGGTGCAGGTCACAGCAAGACCGCCCTCACGGCCACACAACCTTTTTAGAGCAGAACTCACGAGGGCAGACACCACGGACCTCCGACCCTCGCTGAGTATGTGCCGATGAGAACACCGATCACTGCCCACGCTCAGCAGTTGGTCATAAAGCACGCACCAGGCCAAAACAGCACGATCTTCACAGCGTCTTGGAGTTTCTTTAGGAAACTTTTAACCCTGGGTTCCAGGAACAGGAGGCCAGCTCTTCTCAGGCCCTTGGAGATTCAAGTTGAAGACACAGCAAAGTCTTTTTAGTTCAAGCAGGCAGGGTCACAGCACACAGCAAAGTCCCTTTCCTCTTCTCAGCTTTTAGTTGAACAGCAGAACAGGTCAGCCCTTAGAGCACACAGCAAGGCAATCTTCCTTCAGTTCTCCAGCAGTCCTTCTTCCAGCAGAGGTTCCTCTTGATTGTAGAATCCGATTTTCTGTTGTCAGGGGTCCTTCTCTTATACCCCTAAAAGTCTTTGAAGTTCTTTGACGTCTTTGTGCAAGTGGGCCCTGAGCCCTGTCTAAACCAGTTCTGGGTGTTACTGGGGCTTTCCTGGCTTCCTTCTTTCTTTCAGTATCAGGGACAGAGGTGACAGTCGCCCAGCGGGAGGTGGAGTCAGCATTGTGGTCAGGCAGGCACAGCCCTAGTCACTCCCAGGTGCTATCTCCTCCCACTTCCTTGGCAGCAGATGCAGCCTTTCATTCACGGGCTGACTCAGACAACCTCCTGGGGGCTCTGCAGCCCCAGTCAACCCTCAAACCAGACAGTCAATCCATAAACAGTCCCAGGCACATAGAAAGGTTAGACAAGAGAACAGCCACTTTCTAAAAGTACTATTCTCAAACACAGAATGTAAAAACAACCTTTCCTAAAAGATGTGTTATTAAATTCTGAGTTCAGGGATATCAATCACTTATGTCCCATCTTGTTCCTATGAGAAGATAGGCTGGTATACATTGGGACCAGCCTCCCACCATGTTAATCTAAGGAGCAAGATAACCTTGCAGCAGTGAGCACACAAAATGGCTGCTGCTCACTACCAGAGCATGTTACGTGCACTAGTACATGCTCGACCTTACCCATGCACTGCACCCTGCCCAGGGGGGTACCTTGAGCCTTCCATAGGGGCGACTGATGTGCACAAACAGGGAAGGGTTAGGCCCAGCCAGTTGGGAAAATGGCCAGGCGGATATGGCAGTCCACTGACTGCACACAGGCCCTGTGCTGGCAGGCCTGAGACACCATTTTAGGGCTACTTATGTGGGTGGCGCAATCTGCGCTGCAGGCCCACTAGTAGCATCTGTCATCACCAGCCCCGGCACCCACAGTGCACTTTACTAGGGACTTCATGGTGATACAAATATGCCAATCAGGTATACCCAATCAATATGACAATTTACATAGGGAGCACTTACACTCTGGCACTGATCAGCAGTGGCAGAGTGTCCAAAGCATCTAAACCAGCAAAAACGAAATCCAGCACGGCATCAAAAATACAGGAGGCCGAGGCAAAAAGATGGGCGAAAACCACGCCAAGGGTGTCAGGTCTAACAGGGGGTATGAGGGTGAGGTGGTGTGAGGGTGTGGGGGTGTGGGGGTGAGAGTTTGTGAGGGTGAGTGAGGCTGAGGGTGTGTGAGGGTGAGGGAGTGTGGGGAGTGTGAGGGTGTGAGGGAGTGTGAGGGTGTAAAGGTGAGGGAGTGTGGGTGTGTGAGGGTGTGTGGGGGTGTGAGGGTGAGGAGGTGTGAGGGGGTGTGTGAGGTGTGTGAGGGTGAGGGTGTGTGAGGGTGAGGGGGGTGTGAGGGTGAGGAGGGTGTGAGGGTGAGGGGGGTGTGAGGGTGAGGGGGGTGTGAGGGTGAGGGGGGTGTGAGGGTGAGGGGGGTGTGAGGGTGAGGGGGTGTGTGAGGGTGAGGGTGTGTGCGAGGGTGAGGGTTGCGAGGGTGTGGGTTGCGAGGGTGTGGGTTGTGAGGGTGTGGGTTGCGAGGGTGTGATGATGTGTGAGGGGGAGGGTGTGGGGTTGTGCGAGTGTGAGGGTGTAAGGGTGAGGCGTTGTGAGTGAGGGTGAGGGGGTGAGTGAGGTTGAGAGGGTGTGTGAGGGGGTGAGAGGGGGGGTGAGGGTGTGTGTGAGGGTGAGAGTGTGTGTGAGGGTGAGAGGGTGTGTGAGGGTGAGAGGGTGTGTGAAAGTGAGTGAGGGTGAGTGAGGGGGTGGGTGAGGTGGCAGGAGGGTGAGGGTAAGGGTGTGTAAGGGTGAGGGGGTGTGAGGGTGAGGGGGTGTGAGGGTGTAAGGGTGAGGGGGTGTGGGTGTGTGAGGAGGTGTGGGGATGTGAGGGTGAGGGTGTGTGAGGGTGAGGGTGTGTGTGAGGGTGAGGGTGTGTGTGAGGGTGAGGGTATGTGTGAGGGTGAGGGGGTGTGTGAGGGTGAGGGGGGGTGAATGTGAGGGGGGGTGAGGGGGTGTGTGAGGGTGAGGGGGGGTGAATGTGAG
Organism: Lissotriton vulgaris; assembly: GCF_964263255.1. Classification (NCBI taxonomy): domain Eukaryota; kingdom Metazoa; phylum Chordata; class Amphibia; order Caudata; family Salamandridae; genus Lissotriton; species Lissotriton vulgaris. The sequence continues at coordinate 380,708,409 of NC_141685.1, forward strand.
GGGGGTGAGGGTGAGGGGGGTGAGGGTGAGGGGGGGTGAGGGTGTAAAGGTGAGGGAGTGTGGGTGTGTGGGGGTGTGAGGGTGAGGAGGTGTGAGGGTGAGGGGGTGTGTGAGGGTGAGGGTGAGGGGGTGTGTGAGGGTGAGGGGGTGTGTGAGGGTGAGGATGAGGGTGGGTGAGGATGTGGGTGAGGGGGGGTGGGGGTGAGGATGTGGGTGAGGGGGGGTGGGGTGTGAGGGGGTAAGGTGAGAGGGTGAGTGAAGGTGAGAGGGTGAGTGAAGGTGAGAGGGTGAGTGAGGGTGAGAGGGTGTGAGTGTGAGAGGGTGTGAGTGTGAGAGGGTGAGGGTGTGTGAGGGTGAGGGTGTGTGAGGGTGTGTGAGGGTGAGGGTGTGTGAGGGGGTGGGGGTGAGGGTGTGTGAGGGTGAGGGGAGTGAGGGTGGGTGAGGGGAGTGAGGGTGTGTGAGAGTTAGGGTGTGTGAGGGTGAGTGAGGGTGAGTGAGTGAGGGGGTGTGAGGGTGAGTGAGGGTGTGTGAGGGTGAGGGGGTGGGTGAGGGGGTATGAGGGTCAGGTGGTGTGGGGGGTGAGTGAGGCTGAGTGAGGGGGTGAGAGTGAGGGTGTGGGTGAGTGAGGGTGTAGGAAATGGGACCCCCGGCCGGCCAGGGCTTGCGCCACAGCCAGTCAGAGACCACCACTCCTATGTAAAGTAGACCCCTGCTCACCCTTTAGGTTACGCGGCATGGGCAGTCAGGCCTATCTCGGAGGACATGTGTGAAGCATTTGCGCACGCACGCACCAACAACAACATCCCGGGCCTCCCACAAAAAGAACTCCACACCAAGTATATATGAAAATAGTCTTTGTATTAAGAAGGACACATAGGAACAACCACTTTACAATGTGCTCGAGGCACGGCAGGGGTTACAAGGGAAAAGGTACAGGGCAGGGCCAAGGGACCACTGCCAGGAATGTGCACATGGAGTTGGCATTTAGAACATATAACAGCTGGGAGCTTCCTCGGACTAGGACTAGAGCACATAATCACCAGGGGTTTAGCATTAGAATACGTCACGCCCCGGGGTCTCATAGGACTAGCAATAGAACTCACTCTAACCAGTATCGACATACATGAGGCAAGGTTATACGAAAGGGATGGCAAGGTACATAACACCACAGACGTACCTGTAACACAGAATAACTCTCAAGGAGCACAGTTAACATTTAGTGAGTACTTTCAACAGGCCAACTGGCCTTCGGGGGCTGGGACGCCCCAAAGTCTCAATGTCAGGGTGGGCTGCAGGTAGCCTACAATAATGCAAATGCTACTTACCAGTATGCATCTGTTCTTGGCATGTAGGGCTGCTGACATTCATATCTGTGCATAGATCGCCGCCTAGTGTTGGGTCCGGATGATTGCACATTGTTGTCCTGGAAGAGTCTTCGAAGTATCACGAGATAGGTGGCTCCTCCCCTGGACTACAGTGCGCATGGGCATCGCCTCCATCCCCAGATTGTTTTTAGCCATTGTGGCCGAGATGGAGTGAACTATGTGAGTGATGACCATGCTTATGAGCATATACATGAGTACTGCAGCTGCTACAGGCGCCGGGTAGGAGAGCGGGCGATATGAATGTCAGCAGCCCTACATGCCAAGAACAGATGCATACTGGTAAGTAGCATTTGCAGTTCGAGGCATGTGGGCTGCTGAATTCATATCTGTGCATAGAATACACAGCAGTCCCCCCATTATCGGCGGCCGCCCGTGCCAGCTGCAGCAGTTTGGAAAAGTGTCTTGAGAACAGCCTGACCTACAGCTGCCTGCTGTTTAGAGTGCACGTCTACACAGTAATGTTTAGTAAATGTATGTGTGGTAGACCATGTGGCTGCTCTACATATATCCTCTAAGGGAATGTTCCCAAGGAAAGCCATAGAGGCCCCCAACTTTCTGGTGGAGTGGGCTCTTGGTGGAATTGTAAGAGTGCGTTTAGCCTTAGCGTAACAGATCTGAATACATTTCACGATCCACCTAGCAATACCAGCCTTGGAAATAGCGTTACCCTTGTGGTGTGATGCAAAGGCAACGAAAAGCTGCTTAGTCTTTCGAAAATCCTTCGTCCTGTCAATGTAATACATTAGGGCCCTTTTAACGTCAAGGGTGTGGAGCATCCGCTCCGCCAGCGACTCAGGATTTTGAAAAAACACCGGCAACTCGATTGTTTGGTTTATGTGGAATGGAGACACAACCTAGGGTAGAAATTTAGGGTTAGTGCGGAGTACCACCCTGTTAGCATGGACTTGGAAAAAAGGCTCTTGGATGGTGAGGGCCTGCAACTCGCTAACCCTCCGTAGCGATGTAATTGCTACTAAGAAAGCCACTTTCCAAGTCAGAAACTGAAGCTCACAAAGGAGGACCCATCAGCCTTGTAAGAACCACATTGAGGTTCCATTCCGGAGCTGGTGGTGTCCGTGGTGGAATGACCCTTTTGAGTCCTTCCAGAAATGCCTTGATAGCAGGCACCTTGAAAAGTGAAAGGTGTTGCCTATTCTGGAGGTACGCGGCCATCGCAGACATGTGAATGCGGATGGAAGAATACACCAAATTGCATTGGTACAGATGGAACAGGTAACAGATGATGTCCTGAATGGAAGCATCAAGCGGGTTAATGACGTGGTTCGCACAATAAATGACAAACCGCTTCCATTTAGCAGGCAGCAGCCCCTGGTAGATTCAAGTTAAGTCCAGAGTGTCACAGCACCCTTTTTATACACACATTCTTGGTCTGAAGGGGCAGGCAGGGAGAGAACCAGCTGCAACTGGTTATGGGGGGATTCTTTACACTGGCCAGGCTAGGAACATCAGCCGCACCCCAGGGGGTGGAGCCAGCATTGTCTGGGGAAAACCCAGCCTCATTCATGACACTCAAACCAGACAGTCAATCCACAAGCAGACCCAGGCTCACTCCTCCCCTCACATCAGCATGCTAAACACTCCATTCACCACCGGGGCAGACCCTCCCAGATCCTGGGAGCCAGGCTCACCAGCCAGCCTCGGCCAATCATACGCCAGGCACACATTCCACAAATATGCCAACTTCCAAAAGGGGGACTTCTATACTAGACCCACTCATGCCACATATACCGTTGCGCAGCATTCAATCTCACGAGTTCATACATACCAGACTTGACCCTGCACACCCAACGCATCGGGAACTACCGAGGACTCATCCATTCCCCATGTATTCCTATGGAAGGGTAGGTCGCTCTCTCTTCACACGCACTCAGAGGGGGAATCAGAGAGGTAGGCTCTCAGTCTCTCCTCCTAAAAATACTCTCTCTCCACAGCGCGGGGACACGCCGGGAGGCGTCACCAGGCGCTTTACAAACCCCTATAATAATAATAATCACCATCCCCAGGTTACATATACCATAAAAACTTCAGGGGCGGACCTCCCAGACGGGCCACGTCCAACACATGCCCGTCCCAGCCCAAACGCAGGGTAGACAAATCACTACCGTGATGGACTTCCCTGCTGCAGGGCGATAAAACATGGACGCGGCCCGCACTACCGGACACCCTCCAGTTCTACGCCACATGGACCGATAGACATACACAGACTAAAAATAATTTAAAAAAAAAAAAAAAAAAAAAAATGAAGACATAGGCCCAACCAGGCTACCCACCTGGTACTCCTTAGTTGTCCATGACTAGGACCAGGCCCTAAGCCATCCAGATACCACTGGTCCCTGCTAATCCGAAGTGGGGACGGTACCCCTGGCCCACAATAGCCATTCTCCACTCCCTTTCTCAGTGTAGCCACGACTACCACTGTTCCTTCCACCTAGGGTCCGCACCCTCAGGCTTGCCAGAGGTCACGGGCAAGAATGCCCCACCCTACCTCTACTTATGAGGTTCCGCGCTCTCCCAGGAGAAACACCCTCAGAACACATTCTCCTACCAGTCTTGGAATTTCCTCCCTCCACTGGTCTTCCACCTGGGAACTAAGCGTTCAGCTCTCCCCAAGGCAAGCCGCGGCAGCGCCAGCAGGTCTTCCTTGTCCGGGATACAACTTAACATAAATTCAACAAGATGAGCCGCGGCAGCGCCAGCAGGTCTCAGTGTTCAGCTCTCCCCAAGGCAAGCCGCGGCAGCGCCAGCAGGTCTTCCTTGTCCGGGATACAACTTAACATAAATTCAACGAGATGAGCCGCGGCAGTGCCAGCAGGTCTCAAGGTTCAGCTCTCCCCAAGGCAAGCCGCTGCAGCGCCAGCAGGTCTTCCTTGTCCGGGATACAACTTAACATAAATTCAGCCAGGGCGACACCTGACGCCTAGAACACATTCAGCGGTGTACGGAACACATGATGCATCCAACACATTCAGCGGGGTAAGGAAGGACAGGATTATCGTTGATTCAGCAAGCTCCCCATCCCAGAGAACTTACACTCCATTACTTAGCACACCTCAACATTCATCCACACACCGTCCCCTAGACTGGTAAGACAGTTTTCCACCGCCCCTGATTCCTCAACCTGACCCTTGTGGCACAGGTACCATTACTCTAGGGAAGGGACAAGGACCATACACATTTGAACACAATTACGCAACCACTACTGGATCCCACCCTTCTGGTGAATCCAGAAAACCATATTGCACTAGGGAGATGGTTTACCCTCCCAAGCTAGGGACACCTAACTCACAGTATACATGCACACATTTTTCCACAGAACAGACATTTAAGTAACCTTTAAAACTCTCCACAGAACGGGTATTTCTATTAATCTTTAAACATTTTCCACAGAACAGACATTTTTAGCAACCTGACCTGACCCCATGTGGCACAGGTACCATTACTCCAGGGAAGGGACAGGGACCATACACATTGAACACAATTACGCTGCCACCACTGGATCCCACCCTTCTGGTGAATCCAGAAAACACATTGCACTAGGGAGTTGATCTACCCTCCCAGGCTAGGGCCACCTAACCAGAACATATTTTTCACAGACGGACATTTAAGTAACCTCCTAAAAACAATAATCTCCTTTCTTTGCGACCATTTACAATACAGAGTTTTGTAGGGAGGCCAGTTATCGTTGTGGTACTGCGCAAACACAAGTCCGGATCCCACCGCTAGCCACCAGTGTAGGAAATGGGACCCCCGGCCGGCCAGGGCTTGCGCCACAGCCAGTCAGAGACCGCCACTCCTATGTAAAGTAGACCCCTGCTCACCCTTTAGGTAACGCGGCGTGGGCAGTCAGGCCTATCTCGGAGGACATGTGTGAAGCATTTGCGCACGCACCCACCAACAACAACATCCCGGGCCTCCCACAATAGGAACTCCACACCAAGTATATATGAAAATAGTCATTGTATTAAGAAGGACACATAGGAACAACCACTTTACAATGTGCTCGAGGCACGGCAGGGGTTACAAGGGAAAAGGTACAGGGCAGGGCCAAGGGACCACTGCCAGGAATGTGCACATGATGGAGTTGGCATTTAGAACATATAACAGCTGGGAGCTTCCTCGGACTAGGACTAGAACACATAATCACCAGGGGTTTAGCAGTAGAATACGTCACGCCCCGGGGTCTCATAGGACTAGCAATAGAACTCACTCTAACCAGTATCGACAAACATGAGGCAAGGTTATACGAAAGGGATGGCAAGGTACATAACACCACAGACGTACCTGTAGGAAGGAAACGCAGAATAACTCTCAAGGAGCACAGTTAACATTTAGCGAGTACTTTCAACAGGCCAACTGGCCTTCGGGGGCTGGGACGCCCCAAAGTCTCAATGTCAGGGTGGGCTGCAGGTAGCCTACAATAAACCTAAACGTGGTGGCTGCCCACGAAGTGCTGGGCAGCCGTAGATGATGGGGCCTCACGTTGGAGCCTCACGGGCTCGAGGACAGGGGTGCTGGGGCTGAGCCTCGCCGGCTCGATAGGGCAAGGGACAATGGTGGAGCCCCTCGGGGCTCGGGTTACTGGAACCCGTGGTGGAGCCTCCCGGGCTCAGGAGGAATGCGCCAAATGGGAGAGCCTCTCTGGGCTCGAGAAGCAAGGGGCCACGTGGGAGCCATCACGGGGCTCTTAGAACCAAATAGTGGGCGGAGCCTTGCAGGCTCATCGGAAGCTCAGGACCAGATCTGGGCAAGCGGGGTCCCCCTCGGGGGACCCGGCATCACTGGGGGCCCCACAGGCCCAAAAGCACAACAGACGGGTCGTTGGAGGGGAGGGGCGGGCACCGACAATGTGCCCCGACGCCCCCTCCTCGTAGCTGCACTCACCGGGTCGGGTGGTGGCCGTTGGAGGGGAGCTCCTGCTCCATGGAACCCTCCAGGCGTGCGGGCAGCCTTTCCTTTCCTCCCCGGGCTTGCCTTCGCTCGGGGATCTCCGCCCAGGCCCTCGAGCTGCTTCCTCTCCCCTCTCGCCAGTCCCAGCCAATGCGAGGGCGGCGCCAGCGCAGGGACCAATCCCAGCGCGGCGCGGCTCGTGACGTGGCGGACCGGTGTCTCGGGAGTCGGGGAAGCTCGGGCTGGCGGCGGTGACGGGGGATAACCCCGGGAATGCCGGGTGGCACCGGCGCAGTGGATAGAGTCCAGGAATCGAGGTGGCGCTCACTGGGGGTGTAGAACCTCTGTAGCACGGGGCAGACGCCGGGTGAGCACCGGTTTGTTGAATATAGCGCTACCAGCGCTCGTGCAGGTGTGAAGCGCCCCAAAGCGGTAGAGGGCAGGGAACAGCGCTTCCAGGTGCTGGGCAGAAGGGACAGGGCTCCCCAAGCGCTAGATGCAGGATAATAAAGTCCCTAGGTAGTCCAGGACCTCAGGGTGGGCCCAGCAGCGCCAAGAAGGGGAAAGGGCCATCCTCAGTCCAGGAGTAGGGCAGGGCCCAGGGAGGCAAGCCAACCCTGAGCCCAAGCAGCAGCAGCCCCTGGTAGATTCAAGTTAAGAACAAGAACAAGTCCTTAGTGTCACAGCACCCTTTTTATACACACATTCTTGGTCTGAAGGGGCAGGCAGGGAGAGAACCAGCTGGAACTGGTTATGGGGGGATTCTTTACACTGGCCAGGCTAGGAACATCAGCCGCACCCCAGGGGGTGGAGCCAGCATTGTCTGGGGAAAACCCAGCCTCATTCATGACACTCAAACCAGACAGTTAATCCACAAGCAGACCCAGGCTCACTCCTCCCCTCACATCAGCATGCTAAACACTCCATTCACCACCGGGGCAGACCCTCCCAGATCCTGGGAGCCAGGCTCACCAGCCAGCCTCGGCCAATCATACGCCAGGCACACATTCCACAAATATGCCAACTTCCAAAAGGGGGACTTCTATACTAGACCCACTCATGCCACATATACCGTTGCGCAGCATTCAATCTCACAAGTTCATACATACCAGACTTGACCCTGCACACCCTACGCATCGGGAACTACCGAGGACTCATCCATTCCCCATGTATTCCTATGGAAGGGTAGGTCGCTCTCTCTTCACACGCACTCAGAGGGGGAATCACCATCCCCAGGTTACATATACCATAAAAACTTCAGGGATGGACCTGCCAGACGGGCCAAGTCCAACAGAGGGTGTGTGAGGGGGTGGGGGTGAGGGTGTGTGAGAGTGAGGGTGTGTGAGGGTGAGGGTGTGTGAGGGTGAGTGAGGGTGGGTGAGGGTGTGTGAGGGTGAGGGTGTGTGAGGGTGTGTGAGGGGGTGAGGGTGTGTGAGAGTTAGGGTGTGTGAGGGTGAGTGAGGGTGAGTAAGGGTGTGTGAGGGTGAGGGTGTGTGTGAGGGTGAGGGGGTGAGGGGGTATGAGGGTGAGGTGGTGTGGGGGATGAGTGAGGCTGAGTGAGGGGGTGAGAGTGAGGGTGTGGGTAAGTGAGGGTGTGAGGGGGGTGGGGGTGAGGGTGTGTGAGGGTGAGGGGAGTGAGGGTGTGAGGGTGTGTGAGGGTGAGTGAGGGTGAGTGAGGATGAGTGAGGATGTGTGAGGGTGAGGTGGTGTGGGGGTGAGTGAGGCTGAGTGAGGGTGTGAGGGTGAGGGAGTGTGAGGGGGTGTGAGGGTGAGTGAGGGTGGGTGAGGATGAGTGAGGATGTGTGAGGGTGAGGTGGTGTGGGGGTGAGTGAGGCTGAGGGAGGGTGTGAGGGTGAGGGAGTGTGAGGGGGTGTGAGGGGGAGGGTGTGGGGTTGTGAGAGTGTGAGGGTGTAAGGGTGAGGGTTGCGATGGTGTGGGGTGCAAGGGTGTTGGGGGTGAGGGGGTGTGATGATGGGTGAGGGGGAGGGTGTGTGTTGGACAGGCCTCGTGGCATGCCCGTCCCCTCCCCGCACGGCGGGTCGCGGACCCCTGCCACCCCTGTTTCCCAGGCAGGAACAACCCATGCAACCCGTCGGGTCAACCCACGGCCCGTCCCCAACGGAACATTGGCTCATGAACACAACAGTCTCGGCTGACCCGGGTCCCTTCCCGAACCATGGTCTCCGGCCCAGCCACCATTTTGGACACTCCACGACCAGGCCTCGTGGCCTCGGGTAGACCTCGGCCTCGGGCCCAGCCAGGCCACGACATCGAGGCACCACCATCCACCCAGGGGGTAGAGAGACCACTTGGCAAGTCAATGGGCGAAGGAGTGTTGATGGCTCCCCTCCGCCCGGTTTCGATCACCCTCGGCCTCCCTGGGCGCTGGCTCCACCCCCCTGCTGGGTGTCTGGACTCCCTCATCCCGGACCTCCCGACCTCCAAGTGCGAGGGTCCGGACATCAAAGGGCGCCAGACCTATAACTGGGGTAGCTCCAGAGCAGGAAGGCAGCTGTATCCTGGAGTCGAGAGACCCGAGACAAACTCATCCTTGGAGGCCTGCTGGCGCTGCCGCGGCTCCTCTTCGTGAACCATCTTGAAGGCCTGCTGGCGCTGCCGCGGCTCACCCTCGTGAACTATCCTTGAAGGCCTGCTGGCGCTGCCGCGTCTCCTCTTCGTGAACCATCTTGAAGGCCTGCTGGCGCTGCCGCGGCTCACCCTCGTGAACTATCCTTGAAGGCCTGCTGGCGCTGCCGCGGCTCCTCTTCGTGAACCATCTTGAAGGCCTGCTGGCGCTGCCGCGGCTCACCCTCGTGAACTATCCTTGAAGGCCTGCTGGCGCTGCTGCGGCTCACCCTCTTCGTGAACCATCTTGAAGGCCTGCTGGCGCTGCCCCTACCTGCGAACCCACCAGCTCGAGGATTGTGAGCTCCACACCCGCTACCCCTGTACCCGTGCGGTACAAAGACTGTCCCGCTACCCTTTCCCTAAAGAGACTAGAATTGGCGGGATCCTCGTATCCTGCTTCCACTGTACCGTCAACTACCTTGCCTAAAGATATATAAAAGTGTGCAGAACTCATCTCTGTGTGGTGTCTATCTGTGGGGGGGAAGTTGCTCGTCCGTACGATTACAGGAGAGGGCCCTCGCCAGGAGGCCTCTCCCCCTTGCTCGGCCAACCCTCCGGGTCCCCGTCTAACATTGGTGGCCAGCGGTGCGATCCGAGCCGACGCATAATCCTACAGAGAGTAACTCACCCCACGACACACAACAGCCATGACGACAAAAGAGAGTGGAACTACCGAAAAATTTCAGATGGAACGGCTGGAAGAATACAGCCACAAAGAACTAAAGCAATTCTGCATCGATTTGGGCATTGCTACCACAGGACTGAGCACAAAAGATGACCTCAAGCACGCCTTGGAATCTTGGGTGGAGACGGAAGCGTCCCCACCCCAAAATCAAAGCCTCGAGTCCACAGAAGCAAATACCACCCCCGTGGAAGGAAGAAGAGCGGGCCTCTCGTCCGAAGAGGCCCAAGAACGGGAGAAAAGCCGGCTCCACGAGTTGGAGCTGGCTCGACTCCGCATAGACGGAGAACTCAAACTGGCAGAACAGAAGATAACCCTCGAACACTTACGGCTCAGGGAAGTACGAGAAGAGAAAAAGAGCCAGAGGGCGCTAGAAGAAAAGAGACTAGCATACGAGCATGAACGAAATTTAAAAGAACTCGAAATTCGACGGCAAAACAAAGACCTTGGCGTCCCCGGGCACCAGAGTCCCGCTTCCCCTGCGGACCCCAAGGTCCACATCCCCAAGGACGTTGTCCGGGAATACTACCGGAACGATGATATCCAGCAATGGTTTAAGGCCTACGAGGTGGCCATGACCTCCCACCGAATTCCGCGGAGCGACTGGGGAGCCGGGTTATGGGGAAAGTTCGTCAACGAAGGAAGAGATGCCCTGCTGCAACTCCCTGACCACGAGATGACATCCTACGACCACATGAAGGCCGCCCTCCTCACTCGCTATGGGCTCACGCCCGAGATGTACCGGCAGCGATTTCGAGACTGTAAGAGAATCCCCGGTACCACCTGGGTGGAGTACGTAAACTTTTTTTAGCCAAGCCCTCGAGGGATGGATCAAGGGCAGCCAGGTCACCACCTACGAGCAATTATTAAAGCTCATTGTGTGGGAGCACCTCTCCAATAATTGTTTCGTAGAACTGAGGCAGCACCTCCTCGATAGTAAGCTGACCGAACCTCGGAAACTCGCCATCGAAGCAGACCGATGGGAGAGCACACGGGTCTCTTGGAACTGGTCCAGCGAACAGAGCAGGGCCTCCCAGGGGCCCCCCCACCCCCGGGGAGGAGGAGGAGGAGGCCAGGGTCGGGGCCGGGACACCGTCACGGTGCCCCGCACTAGCAATCCCCCGCCCCCGGCCGGAAGAGGAAGCCCTCCAACGCGGCCCGGGTTCCGCTCCAAAGTCACCTGCCACAAATGCCAGCGACCCGGCCACTACGCCAATGATCCTAACTGCCCGAAAAATCAGAGTCCCATGAACCGCCAGATCACCGCCGTCGCCCTAGGAGAAGAGCCAGGCCACTTAGAAGCCGAAGAGTGCGAGCAATACCAGCCCGAGTGGGAGCCAGCCGCCAGGTCCCTGGTCTGTCTAGGGGAGAGGGACATGGTCCCGCGGGCGCCCATTCCCGCTAACACGCAGAAATACAGCCAGTGGGTCACCATCAATGGACGCCGGGCTGAAGCCCTCCGTGACACAGGGGCCAGTGTGACCGCAGTCCGCTGCCATCTGGTGACCCCCGACCAAATCCTACCCAATGTACTTTGTCCAGTACGGTCGGCAGACAACTCCGAAAGCCTGTGCCAGATGGCCCGCATCCCCTTCGAGTGGGGGGGGGTGTCTGGCATGCTAAAAGTGACTGTCCGCGACGATGCTCCGGTGGACTGCCTTCTGGGGAACGACCTCAAGAGCTCGCCCTGGTCAGCCGTTGAGCGAAGAGAGATCCTGGGGATGCTTGGTCTCCCGGAATGGGTCTGTGTGACGACCCGATCCATGGCCGCCCGCACCATCTCCAGCCCAGAGGAGCAGGAGAGGCCCGAACCTCCTCCACCGCTCATCGCAGAAGAAACTACCCCTGAGCCTGGTCCTCCGGGGCTCAGCCACGTAGAACAGGACCAACTCCAAGACATCCCGGAGCTGGCCCAGTGGCGCCAAGAGGGTGGCCCCACTCAGGAGCAGTTCCGCCAGGAACAAAGCGCGTGTCCCTCCCTCGAGGGCCTCCGACAACAAGCCATAGCCCAGAGCGCAGGGGATGCCTCGGGGGCCCACTGGATCTACTGGGACAACGGGCTGCTCTACAGTGAGCAAAAGATCGCCGAACTGGGAGCCAGCCGGGTGCTGGTGGTCCCCCTCCGATTCAGAGACTTTCTCTTGAACCTGGCACACGATGTGCCTCTTGCCAGGCACCTCGGGCAGGACAAGACGTACAGCCGCCTGGTGACCCACTTCTACTGGCCAAAGATGCGGAACGATGTAACGAACCACTGCCGGGCCTGCCCCACCTGCCAGGCCAGAGGGAAGAGCGGCCGAAAACTTAAAGTCCCCCTGCAACCCTTTCCCATCGTCACCACTCCCTTTGAGCGGGTGGGGATAGACATTGTGGGGCCCCTGGAGCCCCGAACAGCGCAGGGTCACTGGGTCATACTTGTCCTGGTGGACCATGCCACCCGCTAACCCGAAGCCATACCGCTCCGGACCGTAGCAGCGCCCGTGGTGGGCCGAGCCTTGATGGGGATCTTCTCGCGGGTGGGCTTCCCCCGAGAAGTCGTCAGTGACAGGGACACGAACTTCATCTCCAAGTACATGAAGTCCCTGTGTCAACAGTGCCTGGTCACCTACAAATTCACAACCCCTTATCACCCGCAAGGTAACGGACTAGTAGAGCGATTCAACCGCACCCTCAAGGGGATGATCATGGGCCTGGAAGAGCCACTCCGTCGCCAATGGGACGTGCTGCTCCCGTGCCTCCTGTTCGCTTACAGGGTGGTCCCCCAGAAATCCCTGGGCTTCAGTCCGTTCGAACTCTTGTATGGACACCCCGTCCGGGGCCCCCTCAGCCTGGTCAAAGAAGGGTGGGAGGTGACCCCTCCGAAGACTCCCCCGGATGTGTACAAGTACCTCTTGGCCCTCCGGAACCAGACCCGGCGGTTCAGGGAACTTGCCAAGGCCAACCTCGAAGCCAGCCAAGAGGACCTGAAGTGCTGGTATGATCAGAACGCCTCGTCCATCGAGTTCGAGCCGGGACAACAGGTCTGGGTGATGTCCCCAGTTGAACCTTGCGCCCTCCAGGACAAATGGACGGGACCCTTCAAAGTGGTGGAGCGCAAGGGCCCGTCACCTACCTGGTAGACCTGGAGTCACCCCGGAACCCTCTACTGGTCCTACACGCCAACAGACTTAAGCCCCACTTTGTACGCTCTGAACTCAGCCTCCTGATGGCTACCGACAGCGGGGCTGAAGAGGACTCCGAGCCCCTCCCCGATCTCCTGAAGACACTCGAGAAAGACGGCTCCGTGGAAGGAGTCCACCTCTCCGAGGCCCTGTCTCCCGTGCAACGCAAAGACTGCCAAGACCTGCTTCTACAATTTGCCGACCTATTCTCCCTCATCCCGGGGGTCACCCGGGATAGCCCGGGGCGTACAGGGTACCGGATCGAGTACGCGCCTGCATCTAGTCGGAGGTCTCCAAGATGCTGGCTCTAGGAGTGATGGAGCCTTCTGACAGCCCCTGGGCCAGCCCGGTCGTACTGGTCCCCAAGGCCGCCGCCCCGGGAGTCGCCCCCGAGCTCAGGTTCTGTGTAGACTATCGGGGTCTGAACGCCGTCACCAGGACCGACGCTCACCCCATTCCCCGGGCAGATGAGTTAGTCGACCGCATGGGGGCCGCCCGCTACCTGAGCATCCTTGATTTGACAGCAGGCTATTGGCAGATCGGCCTCACTCCCGGTGCCCAGGAGCGATCCGCATTCTCCACCCCGGATGGCCACTACCACTTCAAAGTGATGCCCTTCGGAATGAAAAACGCACCCGCCACCTTCCAGAGACTCGTGAACAAGGTCTTGGCGGGTCTGGAGGAATTCAGCGCCGCCTATCTGGACGATATTGCCGTGTACAGTCGGGCAAAACACCTCCACCACCTCCGGGAGGTCCTGAACGCCCTCCGGCAGGCTGGGCTAACCATCAAGGCCAGCAAATGCCAGATCGGCCAAGGGTCCGTGACCTACCTGGGGCACCAGGTGGGAAGTGGCCTGGTGGCCCCCCTCCAACTCAAGATCGCCGCCATTCAAGCGTGGGAACCCCCGGTCACCCAAACAGAGGTCCGAGCCTTCCTGGGGCACACCAGGTACTACCAGCGCTTCGTAAAAGACTATGGCAGCATTGTGGGGCCCCTCACAGAACTCACGTCCAAAAAGAACACCCAGAAAGTCCACTGGACTCCCGAATGTCAGGCGGCCTTCGAGAAACTCAAATCCGCTATGTGCACCGCCCCCGTGCTCCAAGCCCCCGACTACAGCCGGGAATTCATAGTACAAACGGATGCCTCCGATCATGGCGTTGGGGCCGTCCTCTCCCAACTCAACACCGAGGGGGTTGATCAGCCAGTGGCCTTCATCAGCCGACGCCTGCTGGCCCGAGAACAGCGCTGGAGCACCATAGAGCGAGAGGCCTTCGCCGTGGTGTGGGCCCTCAAGAAGCTCAGGCCCTATCTTTTCGGTACCCACTTCTGGGTGCAAACAGACCACCGACCCCTGCAATGGTTGATGCAGAGGCGGGGAGAGAATCCAAAGCTTTTACGTTGGTCCATCTCCCTGCAAGGGATGGATTTCACTGTGGAGCATCGCCCAGGCCAAGACCACGCCAACGCAGACGGCCTGTCCCGCTTCTTCCGCCTCGGCGAGGAGATTACCCAAGAGGATGGGTGACTTTCCCTGCCTTCAGCTGGGGGGGGACGCATGTTGGACAGGCCTCGTGGCATGCCCGTCCCCTCCCCGCACGGCGGGTCGCGGACCCCTGCCACCCCTGTTTCCCAGGCAGGAACAACCCATGCAACCCGTCGGGTCAACCCACGGCCCGTCCCCGACGGAACATTGGCTCATGAACACAACAGTCTCGGCTGGCCCGGGTCCCTTCCCGAACCATGGTCTCCGGCCCAGCCGCCATTTTGGACACTTCAAAACCAGGCCTCGTGGCCTCGGGTCGACCTCGGCCTCGGGCCCAGCCAGGCCCGGACATCGAAGCACCACCATCCACCCAGGGGGTAAGGAGACCACTTGGCAAGTCAATGGGCGAAGGAGTGTCGAAGGCTCCCCTCCGCCCGGTTTCGATCACCCTCGGCCTCCCTGGGCGCTGGCTCCACCCCCCTGCTGGGTGTCTGGACTCCCTCACCCCGGACCTCCCGACCTCCCAGTGCGAGGATCCGGACATCAAAGGGCGCCAGACCTATAACTGGGGTAGCTCCAGAGCAGGAAGGCAGTTGTATCCTGGAGTCGAGAGACCCGAGACGAAATCATCCTTGAAGGCCTGCTGGCGCTGCCGCGGCTCCTCTTCGTGAACCATCTTGAAGGCCTGCTGGCGCTGCCGCGGCTCATCCTCTTCGTGTACCATCTTGAAGGCCTGCTGGCGCTGCCGCGGCCCCTACCTGCGAACCCACCAGTTCGAGGATTGTGAGCTCCACACCCGCTACCCCTGTCCCGCTACCCTTTCCCCAAAGAGACTAGAATTGGCAGGATCCTCGTATCCTGCTTCCACTGTACCGTCAACTACCTTGCCTAAAGATATATAAAAGTGTGCAGAACTCATCTCTGTGTGGTGTCTATCTGTGGGGGGGGAAGTTGCTCGTCCGTACGATTGAAGGAGAGAGCCCTCGCCAGAAGGCCTCTCCCCCCCCTTGCTCGGCCGACCCTCCGGGTCCCCGTCTAACAGTGTGGGGTTGTGAGAGTGTGAGGGTGAGGGTGTAAGGGTGAGGCGGTGTGAGGGTGTGAGTGAGGGTGAGAGGGTGTGTGAGGGTGAGAGGGTGTGTGAGGGTGAGAGGGTGTGTGAGGGTGAGAGGGTGTGTGAGGGTGAGAGGGTGTGTGAGGGTGAGAGGGTGTATTAGGGTGAGAGGGGGGTGAGTGAGGTTGAGAGGGTGTGTGAGGGTGAGAGGGTGTGTGAGGGTGAGAGGGTGTGTGAGGGTGAGAGGGTGAGAGGGTGTGTGAAGGTGAGAGGGGGTGAGGGGGTATGAGGGTGAGGGTGTGTGTGAGAGTGAGAGGGTGTGTGAGGGTGGGTGAGGGTGTGTGAGGGTAAGGGTGTGTGAGGGTAAGGGTGAGGGTGAGGGGGGTGAGGGGGTGTAAGGGTGAGGGGGTGTGGGTGTGTGAGGAGATGTGGGGGTGTGAGGGGTGTGTGAGGGAAGGTGAGGGGGGTGTGAGGGTGAGGGGGGTTTGAGGGTGAGGGGGGTGTGAGGGTGAGGGGGGTGTGAGGGTGAGGGGGGTGTGAGGGTGAGGGGTGTGTGAGGGTGAGGGGAGGGTGAGGGTGTAAGGGTTAGGGAGTGTGGGTGTGTGGGGGTGTGAGGGTGAGGAGGTGTGAGGGTGAGGAGGTGTGATGGTGAGGAGGTGTGATGGTGAGGGGGTGTGAGGGTGAGGGGGTGTGAGGGTGAGGGAGGGTGAGGGTGAGGGGGGGTGAGGGGGTGGGTGAGGGAGTGAGGGTGTGTGGGGGTGAGGGGGTGAGAGGGTGAGAGGGTGTGGGGTGTGTTTGGGTGAAGAGGTGTGAGGGTTCGAAGTAGGGTGAGAGGGTGTGTGAGGGTGTGGGTGTGTGGGGGTGTGTGAGGGTGTGAGTGTGTGGGGGTGTGAGTGTGTGGGGGTGTGAGTGTGTGGGGGTGTGGGTGTGTGGGGGTTGGGTGTGTGGGGGTTGGGTGTGTGAGGGGGTGTGAGGGTGAGGGTGTGAGGGTGAGTGAGGGTGTGTGAGGGTGAGAGGGTGTGTGAGGGTGAGAGGGTGAGTGAGGGTGAAAGGGTGTGTGGGGGGTGTTAGACGGGGACCCGGCGGGTCGGCCGAGCAAGGGGGAGAGGCCTCCTGGCGAGGGCCCTCTCCTGTAATCGTACGGACGAGCAACTTCCCCCCCCCCACAGATGGACACCACACCAAGATAGGTTATGTACACTTTTATAGGTATTCTTAGGCAGTGTAACTTGACGATACAGCAGGACCAGGATACGAGGATCCCGTCAATTCTAGTCTCTTTGAGGAAGGGGGTAGCGGGACAGTCTCAGTACCGGTACAGGGGTAGCGGGTGTGGAGCTCACAATCCTCGAGCTGGAGGGTTCGCAAGGAGGGGCCACGGCAGCGCCAGCAGGCCTTCAAGATGGTTCACGAAGAGGACGAGCCGCGGCAGCGCCAGCAGGCCTTCACGGATAGTTCACGATGAGGATGAGCCGCGGCAGCGCCAGCAGGCCTTCAAGATGGTTCCCGAAGAGGAGGAGCCGCGGCAGCGCCAGCAGGCCTTCAAGATGGTTCACGAAGAGGATGAGCCGCGGCAGCGCCAGCAGGCCTTCAAGATGGTTCACGAAAAGTATGAGCCGCGCCAGCAGTCCTTCAAGATGGTTCACGAAGGAGCCGCGGCAGCGCCAGCAGGCCTCCAAGGATGAGTTTGTCTCGGTGTCTCTCGACTCCAGGATACAACTGCCTTCCTGCTCTGGAGCTTCCCCAGTTATAGGTCTGGCGCCCTTTGATGTCCGGACCCTCGCACTTGGAGGTCGGGGGGTCCGGGATGAGGGAGTCCAGACACCCAGCAGGGGGGTGGAGCCAGCGCCCAGGGAGGCTGGGGGCGATCGAAACCTGGCGGAGGGGAGCCATCGACACTCCTGCTCCCATTGACCCGCCAAGAGGTCTCCTTACCCCCTGGGTGGATGGTGGTGCCTCGATGTCGGGGCTTGGCTGGGCCTAAGGCTGAGGTCGACCCGAGGCCACGAGGCCTGGTCGTGGAGGGTCCAAGATGGCGGCTGGGCCGGAGACGGTGGTTCGGGAAGGGACCCGGGCCAGCCGAGAATGTTATAATCATGAGCCAATGTTCCGTCTGGGAAGAGCTGGGTGTTGACCCGGCGGGCTGCAGGTGTGGTTCTTGTCCGGGGAACAGGGGTAGCAGAGATCCGCGACCCGCCATGCGGGGAGGGTTCGGGCATGCCAAGAGGCCTGTCCAACATGCGTCCCCCCCCAGCTGAAGGCAGGGAGAGTCACCCGTCCTCTTGGGTAATCTCCTCGCCGAGGCGGAAGAAGCGGGACAGGCCGTCTGCGTTGGCGTGGTCTTGGCCTGGGCGATGCTCTACAGTGAAGTCCATCCCTTGCAGGGAGATGGACCAACGTAACAGCTTCGGATTCTCTCCCCGCATCTGCATCAGCCATTGCAGAGGTCGGTGGTCTGTTTGTACCCGGAAGTGGGTACCGAAGAGATAGGGCCTGAGCTTCTTGAGGGCCCACATCACGGCGAAGGCCTCTCACTCTATGGTGCTCCAGCGCTGTTCTCGGGCCAGCAGGCGTCGGCTGATGAAGGCCACTGGCTGGTCAACTCCCTCGGTGTTGAGTTGGGAGAGGACGGCCCCAACGCCATGATCGGAGGCATCAGTCTGTACTATGAATTCCCGTCTGTAGTCGGGGCTTGGAGCACGGGGGCGGTGCACATGGTGGATTTGAGTTTCTCAAAGGCAGCCTGATACTCAGGAGTCCAGTGTACTTTCTGGGGGTTCTTTTTGTACGTGAGTTCTGTAAGGGGCCCCACAATGCTGCCATAGTCTTTTACAAAGCGCCGGTAGTATCCGGTGAGCCCCAGGAAGGCTCGGACCTCTGTTTGGGTTACCGGGGGCTCCCAAGCCTGAATGGCGGCGATCTTGAGTTGGAGGGGGGCCACCAGGCCACTTCCAACCTGGTGCCCCAGGTAGGTCACGGACCCTTGGCCGATTTGGCACTTGCTGGCCTTGATTGTTAGCCCTGCCCGCCGGAGGGCGTTCAGGACCTCCTGGAGGTGTTGGAGGTGGTCTGCCCATTGGCGGCTGTACACGGCAATATCGTCCAGAAAGGCGGCGCTGAACTCCTCCAGTCCCGCCAAGACTTTATTTACGAGCCTCTGGAAGGTGGCGGTGCGTTTTTCATTCCGAAGGGCATCACTTTGAAGTGGTAGTGGCCATCCGGGGTGGAGAAGGCGGATCGCTCCTGGGCACCGGGGGTGAGTCCGATCTGCCAATAGCCCGCTGTCAAATCAAAGATGCTTAGGTAGCGGGCGGCCCCCATGCGGTCGATCAGTTCATCCGCTCGGGGAATGGGGTGAGCGTCTGTCCTGGTGACGGCGTTCAGACCCCGGTAGTCTACACAAAACCTGAGCTCTGGGGCGACGCCAGGGGCGGCGGCCTTGGGGACCAGCACGACTGGGCTGGCCCAGGGACTGTCGGAGGGCTCGATCACTCCTAGAGCCAGCATCTTGTATACCTCCGACTGGATGCAGGCGCGTACTCGATCAGGTACCCTGTACGCCCTGTGCCGGATAGGGGGGCTATCTCCGGTGTCGACATCGTGGAGGCACCAGGGGGTGACCCAAGGGATGAGGGAGAATAGGTCAGCAAATTGTTGTAGCAAGTCTTGGCAGTCTTGGCGTTGCGCTGGGGACAAGGCATCGGAGAGGTGGACTCCTTCCACGGAGCCGTCTTTTTCGAGGTTCCTCAGGAGGTCGGGGAGGGGCTTGGAGTCCTCTTCAGCCCCACTGTCGGTAGCCATCAGGAGGCTGAGTTCAGAGCGTACAAAGTGTGGCTTAAGTCTGTTGGCGTGGAGGACACGGAGAGGGTTCCGGGGGGACTCCAGGTCCACCAGGTAGGTGACGGGGCCCTTGCGCTCCACCACCTTGAAGGGTCCCGTCCATTTGTCCTGGAGGGCGCAAGGTTCGACCGGGGGCATAACCCATACCGGTTGTCCTGGCTCGAACTCGATGGACGAGGCATTTTGATCATACCAGCGCTTCATGTCTTCTTGGCTGGCTTCGAGGTTGGCCTTGGCGAGTTCCCTGAACCACCAGGTCTGGTTTCGGAGGGTCAAGAGGTACTTGTACACATCAGGAGGAGTTTTCTGGGGGGTCACCTCCCACCCTTCCTTGACCAGGCTGAGGGGGCCCCGGACGGGGTGCCCATACAGGAGCTCGAAAGGGCTGAAACCCAGGGATTTCTGGGGGACCTCCCTGTAGGCAAACAGGAGGCATGGGAGCAGCACGTCCCATTGGCGGCGTAGGGGCTCTTCCAGGCCCATGATCATCCCCTTGAGGGTGCGATTGAATCGTTCTACTAGTCTGTTTCCTTGCGGGTGATAGGGGGTCGTAAATTTGTAGGTGACCCCGCACTGTTGCCATAACGACTTCATGTATCTGGAGATAAAGTTCGTGCCCCGATCACTGACGACCTCTCGGGGGAAGCCCACCCGCGAGAAGATCCCATCAAGGCTCGGCCCACCAGGGGCGCTGTCACGTCCGGAGAGGGATGGCTTCGGGATAGCGGGTGGCATGGTCCACCAGGACAAGTATGAACCGGTGACCTTGCGCTGTCCGGGGCTCCAGGGGCCCCACAATGTCGATTCCCACCCGCTCAAAGGGAGTGGCGACGATGGGAAAGGGTTGCAGGGGGACTTTTCGTTTCCGGCCGCTCTTCCCGCTGGCCTGGCAGGTGGGGCAGGCCCGGCAGTGGTTTATTACATCGTTCTGCATTTTCGGCCAGTAGAGATGAGTCACCAGGCGGCTGTACGTCTTGTCCTGCCCCAGGTGCCCGGCAAGAGGCACATCGTGTGCCAGGTTCAAGAGGAAGTCTCTGAATCGGAGGGGGACCACCAGCACCCGGCTGGCTCCCAGTTCGGCAATCTTTTGCTCACTGTAGAGCAGCCCGTTGTCCCAGTAGATCCAGTGGGCCCGAGGCATCCCCTGCGCTCTGGGCTATGGCTTGCTGTCGGAGCCCCTCGAGGGAGGGACACGCTCTTTGTTCTTGGCGGAACTGTTCCTGAGTGGGGCCACCTTCTTGGCGCCACTGGGCCAGCTGCGGGAGGTCTTGGAGTGGGTCAGGTTCTTCGTTGTTGAGTCCCGGAGGATCAGGCTCGGGTGTGGTCTCTTCTGCGACGATCGGCGGAGGAGGTTCTGGCCACTCTGGTTCCTCCGTGATGGGGATGGCGCGGGCGGCCATGGATCGGGTCGTTGCACAGACCCATTCAGGGAGGCCAAGCATCCCCAGGTGCTCTCTTCGCTCAACGGCTGCCCAGGGGGAGCTCTCGAGATCGTTCCCCAGGAGGCAGTCCACGGGGGCATCGTCTCGGACGGTCACTTTCAGCATGCCCAACACCCCCCCCCCTCTTGAAGGGGACGGGGGCCATCTGGCACAGGCTTTCGGAGTTGTCCGCCGACCGCACTGGACAAAGTACATTGGGTAGGATTTGATCTGGGGTCACCAGATGGCAGCGGACTGCGGTCACACTGGCCCCTGTGTCACGGAGGGCTTCAGCCCGGCGTCCATTGATGGTGACCCACTGGCTGTATTTCTGCGTGTTGGCGGGGATGGGGGCCCGCGGGACCATGTCCCTTTCCCCTAGACAGACGAGGGACATGGCGGCAGGCTCCAAATCGGGCTGGTATTGTTCGCACTCTTCGGCTTCTTCGTCGCCCTGCTCCTCTCCTAGGGCGAATGCGGTGATCTAGCGGTTCACTGGACTCTGGTTTCTCGGGCATTTTGGATCATTGGCGTAGTGGCCTGTTCGCTGGCATTTGTGGCAGACGACGTTGGAGCGGAATCCTTGTCGCGTCGGAGGGCTTCCTCTTCCGGCCGGGGGGGTTGCTAGTGGGGGGCACCGTGACGGTGTCCCCACCGTGGCCTCCTCCTCCCCCCCGTGGGCGGTGGGGCCCTTGGGAGGCTCTGTTCTGTTCGCCTGGCCAACTCCGCGGGACCCGGGTGCTCTCCCATCGATCTGCTTCGATGGCGAGTTTCCGAGGTTCGGTCAGCTTGCTATCGAGGAGATGCTGCCTTAGTTCCACGAAACAATTATTGGAGAGGTGCTCCCATACAATAAGGTCGAATAATTGCTCGTAGGTGGTGACCTGGCTGCCTTTGATCCATCCCTCGAAGGCTCGGCTAAAAAAGTTCACGTACTCCACCCAGGTGGTACCGGGGATTCTTTTACAGTCTCGAAATCGCTGCCGGTACATCTCGGGCGTGAGCCCATAGCAAGTGAGAAGGGCGGCCTTCATGTGTTCGTAGGATGTCATCTCGTGGTCGGGGAGTTGTAGCAGGGCATCTCTTTTTTCGTTGACGAATCTTCCCCATAACCCGGCTCCCCAGTCTCTTCGCGGAATTCGGTGGGAGATCATGGCTACCTCGTAGGCCTTAAACCATTGCTGGATATCGTCGTTCCGGTAGTATTCCCGGACGACGTCCTTTGGAATGTGGACCTTGGGGTCCGTAGGGGGAGCGGAGCTCTGGTTCTCGGGGACGCCGAGGTCTTTGTTTTGTCGTCGAATTTCTAGCTCTTTTAAATTGCGCTCATGCTCGTACGCTAGTCTCTTTTCTTCCAGCTCCCTCTGGCTCTTTTTCTCTTCTCGTTCTTCCCGGAGCCGTAAGTGTTCAAGAGCTATCTTTTGTTCTGCCAGTTTTAGTTCTCCATCTAAGCGGAGTCGACCCAGTTCTAACTCGTGGAGCCGGCTTTTCTCCCGTTCTCGGGCCTCTTCGGACGAGAGGCCTGCTCTTCTTTCTTCTACGGGGGTGGTAATTGTTTCTGTGGTCTCAATGCTTTCATTTTGGGGTGAGGACGCTTCCGTCTCCACCCAAGACTCCAAGGCGTGCTTGAGGTCATCTTTGGTGCTCAGTCCCGTGGTAGCGATGCCCAAATCTATGCAGAATTGTTTCAGTTCTTTGTGGCTGTATTCTTCCAGCCGTTCCATCTGAAATTTTGCGGTTGTTCCACTCTCTTTTGTCGTCATTGCTGCTGTGTGTCGTGGGGCGAGTTACTCTCTGTACGATTATGCGTCGGCTCGGATCGCGCCGCTGGCCACCAATGTTAGACGGGGACCCGGAGGGTCGGCCGAGCAAGGGGGAGAGGCCTCCTGGCGAGGGCCCTCTCCTGTAATCGTACGGACGAGCAACTTCCCCCCCCACAGATGGACACCACACCAAGATAGGTTATGTACACTTTTATAGGTATTCTTAGGCAGGGTAACTTGACGATACAGCAGGACCAGGATACGAGGATCCCGTCAATTCTAGTCTCTTTGAGAAAGGGGGTAGCGGGACAGTCTCAGTACCGGTCCGGTACAGGGGTAGCGGGTGTGGAGCTCACAATCCTCGAGCTGGAGGGTTCGCAAGGAGGGGACGCGGCAGCACCAGCAGGCCTTCAAGATGGTTCACGAAGAGGACAAGCCGCGGCAGTGCCAGCAGGCCTTCACGGATAGTTCACGATGAGGATGAGCCGCGGCAGCGCCAGCAGGCCTTCAAGATGGTTCCCGAAGAGGAGGAGCCGTGGCAGCGCCAGCAGGCCTTCAAGATGGTTCACGAAGAGGAGGAGCCGCGGCAGCGCCAGCAGGCCTTCAAGATGGTTCACGAAGAGGATGAGCCGCGGCAGCGCCAGCAGGCCTTCAAGATGGTTCACGAAAAGGATGAGCCGCGGCAGCGCCAGCAGGCCTTCAAGATGGTTCACGAAGAGGAGCCGCGGCAGCGCCAGCAGGCCTCCAAGGATGAGTTCGTCTCGGTGTCTCTCGACTCCAGGATACAACTGCCTTCCTGCTCTGGAGCTTCCCCAGTTATAGGTCTGGCGCCCTTTGATGTCCGGACCCTCGCACTTGGAGGTCGGGGGGACCGGGATGAGGGAGTCCAGACTCCCAGCAGGGGGGTGGAGCCAGCGCCCAGAGAGGCTGGGGGTGATCGAAACCTGGCGGAGGGGAGCCATCGACACTCCTGCTCCCATTGACCCGCCAAGTGGTCTCTTTACCCCCTGGGTGGATGGTGGTGCCTCGATGTCGGGGCTTGGCTGGGCCTGAGGCTGAGGTCGACCCGAGGCCACGAGGCCTGGTCGTGGAGGGTCCAAGATGGCGGCTGGGCCGGAGACGGTGGTTCAGGAAGGGACCCGGGCCAGCCGAGAATGTTATAATCATGAGCCAATGTTCCGTCGGGGAAGAGCTGGGTGTTGACCCGGCGGGCTGCAGGTGTGGTTCTTGTCCAGGGAACAGGGGTAGCAGGGGCCCGTGACCCGCCATGCGGGGAGGGGTCGGGCATGCCACGAGGCCTGTCCACCTGCATGTGGTCACACTACGGAAGGAAAAACAATATTCTAAGAGGAAATGAAGCCACTGGGATCGATATGGAATCTGTGGCTAAAACGAAGTTAAAAGGCCTCGGCAGTGAGTCTGGCTCCTAACACTGAGGAAAATCGAGGAACACCCGGGGTCTTGGTTTTTAGGAAAGCTACCCTGCTGGAAGAGAGGGGGTTTTGTTTGTAGGGATAATTGATGCAGTGTGTGTGTTCACTACGTTAAGGAACATATTACTGATTCCTAACATGTTGCAGTTGAAATTTATATTATGTCGTGCTGAGAAGTGAAAAAAAATTAAGAAATGTGAACCAAACAGCAATCGGAAACTCCAGATGCAAATGTAGCTCTGCTGGTTAAGGTTAGACATAGTGCCACAAGTAAGTGCAGTACAGAGTTATTTAAAAACATCGGTGGCTTTTCTGACCAAAAGGTCTATTTTTTCGAATTATTTCAGTTTCGAAACATGTGACTGTAGTATTTTATTAGCAGGAGTAAGCCGACACATCAGTGACTGCGGTAGCTTTCACAAGTCATTTCTGGCACCGTTGCTACTGGAATCTAACTCTTGCCAAAGGGCAAGCGTTTGCCTGCATCGTGACTGCACTGTGTCGTTCTTTCTTGAAATGCTACCCCTCACTTGTTCTGGATTTTTTTTTTATTTGATGTGTGACTTCATAAAAAAAAGATTTTTTGTGGAAAGGAAAAATGAAGAAAAAGTCGGGATAATGAAGGAAAAAAAATGTGAAATCCAATAGCCTGCAGAGAAGTTCATTAGCCGCGTCGCAGGTACTTGTTTATGGTAAAATGTATTCAATGATCGACGAGAGCCAACTGTGCAGCCATATGCGCCTCAATAAATTGTCTTGAATAGGAGGGTAACACAAAAAAACAACATCAGATGGAAAGCAGGGGGACATTACAATTAATATGCAAAACTGCATTGCGACCAGACATGCCAATATACCCAATTTAGGCTCACGATTCTTCAAGCCAAAAATGGCTTTCGTTTAACTATCTCCCGCCTGAAATTGCTTATTGCTCAATAGAAGTCAATAGGGAAATTATATTCTCCCTATTTCTATGTCAAAATCTCCCACTTCCCTGTCCGAAAATGTTGGTACGTCTGATTGCGACTGCTCTATCTGAAGGCATTTCCTTCTTGGAATTAATGTCCCAATGTTGTATCCGAAGGCATCAGGTTGTCAGGATTAATGTCTCGAGTGTTTCCACATCAAATGCACTTTCAAAGCCGTACACCTCGACGCTGCGCACTTCGAATGGCTGGCTGCTGGGAAGGTTTAAGAGTTAGGCTTCTGCTGAGAGTTCGCCCAAACCTCGCTCAGTTGATCGCAGACCTCGGGGGCTCGGGGTTCCGTACCTCACGAATGTTTATGACCGGCTGACTTTCTCGCTTCGCCACCTGGATTTGTGAAGGCCTCTCGGTCTCTGCAGGGAATGTGTCCCGGCTAGGACCCGGCTGCTTTCCCCTCTGACAAATGAGTCGGGGCTATGCCTGGCAGGTCAGGACGGGGAAAGACATTCAGCTGGAGTAGGCTCTGTAACTGCTGTGAAACAAAACACTCTAAAACGTGGCGTGAAAAAGTAGCAGGAAAGAGCCAGGGCGGGCGGGCGGGCGGGCAGACGGGAATCCGCGATAAAAAACACACAAGCTGAGCTCTGATAACTGCAGCACTTGAAGTAAATGCACTGTCTGAGGGAGGCGCTTGTAAAGTCTAACCAGCCCTGAGGGGCGCTCAGCCAATGGCGTGCTAGCAGTGCGGAGGCGGCCAGCGATGATGAGCGGCTATCGGAAGCAGGTAAGAGGGAGGCCCAGTGCAGGAGCAGACCATGGGTGAGCAAGTCTCCGTTCCAGCCAGACTTTCTCGGCAGTGGTGCCAAGAATAAAAAGATCTAGATCTGGTGGAAGGACGTTTGCATACAACGCATCCAAGACTTGGAACACTCTGCCACTCCATCTCAGAGCTAACCCTAACCTCACTGTGTTCCGCAAGCAATTAAAGACCTTTTTATTCGCATCCGCCTACTAACTGCCGGTCTTCCCTCCTCTGCTCATCAGTAGGTCCTGATTATCCTAGCGCTTGAACGCCTCCGGGCAACAATTCGCGCTCTATAAATCTGCAAGTTTACAAGTTTACTCCCATTGGGGTGTGTGTGTATATATATGTGTGTATAGATTATGTGTATGTGTATATATTATGTGTGTGTGTGTGTGTATGTGTATATATTATGTGTGTGTGTATGTGTATATATTATGTGTATGTGTATATATTATGTGTGTGTGTGTGTGTATATATTATGTGTGTGTGTATGTGTATGTGTATATATTATGTGTGTGTGCGTGTGTGCGTGTGTGTGTGTGTGTGTGTGTGTGTGTGTGTGTCTGTCCTGATATTCTAATTGGGTCATAATGTCACTACCGGACACTTTAGCATCACATCTAATGGGATACTGCTGTTGAGGCTGAGGGGTGGAAAGCAAAGGAATTTCATGCCAAGGTAAATCCCTATCTCCCAACCCGCCTGAATGCGATATAAAGCCGGAGGTAAGGCTAGAGCCCACTCCGATCCACAAGCCTGTTTAGTCTCCTTCAGGACATACTGGGAGAAAGATGGTAAAATAACCTCATCGCCCCAACAGGAAGCGAGGACAAACGGGGGAGGCCACTCAAACTGACCATACTCTTATCCATTTTGCTGTACAACTTCCTGATGATTTTTCGTTGGATAATTGCATAGGTAACACAAAACTCGGTAGCCAGTGGTCTAGATTTTTGAAATGCTCTACACTGCCTGCCCTGCTGCCTGGTGGCTTCTCACTGGCGAAAGGGGTGGAGGAAAGCTATTTGAGCCTTTGCCAACAGATTATAGAATCTCTAGATAAAGTGGTCCCTTTAAGGAAAGTGAAGGATAGACCTAAGCAGGCCACCACCTGGTACTCTAATGATCTCTTTCAGCTGAAACTGCGTTGCAGACAGACTGAAAGAACTTGGAGGAAGCATTACTTTGAGGCAGATAAGACTCACTTTAAACAATTGCTCTTGGATTATAAAACACAGTTTAGACGAGCTAAAGCCAAATACTTGGACGATATGCTGGCACAGGCTGCTAATAAGTCACAAACTCTCTTTAAAATCGTTAAAAATCTCTCCAATCCTGCCTGTGCAACTAACAGCATTCCGGCCTCTCAGACATTGTGTGATTCCTTGGCCTCTACTTTCGAGGACAAGATCACCACCATTCTGAACGGCCTTGCCGCTCCTAGTACTTCCAGTAACCAGTCTGTCTCCGAGTTACTATCTGCACCAACCAGGGAAGTTGGTGTGCACTCGACGCTGAGGACTTTTGTACCATGGCCAACTGTGTCTCCTCGGGTTCCCCGTTGGACCCGTTGCCTCATAAATTCTGGAAACTGTTCCAAGAGGAGCTCTTTCCGCCCTTGTATTCCATCTGCTGCCAGTCTCTTAGCTCTGCTACAGTTCCCGACAGCTGGAAACTGGCGGTGGTATCACCACTGCTGAAGAAGGCTACACTGGATCCTCTATGTCCTGCGAATTATAGGCCTATTTCGCTTTTGCCTTTTCCAATTAAAATCTTGGAAAAATTTGTTACTAAATCACTATCTAGTTTTATAGAGGCTAATGGCTGCTTAGATGCAGCTCAGTTCGGCTTCCGACCAGCTCATGGCACGGAATCTGCACTGGTGGCTGTCCTGGACGATCTTCGTTCGCGTGTAGACACTGGTCGAGCAGCATTTTTGGTGCTGCTCGACATGTCGGCCGCGTTCGATACTGTCAACTGTAGTGTAGTTCCTATTTTCCCTATAGGCTCTGCGCATTGGAATAACATAAACAGCAGTGTAGACATAGGACTGCGGTCTTCTAGGTCTCTACTGACTATGTTAGACTTAATTTAGGTTTGCGACAGCTAGCTCAGAGGTCACTGGAAACTTTCTTGACTGAATAGGAAGGGATCAGCTTCCCTGGCTCAGACAAGAAGGGATTCAGCTTCCAACAACCGCATAAACATGATAACTTTGCTCCTCAGAATAAGAGTCAATCTCTACAGTCGTGTGAAACAATAGACAGCTATTTCACTAAGTCAGTTGTGCAGATTTAATTTCACCAGGGTGCAGAGAATAGAGAGAAGGGCGTTTTCAATAAAAGATATTATTTATTGAGCAGTCTTCTTTCTCATGCAAGAGAAATTAATTGCCACAATTGCAAGACTATTGATTATAAAAAGTGCGTACTGTAAAAGGAGTATTACGAAATAATACTGTAAAAGCATTGATATGGTTTCTTAGCCATAAGATAGTTAAAATAAATAAAATATATACATTCATATATACATTGGCTAACGACCTCAACTGGTGCTTCTAACTACGCCTACCCCGGTGTACCTGACCTAAGCCGAATACGTGGGAGGGAGTAAGTAAGTAGCAGTTTAAGTTAAGTTGGTTTTGCCAAGAGTTTGATTCAAGAATTCTCTCTAAGGATTTAGTCAGCACCGTACCTCTGGAATAGAATGTAGGAGGTCTGATGTCTCCTTCTCAGGACCTGATATCCCAGTCACCCGCAAGGGTAGGCTGAAAACGCCGGAGCTGGATTTTCTCGGCAGGAGAAAAGACAGCGTCTTTCTCAGCGCGTCAAGGAGAAGGGGCAGCGTCCGTGGGCTTCTCGCATCTGTTGGGCTCTCTGCAAGGGGACAGCTGTTCTGCTCCTGTATTCACCACCACCGTGTGCTTGCTTAAGGCAACGTTGGTATATTTATACTTGAAAGGTGCCGAGTTTGACGTAAGTTTTTGGACATAAGACGTCAATAAAGATGTCACTAAGAACTGGTCGTTCATACAGTGCTCGCAGGAGCTCTATTACTAATCAAAACAAAGCAAGCTGGGCTTTCCCAGGTTGCTGGGGGTTTGGTATGTCGAAAGAACTCGGTGTGCTATCTAGGAATCTAAGGAAGGGGCTTCTGCTGTGTCATGGAATGTCATGGACTGCAGAGGCGAGTTACTGAAATATGGCTCTGATTATTATGCCATTTATAGGGATATGTATTGGTTATAGCCGTATAGGGGCATGAGGTCACAATATTGATCGGGGTCCTAGATAAAACACATCACAACCACTCTACTCTAATCAGCAGGCTGGAAGAGAACGGGGTTGTTGGTTTGGCCCAGGACTGGCTAGTCTCTTACCTTCATAACAGGCATCAGGTGGTGGCTTTTCCCCTTTTTAGATCGGGCATCAGAAAGGTGGGGCAAAGCGAGCCACAGGGATCGGCAATCAGTCCCATTCTGTTCAATCTTTACCTCTGATCAGGCTAACTAAATCCTTTGGCATTTCTGTAATAAACTATGCCGATGACATGCAGCTTATCTTGTCTTTTGAAGGTAAATATGCCGTCTCTAAGGAAACTTTTCATCATTGTCTGTTAGCCACGGGGGACTGATTGCGACATAATTCTCTCCAGTTCAATGGATCCAAGACAGAGGTACTGCATTGCTCCTTAGAGAAAATCCCTCGTCCTCTGCCCATGGACTTTTGGCCATTCTCCTTTTTGGTCACGGTCGGAGCAGCGGACGCTGCCCGTAACTTGGGCGTCATGTTTGGCCCACATCTCCAGTTGGGTGTCTTTGTTAACAAGACCATTGGGACATGCATGATGCTGCTACGGACATTGCGTGAAATCTTTCCTATTCTACCCGTGTCGGCTAGACCTGAAGTAGTGCGCAGTATTATACTTAGTCGACTCGACTACTGCAACGCACTGCTCCTGGGTGCCCCTAGCTCCCCGATTAGAAAGCTACAGCGGATACAGAACATGGCAGCAAAGTTGTCCCTTTCCCGGATGCGCTCATCTTCATCTACCTTGGCGCTTAGGGACCTTCATTGGCTGCCCATCCATCAACGCATCTGCTTCAAGGCATCTTGTATAGTTTTCAGGGGACTCCATGAACAGGGACCTCTCGTTCTTCAAGAACGCTTCTCTTGGTATTCAGCAGCCAGACCTTTACGGTGCTCTTCAGCTTTTCTGGCGGCAGTTCCTCGAATCCAGAGGACACGGATGGGCGGCCGTTTCTTTGGTTTTACTGTTGCTAAGCACTGGAATTCTTTTCCACTTTCCCTGAGGAGTCTGGATGAATTGCCTCTCTTTAAAAAAGGGTTGAAGTCCCACTTTTTCCCTAAGGCAGAGTGATTCCGTCTTTGCCTGATTGTATGTAGAGACAAAGCGCCAGGATACCCTCTGGGTGACAGTTTGCGCTATAAAAGTATGTCTTACAATTACAAACTCTACTAACAAAATGTCATAAGAAGAAATCAAATTGCTCCAAAAGACTTATTTTATTGTGCGTATGTCGCCTTCAATTTGAAGCTCAATTTGGTAAACCCGATCAGGGGGTGCCACGCGGGTGTCCGTGGTTTCAATCGTAATAAAAGTGTCAGTTGCCTTCGCTTCCTCATGCTGGTGGAGTTTCTGCCGTACTATGGTAACTTCCGCCGCGTTGTTGATGGTACTTAGGAGGTTCCTTCCGTTTCACTTTCACATTAAACTGGTGCTGCTGGTCTCGCTTTTGTTGCGTGGACTCGCCCTGTCTGTGATCCTGTTATCCTCCCCCGCCAGATTGTTGTTCTGACGATTCCTGAAAGTAACTAGGAGAACGGGGATCAGGAACCTGAAACCTCTCAGGTGTTTTAAGTTTAGAGCAATCACATAGATCATATCTTCGCTCAAGGGCATCCGGTGGAGGCGAACCCACACAGGAGCTAGACTTGTGTTGCTGTCAATTTTTATTCCAGCCCTTCTTAGGGAAGACTGGTTTACCCTCCTTGTTCGGAGGGGGTTTATTTTGTGTTTGTGTAAATGGCTCAAATTATCGCGACCAAGGGATGTATAGACATCCGCAATAATACTCGGCAACTGTCGCTCCCGATCCACATCCGCCACTGCCAATAGACGTTGGCACACTTGCAAGCACACTGCTTCACCTTTAATGTTGGCTAGAATCATATCGGAGACATTAGGGAACATTCCCACTAATCTCAAACCCTAAATCCAGGGCTGGTCCAGCCCAGTGTTCATCCTGTTGTCGTTTTAAGAATGCTCGGGAGAACGCTCATGGAGGGGGTGCCAAAGCACAGTGTATACACCATCCCCCAGGTGTTGCAATTCACTTGAGGGTGGTTAAGACCACTTGGCAAACACATAGTAAGGATCACGGGTTTCTCCAAAGGGCTCGTTTGCGGGAAAAACAGCTTCAATCTGTTCAATTTTTGTGCTGTTCAAAAAGGAAGATCCTCACAATTTTGAGGAGGTTTGCCCATCACTGAGTTAATCATGACTGGACTAATCACAAGACCCCCGGTTTGAACTGGTGCCTGAGGAGCAGCTCCTACCAGAGCTACCAAAAGTGCACAAGACATAAATTGTATGACTCGTCTATGAAGATGCACTAACTGTGTATATAACAAACTTAGCTCTACGATAGTAACATTGAGATAATTGGGATGTGGAATAAAACCGGCCAAAACAGGCCAGGTAGCCCCATCGATAGACAAGGGGCCCATTTGAACAAAAGAAACAGGGTGGGGAAGGGTGTCATTAAACCAAATTGTATGCTCCCAGGACCTCAACGGAACATCAATAAAGGCATATGGACGTTGCGGTGCCAGAGGAGCAGCGGCCGTGTACGTATGAAAAAAATATCATTAGCATCTACTGCAGGAAATGTAACCCATGAATAAAACAGTTTGAAGAGGTATGCAGGATCTGCTTCTACTACGCAAATAAAGGTCGCCCCGCTTTGGGGACAACGTGCGGAGTCAAATGTTGCGTAATCGCCGCTTGGCTATACGCCACAATAGTGACTGGTTGCCCCATATGTTATAAATATTCAAAGGAAACAGTAATACTGAATGGTTCAAAAAAAACTTTTAAAATTCAAGCTTGAAAGACCTACAGAAACCAGTCTATCCCCCAACTGCAGGAGGCTAATCCCAGTCACCTCAGGCGCCTCCAGGAAGCGGCGAAAGGGTATTGTGGACGAGAACAAGTGCTAGTACCAGACCAAACAATGGCGAGTCATGTTGCAGGAAATTTTAGCCTGTTAAATTTGTGTACTTTGAATTTGATTGTTTTTAATCTTTTTAAAATTGCTAATTACAATCTGCCGCTAGCGTGTTGACTGCGGTGCCCGCTGTTAGAACGGCCCCGCATTGAGGTCAGCGCTCTAGACTCCTACACCCTCTCCACCCCACTTCCTATATAAGACCGGATGCTGCGACGGAATGTTCGGTAATGTTGCTAGTCCGGTACTATTGTTAGAGTTTCTGCAATAGTCTGTGTCACAAACAGAATGAAATTTTAGCCAGTTGAATTTGTGTACTTTGAATTTGATTGTGTTTTAAATCTTTTTTAAATTGCTAATTACAATCTGCCGCTAGCGCATTGGACTCGCACTGAGGTCAGCACTCCAGACACCTACTTCCTCTCCACCCCACTTCCTATACAAGACCGGATGCTGTGACCGCGCAGAGGGCGCGCCGGTGGTGCGCAGAATGCGCACCAAAGGCATGCACGTCTGCTACCGTCTGCGCCCGGAGCACGACCAGGGCCAGCGCCAGAACCCTTGCCTTTTTTTGGAAGTATTCTTATACTCGAAATGACCTCCTCAATTTAAATCACGGTGAGTGTATGCACCCAATGCCAGTATTCGATCAGCAGACTCACATACCGAAGTGCTGTAACTCATGTGGTCTTATGCCCTCTTATCCCTCTATCAATCCCATTCATCCCGCTAGAGATAGGTAGACTGACAGGTGCAGCAATAACCTTGATAAAATAGCTTGTCTAGAGTCAAGGGACCCCCAGACGTATGGTCAAACCCTTTACATCCTTTACAAGGATCCTAAAATTATAGGCTGCATTCTATTAAATACAAGATCCTTGATCAAACATAAATATGAGATTGAATGTTTGATTCCATCGGGAAACCGAGACTTGGTTTTTCTCACAGAAACCTGGTCAAATAATACCGCTGAGCCAGACTGGGCAGTCGCAGTGCCAGCAGGTTACCTTGTAGCTCATATAGACAGGGTAGGGGCGAAGGGTGGAGGGACTGCGTTGATCTATCGATCCCACTATAAAGTGAGGATCGTATCAGACCCCCAGTTGGAAGCAAAGGCAATGTCATTCAGTGTTAAAAGCAGACCTTTTCCCTGGCTTGCCTATCTATAGACCTCCCGGTAAGAGAATTGACTTAACTAAGTCACTGCAGACATTCCTAGAATCTTACCTAGATACAGACACGTTTACAGTTCTAGGTGATTTTAACTTCCATCTGGAAGCTAACGACACTGATACCGCATGCCTGAATGATAACATGGCTGGATATGGCCTGAGTCAGATCATTACTGAGCCAACGCATCAAGCTGGCCTCACGCTAGATGGAATTTTTACTAATAACACACACATTGAAGTGAAGAGCGTACTACAAATACCTTGGTCAGACCACTCTGCAGTTTATTTTAATGTCCAGATCGCTGCAACTATCAGCTGTCGAAGGACTAGTGCTCCCCAGGTAAAAACATGACCTTGGAAACGAATTACAGAAAACGACCTGATTGCGGCATTGGCAAACACCACCTTAGATTTATCAGACACAAACGTGGAAGCCAGTAACTATGAAAATTGGCCGAACCAGGCAGCAAATAAGCTAGCGGCGGAAAAGATTCAACACCAAAGGAGACGACCAGCCTTGTCACCTTGGCACTCTACCAAGCTTAGACTAATTAAAATCAAGTGCAGACGCCAGGAGCAATTATGGAGGTCTGACTACAGTATGAAACATAGGAATGGCTATAACGCAGTACTAGAGGAATATAAGTATGCAATAACACTTGCCAAAACTGAATATTACACATCTAAAATTCCACTAACTAATCTAAGGAACTGTTTAAAACTTACCACCCTATCCAAGTGCCTGCGGGCAACAACGTTTACACCCGACCAACACTTTGTGGATAACATGGCCAGTTTTTTTCTAAATAAAGTGCAGCCAGAGTACCACGAACATCTGAAAATAGACACAAATCCAGAGAGGAACAGTAGAGCAGGTCAGCAAAAAACTGCTCCTCAGTGTAGCCTATCAAGGTTTTCTACATTAGGGAAATTACAGGTGGCAGATCTGTTGGTGCAAACCAAATCTGGGTCTCCTCTCGAACCATGCCCCCCTCATATATTACATCTTGTCCCGGAGGAGATTAGTGCCTCCCTGACGAGCTCAGGGGTCTTTCCTACATGCTGTATTAGGCCTATCTTACGATCACTCTAAAAATTAACGGCCAATATCCGGTCTCCCTTTTCCATCTAAGATATTAGAGAAAGCACTAAATAGAGAGAGGACAGATTACCTGGATCAGAATAAAATCCTTTATTCCACACAACATGGCTTCAGAGCTCAGCATTCGACGGAATCCGCTTTGATAATGGCCACAGAAGAGATTAGAAATATTATGGATGAAGGGCCATCCTTATATTGCTTTAACCGCAGCATTCAACACTGTAAACCATGCGGTACTGGTGCAGAGGATGGAAGAGGTTGGCATTAAGGATAAGGCCCTAGCCCATCTAGCATTGATTCTGACATCCAGGGAACAATCAATACATTGGAATGGACTTCAATCAGGAAAGTTCACTCTTCCATGTGAAGTGCCACAAGGCTCTGCTTTGTCTCCCAACATGTTTAATGTATATGTTGCTCCGCTGACGAGACTGATAAAAAGCCATGGTCTCACGCTAGTATCGTACGCGGATGACACCCAATTAGTGGTGACAGTCAAACACAGTATGGACCTAATGGCGTAATGGTTTCAAAACACCACTTCTTATGCTTTCTCTTAGATGACTGAGGTCTTCGTAATAAGGCAAGTACGTTTTTAATTGTTAAACAGTTAAGTATTGAACTAACAATTTCAGTCTTATGAGACAAATGTCAGTCCGGGGTCATGTCAGTACCAAGACTGCACCACCAGCGGCACAGAGGCGGCTGGGTGCAGCGGTCAAAATCGGAGTTTTGCCCAATGCTTTCCAATGGAGACAGGGGGTGCCTGGAGCCACACTGCTTGCAGTTAAGTAGATCGGTTGCAGGGACCAAGCTTTGGGGCAAGGTTAAGCACAGGGAAGATACAAAGCAGCACCAAACATACACCACCAGTGGCACAGAGGCGGCCGGGTGCAGTGTGCAAATTCGACGTTGGGCACCCAATGCTTTTCAATGAGGATCTTCTTGATGGTAAAGAGGTTGCAGGCGTGACGCCGGAGAAAGACCAGTGACAGCAGAGGTAAGTTGAGATGTAGGGGGGTCGCAGGGTCATCGTCAGCTCAACTCACCAAGGCCCAGGAGCTATGAATGCTGGGGTGCCTTTGATTGTCAGAGTCTTCTTACAGGAGCGGTCGTGGTGAGAATCTCGATTCACAATGCAGGCGCCGCTGTGGAGGGCGGGAAAGGTCAGCCAACGCTGGACATGAGGTCAGGATTGCCAGGGAGACTTCACTGCAAAGGTGAGCCACTCAGACTAGGGCCGTGGGCATCAGGTGCAGAGTGCGCTGGGGACAATATTCGGAGTATTTGGAGTCGGTTGTTTCTGGACAGGTCCGGTGTCTTCAGGAGATTTGAGACTTTATTAAAGGCAACAGTCCTCCCAGGGGATTTGGAGGTCGTTGTTGCAAGATAGGTCACAGGGTCGTCGAAGCTGGAGACAGTCCGTTAGGGCTTGGGCCAAGCTCTCTACCCAGGGGCCAGAAACAGTTCTGGTGGTGAATGGCTGCCAGTCAGAGACTACACCTGCAATGGCAGGGGGTACCTCGAGGTGCACTCTGGGTACAATAAATTCCAAACTGGCATCAGTGTGGATTTAGTTAAAGGAGCAGTTTGGTACCACACACTCCTATAATCAGTAAAGCCATCATGGTGCTGTGCAACTGGAGATGTCGAGTTCCCAGCCCATGCACTTTCCATGGCTTCACTGGCAATTACAATATTGGGAAATGGTGCCCAATATTGTAGGGGCATATCTGCACATGCAGATAAGCCCTCATCTGTATTTATTTATTTATTTAATGCATTTTTATAAAGCGCGGCCTTTACCCGAAGGTGTCAGAGCACTGTACAATGGAACCAGTTACGTTACATGAGAGAACTGTTGCAGGAATAGAACATACAAAAATAGCATGAACAGACTGTGCAAGCAAAAGTAAGAATAAATATGACAAATTTTACAATGACTAAAGAACTTCCTGGCGAGCAATAGCAGGCCTTCGAATCAAAACAACGCAGGCAAACGGAAAACAATTTCAAACACAGCAAGCACAGGATGTACAGCAATAATATAAACATATGTGACAAATTTACAAAGACTGAAGAACTTCCTGGCAGGGTCTGAGAAGGAGGGAATTAGCTCTGAAAGTGTCTTTGGAATAAAAGGGATTTGAGGTCCGCTTTGAAGATCTGGATGGAGGTGATGGCACGGAGCGAAGAAGGAAGCCAGTTCCAGGTTCTCACCGCATTACCCAAAAACGATTGTGCCAACAGTTTTTCTCTTTTGAAGGAGGGGGGTTCAAGAAGGAACTTTTCCGCATTCCGAGAAGGTCTTGAGCCTCCAGACAGTTTAAGTTTATTCGCCAGATAGCGAGGGGAGGAAGAATGCAAAGCGCTGTGGGTGATGCACGCTGTTTTGTAGATATCTCTAGCCTCGATGGGAAGCCATCGGAGAGAAGACAGGATAGGAGTGATGTGGTCACTTAGTTTGGACCCTGAAATGAAGCGAGTTGCTGAATGGAGGACAGATTTGAGGGGGGAGAGGTGAGATTTGGGAAGGCCAGTCAGAAGAGAATTACAATAGTCAAGTCTAGAGAGAACTAGCGATTGGACCAAGGTTTTTAGGTCATTCTCCGGGAAGAACCGACGAATCACCCATAAGAGTCGCAGTTGATAACGTGCGCTCTTGGCTATGGAGTTGATGTGTGAGATTAGGTTGAGTCTTTTGTCAAGTATGACACCTAAGGATTTAGCGCAGTCCACAATGATGGGTTTACTGTTGAGCAGATTTGATTGATCCATCCAGGCTTGAACAGGAGGCGGAAAGAGAGAGCTAGATATGAGGAGGAAATCCATTTTGGAGGGATTGAGAATGAGTTGGTGAACTAGCATCCAGTTGTGAATAGTGTTGATAGTAGAGCTGAGTAGTGAGAGATCATGAGGGGAAGACACTTTGGGGAAGACACTTTGAGGTAGATTTGGGTGTCATCCGCGTAGAGATGGTAGAGGATTCCAGATTTGCTTAGAAGGTTCCCTAATGGTTCCAGATAGAGATTGAACAGAGTGGGAGCAAGGATAGAACCTTGAGGGACGCCTTGACCAACCACCAGTGGAGAAGAGAGACTATTTGCAATCTTGATCATTTGGGATCTGTCTGTGAGGAAAGAGGCAAACCATTTGAGTACTGTGCCTTCCACGCCCATTCTCTGTTGAAGAATGTTAAGGAGGGTGGTGTGAATAACAGTGTCAAAAGCTGCAGAGAGGTCAAGAAGAATCAGAAGACACGGTTACCCTGAATCGAGAATATGCAGCGCATCATCGATCACTTGCAGCAGGGTTGTTTCAGTGCAGCAGTTTTGAATAAAGTCCGACTGGAACATATCGATCAGATTATTGTCCATAATGTGTTGGGACAGTTGTTTTGCAACACATTTTTCTGTGATCTTTGAAAGAAAAGGGAGATTGGTGATGGGTGGAAGTTATTGAGGTCAATTGCATATGCAGAGGGTTTTTTAGGTCTCGCCTTTTCCATTCCAAAGGAATGGAAAATGGAGAGAATTCAAGTGCTCAAAATACTCGTCAAACCAAGGGTTTTTTGGTGCGGTTTTCTTCGAGTTCATGTGGCCACAGGCACGCGCTTTTGGGCCATAAACTTTCACGGCCATCTGTTCCCCAGCTCCAGCACCTCCCCTCGCTCTCCCCGCACACAGCCTTACTTGGATTTCTCCTCCCCCTCCCCATCCGGCTTCCCTCCGCGCATCTCCCTAATCCGCTTGCCACACTTCTCCTCCCCTCGCTCGCATTCCCGCCCCCCCCCCCCACCAGACTCTCCCGCCCCCATCCGGCTTCCCTCCGGCCATTTGCCAGCATACTTTCATTTGAATGGAAAATCTAGTAAGCCCATTCTTCAATCGAGCATTTTGAATTTCTGTGCTTAATCCATGTGCCGCAACAGCCCACACAGGACGCCTACACGTTTTGGCTACCGCCTTCAACTGGGCAACTCCGTTACCACAACCAACGTGAAATTTAAAAACAAAGGATAGACATGACAAGAACCTCTCTCATTTCCTGTTTATTTCATCTAGACCGCATCCTACAGTTTACAATTCGTCACAGTTGCACGCCATATTGAATTACATAATCGCAGTATCTCAGTTCTCTTCGTGTCAATTCTGAAGTCCAATTTCTTGGACGTGCTGACTTTTGAGTTTATGTTTCATTTAATGAGGGCCAGTTTGAATGAGACACCCGTGCAAAAAATGTAACACAAGTCTACTAAAAAGGAATGAATAGCACGCACGAACTCTTAAAGCTATGGCTCAAGGGAGAGCTTTTTTTATCTTTTAGTTTATAAAGCCTTTAAAAAGCAATTCAATGTGAACATTAAGGAGACGAAAATAAGAATATGTATTTAACAAAGAAGCTTAGCGCGTCACCCGCCTTGCAGATCTAAACACAAAAAGTGACAAATATTTTAGAAACAATTAGCAGTTAAATTTGCCGTTGGATTTTTCGTCCATGGACAAACATGAAACCACAAACAAGGGCAGATTTTAACATTTGAATTTTTTTAATTTGTTTTTAAAGTGCTCAGTTGTCGCAGGTAAAGGATAAGAGCACAACGAGGTGTAGTGTTGCCTTTTTTTGGTTTCTGATCGCAACAGATCTCAAGATTACCTGTAATTAGCAGTGGCGATGCATCAGGAAAGGCGAGCAGAATCAAACGCCAGCGGCGGCCGGGCTGGTATTGTTGTTACTTATTGATATCACGTTGGCTGCAAGTTATGACTTGTTGCTATTTATTAGGCGGATGGCCATTATTGTCGCTTTAAAGGGTTACTATTACGTCGAAGCATTTTAAAGTGCATTGTCCCACATTACAATACGCTATGTTGCCTTACATTCATTTATTTTCGTTTCTGCAGGGCACATCCTATGCTGTCATTATTATCTACTTGTTTTAGTAGGGAGGAACTGAGCATTGTTTGCTTCTAAGTGCCGCGTGCTTTTACCGGGCTTGGGCCCTGTCCGATCAAGCTGAAAACATTCATCCTTGTGCCGCAACACCCCACACAGAACGCCTACGCGTTTTGGCTACCGCCTTCAACTGGGCAACCCCGTTACCACAACCAACGTGAAATTTAAAAACAAGCACTAGCGTTGCCAATCGGTTTCGCATTTGGAAAGTTGGAGCTATTGGTTTTGTAAATGACATTTTATATTTATATATTGTTATTGACAATGCCAATAACGATATATAAATATAAAATGTCATTTACAAAACCAATAGCTCCAACTTTCCTACTGCGAGACCTATTGGCAACGCCAGTGCTCGTTTTAGAAGGGGGGTAACCTGCCCTGTTTTGAGGACACTTGGGAGGGATCCTTGACTGAGGAAGAGATTGACTAGCCTGGTCGAGTAGGAGAGAGTGTTAGTATAGAAATCAATGGCGATTCCACTGGGAATGGGGTCAGAGGAATGGTTGGAGGGTTTGGTTTCGCAGATGCGTTTGAGGAGATCAACCTCGGAGATGGCGGCAAAGTTCAGCCAAGTGACTAAGGATTTTCACTCCTCGATGGGGGTGGGGTGGGTGACCTGTTCCACCAGAGATTTTACCTTTTGGTCAAAGAATATAGCAAACTCAGTTGCTTTCTTTGGTGCATCCTCAGGCTTGATGGTTTGGGGAGAACAATTTGGGTTTTTGATGAGGTTGAAAAGTTTTTTGGGTCTGTTTTTAGCTGAATCGAGGAGGGATCTGAAGTGTGATGTTTTTTCCTGGAAGATGTGTTTGTGGTATATGGATCTTGCTGAACGTAAAAGATAGAGGTTGGGGGTGGATGGAGAATGTCTCCACTGCTTCTCTAAGACTCTAAGGTTTTTCCTTTCGTCATAGAGAGCTTTGCTGAACCAAGGAACTGATGGGGTGGGTCTTTTCTTTTTGTTTTGGAGTGGAGCAACCTTGTCGATTTCGACTGCGAGGATTGAGAGACAAAGGGGAGTGAGATCGTTGACATCCGTATTGGGGTCTAGACTAGGAAAAGACTGCACAGCAGAATCACAGAGTCTCAAGATCAATGTTTTTTTGTGTTGCGAACCACGTAGAGGCTCTTTTGGGTTGGCCGAGAGTTAAAATGTGAGAGAGGTGAAAACAGAAGGGAAAAAGGATATGGTCGGACCAGTCCACAAAGATGGGTGAAGCTGTGGTAATCCGGTCTGATTTGGAAATCACAAGGTCCAGAATTGAGCCCTTGGCATGTGTAATTTCCGAGCAGTGTTGTGCAAGATAGTTAAAGGAAAGAAAGGTTGCAAGCTTGTTGGCAGCCGAGTCTTCCAAAGAGCCCCAGTGGAGATTGAAATCACCCAGGAAGTTCTGTAGTATTGTGTACCTTAGCCTTAGGGCTGTGAGGCCTGCTAGAGGGGTGACTTACCTATGATGTCAGGCAGTGCTAGCTGGCATGGCACCCAGACATGATGCTATGTCGACTTCGTCATTCTCTCATACACAGGGGCATGCAAGCTGCAAGGGCAGTGGCATTGTCCCAGTGAGGGGGGTCCCAAGCAGTGCTTGATTTTGTGCCGGTGGTTTCCGGTGCTCAGCACCAGCACTTTATTGTCAGGGAAAGGGCTATAAATTATTTTCAGGAGACAGTGGTGGTGAGCGTAATTTTTAAAAACTACATGCAGACAGCTTTACTTTTCCCACAATGTCTATGCTGCTCAGCCTGACTCCCACCCACTCGTCAATGTATGCACTACTGGCTGGTTACAGAATTTCAACTTTCAAGCTTCCACAAAAATTAAAAAAAGCAAATGAGCTCTCTAAGAGCAGTGTTTATTCCTGCGGCTAAAATACCTTAACCTTTCCCCTCCCTCCGAGCAAGTTAGAGAGCCCCTTGAGGAGCAAAAGAAGGCTGGACTCTTCATGTCCGTTACCTGTCATGTTAGCCTTCAGCAGCTCCTTACTGGTTACTGAAGGTCTAGGAAGTTGCTCAGCAGAATGCTTCTGGCAATAACGATTCTCTAATTGAACATGTTTGCCCTCCACTGGGTTTCCTATAGCAAAAATGAAAAAGCTGCAACCCCAGGCCGAGGCGAGTCATGGGGGCTCTTCACTGCCCCCCATTACATACAGTGCATCAGAACCTGAGGACAGAGTCACTTACCATGTAGCTTTAAACTAGTGGGGAAGCCTTTATCGGCAGCCTATAGAACTGCAGGGTGCTGGAGACTGGAACATGGCATTACCTACTTGTTTGATTTTAAAGAAACAGCATCAGTTGAGTTTAGGTATTTTCTCTTCACAATGAATTTTCACTGATGAACCTGTTGGTGACTGTGTACATGTAAGGGACAGCAGGTCAACTGCCTTCGTAGTTACCTCGAGTCAGCAATGACATGCCCTAAGGCCAACGCTAGAAAAGCCGCCCCTCCTCCTTCACACAGTCCTGATTGCAGTGTTCATTATGAACTTGTGTGGTGAGAATGCGTGAGATAAAACGGAATAGTGTTTTTAACTTCATAGAAAATGTAACAGTTCAAAGCCAGAGACCTTGCCACCCTTTTTAGGTTGAGCCTGTAACAACGCGCATGCGCTGTTCTGGCGCAAAACCTCATGTAGCGGCTTCTAAAACTAACCTTAGAATCGCACACGCTCATGCGTGTGCTTTTCGTTTTGCCCCACGCTATTGGCCTTTGCGTGCATCTATGTAACAAAGATAGCACGCAATCGGTCAAAGGCGGGGGCATTGTTCTGCACATGGCCTATTGGTGTCGGTTACCCGCACCGCCGCCATGTGGTTTCAATTATGGTGCCCAGACACGGGCGCGATAATTGAAACCACATGTCTCGCTGTGGCGTGCGCGCGCACCACTCGCGGGCTTGTTAATTGGTTCGCTCGGCAAAAGCTCTTTTCCTCTTCTTTTCACGTACGTGTGGGTAGGCAGTGCTGGGCTCTTGTTATTAGATTTGAGTTTGCTGTAGCCTACTTTTTGACTCGGGATCTAAAACTTTAGAAAGGTCTTAAACTGCCTTTTGGAGTGGCGTTTAGCCGCCTATTCGTAATGTTTGCAAATGTTAATCAAACACCACGCTCGCCTTGATTTTTTTTTTTTTTTTTTTAAATATATTTTTATTGCAGGAATCAGTAAATCAGTACAGTAGCGACCAGCATTGTATCATAAGCAATATTAACAGAATAAAGCCCTCTGGCCCCCCTCCGTAAAGTCTGTACACAGCCAACTGGCCCACAACCCTGGGGTCGGGCGGCGAAATGCAACGGGGGTCAGTAGGATGCTGGAGCTGGTCCGGATAATACACTGTCCGTCATCTGCTTTTCCAAACAAGCCTAAAACTCCCAAAATAAACCCTCCCCCCCCAAAATGTCTACTAACTAAGAAAACCCCCCCTCCCCCCCACCACCAGCGCCAGGGAGCTATCAACATAGGATCTGCTATTTGACCCACGGGGAAGGCAAGAGGATTGTCAGTGCTGACGTTCACCGGGACTCGGGGCGAGTCGCTTCTTCACTTTCAGAGTCGCTGGGGGCACAATAATCCCTGAGGGCCTGCACCAGCATTTCCCACTCCAACGCGGCCTCCTGCGCCTTCTCATTACCCTGCCTCCAAGCCAGTTGATATCTCAGCGCGCTCTCTCCCGCCGCCCACTTCAAAAGCTCACTGTGCCATCTGCTGCCTGCCGGACCAGATCGTGCCTTCCAGTTCCTGGTCACCTCTCGCTTAGCAAGGAGGAGCCCCAGGTCGATAAATTTACTGGAAATTTTATTCCTGGGGGTATGGGGGAACCAGTGCAAGAGCCCCACCGCCGCATCCAATGATAAGAGTCTCCCTGTCACCTCCTCCAGAGTCGTCGCTACCTCCTGCCAGTAGGACGTCAGTCCTGGACAGGCCCATAACATGTGTAGGAGGTCCGCCTCCTGAGCCGGGCATCTAGGGCATTCCGCCGAAGCCGTGGCAAAATAACGCCTGATTTTCACCGGGGTCAGGTACGCTCTATGGAGAACATAATAGTGGACCAGCTGGAAACGGGCGCTACGTGTGCCCTTCCAGGCTCGTCTCACCAACTGGGTCCAGGTCGTCTCCGGGATCTCCCTACCAATGTCCTCCTCCCAGCGGGTCCTCAAAGTGGTGAGAGGAGCCAATCCCTCGGTAATCAACCTGCCGTAGAGGCAAGTGACCGCCTTCACCGTGCCCGCCGACATCATTACGTACTGGCACACCTGAGACAAGTGGGGTTCCTCCTGCCCGTTCTTCCAGTGTGCCTGGATCGCTCGTACAATGGCCGAGTGCAGCAGAAAGTCACCCCGGGAGATCCCGAAGCGGTCAATGAGATCCTGAAAGGACAGGAGCGCTCCGTCCTCGTACAGATCACCGACGAGCTGTAAACCGGAATCCTCCCAGGCCGCCAAACGTGACCAATCCCCTCCGTGGGGGAGGGCCGTCAACATCCCCAACGGTATTTCAGGCGCATACGGTGTTCTCAGGTGGCCTCGGGCGTGGGCCCGATTCCAACACAGTCGGACAGTCCGCTCCTCCATCGACAAGTCCCGCAGGACCAAACGTTGTCGCAGCGCTATAAAGGAGAGAACATGCCTGGCCATACCCGTCCCTCTACCGTCTTCCGGGCCCCGGAATTCCCTGGCAATCTCCTGGGTGAAAGTCTGGAGCTGCGCCGCCAGATAGTACTTCTCGAAGTCCGGCACAGCGAGCCCCCCCTCGTCTTTCGGCCTCATCAAGGTATTGAGGGCCACCCGCCGCCGGCCCGTTCCCCAGAGGAATCCGACCACCATAGAGCGCAAGCGACGAAACGTGGCCGGTGGGACCCAGATCGGCAAAGTTCGGAAGTAATACAATAACCGGGGAAGCGCCACCATTTTGAGCAGGGCGATACGTCCCGCCACTGAGAGCGGCAGCGTGGCCCAAAAGTCCATGCAACCTCGGAGTGCTCGAATGCAGCGGGCAATGTTCCCATCTAGGAGGTCGGGTTGGTCGTGGTAAACGAATACCCCAAGGTACTTAAAGCAGTCGGGCTCCCATCTAATCTCCCTACTTAGCGCAGGGGTGGGGGTACCCCTGCGTACCGGAAAAAGACAGGTCTTAGACCAATTCACTCGGAGGCCCGAGACCTCTCCGAACTCCGTGAGCGCCAATTCCGCTCCCCGTAAAGCGTCGGTCGGGTCCTCAAGGAAGAGCAACAGGTCGTCCGCATATAGCGAGACATAATGCGGGCCCGCAGACGTCCATAAGCCCGTATAGTAGGCTCCCGAGCGAAGGTGCATCGCCAGTGGCTCCACCGCTAGCGCAAAAAGAAGCGGGGACAAGGAGCACCCTTGCCGCGTGCCTCGTTCTACCGGATACCGCGATGAAATTAATGGGCCCGCTCGGACCCTGGCCGAAGCAGAAGCATAAAGAACCGCGGTCCATCTGACAAATCCCTCCCCGAGGCCGAATCTCCATAACACCGTGCAGAGGTAGTCCCACTCTAGGCTATCAAAAGCCTTTTCCAGGTCCACCG
This sequence comes from Lissotriton vulgaris, assembly GCF_964263255.1. Lineage (NCBI taxonomy): Eukaryota > Metazoa > Chordata > Amphibia > Caudata > Salamandridae > Lissotriton > Lissotriton vulgaris. Next base: position 380,752,936 of record NC_141685.1, read on the forward strand.
ACAAGCCTACCGGGGACGGGGCATCCAGAAATGGCTCCCCTAGTAAGCGGAACAACCTACGAATATTCATAGTCGTGTTCCGCCGTGGGATGAAACCGGCCTGGTCCTCATGCACCAGGGAACTCATATGTCCCAGCAGCCTCGAGGCCAAGATGCTGCTCAATATTTTGTAGTCCACCGTCAACATGGATAGGGGACGGTAGGACCCCGGGTCGGATGAGTCTCGGCCCGGTTTGAGGAGAGGAACCACCAACGCCTCACACATCGAGCTCGGGAGTCGCCCCAGCCTCTTCGCCTCCCTGTAGACCACCAGTAACCGAGGGGCTAGGAGGTCAGCGTAAGCTGCATAGAACTCCACTGGTAGGCCATCTAGGCCCGGGGTCTTGTTCCTCGCCATCCGTTTAATGGCCCCGCGGATCTCCCCTAATTCGATGTCGGAACCCAGAGTTTTCGCCACTTCCTGCTCTACTGTGCGGAGCTCCAGTGGGCGAAGATAATTATCAAGCCGGTCTGGGTCACGTGCGGAGCGACTGCGGTATAAACATTCATAATAATGCCGGAAGCAACTAAGGATCTCCGGTTGGATGCATACCTCGGTTCCGTCTGCCCCACGCATATTTGTCGTCGTCTGGGACTGGCGCGTAGGGTTGGCCAACCACGCCAACAACGCACTCGACCTGTCTCCCTCCGCAATAGACCGGACCGTATAGGCCTTATAATCAAAACAGCGGAGCCGTTCGACCTCCACCGCTACCCTCTCCCTCGCCTCCGCCGTTTTTGCTTGCAATTCCGGGTGTCCGGGGCGGCGAACTTCAAGCTCGCGGAGTGCCCGGTCCGCAGTGTCTAAATCAGCCAGGATAACGCGCCTCATGCCCACCTTCTTAGAGATACAGTAGCCCCTCACCACTACCTTAAAAGCGTCCCATTCTAACGCCCTAGTACTCGCGGAGCCGCCGTTGGACGCAAAATAATCCGATATTCTCTCCCCCAAGTCCGCCTTGAAGACACTGTCCTCGAGGATCTCGGGTCGCATCTTCCAGGTGGGCACCGCCGGCGTCCCAGGAAACCAGCGAAGGTCCAGTAGGAGGGGGTTATGGTCCTCGATAAGTACTCCGATCGGACCACTGCCGAAACCAGTTCGGGCGAACCAAGAAAGCCATCTAGTCTGACATGCAGCTCATGGAGGCTCGAGAAATATGAATAATCCCTAGATGCGGGGTGATGCGCCCTCCAAATATCCGTCAAACCCCAGCGGGTCTGCCAATCCTGACGACCCTTAGCCGTGCGACGGACCGGGGAATCGGGGAGCGGGGGATGCGAGCGGTCTATGTCCACATCCACTACGGAGTTAAAGTCTCCCCCCAACAGGAGGGGCCCGGCGAAAAAGTGGGCCAACGAGCCCGATAACCTGGAAAGGAAGGCAGTCTGGTCTACGTTAGGAGCGTATACACAGCAAACGTTCAGGTCTCTCCCTCCTAGAGTGCCTGAGATGGCCACGAAACGCCCCTCCGGATCCAACACTGTCCTCGTGACTTGGAAGGGGACCCCTGCCCTGATCCATATTAGCGCCCCCCTGGCATAAGCAGAGTACGACGTGGAAAAGACCTGCCCCCGCCATCTACGCTGAAGCGCCGCCCCTTCCGCCTTGTTCAGATGAGTTTCCTGCAGCAGCGCCATTTGCACTCCCCTACGCACTAAATAAGCATGGACCTTGTGGCGCCTGGACATAGTGTGAAGCCCCCTCACGTTCCAAGTAACACATTTCAAGTTAGCAACATCAGCCATTGTCCCAGATTGTTCTTGCACAGTCCCCCCATCCGGGTCCCCACAAAGAAAAGGCATCAATCCTCCCAGCGCTGATGGCGGCCATTTTCCCCAACCAAAACCAAACAACCCAAGAACCAACCAAACCCCCCCCACCCACCCCAGAACAGGACCCAAACTGCACCATCTAGATCCCATCCAAACCTCGTCCTTCATCACTAATCCTACGGTCGCCACCGTAGGAAGGCCTTATGGGCCAGGTGCGGGCTGGGCGGAGGCAGTGGGCCCTCGTCGCCCAGGCCACCAGGACTATAACAAGCCCCAAACAGTGCCAAAACCTTCCGGGGCAAAAGCAGAGGCCCCCCCACCCTCTCTCCCTCTTTGTCAGCAATAAAGGACGGCAACCGCCTCCCCCCTGCCGGGCCCCCACCCAAAACAAGGCAGTATACCCAGTTACCCTTGTCCATCTAGAAGGTCCTCCACCGATTTCGGTGTGATCACCGGTGTATGGGTACTATCTGCCACTGAATCCTCCGAGTCCGATGGTGCTCCCTCAGCACCCGGGTTTTCTTCCTCCTCGATGGCTTCATCCCTTGCTCCCGACAGCTCCGACAATACTTCCAGCACTCCCCTCCGTTCCGATGATGTCTCCGCAGTCGAGGGCCCTCCCGTGCGGCCGCGGCGATTCCTGACCCTCTTGGATCGCCTCCTTTGGTGCGGCTCATCTGCCTGTTGGGACGAGGAGCCAAAACCATCTTTCCCTGTCCGGTATAGTTCGAGCCAGTCACAGACATCCTCCGGGGTGTCGAAAAACTGGGTTTTGTCATCGACAATGACGCGGAGCCTTGCAGGATATGGGAGTGAATACTGAATGCCCTCGCTCCTGAGCTCGCGCTTAACCGCTAGGAAGGAGAACCGCTTGCGCTGCGTCTCGTAGGTGTAATCAGGGAAGATGTTCACCTGACTGTTCGCTACTTGGAACGGGCCATTGTGTCTGGCGGCATTGAGGATTAAGTCCCTGTCCCGAAAATGCAGCAACCGCGCCACCACCGGCCTCGGGGTACGTCCCTGCTGTGGGGGCCGTGCTGGGACTCTGTGGGCCCGTTCCAGAGTGTAGAAGGAGGACAGACCCTCCGGGACCACCGTGTCTCGGAGCCAGGTCTCCAAGTATCGCACCATGTCGCCATCCTCGATCTTTTCCGGCAGGCCCACCACTCGGATGTTGTTCCTCCTGTTGCGGCCTTCCGCATCCTCCGCCCTCCGTTCCAGGGTCTCAATTCGGGATAAGGCGTCCTTCATCGTCGCAGCCAAGGTTCGCTGCGCCGGCTCCAAAGTTTTCACCGTGCCCTCCACCTCCTTGACCCGGTCTGAAAGTTTGCCATGGTCCGCCCTGAGGAGGCCCAGGCTCGTCGCCACCTGAGCAATGTCCTGTTGGAGGGCTGATCTCGTAGCCTCTATCGCCCCTAGGACACGGTCGAACTGTTGCTGCATCGGCGCGCTACCAGAACTTTTTGGGTCCCCATGCTCCTCTTTGTCCTGGGCTTCAGAGTCCGAGGTGGTCTGGGTGGATCCCTTGGCACCTCTAGGTTTCCCCATGCTTCCAGGGGCACTCCGTGAGGGTCTCGGAGTAGGCGTCTCCGTGTACAGGTGTTGACCACGACCTTCCCGGGTGCTTGTCCTCAATTCGGGTAAGGGCGACCTCCTTCTCCAGAGCCTGTGGAGACTCCGCCGCTTCGGCTCACGCCACCGCCACGGTGTCCGAGGGCACCGATGAGGGGGCGGAGACAGCCGTCGCCGAGTCGGGCAGACCCGTTCACCCACTGTAGCCCCGGGGTGAGGGCCACCAACTCCCTCGGATGATCTGTGGTGCCAGAGTGTCGCGCCTCCCATGTAGGTGGACTGACCAGGAAGACGTAGCTAGTTGCGGAGTCGCGAGGTGGGCCACCGCTTGGATCACAGGGCGTCCGCTCTCGGTGCCCTCCACTGCGTGGGCACCCGTCCGGCCATCCAACCGAGAGCAAATCCGTTGCAAAAGGTCCAATCCAGTAAATGCCCAATGTCCAGAACAGCCGGGGATGGCGAAGCCGGGCGCCAGTCGACACCCGCGGCACCTCTTCAACTCAGTAGTTCCGACCAGGGGGACAAAGGAGTCCGGGCGCCATGTTGAGTCGCACTCCGCAACTCCGCAAACTTCGGTATTACTCCGGAGCAACCCTCGTCCAAGCTCCACCAGGGGCCCCGGCAGGTTGCCGTCGGCACGCTCAGCAGAATGCGGGGTCTGGGGTGCCCCGCAGCCTCCGATTTTCAGGATAATCCCGGGCTTAGTCCCGGAGCCGAGCTCTCAGGCGACCATCGCCATCGGCGCCCAAGCCACGCCCCCCACGCTCGCCTTGATATACGTGTTTGACAAATCTTGATGTATATTCGTGGTTGGCAAGTAAGATGTGGGCATTGTGACATAATTGTGTGTAAAGATGACTGCGGTTTTGGTCAAAATTTCTCAGCAGTTGTGTTTGAAGATCATGGCAAATTGAACGGTGGTTTTAGTAAAGCAGTGCCAAACTGTAATTACGGGGTGTCAAGTTTAGAATTGCTAGGACACTTTGCAAGGGGAAGAACTTGGGGGCGCAGAAATGTTTTTTTCGGGGAATGAATATGAGCGGATTTTTGAGGTTTTATTTTAAACTCTTCTCTAAATCAAGCCTTCTTAAAACATATGTCTGAGGTTTAGTACTGCGTGCGATTACTATTCATATTATATTTGGGTTCTAATCAGGGCTACTGGAATTACGTGGCAGGAAGGGCCAGATTCCCCCTCTCTGTCTCCTTCTAGGGGCCTCTCTTTTCTTTCTCTTGCTGTCCTTTGCTCTATCCATTTCATTCTTTCCCTCCTCTCGTGTTCTCTCTACCCCCTTCTATTTTCCTTCTATTTATCATTCCTCTCCTCCCCCGCCTGTTATTTTCATTATTGTTTCGAGCTCCATTAAGTCGCACCTATGAACAAGCGATTTTAAACTCTCTATCTCCAGTGAAACCCGAGCACGTGCAATGTTGTGCTTTCTTGCCCCTCTCGTTCAGCCTGGTCATCGTTTTTCGCTACAAACACCCATAATGAGTCTGCCCCAGACAAAACAAGCATTTGCAATGCAATAGGTCTCCGTTTTGTGAGAGTTTAAGCTATTAGCATTGTAAATGACAATGCCTTTTTTTTTAGGTTTCAAAAAACAAAACATAAATAAAAGGCATTGTCATTTAAAATGCCAATAGCTCAAACTTGTGTAAATGCGAGACCTATTGCATTGCAAATGATTGTTTCTTTTACTTTAAACAAATCTTCATAGTAAGAATAGTCACAAATACAAAATGTTGCATCGTATTTTACTAATAGCACTTAAGGCGCTGCAGCATCCCTTCCTCACACCCAATACATGTAAGCTGATTTGGCCTCACAGAAGTTTTAGAACTCTACTTTGACACGGCACTGTTCCGTTCTATATTAAAGACCAATGCAGCCAGAATGCACTTTGGCCACAGTTGCTGTGAATTTCATAAATTTTCTTAGGTGTAAGACACATTTGTGTGTATTTTTAATTCGATGTAATTTTTTTCTTAACCCCTTCAGTGCTGCGAACGTCCAACGGTCGTCGCGTGCACTACCTCCCCAGTGCTGCGCACGACCATTGGCAGTCCATTCAGCACTAGTTCCAATGGACAGCGCAGCACTGGGGAGGGATATTTGCGCCGCATCAGAGGGGTTAAAAGACAAATACCAATATATAGGCTTAGTGTGATTTTTCCTTCGTTTTTCAGTTGCAAGGTTATGGTTTGATTGCTACAAAATATATCAATTCATTAAACGTTTTAAGTGTTAAAGACAGAATGCAAAACGTGTTCTCTAAGCCAGCACTGTGTATTTGGCTGTTTCAAGTGTCCTGTGCATTTGCAATATTGTGTGTAGTGCATTTTGTACAGATGTGTTTATTAACCTTCAAATGTCGCTTTTGCTATACATGAAATCGAAACAGGTTGGTATCAACATTCAAATTATTTTTGTACATTGTCTCTTCTTCTATGCACCCTGTCAAACATAGACCTCTTTATAGTCACTCGTCAATTGTATTCTGTGCTGCTTGGGATTTGACAGCTACATCATTGTGTATTACCTTCATGTTAGGGAGCAAAATACACTATTGTATGTTGGGAAAATTATTTTAAGGGCTAAGGGGTGCCAATCAGGGTAAGAAATGTTCGGTTTATGTCCATTGACAATGCACTTATGAGAGTAAAACCCTTTCTAGAGACTTGTCCCTCCTCCATCTCTCCTTTTACTCATCCCAAGCCTCATCATACTACTATGATCTCCATAATAACCCTTTCAAGATTCTTCCATCCTCTATCCCTCCCTTGACCCTCATCACTCACCATGAACCACCAGATCTATGCCGTTACCTCTAGCTGCTTCAACACCCTCTACATCCTCAGCAAGATCTTCAAGTGGATCCACCCTGAGCCAAGAAGAGTGTCACCCACGCACTAATCACCAGCAGGCTGGACTATGGAAACGCACTCTACGCCGGCATCAACAAATCCCTACTCCGCAAAGTCCAGACAATACAGAACTTCACTGCCAGACTCGTCCTCGGAATCCCCCAGCACAGATACATCACCCAACACCAACGAAGACTTCACTGGCTCCCCGTGGAGAAGAGTCTCACCTTCGAAATCCTCACTCACACCTACATATGACTACACAAATACGGACCCAAATACCTAAACAGAATCAACTTCCACGTACCCAAATGAAACCTCCGATACTCCAACCTCGCACTGGCCGAAACCCAGCACATCCACAGAACCAGAGCAGGCGGAAGATCCCACATTGCAGCCAAGACCTGGAATGAACTACTGGCAGCCATAAGACAAACCCCCTCCCTGAACACCTTCAGGGAGACCCTCAAGACCAGGTTATTTGGTCTTTGGCTAGACTGATCTACAGACCCTGTGCACTATATTTGAAACCACATCAAAACCAGGCAAAAAGTGGGTGGCTAACCATGCAAAAGAGGCACTTTCTCAAACTGTCATTCAATGCCTTGGGTTTCATCTTCTGGCACGTTGTGGTCTGAACTTAAACACCACCATCTTGAGGGTCTGTGATCGACATTTGACTCCCACATTCCATGCAAGGCTTAAATCCAGATTTCCTCAGAGGCGACTTTCTTCCCCTGCAACAATGTTGCTATTCCTGAAAAAAAGTCACAAAACTTCCTAGTACTATGGAGAGCCTAGAAAAAAACCATACGTCGAAGGTGCTGAAACATTAGGACGCCGACAAGGGCTTCTTAAAGTTCCAATGATGTTGTGCGGAGCCGTGGCGTTGTGACACCCTCGTCGAAGTGGGAGAGCTGTAAAGAAAAGTTTCTGTGGGATGCTGGCGCATTGGGATATTTAAACTGTGAGAAATTCACAGGTGGTATCCATTAGAAAAGAATGATTTGTTGTGGCAGTGACAGAAAAATGTCTAACAATACTGGATTATCTGGAGGACCCTCTGATCTGAAGTTATGCTTCTTTTGTGATCCAGAAATACATACACCTATCCTTCTGTTGGGCGATTGTGCTCTTTGGAAACTAATTAAAATGCTTTTAAAGGGGTGGCTGCAGAACAGGAGGATTGCTATTTTTGATTCTGCCTACCAATGGATTCACTGCTGCCCCTCTACTGGCGAAAGAACTGTTAAGGATGTTGGACAATTGAGAAGGATGCCTCTGGTTGGAATCTTGCCTCCGGAATAGCAATAGAACTTGCAAAATTATTACTGAAATGGCCTGGAGGGAGAGGCCAGACCAAATTATCACTCACCGTTGGGCAGGAAAGACTCTAGCAATAATTCAGCATGCTCACGTAGAGCTGATTTTCCAATTATATGTGCGTATGTTTGCTTGAACATCCCCAGAAAAGCCGGTGGAACAAACTCATATATGAATCAACAGAACTAAACCAGTGTTCATGGAGCATGCAACTGTCTACTTTCTAAAACTGGTTTTCAGTATTTGTAAGGGCATTTCACATGGTCTGGCAAGCTGATGGTAAAAGGACAGTCATTTTCCACCAGAAGTGAGTATAATGGGCCAACAACCATGTGGCATGTGCCATGCTCGCCATGTCCAACCTGCAGATTCAAAACCTATGCACCCCATAGCACCAAGGCATTTAATACGCTCTCTCTAGAGGTGCCATCAGGAAGTATTTTCACGTTGACAAATAAAACAATAGGCTTTCTATGGACTTAATATTGGATTAAAAAGCATAGTCTGTTGTGGCCACACCACAGGCAGGATCTTAAAAAAAGGCTTTTGCCCAAGCCCCACTGATTAGATCCAACAAACCTTCATTGAAAGCAAGCAGTTGTTCGAGAGCAGTCACTACTAGCTGGAGAATTTTGCTTGAATTGACATAGGCTGCCAACACAAGAAACAAGACCTGCGCAGCCTTTTCAATCACAGATGAAAAAGAGCTAACCTTTGGTAAAAGGCGTGCAGGAAAGTCTAAGTCTGTCTCTGGTGAGGTGTCAAGAAGACTTGTATTCTGTAGGTCAATATAAAGATCTGCTCCCCTACACTGAGAAGGCATCTAGTTGTCGTTGAAAGTCTGAAACAGGAAAACCCAACAGGAGTGTGGGAGTTAATTTTCATTTAAAAAATATAATGCCTTAATTTAGGATGGCTTTGCTTCACATGACTAGGCCACATTAAGAAGAAGTGTTTAAAAGAATACTTGTTTATTTGTGTGAACAAGCCCTACAAGTTCATGTTTTTATTCCGTTTCAGAAATTAATTTTCATTCAGCTGCAAGCCATGGCCTCTACTTGCACTCAACAAAATGTTTCAATAACTTCTTAGGGAACGGATGTTTTGCATGGCCACCCAGCTGAGCCTCTGTTAACATGTTAATGTATTTATCTGCAACAGTTAAGTGTTTTCTCTCATGATCTGCATTAACCCCTTAACTGCTGCCGTCGGCTAACGGTCGTCACGAGCACTACCTCCCCAGTGCTGCGCACGACCGTTGGCCGACGGGCCAGCATTCGTTATCCGAACGTACAGCACTGGGCGCTGAACGTTCGACGCTCTGATGAGGTTAATAACAAATTATGAGCACTGTTAGATAACGCAATTATTTTAAAATAGTAATGCAATTGGGGCTGTATGAGTAATATTCCAGTGCTGCACGTTACATAATGTCATGCTATGAAAACTGTGTGCTTTCTTTGCCTAAAACATTATAAAAGTAATGCGTTTTTGTAAACAGGATTTTAAGCATTTTGCTTTTAGTTTCAGAGCAGAGGGTTGGCCAGAGTTTAGCTGTGGACTTTGAATGAAACATACGGCTTAACACTTACAGAAGGCTAGCTTCTGCTTTGAATATGCTTATTCTATTCATTGACTAACTTTTTGCATGCGGAAAATAATAATATGTTATTTTAATATATTGACAGAATTGAATTTAGTGTCTCAAGTCTTTTTTCTTAATGTTATTGGCTAAAAATAGGATACCAAGTTATCTCTCTTTACCGTGACTTGAACCCAATAAAATTGGATGCATTTGGGCATCAACAAAAGGCAACTAGGCTTCCATTCAAACAAACTTCTGAGTGTTTAGAATATGCTCCAAATGAGTTTGGTCTTCAAATTCGGCCCCCCTTTTCCTGGCCACGGCGGCCAGAATCTTCTCAGAAAAGCATCTCGGGCACCATTACTGTGGGTGCCTTCATGAATGATATAGCAGCCAGAGCAGCATGAGTGGCTATGAGTGGGGCTGCCATCTCCATACATTTGACTCTTGACCGAACTTAACGACAGCATACATAAAAGCATCACATTGCCCCATACGTGAGGGTCGACCAGTGCCAGTCAGAACAGCTGATGATGATTGGTCCAAATCCACCTTGGTGACAAGATCTGTACTAGAGTGTGAGGGGAACAGTTATAAAAGTAGCCCACATGGCTCGTTTGAGAACCACAATCTGTGAAGCATTAGCAGAAGGTGAGAGGAACAGGTTTAAACTTATCTAACACCAGTACAGGCTAAGAGGAAATGTTGATAATTCTGGAGGAGTGGAGGGGGTGGGTGGAAGGGTGTATGGCAGCACAGACAGCTCCTGGGTTTATCCCTTGATGGGAATAACTGTTAGCAGTAGGCACCATTCTTGACAGTCAGTAAATAATGCCAAAAAGAGGTGATTTTACAGACATCTCAATGTGTCCAAGTGTAATCACCATGGTACCTAAAACTGAAGGCAGAACAATGGGTTTGGAAGCACCTAATCAATTGATCAAATCGTGACTAAACAAAAACTGGCATGCACATTTTTCTCATATTGGGAGACAAAAAACAAGTAAAAAGTAAACTCAAACAAGCATTTGCAATGCAATAGGTCTCGCATTAGGAAAGTTTGAGCTATTGGTCTTGTAAATGACAATTTTTTTATTTATGTGTTGGTTTTGAAAATAGCAATATTAATAGCTTTGTCATTTACAATGCCAATAGTTATAACTTTCGCAAATGTGACACCTATAGCATTTGTAATGCAACATACGTTGTATTTACGTGACTTAGATGTATTGATATTACAAATAACAATGGCTTTTAATTTGTTCAATAATTAATTCTTAAATAAAAGTGATTGTAATTTATAATGGCAATAGCTTAAACTTTTGTAAATAACTTTTTGTGAAGATTATGTTCAGTGTATTTTATTGTGACGAACATCCAAGAACAGAAGTGAAATATTAACATCTTTTTGTGACATTTGTAATAAAGCTTGAAACTTTGAGAGAACATATTTGAACCAGTTGTTGTTGAATGGTTGCACAGATGCTGTGGTGGCGCTGAGTGATGTGGCGACGAGTGATGCTGTGGCGTTCAGTGATGCTGTGGTAGCGCATAGTGATGTTGTGGTGCCCCTGAGTGATGCTGTGGTGGTGCTGAGTGATGCTGTGGTGGTGCGATACATTGAGAGAACATATTTGAACCAGTTGTTGTTGAATGGTTGCGCAGATTGATGCTGGGGTGGTGCTGAGGAATCCTGTGGTGGTGCTGAGTGATGCTGGGGTTGCGCTGAGTGATGCTGGGGTTGCGCAGAGTGATGCTGTGGTGGTGCAGAGTGATGCTGTGGTGGTGCAGAGTGATGCTGTGGTGGTGCAGAGTGATGCTGTGGTGGTGCAGAGTGATGCTGTGGTGGTGCAGAGTGATGCTGTGGTGGTGCAGAGTGATGCTGTGGTGGTGCAGAGTGATGCTGTGGTGGTGCAGAGTGATGCTGTGGTGGTGCAGAGTGATGCTGTGGTGGTGCAGAGTGATGCTGTGGTGATGCTGAGGTGGTGCTGTGGTGGTGCTGTGGTGGTGCTGAGGTGGTGCTGTGGTGGTGCAGAGTGGTGCTGTGATGGTGCAGAGTGGTGCTGTGGTGGTGCTGTGGTGGTGCTAGGAATGTGTATATTTCATTTAGTGACCAGGCAATTGGTGTGAGCTTGTGTCCCAGCTAGTCCATACACGAAGATACTCACAAATAAATACTTGATAACCAGTGGGTTAAATGGGTCGGAACTGTCCAGTACGGAGTATCCTCACTTTTTTATTTTTAGAGGGAGCAGTACCGGCACTTCTAAAGAAAAACATGATACTTTAACTTGGACAGTACTGGCAATTCTTACAAACCATCAGGTATTTCTTTATTTTTTTCATGCAGTTTTATATTGTTCTATTTCAGAGGGGTGGGGTTTCTTATTTCATCTCCCTCTCTCTTGCCTTTGTTTGCCCCCTCGTCCTCCCTTGGTTGACCTCCGTCTTCAAGTGTATTGGTTGTAATTTATTCACATTGATAAACGTTGCCAATTACTAAGCCTCGCAGCCTTTATGAAAGTTTGAGCTATTGGCACTGTAAATGACAGTGTCTTTTATCTATGTGTTGTTTTTAAAACAGATAACTAAAAGGCATTGTCATTTACAATTACCATAGCTTAAACTCTTGCAAATGCGAGCTCTAAACAATAAAGTGTGGATTATGGTGAAAGAATAAAAAAAAAAAGGCACATTAGGGGAAAGATAGTGGTAAAATAACTGCGAGAATACCAAAAATGGAAACAAGCATAATCCTTAAGAGAAACATTGTGAAAAGTTAAAGATAGAAATTTCGTATTAAGCATTACTCTAGGAGATAATTTAGGGGTCACACTAAATCTGGATTAAACAAAATCGGGCTCTTTGAAGAAGGAGAAAATCTTAAATCAACAAGAAGCCTGCGAGCCAGCCGCAGCAGGGCCGGCAATTGATGTCAGCCCCTGGTTTATGATGCAGCACCGTGTGGTGAAGCATCACAGCTGGTGCGGATGCTATAGAGGGAGGTTTGGGTCCACATCAAAGGCCGAGACCCTGCAGAGCCGGGCACCCGCTGGGACCCGTGACCCCTGCCAGAGCACAGAAACAAGCTATGGATGAGTATTGGGTTTCGCATGCACACAGCTGAAATCAGCCACTATTGTCTTGTTGCTCACGCCAGTCTCCAGTGAAAGTCACAGCGTTAAGTATCTGAGCGGGCTGCAGCATCTGCCTTACATTTAAGGCAGAACCTATTGTGTATATTCCATAACATGCGTTGTTCGCAAGTGAGTCTGAAATTATTAAAACATGCACTGCGTCACATGGAAAGTAGTTAGAAAATTGCATTACCGTGTTTACATAGTTTTCATTTATAATCTTTTGACTACATTCATTCACACCACCAGGGCTCAATTGCTTCATAGTTTAAATGTCTGCAAATAGGATAACTCACGATAATCCCTTCCTTTCCATTTCTCATTCTGACATTAGTATCAATGACTGATTCGATAAATGAAATAAAATAAAAAAATAAATAATCGAAAGCATGGTTTTCTTTCAACGGCCCTAATGGTTGTTAATCTTCGAGAGTCTACATTATCACGATGGGACCAGCGATAATATCAGCGCACATTTACCCGCGGAGAGACAGATGTTCTGATAAAAATAAACATATTTTGGAATACCCATTAGAGTTGGGAAGGAATGAAAACTGTACAACGGGTTTCTTCTTGCCCTGAGTTGAAGGCTGGACTGTCTGTGCACAGGGCCACAGACATTCTTTGCAGGGGAAGCAGCCAGTCGAACAATGCCTGTGTGCCACTGCTTTCATTAGCGGAGACAGACACGTGTGAGCTCCGAGGGTCACAAACACGCCAAGGGATGCTTAGGATGGGGATCATCTGCTCTTTCACCAGCGGGTGATGTTGGGCGGTGGGGGCTATTCTTCTGGGGAGAGGCAGCCTGTCGTACAAATACACATTTTGTCTTCTTGTATCCGCAGCGAAAGCTTTCCCGGGTTATGTTATGTGTAAAGCCAACACAGAGAAACCTCTTCCCCTGCACCAACACGAAATTTGGTGTGCACCATTACCTTTCCCCACCTAGAAAGGGAGCAACTCCAGCCCTTTACTGGAGTAAATCCCTGACCACTTGCAGTGTAAGAAAAGGGATCGAGAGAAGAGCTTGCAAACTCCAACAATTTACCGAGCTACTGATCCCACGGTAAACAAGTTAAAAGTAGCCGGCAGAGGAAAGGCAGCGCTGGGAGGAGGAGCGAGGAGCGCGTGAAGTGGATGGTGGGTGGCAAATGGACTCAAAGCGGCCGGTCGCTTTGATGTTCTTGGCTTGCTTTGTGGGAGGGGTAGGGTAATTGGAAGTGTAAACCAGCATGAAAGCCAATGTGGGGGAAAAGCGCGTGCTTGTGTTCACGTGAACTCGCTAGGGTTTGGGGTGAAGACGCTTGTTTATCCCTGTTATACATGAAGAAAGAGAAGGGTGCAGGACGTGCATGGAGATCATAGGGGCTGAGCCGCGTATTATCATTGGTGAGTGAGGGAGCACTCAGACTCAAGGGCTTTCCCACACTCACCAACAGAATCACATATATACTGCGCGTTACAACCACCTCATCTGCACAAGCGACCACTCTCCCATGCCACAGTTCCACCATTAAACAAAGTACCAAAAGCCAAAAGGAAAGTGCGTGCGCCGGCAGACAGTGTAATGCCGCACGTATTTCACTGCAGAGACAATGGAGCAGCGTGAGTAAAGCACGCACCAGTCACTGATGCACACTTACCTAAACACGCAAGCAGAGGCAAGCAGTAACAAGCGACAACCTTGGGGCACAAGAAGGGGCTGGCTGGGGAATAGCAAATATTTTTTCAACGGACGCATACATTTACTTGCAAGTAAAATACACAAATATTTTATAGGACAAATAGGGCCTTTTTTTGCAATTCTAAAGTGTAATAGAGAGAAATATTTTAATGGGATTAAAACAAACCAAAACACTTGTGTGAGGCGCAAATAATAAATGCACACAAAACCCCGATTGTCACACATTATCGTTTCTTTACTGTGTAGTAAAAGTGCAAGTCTGACTCTGATGTAGTCGTCATTTCAATGACACATGTAGTCTCTGTAAATGGCAGTGCCCGAGCACACTGGGAGTTAGTCATATTTGAGTGGTGTGCTCATATTAAGGATGTGCCAATGTCAGTGCCAGCCAGCGCCGAGTCCGGGCCCAGTGCCACGCCCCTACATCCCAAGGTTCTGAGCCCAGATACTATAGTGCTGAAACCCTCCACAGCCTTAGGCCTTCCAGTAGCATGTGCATTCGACACTCCTTTCATGCCGTTACCTTGCCACAAGTCTGTCCCAAATGCCATCTACCCCTTAACAACAAACCAGACCCGGAACTCACATCTGACTTTCGTATGTTCCTACTGAACTGTCGCTCCCTGTCCAATCACTGAGCCGAAATGGCACTGTTAATAGAGGAACATACTCCAGATATATTGTTTCTTACAGAGACATGGCTGACACCTAAGTCCGACCCTGCGGTTGTAGACGCTCTCCCGCCAGGCTTCCAAATCAGTCGGCTAGACCGACCCAAAGGGAGAGGAGGAGGTCTGGCAATTATCTATAAAGAACAGTATCATTGTAGAGCTGTCCCTGAAACCATCCCGGACTGTGAGAGTCTTGCCTTTAACATCGAACTCTCACCCAACAGATGCTTCTTAGGCACTCTTGTCTACCGCCCCCCCGCCCCCCGAAGCAGTTCCATGGAAACCTACCTTCAAGGGTGGCCGAACGAGTCAGTACCACAGCCAACTTTACCCTGCTGAGTGACCTCAACCTGCATTTTGACTCCTCACTAGACCACAAATCCGCCTCCCTAGCAGACGACCTAGCTGCCCTCCAACTCACCCAACGTGTCACAACCTCTACCCACGTCAAGGGCCACCTGCTGGACCCTGTCTTCAGCAACTGCCCCGATCTCCTAGTCGGTCCACCTATTCCCCTGCCGTGGACAGACCACTTCATGGTTCCCATTAACTGGACCTCGTTTAAACCCCCATCCACTGTACCCACTACCAAGCTCATGCGAGCCTGGTCCCGTCTCGCGGTGGATAATTGGTCCACTAAACTTGCCAGCACTCAACCCTGTGTTCACGAGGACCCTGGCCTAGCCAACCAGGCCTACGTCAACTGGATCACACAAACTCTAGACACTACTCTCCAAACAAGTAAGACTACGCTGAAACGCCCCCACAAAACTGCCCTCTGGTACACGGACTCCCTCAGGGACAAGAAACGTCTATGCAGGAGGCTGGAAAGGCGCTGGCGCTCAGATTACTCGGCTGCCAATAAAACCTGCTACAGATAATCTATCAGCGAATACAAAACGCAAGTTAAATCAGCTCAGGCCACATATTTCTCCGATAGAATAGTGATGGCCAAGTCCAAACCGAAGGAGATCTTTCACATAGTGAAACAGCTAACGAGGCCTCCCCCCGCCTTGCAGGTCGAAAAAACCACCACCCATTGCAATAATGTTGCGGAATTCTTCTTCCAAAAAGTAAACACCATCTATTCAGCCTTCCCCCTCCCCCCTCGAAACATATCACCTCGTCTATCCAACCGAATAAATCCCCAGCATCATACCCCCCTCCTACTACCCCAATCCACCTTGGCTCACTTTCCCCTATTGGACCTCACTACTCTTGAATCCTTAGCGAAGAGAGTCAAATCTGGATCCCCTGACAACCCCGCCCCCCCAGACATAATATTGGCCGCCTCCCAGATCACCCTGCCTATAATTAAGGAGGTATTAAACACCTCAATCACCTCCGGTACCGTTCCGGTTGTCTGGAAGCAGGCCATGGTCAGAGCGCTCCTAAAAAAGCCCAGTCTAGATCCAACTGACCTGGGCAATTATCGACCCATCTCTCTGCTCCCCTGGGTGAGCAAGATCCTAGAAAGACATGTAAATCATCATCTAGTTAACTTTCTGGAAAGCTTCAACTTACTAGATCCCACGCAGACGGGTTTCAGACCGGAACACGGGACCGAGACCGCCCTCCTCATGGTCACCGAGGAAGCTAGGAAAATCCTGGATCAAGGAGAGTCAGTGGCAGTGATCCTCCTGGACCTAAGCGCAGCGTTCGATACGGTTAGCCACGATTCCCTGCTACACCGTATGTTCTGTGCCGGGATCAAGGACAAAGCCTGGCTATGGTTCAAATCCTTTTTAGAAGACAGATCTTTCAGAGTCTTTGAAGGTGAGTCTGTCTTCGCCAGCAGACCCCTGAAGTGTGGAGTCCCCCAGGGCTCCTCCCTGAGCCCCGCACTCTTCAACCTGTACATGAGGCCACTGGCAGAAGTCATCCGCCCTTTCGGGATTAAGATCATCTCGTATGCGGACGACACATAGCTGGTGGTCTCACTGGCGCAGGAGGACAACCGACCTGCGTCAGGTGGGCTCAGAGAATGCCTAGAAGAGGTGAAGACCTGGATGTCCTCCTCATCCCTCAAGCTGAACGGGGACAAAACGGAGCTGATGCTCCTAGGCCCCCCAGATCTTCGCCTCCCTGACGCCCTATGGCCCCCGTGTCTGGGCCCTCCACCAACTCCTAAAGAGAATATCAGAAGCCTGGGAGTTTGGTTGGACAGCTCCCTTTCCTTCAACGTGCAGGCCACAAAACTGTCTGCCAACTGTTTTGGCATCATGAGGATGCTAAAGAAAATCTTCCCTCTCCTTCCCATGGAAGCCAAACAGGTGGCTATACAAGGGCTTATACAATCTCGCCTTGATTTTAATAATGTGCTCTATCTCGGCGCCCCAGAGTACACTCTACGCAGGCTGCACACAGTGCAGAACTGCGCAGCCCGTCTACTGCTGGAGATCCCTCGCAGACAATCAGTGAGGGCCGGACTGGTTAGCCTTCATTGGCTACCGGTCCGCCAAAGAATTCTATTTAAGGCAATGTGTATTGCCCATCAAGCCTTCTGGGACACTGGTCCGACTATTACTCGTGACCTAGTCACTCACTACATCCCCAACAGAAGTCTTCGCTCAAGCCAGACCTTTTTAGCAGTGACTCCCAGAATAAAAAAATCCAGATCCGGCGGCAGGTCCTTTGCCCATAACGCCTCCAGAACTTGGAATACCCTTCCACTGCACCTCAGGGACAATTCCAATCTCACTGCGTTTCGCAAACAGCTTAAAACCTTCCTTTTTAACTCAATGCTTTAGACCCTTCCCCCTCCCCATCTGGCTCTCCGGTAGGTTTTGGTTATTGCTAGCGCTTGGACGCCTCAGGGCAGCAATTCGCGCTTTACAAATCCACATCAAATCAAGCCTCTGCCGCTAGCCTCCCGGCTGCAGCTTCGCCCGAGCCTCCCTGGACCCAGCCATTCCTTCCCCCTCTCTGATGCTTTTGCAGGCTGTTGAAACCGATGAAGAGAAACAAAACCATAGGACGTTTATCAAAATTACCCAAAATATGCAGGCAATTTACAAAATGTTTAAAACCTGGAGAAAATGGCCAAAATCTTGGATTTACGAAGTCTACATTTAATAACAAGTCTTAAACAAGCTTAAAACAAGCAGCAATATCGAGAGGTGTTGGGGGCAGGGTGAAGGGTTAAGGGTAGGGAGAGAAGGCACAGGCTGGACAGGCTTTGATGTGGTGTGCGAGGCGGGCAGAAAGGACGGCCGTGGGAGGTGGGAGGAGAAGTATGGAGAGTGGTGCAGGCGGGGGGCGTGGAGCAAACCCTTTGAAGAGCGTTTGGCTGCCAGGGGGGCGGAGAAGCAGATTGCCTTCAAGGCAGGAGGCAGGCAGAAGGCTCGGGCAAGCATGTGCACGAGAGCACATGCACTCGTCAAAATCCGGATCGTAAAAAGTCAGCTTTTGGATGGACAGCAATAGGTTCGAGTAAACTCGACCTAAAAAGTACATTAAGGGCTACTGGAGAGTACTGTGGGACTGTTGTGCTTGTATCAACTGAATACATCCACTTCTAAGCACTGGCAAAGTTAATAGGTCTGGAGTTGGCTGCCAGGTTTTGACTTTGCCAATGCTAGTTTTCTTTTACCACAGTTTTAGTCAAATCTAGCAGAGCTGCCGGGCCCTCACCAATATTTAAAAAAAAAAAAAAAAAAGAAAAGAAAATACACATTGCCTAAAAGCAAAATTATTTGTTTATTTACTTATTTTTTGCCTCAATAAACACACTGTGCCAAAATAGTCCCTGGGAGTGAAGGGAACTACTGTGCTACTTGTGAAAGAGCCGAAAGCCATTAATATTTTTCCCAAACTCAATACAAATTCAAACGGTGAAAGGAAGCAGTTAACACCGACATATATTTTTACAGTACTGCCTTCAATAAAACCATAACATCTTGGTTTTCTATACATGCATGATGGCAGAGTGATACAATACTACATATTAACTAGTCTGTTTAAATAGATTGCCCTTGTCTTGCCTAAAGCAAAATAAGGCGTTTGTGTGTCAACCTCTGTTTTTACATGTGTGTAGTTGCGAATATTAAGAAACAAATTAGCATTTATAACCAGTTTCTGCTATTATGAAGCACTATTCAAACACACACCCCCGGTCATCATTTTCATTACAAAACAAACCTTTTAATATCTCTGCAAAAGACAACAGGAACCTTGGCATGGAAATCCGATTCAACATCCGAGTAAAGATCTTAAAAGAAGAGAGTGGACAATTAAGAGCCAGCCATTAAACCCTTATTGTAGTTACAAGAGACACAGGTTACATAAAGGGTACCAAAAAATGGAAGCAGAAGGTATCCCCTCACCCAGCACTTAATTATTTCAAGGAACAGACACACACTCACATTAAAGACCAAGTCACATACGTTATGTTGTGTGAAGTACAACCTTTCAATCTATTTTCAATCTGAGTAGCACACACGCAGAAGTATGCTCATTCATTGTAGATAGGAGAAAGGTTCAGATAAGGATTAGTTACTTACCTGTAATCCTAGTTCTCTTCCAGGGGTATACTCATTAAAGCCATAAGGACTGAATAATCTCCGCCCATGAGTGGGAACCCCGAACACATAATTAAATACATATATATGTGTAAATATATAACAAGAGTACATAGTACTAAACAAATTATACACATATAGACTAATAATACGCAGCCCAACCATAACCTGTAGCCTAATAAAGCCATAATTACATATTTTCTGCAGAATGAAAATAAACCATAGAAACAATGCAAGAACAAGCATTTGAAATGCAATAGGTTTCGCATTTACGCAAGTTTAAGCTACTGGTATTGTAAATGACAATGCCTTTTATTTATGTTTGAAAAACCAAAACATAAATAAAAGGCATTGTCATTTGCAATGCCAATAGCTCAAAGTCACGTAAATGCGAGACCTATTGCATTGCAAATGCTTGTTCTTCTCTGTATTGTGCTGCACACCACTGAGTGGCCTCGAGCACACAAAGGAACACGCACAGATGAAGCCTAGACATTGGCATTCAGGCATGACAGAGTGATGGCTTCAGACCCGGTGTATTTTCAAAGTACATAGCTTACTAGTTGAGCCCAAATCGAAGCCGCATGGATTATGACGATCAGGCCCATTCAGGCTCTGAATTGGGGAAATGAATGAGGGGGGAGTGCTTTGAGACCCTATTTTTAGCTTCCACAAAGACTAAAAACTCAGGTCCTCTTTCCCTTGACCCTCCCACACTCATCGGCAGGGCACCCCCTTCGGGACACCGCGCTTCATGGCTAGACAGCATTTGCATTTTTCGGACAGTATGTAAACAAACCTTGACTTTTGTTTTATAAGCAGGTGTCCGTGGACGCCGCGCCTCGTGTTTCATTTTGAGGGATCTTTTCCGTGTTTACTTATGGACAGGGCAGGAGTTCGCGGCCACAGAAATGCTGCAAATTGACTTTTAGCTGCAGGAATGCTTACGAGTTTGTTGATTTACCGCGGTTGGGGAGTGATTGCCTCTGTTGTGCACTCCCATAAATGCACCTCCATCTAAAAGGTTTTAATGACAGTAACTTCTGACCCTGCGACCCTCTGGCCCTACAATCACTGGTCTCCTCGAGCACGCTGTCCGGTGTAACCGGCACTGTATTCACCTGCCCTGGCGGTCGATGAAACTTAATTAGTGCATTAAGTAACCCTAATACCTTTGCGCTTAATAAAACGGATTCTCCCTCCCATCCCCTTAATTGTGTTATGTCCCCTCTCCCCAGGAAGGTCACAACCAAGGAGGAAAGATGCCGCCTTCCTCTGGACCTCTGTTTATGGCGATGTTATCTCCGATTAGTGCATAACAAAGTAAATCTGCCCCTCAGAGCGCTAAAAGAACACACCTGGCGTGCTATTACACAATCCACGCAGTGCGACAGGACCCCGAAACTTCTGGCCCCAGCAATCGTCTATCAAACGGGGAAATAGTGTGCACGTGGCGTTTTATGCGCACGCGCCCTTCTGCGCTTAGTGCAGTTTTAAAAACAAATTTTTCTGCACATCAAAGAAGCTCCTGTGCATTCTTTCGCCATCCAACAGGCTGTGATTATGGACACAGCCATACACCAATGAAACACAGTTACTGGTAACACCCTGTCTGGAGAGGGTGCGGCTTAACGGTTAGAGGGCCGATGTTAAAGCTGGGGGGCCATGTTCGAGTCTGCCAGAAGGCTCAAACATGGGGTAATTATCTGCAGATTACTTAACCTCCCTGCATCTAAAAAATGTATATGTGCACTTTGGATGCAAGCACTGCTCATGTAAAGCGCCCTGATGACTTCAGATCAGTGCCCGCTATTTATTCTGTGAGCGGGTGTCTTCCCATGGATGGACTTGGTTGTCACGAGCCTACATTTGGAATTTTAATTTATACCGCTAAAGAAGCTGTGACATGGCATACATTATGAGGAGCATAAGACAGAATGGTCCGAAAGGAATGCCAGAAGGTATCTGGTGGGGGGACGGTATAGCTCCTAAAAACCTCATGTTTTGACTGCAGTTAGAGAGAAAGCGCTATATTGTGACCGGTTTAGACACCCCCTCTCTCAGAACAAGCATCCAAGTGCTGCTAACCATTTTGTTGTTAAAGAACTCAATTTTGCTTGTTTTAGAAACGTCGGATACATGGCGAAGGTTCGAGCTGACTCACTGGGTTTGAACCCGAGACCAAATGTTAAAACTCTGGCTCTTGCAGAGGACGTAATAGGCGTAAAGGCTTAATTTATGGGGCTTTCTTCCCACTATTGAAAAAACAATGCGTTATTCTGCATTAAAGTAGTAAAGGCGTCACCGTGGCCAACACACAATAAAACAAATAATAAACAAGTCAGGTCTCGGGCAGTGCTGTGATTGGCTGACGTCACGGGGGTGTCCCGGGCCGGCAGCCAATCACAGCGCGGCCCAGGAAATGACGTCACGGGGGTGTCCCGGGCCTGCAGCCAATCACAGCGCGGCCCGGGACACACGGCAAAAGGGGCGGGGCTTAAAAAAAGACCCAGAAACGCCCCCGAATCGCGTTTTCACCAGAAAGCGTGATTGACAGCCTCTGTCTCCCAATGGCTAGCCTCCATTTATGGAGCTAGCCAATGGGAAACAGAGGCGGTCCGAACATCCATACTGTTGACAAAAGTTTTCGATCTGGGCGGGGCACTGCATGCCCTCGCCAGGTCGAAACCTAAAAAGGCAGGAGCCTAAAATGCATTCCACAGACAGAAAAACCTTTTATTTTCATCTAGAAAACTGTAATAAAAGGCAATTAGCCTATGTAGGCTGCATAAAGAAATAACATCCCTGTACAGAAAATCAGACTGGCACCTCGCCTTTAAGGCCTCAGAGTATCTGAACACTTTGCCTTTAAGGCCTCCAGGGGAACTCTGCTCCCATCATGCCCACAGGTGACAGTTAGGTCAGTTCTTTTTTCCGGCTTGTTCTGTGAGGAACCTGGAACTTGAGCTCTGCTGAATTTGATTGTTTTTCAGTCAGAATTTGGTTTTTTCCTGTCGCACAAGTTACTACTTGTGTAACGATATATCTGTAAGAGACATTAGTTAGTGATAGATTCCTTACCTTAGAATATCCCCAGGCGTCAGACTGGATCCGGAAATTTTTGCGTAGCAATACCCCTGCGCGCTGGTAGGCGTCGTCTGCGGCTCCGCGTCCGTCGTCGGCGTCGTGAGCGCCGGGATGACGTCATCGGAGTATATAGACGGCGCCCATGCGCGCTGACGTCAGTTCTGATAACACAGCTTTTCCGCGCCAGATACGCAGAGCCATGATAGAACTAACACTGGTGCCATTGAAACTAGGGCCCTGAAGGGGATGACCTTAACCCTAAATATCGGTTCGCAGAACGGGGAGGATGGGAGGGCGGTAAGGAATCTATCACTAACTAATGTCTCTTACAGATATATCGTTACACAAGTAGTAACTTGTGCATCTGAAAGAGACACGTTAGTGATAGATTCCTTACCTTAGAATAGATACCCCAGCAATACCAACCCCGGTGGTGGGTCTGCGAACCAATATCACACCAGAAAGTCCTGGAGGACGGAACGGCCAAAGAAGCCATCCCTCCGGACTTGACTGTCCAGGCAGTAGTGTCTTGCGAACGTGTGCAGCGAGGCCCACGTGGCTGCCTGACAGATGTCCTGCAGGGGGACACCGCGGCCCAGGGCAGTTGTCGTTGCCGTGGCCCGAGTGGAGTGAGCCCGCAATCCAGCCGGGGGCTCCTTCCTCGCCATGGAGTAGCATGCTTGGATGCACAAGATGATCCACCTAGAGATGGTCCTCTTGTGTACAGCCTTTCCCTTCTTCGCGCCCACGTAACCAACGAAGAGTTGGTCATCCACCCGGAATTGGCGAGTGCGGTCCAGGTAGTAGGAGAGCGCACGTTTTGGATCCAGACGGTGGAGCCTCTCTTCCTCTTTCGAGGGATGCGGAGGCGGAAAGAAGGTGGGCAAGGTGATGGACTGCCCGATGTGGAAGGCCGTGACAACCTTGGGCAGAAAGGAAGGTCGTGTACGCAACACCACCTTATCAGGATGAACAGACAGGAAAGGCGGGGAAGAAGAAAGAGCCTGGAGCTCACTCACCCTCCTGGCAGAGGTGATGGCAACCAGGAAGGCCGTCTTCAGCGTAAGGAGGCGAAGAGGACAGTTATGAAGTGGCTCAAAGGGAGCACACATCAGATAGGTGAGAACAAGGTTCAAGTCCCACTGGGGCATCACGAAGGGAACAGGAGGGAACATGTGTGTGATGCCCTTCAGAAATCTACTCACTATAGGGGACTTGAACAAAGAAGGCTGATCTGGTAGCCTCAAGAAGGCTGAAAGAGCAGAGAGGTACCCTTTAAGAGTGCCCAGAGCAGAGCCCTGCTGGGCAAGGGAGAGAAGAAAGAGCAGCACTTCCGAAAGGGGTGCAGAGAGGGGATCCACAGCCTTTGCTGCGCACCATGCCACAAATCTATTCCACCGGCAGGCGTATACCGACTTAGTGGAGGGACGCCTGGCTGCCAGAATGATGTCACAGACTTCGGGAGGCAAGGCAAATGGCCTCAACTGCCGCCGCTCAATCTCCAAGCTTGTAGGTGGAGACTGGACAGGTTCGGGTGCAGGACCGTCCCCTGCTGCTGCGACAGAAGGTCCTCCCGAAGAGGCAGACGAATCGGGGGATCGACTGACATGCTGAGTAGCTCGGGATACCAGTATCTTCGAGCCCAGTCCGGAGCCACAAGGATAACTTGGGCCCGGTCGCGCTTGATCTTCTTCAGCACTCTGGGCAGAAGTGGTATAGGCGGAAAGGCGTACAACAGGCCGCAGCTCCACTCGCGACGAAAAGCGTCTCCGAGCGAGTGCCGCCTTGGAAACTCCAACGCGCAGAACTGCTGACATTGCGCGTTCTCTTCTGTGGCGAATAGATCTAACCAAGGCTCTCCCCACTGTCGAAAGAGACCTTGCGCCACGTCCGAGTTCAGACGCCATTCGTGATCCATCATGCACCGGCGGCTGAGTTCGTCCGCCCTGGCATTCAGAGAACCTGCCAGGTGTTGAACCACCAGAGTCACGCCCTGATGTTCCAGCCACTGCCAGAGGCGCAGAGCCTCCTGGCAAAGGGTCCACGACCCCACACCGCCCTGTTTGTTGCAGTACCACATGGCGGTGGTGTTGTCGGTGAACACTTGCACCACGCTCCCCCTGACAGAGGGGAGGAATGCCTTCAGTGCAAGACGAATCGCCCGCAGCTCCAGAAGGTTGATGTGGAGCCGGGACTCCGCCGGAGACCAGAGGCCTCTGATCTCCGCCTCTCCCATGTGGCCTCCCCAGCCCTGGAGGGACGCGTCCGTCACAACTACGTGCTCCGGCTGGGGTAGAGAGAGGGGTCTGCCACTGACCCAGTCGCGGTCCGTGAGCCACCACTGCAGTTGTCTCGCAGTGCCCTCCGAGATCAGGACATGATCGGACAGGTTGCCCTGATGCTGGGCCCACTGAAACTTCAGGTCCCACTGCAGAGCCCGCATCCGCCACCTGGCGCGACGCACCAGAAGGATGCAGGAGGCCATCAGTCCCAGAAGCCGCAGCGTCAACCTGACCGAGACCCGGGATAACGGCCCGAAGATAGGAATCAGAGCCTGAATATCCCGAACCCGCTGCTCGGGTGGGTAAACCCGAAACTGCGCCGAGTCGAGAACCGCTTATGAAAAGGAGCTTCTGAGAGGGACACAGGTGTGACTTCGGCACATTGATGGAGAACCCCAGCAAGTGCAGGAGGTCGGCCGTAGTCTGGAGGTGGCTGACGACTGTCTGGGGCGAGCCCGCCTTCAACAACCAGTCGTCGAGGTAGGGGAAGACTGACACCCCTTGCCTGCGCAGATGGGCTGCGACCACCGCCATCACCTTCGTGAACACCCGTGGGGCGCTGGTAAGGCCGAAGGGGAGCACGGTAAACTGAAAGTGCTCGTGGCCTACCGTGAACCGCAGGTAACGCCGGTGGGCCGGCAGGACGGGGATGTGGAAATAGGCGTCCTGCAAGTCCAACGCTACCATCCAGTCTCCTGGGTCCAGGGCAGCCAGGACCTGAGCCAAAGTGAGCATCTTGAACTTCTCCGTACGGAGGAAGCCGTTGACGTTCCGCAGATCCAAGATAGGGCGTAGGCCCCCTTTGCCCTTCTTGGGTACCAGAAAGTAGTGGGAGTAACAGCCACGTCCTACTTCTGGCCCAGGAATGCGCTCGATGGCCCTCTTGGCCAAGAGGGCCGAAACTTCCTCTTGCAGAAGTCGCAAGTGATCCCCCGACACACGGTGGCATTGAGGTGGCATGGATGGAGGGGAAGACTCGAAGGGGAGGGAGAAACCCCTTCGGACAATTTGCAGCACCCACCTGTCCGAAGTGACTGTATGCCAGT
The DNA here is from genome assembly GCF_964263255.1 of Lissotriton vulgaris. Classification (NCBI taxonomy): domain Eukaryota; kingdom Metazoa; phylum Chordata; class Amphibia; order Caudata; family Salamandridae; genus Lissotriton; species Lissotriton vulgaris. The sequence continues at coordinate 380,778,523 of NC_141685.1, forward strand.
GGGAGAGGTGATGGCGAACCCTGCCTCCCACAGGCGTCACATGGGCCTGAAAACTCGGACTAGGAAGGTTTTGAGGCGGGGGCTGCTGAGGGAGGTGTGGACTGGCCTCGCCGCTGGCCCCGACCACCGCCACGGCGGTTCCCACGGCCGCCACCGCGTTGCTGAACATTCTGCGGCGCGTGGCTGGCGGTCCGTGGTGGGGCGCCCCTTCCGTGGCCACGAAAGGAGCGAAAGGCACCCGATTGCTGGCGTGGGGCCGCAAGACCCAAGGACTTGGCCGTGGCCCTGGAGTCCTTAAAACGTTCCAGCGCATGGTCTGCCTTGTCGCCGAAGAGGCGACGGCCATCAAACGGCATATCCAGGAGAGTAGCCTGGACATCGGCCGAGAAATTGGCGGACCTCAACCAGGCGTGGCGTCGAACCGCCACCGTCGTTGCCATCGCCCTGCCCAGTGAGTCCGTGGTATCCAGCCCACACCGGATGGAAAAACGTGCTGCATCTCGGCCGTCCGCAAGGGTTTGGCTGAGTTTAGCCCTGACCTCCTCAGAGCATTGTGGCAGCACCTCCGCAACCGTGTCCCACAGAGTGTGGGTGTAGCGGCCCAAGAGACAGTTGGTGTTCACTGACCGGAGCCCTAGGCTCACAGACGAGAAGACCTTCTTCCCGAACTGCTCATATCTCTTGGATTCCCGATCGGGCGGGGCCGTCGGGAATGCGGTCTGGGAAGTGGAGGCCTGGATGACCAGGCTCTCGGGGGTGGGGTGGGTGGACAAAAAGCAAGGGTCGCCCGGTGCCGGGCGGTAGCGTCTGGCCACGTTCCTATCCACAGGGGGACCTGTGGCGGGCTTGGACCAAGTGCCCAGCAGAACGTCACACAAGGCCTCATTGAACGGCAGAAGGGGCTCCGCGGAGCCGGACTGCTGTTTGAGTACCTCAGTGAGGAGATTAGTCCTCACGGCCGCGACGGGGAGCTCAAGGTGTAGGGCCTTAGCTGCCTTCGTCAACACTACACTGTAGGCAGAACCCGCCTCCGAAGCCACAGTCGGGGGCGACGTAAATCCAGTGTCTGGCGATGTGTCAATACCACTGGCCTCCCCAAGCTCATATGTCCAGTCCTGATGAGACTGGCAATCACGTGCCAGAGGGTCCTCGGACCCCTCCCACTGCTCCTCGTCACCCAGCTCCTGGAGACCAGGATCAACAGCCAGGGCCTCCTCGTGGAGATAGAATTCTCCGACGGCCGACGGAATCGGCGCCCAGCGGCGCCCCTCCGACGCCTGAGGCGGACCGTAGGAAGCATTGGGGTCGGCAACCACTACGGCTGCCGGGGACGACACCTGAAGGGACGGCGCCGGTGAGGTCGTAAGGTCGACCGGCGAGGTCCCGGATCCGGAGCCGGATCCAGCGAGGTCGCGCGGCGCCGGGACCGAAGTCGCCAGCGGCGCCGGGCCCGAAGTACCCGACGTCGTCGGGGCCGAAGCGCCCGACCCGGAAGGACCTCCAGACGGAGCCGATCGGCCCGAAGGCGCCACGGGAACCGACTGAGGAGGGAGGGCCCTCATGGCCATGAGGTACCTCTCGACCTCCTCCTGCGACGCGCCGTGCCCAGGGACCCGAAGGTGTGGGGCAGGCGGCGACGCTTGCGACTCCCGCGGAGCCGCGTGGGCGGTGTCGCCCGAATCCCCGGTCGCATCGAGCGAGCGACGGGGCGGGTCGGAGGACCGATGGTGTCGCTCCGACCTCTCATGCCTCTTACCTGAGGACTTGGATCCAGACGATCGGTGACCACTCCCGGAGCGTCGATGACTCCGACCTCGCGACCTGTCCCTCGACCTCCCGTGGGACCGGGACCTGGAGCGGCGCGGGGCCGACTGCCTCAGCTCGAGACGCTTGCGGGACCGCTCCCGCCTAGCCTTCGACGTCAGGGCCCGGCAGTCGTCACAGGTTTGATCGTCGTGGTCGAGGCCTAAGCACTTCAGGCACCGGCGATGGGGGTCCGTGACCGACATGAGTCGGCCGCACTTCGAGCAAGGCTTGAACCCGGGCATCCCTGGCACCGATAGTCGAGAATCGACTAAGTAGAGGATCAAAAAGATCAAAAAGGTTTTCAGTCAAAAAGTGACTGGGGGTAGAGCTTCTTCCGGATCTGCGCTAGCTGGCGCGGAAAAAAGAAGAACTGACGTCAGCGCGCATGGGCGCCGTCTATATACTCCGATGACGTCATCCCGGCGCTCACGACGCCGACGACGGACGCGGAGCCGCAGACGACGCCTACCAGCGCGCAGGGGTATTGCTACGCAAAAATTTCCGGATCCAGTCTGACGCCTGGGGATATTCTAAGGTAAGGAATCTATCACTAACGTGTCTCTTTCAGATTTATTTGACCGTATTTGTTGCTGCTGGTAATATTCTACCTTTTCTGACTGATTCTTCTAGAATTTTTTAGTCAGTTATGCCACCTTTATTCTACAACTGTCCTTCCTGTGGGAAGAAGATGTCAAAAACAGATCCCCATTCTTTTTGTGTGGTTTGTCTACCTTCCACACATGATGTGGAAAAATGTTATCATTGCCTCAAGCTTTCCAGAAGAACTTTAAAGGATAGAGAGGAGACTCGACTTTTGGGACTTCTGCAGAGGGAAAGGCAGCATGAAAAGGGGACTAGAAGTGAATTGCATCTGGAAGAACCCCCCCTTCGTCAAAACATTGAAGGTCTACTTCTCCTGAAGGTAAAAGCAAGAAAAAACAACATCAGGAAGCGTCGACGTCGAAAAAAGTGAGTTTGACGTCGAAATCTAGATCGCCGTCAGGTATGTTGACGTCGAGACCAGTGGAAAGAAGTACATCGACGTTGAAGTTATCGCCGCTAAGGCACAAGTCAGCGTCGAAGCAGAGATCGAGGTCGCCGTCGAGAAGCTTGTTGACGTCGAGGCGTTTGGTGTTGGTTGCTGTGAGGACGACGTCGAGAGTGAGACGATCGACGTCGAGAGAGAGAGTGAGGTCGGCGTCGAGAGAGAGTGAGGTCGACGTCGAGAGAAAGAGTGAGGTCGACGTCGAGAGAAAGAGTGAGGTCGACGTCGAGAGAAAGAGTGAGGTCGACGTCGAGAGGAAGAGTGAGATTGACGTCGAGAGAGAAAGCGAGATAGATGTCGAGAGATAGGGCTACGACTTTGAGACCTGAGTAAAGAAGATGATCAAGGTCGCAGTCGAGACATGGGTCGACGTCGAGACATGGTTCGAGGCTTGACAGGGATAATTGCCTTTTATTACAGTTTTCTAGATGAAAATAAAAGGTTTTTCTGTCCGTGGAATGCATTTTAGGCTCCTGCCTTTTTCTTGCATTGTTTCTATGGTTTATTTTCATTCTGCAGAAAATATGTAATTATGGCTTTATTAGGCTATGGTTGGGCTGCATATTATTAGTGTATACATGTATATGTGTATAATTTGTTTAGTACTATGTACTCTTGTTATATATTTACACACATATATGTATTTAGTTATGTAGTCCGGGTTCCCGCTCATGGGTGGAGATTATTCAGTGCTTATGACTATTAATGAGTATCCCCTGGAAGAGAAATACACAATGTATTATCTAGGAGAAACAGATCTTTCTGTGGAAACCTGTTCCCTGCAAAAATCCAGGGTTGATTGAGTTTCACCAAGTGAGGAATTTTACTTGACTAGACAGGAGACTGCACTGTGATGATGGGCCTAGAGTCAGGAAGAAAGTTACTTACATTTGGTAACAACCTTTCTAACGAATACTTTATTTACATGCAGATTCCTTGCCTGTTCAAAATTTCCAGGCACCAGACTGGATGTGGAAACTTTCATAGATTTCCTGTGCCAGCATGGAGCAATTTACTCCATCTCTCTCTGCCTGAGGCAAAGAGCTGTTGAGGTCACTAGAGCCATAAAGTGTCTACCCCAGAACATTGTCGTCAGTTTCTGTCCCACTTTTTCCCTGCATGGAAATGCAAAGACAAAAAACAACCTCACACGAGGCAGCGCAGTGCTACAACCTTCCTGGAACATATTTTTACTGGGCCTCATGACCAACTGTCAGAATAGAGAGGGGGCAGAGAGGAATCTGCAAGTAGACAAGAGCATACACCAGAAAGACCATTACCGATAGTAAGTAGTTTTTTCTTCTGATAGATACTTCTATCTGTTGAATAGATTTCAAACCAGTTCATACCAGGAAGCGGGTCTGAAGGATTGGGCAGATAAGGAAAAGTCCTGAGCACCAAGTGTGAAAAATGACCATCGCTTCTCACCACCGAATCCTGGTATTAATGCTTGGCAAAGAAAAGCCAATGTTGATGCTTGGCAGAACACTTTGGGACAAAACCAATGTGGAACCCTTTCCCATGGTAGAATGGGCCTAAAATCTGTGGCAATTATTTCTTCGCTAGGTCCTTGCTTATCTTGTTGATCAAGATGATCAAACATGAGAAGATTCTCTTCTGGGCTGCCTTTACCCTTTTTGCTGTCCATGTATCCCACAAAAAGATTGCCTTCAGATCAGATCTCTTTGGCACGGTCAATGTAAAAATGTATTACCCATTTTGGGGTTCAGCTGGTGTAGTCTCTCTTCCTCCTTAGTGGGATGGGTTGGAGGGTAATGAGTGGGAAGGGTAATTGCTTGCTGTAGAAGGCCACCAACTGTGAGAAGAAGGCCACTTCAGTTCATAGGGCCAACTTGTCCAGGCAGATGCAAGTATTCCAGTGGACAAACACTCCGCACTTGCAACTCACACAGGCCTTGCCGAAGGGACAGCAATCAGAAAACTATTTTCAAAGTCAAAAGTCTTAAGTGACAACTATGGAGGGAGGGTCGAACAGAGTACTCATCAAAAAGATCAACTCCAGGTTCAGATCCCACTGTGGTGATACAAAAGGAATGAGTGGAAACAGGTTTGCCTTCAGAAATCTTAATATTGCTGGAGACTTGAAAAGGGATGGCTGGTCTAGGTCGCAAAGGTATGCTGACAAGGCTATAATGTAAGGCAACCATTGGTGATGCGTCAGGATAGGTACTTCATAACACCAGTGACGTTACCATTGCATCGCTTCCAGCGTCAAGATGGATTCAAGCAGCCCCTTCTGTCTCAGGTGAGCTACTAAAGTTTCAGGATATAGTCCCTCACCTGCAGATGTTCATCAGGTAAAGACACTGCAGGAAGTAGAATGCACAAGTTACTACTTGTGTAACAATATATCAGTAAGAGACATTAGTTAGTGATAGATTCCTTACCTCAGGCGTCAGACTGGATCCGAAAAGATTTTTGCTCAGCAGTACCCCTGCGCGCCGGTAGGTGGCATCGTGCGGCTCGGCGTCCGTCATTGGCGTCATAAGCGCCAGGATGAAATCACAGAGACTTCTTAGGCGCCACCCATGCACGCTGACGTCAGTTCTGTAAATGACTTTCCGCTCCGAAACAGAGCCATGCAAGATACTGACCATAGGTGCATAAAACTAGGGCCCTAAAAGGGGATGACCTTAACCCTAGTAATCAGTTCAGAGAACGGGGAGGATGGGTGGGGCAGTAAAGATTCTATCACTAACTAATGTCTCTTACAGATATATCGTTACACAAGTAGTAACTTGTGCATCTGAAAGACACGTTAGTGATAGATTCCATACCTTAAAATAGATACCGCAGCAATACCAACCCCGGTGGTGGGTCTGCAAACAGGATTACACCAGAAAGTCATGGAGCACAGAACGGCCAAAGAAGCTGTCTCTCTGGACCGGACTGTCAAGGCAGTAGTGTTTAGTAAACGTGTGCAGCGAGGCACACGTAGCTGCCTGACAAATGTCCTGCAAGGGAACGCTGCGTCTCAAGGCAGTAGTGGCTGCAGTAGCCCTGGTCGAATGGGCACGCAGCCCCACAAAAGCCTCCTTCTTGGGTCCGTTTGTGCACAGCCCGACCTTTTTTGGCGCCCACGTAGCCAACAAAAAGCTGATCATCCACCCGGAACTGCTGTGTACGCTGCAGGTAGAATGCGAGCGTACGTTTTGGGTCCAGACGGTGGAACCTCTCCTCTTCCCTTGAAGGATGCAAGTTCAAGTTCGGTCATTTGTATAGCGCACTACTCACCCGGAGGGTCTGGCAGAAAGAAGGTGGGGAAAGTGATGGTCTGCACGATGTGGATGGCAGTGACAACCTTTGGCAGAAAAGAAGGACGGGTCCTCAAAACCACCTTGTCTGGATGAACAGAAAGGAAAGGAGGTTTGGAAGAATGGCCCTGGAGCTCACTCACTCTACTGGCAGAGGTGATAGTAACAAGGAAAGCTGTCTTTAGAGTGAGAAGATGCAAAGAACAGTTATGAAGGGGCTCGAAGGGGGCGCACATAAGAAAAGTCAAGACAAGATTTAAGTCCCACTGAGGCATTATGAAGAGCACGGGTGGAAACATATGCGTAATGCCTTTAAGAAAATGGTTAACAACTGGGGACTTAAAAAAGAAAAGGCAGGTCTGGAAGCCGCAGAAAGGCAGAGATGGCCGAAAGAGAACCTTTGATAGTGCCCAGAGCAGAGCTCTACTCGGCCAAAGAGAGAAGGAACAGAAGAACCTCAGAAAGAGGGGCAGAAAGGGGATCCACAGCCTTTGCTGTGCACCACGCCACTAATCTGTTTCACCTGCAGGCGTATACAGAACTGGACGTGAGCTGACCTGTTGCCCTGATGCTGTGCCCACTGGAATTTCAGATCCCACTGCAGAGCCCGCATATGCCATCTGGATGCAGTAGGCCATCAGGCCCAGAAGCCAGAGGGTCAACCTGACTAACCCGGGATAGAGGCTGAAAGAGCGGAATCATAGCCTGAATATCCAGACTTGCTGCTCGGGAGGATAAACTCGACACAGCGTCAAATCCAGAACTACTCCGATGAAAGGGAGTGTCTGAGAGGGACTCAAGTGCCACTTCGGCACATTAATGGAGAACCCCAGCAAATGCAGGAGGTCAGAAGTAGTCTGGCGGTGAGTGACAACTGCCTGGGGCGAGCCCGCCTTCAACAGCCAGTCGTCGGGGTAGGGCAACCTGCGCAGATGAGCTGCGACCACCGCCATCACCTTCGTGAACACCCGAAGGGCACTGGTAAGGCCGAAGGGGAGCAAGGCAAATTGAAAATGCTCCTGGCCGACCGTGGACCGCAGGTAGAGATGGTGGGCCGGGGATGTGAAAATATGCGTCCTGCAAGTCTAACGCTACCATCCAGTCTCCAAAGTCCAGGGCAGCCAGGACCTGAGCCAGAGTCAGCATCTTGAAATTCTCCTTCCGGAGGAAGCGATGGACGTCCCGGAGGTCAAAGATAGGGCACATGCCCCCTTGTCCTTCTTGGGGACCAGAAAGTAGTGGGAATAACAACCACTCCATACTTCCTGCCCATGAAAGCGCTCGATGGCCCCCCTGGACCAAGAAGGCCAAGACTTCCTGACTGAGAAGAGCCAAATGATCCCTGACATGCGATGGTACCGAGGTGGCATGGCTGGACGGGAGGGCAGAAAGGGGAGCGTGTAACCTTGACAGATTATCTGCAGCACCCACTTGTCCGATGTGATTGCGCGCCAGTGGTGGCGGACCCTGCCACCCACCTGTGTGGGGTGCTCCCTGAAGCTCAGCGTAGGAAGGCTTAGAGGCGGAAGAAGCGGGGGTGGAAGTAGACTGACCCGCTCGCTGGTTACCAGATCCGCCCCTGCGGAAGCCATGTCGCAGCCGCACTGAGGCTGGCTCTGCTCAGGCTTTGCGGAGGAGCGTGCTTGGGTGCTTTTACCCTGGCTACGAAAGGAATGAAACCCAGGCATGGCAGGGTTCTTCGTAGAAAGACCCAAGGACTTTGCCGTGGCCCGCGAGTCTTTAAAGCGCTCCATGGCACTGTCAGCCTTGTCGCCAAAGAGGTGGGAGCCATCAGAGGGCATGCCCATGAGCAAGCCCAGGACATTTGGCGAGAACCCGGTGGACCGCAGCCAGGCATGGCGCTGCAATGCCACCGTCGTGGAAATCGCCCTGCCCAAGGAATCAGCCGTGTCCAGACCACACCTGATGGCAAATTTCGCTGCATCCTTACCCTCCGCAATCACTTGGGAAAGGACAGACTGGATCTCCTCAGAGCACTGAGGCAGGACCTCTGCTACCGAATCCCACACGGCGTGGGAATAACGGCCCAATAAGCAGGCAGTGTTAACCGACCGCAACGCCAAGCTGCTGAGGAGAACAACCTCTTGCCATATTGGTCCAGCTTCTTAGAGTCCTTATCCGGCGAAGCCGTGGGAAAGGCACTCTGCGACGTCGAGGTCTGAATGACCAGGTTCTCAGGCGTGGGGTGAGTGGTCAAGAAGGCAGGATCACCAGGTACGGGGCGATGACGCCTAGCGACGTTCTTATTCACCGGAGCCCCCGAGGCCGGCCGTAACCAAGTGCCCAAGAGGACTTCGGTAAGGGCCTCATTTAAAGGGAGCAGCGGCTCCGACGATGTAGACGCCATCTGGAGCACCTCCGTAAGGAGGCTGGTCTTAAGGGCCACCGTAGGGAGATCGTGATGGAGAGCCTCCGCAGCCCGCCGCAGCACAATAGTGTAGGAAGAGCCCTCCTCCATAGTAGGCGGAGGGGAGGCAAACCACGGGTCGGAAGACACATCAAGCTTACTCGCATCCTGAAGGACCATCCACCCAATCCTGCTCGGAGTCACACTGCTGTGCAAGGGGGTCCTCTGAGCCATCCTAGTCCTCGTCCGGAGTAGAAGGGGCCGGCTGCGGTGGCAGGGCCAATAGAAATTGTTGCAAAAGTGAAGTTGGATAAAAAAGTTTTTAAAAAATCGTGTTTAGAGTCTAGTTAATGAAGAACAGAAATTAATATTAAAACATGAACTTCAAAGATTTTTTTCTACATGTGTCTTAAAAAGATTTTTGTTTCTGTTTTTTTTACGATTTCATTTAGAAGGATCCTGCTCTTTTTCTTCATGAGGCTTTCTTGTTTTTGTGGGCTATAGTAAAGGGGATGCTGATATTTTATCTATTGGACTGGCCAATCTCACATGCTAGTTATATTGAGACTGTCTTACATATTCCCTTCATATATCTGTAAGTTATTAATCTTATATACAGGTATATAGGTCTTCTGTTATATTCAGACCATTTGGATGTTTGGAATCTAATTCCAGAATATATCTGGTTTCTAGTTTCCTGAGTTTTTCATCTCTGTACCCTCCTCTCTTACTTTGGGGTATAGTGTCTATCAGGAAATACTTTAAAAGTCTAACATCCCCTTGATGTTTTTCGTTAAAATGTCGGGCAACGGGATATGTCTGATCTCGATTTTTGATTGCACGTATATGTTGTAATATTCTTTTACGCCCCTGCAGCTTCGTACTTCCCACATATTTCAGCTTGCAGGGGCATTCCAGAACATAAATCTCGCACTCAGTTTTGCAAGTTAGCAGTTGCTTTATCTGATGTTCTCCTTTGCCAAATGCCGATTCAAAACTTTTCGTGTTTACGCCATTAATACATGCCTTGCAGGTTTGACATTTGTAGAAACCCTGTCTTTGATTAAACCTATTCTTTTTCGGGATTTCTATTGGGTTATTAACCACTAGACGGTCTCTCATATTTGGGCCTCTTCTATTTGTGACAGTAAGTTTCTTGGGAAGATGGGCTCCCAATACTGGATCGTTTTTCAACAGAGGCCAATTCTTTTGTATTATGCGTCTGATTTTTTTGTGGTACTTATTATACTCCACAATCATCCTAAATTCTTTTTCTGATTGGGAGGATGTGTCTACTGCATTTGTTGTCTTATTAGCAAGGGCTGGTTGTAGGAGTGATGTTCTCTCTACTTCATTACTTTTTCTTATGGCTGTTGTAGGAAGGTGGATATCGGACTATGGTTGCCCCCAACTTTTTGCCTGGCGTTTTGCTGGTTTTTCGACTTAGTTGACCTGGGACCCTGCTATTCAGGACCCCAGGCCCACTGCTCTCTCTGTAAAATGGATTCCAAGTACCTTAGGTACATATCTAATTGGATACTGAGTCACCTTATCAGTCCCTGTACAGTGTACCTTAGGTACCCAGGGCATAGGTGCACCCAGGGCCTACCAGGGGCTGCAGCATGTATTATGCCACCCCTGGCTGGCCATCCAAATCTGACACAACTGGCTGATCAATCAGCTGGGGCAAGGTGGTGTAATCACCCTTTGCTTTAGATATAGTATCTCTATATCTAGAGGTGGAGAAGTGTGGCTCAATGATTAGAGCGGCAGACCCTGATGCAGAGGTCTAGCCCGGGACCAGGGTTCAATTCCCCGCCTTGGCAGGTCTTGGGCTCAAAATTCCACGGACCTGATAATTCTCGCCTCTGTGCCTATTCCAATCATGGAGTCCCACTCTGCAACTCTGGGCAATAGCTTACTTAATCTCCACAACGGCCCCCACAACGCTAAGGATGCCTGGCCTCCACCTTGGGGGTACCCAGGAGATGACGCCTCACAGGGAAAGCCAGGATGGGTTCCACAGTGGTATTCGTACAAGCGACTTGAGACCCTTGCGGGTGAGTAGTGCGCTATACAAGTATCAATTTACATTACATTTACATTACATCTAACCCTAAAATGGACACATATATTCCTGTCAGTCACTCCTATGGCAGGCCTTATCAATCCTTAAGGCAGAGTGCTTGGAATTATGTGAGATGGTGCTCTGGCATGAGCTGAGCCCGTTTGCAGCTTGCGGAACCAAGTCCTAATAGCTGTTCCATGATAACGCTATACCATATACTCTTAAGTGCATTATGAACCTCGCGGTCAAATGCTAACTTTGGCATAGCATTATCAAAACATGTTGAGTAAGGTGTCATACGAATTGGAATACGAACCCCTCGCCAATTCTGGCGACGGGGTTAGCATTCCACCCTTCTAGAGGGACACAACATGTATGTAACTGTGAACCCCGGTTAAAGTTAACTCGAGCCTCAGCATCACAAAATGGATGCTGCCACCACAGACACAAGTCTGACCTCCTGCTGCTGGGAGCTCTTCCAGCGAGGGAGGCTTGGACAAAGGGTTTCCTGCCTTGGGAGGTGCTAGCACCACCCCAGACAGGATTTTGTGTAATAGGTAGGACAGGGCTGAAAAGAATGAGAGATGCCTGGGGCACACAAGGTGTCCCTGTGCATATGCCGGTCTAAACCAGTTCCTGGGGCAACCCAGCTCCAGAGCTGGCGCAAGACCGGACAAAGGAAAGTGGGTGTAACCACCCCCCTTCCTGGTCCCACCCAGAGGAGGGACCTAGTTGTAGTGCAGCCCCCTTTAGCTGAATAAAGGTAGGAGCAGGTCCCATTCCAAATCAGATTATCCTGATCAACTTCACAAGAAGAAACTCTGGACCTCGACGTTCTGCTCCACAGAAGACAGAAGGAATCTCCCTTGTGGGCAAGGAGTGTCCACCCTGCATCTGCAGGCACCATCAGAGTACTGCGACTTCCCTTTGTCGTCTTCCTGCAAAGGATCCAGACTTCAGAGCCCGACGAGACCGGATTCCCAGACCTCTACGACCTCAACCCACATCTGCAGCCGAGCTGAGACCCGTGGGTGCGACGAGACACGTGGGACCGGCCATCTTGAAAGAAGCAGCACTTCGCTCCAGCACGACTTCCGAGGCCTCCTCGTTCAAGTACTTTGGGGACTGAGAAGCCCCGACCCCGAGCAGCTCCTGCATCGAAGATCAGCCTTCCAGCATCCACGAGATCTGCGTGGGGCCCTTCTGCCCGTTTGCTGCTCGACGCGTTGTCTGGTCACTTGCCGGCTGGCTAGTGACCTCCTAGACGACGAACACCGACAACTTTGCTGCTGGTCTGTTTGCTCCAGACTGGCCCTTGCTCCCTTCCAAAAGAGGAGCACCCCGGACCCTCCTGGTCCACTCCAGACGCCGTTTCCACTCACCGCGTGGGTTGCCTTTGCCAAGGCCTGTTGAACCCGAAACCGGAGACGACACCGCCGACAGCGAGAGCCTGCGTGGGACAGCTCGTGCCTCCATCCTGGTCGTCGAAGACACCACCTGGTCCACGTGGCTGCAGAGACAAGCGTCCACCTTCACCTGATCGCGACGACGACATCTGGTTCCACTCCTGGTACCACTTTGAACATTGTCCCCTCTGCTTTCATGTTCCTCTCTTCACCAATCCACCCTTGGATTGCACCGGACATCTTCCTCCTGGTCGCCTGCAGCATCTTTCTTCAAGGCTCCATAGACTTCGAAGCGGAAACCCGACACGACTTCGCACCCGCAGCCTGTGGGTGAGGTAACACGAGCATTTCGGTGCTCAAGGGTAGCTTGACTTTCCTAGTGTCCAGTTCAATTGTCGTTTCAGTCCTATCTAGTCAGGAACGTCCGTACTCACCTTTTCTTTAAACTGTACTGTCCATAGACGTTTGTACGCATCTCGCGTGTGAGTTCACACTCTGCACACGCGCTCCGTGGGCCTCCTATTACTTACCTCAAGTTAGTATAGCGTGGTCCCAGCGATCCTACAACCCTGGACAGCTCCATTCCTTTAATTGACTTTCGCATTCCATTTATTTAGTAGATGGTTTGTCGTGCCCCTAGGGCACCATTGTAATCGTGCAACTTAAACATATTTTTCCTAAGAGTTTGTCATGTGCTTAGCCCTCTGACCTCATAAAGAGTTCAGAGGTGTATGTTAGTTAATAAATAACTGTTTATTTTCAGAACTACCTGTGTGGTGTCCTTTTCATTTGGTATTCAAAGGTTATATGTGGTAAAACAGCTGGCTTCACATGCCATAAAGAGTTTAGCCTAAAGACTGCTTTTGTCCACGCTACTAGGATAGCTGGTCTATAAGGTTGACTTACAACCAATCACCATAAGGGTTGTTTGGACTGATACAAGGTGGTCACTAGAACTAGTGAACATCATATATCAGGCCAACTTCTCACAGCGGTGTTAATGCATGCTATCGAGTATCCCCGTTGCAGGAACCTAGTTTTGCTTATTTCTTGTGCTCTTTTTAACTCCGTTGTTGTGCTGCATATGCGTTTCAATCTGAGCATTTCCCCATAGGGAATGCTCTGTATCAGGTGTCTGGGGTGGTGACTATTGGCATGTAAGATGGAATTTACCGCTGTGGGTTTTCTGTGTATTTTAGTCTCTATTTTCCCACCCTCCACATATACCTCCACATCCAGAAATGTTACGCTGGTAGTACTTATTTCTGAAGTAAAATGCAAGTTGATGTTATTTTGATTCAAATCATGAATAAACTTTTCTGCCTCGCTTCTTGCACCCCTCCAAACAAAAAACAAATCATCAATTAATCGCCACCAACATTTCACATGTTCCCTTAGTATGTCTCCGAATTTTCTATGGAGGACCAGTTCCTCCCACCATCCCATATGGAGGCAGGCGTAGCTTGGGGAGAAACTGGCCCCCATAGCTACGCCGCGAATCTGTTGGTAGAGAACATGTTGGAAAAGAAAGATGTTGTTATGCAAACAAAAGTCTATCATATCGAGAATCATTTTGCTATGATGTTTATGAGTCTCTTGTCTTTGTCTCAAATAGTGTTCTGTTGCTCTCATACCATCCTTATGGCAAATACTCGTGTATAACGTGGTAATGTCCATTGTAATCAGTAAATAATCAGGTTGCCTTCTTCAAGCGCCTTGAGATCCTCTGGGTATGTAGCGCGCTATATAAATCTATTGACTTGACTTGACTTGATTACTGATTTTTGCCAAAAAGTCTCCTGTATCTCTCCGGTATGAGGGTAAGTTCTGGACAAAGTCTTGCAAGAAATGATCGATATATTGGGACATGTGTTCTGTTAGACTGTTTATTGCAGATATAATTGGTCGCCCTGGTGGTTTTGGGGGATTTTTATGGAGTTTTGGTATGAAATATAATACCGTTGTTGTTGGTCTATCATTTTTCAAAAATAAAAACTCCTCTTTATTTATAAGCCCCATACCCTTCCAGGCTATCAATTTCATATATAGTTTTTCATATGTATTTTTCAATGTGCTTTGATCACATCTGCAGTAACAGTTTTTGTCCGCTAATTGATTTTGGGCTTCTGATAAATAGTCTGTTTTTTTCCAAATTACCAGGTTACCCCCTTTGTCCGCATTTCTTATTACAATCTGTCTGTTTTTAGATAGCTTGCTCATCAATTGGTGATAGCTCGTTTCCAATTTTCTTTTCTTTCTGTTTTTCATTTTATTTGCGGCGATATTTAGTTCCTTTGTTATTTGTTCGTGGTATATTTCAAATACATCCCTTGGCATACTTGGAACAAACTTGGAGCGAGGTTTGAAATTGGTAGTGCATGTTTCAGTGCTTTGTGATGCTGTTGTTATATCATTTCTACCTTGTGTTATGTTGTTTTGTGGTATATATGTTTGTATTGCACTCTGGGTTTTGTGGTTTTGAGTGAGTGCATCCTAATCGCCGGTGGTGCAGGAAAGAGGCATACCACAAACACCTCTTTAAAACAAATACAATTCTTCCCTACATCTAGAGAAAATCCCGCTCAAATCTTGGGGTTCACTTTCTTTATTCACCAACACCATTTGCATTAAAACTGGAACGCATTTCGGCTGTAGAAACAGCCTTTGTCAACCATAGAATGCACTGACTTTTTTCTTTTGTTTTAAACTCATTCCACAGGTGTAGCCAATTGCAAAAACATGAAAGAATCACTTTTTTAGTCCTTTCGTGTTTGATGTTCACATTATTCACATCTTAGCAATAACTTGTAGAAAGGTAAAGTTAAAATATAATTTAGTTTTTTGCATGTTTCTAGCAATATATGACTTTTTATTACATGGAGAGCATTCACCTCATCTCTTTGTTGGCCTCGTGTGCGCTCCTGGAATTTTTTAAAGTGTCACAGATCATATTACGTTTGATAATTGCCGAGTGTTTGACAGCCTTTACGTACAGAAATCTCAGTTCCTTTAAATTCAATTGACACAATTTAGAAGACACTTCTTTGATTCCACAACCCAAAATGTCTCATAGCAGCGCTCACCTTAGTTTCATTGTTCAGATTGCTAGAAATTATGTTTTAACTTTACCTTTCTACAAGTGTTTGTTGAGATGTGAATAATGTGAACTACAAACACGAAAGGACTACAAAAGTGATTCTTTCATGTTTATGCAATTGGCTACATCTGTGGATGAGTTTAAAATAAAATAAAAATTAGAGCATTCAATGGTTGACAAAGGCTGTGTCTACAGGCGAAACGCGTTCCAGTTTTTAATGCAAGTGCTATTTGTGAATAAAGAAAGTGAACCCTAAGATAGGAGTGTGGATTTTCTCTGCCTATGCTTTTTCTAACCCTGCTTTCAGGGGTCATAAGGACAGTGCAGAACATTTACTTTTAGTTGTTTGCAATACTTGCCCTTCCCCTAACCACCCAGGATTATTCAAACGGATTTTGGATGGACAAGTGGTAAACCACTTAATGCCAACCTAGTAAGTCAAGAAGTTCATGGCATCACACACTTGAATTTTTGTGGTAATTAATTAAGAAGAAATTGTTTAGAGGCTGTGATTTGTACTATGCTTCTGAAGTTTGTTTACAGAACAGGGCATCACAACATTTAAAGTATAGTGAAATACTAAGACCATTGACTACCACCTCAATTACTAGTTTAATATAGCTACCCTTACTTGTGATCAGATGTCTCGCTCACACACACAAACACGATAAGGACATGAAGGAAATACTAACCGCAGGTTTTTAAAATTTCAAGCGCTTTTATAAGAACATCTGGCTGGGTCATCTATGAGCAATAAAAAAAAGAGACAAGATCAACAAGGTTGCACTGTGAAATAGAAACGCAGAAAATGTACAAAACTTGTTTATGTAGATTAAATGATAAAGTCATGCAAGTCAATATAATTTATACTATACACGTCTCCTCTGAAAAGACACACCTACCTCTTTCTGAGGTCACCAAAAAGCTTTTGACCTCGTATAGGTCCCATGTGCCTTGCTTTGTTGTGGCCCTTCTTCTCACTCCAACCTCAATACCCATAAGGCTCAGGACGGTGACACCGCCTCATTTGCCGACTTAATTAGTTTCCTGCATCAATGCACCTTACCACAGGCAAATAATTTAATTTTTGGGAGATATTCTACATGTTGCTGTTAATCACGTCAAAGGGCATGGGTGAAAGCTGCACAGATAAAACTAGAGGCACAAAATTACAGAATGGTTAGGATAGTGTGCTGCCATTCTGCAAAGAGCAAGTCCTACAAGGCTAAGATTCAGAAGACTTGAGCAGTGTGAGGGGCACATAATGAGCTGAAGGCAGCGAGTGAAACAGATTTGACCATCTTAGTTGGTAGCCCAGAGATGAGCAAGTAAATTAGTGGATGCGGGACAGACGGCGGCACTAGTTCTTCTTGACCCGAGTGCCGCGTTTGACACTGTTGCCCATCACACACTATTGCGGCGTTTGCATGAGGGCGGTGTGGGCGGGAAGGCTATGGAATGGTTGTGATCCTTTTTAATCGACCGCTGCTTTCAGGTGTCACAAAAACCTTTCCTCTCGGAAAGTGTCAAGCTTGATCAGGGGGTCCCACAAGTCTCAATTCTTAGTCCCACCCTCTTCAGTCTGTACATCGCCCCTCTGGCAGAGATGGTGGACAAGTTTGGAGTAAGTGTGGCGTCATATGTGACGACACACAACTTGTGCTAACCCTGACTGAGGCCGCACAGAATTTCACACTACGTCTTCATGAGTTGGCGTCCTAAACAGTAATAAAACAGAGGTTCTAATTATAGGCAAGACCCCCCGATTTGGTCATCTGCCTGGTGGCCATCCACCTTGGGACAGACCGCTTCCCTGAAATATCAGGTGAAGAACCCGGGGATATGGTTGGACCCTAAACTGTCCTTTGAGACTCAAACCAGGCGAGTGATGGGTAACTGTGTGGGGGTCTTACACACTCTTCGCGAGACCCTAGATGTTCCCTCGGTGTCAGCAAGAAAGTCGATGATCCATACCCTTGTGACATCCCGGCTGGACTATGGGAATGTTCTGTACCTGGGGGCAAACGCCAAGTGCGTTCAGAGACTTCAGCACATTCAGAACGCGGCTGCTAGTCTGGTTTTAATGCTCCCTAAGAGAGCGTCATCCAGCAAGGCTCTCGAATCCTTACACTGGCTTCCGATGAGGAAACGTGCTCTGTTTAAGGCTATGTGCATTAGTCACCGGATCTTGCAGAAGAAAGGCCCTTCTTACTTACACAATCTCCTTATTCGGTACGTTCCCACGCGAGGTTTAAGATCCAGTGGTACGGGGCAATTACGCATACCTGCTATGAGAAGAGCCAGGATGGGCGGACATTTTTTCAGGTTCCTTGCAACATCTTACTGGAACAAGCTCCCGGTGGAGCTCCGACTGGAATCGTCTGAGACGGTCTTTCAGAAAAAGCTTAAGACATGGCTCTTTCCATCGGACAGTTCCATTGTCTGATTCTTCTCTGTCTCTCTTTCCCTGATAAGGGACCCTGTCGCAGCGCGGGGACGCACGGATTGTGCAACCAGGCGCTTTATAAGCTTAAATTGATTGATTGAATTGATTGAAGTCTGCCATTAGTCAGACCATCTGGCCTTATGAGTCAGGCCAGCTAGGACAAGAAGTGTAACTTTGGGTAGGCTGGAAGACCACCATGAGTGGGGTCGAATTAGGTGGAGCACGATAGTGAGAGTGAAGTGATCAGGCGCAAGGGAGGTAGAACTATTAGGAAGAAGAGACTCTGTATGCTAGAATAGAGGGCAAGGTGACCGGGAGAGCTCATGTGGAGCAAGTGTAAACCATAGATATGGTCTTTCTCCCCGCTATCCCATGCGTTGTAGTATTCAGTGGTCCTGAAACACCAGAGAACTAAAAAGAACCTGATTAATAGCACTGGATTTTAATGGGTCCTGCTTTATCGATCACAATATAAGGATGATACGGAGCCTGTCATTGTTGAAGGGCTATTATGGATAGCTCTTAATTTGATAGCTGATTGTCGCATTTCTTCTCAAACAGATCAATGCCAGTCAGAGCGAAAGGGTCACTTACTAGTAGGATTAGTTTTGCAACTCAAATTGTATTCTGGATTTAAATGCTGTGCATTATTCCACCATCTAGTGGTTTGGTCGGAAATTGTCTATTTCTTTTTTTGTCTTTTTTGAGTGTCGACCACCATTTGGCGGTATGCCAGTCAACAGTGTGACTTCGGATGACACCCCGGATGTCGATGTGCAGTCTCCATTTTCTGATTCTTTTTTCTTTATTTTCCGGTATGCTTTCTCTTTGTTCCTGTATCATCCCCACCTGTTTGCATTATCTCCCATTTCCAGGATGATGGGTGTGTTAGATGTGAATCTAGAAAACTCTTCAAGCTGCAAAACTACTCCTACTGATAAGTAACCATTTCATTTTGCAGCATGAATCCTTTTCGGGATTTAAATGCTGTGCATTAGATTATGTAGCTGTTCCCCTTCCCATGGGTTGGTTGGGATGAAATGAGGAAGTGTTAGCAAACAGGTTTTGTCGCATCTGTGCCTCTTTGTTCATTTGAATATCCACACAATAATGTTTTACGGTGTGTGGCGATGCCCATATTGCTGCTGCGCAGATTGCATCCAGTGGCACTTTTGCTAGGAACACCAGTGTTGCATCTTTCCATCGTGTTAAATGGGCTCAAGGGCACGCGGGCAGTGTTTTTCCTGCTCTAGAATAGCAAGTCTGTATTCTTTCTAAAATCCATCTTGAGATTGTCCTCTTGGTTACTGGGGAGCCTTTGGTTGCCTTGGCAAATAAGACAAATAACTGGTATCCTTCACAAAACGTTTTTGTTTCTTCAATGCAGTGTATTAAAGCCCTCTTGACATCCAATGTGTGTAGGTAGGGTTCTTTCTGTCAGTTTTTGCTTCTTTGAAGAAAACCGGTAGCTGTATATTTTGGTTAGCATTAAAGTGGGCTGCCACCTTTGGCAGAAACTATGGATTAGTTCTGAGAACCACATTGTCCCTGTGCATTTGCAGGAATGGTTCCTGTATAGTTAGCGCCTACAGTTCATTTACTCTGCATAGCGATGTAATTGCAATTAAAAAACACTGACTTCAGCGTTAGATCTGTTTTGTGCATAGGTTCAAGGGCTTTGCCATTATCTGTGTTAGTACAGTGATAGGTGCCACAATGGTGCTGGAACCGATGTAGGTGGAGCAACTGTTTCAACCCACGGAGGATGTGAAGAAGTGGTTACATGAAGTGTCCTTGGTGTAGGTTACTACCGTTGTCAGGTGAACTTTTAAGGATGAATAGATTAACCCAGTATCTAGAAGATGAGTGAGATACATTAGTCTAGTTACTTGATTCATCCTGATTTCTGAAGAATTGTTATTTGTCCACCATTTTGCTGCATAACATTTTCGTGTAGTAGCTTTCCTTGCTTCCTTAATGATTTCCATTGTTTTGAGCAGTAGTTGAAGGTATTCGAATGCTAGATATTTAGGAGCAAGGCCGCTAGACTGAGCGCTGCTAGCTCAGAGTGGTGCACTCTCTACTCATGTATTGTTAGCAGATCCTGTTCTGCCTGGATTATTTAACGTCTGGACATCTCTAGTAGGTCCTAATACCAACATTGTCACCAAGTTTGTCTGGTCCATTCCCGTGCTATGATGATGAGGTTTGTCTCTGGTTATTTGGCTTTCTTCAGCACCTTCGGTATTAATGGGATTGGTGGAAAGGCGCAAGCAAATCTTCTTGACCAGCTTGACAGCACATTCTCCTCTGATTAATGGTGTTGAAACCTGGATGTGAAGTGCTGGCATTTTGCTTTTTTGCGGTTGCGAACAGGTCTATTTCTCATCTCCCCCAGGTTCTGAAGATGTTCCTCAGTGTGTTTTAGTTCCCATTCTTGGGAGCTGCTTTCTTGTCTGCTCAGTCTATCCACCTCTGTGTTTTCTTTTCCTGGTCGGGGGACTGTTTGCAGTGTGATCTTTCTTGGTATTGCCCACTGCCATATTTCTTGGACTAGTTCGCCCAGGGTGAATGACTTTGATCCTCCCTCTTTTTTTTTTATAGATAAAACAGTGTTGTGTTATCTGTCTATATTAGTACAGTTTGGCCTGTGATGTGAGTTTGGAATGCCTTTAGGGCAAGGAAAACAGTTTATCTCCAGGTAGTTGATGTGCTTCAGTGCTATTCCATCGTCCCCGTTACTTCAGGTTGCCTGTGTGAGCTTCCCAAGCCTTGGGGGATGGATCCATTGTGATTGTCACCATCGGAGTTGGTGTCTTAAATGGTCTCCCTACTGTCAAGTTCTTGAATTTCCACCATTATGCTTACTTCTGTACCCTTGCTGTGACAACTACTAGATTGTCCCAATTCCTGGTGACTTGTGACCGTTAGTTGCAGATCTATTCTTGGAACGGTGGCATGTGCATTCTCACTTGTATTACGAGAAGTATGCATAATGACATAATTCCTATTAGTATTATGACTGTCCTCACTGTCAGAGACTGTCCCTTCTGGTTTAGGTGAACTAGCTCTTTGATCACCTTTGCCCTTTTCGGGACAGGGTATGCTTGGGATGTCTTTGTGTTTAGGGCCGCTCCCAGGAGAACCTTTTCCTGTTCCAGTTGTGTTGACTTTGTGGTTTATTGAGAAACCCAGACGTTCTAATGTGTTGATTACAGTTTGAATGTCTTTTTGACATCTCTATTTTGATCTTGCCTTTACTACTCAGTCGTCGAGTATGGGTATACATAGATACCTATTGTTCTTGAGTATGCTGCAACTGCAGAATGGTAGCACTGTGTACTGGTAGTGAGTGCACCTTGTCTAATGAAAGCCTGAGATACTTTTGTGTCTTTGATTCATTAGGGTGTGCAGATAGGCGTCATTTAGGTCTAAGGCTGCCATATAATCCCTTTTGTTTAGGAGTGGTATAACTCTTTGGAATACTGCCATTCTGAAGTGTTCAGTAAGAATGAATTTGGTTAAGAGTCTGAGGTCTAGGATTGGTCTTAGGGTCAGATCTTGTTTTGGGACAAGGAAATATGGAGAATAGTTTCTCTTGTTTGTTTCTCTTGTTGGTACCCTTACAATGGCTTTCTTTTGTAAGAGTTCTTTCACCTCTTTTCTTAGTTGTATGATCTCTTCCCTTGAAATCTATCTTGTTTTCAGGGAATTCGAGGTGGTTCCCTGATTAGTTATATGCAGTATCTGTGACATATCACGTTCAACATCCATTTGTCTGTTGTGATTTTTTTTAATCCCCACTTCTATGGGTAATTTCCTATTCTGCCTTGTACCGGTGTTCGGAGCGGGGGGGGGGGGGGGGGGGGGGGGGCAGGGATAGTTGGGCAAGTCACAAAACTGTTGCTCCTCCCCCTCTGGGTGTTTGGCATCTTCCTTGTGCATGAAAGGGCTTCCAAGCCAGGTGCTGCCACTATTCATAGGAGGTCTGTTTTGTAGACAGGTGTGAGCTGCCTTGTGGTAGCTGCTATTGCTGTCCTGTTGTGAAATGCAAAAACAACAGTTGATGGACAGAATGCAGAACAATGTCATACATTCACCCCAGTACAGAGATTTGGGCCTAAATCCATTGTCTTTTGCTCACCATGCCATTCCAGTTTGAACCCAGCCATATGCAAATCAGTCTTGACCCTGTGCCTCATGGGAACAGTCCAGTCCGAACTGCCAAGCCAGGTCCTCCCTGGACTGGAAACAAGCATCCTAGAACCGGTTTCAGGGTTTTACCCCTCTTCAGCCAGGATAGCTTGATTTCAGTGGCATGGAGAGCACAGGACCCACTTCTGGGCATACTGGATTCAAACTAGCCTTGGTAAAGAAGGGTGACATACCCTAAAACCGGTCCCAGGATGCTTGTTTCCGGTCCAGGGAGGGCCTGGCTTGGCAGCTTGGTCTGGACTGTTCCCATGAGGCACAGGGTCAAAACTGATTTGCATATGGCTGGGTCTAAACTGGGGTGGCATGATGAGCAAAAGAACGACGGATTTAACCCAGATCTCTTAACTGGGGGTGAATGTATGATTCATTCAGCATTCTGTCCACCATTTCTTTGTGTTCCGTTGTGAAAGGCGCTCTACCAGTAGGCCTTTTGGTTGTGTTTCCTCCCCTTCTAAATTTTATTTTTTATTTGATTGTTTTCATTTTATTTTTGGAGTTTTGTATAGCACGAACAAGACCAAACATAGGGTAACAGAGCGGTTCACAGTAAAGAGTAAAACAGATTCAAGACAGTTTAGTAGGGTCCTAGATAGAATTAAATCATGAACATATGAAGAATAGATAGGTACAATACGATAAAGACGTGTTAAGAAGACATGGTACTTCAGTTCCGGGCATTAATGCAAATTTCAGTACAGTCACATCTTATTTGTCAGGTAGTCTACTCAAGGAATCCTAGAGATGAGTTTAGAAATACCGGGCTAGGTTAGATGCAAGTATAGATGTACACGATGTTAGAACTTCCTAAGGAAACAGTGAATGAAGAAGTGTGTTAAGTCATTCAAAAGAGGGGCATGTTGAGAGGAAATCAGTTGAAGTTTACTGGGTCAAGGTTGGTGGGGGATGCTAAGGACTTACGGGAGAAACTTGCTCATCCGAAAGGTTTTATGCCCACATGCATCAAAGTGAATTGCATTCGCAAATGGTGCAAATCGCAAAATTCGGCCGTTTGCGAATGCAATTCATTGCTTTGGGATGCATCATCTTTGAAGTGTATTTTCGCTATTTTAGGAATCGCAAAATGCTTTGCGATTCCTTAAAAAAAAAAAATCGCAAATTTAGCGTATCGCATTTTTTTTCGAAAAAATTGAATGCATGAAAATTCGCTATTTGCGATTTCTTAAGAAATCGCAAATAAGAATTCTTAAAATTAGAAGAAGTCAAACCTGGTGGTAATTTCTTCAAAATTGCACAATGCAGGTGAAATCCATCAAGAGTGCATATAAGGTGCCCCAGAAAGCTTCAAACATTTTTTCACAATGGCAGCACTCTTTTTTTTGGCACAGAGGCAGAGGTTGAGAGCTGCAGCAGGATGGAGGAGAAGGATTTTTCAAGAGAGAATTTTTAGAGTGCGCATTACCTTACTAGGGCAGACAGAAGCAGAAATCTATGATAAGTATAGGCTCAATGCTCATTTAATTTTAGATTTAATTGCTGAATTGGACCCAATCTTGCAGAGACAAACACACAGGACACAAGCCATACCTAACCATGTTCAGGTAATGTGTTCACTACACCTCCTTGCCTCTGGGTCATTTCAGGGTGTAATAGCCATTGCTAGTGGTGTCTCCCAGAGTTCCCTTTAAGATTTTTTAATGCTTTTCCAAATGCCATGTTGCAAAGGATAAGGGATCACATTAAATTTCCAAGTACACAACAGGATTTGTTAAAAACCAAGTTAGATTTCTACAACCTGGCACATTTTCCACATGTCATTGGCTGTGTAGATGGCACACATGTTCCCATTTGCCCACCTTCAGAAAATGAGTACATTTTCCGCAACAGGAAAAGTTACCATTCTCTCAACATACAAGCAATTTGCAATTCTCAAACTATCATCACAGACTTAGTCGCAAATTACCCAGGAAGTGCCCATGACTCCTATATTTTTAGACACAGTGCCATCCACACACAACTGCTTGCTGGTGGATTTGGAGAAGGATATTTGCTTGGTAAATATACATTTCATAATTTTTACATACTCCTGTGCCTTCTAGACACATGTTGCTCATGCATTGTATCTGTTATTACTTCTTAGATGACAGTGCCTATGCAGTGAGGTCATACATATTAACACCCTATCTTAATCCAGTAACCAGAAAAGAGCAGCAGTACAACCATGCTCACATATCAACCCGCAATGTGATAGAAAGAACCTTTGGTGTGCTGAAATCTCGCTTCCGCATACTTCATAAAACAGGAGGAGCTTTACAATATCGCCCTGAAATTTGCTGAAAATTGTTGCTGCATGTGCAATGTTGCACAACTTAGCCTCTAGGAGAGGCATAGAACTGGATTTGGACGATGTACTACCTCAAAATGATAATCAGCCTCATCAACCCCATACAAGATTACATGGACCAGAAGCAGCAGAGGGTAGAAGGAGAAGGGCAGAGATAACACAACATTACTTTAAAAAAAGGTAAGAACCACACAAGTCACTCAGGTGCTTGTCTGTAAAATGTTTATTGTACAGAAAAAATATTATATGCATGTTTCTCTTCAAATATAAATGCTTTTAGATCACACATTAAATTACTTTGCCTTTACTTCAAAGCAGAAAGCAATTTTTTTTAAATGAGATGGTCATCTTTTTGACAAAAAATGTAACCTCAAAGGTACCATACTATTTTTTACGTCCACGCACCCCTAATGCTTTGCCTGTACTTTTCATATCTCCCATGGGCATGTAACCTGAAATGTATTTTTTCCTGTTGCTACGGCGTGCCGCAGGTAACACTGGGACAAGTATGCCACTGACATTTCTGGCAACATCACTAACCCCAATTTCTGGCTGGTTTGCAGGTGCATCATCACTTTGTGTTCTTTCTACAAGATTATGGAGTGTCCCCATTCCCCTGGCAATCTCTCTTAAAAATTTGTTTCATTTCCAATTGCATGGCAATGGTCTGCTTACAGAGTTGAGCAGTACTGCTTGAAAGTAGAGACATTACCCTGGTGTGACCCTGCATGCAGGTCGTGGCTCTAAGATGCCTCTTAGCATTTTCCCCTTGCTGTGTCTGTATTACTGTGCACAGTTTCTCCAAAGATGCTGCAATGTGGTGCAGGTTATCTGATGTTGTTCTATGCCCTTTATCAATAACATTTTTCATGTGTTTAATACTGTTGTGCATTGCACCAATCTCTTTGTCAATGTGACCAAGTTTTCCCTTCATGACTCTAATATCTTTGCTTTGTAGGCGCTGAACTTTCCGAATTTTATCCTCAACAACACTGCCGGTGCTGCTCTCCTTACAGATCTTCCTCTGTGATGCATGTGACCGGCGCCTATAAAACTATTGAAGTCTATTACGCCTGCTCTGCATTGGGTTAGAGGTTGCTGGTGTTTCAACAGTCTGCATTTCTGGGACATTAACATGTTGAGTTTCATCACTATCAGACTGCTGCAGTTGGCGCAGTCTGTGTCTTTGCCTTCTTTCTATTTTAAGGATGATGAAGTTGCAGCATTTGACTCATCTGTGTCTTGTCCATCTTGAGTATTAAACTCTTTCAATTCATTCTCATTAATTTCTTGTTGTGTATCTATGATTGAAATAGTGCAAACAGTGTGTTACTTTCAAATTTGCACTTTTTGTTTTGGTTTTCCAAATACATTTTCATACAAAAATCGCTTGCTGCATGCGTACTTTGGTCTCCTAACATAATATAATTGAACTATTAATAACTTTGCTTAACTTTTGCATATGCAATTTTTTAACAGACTACAACTCCCATAATGCACTGCTACATGACTGAAAATGAGTAATTGTTCGATTTTGAAAATGTTAGAGAACTATTGCAAGTGAGAAATGCCAATTGAGCATCAGCTAAATCATTTTAAGGCCTCTTCCTATCCATTTGTACATTTTGAAAAACAATTTCAAAAAGTCTTACCTTCAGAAGGTCCAACAAGGTCTAAGGTATCAATGTCAATTACTCCAACAACAGCTTCAGGTAAAAGTGTTCCTTCCACCAAGTCTTCAAGGGGGGTATTGGGCCTATCCCTGGGGGTACCTCCACCAGTCCTTTTGGCAGCCTTCATCCTGGTTGCTATTCTTTCCTTGGCACGACTGCGCAGGTCATACCAGTGTTTCTGTAAGTTGTTTATATCACGATGTGCAACACCCACAGCATTCACCTTTGCTTGGATAGCAAGCCAGAGATTCCTTTTAACTGCTTCAGGCACCTTCAAAGACTGTTTACCAAACAGTTGGTCCTGCCTCACAGTGACCTCCTCAATAAGTATTTCCAACTCCTGGTCACTGAATTTAATTTTTCTTTTCCTGGCTTGGATTTCTGCTTCAGCATTTTCATTAGCCATTTCTTCAAAAACTGCAGACACACACACTGCTGCAGGTCCTCCAGGCTGAGCTCCAACTTCCAACTGCCAAACCTCCCCTTCAAACCTGGGAGCAGCTGTGTGCAATTACTCTCCTGCCTTCCTGGCTGTAATCTCATTGAGATTCAGCATGTGTGCATTTTCGCTAATTGCGAATTCACAAAATGCGAATTCGCAATTAAGAATTCGCCCAATTCATGCGATTCGGTAAAAATTGCGATTTTTACCAAATCGCTAAAAAATTGTGAAAAAAATCATGCATTCCAAATTGCGATTCCTTATTTGCGATTGATTACAATTCGCAAATAAGGAATCGCAATTTGAAACGTTGATGCATGTGCCAGTCTGTTTGCGTTTTGAAAGTTGAGGTAGAAGAGATTCTTCTGATACTCGGGGGAGAGAGTTCCAATATCTTGGTGCAGCTCCGGAGAATGCTCTATCAAATGTGTTTTTTCTTGCTGAAGCAGGAAGGTTTTAAAAGCAGTTTCTTGGAGCTCCTAGTGAGTGTTTCCACCCAATAGCGTAGGTTTCTGGGCTAGGTATTGGGGTGTCTTGTAGTGTAAGGCTTTATGAGTGATGCAGGCCATCTTTAGCTGTATTATCGATTCGTAGAGCAGCCAGTTGAGTGAATTCAGGTGTGGCGAGATGTGGTCAAATTTTCTAGAACCTGTTAAGAGTCTTGCAGCTGCGTGCAGGCAAGCTATTAAAAGAGCTGTGGAGACCAATAGTGTTGTGTGATCTGATGACTAATGCCTGAACTGCAGTTTTGAGGTCCGGGGTCTCGTTGAAAGCTTTCATTTTTCTAAGCCTCGATATTGCAGTGGCCCCATTGCGTTGGCCATTTTGTTGTCCTTCTTTAGATGTAGTAAGAACCCATCAGCACTAAACCGAACAGAGCATCTCCTGTGAAAGGCATATTGAATATGGAGGCTTGTACCTTTGGCTTGAATTCTAACACTCTGAGCCAAGCAGGTCTCCTTAGTGCCGTGCCTGTGCACATCTGCCTGGTGGCACTGTCTGCAGCATCCAAGGCAGATTGTAGGCATGTGTTTGTTAGCTATGTTTCGCCCCTCTTGCATAACTGCATTGGCCCTCTTTTTGTACTCTTCTGGGAGATGCTGCATGAGGGACTCCATGGCGTCCCATTGTTGGTAGCAGATCTGTTCCACAGTGCGTTTGAGTTGGCAATATGCCACTGTGTTCAGCCTCTTTCTCTCCACCTTCCTCCCCACCATGTTAAGCATCTTTCTCTATTTTTCTGGAGTTGGACCTGTGGAGGGGTGGATATTGGTCTGTTTTCTTGTAGTTGTGACAGTGATGGAATCAGCCTGAGTGTTTCCCTGTATGTATTTTGGATCTAGAGTCAATGGTTTGTACTTTTTCAGCTCTGGAGGTTCATTCCCTTGTTGGCTGGTATTAGGGTCTCATGGAGAAAACAAGAGTCTCCCTTTTCTTCTTCCAATTAGACTCTGAATGTTTCAACAGCAATTTTGATGAGGTTGTTACACATGGAGAGGTCATTTGGTGGTGATGGCCTTGAAGTGTAGATGTCCGCTCCTTCAGGGGATTCAGCGTCAAGTTCTTGCCAAGACTCTTCGTCGCACCCTGTTGTCTCTTCGGTGTCCTCTAGTTTGTAGAACTTGTCTTTCTCTGGTATTGCTGGAGCTTCCAGGGCAAACTGATCGTCCTCGTTGTCTAGGAACATCGACGGCTCGCAGGATTAAAAAATCCTTTAAGGAGTTGTCTAACTCCTTCCTTTGTAGGACTGCTGCCATTTCGGCCTCGAGCCTTCTTTTCTTTCACTCCACCTAGAGCCCCTTCTCTACGTGTGCCGGTGAAGGTCTTTTCTTCAGCATCAATGGTTTAATAGCCTCTGAAGCCTTGATCTTCTCTCTCGCGCCCTCTCGAGCGGAAGGAAGGAATCGAGGGTTTCAACAGAGTCTTGCCTGCCTCAAAATCCCTCCCTCGAGATTTGTGCTACTTCTTTGTCTTCGGCTGACCTTCGGTCGACAATTGCTTCTGCGCGAGGCTACCTTGTGGGATTTATTATCCAAATGTTTAGGTTCAAAGGATTTTCAGCGGCAGGATTACCTTATGTTTTTTGTTTTCGGCATCCTTTGCTGCCGGTTTCCTTTGTGTTTGATCCTTCGTCATGCGCTGTTTCGGCCTCCGTGATGTACTTATCGTCGATCAATAGGGCAATTTCCTTCAGTGGAACCTGTGTTGTGTGCATGGTGGTGTAGTGTTCCAGCCTCCGTCTTTGGCGTGCCTTTGGTACGAAAGGAATTAGTTACTTACCTGTAGACTATAGTTCTCCTGTATTATCTTTCATAGATTCACATGCTTGTATCTTCCCCGTCGTCATCGTGGGAGTCTCACGGTAACAGAATGACCAAAGCAGTATCATAGAGAAGAAAACTGCATAGAAAAGCCCATAGGGACTGTTTTATTTGGTAACCAGACCTCCTCATTGTTTGGTCCAAAAGTCAGCCAATCAGCATTGCTGCCCTGCCCTCACACTCCCCAGCAGAAGCTTCCTGCCTCAGATTTCCATCCCAGAGTGAGAGACATGGATAAATACAGAGAAATTAGGTTCTGCCTGACAAACGGGGAGGTGGGCGGGCGCATGTGAATCTATGAAAGATAATTCTGGAGAACTATAGTGTGCAGGTAAGTAACTAATTCCTTCTCCAGTATTACATCTTTCATAGATTCACCTGCTTGTATCAGAGTAGTAAGTAGTGCTCACAAAACCTGCAGCGTTTCCAGGATAGAACCCAGAAGGAAGTTCTGCAGCTGAAACATTGTTAGAACATGATCTTAAAATACACAGGGCAGACAGGAATCAAAACCAAATTCCCCTTTATAACATATTGTGCAAGTTCTCGAAAGAAAACATTAAAACCATTTATAACGATAGCAGATTTTATATATATATATATATATATATATATATATATATATATATATATATATATACACTGTATAGAATTTTAACAGAGAACCAAAGTATACCTTATTGAAATAGACGTTTCAGAACAGCTTGTCCCACTGCCGTGTCCTCTTTCCACGCAGTGTCCAGACAGTAGTGCTTGGTAAATGAATACACACTCTTCCACGTCGCCGCTCTGCAGATGTCGGGCAGCGACACTCCTGCGAACAAGGCCATCGATGTCGCCATCTTCCTTGTGGAATGAGCATTCACTCTGGAATGAAGCGGCTTTCCAGCTTTTTCATGACATTTCATGGTAGCCGATGACATCCATCTGGCGATACTCAGTCTTGACAGAGGGAGCCCTTTCCTTTGTCCTTCAAATGCAATAAATAACTGTTCGGATTTGCGGAATGTTTTTGTTCGTTCAATGTAGAACTTCAAACATCTAGCTATGTCCAAAGAATACAACGCTCTTTCTGCTTCAGATGAGGGATTGCTGAAGAAAGTAGGCAAAATAATTGGTTCGTTAAGGTGAAAAGAAGTAGGGACCTTGGGTATAAATGTAGGATTTGTCCGTAATAGAACCCTGTCCTGGCGAAATTGAAGAAAAGGCTCTTCCACTGAAAAGGCTTTAATTTCGCTAACCCTCCTCGCCGATGTAAGGGCGAGCAGCAGGGCTGTCTTCCATGAGAGGAATTGTAAGTCTGTCTTGTGTATAGGCTCGAAAGGTGGCCTCATAAGTTGCGCCAAAACTGTATTGAGGTGCCAGGGCACTGGCGGGTGCTGAATGGGTGGAAAAACTCTAAAGAGCCCCCTAACAAACTCCTTTATCAGTCTGTGAGACCAGAGAGATGGCTCATCTGGCACTCTCCTGAATCTTGATATTGCCGCCAAATGCATCTTCAACGAGGCATGTGACAGACCTCCCTTTGATAACGACAACAGGTAAGGCAGAATACCTTCTGGGGGTACGGTCAACGGGTGTAGACTTTGACTGGCACACCAGTGGCAGAAACAAGTCCATTTTTCTGTGTATGTCTTATTGGTTGACATAGCTCTAGATTGAGATAGAATTTGTCTGCAGTCTTGTGGAATGCTCATGGCTTGGAATTCCCGCTCATGAGGTTCCATGCGGATAATTTTAGCGATGCTAGGTCTGGATGCAGAATTTGGCCGTTGCTCATCGAAATGAGGTTCTGGAATGTCGGGAATTGCACTTTGTTGCCTTTTGACATCTGCAGCAGATCTGAAAACCATGCCTCTCTCGGCCAAGCTGGTGCTATCAGAATGGCATGACACGGTTCTGACCTCATTTTGCGAAGCACTCGCGGTATTAAGGCAATTGGTGGGATCGCGTAAGCGAACATTCCCGTCCAGTCTATGTGAAATGCATTTCCCTTGGAATCCCGCTGAGGGTACCTGGACGCAAACTGATTGCATTTCGAATTGTCCCGGGTTGCGAACAAGTCGAATGTTGGTGTGCCCCATCTTTGAAACACTCTGTGAAGCTGAGTGTCGTGCAGTTCCCACTCGTGCGACACACTCGCCGTGCGACTCAGGACATCTGCCCGTGTGTTGAGGATGCCCTGTATATGCTGCACCTGAATAGAAATGTCGTGGCTTATCAGCCATTTCCAGATTCTTTTCGCCAGCGCAGAAAGTTGCTTGGATCTTGTTCCGCCTTGCTTTAGAAGATAAAACATAGTTGTGGTACTATCCGTTTGAATGAGCACCGACGAGCTCCGGATTCTGGGCAGGAAAGCTTGGTGTCCCAGAAACACCGCTTTGAGCTCCAACATATTTATGTGAAGCTGTGCTTCCCACTCTGACCAGCAGCCCTGGATCTCCAGCTCCTGAAGGTGCGCGCCCCATCCTTGCAACGAAGCGTCCGTCGTCATCACATATTCGTGATTCTGAGGTACAAAATTCAGACCCTGATTTAAGTTCTTCTGAACCTTCCACCATGACATGGCCACCTTCATACGGTGAGTGATGGTAATCTGATCTTCGAAGGTTCCTTTGGACTGAACCAACTGCTCGTCCAGATGTTCCTGCAAAGGTCTCATTTGAAGACGGCAGTTTGGAACCAGTGGGATGCAAGAGGACATCATCCCCAACAAGGATTTGTACGTCCGCACAGAAGTGAACCTTTTTGTCGGAAGGGATGTTGCTAGGCCCATTATCTTTTTCATCCGTTCTTCGGACGGGTATGCTTTCGTTGCCTTGGTGCATACCCATGCCCCTAGGAATTGTATGCCCCGAGCTGGAATCGGTGAAGACTTTTCCAAGTTGGTTCTTAGGCCTAAGCGATGGAACAGGCGGATGCAGCACTGAAGGGACCTTCTGGCTCCTGTGAATGATGGACCTGTCACCAGCCAATCGTCCAGATATGAGTAAATGCAATGCCCTCTTAACCTTAAGTGGGCCGCCACTGGGGCCATGCATTTGGTAAACACCCTAGGGCCGATTTGAGGCCAAATGGCAACACCTTGAATTGGAAATGGCGACTCTCCACAGCCAATCTTAAATACTTTCTGTGGTTCCGATGAATTGGGATATGGAAGTACGCATCCATGAGATCCAATGACGCCATGTAGTCTTTCTTTTTTAACATTAGGAGGATCTCCTGCAACAAGAGCATTCTGAAGGGAATTTTCTATATGTATTGATTCAGATCCCTCAAATCCAATACCTGTCTCCACTTCATAGTTTGTTTCTTCTTGATGAGGAAGAAATGCGAATAGAAGCCTTTCCCTCTGTGTTGTTGCGGTACTTCTATAGCCCCCTTCTGCAAGAGTGATTGGACCTCCTTTTGCAGCTCCTGACGATGTTGGTGGTGCTCTGAGCACCGGGGGATGATCTGGTGGCATTTCCACAAACTCTAGGGTATGGCCTCTGCTTATTACGTCCAAAACCCATTTGTCCGATGTTATGGACATCCAATTGTCGAAGTAGTGAGACAGATAGTGGTCGTTTTCCGGGATCTGCTGTGTGGGGAGCGCCGGCCTGAGATCATTGTCGTCTGCTAGATTGTTGATTCTTTCCTCTATTGGAAGACTTGCCCCTAGACTGCTGCTGGAAGGAGGAGTTGGAGAGCCTATACTGATTGCCTGTATTGTATTGCCTATATCCTTGTTGGTTATAAGGCTGATATCTGTTGGTTTGATATGAAGACCTCTGATTAGATTGACCCCTTGCACCTCTTTAAAGAAAGGACTGGAACCGTCCTTGCTGAAGGGATCCCAGCGCTCCAGCTGTATCTGTATCTGTGTCTGACTTGATACCCTGTAGCGCTTCCTCTACATGCTTTCCAAAAAGATTTTCACCATCGAATGGCATGTCAACAATCTTCGCCTGCACCTCTGGACGAAAGGATGTTGCCTTTAGCCAACCCTGTCTCCGAAGTGAAACTGCTCCTGCCATCTGCCTGAAGGCCATAGAGGAAACATCCATGGCAATGTCAATAGATTCCGATGCCGACTTTGCCCCATCGCGGAGGATAGCCGCTGCCTCTTCTTTCTTATCCTCCGGTAGTGCAGACAGAATGGGTGCCAAATCCGACCACATTTGCCTGTTAAAACAGCTAATAAGGGCCATAGCATTGGCTGCTTTAATCGTAGAGGCTGCCATGACCGCAAATCTCTTCCCGGCTCCATCCATCCTCCGTCCTTTGTCTGGCGGCACCATTGAAGTAGCAACTGGATTCTTTGAATTCCTCTGCGCCGCCTGCGTCACCACCGACTCCGGTCTTGGGTGTCCTATCAGACCTGCCGCAGCAGACTTTGGTGCTCTACATTTCTTTTCGATTCTAGGAACCGAAACCCCAATGGAAGCCGGTGTCTTCAAAATTTTTACGCCCTATTCACAAATGTGAGGAATAATCGGGATTGAGCGGGCAGATTTCCTGGCGTCATCTTTGAAATCATAAGAAACATTCAGTTTCATTAACCTCCATTTCCAAATCAAACCTCTTAGCTGCTTTTTCCATAATGTGATGGAATCCTCCAATATCCTGAGGAGGAGAAGTGGTTGGCGGCGGAGTAGGTGAAGGGGCCGACGGCAAAATGGACTCATTCCACTCCTGCCCCATGGAATCTTGTATAAGTTCACTTTCCTCAGGTTGCTCATCATCATCAGAATCCGTCAGATCGTCACTGATTGTTATCACTGGTGGTGATCTCACAACCTGCTCATGAGGAGTAGATTGGGTCTTTGGATTGCGTTGTAGCCACCGGCGTAGATGACGGAGGCGCATATGCCTCTGGAAAACGACGATAATAGTCGTTAATCATGAACCTCAGGTCAGAGACAAGAGAAACAGGTGTGGAGACTGACTCTTCTCGCGACTCCTCCCACGATTCTTCTTGTTGCTCATCATCCTCATTATAGTTACAGGTCTCCTGGAAAGATTCATATCTTGTAGATTGAGCTCTCTCCTTGAAGGAAAACACCTCTTCTTCATCTGTGTCCTGGCTCTTTATTCTAAGTTGTGAAGTGCTATAGGCCGCTCATGACGACTCCTCTCCTTCTGAATCCTGTTCCAGCAAAGAAGATGGGGATAGAGGCGAAATCTGCGTCCACGACGTGAATTCTGCGGATTTGCTTTGGTCGCCGAACCCCTCGACGACTGAAATGAGCGAATGGAGATCAAAGTCTTCGACTGTGGTGATTTAAATGCCTTTGCCGTTGAAATTACATTCTTCATCGACGGTATCGTCGTCGACATAGCCATCGTCGACGGAGCCGTCGTCACCAAAGCCATCGTCGACGGGGTCTCCGTCGACGGAGTCGTCGACGTCTTCGTCGCTGATCCTTTCGTCGTCGTCGACGGTTTCTTCGTCGACAGGATGGTCAAACTCGTCGACGTAGTCGTCGTCGACGCTGCCTTAGTTCCTGTCGTCGACGCAGCTGCCGTCGTCAAAACAGTAGTCGTCGACGGTGAGGTCGTCGACGGGGCTGAAGACTTTACCACAGATTTTGCTGCAGAAACAAGGGAGCTGGTCGACGGAGCAGACCCTGCCTCTTTCTGACCTGACGGCTTCTTGAGGGGAGTAAGAGGGAGAGATGACGCCACTTTCTCCTTTGATTTAACCTTCTTAGGCTCCACCCTTTCCTCAGAATGTGAGGCCTTTCTCTTTTTAGGTGTTAAGTTAGTAGATTCCTACCCGGAATTTGAATCTGATGCGGCCTTCTTCTTTTGAAGCCACAACAGCAAACGAGCCTCTCTGTCCCTCAGAGTTTTAGCAGAGAAGGTTCTACAATATTTACAATCCTTGGCCACATGCTTAGTATGAAGACAATATAAGCAGTCCTTGTGAGGATCTGCAAGGCCTGAAAAGCCTCTTTTTAGAGCTTTCAGCCATTATGAAAGAAAGTAGGTACACACAATACCTTAATCCAAATGAAAAGATAGTTGAAATAAAAGGTCAATAGTTCACACAGGAACAGCAAACTGAGCAGAGCTAAGGGAGACTCCTTTCTCACACGAAGGCGGTTGGAAATCTGAGGCAGGAAGCTTCTGCTGGGGAGTGTGAGGGCAGGGCAGCAATGATAATTGGCTGACTTTTGGACCAAACAATGAGGAGGTCTGGTTAACAAATACTACAGTCCCTATGGGCTTTTCTATGCAGTTTTCTTCTCTATGATACTGCTTTGGTCATTCTGTTACCGTGAGACTCCCACCATGACGACGGGGAAGATACAAGGATGTGAATCTATGAAAGATGTAATACTGGAGAAGATGCACATACCTCGCAGTCCTTGTCTTGATGGTCCTTCGAGAGACAGAGGTTACAGACATCGTGGAGGTCTCATTGTGCAAATCTGAGTTGACAGCTGGGCAGAATTTAAAGGGGATATTTTCCATGTCCCCTACCTGCATTGATTCTTTGACTACGTAGCTGGTACCATTGGGTCCCCAGTCGGAAGGTAGAGAGAAGGGTCCCCTTTTCTCTAATCAGTGTCTCTTTCATGGTCTTCGGTGAATCATTAAAATTTCTACCAAAAAGCTGTATTAAAAAAAAAATATGATAAAAAAACTTGGAGCTCCTGCGTTGCTTTAACACCCAATGTCGACAAAAAGAATCCGAAGATGGTGACTATGCACAGGAACATTTGCGACGCCGTCCAACGTCACACAGAGGACGGGCATACCATTAAATGCTGGTCGAAGAGATCCAAACAAAAGGACCATTTCGGACCCAACCACTGGATGGGGAATAATGACCAGCATTTGAATCCTGAAAAGGATTCATGCTGCAAAACTCTAAATACACAAACTGTAGTTTTTCTTGGCTGAAATTAGCTTTTCAAAAGAACAGTCATGCACATTTTGAATGTTTTTCTAAATCAGCAAGCCATACTGCTGTGTATTCACCAAAACTTCAAAAGGTTCTTGATGTTGAACCAAAATGAGAAGTTAGCAGAATATTAGGCTAGGTGTTCATCTGTATAACAGAGAGTACTACACCTAAAGTGATAGCCACATAGGGAGGCTCCAGTGTACAGAAATATCCAGGTCATCAGTGATTTGCAAAGGTTAAGTGGTTGGGAAGAATTGCCAACATCAGCTTTGCAGCCATAAATAGCTTTAGATTACAAAGTGATAAGATAAAGCCAGGGTTAATCTAAGTGCAGTGCATAAATGTCTGAAAAAATGGAGCAGCAGGCAGGATAACGATGATACTAGGGCTAAAGATTCAAGAACAAGCAAATCCCACCTACCCCATATTCTTCCCTTCCCCTTGTGGTGGGTCTATCTTTACAGATCATATCTCGGGGGGTTCCCCATGTGCCTAGCTTCCAGAGACTAAACAGGTATTAACTCTTTTCCATGCCCAGTATGGGCCATAATCTATGCAGTCAAGTTGTGTTGTGTAGTTACTTTATCCGTGCTCCAATGTGAAAAAATCACTTGTCAGTTAGAACCATGTCCCATATTGTGTCAGCTTCGAAGATGCCCAAAGTAAGTGGAGGAGTGTTTCTCGCCCCCAAGCAGCCTCTCCATCAGTCCTCACTTCTGGCAGGGTTACCCATTGTAGTCCAGCATGTGAGAAATACCAATAGATCGCTATCTTTGTAAAGGTTTCTAGGCTTGATGCCCAACAAATTGTGTGGCCCACCTGAAAGTATATGTATCCCCATTCTTTATGTGTGAATGACCCTCCCAACGCCTGTTTCCCAGTGCCTCTGGCCCGCAATTTTCTCTTTCACATGGGGGGGGGGGGTCAGGGGGGCGTATAATTTGTTGATAATACGCATGTCTCCATCTTTGAGTAGGAGCCATTTCTCAAGGGGAGTGAGTGTTCGTTTCGCCTCCTATTTTACTTCGGGGTGGGGGACCCAGTGCTTGATTTGCAGGTAGTGGAGGTGCTCTGTTTCAGGGATATCTTAATTTTCAGTTGCTTGAAGGGGATCAGACCATCAGCGTAAAAAATAAAATGTCCGATGGACTTGCAACCAGTAAGTTGCCTTGCCAAAAGGGCTGCAGGAGAAAGCCGGAGGCAAAGTCAGAGTTATCAAATATGGACGTAAATGGTGTTGGGGTGGGGTGCGGGATGGGAGGGCGTTCCTTTCGGGTGGCCACTCTATCCCAGGCCACAAGGGTACCTCTGGTGATCGGCCAGGAGTATAGACTGCATATTCTGTATTTCGTGTGTAGCCTAAGTACCTTCCGAAGGTGCTCTCCCCTTATTGTATGCTTCTCAGTCTCTGGGAGGCGCCACTCCACCAGAAAGTGAAGCTGTGCCGCTTGATGGTACTGTAGATTAGGAACCTTCAGGTCCCCCTCTCCAGTGAGGTGGTATATCTTATCGCGTGGCATATGTGGGTGTTTGCTTCCCCAAACAAAGCATGGTTTTGAGCATACTGCAGGTGGTATCAACGGAAAGGCCTGGAATGTAAATAGGGCCCTGGGGAGTATTGTCATCTAGTAGTCAGAGCCAGGAGAGGCTGTAATGCCTTAATTTGGCGATGTTTGTCCCTATATGGCAGAGTAAAGTGCAGTAATTGTGTCCTGGATCGTGGAGGCAATCTGTACTCCGAGATACAATACCGAGAATGCAGACCATGCTAGAGATTAGCTGGCAGCCAATTGCTCCTGCATGGTGGGTGGTATCAATATATTGAGGGTCTGTGACTTCTGTAGCTTAATGCAAAAGCCAAACACCTTCCCAAACCACTCTAGCTCCCCTAGGAAGGCTGGTAGGTAATGCAGTGGGTTGTCTAACGCTACTAGGACATCATCCGCGTAGAGACTTATGGCGTGCATGTCTCCCCCAAAACACAACCAGTTATCCAGGGGTCATCTCGGACTCTTTGTGCCATCTGCTCCATAAAGAAGGCAAATAGGAGAGGGGATAATGGGCACTCCTGGCGCATCCCCATGCATATGGAGAAGGGAGTCAACAGCTGCACACTGACCCGAATCACTGCTGTAGGATTGCTATAGCTGCTGAAAATCCAGTTGCAGAGCTTGGCATCCGGCCAAAGTGGGCTAGGAAACCTTCTCAGCATCTACGGCCAGGAGCATCACCTCTCTGTGGAAGAGTTTGACCTTGTAGACCATGTGCGGAATTCTTTTAGTATTGTCCCGTACTGCAGGTGGCGAATAAACACAGATTGGTCTGGGGCAACTAAACTAGGTCTGGCATAAGGAGATAGAGCCGCGCGGTTAGGATTCAAGTGAAGAGTTTGCATTTGCATTTATGAGCAAAATGGGGTGATAGGAGCAACAGCAGCGTTTGTCCTTGCTGGGTTTAGGGATTACAGTGACCGGGGCTTCTAGCATAGTTTGAGGGAATGTACTAGTGTCTGCAACGGAATTAAAAAGTCTGGTGAGAATCGGTGAAAGTTTTTGGCAGAAAGTTTTATAAAAGAGCCGAAAAACTATCTGATTCAGGGGATGTGAGCGGTTTTAGATTGGAAATAGCCAAGATCATCGCTTCAATTCGAATGGGTGAGTCTAGGGATTCAGCATTATGCTTAGTCAGTTGGGAAGTGCTGGGGTCTTGGCTGTATTTGTGGGCGTCATCCATCTGGAGTTCCTGAGCCGCTTAAAGAGGTGAAGAGTTCTTTCAAGGTTATACCAGCATCCTCCATGATTTCTGTGCCATCAGGTGCACAGACAGCCTTAACCCTCTCAGCTTGACATTTAGCTCGGAGCTTGTTGGTGAGTTGTCTACCACATTTGTCTCTCCCTGTGGAGAAGGTGTGGCGAAGGCAAAGCAGCGAGTATTCTACCCTGTCTAGAACAGGGCTGTGGAGCTGAAACAGTGCTGTTTCTAGCTTCCACCAGACTCTCAGGCCCCTGTCCTGGTTAGGTCTCGCCTACGCAGTGTGCATGCACTGCTAAGGTGGGCCTTTAGCCGTCGCTCTGCTAATTTTCAAGCACACACTCATGCTGGTGACGACATCCCCCTTGCGGGAACGAGCAGGGGCACGCGAAGAGTGCAGTGCTTGAAAATAAGCAGATTGCTCTCCTAAGCGCACGCACCACTTGCGGGCTCACCTCCTGCCCTCCCTCACTCCCCCCAACAACCTCTCTGCTTCATCATCTATAGGCAGGGTGGCGCTTGTTTTAAATATAGGGCCGAAGGTCTTCAAATGCTAATCGTGCAGCCTTCTGCGTGAGTATAGGACTGACGTTGAAACTTGTCTGTCGAATATCATTTCAAAATATTGAGCGAGGAATGTGTAAGACATAAATAACTCCTGCAAGAGTGTCACACAGGTGGTGAAGCTGGATTCAACTAGAACTCAGGGAGAATAAAGACATTGGCACTGCAACTCAATGTCTATTTGGAAAATCAAAAATACGGCAACTCTGCGGCATTAGGGGGCTACAGATTCATTGAAGACTCAATTTTTGTGTGGAAATGAATGTCCCAGTGTACAGACCATAAAAACTGCCATCTGCCGGTGCGCTCTCTAAATATCACAAACAGTGGTTTAAGTGGAATGATTAAAACTGGGAGGGTCACTCAAAGGGGCGTGGCTTATGTAATTAATTGAGTGGCTTAAAACGCCTACGCTAAAAATCTGTGCTTGGCATAGTGAGTGACCGACTGGTATTTTGATGTTTCGGTCATTGCACCCAGATATACAATACAGCAAATGATATTACATCAACAAGAAGCCAGCGCTATTGTCTTTGTCTGTGGTTGTTAGTTGTTTAAGATAAATAAGCAACAACTATGGCTTTTATATGTAGAATTTTGAAAGTGCTTCAGTTCTGAAATGATGAGACTGTGCAAGAACTACAAGTCCGTAATGCTCATGTTGAAACTTGAATAATAAAAGCCTGGATGTGAATGGATGGAGATCAGACTAGTGTGTGAGGCTGAAATGATAGAAAGCATACCAGGTTGTCAGTTTAAAGTGATCTCTGGGCACTATTCAGGAGCGGTTGCAGGTTCTGCCAGCTATCAAGTGTTGGTATATGGTTTTATTGGCAAACTCAAAGTAATTTCAAAATGTACACAGCCATGTCGACAAAACCATTTACACTAAAACTACAGTTGTACCGATGAGGGATGACATTTTAATTTAGAGGAAAAAGAACAGAAATTATGTATGTCATAGTGCTATGACACATAATGGACAAAAGCGTAGCTCTGCAATTGGCTTCAGGCTTTGTCAAATATACAATTAAAGATTAGCTCACATAGTTAATAAAGGTGCTTTTAGACTGTTTCACTTACCTTAGCTGGAAATTTTACATCAATATTAAGGTCACTGGTTTTAAAAGCAAATCTTGTCAGGCAGGAACCATACATCCTCAATGAGCAATCTGAAACAGAAAAGATGTAAACATGTCAGGATTTTACTCCACATTGTACTTCAAAAGGAAAGTAAGTCACGTATGCTACACATCCATTAAACAAATAAAATAAAAAAATAAAGAAAGATTGTTTGATTACAAAAAGCAAGAATATCAGAGAATAAATAATGGAAGTATTTTAAATAGAATGCACAAAAAAGTTCTAACATCTAGAACAACTAAATTGTTTAAGATACTGAACCCTGGTCTCAAATTGAAAAAGATCAAGCTCCTCTTGTCATGTCTATTTTCTTGAGAAATAAAGCAATCTGCTTAACCCCTTCTGTGCTCCCGACGCAAGCACTACCTGCTGGGTGCTGCGCACGACCGTTGGCCGACGCAGCCCCGCCCACTCCGAACGCCCGCCATGCGGCCGAATGTTCGCCGCAGTAAAGGCGTTAACATACTACATTGAAGAAAAATGATTAAAGGAGTTACTGTAATATAATAAATACTCCTTAAAAACATTTAAGAAGCTTCTTCTTCAACCCAATACAAAAGAAGCTGCTTTATGCACTGATATGATAACTTTTCTTTGCTATTTTGCAGGATTCGGCCTGGCTTTCATTTCTTTTTTTGCACACACATTTCTAAAACAATACAGAATTTGAATGACAAACTTAAATTCTGAATGAGTAAAGAAACTGAAAATCATGTCAATTTGTAGAGCGCACAACTCATCCAAGAGGGTATTCTGGCGCTGAAAAGCAGGAGCAGCGTGGACCAAGCCAGGGCCTAGATTACACGAAGAGCACTGTCTTCAGTTTCTGGCAAAATTCAAGAACTGAGAAGGTGGCTCTGATGTGCAGGGGTGCATCACTCCAGGCTTTGGGTGCAAGGTATGCATATCCGGGAGATGTGTGAGAGTAGGAGTCCGGCTGAGAAGTGTTGGGTAGGTGTGTGAAAGTTAATGTGATTGTTTAGGTAGGGGTGGACGATGTTGTGCAAGGCTTTGAATGTGTGCGTGACGAGTTTGAAAAGCGAAAGTACGTGAATGGAAAGCGAGTGAAGGTCTCTGAGGTGTGGATGATGTAGGTGAGGGGGTGGGGGCAGGGGTGAGGATGGAGTCGGTCTGAGTCTGGCAATTGAATTCTGTATGGTCTGGAGTCTTCTGGTCAGTTGCACATGGATGTCTATGCAAGTGCTTTGCTGTAGTCCAACCTGCTTATGAGAAGGGCCCGGTTGAAGGTTCTGCAGGTATTGAAGGGAAGTCACTTAAAAATATTTTTTTGTTTTAATCATTTTATTGAGGCTGCTCACAGATGTCAACTAAATAGCCTATGAGGCAATTTTAAGCACAAGCAGTCACACACCCAAAAAAAAGACAATAGTCGGAGTAGAAAGGGTGAGATATCTCTTTCATAATAGTCACCACAACTTTAACCTACTGCATACATCCCTCTGCCACCCCAATGCTCACAGCTAAAGGAGGTGCATTTCACTGTGTGCCAAGCTGCCTACATACAACTTGACAAATGAATTAGACAGAAATTCAGGTCTCCTCTCATGGCTGCTTTCCAAGTAAAGCTCCCATGGCCTTCTGCTTTTTCTCCAGGATTTTTCTTTCCACCTGCAAAAATATGCTCTGAAGCACCTGAAGTGGAACATGACTGTTGTTGGATGCCACTATTCCAACCAGCAGAACTATTAACTCATTTTAGATTTGTAGCAATTCTGGTCTCCTGGTTATCACAGAGAGGTCAGAATCTTTTAAAGCCTAGTGATGCCGCTTTTTGAGTAGCCATTACACACATAGCTCTATATCTTTCTAAGGGTGCCCCTGGAACTAAGTTTGGGACTCCCTTTAGAATGTTTTAAGCTTGTAAGCTTTCTGAACTCAATATGCAAAGAGGAGTCTACTAGGCGGACCTGCTTGAGAAACACAGTTCAGTATTGTACAGGCACACACAAGAGTCAAATGCTTACTGGTCACATTCAGCCCTCCAAAGACTATCAGGTATTCAAAACAGATCATCTGCGATACTAGCAACCTATGAAAAGGTAATGGTTTTGCCTCCATTCATCTGATAGCGCTACAGAAGACTATAGGTGAGAGTCCCTCATGATAAGATGCTACATTTTGATTAATCACTTGTCCAGGGAGAGAAGAGTGGCATCAATGATTGATACCTTCAAAGCAATTAAATCAGTACTGTGCTTTGGCTACTAAAGCACCACTTGAATCTAAAATTACTCTGTCCATGAAGGGGAGAGTTTTATGCAGAGATGGCAAATGACAGACTGGAACCATCTTATTTCTCTCGCAGGACATGAGTTAACAGGACTCTGACTCTCCATGTGGAAGGAATGGAGGCTTCATCACTGAATGTTGGTGTAAACAAATGCCTCTTATTGCATGTTCGCCCCCACATTTATGGACTGATACTGCTGGTTTTCCTACTCAGAGAGAGCACTAAGGCCGCTGACCAGACCTCAGTGCCAGTGTTCTAATCCTATACCAAGGTATGTGGAATTGGATACATACAATTGGCAAGTTCGGGTCCCTAGTATGTGGAAGCCCAGGTACCTAGGGCATATAAGGCAGAGTGCTCACCCAGAGCTGCAGCACTGTTTGTGCCAGCCTGCATGTGACAGAGACAAAATGGAACACAGCCTGCCACTGAAGATTGAAAGGGAAGTGTGTGATAATGCCAGTTCGACTTTGCCATTACACTTACTGGCAAAGCCATCACTTCCCTAAAGTAATATATGCAAGTGTCCACTAAGGAAGGCCTCCAGAGGGGGGTGTGGCTAGCAAGCCAACATTTTGTTTGTGTAACTTGTTGAGCACCATTATTGTCTTACTGTTGTTATTCTTCTTAATTGTTCTAATACATTTTCTATATTTATACAATAATTTAATGTGTGTAGGGGTATGACTAGTCTAAAAAGTTTCGAAGTATGTTTGTCATATTGTTTACTGGTATGCTTTGAAAACATTTTTTCAGGAAATGGTGTTGTTTTTCTTTACTTTTTTCTCTAATTTTTCTGTATAATTTACAAATTCTTTGGTTGCATTAATCTGTATCTTTCACTACTTTAATTATCCTACTTGAACCTCTGTTAGGGTTCTAGCAAGCCAACATGGCAGACGTGAGCAGCTAGTGCTCTGCTGTTAATCCCTTGGTTACCCTGTATATTCCTGCAATCCCTCGCCATCTCGGCACGAAAATGTAGGCAGTAGACTAGTAAACAACTGCAGCTGCCTATTGTGATGCCAAGACCTCGAGAAAACGTGGAAGTAGGAGGAACGGACACCTGAGGCCTCTGCAGCGTGCATGCGAGCGGAAAAGAGAGACCGCTGCTGCAGAGCTATAGTGTACCGGGCAGGCGCCAGCTGGGGGAAGGCACAGAGCGGTCTGGAGACTGACGCAGACGAACCGCACTACCCAGGGTAAATACCCCCTGGTGCTGGCTGCTGAAAAGGCTTGGCAGCCTGCGTTGCCTGCGCACCTGCAGGACACAATCGCGGAGTCCTGCATTCAGAGCCCAGGGTGGGAGGGAGAGCTCCAG
This sequence comes from Lissotriton vulgaris, assembly GCF_964263255.1. NCBI lineage: Eukaryota > Metazoa > Chordata > Amphibia > Caudata > Salamandridae > Lissotriton > Lissotriton vulgaris. The sequence goes on from NC_141685.1 coordinate 380,821,915, forward strand.
AAAGTGCTGTGAAGCTACAGCGAGGAGAGAAGACAAGCAGGGGAGAACCTAACCCCACGCTGAAGTTGGAGGCAACATAATCAGAGGCCCTGCAGCACTGTAGAGGGGGGAAAGACAATACTCGCACGTAGAGTAGAGGGGCCCAACACCGTGTTGTGCCACACAGCCAGGACCCGACGGAGCACAAGGAGTGGAAGCCAGACTTGTAGCGCGTGAAGACAAAGAGCGACCTGCTTGAAAACAGGGGACCCTTGGACCGGGCCGCAGAGGGGTCCCACGAAGCAGGTTGGTGAAGCCCTTCGTGAGACACGGGCATAGTGGCGCGCTGGGGCAAATCAAGCATCCTCCGCAGCTTGTGCTTCTGCACGAGACGCAACTTCAGAAGCCCGGGGTCAGGTCAGATCCAGGCCACGGCAGCAGTATGCAAAAGGAAAGGCTTGGGACATCAAAAACTCATACCAAGAGTCAGCAATTCTCTCAGGCGGCTCTAAACGCAGCAAGCCATCCCTACACAAGAGGACAGTTGCGCAACAAGAGCAGCACTTGAGAGAGGAGTTGGGCCCGCTGGCATTACACCCCCCCTCCCCCAGGACAACTGCGGGGTGCCCAGGCTGTGCGCCGCACACTAACTGGTGGGCAACAGTAATCTAGTGCCCGAAAACTGACATTAAGGGGTGATACAGCGACATTGTGCTGGGCAGACCACTTGATCCACACCCCCCAAGGATTCAGTTAGTGATTAGTGGGGACACCACGCACTATAGGCCTGGTCGAATCAGACTGAGCCATAGCCAGTTATTAGTCACAGCCCTGCCAGACCAAAAGGCCGTGCCGACACCCAACACGCAGCTTGGGAAACCATTGCACATTTGCAGTGGATGCAGTCAGAGCAGTAGTTAGCAATGGGCCGGTTACGCACCAACGTTCAGCAGCCTAACACACGTCCCGGCAGCTCAGAGTCAGAACAAATGGAGCGAGACAAAACAGAAGAAATTTCACACGCAGCACTCTCCACTAAACTAGACTCCGTACTGGAAACAGTGGAAAAGATTGATGCCATGCTAGAAATCCTCAATAGAATCTAAAATTGATAACGTTACCTCTGACTTTACCCTGCTACACCATGACCACCACAAACTGGCCGAAAAGGTGCAATCCCAATATAAACTTCTAACAGTGCTGAGGCCCACTGCGCACAGCCACACTGCAGCCCTACAAGACCTGCTGGACAGTGTGCATGAGCGGGAAGACAAAAGAAGACGCGGAGGGGCACTCCCTTCGTAATAATGTCCGGGTGGTGGCCATCACAGAAGGAGAAGAGGGACACAATCCAGAGGAATACATTGAGCGCTGGCTCAAAGATCTCCTGCCGGCCGGAGTGCTATCGCCGGAACTTGTAGTTGAGAGGGCACATCACATACGAGCCCATAAGACTCTCCACGCCCATTTTTATTTAAACTACTCAATTACAGAGACAGAGATGTAGTACTACATGAAACTTGTAAGCTAGCAGAGATCAAAGTCCGAGGTAAACAGGTTATGATGTTCCCAGAATACACAGCGCAGGTGCAGCAACGTAGGAACACTTGCACCACGGTGAAGCGTCCACTCCGCGACCTAGAACTGAGTTATTCCTTGCTATTTCCAGTTAGATTAAGAGTGGTGGCGAAAGGTGTGGTCCGCATCTTTGACTCTCCCACCAAGATCTGGGACAGGTTAGAGGAGTCTGGGCTATGGACAGGGCCCAGACCACGGACAGAGAATGCTCCAAAGAGACACGGCAGAAGGGGTCATCGACGTGGAAGTCCCAAAAGTGTGACTCCGGTCTCTGCGGCTCCCGACACTGAAAAGAGGAGAATAGAGAGACAGGATGCAATGCAAGCGGCTGCGAGGATCAGGGCTGCGGTACACCATGGAGACCGTAATCTGAGCCCTTCTAGATCAACGATTGCCAGCGATTCAACATCCTACAACATGGATGACCTTCATAAACCGCAGCTATCGGTTGTCACGCCACAGAAGGCTGACGGCATCATATAACTGAGAACAGATCTGCTGAGCTGAGTGGGGAAGTATAAACACAAGTAGCATCACAATGACACATTTTGCCAGGGCACCTGATTGCTTGCAAGCATGATGAAAAATAAGGACAACCCTGACACCGACACAAGCAACATATACATAGCACTACGAACAGAGTTACAGAGCCTCATGCACACCTGCAAACACTTGATAGCCGGGGAATATCTATGCAGAGGAATTCCCAAACCTTAACTAGCCACACACCACAAAAACCCATACCAGACATCATACTGGCTTCGTTATTGCCGTTGTTGAGAAAACCAGTCCGGATAAATGTCACTATTGAGTTCGTCCCCAACAGTTATGCATGTTATTGTTCAAATATATGCTTTATTTTTTAACGTGGTTATTCCAGAGCACTCTCACGAACCACATGATCTGCCACGCATTATCAGCCCAAAGCCACCCTAAATAACAAGGTACTTATCTTCGGTAACAATATATCTGTAAGAAACATTAGTTAGTGATAGATTCCTTACCTTAGAATATCCCCAGGGGTCAGACTGGATCCGGAAAGCTTTAGTCAGCAGAACCCCTGCACGTCCATAAGTGTCGTCGTACGGCTCCACGGGCGTCATATTCGCCGAGATGACATCACTGGAGCTACTTAGACGCGCCCACGTGAGCGGATGTCAGTTCTGTACACAACTTTCCGCAACAGGAACGCAGAGCCATGCAAGATACTGACCACTGGTTCATGGAAACTAGGGCCTGAAAGGATGACCTTAACCCTAGAAATAAGTTCGCAGAACGGGGAAGATGGGTAGGGCGGTAAGGAATCTATCACTAACTAATGTTTCTTACAGATATATCGTTACCGAAGGTAAGTAACTTGTTCATCTGAAAGAAACACGTAAGTGATGGATTCCTTACCTTAGAATAGATACCCCAGCAATACCAACAGTGTAATGGTGCGCCAGTGGGTGAGGTGATGACTAATCCTGCCACCCACTGGCGTCTGGTGGTTCTGAAACACCGGACTAGGAAGGTGTGGGGGCCCTGGCAGCGGGGATGGTGGTGGACTGACCCGCACACTGGCCCCGTGACCCGCCTCTGCGAGTCCCACGTCTGCGGCTACGCTGGGACTGTAGCTGCGCAGGCCTGTTCTGACGCCCCTACTGGAGCTACGAAAGGTAGAAGCGGAAGGAGTACGTGTGGCCGAAAGGCCTAAGGACTTGGCTGTGGCTCGAGAGACCTTGAAACGCTCCAATGTGGAATCCGCCTTATCACCAAAAAGGCGAGTGCCATCAAAGGGCATGTCCATCAAAGTATTTTGGACATCCGCAAAAAAACCAGTCGTCCTCAACCAGACATGACTGTGTAGCACCACCGTTGTGGGGATCGTTCTACCCAGCGAATCAGCAGTATCAAGACCACAACGTATCGTGAACTTAGCCGCATCTCTTCCCTCCGTAAGAGCGCAGGAGAGAACTGTCCGGGCCCCCTCCGGACACTCAAGCAGCACCTGCGCAACTGCATCCCATACAGAATGGGAATAGCGGCCCCTAGTGAATAGTGTTCACAGACCGCAGTCCAGAACTTGCGGAAGAATAAATCTACTTCCCAAACTGCTCCAGTTTCTTGGATTCCTTGTCTGGTGGAGCAAAAGGGAATGCGCTTGGGGACATAGAGGCTTGAACCACCAAACTCTCAGGTGTAGGGTGCTAGGTGAGGAAGGGGGGGTAGGGGGGGAGGGGTCGCCCAGGGCCGGACGATGGAGTCGGCCCACACCCTTGTCCACAGGGGCCCCTGTGTTGGGCTTGGACCAAGTGCCTAGAAGCCCATCAGTGAGTGCATCATTAAACGGCAACAGCGATTCTGTTGAAGAAGGTGGTGGCCGAAGCACTTCTGTCAGTAGGTTGGTCCTGACAGCCACTGTAAGGAGCTCAAGGTTAAGAGCCTTGGCCGCCCTACGCAACACCGTTGAAAAGGTACCACTCTCCTCCATAGTAGCAGAAGAAGATGGCGCTGGAGAGTAATCCGGGCCACCGGCTTCCGCATCCTCATCCCAGTCGGGGACAGACTCTCACTGTGCCGCGAGAGGGTCTTCAAACCCTTCCCTATCCTCACTTCCTCCACAAGTGGACGAGGGTGAATGAAAGGGTAAAAATCCCCCCCATCTGCGCCGGATTGGCATTGGGAGACACTCCTCCGGCACCGTGCTAACATCGGAAAGGAAGTTGATGCCTGCTTTGGTCGCTGCCGCCGCAGGCATCATCGGCGATGTCGATGTCAGTGGGGGCTGTACGGGGTCCACCAGCAAGAACCGGAAGCCACGTCAGGAGCCATGGAGGCCTCTGGTCGACGAAGACGTCGGGCCGGGGCCGGCGAGGAACACGGAAATGTGGGGGCCGCTGGGCCCGAAGGCATGCTGAAGGGGCAGCAGGGGTCGTAGATACGTGGCATTGCAGACACAAAATCTTGCAATTCGGCCAGAGTCGCCGATGGACCTGGGAAAGGTGGGTAAACCAACGGTAAATGCTCAGGCTCCGTCGGAGCCGCAAGGGCGGTGCCACCTGCCCCCTCAGCTGCATGCCGTGACCAGTGAGGGGAGGACGAAGAGCGGCGACGCTTCTTCGACTTTTTGTGCTTCGCCTTACCTGACTCAGAGTGCAAAGACTTCAAATGATGGTGCTTGCTCAGCGACCGGGCCCTCGACCTCCCGAGGAACTGGGGCCTGGAACGACGTGGGGACAACTCCCGGGCCTCCAGCCACTTTTTGGGACTGCTCCCGCAAAGTTTGAGACCATGGCCTGGCAGAGGGGGCACGACTGTGTCGTGGTCGCGCCCCAGGCAGAAGAGACACTCACGGTGCGGGTTAGTCAGGGACATTGTGCGCGGACAGGCCTCGCAAAGCTTGAAAACGGGCATCCCTATGCACCAGGGGTACAGTGTACTCACAAATTATAACAAAAGAATACTTAGTCAAAAAAAGTGACGGGGTACTGGTCTCTCTGGATCTGGTGTGCTGGTGCAGAAAAAGGAAGAAATTACGTCAGCGCACGTGGGTGCGTCTAAGTAGCTCCAAGGACGTCATCTTGGCAAATACGACGCCAACGACGCACGCGGAGCCGTACGACAACGCCTATCGACACGCAGGGGTACTGCTGACAAAAGATTTTCGGATCCAGTCTGAGGCCTGGGGATATTCTAAGGTAAGGAATGGATCACGAACATGTTTCATTCAGATCAACATAACACCCAGTCATGACACAAGTAAACGTAGTCACATGGAACGAACGCAGTATGCACACACCAAAACGTAGATAATCAATATACTCATATTTACAGTGTAGGTCTACAGGTATAGCTCTGCTACAAGGAACACACATGACGCGCGATGAACTGGAATGCTTGTGTAGGAGATGTAGAGGCCAAGTATGTGGCACCACCTACTAGGCCCACACGCGTAGCGCTCTAATTTGGAAAAGATTCAGAAAAGGGGGTGGTGATGGACAGAGTATCTGAATTAAACAGAACACTCGTACCCAGTCAACAGATCAGGGCTTGATCCATCACCGTTTTTTAGCTCACGGCACCATCCCAGCTCAGAACCTGGCTACATGCAAATTAGTCTGTCCCTCGCCCAGTGCATCATGGGAACAGGGCAGACCAAACTACCAAGCCAATTCTTATACTGGAAAGGAAACAAGCTTCCGGGGACCGGTTTCTGGCATTACAGCCGTCTTCGGCCCGGCTTGCTTGAATCCTGATGGTGCAGTGAGCAAGGGACTCAAATCTGAGTATACCCCCTTCCACGCTTATGGTGGACAAAACGATTCAGAAAAGGGGGTGGTGATGGACAGAGTATCTGAATTAAACAGAACACTCGTACCCAGTCAACAGATCAGGGCTTGATCCATCACCGTTTTTTAGCTCACTGCACAATCCCAGCTCAGAACCTGGCTACATGCAAATTAGTCTGTCCCTGGCCCAGTGCATCATGGGAACAGGGCAGACCAAACTACCAAGCCAATTCTTATACTGGAAAGGAAACAAGCTTCCGGGGACCGGTTTCTGGCATTACAGCCGTCTTCGGCCCGGCTTGCTTGAATCCTGATGGTGCAGTGAGCATTTTTTCCTTTCCAGTAAAAGGAAATTCAGATACTCTGTCCATCACCACCCCCTTTTCTGAACTAATTTGGAAAAGGGCTGGAGTCCCGGTCATAAGTGAGGAGAAAGTGATTGATGCTGAGGGCAGGTATGCACTTGTGAGAGTACGGCTGAATGGTCAGACGCTGCTGATAGGCTCCATTTATCCCCCAAATGTGGACCAAGCCTCATTTCTAAACAGTTTAACAGGGGTGCTCGCCCAATGGAGTGTGGTCCTGTGGTTGCTGGGGGAGAGGAGGAGGGCTTCAACTCAGTGCTTAACGTTGATCTAGATAGGTCATTCCCGCCCCTCACTAGGACCACGGCTGCTTCCAATGCGCAGGCCCCGACAGACTGGCTCGCTCACTGGGCCCTACTGGGCATATGGTGTATCCACAACCCAAATGCACTCACACTATTCTGTGTTGCACAGACTTCATGTGCAACTTGACCGTATGGTGGGCTCGCACGAATACCTAGGTGGGATGCACTCCGATCACAATCCCCAGCTGATGCAGCTCACCTGGGAGATGAACTGTCCCCCGGTCCCCACATGGAAACTCCAGCCCTGCCGTGCTCGACGATCCAGCATTCCATTCATCCTTAGGGACGGTGAGCCTCAAACACTTTGAAGTTAATGAAGGCACGACAGGTGATACATTGGTGGAATGGGAGGCGTTCAAGATAAAGACAAGGGGGCATTGCCTAGATGCTACCTTGAACATGTGCAAGCAGCTGTTTGACTCCCTTAAGAGGATAGAAGCACTACTGCTGCAACATGAACATGGTGAGAAAGAGACAGGCAAAGACACATAGCGCCTGGAGGCCCTACGTGCAGAACACGCAGAGCAGCTGGAGCCCCTCCGATGCCATAACTATAGAGCACACACAGCACAAACACATGCCACCACAAACCGGGCAGGACAGATGCTCGCTTGGTTAATAAGGCAAGAGTACACCCACAAGTTAATATGCATGTTGCGCGGCGACACGGGGGGGGGCATACTATAAACACAACGCGAAATGCATGCAGCCATGACACAGCACTACATTCAGCTCTATCAGTCTCAGGGGCAACGCAGCAAAGAGAGCCTAGAGGTGTTTCTAGACCTCATACAACTACCCTTGGTGACAATAGTGCATAGGGAATCACTGAAAGAGCAGATCTCGTTAGAAGACATTAGGGAAGCCATCGAGTCCTTAGATACGGGAAGGCACCTGGTCCAGACTGGCTGCCAGCAGAATACTAGAAGGCATGCAAGGTTTCCCTTATGCAGCGCCTACACGCCCTATATATTGCCGCTGTTGAAGGGCGACAACTCTCTCCCTCCGAAAGGCACACTTGGTGTCATTACTAAAACCCAATAAAGATCCCATAGAAGTAGGCTCATACAGGCCCCTTGCCCTACTTAATACTGACTATAAGATACTAGCAAAGGTCCTGGCTGACAGATTAGCGCTGGTAGTCCTCACATTAATCCATACAGATCAGAACAGCTTTGTGCCATCTCACAGTACATCACTTATCCTGCGCAGCTTCTTTAGGATTGAGACTGACTTAGTGCACGCCTGACCGAAGGCTGGTTGTCTAATATTATATCTTGAGAAAGCCTTTGATTCCCTGGAATGAGACTATCTGTTCGCTGGGCTTGAGAAATACAACCTGGGCCCCACTTTTTTTAATATGACCCGTCTGCTCTATACGGAGCTGGTCGTCAGGTTAAACTGGGTCCCTACATGTCAGAAGCAATTCCAGTTTGAGAGGAATGAGGCGGGGTTGTCCTCGATCCTCCCTTCTTTTTGCGCTGGCAACTGGGCCGCTGGCAGATACAATAGGCATTCAACTGGGCGACAGGATTCTACAGGGGGATGACACGCATAAGATATTGCTCTTTTGGTATTTTTAGATATCAAAAAGTTGCCCTGGCAACTGGCGCATACCTACGGGACTTCGCAGCACTATCGGAGTGGAGGATAAATGCCAACATATCTTACATATACTTGTTTGGGGAAGGGAATCATGACCCGGGCCTTGTCCTTAACGGCAAAAGGGTGCAGTGGACGGCGGACACATTTTTTCGATACTTGGGTATAAGAATATACAGTCAGCCCAATGACCTATTAGATGGAAATCTGGGCAGACCATTAACTGCCACCATATTCCAGATGCAGTTCAGGGGCATACTTCCACTCTCGAATATTCACAGTCGTTCAAGTGGGAGTTCCACGGTTCATAACATAGCAATGTAACAAAAACATAAGAAAATCATAAGAAAGAAGCCATACAGTTTTATAGAGAGAAAAGACCTGTCACTTCTATAACATATCACAGTCATTATGATAAGTCCTAACTCTAGTCAATCAGGCGCTAGCACCCTGTAGAATGTTCTCTTCAGAGGCTCAGGCCCTCAAATGTTCATAGCACAAGAGTGACAGCGTCAAGTAGCAGCTTAGAGCCTCTGAGGGGAGGACGGTGGGTCACATGTGAATCTATGAAAGACACCAATACTAGAGAACCACAGTTTACAGGTAAGTAACTTTTGTTCTTCTCCAGTATTGGGGTACGGTCGCTCCCTTCGCCCACAGCTATCACCTGGTATCGTAGCTACGCTCGAAACTAAATTGCGGATTTTAATTTGCTGGCTCCTTTATTGTTTAACGCTATAGCGCGTTTAACCATTGTAGCACTCTGAAATACTTATAGCGCTTTCAGGGTTTGTAGCACTGTGATATAAATTGCGCATTCGCAGCTGTAGCGCCATTTGTGCAGTGTAATTTAAATGCATATTGCCTGTATTTTCTGACGATTATAATCACGCTCGCAAGACAGATTGTCCCAGACATATTTTAACTTTGTGCCCCAGCCTATCTCCACTTTCGTATTTCGCGGCCATTTTACCTGTTGTTGTGCCGCAGAGCCCGTCCTCCACAGCCCGCCCCGCCTCCCAGCTGACCCTCCCTCCTACGAACTGTATAGCCCGCTCAAACTCCCCTTGCGCTGTGACCGTCCTGACGCTTTCAGAAGCGGTCGCTCTCTTCGCCCACAGCCATCACCTGGTATCGTAGCTACGCTCGAAACTAAATTGCTGATTTTATTTTGCTGGCTCCTTTAGTGTTTAACGCTATAGCGCGTTTAACCATTGTAGCACTCTGAAATACTTATAGCGCTTTCAGGGTTTGTAGCACTGTGATATAAATCGCGCATTCGCAGCTGCAGCGCTATTTGTGCAGCGTAATTTAAATGCATATTGCCTGTATTTTCTGATGATTATAATCACACTCGCAAGACAGATTGTCCCAGACATAATTTAACTTTGTGCCCCAGCCTATCTCCACTTTCGTATTTCGCGGCCATTTTACCTGTTGTGCCGCAGAGCCCGTCCTTCACAGCCCACCCCGCCTCCCAGCTGACCCTCCCTCGCCCCTCCCCTCCCATTATCCACATATGACTGATGCATTCGCGCGCAGCGTTCACGCCGAAGGTGTGCCAAAGGTAAGCCCGTCTACGCCCGTCCGCGCCCGGACCGCGCCCAGCGCCAGACCCCCTGGCCCCCGCAAAGCTCACCCCCCCAGCATAACGTATAGCGCCGCCACCCTCCTAGCCCTCAACCCAGGACGCACACCTCTATGCTGCATAGCTACCCCAGAACTCACCCATGGACCCTTCGCCTGCCACTCCTGCAAATGTACCAGCATCAAGACCCATACCACATCCACGAACACCAAACACTGCTCCGACTCTAACCACCTGAAGTGCATCCTGCTGAACACCCGCTCGGTCCACAGACACGCAACTGAACTCTGGGATCTACTCGACACTACATCACCGGACGTCGCCTTCCTCACTGAAACATGGATGAACGCATCATCAACTCCCGACATCGCCATAGCCATCCCGGACAATTACAAGACAATCCGAAAAGACCGCACCGTCCAAACAGGAGGAGGCATCGCCATAGTCCATAAGAACACCATCAAACTCACGTCCAGCTCCGACGATAACCTTACAATCGCCGAACACCTCCACTTCCAGATCCACACCGACCCCAGGACCACACTTAGAGGCACCCTCATCTACAGGCCTCCAGGAACCCGTAAACAATTCAGCGAAGACATCACCGACTTCATCAGTCCACATGCCCTCGCCTCCGAGAACTACATTCTACTGGGAGACCTCAACTTCCACCTGGACAATAAAAACGACAGCAATACCACCACCCTTCTTGACAACCTGGCCAATCTAGGCCTCAATATATCAAACTAAAGACCCAGTCCAATCGCGTGCTATTATAATAGTGACAACCAGGGGGGTATATACTGGAAACCTTCTCCCCACTACACTCTCATAAGCTTTATAAGGAGGTACTGCACTGTAGCTACGCTCAAATTAAAACACCTGTTCTCCCGGGCAACACCTCAGAACATCCACTCACAATGAGCCAACAACAGGTTGGTCACAGACGTCCACTTCAAAAATAGACGTTCCTCATAAACGTGAAAAAATATGTGCGAGAAGCAAATGACCCCTCACGGAAACACCACCATCGGGGTAACTGGTATGAAATTTCCAGACAGGCCCCTGTCTCATCATCGGTGATCGGTGCTTCTCAAAGAAAAGTGAGAGGAAAGAAAAGGAGTGTCCAAAACAAACAACATATAAAGTGACAAATGGTGAAGTGCAGAAAATTCTGCTAGTGACAAACAAACACAAATCACAGAGTGCTTAAAAACACACACTGCACACCAGTCCCTTAACCAATTTTATTCATAGGGCGGTGATAGTGTGCACTTTAATGCTAAAAAGGCTGGTAGCTAATCATGCATACCATTACCTACTGCCAGTGCCGACATGTTTCACTGCTATATTACCTTTAGCAGTTTCATCAGGGCTGCACTCAATTGCTGCCACTTCACTCTTATGGACACTAGTTCTAAAAAATGCAAGAGTCAGCCACGCTACTCATACCGGCTGCTCAGGTCTCTACAAGGTCCCTGGGTACTGCTAACCTGGAAGTATCCCTCGATCCTTGGACTATTAAGCAATCGTCAACCGACTAGGAAGGCACCTTTCCTGAGGAAACCGACTAGGAAGGCACCTTTCCTGAAGCAAGATGAAGAAACGGCGTTGACTTGTCTGTTCATCGAGAGTGAGGAATCCAGGATGACGCCCAGGTTCCGTGCGTGGTCCGTCGGGATGGGTGCTTTTCCAAGGGCCTCTGGCCACCAAGAGTCATCCCAGGCGGAGGGGGAGGTGCCTAGGATGAGGACTTCTGTTTTGTCTGAGTTCAGTTTCAGACGGCTGTGCTTCATCCATTCGGCTACTTCTTTCATTCCTTCATGCAGGTTGGTTTTGGCGGTGCTAGGGTCTTTGGTGAGTGAGAGGATCAGTTGAGTGTCATCAGCGTAGGAGATGATGTTGAGGTTATGTTGGCGTGCGATGACCGCGAGGGGGCTCATGTATACGTTGAAGAGGGTGGGGCTGAGTGAGGAACCTTGTGGTACGCCGCAGATGACTTCAGTGGCCTCTGACTTGAATGGTGGAAGGCGGACTCTCTGGGTTCTTCCGGTGAGGAACGAGGTGACCATTCCAGTGCTTTTCCTTGGATTCCGACGTTTCTGAGGCGTTGTAAACTAGGACCCGAATGCCTCAACACTCGACTATCCTTCTACACACCCACCCGCCAACTAAGATCCTCCAATCAAGGCCTCGCCGCAGTTCCGCGCATCCAAAGATCCACCATGGGAGGTAGATCCTTCTCCTACTTGGCAGCCAAAACCTGGAATTCACTCCCCACTCACCTCCACCTCACACAGAACCACATCTCTTTCAGAAAAGAACTTAAAACCTGGCTATTCGAGAAATAATGAACCCCCTCCCCAAGCGCCTTGAGACCCTCTGCGCCACACCTCTCCTACATACACAGTACGAAGAGACTGAGGCATAAAAAAAAAGAAATGGTACCTTGTATACAGGAGGAGGGAAGCAACAGAGGCGTACCTTATTTCAAAAGATTACTAAGAACTGCCTGCCCCACGGCTTAGTCAGCGTTGTCAGCAGCACCAGACAGTAATACCTTGTAAAGGTGTGCCTGCTCGACCATGTTGCAACTCTGCAGATGTGTTGAAGAGGCACACCAGCAAATAGCGCAGTAGAGGAGGAAACTTTTCTGGTAGAATACGCTCGAACAGCTGCAGTAAGTGGTTTTCCCACTTGCTGATGGCAAAAAGCAATTGCCGTAAATATCCAGCATGCAATAGTTTCTTTGGTGACTGGATGCCCTTTTCACATCCGTCCGTAGGCCACAAAAAGTTGATCAGTTTTACGGATATTAGCCGTTCATTGAAGATAAAATCTGAGGCATCTTTTGATATCTAAAGAATGTAGTGCTCTCTCTGCTGATGTTTGAGGATTAGGAAAAAACGTTTTCAAAATGACTGGGTCATTAAGGTGGAAATCCGATGGCACCTTGGGAATAAAGGCCGGATTGGTGCGGAGCAAAACAGAGTCCTTGGTGGATTGAAGAAAAGGCGGTTTAGTAGTAAATGCCTGAATGTCACTGACTCGACGTGAGGAAGTGAGAGCCAATAGCAGCAAAGTCTTCCAAGTAATGAATTTGAGATCAACTTTATGGACTGGTTCAAAAGAGGGCTTCATAAGCTGTGCCAATACAATGTTTAAACGCTAAGGAGGAGATGGTCGACGAATTGGTGGGCACATCCAAAAGAAACCACTAAAGAATTGTTGAATTACTCTAGAGGAGTACAGAGATTGGAAACATCCTGACAAAACCTTGAAATTGCTGCCAGAAATATTTTTAAGGTAGAATGCGAGAGGCCTGATTCTGCCAGATTTATAAAGGAAGGCAAAAGTTGGTCCAGCGTGGAATGAACAGGATGTACTTGAGCAGCATCACACCATAGACAGTATCTTTTCCATTTGAGATTGTATGTCTTCACAGTTGAGGCTGCCCTAGCCTTAGCAAGAACTTCCCAACAGTCTGATAGGAATGTTTACATTTGCAAATTCATAGTGCTCAGGTTCCAAGCCGCTAAGCGAAGAGATGCTGGGCCAGAATGGCAAACCTGGCCATGATCCATAGTCAGAAGTTTCGGAAGCGGGCGAAGCATGATCGGGTCGCACTGCGACAGGAGCAGGAGTTCCGTAAACCAGACTTGCCGAGGCCATCTGGGAGCTATTAGAAGAATGTGACCGGGTTCCTTCCTCATTTTGCGAAGAACTCTGGGGACCAGAGGAATCAGTGGAAAAGAGTAGGCATATATTTTTGACCAGTTCATCAAAAAAGCATTCCCGCACGACTCTGGTTGGGGAATCCAACTTGCATAGAATGGGCTTTTGCGGTTCAGATGGGTTGCGAACAGATCCAGATTCGGGGGACCCCATCATCGAAAAATGTGATCTAGTGTGGGTTGATGTAATTCCCACTCGTGATTGGTCGAGGTCGACCTGTTCAGGGAATCCACAAGAATGTTGGACGCTCCCGGAACGTGCACTGCTGTGAGGGTGATTGGATGTTGGATTGCCCAATCGCAGATTTGTTGAGCTTGTTAAAGGAATAGCAAGATGGACCGTGTGTCCCCTTGTTTGTTTATGTAGTGCATGCACGTTGTGTTATCCATCCGGATCAACTCCGAGGCTCCCTGTATGATGGTGCGAAAAGCCTACAGAGCCAGAAAAATGGCAAATAACTTCAGCAGGTTGATGTGCCAGGGCCTTTGGTGGATGTCCCACCTTCCTTTTACTATATGATCCTGAAGATTTGCACCCCACCCTTCGAGAGATGCGTCCGTTGTGAGAGTGAAATTTGGAGTGTCCACCAGAAAAGGACGACCTGAAGAGACGTTTTCCTCAAGAATCCACCACAGCAGAGCTGTTTTCATCGGAGACGTTACTCTGATCATATAGGTGAAGGATCCTGAGACTTGAGCCCATTGCTTATCCATTTCCTCTTGGATATGCCTCATTTGTAGGCGGCAGTGAGGGACTAGGGGAATGCAAGAGGACAACATCCCTAGGAAAGATTTTAACTGCCGAACAGAAACTGACTTTTACCTGAGGGAGGCAGTTAGGTTGCAAAGTCGTTGACGTCTTTCGTGTGACACAAAGGCTTTGACCACTTTGGTGTTTAGGATGGCTCCTAAGAACAGTCTGTTTTGAGCAGGGATAAAATGAGACTTGTCCATGTTGAACGTAAGGCCCAGAGACTGGAAGAGGGACCTTCAAAATAGAGTGTCTGGATGCCTGCTCGAACGACCGTGCCCTCAGAAGGCAGTCGTCGAGATAAGGAAAAATTTGCACTCATTGTAGAGGAAGATAAGCTGCCACCGGTGCGAGGACTTTGGGAAACACTCGGGCGCGGAACGAAGGTCAAATGGAAGGACTCTGAATTGAAAATCTTTCCCGGCCACTCTGAATCTGAGGAATTTTCTGTGTCTCTGCAGAACTGGAAGATGAAAATAAGGATCTTGAAGGTCCAACATTGTCATATACTCCCCTTGGGACAGTAAAGGAAGCACCTCCTAAAGGGACAGCATGTGGAATGTTTGCTTTTTGATGTATTTGTTTAGGGCGCGTATGTCCAGAATAGGGAGTAATTCTCCCGATTTTTTCTACATAAGGAAGAACCTCGAATGGAATCCTCTGCCCTTTTGTAGCTTCGGAACCAGTTCGCTTGGCGCCTTTACTAGTAAAATTGTGAGTTGGCTTGAAAGTTCCTTCAGATGGGCAGGAGGAGGACCTTTTGGTGGAGAATTGGGAGGGATCTTTACAAACTCCAATGCATGCCCTATGCGCACAATATCCAGAACCGATTGATCGGTAGTTATCAGTGACCATCTGGAATAGAAGTGGGAGATTCGACCTGCAACCTTTGAAAATGCGGGAGGTATCAGAGATGGCGGATGGAAAAAGTCATTGATTCTTGGAGGAATCCTTTACTCTGCAAGAGGATTTACCTCTGTATTGTCTGTAAGAAGTAGTAGGCTGTTGTCTGTACGATTGTTGACTCTGGGAAGAGTAACATTGTTGGCCTTGTCGATATTGATTGGAACCTCCCCGAAAGGAAGATGTGGAGCCACGACCTCTCGCACCCCGAAAGGGCTGTTTTTTAAATTGAAGAGTGCCGAGAGCACAAGCAGTGTCGGTGTCCTTCTTGATCGTCTGAAGGGCATCATCAATGCGTTGGCCAAACAGTGATTCACCGTCATAAGGCATGTCCAATATTTTCGTCTGCACTTCTTGACGGAAAGAATTGGCCTTTAACCAGCCCTGCCGCCTGAGGACTGCCGCACCCGCCAATAAACGGAACCCAGTAGAAAACATATCAACGGCACAATCCATAATCTCCAAGAAAGTCCTTTACCTCTTTTTGCGCTTCTGCTTTAGAAGGCTCTGGAAACAAATCTACAAGGGATGAAATGTCTGACCACATTTGTCGATCGTAACGGCCGAGGATAGCAAGAGATTTGGCCGGTCGGACCGAAGTTGCCGCCATAGTGGAGAACTTCTTGCCAATAGCGTCAAGGCGTCTACCTCTCGGTCCAAAGGTGCTGATAATAGAGATGATGGATTCCAGGGCCGACGTTGTGCTGCCTGAGTAATAATGGAATCAGGCTTCGGTTGTGCAATAAGACAAGCAGGCGAATGTGCGGGGGCTTTGTATTTTGTATCTAGTCATGGCAGGACAGCAGGAATGGAACTAGGGTTTTGCATGAGCTTGAGACCTTCCTGCCAAATAAAATCGATGATGGAAATAGCACAAACTTGTTTCTGTGGTTGATCTTTGAAATCATACAAGAAACAATCCTTCTCTCTGGTGACCATGGAAAGGTGAAATCTTTTTGCCGCCCTTTCCATGAGTAGATGAAATCCACCTATGTCCACCGGCGGAGAATCCAGAGGAGCTGGAGTAGTGGGAGACAGTGTTTGAATCTGATAATTGTCCCATTACGAAAGAAGGTATCTGCCATACAGCTCACCCTCTCCTCTGTCATCGTCATTATTTTCATCATTATCTTCCTCAATGACCTGAGGAGCATCCTGGTGTTGCACTCTGGATGCCGATGTAGAAGGTGTGGCAAATGATTCTGCAGTAAGAGGAGGTCGACGACATTTTGGTTATATGGCGTGGAGATATAACATCTATACTGGCTTTTCAGTCCTGGTTCAATGTCCAGAATCAAATTTTGAAATTCACACTTGAATACAGTAAAACCGAGCTCCCCTTTCTGGACTTACTGATTTTTCCAAAAGATGGCCACTTAGCCAGTAAACTTTTTCTCAAACCTATGGCAAGAAATTTGTTGCTTCTGTTTCAGAGTCACCACCCACGTTCCCTACGGGAGAACCTACCCTTTAGTCAGTTCTTGAGGGTACGTAGGAACTGTACAGAAATGTGTGACTATATTGATCTATCTCAAGATCTGAGCACGAAATTGAAGAAACGAAACTACCCATCTTCCATCATACGCAAAGCGAAAAAGAGGGCTTCTAATAACCATCGTGATGCTCTGCTTGCTCCACCAGTTCCCAAACCTCCCCTTGAAAAGCTCACGTTTGTAACCACCTTTAGCACTGCCTCGATTCATTTACAAAAGATCATCAGAAAACATTGGCGCATCCTAAACACCGCTGGAGTTTCCATACCCTGCCCTATGTTCTCTTTTAAACGAAGCTCCAATCTCCGCGATGGCTTAGTACACACGAGACCACATATGCCTCCACCTGAGCCTACCAACACTTTATGGAACCTTCCACCAGTTCAGGGTCATTACCCTTGTGGCTGTTGTTCTGTTTGTCCTCAAACTGAAAAAAATCTAACATTGGACATCAGCACAGCCAGTCCCTGGATCTTGAAACACCACACCAATTGCAATAGCGAAAAGGTGATATATATGATCTCCTGTCCATGTTCCCTACGATATATAGGGATGACTACTAGGAAGGTTAGACTCAGGATTTGGGAGCATAAGAGCACCATTAGGTGTAATCGCCAAGCAACACGTCTCAATAACCATTTTTTGACCATGAGACACAACGTTGACGATTTGAATTGGATTGTAATTGAGAAACCCTTTATTCCACCACACACTAGTGATGTAGCCCATTATCTGTTCGTTAAAGAACAAAAATGGATGTTCCGCCTTAACTATGTAACAAACGGGCTGAATGATGAGATCCCTTGGATTCAAATTTAACGTGTGCAATAGGATGTCTGATAACTCAGATTATGCCTATGACTGGGCCATCACATGCCTGAAGTACTCCTCACTTTATCCTGTAGTGATTATGCATCTTTCCATACAATAATTTTGGTTTTACACACAGGTCTTGGGTTCTTCGCCCATGATTAGAAGATCGCCTGTCAGTCCAGTCTTTCAACATGCAGTCCATCATCTGCGAACCATGTGTAAGATTAGAGTCACTGGTTTCACTAGTTTTTCCTTGCCCTAAGTAAACATTTTTGCTTCCTCAAAAATGTACGTCCTTACTGGCCACATCTATTTACTGGCCACATCTATTTACACAAGTCTAATCTAGGACACTCCTTCTCTAGAATTCACTTTGAATCTTCACGGAAGATTATGTTGAGGCTTTCTAATAGGGCCCCTTTGCTAGGGCACCTATACATTAGGCTGTATCAGAACACTGGTTAGTTCCATTATATATGTGGTTTATAGTGGTGAACCATATCGCTCCGTATACGGTTGAGCGGCACATGTGTTTTGAATGCCCCGTGCATCATGACGCTTATGATCTTTATACATAACACACGCAAATGAGGTGGCCATAATTAACACCTCGTGTATCTTCACATAAGCCCTTGGTGCACTTTTGACATACGGACAATTGGACTCCATTATAAATCCGGATTCAGTTCCTTTTGCCGTCATTTTTCACTGAATATGCTCACAGCGATCATATCAAAGACGCGCTGACCATGGGGTATATTCACGAACCCTGCTCCGAGGCTCTGACTCCAAGGGTTCGACCAATTAGAGCAGCCGTTGTACGGCCTTGTCCAATCAGCTGCGTCTACATGTGGCCAGGCTTCATTAGTAGTCCCGTAGCTATCTGCGGCCCTTCATATTATTAGCCCCTTATAATGCTATCTAGTGCAGAGATACAAGAATAGTTTTCACGGACACTCCTGCTCACAGAAATGAAAACAGGGACATCCTGACAAGGGCGGCGAACACACGAACAACGTCCCGGAGTTCCGGCTCCTTGATTGGCTTAGAGTTTGACCAATCCGAACTGCCGCCAAGTGGCTGCGTCCAAGCAGCTGTTTGCCTGTTCGGTTGTTTACCTCTCCATACAGCGCTTATAATCGGGTTTTGTATTCCTTTTTCGGCTCAACGTGAATAGCGTTTTGGAGTTCAAGTTACTTTCCTGCACAAAATCCTCTAAGGTTGATAATACAGTTTCCCTTTCTCACACAACAAATGACGGATTTGACTTCACCATTGGCCAAGACTTAAACCAATCAGCACTGTCTGTACACGGCGGGACCCTATCAACTGTTCTATTGCATTTTATATGCTTTCAGGACTTTGAAACTATACAAAGGGTGTGTTTCTTGCTTCGTTTTACGTGGCATTGACCGGCTCACTCTCTGGTCCGCCTGTATGACATTTAAACAGCTCTCCCTGTCCGTCGAGTTACCTTCCCCTCGTCTCAGTAGGGCTTCGAGGTACCGACGGACAGGTGAGTGCTTGCTAGCTCCTGGGTCATAGTCTACTATTACATGCCTTTGATGGTTCCAGGGGAGGATAGACGTTACTAGCATTGATTCTTCTTGCTGCTTCTTCTTCTTTGTTTTGCAGCTAAACTGTTTTTCAGCTAAACAGCCTTATCTGTTTTTTAGCTTAATAGTCTGTTCTGACTAAAGTTTACTAAATCCTCATTTAAGACTACTAGAGATTCATGTTTGGGTCTGCTTGTGTATAGTTATTAGGATATGGGGAATTTATATATAAAACCCGAAAATTCTTTCACAGATTTGATAAAATGATCTAACATCAGTTTTTAGCTGGCCAGCAGACACCAATGTCCTGCTACACTATTCTTTTATAAACACTTAGTGGTAATAGAAATAGAGAGTTTCCATCAATTTATTTGTTGGTATTTTTTCTCCCTATTTCTTACTAGAGCGGGGCCTCATTGTTCTGAGCGAGCGCCAGGCGAGGTGAGGCCACCTCCTAGCCAATGTGCGGGTGAGTGATTAATTGATTAAATAGATTATAGTCAAAGAGTCTTGGCTCTGTGGCCCTTTATGTCTGAAATCTTTAAATTAGATTTACTTGTTAATGTTCATAACACGTGTACTTTATTCTGGTATATACACTGTTTTTTTGTTTCAGGAGCAGAATAAATTTAATTACCATGACTTCATCTCCTACCAATCCACCCACAAAATACTGGTAGGTTAATGTGTTTTGGCATGGTATAAAGTTTGATTTTCACAATCACTGTTGCAGTAGTGCTCCATGAGGTCCTGAAAAAAGCCTTTCAAGGCTGAAACATGTCGACCGTCTGATCTACTTCATAATGGTAATATTTGTTTATATCCATTTTTCACTCGGCTTTTAATTTTGGCACCATGGTGACCGTCTCAATAAAGGTTTTTCAGGCACCATGTTAGTCAATTTTATTTCACCACTTTCTTTATAGCACACTAGCTTTCTACACTGCAACTTTTCCTCTTTTCACAGCCCTTGAGATACTATTACCCAACTCTACATCTTTGGCGAACTACATACTAGATGTTGTACTCACATTTTCTTCCTAAGTGAACACCTAGTAGACACCAGGCTGGTGTTCTTCCAACCCAGATGATGAAGTTCCGCCAATGGGTGGGCTGATGGGTTCATGTCTGGTAATAGTCATCCACCATGAATTGGAGGTTGGAAATAAGAGACAAAGGCATCTGCGCCATAAGAAATTCCAGTGTAGGCTGTCTGTCACAAGCTGAAAAATCTTCATCATCCTGTTCACCATCAGAGTCTTGCCATCGTCGACAAATGTTTCTTTCTTTGCTTGATAGACGCCGTCAACGAAGTCAAAGGCACCGTAGATGAAAGAGGCCTCATCTTTATTGATACAAATGTCGAGGATGAAGTTGCAGACGACAGGATCATAGCTGGCTTGATAGACGCATAAATTGAAGTTGTCAATGTAGAAGCGATGACAGCAGTCCTCGTCGACGGTGGAAACGTCGATGTGCTCGTCGACGAGATAGCCCGCTTTTGAGGTAAAAACTGCGCAGCTAGAGTCTTGGACGCCTGAAAATCAGATCTCGGGGGCATAGAAGGTGAAGATAGACTCTGAGGGGCAGAAATCGCCCCTTTTGAAGTTGAAGGTCGGTCAGTGGACTAATGAATATGATGTTTCTTCACCACTTTACTTTTAGGAGAAACCTTCCGAGACTCACTGGCTCTCTTCAAGGATGAAGTAGTCCTGACTGAGGACACACTCTCCACATCTGATAGAGGGTTCTCCGTAGTCTTAAAGTTCTGTAGCCACAGAAGGAGACGCCCTTCTCTGTACTTTGGAGACTTTTGAGAGAAAGTCCTACATATTTTCAATCCTTTACCTGGTGTTCAGGGTAGAGGCAATAAATGCAATTTTTATGAGGGTCCTCAGAATGAAGTCGCTGTTTACCACAAGTCCCACAAGGTCTGAAGAGGGACTTCTTGGCTGTAGACATGGTAAAATTCTTATTTGAGAAGAAAAAGAGAAAAAAACTGAGCAGAGCTCAGGGAGACTCACTTCACACGACATGCAGTAGAAAATCTGAAGGCCTGAGCATCTGAGGAGAACATTCTACAGGGTGCTAGCGCCTGATTGGCTGGAGTTTGTACTAATCATAATGACTGTGATATGTTATATAAGTGACGGGTCTTTCCTCTATAAAACTCTGGTTTTTTTCCTGATATGCTTATGTTATTGTTACATTGCTATGTTATGTACCGTGGGACTCCCACTTCGACGACTGAGAATATTCAAGCATGTGAATCTATGATAGACACCCCAATACTAGAGAATGGGTCTTCTGTAGTTTCTCTCCACCCTGTAAACTTTCAACTAATTTCAAGCCAGCAAACAGGCAGTTCAATCTTGCCACAGAGTTCGATACATTGAGAGAGTATCCCAGAATCCGTTGCAGTCATTTCTTGGAACCTTGCTGGGTAAAACCAAAAAAAGTTTGTAGTGGCTGTCTTAGTTGATGGCTAATGACATATTGTGCCTTCAGGAGACCTGGGAGGTCGACCCGATCTACCTGAACTGGTACCACTCATTTCATACGCCTTGTGAGAAAGTGGCTCTATACATACTGGACCAAAGTAAGGTACAGTGTGTATAGAGTCCACAAACCCCAAAGGTATAATAGAGGTTAAAGTCAGGTCTGACCTTACTTACTCTCTAAAGTGGTAGCTTGGTCAAGCAGTAAGGCAGTACCAGAGGACAGTGTAAAGCATTTGTTGTACACACTCAGTCAGCAAAAGGTTTCACACACTCAAGAACTGAACTCTAGGCCAATTGTTTTTATATAAAAAGATATAGTGGTTTTATTTTAGAACCAACAGGTAGCAAAATATACCTTTCTCAATATGAGCAGTCTTAGGTAATTACTTTGCCCAGAGGCAATAAACTTCGTAAACACAATAGGTACAGTGGTTGCAGTAGGTTCTAAACACAACTCTAAACACAATTCAACATTGAGGACAATGGGTTTTTCTACATGAATGCAGTTGATTACTTTATAGATTACTTTTGTAACTCCAGAACTGGATCCTGGATTCAGTCCCGGGGTCTAAGCTGAAAACAGTTTAGTAAAAACGATTTAGTTATTGCAATGATTTTTAAGGAATAAAAAGGTATTTTAAAAGTTGACACTTAGAAACGTTTCAGTGAAAAACTAGCAATGTTATCCTATGGACAGAAATTCAAGTCGCAGGTAAAGCAGGTTCTCATTACTATAGTAATCCAGGACTGGACTTCTAGGTTCTGTACTGGGGTCTCTACCTAAGACAGGTAAGTAATTAAGTTTCAGAATTTGGTACGATTTTTAAAGAATATTTGCAATTTTCAAAAGTAGACACTTGGAAGAAATTTCTGAGAAAAACAGCAATGGTTTCCTATGGGAGAAAGGAAAATGCTACTTACCAGTATGCATCTGTTCTTGGCATGTAGAGCTGCAGAGTTGTATACTGTGCATTAGATCGGCACCTGGTGTTGGGCTCGGATGATTGCAGGGTTTTGTCTTGGAAGAATTCTTTGTAGTCACGAGATAGGTGACTCCTCCCTTGGACAATACTGCGCATGGGCATCGACTCCATCCTTAGATTGTTTTTCGCCATGATGGGAAATTATGGAGTAGTAGAAGTAAAGATAAAGAAAGGATGTACATGCGTGTGCATCTAATTTAGATGATAACTGGAACGGATACAAGTCCCGGGGAGGCGGGATGGCGTATACGACTCTGCAGCTCTACATGCCAAGAACAGATGCATACTGGTAACGAATATGCTACTTACCAGTATGCATCTGTTCTTGGCATGTAGGGCTGCTGACATTCATATCTGTGCATGGATCGCCGCCTAGTGTTGGGTCCGGATGATCTCACATTGTTGTCCTGGAAGAGTCTTCAAAGTATCACAAGATAGGTGGCTCCTCCCCTGGACTACAGTGCACATGGGCATCGACTCCATCCTCAGATTGTTTTTAGCCATTGCGGCAAAGATGGAGTGAAACTCTGTGAATGATGACCATGCTAGAAGTATTTGTGATTGCTGCAGCCGCTACAGGCGCCGGGGAGGAGGGCGGGCGATATGAATGTCAGCAGCCCTACATGCCAAGAACAGATGCATACTGGTAAGTAGCATATTCGGTTCGAGGCATGTGGGCTGCTGAATTCATATCTGTGCATAGAATACATAGCAGTCCCTCCATTAGCGGCGGCCGACTGTGCCAGCTGCAGAAGTTTGGAAAAGTGTTTTTAGAACAGCCTGCCCTACAGCTGCCTGCTGTTTGGAGTGCACATCTACACAGTAGTGTTTTGTAAATGTGTGTGTGGTAGACCATGTGGCTGCTCTACATATGTCTTCTAAAGGAATATTTCCAAGGAAAGCCATGGAGGCCCCCAACTTCCGGGTGGAGTGGGCCCGTGGGGGGGATTGTTCGAGTGCGCTTGGCTTTGTGATAGCAGATCTGAATACACTTAACGATCCATCTGGCTATACCAGCCTTGGAAATGGGGTTGCCTTTGTGTTGTGGCGAAAAGGCAACAAATAGTGGTTTCGTCTTCCGAAAATCTTTGGTCCTATCAATGTAGTACATCAAGGCTCTATTGACGTCAAGCGTGTGGAGCATTCACTCCGCAACTGACTCAGGATTTCGGAAGAACACAGGTAGTTCTATTGGCTGGTTGATATGGAACTGAGAAACCACCTTAGGAAGGAACTTGGGGTTAGTGCGAAGCACCACCCTGTTGGAATGAATTTGTCTAAATGGCTCTTGGATAGTTAGTGCCTGGAGTTCACTAACTCGTCGTAGTGACGTGATCGCTATTAGGAAAGCCACTTTCCATGTCAAGAACTGAATTTCGCATGAATGCAGTGGCTCGAAAGGGATGGCCATCAGTCTCGTGAGGACCACATTTAGGTTCCATTCGGGAGCTGGTGGGGTCAGTGCAGGAATGGCTCGTTTGAGTCCTTCCAGAAAAGCTTTGATGGCAGGCACTCTGAAAAGGGAGAGGTGCTGCCTGTTTTGGAGATAAGCCGCCATTGCGTATAAATTTATACGAATGGAAGCATAGGCCAGATTACATTTGTATAGATGTAAGTGATAACAAATGATGTTTTGAATAGAGGAGTCTAGCGGGTTGATGTTGTGGTCTGCACAATAAATGACAAACCGCTTCCATTTCGCCGCATAGCATGCTCTGGTGGTGGGCTTCCTTGCCTCCCTCATTATGTCCATACAGTCAGGAGGTAAGTTGAGGTAGCCAAACTAAGACCTCAGGAGCCAGATCGCCAGGTTGAGCTGTTGAGGATCTGGATGCTAAATGCCGCCATGGCTCTGCGTCAAAAGCTTGGGTGTGAGGCGCAGCCTTTGATGTGGTACCACGGATAGTTCCAGAAACGTGGTGTACCATGGGTGGCGTGCCCACGTTGGAGCAACCAGGATGAGAGTCATTGAGTGTTGCTTCAGCCTGCGTGCCACCAGCGGTATTAGGGGTGCTGGGGGAAAAGCGTACGCAAATTTGCCTGACCAGTTCATCCATATCACATTGCCCTGAGACTGTGGGTGTGGAAACCTGGCGGCAAAGCTTCAGCATTTGGCGTTTTCCTTTGTTTTATCTCTGGATGACCCCACCTTTGGAAGTACGGGTGGAGTACTAATGGATGCATCTCCCACTCGTGCATTTGGTGGCTGTACCTGCTGAGCAGGTCCACCATCTGATTGTCCTTGCCCGGGAGGTGTTCCGCCATGAGGAAGATGTTCCTTTGAATGGCCCACTTCCACATGCTCTGAGCCAGATGAGAACTGTGGAGAGTGTGTACCTCCCTGCTTCTGGATGTAGTACATGGCCGTCATGTTGTCCATCCGGATCAACACGACCTTGTTGCACAGATGTACTTTGAATGCTTTCATCGCCATGAAGATAGCCATCAGTTCTAGAACGTTGATGTGCATCTTCCTCTGCTGTGCCGTCCATAGTCCCTGCACCGTGTAGTGGAGAACATGAGCTCCCCAACCCTGGAGAGATGCGTCCGTCGTCAGAATGATCTGTGGCACAGGCTCCTGGAACGGTCGTCCCTTGCAAAGGTTTTGTGGATTCCACCAATGCAGAGAGTTGTATGCACAACCGGTTACCAACACTAGGTCTTTCAACTGTCCGTGAGCCTGATTCCACTGACGTGCTAAGCACTTCTGAAGTGGACGCATATGTAGTCTCGTGTGCGGGACTATGAAAATGCAGGAGGCCATCATGCCTATCAACTGCATGAACACTCGGGCCTGAAGCGAGTGTTGAGGCCTGAATTTTGTATCAGCAATTGAATTCTACTGATCCTCACGGAATTGGCTGTGCTTTGGCTGCCAGAGTGTCGATGGTCGCACCCAGATACTGCCGTATGTGGGCGGGTTGCAGGTGGGACTTTGGGTAATTCAGTGAGAATCCCAGATCGTGAAGAAGGTGAATGGTGTGGGACATGTGGGCGGTACACTGCTGGGCCGACTTTGCCTGGATAAGCCAGTCGTCCAGATAAGGGTAGACGTGAATGTTCTGTCTCCGTAAGTGTGCCGCCACCGTCGCCAGGCACTTTGTAAACATCCTGGGTGCTGTGGTGACTCCGAAAGGTAGGACCTTGAACTGGTAATGTTGATTGTGGATGGTGAACCGGAGGTATTTTCTGTGTGACGAGTGCAGTGGAATATGAAAATACGCATCTAATGTCGCGAGAAAATCTCCCTGACTGAGCAACGGTAGGACTTGCTGCAGTGTTAGCATGTGAAAGTGCTCTGACAGAATGTACTGATTGAGGGGTCTGAGATCCAGTATTGGTCTGAGGGACCCGTCCTTTTTTGGAATCAAGAAGTACAGTGAGTAAACTCCTGTGCCTCTTTTTTCCACAGGCACGAGCTCGATTGCTCCTTTTTGCAGCATGACGAGTACCTCCTGCTGCAATAAGTGCAAATGCTCTGTGGACATAGAACGGTGTCTTGGGGGTATGTTGGGTGGAGTGGATGTAAACTCCAGACAATAAGCGTACTGGATAAGCTTTGTGACCCACCTGTCTTTGGTGATGGACTTCCAGACTGGCAGGAACTGTTGAAGTCTCCCCCCCACCGGTGTTGTATGGTCGGGGCGCAGTGACAAGGCGTCACTGTTTGTTAGTGGCGGAGGACCTGGAGCTGCTGTTACCACGACCACTGCCCTTGGCGCGGTTTCCACGATAGCCACCTCTACTTTGTTTGGTGTATGTGGTTTGCGCACCACCTTTATTGTACTGTGTTTGCTGGGACAGCTGGCCTCTGGAAACACCTCTATTGCCTGAGCGACAAAAAGAACCACCCCTGAACTGCTGCAACTCTAGATCCCCCATAGACTTTTCAGTCTGTGTCTTTCTTGATTTTCTCTAAGGTGGTGTCCACCTCTGGGCCAAATAGATGATCAGGGTTTACTGTCTGATTTAGAATGGTTGTCTGTATCTCTGGCTTGAACCCGGAGATTCTGAGCCAGGCATGTCGCCTCAACATGACACTAGTGTTAACAGCTCTGGCCGCGGTGTCTGCTGCGTCCAGTGCACATTTGATAGAAGCATTTGATATGAGCTTCCCTTCCTGGATGAGCATCTCAGCTGCCTCTTTATATTCATCTGGTAGGTGCTGTAACAGGGTCTCAAGTGTGTCGTAATGGGCCCTGTCATACCTGGCTAACAGTGCCTGAATGTTTGAAATGCGCCAGATATTGGCCGCTTGAGCTGCTACCCTTTTCCCTGATGCCTTGAACACCTTAGATTCCTTATCTGGGGGAGGAGCATCACCCGTTGTTTGTGAATTAGCCCTCTTCCGGGCATTAGAAACAACAAGAGAGTCCAACGGCAACTGTGACTTAATGTAAGTAGGGTCTCCAGGCGCCGGTTTGTACTTCTTTTCAATCCTGGGGTTTATTACCCTGGCTCTTGAGGCTCCTTAAAGATTTCCCCAGCATGCTTCAAGACACCCTTCAACATAGGCAGAGTCTTGACAGTCCTCTCTGAGGTGGAAAAGGTGTCGAAAAGAAAGTCTACTTCAATGGGGTCAGCATGGAGCTGGACGTCATGATTTTTAACCACCCTTTCAATGAGGGCATTAAACGCTGCCAAATCAAGTAGGCGACGTTTTTACAGCATACACTTGAATGTCTGGGGCAGAGTGTGGATCACCTGGGTCAGCAGCATCTGCCCAGGGTTCATTTGTATCATCAGGATCAGTGTCCACAGGATAGCTGTATTCGTCATAATCACCTTCCCCAGTATCCACATCTGAATAAGTGGGTGAGACATCATGGCCACGTGGAGATACAGGTTCTACAAGAACAGGTGTTGAAGTAGAATCCTTCTTCTTTAGTGGTATTTTATAGGATTCCATTGGCTGTTCCGGGGCGATTTTCCTCTAATAAAGAGAAAGTCTGCCTGTCTCGGCATCGATAAACTGTTCCTGTTCTTCCAACGAGGATTGTCGATGCTTTGCAGCCGGGACCACAGTTGTCGGCTTCAGCACCGTGGACACCTTCCTGGGCACGTCGACGGCCACTTTAGGGACGAAAGCCTTTGGCACCACTTTCGGTGGCTGCGTGAAGTGGATGGGCGTCGATGTCTTCTGAGGTTTATCTGCAGGCTTTGAAGGTGGAGGATCCTTAGGCCCGACCACCGAAGCCTTGTCCTTGATGCGCTTCACGGAGTCTGCCACCTGCTTCGAGAAGGAGGCGGACGGCTGCGTCGACTCGACGGAATCCTTCGAGGCACCACCAGGCGTGGGCTCGGGGGTTGTTCCGCTCTTGGCCTTGTCCGGCCGACGCGGAGGCTCGAGAACCTTTGGATCACTGAGTCCTTTGTCGGTGTCGACTGTCTTCGGCGCCGATTTGTTCGGGTCGACTGCCTTGACCTTTGCTTTCAGCGTGGTAGACTTAGTCTTGACGCCCTTCAGCGGTTTCTTCGGGTCGAGAACGCTCTTCTGCTTCGTCTGTGCTGACAGGTCCGAGGACTTCGAGCCGACCAAAGCAATACGCACTTTCGGATTTTGACGTAGTCACCAGTGCTTTTGTTTGCGTCGATAACGGATTTCGGTTTCGATTTCGCTGTTTGCGGCTCCTTAAGACATGTCCGAAGCCGAGCCCGAAGGCGGGGCCGTAGAACTTATAGGAAGATAAGGCCTCGTGGCGATCCCTCGACCTGAGTCTTATGAAGCGTTTCGGCCCTAGTGTCAGTTTGTGGGCCTAGCTCCTCGCTTGAGCTATCTTCCATGGCCCCAAAGGCCCCATCGTCGTCTCCTACCTAGTCGACGATTTCTTCTGCTTCAAGCATCTCAACATCAGCGTCGTAGTTGGAGTCTACCTCCAACGCGGGATTCGACAGGTTCTCTCGAACCTCCCAGTCTGCTCCTTCATCATCCAGGGCATCGAAGATGCCCACCGGCTTCGGTGCAGTCTGCTGGGCTTCCTTGTGCGCAGCGCGTCGATGCAGAAGCGTCTTCTTGGATCGAAAACGGGAACAAGCCATGCAGCTGGCTTCATCATGATCCGGCGACAGACACTTGTTGCACACCGGGTGGACGTCGATGTGGGGATATTTGGAGTTGCACACAGGACATCTTTTGAACGGGCTCCGTTCCATGATGGGTCGTCGATAAGGCCTCTGGCGTCGACCGGGCCTTCAGCGTCGAAAAGCAGGCGGCTCTCCTGGATATCCGGCTCGGGAACTGAGCTGGAACAGAACTGGGCACCGACCGCAAGACTATACCGGCGAAAAACCTAAAGGCCTTTTGGCTTTAAACTTTTATATCAATTCCGACTTGAGTGAACCAATATGCATCCGAACCCAATGGCAGAAAAAAACAATCTGAGGATGGAGTCGATGCCCATGCGCACTGTAGTCCAGGGGAGGAGCCACCTATCTCGTGATACTTCGAAGACTCTTCCAGGACAACAATGTGCGATCATCCGGACCCAACACTAGGCGGTGATCTATGCACAGATATGAATTCAGCAGCCCACATGCCTCGAACGTAGCATTTTCCGTTCAAGGCATATGAGCTGCAGATCGTATACTGTGCATCGATTGTGCAGCAGTGTCTCCCCTAGCGGTGGTCACTTGTATCCGTTGCAGTATTCTGAAACAGTGTTCTAAGGACAGCTTGGCCTACTGCAGCAATAGTGTTTAGTGAAGGTGTGTATTGTAGACCATGTTGCTGCCTTGCATATGTTCTCTAGTGGTATATTTCCTAAGAAAGCCGTAGAGGCTCCTAGTTTGCGAGTAGAGTGTGCTCTAGGAGGAACCGTCGGTGTGCTTTTTGAGTTTGCACACTACTAGTGGAATGAGTGGGAGAGGCGGAAAAGCATACGCAAATCTGCCTGACCAGTTCATCCATATAGCATTCCCTTCCGACCGTGGGTTTGGAAAACTGGCGGCGAATGTGGGGCATTTGCGTTCTAGTGGGTGGCAAACAGATCTATCTGTGGATGCCCCCACATTTGGAAGAATGGTTGAAGGACTTGTGGATGTATTTCCCATTCGTGAATCTGTTGTGATTGTCGACTCAACAGATCTGCTATCTGATTGAGAATTCCTGGAAGGTGTTCTACAGTCAGGTGTATGTTTTGAGGAATGGCCCATCTCCGAATGTTCTGCGCAAGCTGGGACAGTTGCAGAGTGTCCCCCCCCTTTTTTTATATAGTACATGGCTGTCATATTGTCCGTCCGGATTAAGACAGCTTTGTTTCGTACTTGCAATTGAAACGTTTTAAGTGCTAGGAAAATTGCTAGCAGCTCTAGGTGGTTGATATGGAACATTTTTTGTTGGTTGTTCCATTGACCTTGTGTTGTATAGTGTAAGAAATGGGCTCCCCATCCTGTGAGGGATGCGTCTGTTGTGAGCACTATCTGTGGAACAGGCTCTAGGAACGGCTGTCCTCTTGTCAAGTTTTTGGTGTTCAACCATTGCAGAGAGCGATATGTACGGCTGTCCATCAACACCAGGTCTGTGAGCTGACCTTGAGCCTGATTCCACTGTTGTGCTAGGCATTCTTGTAATGGGCTCATTTGCAGTCTTGCATGTGGAACTATGAAGATGCAAGACGCCATCATGCCTATTAGTCTCATGAACAATTTGGCTTGGAGAGACTGCTGGTGTTGTAAAATGGAGACTAAGGTCTGAATGCTCTGTATCCTGGCTGGACTGGGATACGCTAGAGCTGTAGATGTGTCTATGGTAGCTCCTAGATACTGATGAACGTGCGAAGGCTCTAGGTGTGACTTGGTGTAGTTTATGGTAAACTCCAAGTCATGTAATGTCTGAATCGTTTGCTTTGTGTGTTGGACACATTGACTGAATGATTTGGCTTTTATGAGCCAGTTATCTAGATAAGGGAAGACATGTATGTGTTGTCTTCTGAGATGTGCTGCTACTACTCCTAAGCACTTTGTGAACACTTGTGGTGCTGTTGTGACCCCGAATGGAAGAACTTTGAACTGATGGTGCTGTCCTTGTATGACAAACCTTAGATACTTCCTGTGAGCAGGATGTATAGGAATGTGAAAGTTTGCGTCCTTTAGGTCTAGTGTTGAAAGAAAATC
Organism: Lissotriton vulgaris; assembly: GCF_964263255.1. Lineage (NCBI taxonomy): Eukaryota > Metazoa > Chordata > Amphibia > Caudata > Salamandridae > Lissotriton > Lissotriton vulgaris. The sequence continues at coordinate 380,852,449 of NC_141685.1, forward strand.
GCCTTGTTGTTGTAGTGGGAGTACTCGTTGCAGAGTGATCATGTGAAAATGATCTGATTGTATGAAATGGTTGAGAGGCCTGAGGTCGAGAATTGGTCGTAGTGTCCCGTTCTTCTTGGGGATTAGGAAGTACAAGGAGTAAGCTCCTGTTCCCTGTTCTTCTAAAGGAACTACTTGAATAGCATCCTTTTGTAGAAGTGCTAGAACTTCCTGTTGAAGCAGAGCCATATGGTCTATGGACATTGGATGCTGCCTGGGTGGGTTGCTGTGAGTTCTAGGCAGAAGCCATGTTGGATAATCTGTCTCACCCACCTGTCTGTTGTGATGGAATTCCAGACTGGTAGGTACTGTGATAATCTGCCCCCCACAGGAGTGGAATGCTGTAGGGGAAGCAGATGGAAGTCATTGTTTGGAGTGGAAGAGGAGTGGTTGTTATTACCTCGACCTCTTCCCTTGGTATTATTGCCTCTGTATCCTCCTCTAAAGGAGCCTTTGTTAGAGGAGGTTTGTGTGTGCGTTTTGAAAGATGGTGTTGTATCAGCACCGGTTTGCTTAGAGCCTCCTCTATGAAAGGAGCGGCGAAAAGAACTTCTAGTCTGTGTGGATTGTAGTGCACCCATAGACTTAGCGGTCTGTGTCTTTTTTAATTTTTTCTAGTGTGTTGTCAACTTCCGGCCCAAACAATTGATTTTGATTGAAGGGCTGGTTCAAGTTTGTAGTTTGTACCTCCGTTTTAAACCCTGAAATGCGTAACCACGCATGTCGTCTAAGTATAACACTAGTATTGACTGCTCTGGATGCTGTGTCAGCTACATCTAGTGCACATTTAATTGAGGCATTGGATATTAATTTACCTTCTTGTATGAGCTCTGTTGCCTGATCTTTGTATTGATCTGGGAGGTGCTCCATCAGTTTTTCTAATTGGTCGTAATGAGCCCTGTCATAGCGTGAGAGCAGGGCTTGTGTATTTGCTATGCGCCATATATTTGTTGCCTGCGCAGCAATTCGTTTCCCTGACGCATCAATAACTTTAGATTCTTTGTCAGGCGGGGGCGTGTCACCAGAAGTCTGGGAATTGGCTCTTTTCTGTGCATTAGACACTACTAAAGAGTCGAGAGGCAGATGTCCCTTAATATAGACTGGATCAGATGGTGCTGGTCTATATTTCTTTTCTATTCTTGGATTTAACACCCTACTGCATACCGGGTTTTTAAATATTTCTGAAGCATGTTTAATGACTCCTTTGATCATGGGTAGTATTTGCGTAGACCTTTGTGACTGTTCAAATGCATCAAGTAAAAAATCCTCATCAATTGCATCAGAGTGCATTGAAACCCCGTGGTAAAGGGCAGCTCTATTTAAGAGATGATTAAACCCAATACTATCGTCTGGAGGGGAAGGTTTTGTTGGGTAGAGCTGAGGATCAGGAATGTCGGGCACATTGTATGGTGGGAAGCCATATATATCGTCATCTCTAGGATATTCTGGATTGACATCTTCATCTACAGGGTATGCATGTGGCTCTGGTATGTCATTCCCCCCACCTAGATCATACTCTTCATCGGTGTGGTGTGATGATGCAGGCGATTGAACAGGAGAAACTGGAGGTTCAATGTAAGGAGGGATAGGAGAGGAAGAAGGTGAAGGAGAGGAAGAGTGCATTGGAGAAGTTGCACAATCCTTCTTTTTGGCAGGAACCACAGGTAGAAGTGGTGTGTCTGCTGGTCTCTTCTTGTAAGAAATAGCTTCCACATGTACAGTTTTTGGATTGATATGGACTTTTCTTTGTTTAGGATCGGGTCTAAACAGTTCTTCTTCCACTACAACCTTCTTCGGCGTCGATTTCTTTCGGTGCTGATAGGGGTCGTCTTGTGTTTTTTGCTGTAGGAGGCGTTATCGAGTCCCGTGGCAAATTGTTCGGTGCCGAAGGTGGTTTCGGCTTGGTAGGAGTCTTTGGTACCGAGGTTGGAGATTTTGGAGTGGAGACAGGTCTCATTGGCCTTGCAGCGTCGGACTCTGGCTTTCCATCTTTATTTTTGGAACCGGAAGGCTTTGGAGTCGGAGCTTTTTTCGGATCCGGTACAGTCTTCGACTTCGGCACCGATGCATCTTTTGGTTTGGGTGCCGAAGGATCTTTGTCTTTGGGCACCGAAGGGCGTTTTGGCTTCGGTGTCGAACAATCCTTCGGTGTCGAAGAATGTGTGTGCTTTGGTGCCAATGGAGAAGGAGGAATTGGCACATGTGGTTTTGTAGGTGCCGAGGCACCAGAAGGCGTAGTCGTTTTCCTCGGAGCCCAGCCCGAAGGCAGGGCCTCTGAGGGGATATTTCGGTCTCGACTGGGCCCCATGGGCGGAGTGCTGACCGTTGTCTTTGGCTTGGGTAGTGTTTGTTGTGCAGGGGCAAGAGTACTCACGGGTTGACGAGATGGGATCGAGTCGTCTGAGTCCTCTGCCTCCGATATAATCTGGAGATCAGGCGAGTCTTCCTCGGCGACAAATGGAGCCTCGTCCTCGGAGATGTCTTGAGTGGATCCTCGCCCTAGGAGATGTCTTCGACGATCTCCTCCTCGAAGATGGCCTCCGGTGCTGATCTCATCTCGTGTCGACGTGCCCTCCGATCCCGAATGGTCTTCTTCGATCGGAAGGATGCACAAGCTGTGCAGGTCGACTCGTCGTGTTCAGGCGATAGACAGAGGTTGCAGACCTCGTGATGGTCGCTATGAGGGAATTCTGCTCGACATACCGGGCATCTCTTGAATGGAGTCCTGTCCATGAGGAGTAGGCCGTACGGCGCCGATAGGCCCAACGGCCCGTGTCTACGCACCGGAATGTAGCTGATGTTGAAAGTAGTCTATTCGATGTCGATAATGTTTGTATAAAGTTTTTACGCTTCGAAGTTGCTGAAAAAGTCTTTTCTAGCCGGAGCGAAAAACTTACATACGAACCCAGTGGCGGAAAAAAACAATCTAAGGATGGAGTCGATGCCCATGCGCAGTATTGTCCAAGGGAGGAGTCACCTATCTCGTGACTACTAAGACTTCTTCCAAGAAGACAACAACCTGCAATCATCCGAGTCCAACACCATGTGGCAATCTATTGCACACTGATCTGCAGCTCATATGCCTCGAACATTCAGGTTATGGGTAAGTATAGGTAAAATCACTTTTGTAGTTCAGTACTGGGCTGAAAGGTACAGTACTGGCTCCTCTCCTGATTCCAGGTGAGTAACTCGGTTTTCGTTACTCGGCGGATTTTAGAGGAATATTTTAGAGTTTCAAAACTTCACACTTAGAAGATTTTTCGAGTCAAACCAGTCAATGTTATCCTAAGGCAGGAAATCGAGTTATCAGTTTCCAGGTGAGTACTCGACTGGTGAAGTTAAGGTTCTGGGCGTAGACTCAGGGATCTCACAGGGTTGGAAAGGTACAGTAGGTACACCCTCAGCGGCACAGGGGCAGCCGGGTGCAGAGAGAGTAGGCCCACTGCAATCCAATGGAGGGGGGGGGGGGCCTTCGGTTGGTGGCAGCAGGCAAGCAGGCCACGCGGCTGTGGGAGCTGAGCTCCTAATCACTTACTCAGGGCAAGTGGGGAAGTAGAGTAGGGTAGTAGTTGCACTTCCAGCGGAACTCAGGCGGCTGGGTGCATGGTGTTTTTGAGCCGTCGGGTGCCCAATGTTATTCAATGGAAAAGGTAAAAAGAGAACAAAGGCTGCAGACTCTGGGACGGAGATTCTTCAGGTGCCACCATCACTTCGAGAGGTAAGTTGGGATCTTGGAGAAGAAGAGGTGAGTACCCCAAAGGAGGGCACAGTGGGCGCCGGGTGCAGTGGTGTATTTGGGTGTCGGGAAATCTTACCCTCGGCTGGTCGTGGTTGGTAGGGTCCCTGGTTCTGAGGCTGCAGGCGTTGTCTGGGTCCTCGAGGAGGGTCTTTGGGCACTGGACTTCGGGTCCCAGATGCAGGAGGGACGTTCTCGTGGTCCTGGATCACTCTGGCACAGGCCGGGTTTGGCAGGTGCAGAGTGGGCTGGATTCGAGGCTCCTGGCTGGCACCAGGGGTGTTGCTGTTGGAGCAGAGCCTCTGCTCATGGAAGTCCCAGTCTGTTAGAGGGTCAAGGCAGGCAGGTCCTCTGGGTTGTCCAAGGTTGCTGTCCGCAGGAGTCGCCGGAATTTAGCAGGAGCAGGTTCCATGGTCAACTGGCCGGTAGGGCTGGGGCCAAGTCCGTTGGTGTTGTCCTGTAGTGAGCAGCTGCACGGCGGGTCTTTGCCTTCTTGATCTTCTTTCTTCTTTTCATATTGGGGATCTAAGGGAAGGAAGGTTCAGGGAGCCCCTAAATACTGCATTTAGGGGTGTTACAGGCAAGGGCAGGAACCAATAGGTCCCTGTCCTGGGGTGGGCACACCCCCTAGCCTGCTCCTCTCCTGTGGGAGGAGGGGCAGGAGCCTAACTGTGATTGGGCAGGGCTCCCCATCTTCAAGATGGCCGGAGCCCAGGGTCGTGCTTCACCTTGCCTCTCCCACCTGAGCGGTGGGGTTGGCACAAGCTGGCACCCCCCCCCCCTTCCTGACGTAGGGTTTCCCGCCAGTCTTCCCGCCAAAGTGGGGGTCAGAACTGGTTGGGGCCAGTTGCTGAGCACAGCAAGTGGTCCGGAGATGCTCACAAAGGTGGCAGGCCTTTGAAGCTTCCCCCTGCCCATCCTGGGGGAGAAGACCTAGCACCTCGCCCAGGATGTGCATTGTTGCAGGCCCGGGAGAGCGGGGGCTCTCCACCTAGGGGTCCAACAACATGTCTGCTGTGAGTCAGCCTAGCTAGCCTCTCAGACCAGACGTGGATTGTAAGTTAGGATTTCAGGGGGTAGTCTCTAAGATGGCATCAGTGTGGGTTTAATGTGCTGAGAAGTTTGAGATCAAACTGGTTAGTCTTCAGTGGAGCCATTATGGTGCTGCGGAGTTCGTAATGACAACCTCCCAGCACCATATACTCTTAATAGCATCACTGCACTTACACTGCCCAGGAATGGCCCTGGGTACTGTAGGGGCACAGGGCTCATGCACCTGTGCCCACACCACTGGCATAGGGCACCCAGCTAGAGGGGTGACTGAGGTATGCCAGGGAAGTGGGTCTGGTGGGCATGGCACACAAGGATGTGTGCCATGTCGACTCTTTGTTTACTTCTGTACCTAGACACTCAGCCTGTAAAGGCAGTGTGTGGGTGTCAGGAAACAGGGCCCCTAAGGGTGGCACAATAAGTGCTGCAGCCCTTAGGAGTCTTCTCTGGTGACCATTCCCTGGGTACCTAGGGTACCATGTACTAGGGGCTGATAGGTGGCCAGAGATGCCAATTGGGGTTTAGTTTCAACACAGTTTTAGGGAAGGAACACAGACCCTGGGCACCTGGTTGGCAGGAGCCCAGGGCACACTCAGGCAAAGCAGATCAGCAGTTCAGAAAAAAAAGTGGGTCCATACCAGTGCAAGAAAGATGGCACTTTCTCACACGTCTGCAATACCTTTATCAGCTGATCGTGCAAAAGGTGGTCTAATGATATTACTTTCAAACACTTTTGCCTTAAAGGTAAAAAGCTTTGTAAACACATCTCCATACTATCATATTATCCTTTTAGAATTTTATAGAGACAAATATTGGTTACTTATACATTTTTATAATAACTTTGGAAGTAATCATGGAGCAATTTTAGACCCTTTGGAATAAATACTGTTAATTTGGAGAAAGTATGTAACAAACCCTGCGATATAATCTGTCTAGAGGACTTCAACACTCATCCTTGTAACAAGGTTAATACACCAGTGTGTGGGCTAGTAGATGAAGATGGGGATTTTGTTCCCAATTTTAGCCATAACGATTATGGTAATGACTTAAATAGGCTATTAATTATAAATAATTTCGTATTTTTAAACACTTCTGAAATGTTAACTGGCCAGTTAAACTCCACTTCTCGACGCTGGATTAGGTCCTGGTCTCTGATCCTATAAGGAAGCTTTTTACCCAATACAACAACAAACTTCAGTGACCATTCTGCAGTCACGTTTCTTATCCCATCTTGATCAAAAAGGGAATATCCTGTTAAACTTCATAATAAACCAGTGACTACAAGGGAAAATGGGATTGTCTTGAAGTGGGAGAGAGCTGATGCTGTGAAGTTTCTGCGGAACAGTCTCCAAACAAACAGAGATAATGATGTCTAAACCCAATATCTGATGATGGCATAATTACAGCATTTGAGCAAATCTTACTGGAAATTAATAACAATTTAATACGCTGTATATGTAATGGGCACTCTAGGAAGCCTAACTGGTTTGACGATGAATGTGTAAAATTACTCCGGAAACTTCATACGGCCTTAAAGTCCAAACCTCAAGGCCAATTTTTGGTCAAATCCTTACGCCAGCTTTACAAGAAAGCAAAGTTATCAAGGGTAAAAACCTTAAAAGAAGAGTGGTGGGAAAGCCTGCAAAGGGCTGCTTTATTAAACAGCCCGCATGCATTTTGGTCACTGATCAATGCACCTTTTGTAAGAGACAAGCAGAGGATGACAACAGACACACATGTAGAACAGGAGGCATGGATTACACACTTTGAAGGTCTATTTGGAAATACAGAGGAGGTAACCACACAACTCCCCCTTCAAGTCTAGTGAGAAGAGGAGGCAATGTCTTGATTTCGCTGGAAGAAACAAGATACGCTCTTAACCAGTGTAAAAGAGCGAAGCCTCCTGGACCCAACGGTGTCCCAATTGATCTTATTCTAGATAGCCAAGATCTCTGGGCCCCACTTTTAACAAATGTTTTTAATAGGATTGCTCAAATAGGTGCTCCTCCTTCATGGAAGATGACTGTAAATGTGCCTATTTATAACAAGCATTGGCATTGCCTATAGGTCTCGCTTTTGGGACCTTATTAGTGTTTAGCCAGAGATATTGGCACTAAAACGTCACTAAGGTCATCTGAATGTAATAACCTCCGAAATAAAAGAAATGAATCCTCTTATGCCCTCGCTTGTTCGACCTGTTGACTCATGCACAAAGGGGGTGGGGGGCATACGAGAATATATCAGTCTATACCTTTGTATCTAGGTAACCTGTGGTAACTACAAAGAGAGCCGACCCAATATTTTATAGAAGAGAGTTCCCACATCGAAGATTTATAAAGGAGCAGAAGAAGAGCAGGGTAAGACCAAGCAGAGCAGAGATAAATACAAGATACACATGTCAGAAAAGAGAAGAGTTCATTCTCAGTGGAAATAATAAGCAGTTGAAAAAGATTTCCATTTCCATACTCAGCCAGCCTTCTACCTCTATATCAAAGTGTACATCGAAATTAAAAACATTGGTGAATGGCCTAGCTAGAGGATAGGATATAAACTAGGAGATACCAGTAGAAATAAAGTCTGTAATTTAGATTTAGATTAGAGGCAAATAAAAGGTTAGACAAAGGCGAACTCTGGTTGGATTTTGTTTTAGATATAATAAGAAATGGTAAAATACCCTAAACAGCTAAATCCATCTCGAGTTCTACAGGTGAAATATTGTGTGATGAGTACAGTTGTTTACTAGAATTAGCAGTAATATAAAAAACTCTTATTAGCTTCTAGTAAATCTCGCCAAATCTAAGATTGCAACCAGTAGTTTACAACGTTTTCTGCAGGTGGGGTTTAATGCTAAAATTCGGACACCGAACCCCTACTACGCTGTTCTGAAGAATAAAAAATCACCTACATCCATTCAATTTCGGAGTTACAACAAAATTCGGCTTAGAGTTAACTCCCAATAAAACTGCACATCCATTCCAAGTGCCAACTACCACTGGCAGAGATGTATTGCCAGTTAGAAGAGGAAAAGCAGCAAACTCCAGAAACCAAGGGTCGGTAAAAATTGCATTTACGTAAAACGTTCCTTACATATTAAAATACAACACTATCTTTTACCAGTGTATTGCTTACTCACTGTGATGGAATGAGCAATGCTATGTTAGGCAACAGCGGTTTACTGTTTCCATCAATGTAAAATACCTATGCATAGACAGATATATGTTAAACAGATATGTGCTACCTACATATATGTTGCTATAGCTATAACGCTGTCCAGGCATCTCTTACAATCTATTTGCTTGCTTTTCTATCCACTGAGTTCATTATGCAGCCTGTCAAGTGTTTATATTCCTGCAGGTACAAAGGGAGTTTACTTATGTAGGTTCACAACTTTACCCAACGCAAGACTCATTTAACTCCCGCATTAATTGATGGCCAGTTGTTATTGAATTACACCTTGGGAGGGACCACGTGCCTTTTCCTCCCTGCGTATCTGAGACACAAACTGCCAACAAACGGGCCCTGCAGTAAATGGTGATTGATTGTTTATTATTATTCACCATCATCAACCATTGTAGCCCTTTTTAACTGGCGTCAAACTAAGCGAGGAAGGAGGCACATTTGTTTGAAGCTTGCAGAATTTGGAAAATTAAGCATTTCAAGAAACAAAAGAGGCCAGTTATTAGTAATTAGTCCAAAGCACTGTAATTTGTTTTCATTTTAAAAGAATCCGCCCCCTACTATCCCACAGCTCACATCTCACCAGAGCACTTCACTCGGGCTGAACTACTTAGCAGTCCAAAACGTGAGCCAAGAGAAACTACTTAAATGCTGCCGGCTTTAATCTTATTTCAATGGCGTGCGAGGCGATGGCACAAAATTGGTTTTCTATTGCGCTGCCCTGCACTGCATGGCCAATAGACACCCGCATCTCATTTGGCCTACTGGGCCGGACCAGGGCAGGCCCATGCACGGACGGAGCAATGCAAACAGCGTGCACGTGGAACATGGACCAAAACAAACCCGAGCACGAGCATGAAGCCAGAAAATGAAGTTCCGGGAGGAAAGGGCCCGATTACCATCTCTGTACATTACCAGCAGGCAGCTCACGCACAGCCTCTTCACCTGCGATTCATTTTCATTTTGTGGAATCATGCTGGCAGAGGCCGGTGAAGATAACCAGCACGGTGCGCGCACTACAAGGAATGTCAGGAATTAAGCTGGCACTCGGCTGCGCTGTTGCTCGCTCCCAATCTCCCTAGGTCAGAGAGAGAAGGCGGGACATGCACCCGCCTTTGGCCAATTGCATGCTGTCTTTCTTCGAAAGATGCACGTAAAGGCCAATATGGTGAGTGCAAAAAATAAAAGCGCACACACACGCCGTGTGGTCTCAGTTGAAAGTGATTACTAGGAAGTCTCGCAGAGCAGCACATGCGCACTGGCTCAAGCGAGACCTAAAAAGGGGGATAGAACAAATCTGAAAAATTATAGGCCCATATCTCTGATAGACTCTACTGCTAAATTAATGGTCCGGCTACTTTCAAATAGGCTTGAGGAATGGGCTTTGGAAAATTAACATTTAATTCTATGCCAATACGGCTTTAGAAAAGTTAAGGGCACGGTGGATCAGTGCCTGAATCTGAATCTAATTATAGCCAAATATACGGCAGCTAAGAATGGCCACTTATACCTTGCTTTCATGGATCTGTCGACATCTTTGACTGCGTGGCACAGTCTAGGCTGTGGCAGATCATGGAGGTAATGGAGATGGATATACAGATTATTAATATAATCTGTGACCTTTATGCTGGAGCTTTGGCAAGGGTGGAGAATGCACTAGACACTTTAAAATCACTAGAGGTGTGAGGCAGGGGTGCATCATTGCGCCCTTTTTATTTGCACTTTATACGAATGACGTAGAATCTGCTTTGTTAGGTTCCACCCCTGATGTCCCCCTTATTAATTCACTACAAGTACTGATACTCCTTTACGCGGACGACGCAGTGATTTTGGCACGTACTAGTAATGCGCTGCGCCAACTCGTAATGGAATACATGAAATTTATGAATAATCTGAACCTGAAAATGTATTACTCTAAGTCCTTCGTTCTTGTTGCAGGTCCAAAGCAGCAGAAACAGCCACAAAATTATATTGAAGGGGGAAGCTAGGTGTTGAGGACTCTTAATTACTTAGGGATCTTGCTTGACTGACATAATAATTGGCAAAGTATGGTGTCGAATAGGGGACTACAGATGGAAATAAATATTGGAGCTCTTTTTAAATTCGCAAACAAATCGGGACCAAACCTATTGAAGTGGTAAAGAAAGTTTATGAAGCAAAAATGTTATCTGCTGCCACTTATGGGGCAGCTGCCTGGGGCATCTCAAATTCTTCCAAATCGCAAAGTATAGAAGATGCCTTTTTGAACAAGCATTTGCAATGCAATAGGTCCCGCATTAGGAAAGTTTGAGCTATTGGTATTGTAAATGACACATTTTTTATTTATGTGTTGGTTTTGAAAATAGCGAAATTAATAGCTTTGTCATTTACAAAGACAATATGTGACACCTATAGCATTTGTAATGCAATATGTGTTGTATTTACGTGACTTAGATGTATTGATATTACGAATAACCATTGATTTTAATTTTTTTAATTAATAAAAGTTATTGTAATTTATAATGGCAATAGATTAAACTTTTGTAAATAACTTTTGTGAAGATTATGTTCAGTGTATTTTATTGTGACGAAAATCCAAGAACAGAAGTGAAATATTAACATCTTTATGTGACATTTGTAATAAAGCTTGAAACATTGAGAGAACATATTTGAACCAGTTGTTTTTGAATGGTTGCACAGATGCTGTGGTGGCGCGGAGTGATGTGGCGACGAGTGATGCTGTGGCGTTCAGTGATGCCTTGGTAGCGCATAGTGATGTTGTGGTGCCCCTGAGTGATGCTGTGGTGGTGCTGAGTGATGCTGTGGTGGTGCGATAGAGTGTAATTATGTGGCATGTAACTAAGTGGCACTGAGTGGTATTTGGAGTGTATGTTGCATTGAGTGCAGTGTAATTAGGTGGCATGTAATTATGTGGCACTGAGTGGTATTTGGAGTGTATGTTGCGTTGAGCGCAGTGTAATTATGTAGCATATAATTATGAGGCACTGAGTGGTATTGTTTGGAGTGCATGTTGCATTGAGTGTATGTAATTATGTAGCTTATAATTATGTGGCACTGAGTGGTATTGTGTGGAGTGTGTGTTGCATTCAGTAGAATGTAATTATGTGCCGTGTAATTATGTGGCACTGAGTTGTTCTTGGAGTGTATGTTGCATTGAGTGCAGTGTAATTATGTGGTGTGTAACTATGTGGCACGGAGTGGTATTTGGAGTGTATGTTGAATTGAATGCAGTGCAACTATGTGGCACTGAGTGGTATTTGGAGTATGTTGCATTGAGTGCAGTGTAATTATGAGGCGTGTAACTATGTGGCACTGAGTGGTATTTGGAGTGTATGTTGCATGGAGTGTAGTGTAAATATGTGTCGTGTAATTATGTGGCACTGAGTGGTATTTGGAGTGTATGTTGTGTTGAGAACAGTGTAAATATGTAGCATATAAGTATGTGGCACTGAGTGGTATTTGGAGTGTATGTTGCGTTGAGCGCAGTGTAATTATGTGGAATGTATTTATGTGGCGTGTAATTATGTGACACTGAGTGGTATTGTGTGGAGTGCATGTTGTATTCAGTAGAGTGTAATTATGTGGCGTGTAATTATGTGGCACTGAGTGGTATTGTTTGGAGTGTATGTTGCATTGAGTGCAGTGTAATTATGTAGCATATAATTATGTGGCACTGAGTGGTATTGTTTGGAGTGGGTGTTGCATTGAGTGCAGTGTAATTATGTAGCATATAATTATGTGGCACTGAGTGGTATTGTTTGGAGTGTATGTGGCATTGAGTGCAGTGTAATTATGTAGCATATAATTATGTGGCACTGAGTGGTATTGTTTGGAGTGTATGTCGCGTTGAGCGCAGTGTAATTATGTGGCATGTAATTATGTGGCACAGTGGTATTTGGAGTGTATGTTGCATTGAGCGCAGTGTAATTATGTGGCGTGTAATTATGTGCCATGTAATTATGTGGCACTGATGGTATTTGGAGTGTATGTTGCATTGAGCGCAGTGTAATTATGTGGCGTGTAATTATGTGGCTGTTATGGCTGCCTTTTTGCTAGCTCTTTGGAGAAGGAGAATGATGGAGAGTGACTCCAGCCTATCACCCCCATAGTATAGGGATTAGGCCGATAGACAGGGACCCTATCTTACATATATTAGGGCATTTTCGTACTATTTTCCTTAGAGTAAGGCTTATGAATTTAAGTTAGGGGATAGATATATAAGTATTAGTCATGATTCGCTCATTTGCTAACATGCTGGGCTATTTTCCATGGAGCTATGCATATTGTGGGCTCCGTAGGCCTTAAACGAGACAGACTCCATTTTGCTTTCTGCCCGGTAGCTCGAGAAGGCTTTCTAGGTGAAGTGTAATGTTTTAGTTTCAAGCTGTTGTTCGCTTGGAGAGAACCGGTTCAGGCTGACCCTTATCGAAGGAATGTATTTTTCTCCACTCCGAAGACACAACTTCAGGCCGGCCGGCTGGGAAAGTGTCCTTGGTACGGGGAGGTACAAGAATTTGGTGGGCGGCAGGTTACTGGCCGTGAATTTCCATGAAGGAACGGGCTTTGATATTAGCGAAGGTGTTAGACAGTTTGTCAGTTAGTCCGTAAGCGGCATCTAGCCGTTAGCATCTCTGCCATTATTCATTTTCATGGTGGACGAATCGCCATCTTTGAAGTCGGAGAAAGATTTAAGACCGAAACTCTCTGAGAAAGACTGAACGAGAAGTAGCGCGGAGCGCACTGATACAGAGAGAGAGAGAGACGGTAGCTAATAATCAGCAAGGTTCCGGTGTCCTGAGGGGAAGCAGACGAGGTTGAGCCTAGCGGTGCAGACGTGTACTTGTGACGGCTGAGGGTGACTGCAAGGCGAGCCAGGATACAGAGACGAGAAGGGAACCTAGATGACTGCCGAGTCCAGACTTCCCACTAACAAGGTGATATCTGTCTACCTTAACTAGGATGTGCACTCTAATCTTCACCTTTTCTTGCTAAAGTGATGCTGCATAGTAATGTGATTTGTGTCTATTGTTAATAAATACCCTAATTCATATAGAATTATTGTGTACCTGGTGCTTATGTTCAATCTCGGTAAACTGCACTTCTAGTCGAAAGCTGTTTGGGTGAACGGATGAGAAATCCCGATCAGGTAAATGGTGATCGAATAACGAGGGAGTGAGTGGACCTTTGATGCCAAGAGCAGGGAGTACACTATTCAATCTGGAACTATATTCAAAGTTATTATTGTAGTTTTATTCCGAGTAGGTAACTGAGATATTATCCTGATAACTGTTCATAGGAATGTGGTCGTCGTTGATATGCGGCGTTAGTGAGAGCACTGGGGGGGATTACCAGTGTGTATACCCACTGGATTGTGGCTTGAATAAGTGAGAACACTAGGAGGTCGAACTAGTGTGTAGTTTCGCAGGATTGCGAACAGTTTGGAAAAGGGAGCATTGGGTTCTGCAGGCCCATGTGTAGACACACCGGATTGTGTGTCAGATCTGCCCTAGGGTAGAACGGTCTGGGTCGGGGTGGCCGCGAGACCAACTGATGTGAATAAGATATTGTAGAAAATCTATACATACATATATTGTCATTCCCCATCCTTAGGCGCAACTTGTATATATATATATATATATATATCTGTATATCTATTCATTGTGGATACGATCTGAGGAGGGAAGGTGAGTACGTTTTGGCTGGGTCACAGGGGCCCCTGGGGGCTGATCCCATCTAAACAGAAAATCCAGCCATTACATCTGGCGTCACGAACTGTTTACGAAGCCTGTGTGCATTGTGTTGATTTAATCTTGTTGGTTTGGCCTCGGCTTGTACGTGTATAATTTTTTTTATATAATTGTGTATATAACGTTGTTGTGTCATTATGTTTGCGAAAAAATCATCGTCGGTTTTCAAGTTACCGATTCAGATTCCCGGCTGGGAATGTACCCCTTACGAGGCTTTGGCCCGTGAGTGGGCCGATTCTACTGGTTTGAGTGAAAATTGGTCTTCATGCTTGGAGCAGGCGGAGCCTGCCGATGTTGTGTCGTGCTTACAGAAAGCGCCAGTAGTGAAGGGTGATGAGCTTCCTATTTTAGGACGCAGGGGGTGGATTGTTCTTAATGCATATAGGATATTGCATGAGAGGTTAGTTCAGCTACAGAAACAGTTTAAAGACATGGAAGGTCAGTGTGTTGAGTTGCAAAATGCGCATACTTTGTTGCGTTGTCAAAATAAATTGCTTGCCGACAAACTTGAAACATATCAGACCATTGCCGAAAGGGCTGCGGTCCGTATTGCACGATATAAGTATAAACATCGGCGTGGACGTGTGTCTTCACGCAAAGTGCGTATGGTTGTAGCAAAAGCTGGAATGGATTGGAACCCCGATGAGTGGGACGGTAATATCTGGGATTCTCATACTTCTGACTCCTCGGCAGAGGAGGGTGACAAGCGCGAGTCTTCTCGCTCCGGACGTGATTGTAAATCTGCTTCAATTCCAGATTGTGACCGCGCTCGTTCTTCCCGTGTGGATGACGTGGCTTGCCCTGATTGTGCTGTTAAATCTAAGATGCGGGCTTCCTCGGAAGCTCTTCCCGCAGTTTCTGCTCACCCGATTTTTCGACGAAAATTACAACAGGCCCCTGGTAATCCGGGTGGTATAGCTCTTGATTGTATTGAAGACTTTACTCAGCAGGAAGTTAGTGACATTTTACAACTATTTCGACAACGGCCTGGTGAGGCCTTGCTTACCTGGATGGTGCGCCTTTATGAGCTTGGCGCTGCCGGTATTATGCTCGATGCTGTTGATTGCTTACGATTTTGCTCTTTGAGTTCTGATTCTACGATTCAGGATCATTTTCGGAATTACAATGGTGCTGGTCAAATTTCTTTGCTCCAGCTTGCGTCTGACGGCTGTAATCATAAATATCCAACTGAATCTGATTGGCCTATTGATGAGAAACCGTGGTACACTCTGCGCGATGCGTCGCAACGTTTAAAAGAGGAAGTCATGAAAACGTGCATCTTCCTTAGTACTGCTGACAAGTTATTGGATGGTCTTTTGACATCTTCTGTGCGTAATCGCATTATCCGTTCTTCTCCTGTTGCTTATAAGCAGGTCATGATGACATTATTGATTAATCAAACTGGCAATCCTTTGTCTGTTGTGCTGGAGTCTGTTCGTCAGCTTGGTGAGCTGGGTGAATGGTTTAAACCTGAAAGACAATCTCGACCTGAGGGTCGTACTGGTGGGGACTATAAGTTCTCTAGACGTGACATGTTTCTTGCTCTCATTGCTGATGGTGTCAAAAGGGAAGATATTGATGGCGAGCCTAATAATCGCTTATGGGACATGTTTCGTAAGCGTGGTTTGGATCGAAAGGAGGGTGCCCGTCGTGTGCGGAAGAATGAGTATGATCGTGGTTCGGATGACAGTGGTGATGAGAGACGACGTGCGAATTCTGATCGCCGTGATGAGCGGCGCTATGAACGTGATGGATCCCCTCGTCGTACTGATGGGAGGGGGAGAGAGGATGATTGTGAAAGGGGAAGAGATGATTGTGTTTCTAGCAGACGACGAGATGCAAGGAGTTATTCCCCTGACGTAAGAAAGAGGGAGGATCGTAACAGACTCTCTGACCGTAACTCGCAACTTTTTGAATCTGACACTAATCCGTTTCGTACTGGAGACGGATATGAACAAGACATTCTAATACCGAAGAAAGCCGAGAATATTTATCCTGATTTGTCTTGGTTGACAGAGCGCAGGAATAAGGACTAGGAAATAGGTCAAGCTCCGGTACGCAAGTGGGCCCACAGAGATTATAGACCCTATGTAGATATTGAGATTTTTTGGAAACATCGTAATATCCAAAGGGCCCGAGCGTTAGTTGATACTGGGGCGGAGGCCACTTTAATTCATGGTAAGTCGAGAAAATTTAATGGACAGTCTTTTACGATTACTGGTCTGGGTGGTAAGGAGACACCCGCAGTTCAAACTGCACTCGAGATTAAAATTGGTAGAATTCCTCGTAGAGAATACTCTGTGTTGGTTGTGCCACTTTTGGAATACATTATTGGAATTGACATTTTGAAAGGTATGACTTTGCATTTAGATGATGGATGCTATCAATTTGGTACACGAGAGTACATTTCGACCAGACCCGTACGGGTTGGCCGTTTACGCATGCCACCTATTAAAATACCTTTAGCAACGAAAGTGATTTCTCAAAAGCAATATCGCATCCCAGGTGGTCATGAGGAAATTACCGCTACGATTCAGGATTTGGTTGACGCGGGAGTCATTACTCCGGTCACATCTGCTTGGAATAATCCCGTTTGGCCCGTGCGCAAAAGTGACAACTCTTGGCGCATGACTGTTGATTCGAGAATTAAATAAAAATACACCTAAATTGACTGTTGCTGTCCCTGATATTGTCACACTGATTCAGAGAATTCAAAAGCATCCAGGTACGTGGTATGCTTCTATTGATATTGCTAACGCGTTCTTTTCAATTCCTATTGCCCCCGAATGTCAAGAACAGTTCAGTTTTACATGGAATGGACGTCAAATGACGTTCCGGAGTCTTCCTCAAGGCTATGTACATAGTCCTGATTATTTGGATTTTGGCGTCAGCATATTCCCCATTTGAGTCAAATCTTAGCTCCACTGTATCGAGTCACTCGTAAAAAGAATGCGTTTGAATGGGGTGAACCTCAACAGACTGCTTTTAATTTGGCTAAAGAGGCTATTCAGTATGCTTTGGATTTGTGGCCCGTGAGTGAAGGTGATGTGGATTTGAATGTGTCCGTGGAAGGCCTGTATGCCAATTGGAGTTTGTGGCAAAAGCAGGGCAGACAAAAAGTGCCATTAGGTTTCTGGACCAAAAAGTTACCAGAGGCTGGTGAGCGTTACTCACCTTTTGAAAAACAGTTGCTCGCTTGTTATTGGGCTCTGGTGGATACCGAGCA
Organism: Lissotriton vulgaris; assembly: GCF_964263255.1. Classification (NCBI taxonomy): domain Eukaryota; kingdom Metazoa; phylum Chordata; class Amphibia; order Caudata; family Salamandridae; genus Lissotriton; species Lissotriton vulgaris. The sequence continues at coordinate 380,869,424 of NC_141685.1, forward strand.
ATTGACCCTAGGCCATGCTGTGATTCTGAGGCCTGAAATTCCCATTATGCAGTGGGTTTTGAGTTCACCAAAGTCCCATCGAATTGGACATGCTCAGGAGGCTAGTGTGATTAAATGGAAATGGTACATTCAGGACAGGGCACGTGTGGGTCCGAAAGGTGTGGCGGTTTTACACGAGCGAGTGGCGCAGGCGCCCTCCAATGAGAGTGAAAGTGAATGTTCGGTTCCCGTAGTGCAGGAGTCTCCCGTGAAGTGGGGTAAATCATTTGATGATCTGTCCGCGGAGGATAGAAAACATGTGTGGTTTACGGATGGTTCTGCGAAGTTCATTGGTGACAAAAGACATTGGAAAGCTGTTTCTTTTAATCCGATTACAAAGAAATTGTTAACCACAACTGGAGACGGTAAGAGTAGTCAATATGCTGAAGTCTATGCAGTTTACCAAGTATTGAAACAGGAATTGCCTGGTACATGTCATATTTTCACTGATTCCTGGTCCACTGCGAATGGACTAGCGGTGTGGTTACCTACATGGCATTCTCATAATTGGGAGTTGCATTCCAAGGAGCTGTGGGGCAAAGAGTTATGGCAAGAAATCTGGGAATTGCTCCCGCAGAGTACTGTAACAATCTTTCATGTGGATGCTCACACTCCAATTGACTCCCTTGACAAATTTTTCCATAACATTGCAGATGAAAAGTCTAAAATTGCTGAGGCAGTGGTGGACATGCAGGATTCTGATTTGGCGGGATTGGCGAAGTGGGCCCATCAAAAAGCAGGACATTTTGGAGAGAAAGCCACTAACAGGTGGGCTGCCGATAAAGGAATTCATATTCCCTTTTCTTTCATAAAAGATGTCATTCTACATTGTCCCATTTGTCAGCATTCTAGGAAAAAAGAGGTGCCTCAGATTGTTCGAGGACACTTGCATCGAGGTAAATTGCCCGCCCAAATTTGGCAGATTGACTATATTGGTCCGCTTCCTATGAGCAGAAATTGTCAATATATTTGTACTGTGGTTGACACTTATAGTGGCCTTTTGGTCGCTTTCCCTTGTAAAAACGCTACCCAAGTGAATACCATTAAAACCCTGGAGCTAATTATTCTGTACTATGGTGTCCCATTCCAAATTCAATCAGACAATGCATCCCACTTTCGTGGAAGATTGGTGCAGGAATTCTGTGCGGAAAATAATATTGATTGGGTGTTTCATATTCCATATTATCCACAGGCTTCAGGACTGATTGAGAGAATGAATGGCTTGTTGAAAGAACAGTTGCGCAAGTTGACTGATGACCGATACAGCCAGTGGAGAGATGTCCTACTTCAGGCTTTGTTAATTTTGAATAATCGCCCCTTGTTACATGCTGAATCTCCTTTGATGCGTTTATTTCCTCCACATGTTGATGCAAAACCAAATACTATAGCAAATACTGTAATGTATTGGGAAATTACCCCCGGTGCTTTGGCTCCATGTAGAGCGACCCCAGGTTCCGCAGGCCTCGACCTGCATGCTTTAAATGATGTAACATTTCCCGGAAAAGATCGAATCATTGTTGAAACTGGCATTGGTGTTTGTATACCTGCCGGTAGTTTTGGATTAATTGCCCCTAGGTCTGGCCTGGCCCTGAAAGGTGTACAAGTACTCGGAGGAGTGATTGACAGTGATTACCAGGGAGAGATTAAAGTTCTCCTGCTTAATAGCAGTGAGACGGATTTGTTCATCAAAAAGTCTGACCGTGTTGCTCAGTTACTGATTATGCCTGTCTTCAGTGGTGAGATCAAAAAAGGCCCTGCCCCAACGTTGCTAACTGTGCGAGGTCAAAAAGGCTTCGGATCGTCTGATCTTCCTGGAGCTAAAATATGGGTGCAATCGCCTAAAAATCCCCCTGAACAGGCTGATATTATTGCGACCGGTCATGACAATACCGTTTTGGTGATGAAGCCAGGGAAAGATGGCTGGGAAGCTGTCCCAGCTGATAAATGTTACTTACGAGAATGATTAAGGCCTGTATTTGTATTCTTTCAGATCATTCTTTGGATTGCTGCTGCTGGATGTGTCGGCGTTGGACTCCTTTTGGCTTGCTACGCCGGGAGAGGAGAGGATCCATCGACGTCGGTTGATGGGATAATAAGAGCCCCGCGGTCTGCGTGGGATAGATCGTCTAATTTCTGGATCACACTCGCAAGGCGGGTGACGAACTCTCCGCATTTTTGCCTTACCCCCATGAAGAGTGTTACTGACATTTTAGCGACCTGTTTGGTAGCTGTCCCTGCATCCACTGAAACCCTTCATCATATCTTCAATGTATCTAATGCCCGACCTAATGTTATTCTGGGTGATTTCGCGGCCCATGAATTCTGTCCCTTATGTACTCTTATTCCAGACCTTGATGTCCCTATTGATTACAGAATTACTACTTTTAATATTACCCCTGGAGACCTTTGCTTCATAATGACCTGTAACCCTAAAGCTATTACTGAATGTTTGCGGCTGAAGCTCCAAGCCGCTACTACTTTTTCACCTCATCAACGTTTGTTATGTTTGAAGAGACTTCCTAATTCATGTCTTTCAGTTACAAATAACATGACATGTAAACGTTTATTAGTAGCCACTAGCCATTATCGTTCAATGCTGTTGCCAGCTGGATGGCTCTTTTCCTGTGGGAATTCATCTTGGCCCTATATTCCTGCGAATATTTCTGGTGGCCCATGTGCCATCACTAGATTAAGTTTGCTAATGTTTTCCTCACATCCTACTTCACATTCCCGTATTGTACGTGATTCAATGTCATTGCATGAAGATTGTGATTCCTCTGTTCACCTCTATTCTAGATCAGAATATCTTGGTTTAGCTTTTTCTATTATTGGAGTTCCAGCATTGGCCGTTTATAATGCCAAAACAATCGGCAAAATGGCCTGCTGGATGGTCAAGTCCATAAACCAAACATCTACTGTTTTATCTGATTTATTATTAGATTCCCAAGGTGAACGTAGAGCTATTTTGCAAAATCGCGCCGCTATCGATTACTTATTGTTGAAACATGGACATGAATGTTCTGATTTTGAAGGTCTATGCTGTTTTAATTTGTCTGACCATTTTAAAGCTATCCAATCCCACATTAATAAACTCCACGACTTGACTGCAGAAATTAGAGAACATATAGATCAGGGTTTCTTTGACTGGCTTTTTAATTGGCTTCCTGACATGCATTTCATACGACAAATTTTAGGGGGGGTTATTGTTACTATTTGTATCCTAATAGCTATTTGTTGCTTTATTCAGTGTATCCCTTCCCTGCTACAATTTTTTAGACTCAGTAAGGGTCGTAGATCAGTTAGTTTTGTTTCATATTATTCGTCTACTGACGTTAGCTCCATTTAGTTTGTGGTTAATAGACTGGAGTCAAGGGGTGTAATGTTATGGCTGCCTTTTTGCTAGCTCTTTGGAGAAGGAGAATGATGGAGAGTGACTCCAGCCTATCACCCCCATAGTATAGGGATTAGGCCGATAGACAGGGACCCTATCTTACATATATTAGGGCATTTTCGTACTATTTTCCTTAGAGTAAGGCTTATGAATTTAAGTTAGGAGATAGATATATAAGTATTAGTCATGATTCGCTCATTTGCTAACATGCTGGCTGGGCTATTTTCCATGGAGCTATGCATATTGTGGGCTCCGTAGGCCTTAAACGAGACAGACTCCATTTTGCTTTCTGCCCGGTAGCTCGAGAAGGCTTTCTAGGTGAAGTGTAATGTTTTAGTTTCAAGCTGTTGTTCGCTTGGAGAGAACCGGTTCAGGCTGACCCTTATCGAAGGAATGTATTTTTCTCCACTCCGAAGACACAACTTCAGGCCGGCCGGCTGGGAAAGTGTCCTTGGTACGGGGAGGTACAAGAATTTGGTGGGCGGCAGGTTACTGGCCGTGAATTTCCATGAAGGAACGGGCTTTGATATTAGCGAAGGTGTTAGACAGTTTGTCAGTTAGTCCGTAGGCGGCATCTAGCCGTTAGCATCTCTGCCATTATTCATTTTCATGGTGGACGAATCGCCATCTTTGAAGTCGGAGAAAGATTTAAGACCGAAACTCTCTGAGAAAGACTGAACGAGAAGTAGCGCGGAGCGCACTGATACAGAGAGAGAGAGAGACGGTAGCTAATAATCAGCAAGGTTCCGGTGTCCTGAGGGGAAGCAGACGAGGTTGAGCCTAGCGGTGCAGACGTGTACTTGTGACGGCTGAGGGTGACTGCAAGGCGAGCCAGGATACAGAGACGAGAAGGGAACCTAGATGACTGCCGAGTCCAGACTTCCCACTAACAAGGTGATATCTGTCTACCTTAACTAGGATGTGCACTCTAATCTTCACCTTTTCTTGCTAAAGTGATGCTGCATAGTAATGTGATTTGTGTCTATTGTTAATAAATACCCTAATTCATATAGAATTATTGTGTACCTGGTGCTTATGTTCAATCTCGGTAAACTGCACTTCTAGTCGAAAGCTGTTTGGGTGAACGGATGAGAAATCCCGATCAGGTAAATGGTGATCGAATAACGAGGGAGTGAGTGGACCTTTGATGCCAAGAGCAGGGAGTACACTATTCAATCTGGAACTATATTCAAAGTTATTATTGTAGTTTTATTCCGAGTAGGTAACTGAGATATTATCCTGATAACTGTTCATAGGAATGTGGTCGTCGTTGATATGCGGCGTTAGTGAGAGCACTGGGGTGATTACCAGTGTGTATACCCACTGGATTGTGGCTTGAATAAGTGAGAACACTAGGAGGTCGAACTAGTGTGTAGTTTCGCAGGATTGCGAACAGTTTGGAAAAGGGAGCATTGGGTTCTGCAGGCCCATGTGTAGACACACCGGATTGTGTGTCAGATCTGCCCTAGGGTAGAACGGTCTGGGTCGGGGTGGCCGCGAGACCAACTGATGTGAATAAGATATTGTAGAAAATCTATACATACATATATTGTCATTCCCCATCCTTAGGCGCAACTTGTATATATATATATATATCTGTATATCTATTCATTGTGGATACGATCTGAGGAGGGAAGGTGAGTACGTTTTGGCTGGGTCACAGGGGCCCCTGGGGGCTGATCCCATCTAAACAGAAAATCCAGCCATTACAGTGGCACTGAGTGGTATTTGGAGTGTATGTTGCATTGAGTGCAGTGTAATTATGTGGCATGTAATTATGTGGCACTGAGTGGTATTTGGAATGTATGTTGCATTGAGTGAAGTGTAATTATGTGGCGGGTAATTATGTGGCACTGAGTGGTATTTGGAGTGTATGTTGCATTGAGTGCAGTGTAATTATGTGGCGTGTAACTATGTGACACTGAGTGGTATTTGGAGTGTATGTTGCACTGAACATTTTGCACTTTAACAGAAAGAATGATTCCCATGCAAAATGTAACTTAAGACCTGCCTGTATCTGAAAAAGTGAATTTGACCTGGTGAAATGTAATCCGGTGCTCTTGTAAAAGTGATCTACTGCACCAATGTGCATGGGGGCACGTAGGGAGGTATAGCAGAAGGGGAGAAGACAGCCTGCACACATACTCTTGTAGAGTGCTTGCAAAAAAACAACAAGAATAAGTAAACAAATGCTTTAGGGAGTCCTTGGTAAGCTCCGACCTAGTTAGTGCAAATATCGGCATAAAGAAAAGACTCTCATTGGGTTAGATAGAATAAAAGTGAACACATAATGCAGCCCACAAAAACCAAGTATGATATCTGTAAGCCAAAGTTCAAACAGTGGTGTGGGGTCTGGAGCACCGTAGCAGGACGCAGTCACCAACCTCTTGCATTTACGGGATCTCTTAGAGCTAGAAAAAGGACTTCCTAGAAAAGAACTCTGTAGTGTCTGGCCATTTATTTATTTGAAGAATCAATGTAAAAACAAAGCATTAGCATGCTGTGCAAGAGCCATTTAGCATTCTGTGTAATCTGTAAGAATATTATGTCGAAATACAATGCTGCATAGCAGAATCTATGAGGAAGTCGGCAAACTCGCAAGATTCGGCCAACTTGTACTGAAGTGAGTAAGTACAATGGGAAGGATTGGGCCGAAAGCTAATTACATTCTAGCAATGCACAGACTGTGAAAGGGGCGCACCGAAAACACAAGCCGGAAACACATAACAACAACCAGCGATGGGCAGGAGGTGGTGGTGGTGGTGGTGGTTCGACACGACACGGGTGATTAAGTGCATGCACTGTCCAGGACGCTTGGGGAAATACCTAGACGCATACGAGCGCTGGCCACGAGAAACTAATTGCTTAAGGTCCGACACAAAGAACAGGAGGTACCTTCCCTGTGTTGCACTGAATGTTTAGATGGGCACGTGCCAGATATATCAATGTTAATATATCAGACCAGAATACGTAGAGACTATATGGTGGCAGACGCGAACTAGAAATTCTGTCAGAATATTAACTTTTGAGCCCTGAAGAAGTCACGGATGTGACGAAACGCGTTGGCAACAAGCAATTCTGTGAATTTTAACTAAGAACCTGAATAAAGAAAATTGAAAAATCTACAATCAACTCTTTTTTGAAATTCTTATGTGTGGGAAGTTTCTGTCTGAATATCTATTATTACTGTGAAATATAAAAATTGGATAAATCAAATACCTGTGCACAAACCTTGGTGCGGGTCAACGTTCCGTGATATATGTTTCAGTGGCATTAGTCACTTTCAGGGGGTGTATATGGGTCACATCCTCGACCGTGTCGCACAAGGAATCACCTGTTAAATAGGCATTTACTAATAGTGAAAATCTGTGCTGGTCATTTTAGTTCCGACCCTTGAGCCATTTTGTGAGACGGGTGATTAAGTGAACTGCAAGCGGTGACGGACACCAACACTGAAAACCTTTTGCAGGAAACAAATAATAAAATAAATTAGGGAGGTATGGCAGAAGGGGAGAAGACAGCCTGAACACATACTCTTGTAGAGTGCTTGCAAAAAAGCAACAAGAATAAGTAAACACATTCTGTAGGGAGTCCTTGGTAAGCTCCTACCTAGTTGGTGCAAATGTCGGCATAAAGTAAAGACTCGCATTGGGTTAGATAGAAACATGACATTTTAAAACAAATTTGAGGCATCAAAAAATTTAAGATGCTGCTTAAGGGGAAAAATAAACAAGCAATGTCCTGAGCAAATGGTGGGGGCCTGAAGCAGTGGAGTGGGAGGTGAGGGGGGAGTCACGGGGAGATTAAGGGACAGAAGGCAAGCAGATGAAGCGACAGGGGCACGGCCTGGTGGCCGTGAAGTGCAGGCGGGGGCGGGGAGCAGAGCCTTTGAAGAGCCAGAGTCACAGCCTGCGGCCGTGAATAAGTGAAGTGTATAATTAGGGGAGGAGAACTGGCAGGCTGATAGGCAGAAGGCTCAGGCAAGCTCGTGCACGAGACGTGCACTTCCCAAGATCCGCTTTTGGGGAGAGCCCTTGGCCTTTCGTGGTTTAGCTGCATTAGGGCTCTTTTTCCTATCCCTGCGGCATAGGAAAGGGGCGAGCCCTAAAAACCTTGTCTCCCTGCCTCAGTCATGTTCTAATTTTAACTGTCACACAGCGCTGAGAGCACTTTATATTAGTGATAAAATGTGTACCGCTCCCATTCTGATGTAACACTCCACACCAGGGATAACATAAATAAAGTTTTGAATTTAGCTGGTGTGAATAATATCAGCTGGTTAAAATAAGTTTAACCCACCCTCAAGACAGTTGGGTTACACCATCTTTTTGTAGATCCAATGACGTGTCGGTCTATCTATAAGAAAGAGCTGAAATTCCACTTACTGACCCATTACAGGCAAGGAGGCAGGGTTCTAACCTTAAGTTGTCGACAGAGTATATTACGCTGTCCCAAGTATAATGTCGATTGACGCAAATGTAACTTCTCTATTGTTTGTTACAAACCTACAACATAGATACATTTTAGTGAGATTTCGCCTAAATTATATCCCCTTGATGTTAGGTCTTCCTTTTTAAACTTATGTGATCACCGAACTGTCACCTTGCACTTGTGACAATCGATCTACTCGAAATGATCTACATTTTTTGTTTTTTTGCTAATTCTATGGTGAAGAAAGGAAAAGATTTACTGTTCCCCATTATCCGTAAAATGAATTTTAAACAGTGTTGTGAAGCTTTATATTGCCTACAGTCATTGTCTGCTCCCTTTACATGTTTTTCTTTGGGATCATTCCCCTCATCTGCCCTGAAAAGAAGATTACATTGCCAATCTGACATTAAACTTGTAAATTAAGCTATTGAACTGTGTGTATATTCATGAATTATCATCATCTGTACAATATGAATAATGTTTTAACTTGATATTATTCTTTAAGAATTTTTGCTGTAATACATGTAATGCATGTCATTTTAATTTGAAATAACAATGGAAATTGATCTCTTTGTGGAATACTTTTTATGCCATCATTGTGTTTGCGAAATAAAGTTATTTCTAACTCACTGGCTGGCTAATAATCCGTTGCTATTTCCCTTGGGCCAAATGACAATATTGATACAGGAACAATTGCCCGATTTGGGCATTTAGTGGGAAACCAATGTATTTCGATACCTGGGCGTCAGTTACTAGGATGGAACTTTAACAATGGCGCTTTAATGTGCATCGCGTGATGAGGGGGCTCACTAACTCTAAAGAGTTCTGGAATACGCTTCACCTGTCAGTTATGGGAAGGGCACTAGTGGCACAGATGGTCTTCCTTCCACGGTGTTTGTATTTAATACAAAATGTGAGTTTTCCTTTACAAGAGTCCTTCTTTCAGACTCTGGATAGTCTCCTTATCTCATTGATATGGGCAGGGAAACTTAGCAGGGTGTCGCAATTGACTTTGAAAAGGGATATGGAGGAGGGCAGTTTAGTTATTGCTGACATCTGCCTATATTATTATGCTGTGCATCTCCAACATGCAGCTTGCTGGCTCACAGATAGAGAAAATTGGGAGAAGCACTTCCTCCAGGGTGGGGTGGAGAGGACGACTCTGCTGCGTCTTCAGATGAAGGGGACTGAGCCTATGGACCTCTACCTACATACATCGCCATACAGCAGGCCTGTGGAAAAACAGCAGTGAAAGGGATACTGTGTAGAGCCCACTTTGAACTACCCATTTGAACTTAAAGCCTTTCTACTCCATTGCTCGGGATATTTCCATGGACAGATGGAGGGAGGGTGGATATGGAGGGAGGGTGGACATGAAGGTGAGGGGGACCTGTACTCAAGGAAAACCTTTTTTTTTTGTTGTAGAGTTTTATATAGCGCGAACTAGACCCGAACCGAATCAGGTATCAGAGCGCTTTACATAGCACAAGTTACGTTTTTACATGAGGACAATCTTTCTTTCATTCCAGGAAGGTCAGGACCTATTCGAGGTGGGACAGTGTCAATTCTTACATTATATGCCAAAATAGACAACACACTGAGGGACTCTGGAACCTGTACCCTTCACAATGGCTCAGAGGATTGCGCTGATGGGGAGACGGTAGATCTGATTGCCATCTTCTGTGGGACACTCTGCGAGGACCAAACTAAGAGACCATAAAGCAAGGCCTGCATGGCAAACTAAGAGACCATAAGGCGAGGGCTGCATTGGGAGATGCAGTAATGAGATTTGTTGGAGGATGCAGACCAGAAGCATGCATGTGCCTTAGTGAAGAAGGTGTACTCTAATAATAGATTTAAATTGATTCATTTTAATTATTTATACCGTAGCATCGACCCAAACAGGGGGTCAGGTTGTCCTCATTGTAGGTAAGATGGGGCCACATTCTTACACTTGCCTCCCACTGTGTAGCGGTATATCATTTCTGGTAACTAGTAGGGCCCAGTGTTCCAGCTGCAGTGGGCGTTGTTGTCCCCTTGACCCCCAGTGCTCGTTATTGGTGTGGGGTGTTAAAAAAAAAAAAAAAAAACAATGGGCCTACAACATCACACAAGCTGCTCCAATTGGAATTGCCCCTTGCAAAGTAGAGGATTTCAATAGGCTGGATGGGTCAAATATTCCCAAGTGAGGGTTTGTGGATAGAAGATGGGTTGGAATGGGGAATTGTGGAGGAACATCATATGAATCTCATGCGCATAGATGAGAAAGTAGACGAAGATTTTGAGGCTTGGGGTGCAATGTTGACTGCCTTTAATGAATAGGTTATGACTGGCAGGGCTTTAGATCAGGGAGACCAGAACTGAATGGAATATTGACACCCATTGTAAGTGCATGACGGAAAGCTATAGTGACTCATTCCGCTAAACAGTGCAGTATGTATTTTGAGTTGGAGGACTTGCTCCAATCTGCTGGAGGGATAATTGTATACCTGTATTTTCTTATTAGTAGACTGGCACCTATGACCGTGCACTTTATTCTGTGTTGAACAGTACTAAATGCAAAAATAAAAGTAATTTTTATTATTATTATTTCTTGAATCCAATTCCATGTGTCTTTTGCAAATACCTGCATGTTTCATGTGCGTTTTGTTCGCGGTGAAGGTGTTACGCACTGGTGGCCAATTCCTCTAGCCCATTACTGAGGACAGCACGTTTTTGTTTACTTTATCCACTTGACAAGTAGCTTCAATCCCTTGCAGCACAAATGCTATAGCTACCAATGCTACAGAATGGTTGTGGGAAAAGATTGTCTGCAGCTATGGCATGATACACATGAAAATATTTATAATGTTCAACATCATACAAGTGGGTTCAAATTATGTTTTTATTCTAAAGCAGAGTTCTCTAAAGCAAATCAATGAGCTGTAAGCTCAGCTTATACTACAAACAGCAGAGCAAGTGCAAAATAACTTGTTAAAACATACCGCTTTTATTCCAAAGGGAATATATTGTTCCTAGTTAAGTGACATCTAGGCACAATATGTAATCTAATCAATAAACCCACTGCACAGGTCCGTGTCTGCATAATATCTTATTGGAGTACAAGAACTGGTTTAAATGTCCAGCAGAAGCTGCCCCAGCACATGGAATTACCCCATGCCCAACTAAAAGGCCTCATCTGTTTTAGCATTAATGATCATCAATTACCAGTCTTGTTTAGTCTTTTGATTCCTTTGAAGGCCCACTAACTGGAACAGAACAAATATGAGATAGTTCTGCTTGAAACGCGCCCTAAAACCAACTGATTATTTTCAATATATTTGGGAAATAATACTAGAAATGTCACACCAATTACCCAAATTTCCTTTCGGAGAGAAACACCCTACATTCCCCTGAAGAGTGTGAAGCTTTCTCACTGAAATACGATTTGAGTACTCAGTCTAGCGCTTTATCCACTTGACAGTACCCTTTTTTAGGTCTCGCCTGCCGATGCGCTTGCGCATTCTAGCTGGCGAGAGATATAGGGGCTTATCCAGAGTTTAATCAAAGTGGCGATTTGATGCAGTGCACGTGCGCTTTTAGGTCAATGCGCAAGCGCAATGAGTTAAAATGCGAGTGCACAGCATCAAATCGCCAGCCATCTGTTCCCCAGCTTGGTGCCGCCAGCAGCTATTCCCGCTCCGCTCCGCCCCCTGCTGCATCAAAGCGTGCCCTCTGACTCAGCCATTTCTCCTCCCCTTTCAGTTACACGGCCGCCAGGCCGTGTCTCCTTTTCTTTTAACTTTCCGAGTTCTGCCACGGCCGGCTGGCCGTACTTTCACGGCCACTATTATGCTTTCTATTGCACGCTATTCTATGCTTCCCCCAGGCCGTGTCTGCATTTGTCCTCCCCTAATCGCCTTTCTGTAGTGCCTCGCTTTCCCCATATGCTTGAAGGCAATCTGCTTCCCCGCCCCCCTAGTGTTTCTGGCTTTTCTCGCTTGTTTTCTTTGTGTTTGAGCAGTCCATACTTGTGCTCGTGTTTTCACTCGCTCCGCCTTTTTCACACTCCCACCCGCCCCGTCCCAACCCCAGCCAGAGCATTTTCACATCCGAACGCTGCCTTATCTGGGTTTATACATCATGCCAGCTCATGTTTGTGAGTGTTTCACACTGTACACTTTTGTGAGTACCTCACACCAGGGTTCTCATGTGTGGTAAAATCACACTCAGTATCTCGCATGCATGGCTCATTTGTTAGCATCTCGCACTAGTTTTCCATATTAATGAGCCTCTCCCACCCACGCTTCTGTTTCTAAGCCGTCTCTACATGAGGCTTCCTATGTTTGTGAGCATAACACACTATACAAAGCATTCCCACCCACTCACTCGCTGCCCTGCTCCCCCTCCCCCGCCCCCCACACAGCAATGCCAAGATCTTGTTTTGTTTGTTTTGAGATCGTGCTATGCGCATTTGCCTTACAGAACGCACACTCGGCATACATTAATAGAGGTTTTGAGCTTCATGTCACAATGAGGTTTAACACTGCGCTGGTATAGATTTTTGACACAAAATAAACCCTTTGCATGCAAAATAGGGTCAACAGTTTTCAAGCTACTCCCCCGCCGCTCACAATATGCTCCTTTCCTCCCACTCGCTCGCTGCCCTGCTCCCCTCCCACGCCCCCCACACAGCAATGCCAAGATCTTGTTTTGTTTGTTTTGCGATCATGCTAAGGGCATTTGCCTTACAGAACGCACACTCGGCATATGTTAATAGTGGTTTTGAGCTTCACGTCACAATGATGTTTAGCACTGCCTGGTATAGATTTTTGACACAAAAAAAACCCTTTGCGTGCGAAATATGGTCAACACTTTTGTATATGTCGCTTTACGTCACGTGACCTATTGTGCAAAATCTCAGCCTCACTTTCTACTAAGATAGTTGAGATGCTATCAAGCATAAATAAATAGCAAAAAATAGTGAAGTCGGACTTTCAATTGTTATGAACTACAGGACACTCCTCCATCAAATGCTTCGCATCTCAGTCACCTGAGAGGCATATTTGGAGCTTTTTTAGCCGCCTGTGCTTTACAGCACAAGTCAACATCTCGACAGGAATAGTAAGGCTCTATGTAAATAAATATATACATCCAGTTCGACCTCCCAGACACACAACCCCCCACACACACAACCCCCCCACACACACACACAACTCCCCACACACAAACACACAACCCCCCCACACACACACAACCCCCCACCCACAACCCCCCACACACAACCCCCCCCACACACACACACAACCCCCCACACACACACAACCACACACACACACACACACAACCACACACACAACCGGATAGCAAAACATAGCATAGCAAAACAAAACATAGTATAGCATAACAAAACACAAAAAACATAGCATAGCAAAACATAGCATAGCACGACAAAACATAGCATAGCACAACAAAACATAGCATAGCACAACAAAACACAACATAGCATAACATCACAAAACATAGCATAACAAAACAAAGCATAGTAAAATAAATTATCGCATAGCACAACAAAACATAGCATAGCAAAACAAAGCATAGCATAATAAAAGTTCAAGTTCAAGTTCAGGAATTTGTATAGCGCACTACTCACCCAGAGGGTCTCAAGGCGCTTGAGGAAGGGTGGGTGCATTACTTATCGAATAGCCAGGTTTTTAGTTGCTTTCTGAAGGAGAGGTGGTTCTGTGTAAGTCGGAGGTGAGTGGGGAGAGAATTCCAGGTTTTGGCCGCTAAGTAGGAGAAGGATCTTCCTCCCATGGTGGATCTGTGGATGCGCGGAATTGCGGCGACGAGGGCTTGATTGGATGATCGTAGTTGGCGGGTGGGTGTGTAGAAGGACAGTCGTGTGTTGAGGCATTCGGGTCCTAGGTCGTACAGGGCCTTGTGTGCGTGGGTGAGGAGACAAAACGTTATTCTCTTGTTGACGGGGAGCCAGTGGAGATCCTTCAGGTGACCGGAAATGTGAGCATGACGGGGAATGTCCAGTATGAGTCTGGCTGAGGCGTTTTGGATGCGTTGGAGTTTTTTCTGTAGTTTGGCTGTGGTCCCGGCGTAAAGGGTATTTCCATAATCCAATCGGCTGGTGACCAGTGCGTGGGTGACTGTCTTTCTTGTTTCGGTGGGGATCCAGCGGAAGATTTTTTTGAGCATGCGTAGGATGTTGAAGCATGAAGATGAGACGGCGTTGACTTGTCTGGTCATCGAGAGGGAGGAGTCTAGGATGAAGCCCAGGTTACGTGCGTGATCTGTAGGTATGGGTGCTGTACCCAGGGCCGGTGGCCACCATGAGTCGTCCCAGGCAGAGGGGGATGATCCTAAGATGAGGACTTCCGTTTTGTCCGATTTAAGTTTTAAACGGCTGTTCTTCATCCATTCGGCTACTTCTTTCATTCCTTCTTGTAGATTGGTTTTGGCGGTGTTTGGGTCTTTGGTGAGGGAGAGGATCAGCTGGGTATCGTCTGCGTAGGAGATGATGTTGAGGTTGTGTTGGCGCGCGATGGATGAGAGGGGACTCATGTATACGTTGAAGAGGGTGGGGCTGAGTGAAGATCCTTGTGGTACACCACAGATGACTTCGGTGGCCTCTGATTTGAATGGGGGGAGGTGGACTCTCTGGGTTCTACCGGCGAGGAACGAGATGATCCAATCCAAAGCTTTTCCTTGTATTCCGACGTTGTTGAGGCGATGTATGAGTGTACTATGACATACTGTGTCGAAGGCGGCGGAGAGGTCGAGTAGGATGAGGGCAACTGTTTCTCCGTTGTCCAGTAGCGTTCGGATGTCGTCTGTAGCTGCGATGAGGGCGGTTTCGGTGCTGTGTTTGGCTCGGAAGCAGGACTGGGAAGGGTCGAGGGAATTGTTGGATTCAAGGAAGGCGTCGAGCCGACTATTGATGGCTTTCTCAATGACTTTGGCAGGGAATGGGAAGAGTTAGATGGGGCGGTAGTTCTTAAGTTCAGAGGGGTCTGCTGTGGGTTTCTTCAGAAGGGCGCTGAGTTCGGCATGTTTCCAGCTTTCCGGGAAGGTAGCGGAGTTGAAGGAACAGTTGATGACATCGCGGAGATGGGGTGCAATGATGGAGTCTGCTTTGTTGAAGATGTGGTGGGGACATGGGTCGGTTGGCGATCCTGAGTGAGTGGAGTTCATCAGGCGGATGGTGTCTTCAGTGGTGATTGGGTTCCAGGCGAAAAGGTTTTGAGTGCTGTTTTGGTTCGGTGGTGGGTGGAGTGGTTTGTTCTTCGGACTGGTTTTCAAAGCTGTTATGTATGTCGGCGATTTTGTTGTGGAAGAAAGAGGATAAAGAGTCGCAGAGGTCTTAGGAGCGAGTGATGTCGTTGGTGCCGGCGGTGGGGTTGGTAAATTCTTTGACGATGTTGAATAGTTCCTTGCTGTTTTGGGCTTTGTTGTCGAGTCGATCCTTGAATGCTGATTTCTTGGTGGATCGGATCAATTGGTGGTGTTTGCGGGTGGCGTCCTTGAAGGTGGTCAGGTTGTCAGAGGTTGGGTTTTTTCTCCAGGTTTTCGAGGGTACGACATAACTTCTTGGATTTCTTAAGGTCATCGTTGAACTAGGGGGCCTTTTTGCTACCTTGTTTGATCTGATGGTTTTTCAAGGGTGCTAATACGTCAGCGCTGTGGGTGATCCATTGTGTGAGTTTGGTGGCAGCTTGGTTTGGGTCCGATGATATAGCAGGAGGGTTTTGGTTTAGCGATGTGAAGAGTTGGTCGGTGGTGATTTTGTTCCAGTTTCTTCGAGGAATAGGTTGTGGGGGTTGTGGGTCGTGTTCTTTTTGTAGCTGAAGTGAACGCAGTTGTGGTCTGTCCAATGGAGAGCTGTGGTGTGATCGAAGGAGATGTGTTTGCTGGAGGTGAATATAGGGTTGAGCGTGTGTCCGGCAAGGTGGGTGGGGGTGTCAACAAGTTGTCTGAGTCCGAGATTGGCCAGGTTGTCCAGAAGGGTGGTGGTGTTGCGGTCGTTTTTCTTTTCCAGGTGGAAGTTGAGGTCTCCCAGTAGAATGTAGTTCTCGGAAGTGAGGGCATGTGGGCTGATGAAGTCGGTGATGTCTTCGTTGAATTGTGTGCGGGTTCCTGGTGGTCTGTAGATGAGGGTGCCTCTAAGTGTGGTCCTGGGGTCGGTGTGGATCTGGAAATGAAGGTGTTCGGCGGTCGCTAGGTTATCGTCGGAGCAGGTCGTGATTCGGATGGTGTTCTTATGGACGATGGCAATGCCTCCTTTTTGGTTGGTGCGGTCTTTTCGGATGATCTTGTAAGCGTCCAGGATGGCTATGGCGATGTCGGGCGCTGATGAAGCGTTCATCCAGGTTTCTGTAAGGAAGGCGACGTCCGGCGATGCAGTGTCGAGTAGGTCCCAGAGTTCAGTGGCGTGTCTGTGGACCGAGCGGGTGTTCAGCAGGATGCACTTCAGGTGGTTGGAGTTGGAGCTGTGTTTGGAGGTAGTGGATTTGGTGTGGGTCCTGGTGCAGGCGAACTTGCAGGAGTGGCAGGCGAAAGGACCATGGGTGTGTCCTGGGGCAGCTTCGCAGCATTGTGGTGTGCGTCTGGGGTGAAGGGCAAAGAGGGTAGCGGCGTCAAACGTTATGCGGGAGGAGTGCGTTTTGCGAGGACCAGGGGGTCTGGCGCTGGGCGCGGTCCAGGCGTAGACGGGCTTACCTTTGGCGCGCCTTCGGCGCGCATGGGGAGCGTCCGCTGCGCGTAGGTCCATCTGTCATAAATGGATATTGGAGGGGGCGGAGGGAGGGAGGGGCAGCTGGGAGGCGGGAGCGAGGTGGGGGGACGGGCTGGAGGCACAACCACCAAATGGCAGCGACAACAAGGCAAACAGGACGAGACTGGGGCACGATGTGAAAATGCAGCTATGGGCATAATCAGGCACAAATTAAACTAAGGAAGCTATGCGGGCAATGCGAGCAGTGGAGCGCTATGATAGTACACAGGCACAATTCACAATTAAGTACAAATATTATAGGCAATGCGAGCGCTTGAGCAAAATTAAGCGCTACAAAACTGAGCAGGCAATTAAGCGCTACAAAACTGAGCAGGCAACAATTAAATGTGAGTCAGGCTGGTCAGAATTGTTTTTGGCAGCAGTGGGGAGCAAAGCGCTACGATACCAAGAGGAGATACCAGGGAGGAGCGACCGCTACTGCAGGGGTCAGGCTGGCACAACAAAGCATAGCATAACAAAGCACTGCATAACAAAACACAGCATGGCATAACAAAACACAGCATAGCATAACAAAACACAGCATAGGATAGCAAAACAAAGCATAGCATAACAAAACAAAACAAAGCATAGCAAAAGACAACATAGCATAACAAAACATAACAAAACATAGCATAGCATAGCAAAACATAGCATAACAAAACAGCATAGCATAACAAAACACAGCATAGCATAACAAAACACAGCATAGCATAGCATAGCAGAAAGCATAGGATAGCAAAACATAGCATAACAAAACAAAACATAGCATAGCAAAACGCAACAAAACATAGTATAGCATAACAAAATGTAGCATAACAAAACAAAGTATAGCATAGTATAACAAAACATAGCATAGCATAACAAAACAACAAAACATAGCAGAACAAAACATAGCATAACATAACAAAACATAGTATAGCATAACAAAACACAAAAAACAGCATAACAAAACATAGCATAACAAAACATAGTGTAGCATGACAAAACATAGCATAACAAAACAAAACATAGCATAACAAACAAAGCAAAACAGCATAGCATAACATAACAAAGCATAGCAAAACAAAACATAGCATAGTATAACAAAACATAGCATAACAAAACGCAACAAAACATAGCATAACAAAACATAGCACAACAAAACATAGCATAACAAAACATAGCATAACAAAACATAGCATAGCATAACAAAACAACAAAACATAGCATGGCATAACAGTTCAGTTCAGTTCAAAAACCTTTATTTCGGTAAAAGTTTACCATAAAAGACAATCATATAAAACAATTCATTTAAATCATTTGTACGGTGGATTGTAAAATTCATAAAAAACAATACTGGAAAGGAATCTTTGTGTTATAAAACAGGTCCATACTCAGTCTATATTTTGAGGTATTTCCTTCTGATGGACCAGAAGGCGCCCAAGTACTTGGCCATAGTGAACACAATATGGTCTGACAAGTCAGTTTTTAGGACTCTAAAAGCGGGTAGACACTTCTTGAATCCCAGATTCCTACATAGGGGGAGAATCCAGTACCTACGAATCCCACAATAAACTGGACAGAAAAAAAGAATGTGGAGCTCACTTTCCTCCGAATTTCTGCATGCTGGACAGGTACTACTTGGATCATGGCTCCATTTGGCTGTGAAAGATCTGATGGGGAGAGTGCCATGTCTCCACTGGAGATATAATTTTCTCAGTATAGTAGGATAAATTTTATCTAGAGTAGGTTCCATGTTGTAATTAACCTTGTGAGAAAAAAAGGAAGCTGTCAGGGACCCGGAATGTTGGTTGAGTATCAGGGAAAGTTTGGATTCTCGGTATGACCTGGCTAGGTCCTTTTTAGAGAGGGTGTGGCACATGTTCTGAGGGTCAGACCACATAGTTGAGAGACCCAAAGCCTCCAGTTCTAATTTAATAGATTTAAGCCATCTGATTTTTCCGGCACCTGGAGTGGCAAGAATCTCCCGGAGTCCTTCCCTGTAACTGGCCAATTCTGGAGTTGTCCATATTCTGCGCCAGAAGGCCAGTGGGCGTAGAGCCAAGTCCTCATCCAGCGGGCATAGGCCAAGGTCCATCCTCAGGGGGACAATGGGGGTGCTTGGTGGTAGCCCAACAAGATTACGAATAAATTTATTTTCCACCTTCAGCAGTTTTGATGTATTTTCATGGCCCCAGAGTTCAGATCCGTAGATGACAGCCCCCTTGGCCTGAGATTTGTAGATCTGTATTGGGGGGCCGATCGGCCTGATTGAGGATTTGTTGTTTGCCAAGAGCTTCATTATTCCTCCCGAGTGCTGGGTCAATTTCAGTGCAGCTTTCTCCAGGTGAGAGATCCAGGTAAATTTATCATTTAATACAATTCCCAGGTATTCAAAGGTTTTTACCCTTTCCAGCTTGGTATGTGTGATACTTGGACTGAAGTGGAATTTCTGTGGGGGGTTAAGGACCATGAATTTCGTCTTGGTGGCGTTGATTTCTAATCAATGGGCCTCGCAGAAGTCCACAAAGGCATCAAGAATACGCTGAATGCCTTTTGCCGACTTGGATAAAAGCAGTGTGTCGTCGGCAAACATGATCGCTGATACCCTCTCAGCGGCCAATTTCGGGGCGTCAGAGTTGGATACGCCCGCTAAGTGGGAGATTACCCCGTTGACATAGAGGCAGAACAGGGTTGGTGCAAGCACACCACCCTGCCTTACCCCCCTGCCAACGGGGAATTTCTCAGACAGCTCTCCCATCCTGCCGCATCTAACTTGGGCATAATTACTAGTGTGGAGACGTATTATCATATTCAAGAGACCTTAGGGGACCCCCAGTTTATCAAGGACCTCCCACAGCTTGTTCCTCGGGACCAGGTCGAATGCTGCCCTCAGGTCCACAAATACAGTGTAGAGGCTGCCACCCTCCAGCTGTACTGTTTTCCAATGTATCATGGCGAGACGAAAGACCTGGTCCACTGTGGAGACCTTCTCCCTAAAGCCTGCTTGAAAGGGGCTGAGGATGTTGAAGTCCCTGATCCACTCATGTAGGGGGTTTAACAAGAGCTTAGAAAAGAGTTTCTGGGAAACATCAATTAGGCTTATAGGCCTATAATTTACAGGAAGGAGGGGAGACCCCTTTTTGAAAATTGGCACTATTTCTGCCCCTAGCCAGGTGGAAGGGATTGGCAGACCTTTCAGAATAAAATTGAATAATACCCCAAAATAGGGAGCCCAGACTTTAGGTTCATGCTTGTACAGGTCGCCTGGGAGCCTATCTAGGCCCTGCGCCTTACCAGCAGACAGGGAGGAAATTGCCAGGGCGACTTCTTCTATGCTGAAACCATCCATGTCAGTTAGACTATTTTTGATTTTGGGGGACTCTCCGACATGTTCACTTCTTCCACTGTCACTGCTATGTGGATGATATAGGTTTTTAAAGTGTTCCTCCCAAACGGATGGCGCTATACAGGCCTCGACTGCTGCAAGTGGTTCGGCCGAGCCGTGCCTGACGATTTGCCAAAAGGTCCGTGAATCTTGGCGAGCGAGGGCAGCTAATATTTTTATCCAGTTCTCCTCATCCCATTGTATTTTTGCAGTGTGGAGGGCAGATTTATAGGCAACTCGTCTCTCCCTAATTGTGTTCGGAGTATCTCGTGCTTTCAATGATTCTAGCAGGAGGGTTTTTGCATCCCTGCAAGAGGCGTTGAACCAGGTCACTTCTCTTTTTTGGCTTACGCGGCCTGGCAACTGGGTTCAATACCTCTGCAAGATTAGTACATAGCTCCGAATGGATACTAGCAAGAACAACTAGTGGCGCCTGAGGGGCCAAACTACCCGTAGTATTGGTCTCTGATTTGCTAGCTGGGTGGTTCATGCAACACTCTACTTTTTCCAGGACAGGGGCAACTAGTGCATAGATTCTCTCAATATTATTATGATTTTCCAGCAATTTGGTCCATTTTATTCTACGCCTGTTGCTGGTTAGCACTAAGTCGGGCTGTGATGGTGCATTAAGGTCTACCTTATCTAATTGTCGGTAGGGGTTCTCAAATTTTAATGAGAGCAGGTTGTGATCACTATCATATCTGGTGATAACTTTAAAATCTTTCACCCTCCTCCAGCCCCTGGTTGATACCATTATTTAATCAATCCTTGACTCGTGACCCGGCCTATTAAAGGTGTTTTTAGGCGGGATATCACCCTCCATCCGGCCGTTACACGCCCTCAAAGAGTGACTGAGAGTGAGGGACATTATCTGAATGGCAAGAGGGGAACATGCCTTGGTCACTGGATCTATCAAGGTAGGAATGTCCCATAGGTCATCCTCCTCGGCGGATATACCTTCCATGTAGACAGGGAGTGGTTCATATTGTTGGTTAAAGTCACCACCTATGATTAGAGGGGAAGAGAAATTGTGTATATCTAGAAACTGTGCTAGATCTTCCACTGGGCCTGATGTCGCAGCAACCCCAACTGGCCTTGAATAAAAATTAATCAATACCAGCTTCCCACCACATGGCCATTCAAGGGAGACACACTGGAAGTCACAGGAATTAGTTTCCAGATGTGTGGCCCTGCAGGCCAAATGGGTCCCAATCCAGGTCGAAAGTCCTCCTGAAGGGCGGCCCTTTCCTCCCCATTTCGCTTCAGTGCTAAAGATAGCGAATCCCTGGCGGCTGAATTGTTCTCTAGCCCATGTCTCTTGTAAGAGACATATGTCATAGCCCTCTACTAGGTCTGTCCAGTCCGGGGTGTCTATTTTGTTAGCAAGCCCTGCCACATTCCAGGACAAAATAGAAATTATGCCATGAGCCTCTGGTGTGCTTCTAGTGTCTAGTGTTGCGAGGCGCTCTAGAGCTACAGATTTCCCACACTGGTTGGGTTGTGAGGTATCCAGTGAGTCACTATTTAATTTGAGGCTATATGGAGTATGGGAATTATGTTTCAGCCTCAGGTTAAGATCAGTAGTTGCGCCCTTGGGTGAGCATGTGATTTGCCTACCTGCCCCTACTCTAGGTTCATTTATCACTGTGTGGGCTGGTGTTGCTGGAAGAGATTTACCAACCATATGTGTATTTTGAATACTGGTTATTGGTGCAATGCCCGTGGACTGAATACGGGCGCAAACTGGGGTGGGTGAGGGGGGTACAGTGGTTATTGAGTGTGGAAGTCAGTCCACTTCCTCAAGACATCCATATCTATTGGAAGTTGGAACCCCATTCCATCCTCCAAATGTATCTGCCCACCAGTTACTTTGTACACCCCATGTATGGTTCCTCGGCTGCAACCTACTCCTATTCCCTCCCTGAGCTAAAGGGGCACATGGTGGATAGAAAAAAGTGAGGGGTCTTGCTGTTATTGATGCAGTTGAACTATGGTTGATCCATGAGTAAATGGTGTGTGCAGTGTTAATATCCTCAAACGAGATAATCACACAGTCACCGCAAATAGATTTTTGTGTGGTCCCTACCCAAGGTACTCTCCGTACCATAAGGATTTTGCTCCTTAGGTGGTTGGGTATTGGTTTGTTAGCGTCTAACCAGTGGATCACCTTATTCTTTAGAGAGGCAAAGTTTTCCTGCTGGTTGTACATCAGTTCGGTTACTCCAGTCAGCACCACAACATAGGGGCTAACCTCAGGGGGAAGATCTACAAATCCCCTTGATCGTATAAAACTGGTGCTGGCTCTCTGCGATGTTGGGGGATTTGAGTTCTGGCCATTTTTCCTCGGGTTGGGAGGGTCGGTGGGGACAGGTGCTCTTTGACCAGGTATAGCTAGGGGGGGTGGCGGAAGGGATGCAGCCCCCGGTTGTATGAAATTTGACATTACCCCGCTAGGAGGAATATGGGTTTCTACCTTGGTTCGGGGTTTGGGTGTTGGTTTTACCTTAGGTGTAACAGTGGAAATAGTAAGGGAAGAGGATGCAGCTGATGGAAGTGTGTTAGCGGTTCCTGATGACTTGGCCTTGGGAGGGGGCCGCGGATTCGCAGCAACTTGAGCAGTAGAATCAGAAAGTGCTGCTAGCAGCAAGGGTCCATTTGGGCATGTAATTTTGGGGTTCTGCATAGTGATGGTTGCCAGATTTAGTATACTTTTTTCTATTTCTAATAGCTGCGTTTCAATATGTGTGAATCTCTTTTCTAGTGGGGAAAGTAGTTTTTTTAATGTTTCCCAGACGATAGTGAGAAATTCAACATCCTTCCCTTTAATAGTACATAGAGGGGTTCCTGCAGTGTCACTTTCTATGGTAAGATCGTTATTCTCCTTAATGACTACTGTATGGAGGGGAATGTTTTCTGGGCATGTTACCAGGGTAGAAGATATTGGCGTTGGCAATTTAGCAAGGGGAGATACCTTTGTTGGTAGCTGCGCCTTCGCCACTTTGGCCTTTTTTCTTGAGTATGCCGAGGTAGGGTTACGCTTCCTTTTATTGTGTGGAGGCTTTTGTGCTTTAGGTAAACTACCACCTTTTTCTTGTGGAACAAGGGTGGGTTCGATTTTAGAGGAGGATAAGCCCTCCTCAGTTCCCTTCTTTTGTTCTACATTCGCACCCGGATGGGAATTTGGAGGGGGAATGGGGTTTTGTGAAAGTTTCCCCTGTGAGGGGGGTGTGCTATCTACCTGTGTGGCGTGAATATCGGCGTTTGTAACAATCAGGGAGGGAGTGGAGCCTAACGACCGTTCTGGTGTTTTTGCCCAGGCAATAGGACCAAGGGAGGATTTTTTGGCGGCAGTTAACTCAACTGACAGTCTTCTAGCAGCTTCGAGTTCTAATGATACCCTGTGTTGCATCTTGGTTATTTCGTTATCAATGGCAGTGTGGGTCCTGGTGATGAAATCGTCCAGGGTGCCATTTTTAAGTTTAGATTTGGCTGCTCTATCTCTAAACTCACGGGTTGCCATACTGGATTCGAAATGTGTAGTTTAGTGGAAAATCAAATGGGATGGCCGAGCCCAGTCTCTAACTGCCTCTAACGGCCTAAAACGGCCCGCTCTTTGCCCGGTCTTAGCCCCGGCCGTAGCCCCGCGCGCGTCCCGCGTTCGCGTTCCAGGCTCAGTTTATGTAGGGGAAGGGCTGGTGGAGGGGCGGGAAGAGGACCAGCTGCGGCCGATGATCGCCGCTCTGCACGCTGGTCCTCGCAGTCCCGCCTCAAGCCTCAGTGACAGTGTCCGCTTTCACAATATCCGCGTTGGTGCTCCAATGCACTTTCCAGGGACCCGGTGGTCAGATGCTGCAAGTGTTTTCCGCCTGCGAGCGGCTCCCGCGAAGCGGGGGCCGCGAGGCGTGGTGTGGCGCAGCGGCCGGCAACAGGGAGGAGAACACCTCTGCTATGCTCCCACAGGTCAGGAGAGAACCCAGGTAGCTTGGCTCCAGCAAGTTTTTGTCGGGTGGAGGGGCGGGAAGAGGACCAGCTGCGGCAGATGATCGCCGCTCTGCACGCTGGTCCTCGCAGTCCCGCCTCAAGCCGCAGTGACAGTGTCCGCTTTCACAATATCCGCGTTGGTGCTCCAATGCACTTTCCAGGGACCCGGTGGTCAGAAGCTGCAAGTGTTTTCCGCCTGCGAGCGGCTCCCGCGAAGCGGGGGCCGCGAGGCGTGGTGTGGCGCAGAGGCCGGCAACAGGGAGGAGAACACCTCTGCTATGCTCCCACAGGTCAGGAGAGAACCCAGGTAGCTTGGCTCCAGCAAGTTTTTGTCGGGTGGAGGGGCGGGAAGAGGACCAGCTGCGGCCGATGATCGCCGCTCTGCACGCTGGTCCTCGCAGTCCCGCCTCAAGCCTCAGTGACAGTGTCCGCTTTCACAATATCCGCGTTGGTGCTCCAATGCACTTTCCAGGGACCCGGTGGTCAGATGCTGCAAGTGTTTTCCGCCTGCGAGCGGCGCCCGCGAAGCGGGGGCCGCGAGGCGTGGTGTGGCGCAGCGGCCGGCAACAGGGAGGAGAACACCTCTGCTATGCTCCCACAGGTCAGGAGAGAACCCAGGTAGCTTGGCTCCAGCAAGTTTTTGTCGGGTGGAGGGGCGGGAAGAGGACCAGCTGCGGCCGATGATCGCCGCTCTGCACGCTGGTCCTCGCAGTCCCGCCTCAAGCCTCAGTGACAGTGTCCGCTTTCACAATATCCGCGTTGGTGCTCCAATGCACTTTCCAGGGACCCGGTGGTCAGATGCTGCAAGTGTTTTCCGCCTGCGAGCGGCGCCCGGGAAGCGGGGGCCGCGAGGCGTGGTGTGGCGCAGCGGCCGGCAACAGGGAGGAGAACACCTCTGCTATGCTCCCACAGGTCAGGAGAGAACCCAGGTAGCTTGGCTCCAGCAAGTTTTTGTCGGGTGGAGGGGCGGGAAGAGGACCAGCTGCGGCCGATAATCGCCGCTCTGCACGCTGGTCCTCGCAGTCCCGCCTCAAGCCTCAGTGACAGTGTCCGCTTTCACAATATCCGCGTTGGTGCTCCAATGCACTTTCCAGGGACCCGGTGGTCAGATGCTGCAAGTGTTTTCCGCCTGCGAGCGGCACCCGCGAAGCGGGGGGCGCGAGGCGTGGTGTGGCGCAGCGGCCGGCAACAGGGAGGAGAACACCTCTGCTATGCTTCCACAGGTCAGGAGAGAACCCAGGTAGCTTGGCTCCAGCAAGTTTTTGTCGGGATAACAAAACATAGCAAAACATAGCATAGTATAACAAAACATAGCATAGCATAGCATAACAAAACACAACAAAATATAGCAGAACAAAGCATAGTATAACATAACAAAACATAGCATAACATAAAAAAACAAAGCACATAGCATAACAAAACATAGCATAACAAAACATAGCATAACAAAACATAGCATAACAAAACATAGCATAGAATAACAAAACACAACAAAACATAGCAGAACAAAATAAAACATAGCAAAACATAGCATGGCATAACAAAACATAGCAAAACATAGCATAACAAAACATAGCATAACAAAACACAACACAACAAAACACAACACAACAAAACAAAACAACACAACAAAACATAGCATAGCATAACAAAACACAACACAACAAAACATAGCATAGCAAAGCATAGTATAACAAAACAATACATATAGCATAGCATAACAAAACACAACAAAACATAGCAAAGCATAAAAAAATAGCAAAACAAAGCATAGCATAATAAAGCACAACAAAACAAAGCATAGGATAGCAAAACTAAACATAGCATAGCATAACAAAACAAAGCATAAGATAGCAAAACAAAACATAGCATAGCATAACAAAACATAGCAGCATCACAAAGTGGTTGCATCTCAGCCACAGACTTCCTGTCTCACACGCATTACGTTAAACATTTTACATTCACACGGAGCCTTTCCTATGCACTTTCAAAGGTTTCCTACTCTGTACAACTACCATTGCTGCGCCCACACACACTCTGCACCCACACACACTCTGCACCCACACACACTCTGCACCCACACCCCATCTCCCACTCAGCACCACCACAGCACGCAACCACAGCATCACTCAGCGCAACCACAGCATCACTCAGCGCAACCACAGCATCACTGGTTCAAATATGTTCTTTCAATGTTTCAAGCTGTTTTCAAGCTTTCACGCTTTATTACAAATCACAAAAAGATGTTAATAATACACTTCTGTTCTTGGATTTTCGTCACAATAAAAAACACTGAACATAATCTTCACAAAAGTTTAAGCTACTGACATTACAAATTAAATAAATTATTTAAGTATTAATTATTTAAAAAAATTAAAAGCCATTGTTATTTGAAATATCAATACATCTAAGTCGCGTAAATACAAAACATGTTGAATTACAAATGCTATAGGTGTCACATTTGCGAAAGTTATAACTATTGGCATTGTAAATGACAAAGCTATTAACTTAGCTATTTTAAAAAACAACACAAATAAAAAAAAAGTCATTTATAAGACCAATAGCTCAAACTTTCCTAATGCGAGACCTGTTGCATTTCCAATGCTTATTTTTACTTCTAGCTTTGTGTGGTGGGCACCTGGGCCACAAGGCTCACAGAACTGCAGAGGATCACCGCACTGACATATGTTCTTGTCTGGAACACGGACTACTAATGTTGCCAAGCAGAAGTAGTGGTGCTCACAGAGAGCACTGTGCTCCATTCATCAGCCCGATGTGTGCAAGGCACGAAGGACTTCTCTTTGGCACCCCTCAGTCATAAGGCTCACTGTTCAGTTTTTTTCGGTGCCAAATGCACGAGATTGTGATTAAAATGGCAGCCTAAGATTCACCCCACATCCAGCAGGCAGAACTAGTTTAAAGGGAACGGGGTCCGGAACAGCAATGAAGTGCACACAGGCATATACATCTTTAGCAGAGGAGCTTTGCAGGGGAGCCAACAACTTGTTTAACGTGGACATACCATTCACCTATGTTACTATTAAGCTTAAACACATGCAATCTTATCTCATACAGGAGGATGGCTAAGGAGGATCAACAGTCATTAACAAGGGGAGGTGGCAGGCACTGTGCCCAAGGAAATGTACGTAAGGGGCAAATGCCTGTGGCCTAGAATCATTTTTCTACCACCATCAGTCAAGTCACAGGACTGAGCTAGTATCTGAAATTGTCACTCACTTTGGGTGAGACCCACTATCAGTAGAGTTAAGCTCTTTTGATGGACCATACAGTCACCTGTGGATCATCTGAACTCCCACAACATTGTGAAGTTCTCTGGAGGAAAAACATAGGGAAGGCTAGAAAAATACTTCGGGGGTAGGGCGGCACAGCTTCACCAAGACTTGCAGAGCTTTGTCCCCATATGTTGTACACCACATAGCCCTAAAGAATTGAGGATGACTATACTATTCACTTCCACATACTTAGGGCCATTGGAATAATGTGTTTCAGCATATTCTGCCTAATGTGAATGCACCATACTTGCCACATAATTCAACGTCTCAACCATCACTTCCAGATTTAAACAAAAATAATTTTGCTTTTAGCTCAAAAGAATAAAAAAGTTTCTTTAAAAAAGCCCATTATGTGTGTGGCAGACCACATTCAAAGTTTAATTTGTCACTTTTTAGTTGTGGATTGCTGTATTCAGATGTTACACTGGCACTAATAAGGTGAAGCGTTTCCCCAGAAAATAATATTATTATGTTAAAATGACAAAAATTAGAAATAATACTGCCACAGAATATGATGCACCATAATTTGCCTTTTCATGCCGCATAATTTAGTCAACCCATTCGCATAATTTGGTCCTCCAATCCTGCATAAATTCAGGGACCTTGAACAAAAGACAAATTTATATAACATATTTTTTATGAACACCACCTTGATATCACAGGAACCTCCTCAAAGTTGTAAAAATGAACTACTGCAAAGGTTTGAAGATGCCACTTACAAATGGAAAAGTACAGAAAAGATGAGAAGTGATGTACCTGGAGCAATAACTGAAGTCTGTAGATTATTTTCAAAACATTTCTCAGAGGATTCCATTAGTGCCCTTTAAGACAGCAGAAACATCCATAACCGTGTGCCAGAAAAAGATTTGAGACAATCACCCAATGAAGCTAAAGGAAAGGCCACTCTTTACCTGCACTTCTGTGTCTTCCCCCAATTTTCCAAATATTATCTTATCATATATTTTTTCAAGAGAGCCACTTTAGACAGACGGCTCTTTGCACAGCTCGACTCTCATGCCTGTAGCAAGCTTCCTTAAATATATGCAGTAATAATCAAATGACTACAATCTTAAACGTATATAGTAATGATCAAATGATAACAATCATTAAACATATGTAATGCTTTACATGATGACCCACATAACCACTTAGCTGCTGCATGTTACCAAACAAGACTATATCATTTTTCTTGGATTACTACAGGGTTAATACAGTTTAACAAAGAGTCTGAAAACTGTAGAGTACTTTGGCTATTTGTGAACTGAGAAACATGGGGCAATTTTCCATCAACAGATAGGTCTGATTTTTACTATACACAGCTATGCCCCAAGTCTAAGAAGAACCACAATGACAGTTTTAAAAAGGTACTTGAACAGAATATCCGTAGAATAATAGAGGAACACAATCTAAACTACCTCAGTGAAAAAACATACAATAGTGAAACTAAACAATAAATAATATACCTGGTAAGTGCAAGCGAATAATCTTTTCCATCTCACTGACTATTTCTTGACGGATTGTGAAGTCCTCATCAGATATGCCATGCTCTTTGGCTGCTTGCAAGAGAGCAGTGCGGAGTGCTGCCACCTGGGCAGGAGAAGGGGGCGGCAGGCTTCGCAGTTCATTTTCTTCCTGCTTTTCCTACAAAACATTTGCATTAGAAAGTCAGAAGGCGTATCTACAAAACTAATGTTTATATATTTTTTCAAGCTTGGTTTTTGCTTAACCAACAGAAGCTGAATAAGCTGTGTGGGAAAGACCTAACTTCTAATTGCAGGTACTCACATTTTTAGACGTGCACCGAGTCAACTGGACTATTTGGGACCATAAGAAACATTAAGAGTAAAAGTAGCCCTCAAACATGTGGACTACTCTCCATTGAATATTATTCAAAAGTACACCTCAATTCCACAACCCACGTCAACTGCCTCTTCCAGTCAAACGTTTTCAATCCCGAGTTATCCCTAATCAAACCCTATCCTTTGGATCACATTTAAATTTTATTTCTTAATTGCCCAGAATAAATTACGGGAAATGTCAAATACTTCAAATGGAATGATATATCTGAAATTCAGCATAAGTATTCAAATAGCGAACATTATAGACTCGCCTAAGTTAAACAGAGTGGAACGCATCCTCACAATCTAAATTAACTTGATCTCAACCTGGACAGTACATCATGACCATATTGCTTCTTCTTTCAAGGGACAGGACAGTGCACATTCTGAATAACACTAAATTTAATTTTTCAACTTTTATTTGAATTTGCCATTATGCTCTTAGAACATATACAAAACAAAAATGGAAAAAGTAGAGGAAAACAAACAGAACAATGTAATATAATAAAAATGTTCAGGGGACTATAATCTATTTGGTTCTGCAGGGGGTTTTTTCTTCTGAGTTTTATACAGCGCAACCTTGACCCAAAGATATCAGAGCACTTTACATGGGCACCAGTCACATTACACAAGGTCACATTCATTTTTGTTAGGCATGAGGAGATTAAGTGATTAGACCTTAATCACAGGATATTGAGAGTCATTGCGGAGACTCTAACCCGGTGCCCCAGATTTGAGATCCACTGCCCAGCCCGTTTGGCCACATCCTCTCTCTGGTTGGGCTTATTCCACAGTCCATCTCATGACAGAGATTTTAAAATTCATGTCTGTTGAAATTCCAGCTAGGCTGTGCTTTCAGTGCATGCTAAAAGAAGTTTCACAGTTTATTAAGGAAGGGAAAGATATTAAAATGAAATTAAGTACTTTCAGACATTGGTATTGTGTCTATTAAGTGCATTTTATGGCTTAGGTGCAGAAACCTGGACAAGGTAATAAAGGACCAATACATTCAGTAAGGGCCAAATATAGATGCAACATGTGCATGCTGCAAGAATAACTTCCATATGCATCCACAGTCTTGATGAACATTTCCAGTCATAACGAAAAGAGAAAAATGATTGAGTGAAGGCTTGAACTGAAATAAAGGCCGAAGAAAAGTGTGGCAGATTGATAATTTGTAAACAGTTTGTAGTGTAGTTTCTATTTTCCCTATAGGCCCTGCGCATTGGAATAACAAACAGCAGTGTAGGTGTAGAAGTGCGGTCTTCCAGGTCTCTACTGACTATGCTAAACTTAATTGGGTTTGTTACCAACTAGCTCAGAGGTCAATGGAAACTTTCTTGACTGAATAGAGAGTGATCAGCTCCCCTGGCTCAGACAAGAAGGGATTCAGTTTTCCAACAAACGCATAAACATGACAACTTTGCTCCTTAGAATAAGAGTCAATCTCTAGAGTCGTGTGAAACAATAGACAGCTATTTCACTCAGTCAGATGTGCAGATTACTTTCACCAAGATGCAGAGAATAGAGAGACGGGCGTTTTAAAAAAAAGGTATTATTTATTGAACAGTCTTTCTTCTCATGCAAGAGAAATGAATTGCCACAATTGCAAGACTTGTTATTATAAAAAGTGCGTACAGTAAAAGGAGGATTGCGAAATAATACTGTAAAAGCATTGATATGGTTTCTTAGCCATACAATGATTAAAATGAATAAAATATATACATTCATATATACATTTAGCTAACGTACTCAACTGGTGCTTCTAACTACGCCTACCCCAGTGTACCTGACCTAAGCCTAATACGTGGAAGGGAGTAAGTAAGTAGCAGTTTAAGTTAAGTTGGTTTTGCCAAGAGTTTGCTGCAAGAACTCTCTGTAAGGGTTTAGTCAACACTGTACCTCTGGAACAGAATGTTGGAATTCTTGTATCTCCTCTCAGGACTCGATATCCCAGTCACCCGCAAGGGTAGGCTGGAAACCCCGGAGCTGGATTTTCTCGGCAGGAGAAAAGACAGCGTCTTTCTCAGCGCATCAAGGAGGAGGAGGGGCAGCGTCCGTGGGCTTCTCCCATCTGCTGGGCACTGCAAGGGACAGCTGTTCTGCTCCTGTATTCTCTACCACCACCGCTGTCGCGTTTGCTTAAGGCAATGCTGGTATTATTTATACCTGAAAGGTGCCTGGTTTGACGTAAGTTTTTGGACATAAGACGTCAATAAAGATGTCACTAAGAACCGGTCGTTCTTACAGTGCTCATTAGAGTTCTATTACTAATCAAAACATAGCAAGCGGGGCTTTCCCAGGTTGCTGGGGGTTTTATGTGGTGAAAGAACTCAGTGTGTAATCTAGGAATCTAAGATAGTGGCTTCTGCTGTGTCATCTACTGTAATGAGCTGCAGAGGCGAGGTTCTGAAATATGGCTCTGATCGTTTATGCCAGAGACGAGTTTCTGAAATATGGCTCTGATCGTTTATGCCATTATAGGGGTATGGATGGATTATAGCCGTATTGGGGCATAAAGTCACAATATTGATCGGGGTCCTAGATTAGAACACGACAAGTTTCACAAAGGTTTCTAAGGCAATTCCATAACACAGCTGCAGAGGGCAATAGTTTGTGATTGAGTTATTTAGGTACAAACTTACATAAATATGTCTCCTCACATCTCAAAACTTCAATCGTTTGATATTCTTAGAGCTCTGGTGAACTATTTCTCCAACATGACCGATGGTCCCTTGCACTTTCCCTTCATTAGGAATAGACCGCTCAGGACAACTGGAGTAGTCAGAAGGGTGAAGGGGTGTTATCCTGTTGGGTCCTCAACATCAACAAGCTTCTTGTCTTATATTATGAACATGATCTTTCAGGGTCTCCAACAACTTTGACAAAAAATGCTTGCCACAATGGACAATAATAGCAGGGTCTGTAGCGT
Organism: Lissotriton vulgaris; assembly: GCF_964263255.1. Classification (NCBI taxonomy): domain Eukaryota; kingdom Metazoa; phylum Chordata; class Amphibia; order Caudata; family Salamandridae; genus Lissotriton; species Lissotriton vulgaris. Next base: position 380,901,460 of record NC_141685.1, read on the forward strand.
TTGGTGTCCTACTCTGGCAGATATATCCTTTTTATAGTGTAGGCAACTGGGATACTGATACTTGGAAAAAATGGACAGAAATCGAATGTGGCCTAAGTTGCTGTAAATATACACTGAAATGGTCTTTCTTTCAAATCAAACTTTAAAAAATAGATCCAATTATACTCTGCGCAAAGGCAGAACTAAGTGAGGCCCTCTTAGAAGCATTTAGATTCAGATCAATAAGCAGTTGGCTATAAATTCTTAACAGGTAAAGGATAAGATGGTTTATGAAAAAGCTTGAGATAAATGGCAAATTCCAAAACTGTACCGTTGCTCCCACAACTGGCATTCCTCTGACCCAATCAAATGTCTCTTGTAATAGGTACCAGCGGTGCCAAAGGCCTTGTGATCAGAGAGGCTCCCTTAGGGCTGCAGTATGTCTTGTGACACCCTAAAGGACACCACACCTAACACATACACACTGCCATTGCAGGCTTTGTGTTGTGGTGTGGCTCAACTAAAAGAGTGGACATGGCACACCTTCCTGGGTGAAATGCCTACCTACACACCACTGCCTGTTGCATAGATAAATCAACCCTCTGGCAGGTCTTACAGCCCCAAGGCAGGATGCACTATACGAACAGGAAGGAACCAGTCTGACTCCATTTCAAGCTGCACAGCTATTTCCAGCCAATGAATCCAATAAATCAAATTCGTATTGAACTTTTCATTTCATCCACTTTTACTCGATTAGTTTAATGAGTTATGGAGAACATAGCATTGTTTCAATAATTCAAACTGAGAAAGTCATTTTGCGCATTTAGTCAGTGTATTGTATTTTTAACCTTGTATTTACTTATGGTCATTATTAATTTTTTTATAGATACCCCTGACGAAGGGTTGTCCCGAAATGCATTGGGTGTTTTAAATAAATCGTGACTTGTGGAAACACTTTGACTCTCCTGTGTTTGTGTGAAAAACGAGAGTGCATAAAAGAATGAGTAAAATAAATTTAAGGAAAACTATGGATAAAAAGGATTAAACTAATCGAGTAAAAGTGGATGAAATGAAAAGTTCAATACGAATTTGATTTATTGGATTCGTTGGCTGGAAATAGCTGTGCAGCTTGAAATGGAGTCAGACTGGTTCCTTCCTGTTCGTTCTAATAATTGCAGCGCAATTGGGCGGAGCAAGCTTGCACGCTGACAAAAGTTGAATTGGTGAAGACTCAGGAAGCAAAATTGAAATGGAGTAAACATCGGTGTGCATCTCACCACCATTGTCAATTACAGGATGCACTATACCACAGGTGAGGGCATAGCTGCATGAGTAATATGCCGCTACAGTGTCTGAGCCCATTCAGGAATACTCTAAGTGCAGGTAAGCCATTTTGAGCTCATGGGCTGGTAGTTTGTCAACACTAACCCCACAGATCCATGATGGCTTTACTGAAGACTGAGAAATTTGGTATCAAAGATCTCAGCCTAATAAACCTACAGTAATGCCAGAGATCGATTTATTATAAAATGTATTCTGAGGGCATCTTAGAGATGTCCCTAACAAACAACCTACTTCCTTTCAGCTCTCTGAGGTCAGAAACAAAGGCTGCTCTGGGTGGAGGCGCTTCTCACCTCCCCCTAGCAGGAACAGCAATACTTAGCAGGGAGCCTCAAAGACACACACCTTGTGTTCTGCTGATTTTGGCAGCTCCAACTTGTGGAGATACGTGCCCCCCTATCCTAGCCCCACTTTTTGGCTGCAGGACAGGCAGGAAAATTTGTAAGCAGAGTGTCCACCTCAACCTGGCACATCCCTAGGATAGGAGGAGCTGAGATGCATCACTCTCCTGAAAATTCTCCATCTTGGTTTGGAGAATTAGGCCAATAGAAATGGGGATGTGCCCCACTTCCCAAAGTGAGAAGGCACCCAAAGTGTGTAGTCACCCTAGGGGACTGTAGCTATTGGCTACTGCCCCTGACCTCAGGAACACCCTTAAATGTAGTGTTAAAGGGCTCCCCTGAACCTTGTTCCTCAGATTTGATGACCTACATAGATGGATTGAAGAGCCTGGCAAGAGTGGAGAAGAAGGCTACAAAGGATTTGGCCCTAACCCTACTGGCCTAGAGAGGGAGAGGATGAGTTGTGTGTCATTCGCGTAGGATATGTTGTTGAGTCCGTGGGTTTTGGCAGGGGTGTATATAAGTGTTGAAGAGGATGTGGCTGAGCTAGGATCCTTGTGGTACTTCCACAGATTTTTTTCTTGGGTTTGGAGGTGAAGGCAGAATTTTTGTGTTCTTCAGGTGAGGAAAGAGGAGATCCATCTGAGAGTGGCTGCTTGGATACCTAGGGACAGGAATACCCTACTCCCTTTTGGAAGTAGTCATCCCAGATGCTTTAAGGAGAACTTACCATATGGGCAATGCTTAAGAATCCACAGAAATTGCTCACGGAAAGAGGACTACTTAGTGAATGGAGAACGTTATGTAAAAAAACGGATACACAGAGGGTATCCTAAACAACTTAGCAAGAATGTCCTCAAACGGGCATGATCACTGCCAGAGGCAGTTTGCTGTCCTCCAAAGAGAGAGAAAAAGAAACTCCTTTGACATGTGTTTTGAATTTCTCTCAGATGACCAACAAAATCAAGAAAATCATTTATTCTACTCTAAAAATCCTCAACACCTTCAATATCCCAAAACCTCTATTTGCTTTCAAACAGGACAGAAAGTTACACCAATATCTGGCCAAAGCGGCCAGATAAATAGAAGAAATTTCTTTACTGTAAATGCTGGGACTACCACCTATAATGGTACACTACAAGTGCAGTAATTACACAGCTTGCAATTCCACTAAAAACAGTAAAAACGTACTGACCAATAGGAAAATATGGCATCAAAATGTGTTTTCTAACTGTAGCACAAAGAACGTAGTATACTGTATTTTTAGGTCGAGCGTCAGCGAAGGACCTATTGTCAGCGGTTTCGGGGGAATCTGAGACAGGAGGAGGGTGTTTTCATAGATCAAGTGCTCCTCTATAAAGCTTCTGTGCTTATTGCACGTTAATCTTTTACCTTTGCTGTCTCTCCAGCACATTTATGAGATTCTTTGGTAGGCTGGTACTAAGCCTGCAAAGCTGATCAAAAATATACTTCCAAGTGCTTACAGCTAAGCAAGAGACCCCACTTTAAATGGAATGGGCTGTTGTATACAAACAAGCACATTAAAACTCCTGTTTAGTGTGGGTGAGGAGGGCAAGTAACATAGCCTACTGAGTGCAGCAACAACCTTGCCCATCATGCGGTGCGTTGGCAGGCATCTTAAATCCGGACCATTATTAAGAGTTTAGGACATCCTAAACTTCCCCAGTCGGCCAGAGCTGCCGACTTTGGAGCTGGGGAACCAGGTTCGAGCCTCAGCGTCAGCTCACCATCCTGTGATTCTGGGCAAATCACTTATTCTCCCCTTGCCTGTTAAAAATTAATGTGTCCGTCTGTAACGTAACTGGTGCTCATGTAAAGCGCTCCAATATCTTTGGGTCGAGTTTGCGCTATATAAAACTGAAAAAATAAAAGAATACATTTGGGGTAGCCACTTTTGTGAATTTTGGACCCAAAAAGTAAAGCCATGATCCACTTGAGTACTTTAAAAAGATACATAGGAAGAAAACAAAAGAGTTAATGTCCACACGTGCGGGATCAGACTGGGTCAGAATGCATTTTGCTAGAATACTCTGCCTGCCTGACAGCAAAAAAGTACTACAGGGCTACCATTACAGTTAGGACAAATCAAATTGGTTTATACGTGGTACTGCTTATCTAATATACTGAAAATGACAAAGACAAAATAACTTAATTGGCTTTGGAAGTCAAAAATGTTAACATTAAACCCACAACTGGAATTCTCCTTGAGCAAATAAGGGTCGAAAATTGGGTTTATAGATTTTCCTAAGATACGCGTTAGCGGATTGTGAGCTTCAAGAATCTGCTAATTGTAGTAGAAAATAGCAAAGTTTCATTATTGAGGAGATGAAATAACATAACTACAATATTGTAAGGTAAGTGCAGAGAGGGACGCAAGGATTTACTCTTATCTCTGCATTTACGTACCTTGAAAGAAAAAAAGAAAATATATATATATCACCAAGGTATGTATGTGTGGAGTTAGGTATAGAAAACAGAGAAACTTAGTTTTTGAGATTTGTCCCTTGATCTTGTTGTTGAAATATTCTTTCCAGTCGATATTCATTTTTCGATATTGCCATCCCACACCAATATGATGAGGGCCTTCCACGTATGACCCACAACACCGCAGTGATTTGTTGAAAGGAGCAGCAAGTGATAGCATCTGTTTCTCCCTACGAGAGTTACTTGCTGAAGATTGCCATAGGACTCCGCAATCTGCTGTGGTTTGAAATTAACCATTCATCATGGTATAGAAGCAAACTGACCTTTGGTCCTGGTAATTTTCTAAGTACCAGCAAGTGCTATTGGGATTTGGAAGAGTGGAGTCAACGTGTTAAAGTGCTTCAGTTTGTACATTCTAGGTGCTGTGCGATTTCAGAGAAAAGCCCAACCATGTCAATGATAGATACTTGGTCTATGTTGTTATTTCGAATCCTGATTCAGTCTGTCTGAAAGCATTCAACATCAACAATAAGCAAACGAATTGTGCATTTTATCATTGAATTTCCTTAGATCCATCCTGTAATGGAGTTACTCCAACTATCCCTAGACCCAAAAGAGAATACCGTCTGTCCACTTCCCCATATTTATGTTTCATTACTGTAAGGAACATACACCTGCCTCCCTCCTCTCTCATTCTTCTATAATGCTTCTATCCAACTTAGAGTTTTCAATATACCAGTTTCTTGTGAGATAGCCACCTCCATCAATTCATTCAATCACATCCATCTTCCATTATACAAATCCATTCCATCCACCCATATCAATTTTCTGATTTTCATTTGCCCATGTAATGTAAGAATGATGTGATATTTGCGTAGGGCGAACCTAGCCGAAACACAGCGTAGGACTAACCAGGGTCCAAGGAAAAGACACATTTAATATAAGATTGGAGCGGTAGATAATGTCTAAGCCTGAAAGTGTGCTGTTCCAGCATCATAATGTATTGTTCTTTTAAAAAAAAATTGTGCTTAGATGCAGAAGTTCTGGTCAATTGTTGGTAAAACTGGTGACTTTTCGGTCACTTCAGAACACATTTGTGTCCTAGCTTAGGGTTGCAAACAGTCTGGAGCACGTTTTGAACAAGATCAATAACACAATCAGGTGAATGCTGCTAAGACAGACAGTATTTGGCTCTTGGATTATAGCGCAAGATCAGGGTCTTCGACTCACACTGGCTGGGTTGCTTTCACTGACAGGGGGCTGTGAGAAAGTCATGGTATCATGCGTGGAATTCAGATATCATTAAATGGGTCCGCTTATTGCAATGATCCTCCTACCATCTTGACCACTCATTCAGAATTGGCCCCAAACTTAAGGAGACAATTATATTAAACTGCATTTTTAGGTCTCGCCTGAGCCAATGCGCTTGCGCATTGCTCCGGTGAGATTATAGGAAGGGGAAAAGAACAGTCTACCAAAACGGAGGATTAGACACAGTTCATGTGATCTATGCGCGTTCACAAACCAGCCACGTCACACACCACCATTTGTCTGTGCCTCGCATCAGACTTCAAAGACTGCAGCTCCCCCCCCAATCAGACTTCAAAGGCTGCTGCCGCCTCCCCCGCCCCCTGCATCAGACTTCCAAGGAATCCGCTCCCGCTCCCCCGCCACAGCAATGCCGAGAGCTTATTTTGCTTGTGTGCTTGGATCTTCCTTCCTTGGCCCTCGGTGTTTTCCGTGTTCTCCCATTCAGTGCCTTCTTGACCCCGTACTGGATTGCTGTCCAAGCCCCAGCAATCGCTGCCTCTATCATTATACACTCTCCCTGTGTTTTCCTGTTTCCCCTTGCTTTTTCCCGGCTCCATCATTCTGTGCTTTGAAACTAAACACGCTTTGTAGCACTCAACCCTGCGTGTTCTTAGCTTCAGCATCTGTGCTGCTGCACCACATCACTCAGGAACACCACCACATCACTCAGGGGCACCACCACATCACTCGGGGGCACCACCACATGACTCGGGGGCACCACCACATGACTCGGGGGCACCACCACATGACTCGGGGGCACCACCACATGACTCGGGGACACCACCGCATCACTCGGGGACACCACCGCATCACTCGGGGACACCACCACATCACTCGGGGGCACCACCACATCACTCGGGGGCACCACCACATCACTCGGGGGCACCACCACATCACTCGGGGGCACCACCACATCACTCAGGGGCACCACCCCATCACTCAGGGGCACCACCACATCACTCAGGGGCACCACCACATCACTCAGGGGCACCACCACATCACTCAGGGGCACCACCACATCACTCAGGGGCACCACCACATCACTCAGGGGCACCACCACATCACTCAGGGGTACCACCACATCACTCAGGGGTACCACCACATCACTCAGGGGTACCACCACATCACTCAGGGGTACCACCACATGACTCGGGGACACCACCACATCACTCAGGGACACCACCACATCACTCTAATACGCCATCACATCACTCAGCCCAACCACATCATCACTCAGCACCACAACAGCACTGTCCTTGCTTGCTACCAATAAGCATTGCCATAGCCAATAGGACTCGCATTAGGAAAGTGTAAGCTATTGGCTTTATGAATAACAATGCAATTAATTTATATATTTTCAAAGCCAACACATATTAAAAAAAATTGTCATTTACAATACCAATAGCTCCCACTTTCCTAATGCGAGACCTGTTGCATTGCAAATGCTTGTTTATCCTTGTAATAAAGTCTATGTTGGCTAACCAACCCAACCGATTAAAAACAGGATTTTGTAGCATAAGTCACAAGTGAGATGTAAGCTACAGAGAGCTCCCATGGTTCACCACTATGAAATATCAGGCCATACAAACAAGCATTTGCAATGCAATAGGTCTCACATTTGCTTGAGTTGGAGCTATTGGCATTGTAAATGACAATGCCTCTTATTAATTTGTTTTGAAAACCTGCAAGCGATGCATAAACACGCACTTTGTACGTATAGTCCTTGCTGATGAGAAACAATGCTGGCAGTAAAAGAGATGCCTGCCTTACTTCTCATAAGCATGCACAATAAGTACAAAGTGTTTGTTTACGCACAGCTTGCAGGTTTTCAAACTCATATATAAAAGTTTTGTCATTTACAATGCCAATAGCTCAAACTTTAGCAAATGCGAGACCTATTGCATTGCAAATGCTTGTTGTAATTTGGCTGTAGTTAAGAACCTTTCCAGGTTGCTAACACCTGACAAAGAAAAATGTTTTTATTAAATAATAATGACAAAACACTACTCCAATTTTCTAGGTCTGATTGAATGACCTCTGTTGGTATTCTATTGGGGCAAGCAGTCCGGGATTCTCGACCATTCGTTGTTAGAAGGTTTCAGCATGCTTACGTAGGACTCAAAATCCTTATTAATGTACAGGGCACAGTAGGGACAGGTCTTTAACCCTATAAAGACACTACAAAGGCTTTTTATTTTTCGCACGGGTTAGGATATTCTACCTTATGATTATGTTTGTGCAAGCCTGTCGATGTTATGGACCTGAATTTATGATTTCCCACATGAATTGCTATCTTAAGGGCTAACCAATTTGTTTAACCATCTTTTTATACTACTGCTTTAGTGATCGTATGTACTCAGCTTCGTCAGTACTCCAAATTATTGCCTTTTTCCATTATGAATCGGGCTGTCAGTGTAATTTACAAACCTTTTTTTTGTGGGATTAACTGCAGTGGATACAAGTGCAAAGATGTTATTCCTTAAAGATTCCCAATAAACACACCAGTGACAGAAATCTCACTTTCCTTGCTTCCAAAATGGTGTTTTCTGCCCAGATATTTGTTTAACACCCTGAGTAGTTATTCTAAGCTATTCTTCGCATTATCATCTCAATATGCTCATCGTTGTGCTTAGCCATGGTGAACAAACTGACTTCCATGTTTAAGCAGAAACTTTGCGGATCACGGTCAGTTTGGTCTACCAGTGATTTGAAAATAAGAATATATATATGAAATTTGACACACAAATCAACGTATAGTCAATAATTGTGTTGTTGCCAGAGGACTTAAAAGTGTATGCTGCTAGTTGGTCTGCTTTGTTATTCCATTTAGTTTACAAAAACCCAAGTTCCACAAAGTGTTATGAATGGGTTTCCCTCCATAAGAAGTATTGATTTTCCGAACAATGTGTGGTGGAATATAAAAAGAGATCATCCTCCATGTCATACCCCATGTTTATACTATCCACAAACAAGTTTACATTAAATTCTTGTTCTAATAGAACAAGTTGTATGGTATGTCATTGATTAAGGTCTTTATGCTCATAGTAAATTGCTGAGCTTGATGTTTATCATTAATAGAACTGGAAGGAATATAAATGTTAACCACAGTAATACATTTTTTGTTTTTACATTTAATCACAGTTGCCAAAAAATACTTGGAAATCTGGATAGTTTTCATACTGCCTACTTTTAGGTAATTCCTACGTGAGGCAAATACGATGAGTTTGCATTTACAAGTCAGTTCTGGTTGCAGGGGGCTCCAATGCATGAGTAATTTCTATTATTTTCTCAATGTTAACGTCATTGCTTTAGAAAGCATATTATGTTCTGACTAACATCTGGTGAACCATGTACAAACTCCATATGAGGCACTAGTAGACAAACATTACATTCATGACTCCGGATTCCCATTACATTTTTGAGTAGGCAAACACCACAGAGAGATGTGTTCCCACTTAACCTTGCGCATCATGGAGCAATGCAATGCTGCATTCATATTCAAAGTGCTCTGAAAGTAGGTTTTATCCGCAAACATTGGAAAACGTTTGTCTCCCTTTAATATTTGGGAAGATTGTTACAGCACAGTCACGAAATGCATAAACACCAGTTTAGAGTGTGTGCCAACATAAGACTTTCCCAACAACTGTGACAAAGGGATAAATATTGCACATGCCAGCAGCTTAAGAGTGAGAAAGTGTGATTGGTGTTAGAAGCTGAGATTTACTGTGTTTTTCTAGTGCGGCGAGTGCTATATTACAATTAAGGAATACAAACAAACGTGAAACTGATACTGTCAATTCATTACAACAATGCATAATAAATACACGTTTAAAACAGTCACCCCATATGTAACAACTACAGACCCAACACAAAGACACTGTAGGTAAATGTAAAGTGGGGTTGAATCAATCTGGTATTGGCTGGCCAAGAGCACTCACACAGTATAACGACGTTATACATTAATTATACATTATACATTAATTATGAGGGGAAACTGCCCAAATATAATCATTTGGAGAATCCATCACTCATTGAAAGTTGGACAAAAAAAAAGACGACCACATAACGCATTGGTCTGCCACCACATTCAAATGCCCTGCAATTTAAAGCTGCTATCAGAGAGACTACAGGAGGGAAATCATTATCGTTATAAATTTGATAGGCAGAACTGCTGGAACATTTTGCGGCCAGAACTCTTCAACTACAAAACACTTTATCGCCACACCCGAAATATCTCGATTTGCCTATGGAAGGTGCCCTCCACATAGCAGCAGATGTCGTCAAGCCCCACCTGAGCACTGTCTCCAGGCTGCTCTTGTGCTTGTCCAGCGGACGCCCAGTAGCACTCTTGCAGAGCTTGTTGAGCTCCTCAGCAGCACGGCAATACTGGGCCTGCTCGTCACCGGCCCCGAGTAGGTCACCTGGATAAACTTGCAGAGAGGCTTTGCCAGGTCCAACTCAGAGGTCTTCTTCAACGGCACCGAAATGAAGGTGGCCATAGTAGCGGCTGAAGTCTGCTGGGTGCCGCAGTGATCACAGGTTCACACGAGAACCAGGAGCAGAGAGTGCAGGGTAAGGTATCGAGCACAGACTCGCACTTCTGACTAGGACGATCGCTTGGAACCGAGAATCCAAGACGCATTCATATAAACTCTTTTTTAGTGTAGAACGTCTGCAGCTTAGTTCAATTCCCCATACCAAATTGGCTACTGCCCAACAGTATCACGTTCCAGTGAAGGGCAGTCTAGCCCTTGTTTACTTCCGTGACGTCAGGGTAAGAAGGACTCTGGCACCTTCGGCTTCTGCCTCACTTTACCCATTCTCTGGGTGTGGTGCCCTGCTTTCGTTGCACCCACTCAGAAGAAGACGGGGCAAGAGTGACGGGAGGGTTTGCCTCATGGTGTCATACAGGAAAAGCGACAAAGCGCTGCTTAGTCCGTCTTAGGAAATATGTAGGGTTGTTACTCGTCCTGAGGTTTCTCGGGCAGTCCCGGTTTTTGGAGGTTTGTCTCGACGTCCCAGTGATTTTCACAGTTTTAAATGCGTCCCAGATTTTGAGGGGAGGTTTGAATGATGCTTAATAGCAACATTCAAACGTTCGAATATGCCCTCACTTCCACAGATGCCTTTAAACTCAGAAACATCTTAAGTGATTAATTATGCTTTAAAATGATGTCTTCTTGTAAATTAACACACACGCGCACCACAGCGAACATGTGTTTTCAAGCATGTGTTTTCAATTATCGCGCCCGTGTCTGGGCACGATAATTGAAACCACATGGCCTTTGGAGTGCGTGATAGACACCAATAGGCCATGGGTGCAGCCGCCTGTGGCCTATTGAGTGCAGACTTTGGGAAACACACGCACTCAAAGGCCAATCGCGGATGCCATAGGGAAAAGCACACACACAAGCGTGTGCGAATCAAGGCTCTATTTCTAAACCCCCTACAAAAGGGCTTCCGCCTGCGCAAGCAGTGGTGCGCACTGCAACACAGGGCACGAGCCCTAAAAATGACATCAAATGGTCAGTCCTGTACGTGATACCAAAAGGAGTCAAAGCAGAACTGATTGAAAGAACAGAAGCTCGAATGACTAAACGATTTCACACAGCGATACAAGGTCTGAATGAACATGATGTGTGAGCACTCATCAAGGTATAATATATTACGAGAACAGTTCTTGATGCAAGACTTTGCTTTTGTAACTGAGGTACAAAATCACAATACTATAGGTTTAGATGATCATAATCTGTAATTACGTTTTTTGGTGTTGTTCCGTTATGTTCCTTCTTGTTTATTACAATTTTTCGACTGATTATTGCATGCCATTATTAACTTAAATGTACACTGCATGTACTTTAGGAAAGCCGAAGTCCAACCATATATATTGTTCAGGCTGGGGTCTAGACCTTTTGGGAACCGCATGGTACATTTCACCAGATCGGAGAATCAACAGATACACCGTAAAACACATGTGACCCCCTCCTTCCTCCCTCCTAGATGGTGCGCTAGCACCAGCCTGATGTTTCAGCATTACTTTCTGAAATAATATACATCTCGGCCAGCCCGAGATGGTTGGCCACATCCCAGTAGGACAAATATAATGAAGGGCAACCACACACTTGACATAGATTTCTTGACCTTAGTACTACATTAAGGCAGCCCAGTGTGAGAAAGTGCCATCTTTCTTGCATAGTATGCCCCTCAATTTTTGCTGAACTGCTGGTATACATTGACTGAGAGTGCCCTGGGCTCCGGCCAATCAGGTGCTCAGGGCCTGTGTTCCTTCCCTACAACTGTGTTGAAGCTAAAACCCAATAGGTACCCAGGGCATTGTGACCTGAGAAGACCCCCAAGGGCTGCAGCACCTATTGTGCCACCCTTAGGGACCCTGCACCCTGACACACACACACTGCCTTTGGAGGCTCAGTGTCCTGGTGCAGAACTAAACAAAAGTCGACATGGCACACATCCCTGTGTTCCCTGCCCACAAACACACTGCCCTGGCATACATCAGTCACCCTTCTAGCTGGGTGCCCAATGCCAGTGGTGTGGGCACAGGTGCATGAGCCCTGTGACCCTACAGTACCCAGGGCCATTACTGGGCACTGCAAATGCAGTGATGCTCTGATTGATTGATTGATTGATGCCATTGAGAGTATATGGTGCTGGGAGGTTGTCATTACGAACTCTACAGCACCATAATGGCTACACTGAAGACTGACAAGTTTGATATCAAACTTCTCAGCACATTAAACCCACACTGATGCCAGTGTGGGATTTAATGTAAAATGCACTACAGAGGACATCTTATAGATGCCCCCTGAAACCTAAGCTACAATCCACGTCTTGTCTGAGAAGCTGCCTAGGCTGCCACACAGCAGACATGCTGCTGGACCCCTGGGTGGAGAGCCCCCCGCTCTCCTGGGCCTGCAACAATGCACATCCTGGGCGAGGTGCTAGGTCTCCTTCCCGAGGATGGGCAAGAGGAAGCTTCAAAGGCATACAGCCCCCACCGGTTCTGACCCCCACTCTGGCGGGAAACCCTACGTGAGGAAAGGGGGTGTGCCACCCTGTGCCAACTCCACCCCTCAGCTGGGAGAGGCGAGGTGAAGCACAACTCCGGGCTCCGGACATCTTGAGGATGAGGAGCCCTGCCCAATCAGAGATAGGCTCCTGCCCCCCTCCCACAGGACAGGAGCAGGATAGGGGGGTGTACTCACCTCAGGACAGGGACCCATTGGTCTCTGCCCATCCCCTACCTGTAACTTTAGTATTTAGGGGCACCCTGAACCTTCCTTCCTCAGATCCCGATTTCGAAACAAGAAAGAAGACCTAGAAGAAGACCACCTGATGTACAGCTGCTAACAAGAGGACGACACCAATTGACTTGGCCCCAGCCCTACCGGCCTGTTGATCCTTGAACCTGCTCTTGCTATATCCTGGTGTCTCCTGCAGGCGGCAACCTCGAGAACCCCGAAGGATCTGCCTGCCTTGAACCTCTTAGAGACTGGGACTCCCATGAGCAGTGGCTCTGTTCAAACAGCAATACCCCTGGTGCCAGCCAGGAACCGCGAATCCAGCACACTCTGCACCCACCGAGCCCGGCCTGTGCCCGAGTGGACAAAGACCCTGAGGACGTGTCCCCCCCCCCCGGCGATTCTGACCTGGAATCCAGTGGCCAAGGACCCTCATCAACAACCCAGATGATGCCTGCAGCCTCAGAACCAGGGACCCCTCCAACCACAACCAGCAGAGGGTAAGATTTCCCGACGTCAAAAGACATCCCTGCACCCGGGCCCCCCGGCCTCCTGTGCCCAACTCCGGGGTGCCTACCTATCCTCCAAGATCCCAACTTACCCCTCGAAGTGTTGGTCGCTCATGAAGAATCTCCGTCCCCGAGCCTGCAGCCTTTGTTCCCTTTTCAAGATCTCCATTGAATAACATTGAGCGCCCAATGGCTCAAAAGCACCCTGCAGCCAGCTGCCCGAGTGCCCCTGGCAGTGCAACCTTTGTCCTATCCTACTTCCCCATTTGCCCTAAGCAAGTAACCAGGAGCCCAGCTCCCACAGCTGCATGGCGTACTAGCCAGCAGCCACCAACCGAAGGCCCCCTGCCTCTCATTGGATAACATTGGGCCTAACTACCTCTGCACCCGGCTGCCCCTGTGCCTCTGAGGGTGTACCAACTGTACCTACCTGACCCTGGGAGACCCCCCCAGAGTCTAAGCCCAGAACCTTACCGCTGCCAGTCGAGTACTTACCTTAAAGCCTATAACTCACTTTTCTTCCATTGGCTAACATTGCCTGCTTTCACTTGGAAATTCTTAGAGAGTTTTGGAACTTTAAAATACTCATCGAAAATCAGCCGAACAACGAATTCCGACTTACTCACCTTTTATCAGGAGAGACCTCAGTGCTGCATCTTTTAGCCTGGTACTGATCCTGAAAAGTAATTTTAACCGTACTTACCAGTAACTTGAATTTCCTTCCATAGGATATCATTGCCTGCTTTTTGCTGAAAAAGTTTCCAAGTGTCGATTTTTTGAAACTTAAAAATATTCTTTAAAAATCGTGCCAACGATAAAAACGAAATTACTTGCCTCTTTAAGACAGATGTCCCAGTGCTGAACCTAGGAGCCCAGCACTGGATTACAAAAGTAACGTGAACATACTTTACCTGCAAATTGAATTTCCTTCCATAGGATAACATTGATAATTTCACCTGGAAAAGGATTTTAAGTGTCAACTTTTAAAATACAATATTATTCCTTAAAAATCACTACTGTAACCAAAACGCTTTTACTCACTTGTTTACAGGAAATGTCCCGGGACTGAATCCAGGATCCAGTCCTGTGGTTAGCAAAGTAATCTGAAAAGTAATCAATTGCATTAAACTAGAAATTCCCATTGAGCTCAGTTATATTGTGTTTTAAATTGTGTTGCCCACTGCAACAACTGTAACTATTGCATTCAAAAGTCTATTGTCTATTTGAAAAGTATTTAACTAAAGTAACTCATCCTGAGAAAGTATACTTTGATACCTTGTTGGTTCTAAAAATAAAACTACTATATCTTTTGATGCAAAACAATTGGTCTAGAGGTCAGTTCTCAAGTATGTGAGACCATTTGCTGACAGAGTGGGTACAACAAATGCTTTACACGGTCCTCTGATACTGCCTTACTGCTCGACCAAGCTACCACTTTAGAGATTAAGGTTATATCTAACTTTAGCCTCTGCCAAACCTCTGGGGACTCTGTGCACACTGGACCTTACTTTGGTCCAGTATATACAGAGCCACTTTCTTACACCCAGCGTTTCCAGACACGTGTCGGAGATTAGTGAGCGTAATTTCTAGGGTGCCACATTATAATCTGCAGAGTGCTGGCATGGCGCCTTCTTACTCACTGAAGATGCCACAAGTTTGAGCGAGGTCATAGCCACCCGAAAGAGGCCAGTGGACAATAACTTCATGCTTTAGTAAGGCGCAACCCACTGCGGGCACTCAATAGCATCTGCCATTTGTCAGGAGGTTCCCAATGCTTTCTGTGGATCTTTCCACTCCTGCTAATATTAATTATTTGTTTCTGTATAGGGAGAGCCAAAGAATTTAGTGGGAAGGAGCGATCCCTTCACCCCTAGGGTTACTCAGTAAGAGTTTTCTGAATTTGACTTAATTTTGTTTGAAGAGCTCCAAAGGTATTATGCATGCTGTTTTGCTAGCACATGTATTTAGCACACCAGGATATAATTACATTTGGAGGGTATATTTTCATCATATTGGTTACACGTGTTTATGCTTTGTGCATAACACTTGGTTTGAATTGCTTGGCTTATGCCGTCTAACGTCCTACTTGCACCGGAATTTATCCGAGGTGCGTCAGTTATTACGGGACAGATTTCCTTATACGATGGACATTTTATCTGCTACACATTTCCTGGCTATGGTGATTTCATGCCAGAAAGTGGTCTGAGGTTGTCTATACAGCACCCCGATGGTCCCAGCATGGTCTATATTTGCAGAGGTTCCTCTGCACACCAGGTGCACTATGCTTGTGGTGGACTGTTTTGGCACAAAATTTTGGCATTTATGGGCATGCTATGTCGTTGGTTTATGTCCTCTGGTTCTAGAGATTAAGGTTTGGTGTGCCGCACCTGCATTGTATATAAACACACACAATGAGCCTTCGATGTGTAAAAATATATGTATCATTTTTAGAATTACATATATACTGATAGAGTCATTTTATCCCTTTAAAGCTAAAGGATTCACAATCCTTATATAGCCATGAGGAGGTTGGAAATTAACTGGCCGAGAAGAGTCAACTTTTTTCAAAAGAGGAGTCTAAAACATATGAAAAAGAATTTTCGATATGAGGATCACCAGCCTTAAGTAATATATGGACATTAGGCAATCGGTTTATTGAGTTTACAAGTGGACTAACTCAAGTCGGACCCAATAAAAAAAAGAATATACCAGGGTCGTCTGTGTAGGATAAGAGAATATATGAGGACAGTGTGTTTTGTGTGGGAAATTTGAATAATCATGGAATTTACACCCCACAAAATGAATTTAAAAAACTGATTCTACATTCTAAAAGTGTTTGGTTATTCTTTAACCACACATATTCAATTTGGTCAATTATATCAAAGTTCAATAAAGTTCAATAATAATTGAGATATTATTGTAGAGATAAAAGTGCAGCACCTATCCCTCAAAAGTCATATCTTTTTGTTGATTCTTGTGGATGCCTATGTTGGAAGAATGCGATGAGTGTGTGGTAGAAGACCATATCTTAGGCGGTTGACAGATCTTAGAGGATCATAGCTGCAGTCGATGAGGGCTTGGATGTCATTGGTAGACGAGATGAGGACTGTCTCAGTGCTGTAGTTGCTGCGGAATCAGGATTGGGAGGAGTTGAGTAGAAGGCTTCATTGCAGATAAGAGGAGTTATTGAATGATGAATTTTCTAATTCTTTGGCCTGGAGCAGGGAGAGCAGTTGGTAGTGATTGAGTTCGCTGGGGTCTGCCGATGGGGTCTTTAGTAGGGCGTTGACTTCTTCATGTTTCCAGTCCTCAGGGAAGGTGGCCGTAGCAACCGAAGTGTTGAACAAGGAGGTGAGTATGTGGAAGATTCCGGTTTCACTTAGGTTGAAGACATGGTGAGAGCATGGGTCGGTTGGGGCCCCTGAGTGGACCAAGTTCATGATGGAGGAGGTGTCCTGTGGGGCGAGCTGGCTCCATTAGATTAGTCGGATGTCTGTAGCATTCAGGGCCGGACTGGGAACCAAATCCGGCCCTGGCAAAGTGCTCAGCCACCGCGCCCCCACCCCCCCGGGGGCTGTGCGTGCCGCCGAGCTCTGTGCCAGGGTCGGTTTACGGCCGATTTTGTTACAGGGCCGAATTTGCAGCTATGCTGCAAAAACGTCCCTGTAACAAAAACGGCCCCCCGGGGCCAAAAAACGGTCCCCCACCCATGCAGCGCACCGGGGGATTGCCCGGTGCCCACTACAGCCAGTCCGGCCCTGGTAGTATTGGTAGCGGGGTTTGAAGACAGTGACTTTGAACTGGGATTTGAAGTGTCTGCAGATGTTGGTGATCTTGTCGTGGGAGAAGTTTGCAAGGATGTTGCAGAGTTCCTGTGCACGCGTAATGTTGTTTGTTGCAGCTGAGGTATTGGAAAATCTTTGATGACGTTGAAGAGTTCTTTGCTGTTATTGGAGCTTGATTCGATGCATGTGGCTAAGGCTTTTTTCTTTGAGTCTTTCAACTGTCTGGTAGAGGGCAGTTTTGAAGGCGGTCCTGTTGTCCATGTCCTTGCTGGTGTGCATCTCCTTTCCAGTTGTTTACAGTGTCGTTTAATGGTTCACAGGTCTTCAGTGTACCAGCTAGCTTGCTTGGTGGACCTTCTGTGGGTGTTGTTGCCGACAGGAGCGATGATGTTGTCGCAGTTGGCTTCTGACATTCTGTTCTAGGAGATGGGGTGGGTGGTGTTGAGGGCATTGATCAATGTGTACTTTTAGACTTTGCTCCAGATACGTTGCGGGATGTTGGGCAGAAAGGAGAAGGAGGGCCGTGAGCTGGTGATGTTAGTGGACAATGGAATGGTTAGTCCAGGTAAGTTACAAGGAGATGCTGTACCTGATGTTGTCTATGGAGGTGATGGTGGAGTCTAGCATGTGGCCTGCGGTGTGCGTGGGGTGGGGACGAGTTAGGAGAGTTCGATGTTGTTCATGCAGTCGAGGAGGTTGGTAGTGTTTTTGTCATTTAGGTCTTCGAGATGGAAGTTGAGGTCACAGAGGAAAATGCAGTTGTTGGAGTCTATGGCGAGGGGGACTATGAGGTCAGTGATGAAGTTGCAGAAGGCGGGACGTAGGCCTGAACACCAGTATGCGAGGGTCCCCTAAGGTAGTTTTGCTATCTGTTTGGAGTCAGTAGTTGAGGTGAATGATGATGATCCCTCCGCCAGGCTTGGTGATGTAGTAACGAGGTCCAAGCAGATTGATGTAGTTCAGGATGATTTATTGTAGTAGGTAACAGGATAGGTAGATCAGCCCCAGCATGCTGCTCAGCCCACTCAACTGTGACTTCTCCTCACAGGCTCCCAACATTCCTAAACGTATCATCACTGCAACATTTCACTGGCTGAGTAAATGGTAAAATGGTATAACATTACCATGGACAGAATACTAGGCTACTACATATCCCCCTTTCTTATATAGTAAGTAAGTAAGTAAGTAGAATCTTTATTCGGTTTCAATTTACATGAAAAACCATAAAAGTATTTACACATTGCATTAGATCATTTAAAATACATTTTAACAAAACTAGTACAGATTTAATGTGAATTCATTTAAAATTGGTATCGTTGTTCCTTAGTCCAAATGATCAAACATTGTTATATTAAAGATTTACTCTGTGTTTAAAAATACTTTTAAAAAAGTACTCACAGTTTTACATATATGTTCGGAGCTTAAGAATTGCAGCCACAACATGGCAGGACGACATTTTCTAAGACCTAAGGTTCTCAACAGGGGGATTAGCCAGAGCTTGCGATGTGCGGAATAGTACTTGCAAAACAATACGGTGTGAATCGTTGACTGTTCAGATGTTTCATCACACGGACATACCGTTAAGCTTTCTTCCCAGCTGTTTCTATTAGGAAAGGCTACAACCCTGTGAAAAATATTCAGCCTGAATCTTGCTAATAGAAAGCGTTCAAAATGTGAATCAACGTAAGTTAGATAGGGTTCCATTTCCAATGTAGTCATAACCGCTAAGGAATGTTGTACTGATGGTTTCTTGAACTCTGAGGTGATACGTAACTCTTCAATATGGCTCAACGCCCTTGCCTTTAACTCTTTCTTTTGGATTTCAGCAATTGTTGTGGGGTTGGAGTAGTACTCAGCCATCCCTAAGTCAGTAAGATTTTTTACGTATCTTAGCCAGTCTATTTTTTCGACGTGGTCCAGTGTCATACAGTCTGCAACAATCTCTTTGGTAAAAGTGTTTTTTGTTGACACCCAGATACGGCGCCAGAGAAGTACAGGTTCAATCTTAGCCAAGTCCTCAATGTGGGGCATTCCCAACTCTGCGTGACAAGCAAAGGAAGATACTCGTTTTGGGACGGCCAGTAGAAATCTCATGAAGGTATTCTCCGCTACCTTCAAGGCTTTTGTATTTTTATGGCCCCACAGGCCCGCCCCATAAAGTGTGATGGAATGGCATTTAGCTTTATAAATGTGGAGTAGTTCAACTGGAGGCTTTTTCCCTAATTTCTGAGCGAATTTCTTAAGTGCCGCGATAGAGCGCAAAAGTTGGTCTTTACGGGCTTCTATAACCGCTTTCCAGTTAAGCTTCTCGTCCATCATGATCCCTAAATAAGGGTATTGGGGGGTTGATTCTAATTTTTCGTTATCAAGGAAGATGCTCTTTCCATATTTCTTTGTTTGGCCTGCCACCATAACGTATGTCTTTTTTATATTTATGTGAAGATCTAGATTGTTCATAAATTTGGCATAGCTGTTCAAGACTTTTTGTAGCTCTCGTGGGGTGCGTGCTAAAATCACCGCATCATCTGCGTACAAGAGCGCGGGCACCAGGCGGTCTTTCACGCGGGGCAGGTCCAAGCCCCCCCTTCAACATCTCTACCTCAAGACCATTGGTATAGAGGGAGAAAAGAAAGGGGGCCAGGACACATCCCTGCCTGACGCCGCGCTCTACTGTAAAGGGCTCTGACAGTTCGCCCCGTACTCCAAAACGCACCCTGGAGGAGGCGTTAGAATAAAGTTCTCTAAGGAAGGTTACAAGAACTGTATCTATTCCCATGTCGATCAGAACTGACCATAGTTTTGCGTGGGAGACGCAGTCAAAAGCTGCGGAAAGGTCGACATATACCATATACAACTTCTCGCGCTTGGCCGACACATACTTTCCCATCAACAGGGCCAAGTTCAGGGCTTGTTCCGTTGTCCCGAGGCCCTCTCGGAAACCATACTGGATATCCGAGAGGGTCCCGGTATCGTCCGCCCACTCCTGTACGCGCTGGAGAACCACTCTGCCCAGTACTTTCCCCAGCAAGTCCAGGAGTGAGATCGGGCGATAACAGGTCACCTCCTCTCTATTTCCCTTCTTAAATATGGGTACCAGAATTGATTGGGTCCAGGATGTAAGTAATCCACACTTCATTGTGGTGTCAAACACCCTTTTTATGATAGGGGCCCACAGATCTAATTTAAATTTGAAGAAATCGACTGGTACCCCATCCGGGCCAGGGGCTTTTCCGCTCTTACTTGCTTTCACTGTGTTTATTACCTCATATAGTTCTACTTCCAATGGAATTGGAAATGGTTTGCCCTGATTTAGTCTATTGTTTCATTCTGTTAAAGCTACTTCTGGGGGTTTGCCAAAAATTTTTGAAAAATGGTTTACCCAGGTTTGTCCCTCAATAGCTACTTCTATATTTGGCTGGTCCTTTGTATCCATCAGAAAGGGTGCTTTCACCACCTTCCAAAATAATTCGCTGTTTCTACTTAGTGAGCTCTCGTGGAGCTGGTTCCATAAGGCTTTCTTTAGTTCCTCTTTCCTCACTTTACATGCCAACCTATATGCTTTTCTCAGGGTCCTAACCTCCTCTTGGTCTCTAATAGTTTTTGTTAGCGCTCTCTTTACATTTTTATGGACTGCTGAGCAATCGTGGTTAAACCATCCTTTTTTCCTAGCCGTGTTCTCTTTTTGCTTCACAGTCAGGCATTCATTTACCTTTTCTAGGATCACCTTAAATTGGAATAGGACTTCCTTGTCTCTTGCCTCAGTGTCTAAACACTTCAGTATTGCTGGGTACGCTGCAATTACTACCTTATTTGTTAGTTCATCAGGGTCTATCTTCCCCCACCCAAGAGTATAACCATTAGTTTTTGTAAGTTGTATATTATTCTGGGCGAGGGTGGTCATTAAGGTTTGTGCTGATAAGTGGCCCTGGTCCATAATGAGATCGAAGGCTAAAGCAGCGTGATCACTTAATGTGTTTATTTTAACTTTAAAATTCTTGGTCCTATTTGCAAGGGTCGCTGTAGTCAGAATATAATCGATTGTTGTTTCGCTTCCCCTTCCGAGATAGGTAGGGTCCAATTTCCCACAAAGGGGATTTATTTCGTTTAATATTACTAGGTCCAAGCTAGATAGAGTTCATTTAAGAAATCTCCCACCACTGAGTGACTAAAATGGGTTGTTTGCTCATCTGTTTCGTGCCCCATACCGCAAATGTTACTATTTAACCTTTGCGAGAATCAAGAGGGAGAGAGAGGACCAGAAAGCTAGTCCAGATCCTCGGTTTATGTCAGTAAATCAAAAAGAGACTAGCTAGAGATGTGGTTAGTATGACATTAATATTGTTATTGTCATAGCGACTCAGTATTGTTTTGCCAATTAGTGGTGGCACCTGTTGGGTGTCTTTAGAAAGCCCTCACCCACCAACCTAGTAGGTGGCATGCTTCATCATCGGGCCCACCCAGTGACACCTAGCGTGTCCCGGGTGTGCTTCGACGCCTGATTACAGCGGAGCAGGTATGTCACTGTGTGTGCGGTGAAGGGTGTTTTGGTATGTGAGGTTAAAACGGCTTGGCGGAGGTCCCTGGGGTGAGGATACTTTATTAAAAGGGCCTCCGTCAGCGGTTAAAAAATAAGGCTGTGGGACGTTAGAGGCGGGTTACGACCTCCTACGTCCTTAGAGTGTCAACATGTTTCAGTCAGTGCCTTATTACTAATCTGGCTTTCTTCAGGACAGTAAAATATGTGTAGTTAAAATAGGGGTTGTGTGGTGTAGTCTATGTGTCTACACGCCCTAAAGTGTATATAACTGTGAGAGGGGGGATTCCCTTCTCAAGATCACCTGTACATTTAACATGGAAAAACAGGGACAAAACAAACATGGGAGAAAAAGAGTCACTAGAAAGTATTGATCATCTGTTATGACAGCCGACTAAATAGCGTTAATCACTTCACTCTCGAAGTTCTAGTGCGATCCCACAATAATGGTACCACCAGTATCATTACACTTGAGCCGCTCATAGCCTGCACTCAACCGCTATTTAGTCGGCTGTCAAACAATACTGAGTCGCTATGACAATAACAATATTAATGTCATACTAACCCCATCTCTAGCTAGTCTCTTTTTGATTTACTGACTATTTAACCTTTCACATGGGTGGTGATTAAAGTCACCACCCCAAACAATACTCGGGGTTCTGGACCTTGTGTTTGTTTTGTCCAAGTAATATGTTTCTTACGGAGAGCCCCCCAGTATTTTTATTCTCTCGCTTTCCACTAGGTTGTCATACATGTTTACGAGAAGAATGACCCTCTTTATCTGGAATGACAGTCTCAGAATCTGATAATAAGGTTCTAGACTGAGTGCGGTAATTTCTAGGCCTGGTATAGTATTTGCTATATAGGTTATCAGCCCACCCTTTGCCCTACCGTGTGTGCCTGCAATCCCTGGTGAGAAATACGTTTTATACCCAGTCAGGTGCATTTCTGTAGTAAGCCAAGTCTCCTGGAGGGCTAACACTTGATAATCTTTAGCAAACTCTAAGACGCTGCCATCCATGATTTTTGCGCGGAGGCCCGCAATATTCCAAAACATAATTTGTGTTTTTACTACTCTCCTGCCAAAGTCCTGTCTTTCATTTGTGCTACTCTCCTTATTTGACGCGAATGTCCCTAGAACCTAATTTTGTTCCTCATGTGTTAGAACGGATGTGTTACTGATTGTGTTCCCCAGGGTGAGATTTTACCCCCCTCCTCACAGATATCACATTTGATCGAAACAACTGACTTTCTCCTTCTGTCTTGTGTTTTTCTACTAGACCGTTTAGAATGGTATCACCCTGCAGGCTAGTGGTTTCTGCCATAGTGTGTTCTAGTAGTGGAGGGTGTTCTCTATCGAGTCAATCTACTTCCTCTAGCCCAAACAGCGTTGAGAAAGGGTTAAATGTGGGTATATTAAATTCTGGAAACGATGATTGATAGTTGTTGTTCTGGTTCCCCCACTGTGGCTGTGGGTATAATGGCTGAGGGGGTTGGTTAAAGAAGTGTTTCTGGAAGGGTTGGTAACCTACTTCTCTCCAGTCTGAGCCATGTCTTCTAATTTGGTGATGTTTAGGATTAGTTATCAATTCTCGTGGATAGAAGTAGCTGACATAGTGTGTAATAATGTTATCTCCTCCTATGGCCTCATACCAGTCACCTATACTCCTTACCGCTCTATGGTCCTTGAAGTTCATGATTATCACATCCCCCCTCTTATCTTTTGGTCTTGATCCCACCTAGACAGCACGCCTTACTGATAAGATTTCGCCAGGAAGGGGTCTATTTTGCTTTAGCCAGTAGATAGTTTTGTTTTTAGGGCGTGATAGTTCTCTCTAACCCCCTCTGCTAGTTCCGGAACCCCTCTCATAACAATTGTATATGGGGCAGATTCCGGGGGTAGATCAACTATCCTAGGTAATGGTCTTTTTGAGCGCTGAGTTGACTGCTCTCCCGTTTCTCTAGTTGATCTATTTTTCATAGGTAGATTAGTCTTCGTTAAGGGAGGATTTGTTTCTACTTGGTTCTTCTCTACTGCGTTTTTTCCCCTGTCACTTATTGTAGTTCCATCTTTTACTTGAGTATTTCCAGATGGCTTGGGGTTTTCTTTATTGGTGGTTTCTTTTGAGGATTTTGCTAATGCTTTTTCCCCTGTGTGGTGCCAGATTTTGGGGGTGCACCACTGGTAGATGGTTGTTCTAGTGGTAGGACATTGGGAGCAGTAGAATTTAGGATGGAATTTTTGTGGTGTAGTGATGACAATTTCGTTAGAGCCATGGTGTTCCCTTCTATTTGTTTACACAGCTTATCTAGATGTGTGCTTATTAGTCTCGTTCTCTCCAGAAGAGGAAGTAAAAGTGACTTCACTATTACCTCTATTTTGGAGAGAAGTTTGTTCTCCATGTCAGGAGATGGCCCGGTTATGTTGTTTGTTGTATGTGGCACACTAGACTTGGGAGACCGTGTGGGGGGGGATGTTGTATCCAAAGTGATGGTTGTATTTGGAGACGAAGGAGAGGGTCGTCTCTTTCTTTTCTTTGGGTGGTTTTCGGCTTGTTCTAGGGGTACCGGGGAAGAAACAGGTAGTTTAGGTGAACTGGATAATCTCGATGAGTTGGGACTGGCTGGGAAATTTGAGGGGGCGTGACCTCATTGATGTTTGTCCTGTTTAATCCCTCATCCCCTACGGTTCCAAGGGGAGTGAGAGAGTCAATACTGATAGGGGGAATGATGACGCTCGGGGAATCTAAAGCTATCACATCAGGTGAGCATGCTTTCCCAATCAGTCCTAGAGAGGAGCGCTTACCAGTTAGCAGGTCCATGGATAAGCGTTTTTCTGTGTCAGCAATTTCCTTTTCTAGGACGATAGTTACCCGTTTAAAAAATTGGTCTATAGTGCCTGTTACAGCCCCCTTTGACGTATTGACAGTTATGTTCCTAGATTTTCCAGTGTCAGAGGACATGATTGCGCGGGGATGAAGGTTTCAATATACAAACACAATAAGCGGGGAGCAATACACAATGTCTTCTACTTCGTTGCTCTATAGCAGATTTCCAGCAGATGGTAATAGGGAAGATAGTCTCTTACCGGGGATTAAACGTTAGGGGGATGGCCCGTCCCGTCCTTTGTCGAACTTTGACGGCCTTAGACGGCCCGCCCTTTGCCCGGGCTACGCCCCGGGCGCTCCCGCGCAGCGGGTTTGTCCTTTACTTATGTGCGTTAGGACGTAAGACTGGGGGCGGGGCAGTCAGGGAGAGCAGGCCCGGTGTCTGGGTTGCCGGGTCTCCTGGGAAAGCGAGTCCCGTTCCCAACGCTCGCAGCCCTGCCGCCCTGTCACTCACCCAGCAGGAAACCAAAACTCCAATGAGGTCTGCTTGGCGATGTGGGACCCGCGAAGCGGGTTCCGCGAGGAGTGGTGGTGGAGGTCCTTTAAAAATAATAGCAGCAAGAACAAAAGGTCTATGGAGGCGTCCCACGAAGCAACAGCAGGCAGAGTCTTTTGAAGAGTGGGGGTGGGGCGGTGCAGTCAGCGAGAGCGGGCCCGGTGTCTCTGCCTCAGGGTTGCCGGGACTCCTGGGAAAGCGAGTCCTGTTCCCAACGCTCGCAGCCCTGCCGCCCTGTCACTCACCCAGCAGGAAACCAAAACTCCAATGAGGTCTGCTTGGCGATGTGGGACCCGCGAAGCGGGTTCCGCGAGGAGTGGTGGTGGAGGTCCTTTAAAAATAATAGCAGCAAGAGCAAAAGGTAAAAAGAAAAAGGGAGAACCGAAAAAGAGGAATAGAATACAGAAACAGCATAAACAATGTAAAGTAGTGAAGGGAACAGAAAGAAAGGTGGGAGCAGAAAAAGAGGAAGCGACAGATGAAAAAAACCAAATAAAACACATCCTCTCTTCTATAAATAACAACAGAAAAGAAAAGGAAGACCAAGTGAAATAAAATAACGAGGAAAAGACAAAACATGGAAGCACCAACAACTACCCCACAGACACACGTACTGGCCAGGCAGGAAAGCAAGAAAGCAAGTCATAGCACAACACAACAAAACACAAGACTACAACCAAATTCACACACATTGGAGAAGGAAGAGTAACCT
Source organism: Lissotriton vulgaris (assembly GCF_964263255.1). NCBI lineage: Eukaryota > Metazoa > Chordata > Amphibia > Caudata > Salamandridae > Lissotriton > Lissotriton vulgaris. The sequence continues at coordinate 380,927,060 of NC_141685.1, forward strand.
CAAACGAAAGGAAGAACAAATAAAAACACACTACGATAAGAGAAAGACAAAGGACAAAGAAAGTGACAGCGAGGATAAAGTACAGAATTCACACATGACAAGAAGAAAAGGCTTCACGAGGAAAACTGAACACGCGAAAGAAACAGGGAAGATGAGAGGAAAATACAATAAGATCCCTCATCCAAAACTAATTACCTTATTGACAAAGTAATTTAATATGAACAAACAATTACATTGCAAAATTGACAATGTAATATATAAATAACACAAATGGGACATTAACCCATGAAATACACCCTAGGAAAGGGTAAAGATGTACCCAACGCTATGTGAGAATGGGAGGACTTAAACCCATGACCAACCCCTACTACGAGGAAAAGGGGTCAGAAGCTATTAAGAACAGGACGAAAACCCATGAAATGATATCCCTTGTAAAGAAAACACCATGTGCAGTGAAGTAATGGGACTAAAACCCATACAACAGAAGTAAAAAAACATGGGACTGGAACCCCTGACCTACCCTAAGACGAAAGGGAGGATAGATAATGTTAACTAATGTATATGGGTCTGAACCCATAACCTGTCCCTTGTATCCTTCAGGTATTGCAGTGGCGAATTCAATAACCGAAGTGGGGTTCAGCCAGGTCTCAGTGAGAAAAAGGAGGTCAGGTGTGAGGGACGAAATGAGGTCCCAAATCTTCAGTAGCATCTCTTTCATTTACTCTTCTGACCCTTCCTTTTTAGACCCCCATCTTTCTGTGAATTTGTGTTGTGTTGGGTGAGATTCTGGAATATCTTCTTGCCTTGAGCTAGTGATCTTTTCTTTGGCATACCAAGGATTTGTTTCTCCCAGTTTGTCCTTTTGTTGTATTCAAGACTGTCGGAGTCTGCTTTCCTACCTTGCCATTTTTTCATCCCAATTCGCTTGCTTGCAACTGTCAAAACAAGCATTTGCAATTCACTAGGTCTCGCATTAGGAAAGTTTGACCTATTGGTATTGTAAATGACAATTTTATTCATTCATGTTTTGGTTTTGAAAATAGCTAAATTAATAGCTTTGTCGTTTACAATGCCAATAGTTATAACTTTCGCAAATGTGACACCTATAGCATTTGTAACGCAATAGGTGTTTTTACGTGACTTAGATGTATTGATATTACAAATAACAATGGATTTTAATTTTTTTTAATAATCAATACTTAAATAAAAGTTATTGTAATGTATAATGGCAATAGCTTAAACGTTTGTAAATAACTTTTGTGAAGATTATGTTAAGTGTATTTTATTGTGTCGAAAATCCAAGAACAGAAGTGAAATATTAGCATATTTTTGTGACATTTGTAATAAAGCTTGAAACATTGATAGAACATATTTGAACCATTTGTTGTTGAATGGTTGCACAGATTGATGCTGTGGTGGAGACGAGGGATGTTGTGGTGGCGACGAGTGATGCTGTGGCGTTCAGTGATGCTGTGGTAGCGCATAGTGATGTTGTGGTGCCCCCGAGTGATGCTGTGGTGGTGCTGAGTGATGATGTGGTGATGCGATAGAGTGAGGGCGTATAGATAGAGGGAGGGCGATAGATAGATAGATGATAGAGTGATGGCGATAGAGTGAGTACGATAAACAGATGGAGTGAGGGCGATAGAGTGAGGGTGATAGATAGAGTGAGGGCGATAGTGTAATTATGTGGCGTGTAATTATGGCTAGGAGCATTCCTGAAAGGTCAGTGTCACTGAAAAGCAAGTACTCTGGGGCAGAGTCGGTCATATGCAGACACCTCTTGTCTAGGGCAGATGGCGGGGTGGGGGGGAGTCATGCTGGGAGGGCCCTCTGACAGGGCGCAAGGGCTGGCGCAAGTATTGGCAGGCGCACGGTTGACACAGACTTACAGATAATTGATTACAGCAAGGATTCAAACCTGATAAGAACATAAGAGATGCAGGAAGAGTTAACAGTGCATCTGTAGGCTGCGAGTTATGAACTGAATTTGATGGCACTTCGAAAGAGGCAAAGCACATGTGGCAACAGTAAATATTTTAAATAATCCAGTGAAAAGATCTTGTAATATGTACTAAAATCCCGGTTTGAGAAGTCAATGCTAAACTGTGCACACTATGATGCTGCTTGTGTTGGATTGCACACACCCATAGAATATAGCGGGCTTAAAAATTACCTCCTGGATTGAATGTGAGGTTTGGAGTTCCGGGCATTCTGAGGATAAATGTGACCCTAAAAGTGCGCAGTCTCACTGGCCTTGCAGTAGTAGCCTCTTGAAGGAGGTGGAGTGGAGCAACTCTGTCTGATGGGAACAACGGAGGAAGACCCTCTGTCCCAAGCAGAGAACAAAGAGTTCACTGCAGTGACTGCCTGACCGGAATGACTCTAGTGGGTGTGCAACATACAGCTGAGGCAAACACGGAAAGCAGCACATAAACCAGAATGAAGCGATAATAGACCAAGGAATGAGGCAGTTCCTGAAGGTCACATGGGTCAGGGATAAGCTCAGCATATGCGTCAAAGACCCAGGCGGCATTAAAAAAGGGTACGTATGGCCACAGATTATTTCTTGTATGAAAAAAAGTGTTTAGCACCACAATTGCCGTAGGTACATTTACCTTAAATATTTCAACGAAAGTACTTACATGACTGGCATTGTAATAGAGCATTGTGAGGCACTATTTTTAAAAGCTTGCTTTTGATATCCAGAATACTTGCAATAGAATTTAAAGGCTCTCTCAAGGAGCCGGGAACAGTGTAAGAAGAGTTTTTAAAGAGCTTCCTTCTGACGCCCACACATCTTAAATATAAAGGCCCAGAATTACCAGCACTTTGAGGCAGATTAGTGTCACAAAAGTGGGGCAGACTAGTGCAAACTGTAGAACTGCAGTTTACATTCCAGTACAAAATGTATTTTTGTACTGGAAAGTAATGCAAAGTAGGGTTACACACTGCTTTGCACTTCTTCGCATCAAGAGAGCCGACCATGAGTGATACATATGCAAATCCCATGCAGCAACCAGTATTGTTTACACAAAGCACTATCTACTTAAAAGGTAGATTGGGTTTTGTGTTAAAATTGTGCATATCCTCGACGCAGGCGTAATGTTGGAGAAAATGTTCTTTTCAAACTTGGAAAACATTTCAAGTTATGCCTTAGAATAGTATTTTGCAGTGGAAGCACACCCTTCTAGTACAACCCCTTTGCTAGACAAACTGCTCCTCTGCGGTCTCTTTTCTACAGGAAGGTGGTTTCGGAGGATAACACGTGAACACATAGTTCTGATTTGACTCCATTCAAAAGTCTTACGTTCTTTACATGCATCCCCCATGGTATCTTCATGTGGGTTAATATATGTAAATCAAAGTGATCCCACACCTATTATAATCTGTCCATCAATGTCCCTTCCACACTGAAATGCCTCAAGGGACTCCTGCCCGCATCATTTCCCTCAACTTAGAACATCTTGCTTCCCCACTCCCAGCATCTCCCTTCTGTCATTCTTGATCACCAGCCAACATCACTTTTGGAACATCCTAACAAGCTACAGTTGGCATAATCAACTGTACAGATGGAGGGCCCACCTACTCCTCTCCGTTCTCTCATAGAATATTTTCCAAGAGTAACTTTGGCTAATGTACCAGCAGATGATCTTTATCTTTTTTCTCGTTAGGTCTCGTAGCGAAAACACAGCGCGTCAGCGCTGTGTCTCGCTAGAGATCTATTGTTGCCGAGTGTGCTTCCCAGGAGACAGTGCCGGCCGCGCGCATCGCCTTGGAGGCGATTTGAAACTGCCACGCGCACGCGAACGCGTGCTGTGGCCAGGCGCTGTCTCCTGGGCAGCTCAAGCACCACACACGCATGCGCATACATACACACAGACACACACACAAGCGCCCATGCACACACGCACATACATACATACAGAGACACCCCACACTCACACATACACACACGCGCGCGCGCACACACACAAGTGCACCGAGGCCCCCCTCCCTCGCCGTCACTGTCACACACATACATACACACACGAGCATACACACACACACACGTGCACCAAGCCCCCCCAGCCTTTTGGAACTTACCTGGCCAATGTCGGGGACTCTGCTCTCAGCACGCGGCGCCCAACCTCCTGCTGGCGCGGCCCCGGGGCTCTACACCGCTCACAGGAGCCCCGAGCCGCGAGACGCATTGACTCCGCCTGCCTCCTCTTCCGGTCTGGACGTGACCCCGCCCCCGTCACAGGCGACCGTGCCTGACTTCCGGGGCGGCCGCAGCGGGATTCCGGGGGCATTTTAATAGCAGCCTCCTGTAGCAGGTTAGGTCATATTATGTATGGACGTTTATATAGAGCATACAGCCGCGTAGCTAGGGGGGGCGGTCCGCCCCAGGCAGCACCACTTTTGAGGCGGCTGAGGCTGCCGCCGCGGCCGCATGGGCGGGCGGGCCGGCACTGGAGGAGGCCCGGCCAACGAGGCCCGTGCATGTGAGCTGTGATAGGGCGGCGCGGTGGCCCGTGGCCGGTGGCGCAGGACAGCGCCTGATTTACACATAAAAATCAGATCTCATCATCAGGCACAGTCAGTAGCGCACGCGCACACACCATGATGCATTTAAATGTACAACACCTGTCGGTTAACTTTCACTTCCGATTATTTAGCAGCACAACGTCATCAACAGGGCCCCCACCCCACCTCCCAGCCTCGCTCACAGAGGCCAGGGCCGTCAATCAGGTAGCGTATGCGCGGTGCGCACAGCCGCAACCAATGACGGCCCTGTACCATTTTGGGCCAGCCTTCTCGCCGTCGCGCCAGTGTGACCTGTGACGCGTTGCGCCGCCCTGCGGCTGCGCTCTCACTGCCCCAGCCCCTCCCGTGACCTGTCGTGTCGAGGAGGAGTGCGCTTGGACTGTGGAGAGAGACGACGACGACCACTGACCACCACCATTCTTCTTGCCTGGCCTGGCCGGGGCCCTGCTGCCCTCAACCCTGCCCTGTTCAGCTACAGTACTCTGTGTCACCCTGTGCTGTGGCCTGTGGGCTGTCACTGTGTGGCTGCGGGCGGGCGGCACTCTGCGCGACACGACACACACCAAAAATTGAGGTGAGACTAGAGAGAGAGTCGGTCGCAGCGAAGGGGGGGGGGGGGGGGGAGAGCGGGGAGTCGAGTCCAGAGAATGCCTTTGAAGTATATTCCAGAAATACTTTTGTGACAAGTTGTGCCCATCAGCCAGGATCGAAAATTACAGCCGTGATGACAATGGCAATGCATGATATCTTCTTTCTGACTTCACAATTAGAAGCAAGACCGTCGATGGACGAGTTTGAGGATAATACGGTGCTTAGATAAGGTCAGGCTTGCATTCCCAAGAACAGCTCTGCCAACACAGCAGTGTACTTGGCAAACATAAATAAGATCTTTGTGAGGCATCGCCAAACACTCAACTGTGAAATCACCATGCTTGAAATCAACAACTTCTTACCCCAAGACTCTGCATTTACATGACGTTTAACTTTGGCATTTGCAAAACACATAGCTGCCATAACATGGGAGTCCTAATACTAGGGACTGTACTGAAAGATATACATTAACTGGGGCATCTTTTTAGAACAGCCAGGTTTGTAATTGTTTCTTGAAAACAGCTTCGGATAAGTGTAGGCAGTGATGGTTCCAGAGTTCTGGGGCCAGATATTCGAAGGAGCGTCCCCATTTGTCTGAGCTGCTCCACGCTCAAGGCGACGCCAGGTGAAGAATTCTTATTCTCTGTGTAATACAACACATATTGCATTACAAATGCTATAGGTGTCACATTTGCAAAAGTTATAACTATTGGCATTGTCATACACAATGCCAATAACTCAAACTTTAATGCTGCGAGACCTATTGCATTGTAAATGCTTGTTTTTCATTGTAAATGAAATTAGAATACATGTGAAGAAACCGAGCTAAACTAAACATTGAATCCCAAAATATAAAGAAAGCAAATAAACAAATAACATTGTATCAACACCTTCAAACACAAGGGGTAAAATTATAAAACAAAACCTCTGACCTGCTAATTGCTATCACTGTTTCCCTAGCACCTTTGTTCCGTTTAAGCACACTCCACAGAATGGGCAGACCCTACCACCCAGCAGCCTAATAGAAGCCAAAAAGGAGGTAGGAAATGAAATTTATAGAAACCAACAACCTGACCTATATCCTTCCAATCTGGAAAAATGTAGGCGACAATAAGTCTCACTTGATCATTCTAATAGGTTATCAATTTTGTCTGATCCACTTAAAAGAAAGAATGGCACCTGCTCCCAGTTTCGCAAAGTTAAAAAACTAAGCACCTCTTGAAATTAGCAAAGTTTCTCAAACTTGCAAAACTTTAACAGCGTGAAAAAATTCTTGCAAACTGTAGTTGCTGGGTAATTATTTCTTAAATTTATATTTTTTGTGAGAGTTGTACTTCCGCAAAAACGTCTTCCCTAAGATTTTTTTTCAGAATTTTATTTTAAAATATCACAAACTTAGTGAATTTGACATACTTGCGAAATAAAAAAAAACATTACAGGATTTCAGCATAAAACTTCTGGAACCTGGCATATTTCATATATATAAAAGAATAAAGATGTATGTTCCAGTCCATTTAAGGAGATGTTACATGAAAGCCAACGACCCCACTCAAATACAGTTAAGCAATTTCACATCAGATTGTGTGCACCCTAAACGCCAACTGTACACTTTCCATGTATCTAATGACTATCTACGAATATTGAACCGATTTACTAAATAAAGAACATGCTATTTGTCCTTATTTCATGAGTACACAAATGGGCTATTGTTTTGTGTTTAGTTCTAGTGAAACTTCAGCAAAATCAGCACTTTATTTATAAGTTAAATTAGTAGATACAATTTGAATTATAACAACAACATTAGTATAATATCAAAATACCTTTATGTTATATGAATTCCGTCAGGCGACCACGTCAGATGGCCTTTCACCATTAAGTTTCCAATAGTAACAAAATGTACTCACATAAATCACACTTAAGCTTAGCAAGTAAGATAGATCCATAAGTCAGTGCACCTGCTGTAGCAATGTGTTTAACATTTCATTCACAGGATGCAGTACACATGAATCTGACTCGACTCGTCATCACTTACAAATCAATTCAGTTCCTAGCAGTGGGAGAGAGAATACTGATCCCTGTTGTGAACACTAGGGAAGGGGCCAATGTCTGCAGTGTGAAGCCTGGCTGGTAGCACTTCCACAATTTGATTGCTGACCTTTTTCAACGGGAATGCTTTGCTAATCATACTAGCATATTCTAGAATCATAATGTCTAATTACAGTAACAAGGCATATCGAAACGCTGACAGCGGAATGCTAATATTGGAGTTAGCCGTGTGTAACACGGAGGGTCGGAGGGTGGACACATGGACCCCAAAGGAAGAATGGTGGGTCGTTGAACAACCTTCCCCTCCGGGCGACTGGTCTTCCTGGCCACTCCTGGACGAAACGGGCAACAACGAGGAAGGCGCCTTTTACTGGACGTACACGGAGAAGGACACGCCCACCCATGACGTCGGGTTGGCACTATTGGAGAAAAGCCCGGAAGAGAAGGAGGCGGCGTGTGACGACACCTCGGAGGACGGAAAAGGAGTGCGGTGGAGAGTACAGAGAAACGAGAGCAGAGAACGGAGCCTGAACGAGAAGCCGGAAGGCGAGCCAGGAGGCCAACGTCCCCACGAATCCCCGTGCCACACTCCAGAGGGAGGAGTATGGCTGAAGCAGGTACAGGAGCGCATTTCAGGCTGGGTTGGGAGGCGGGTAGTCTCTCCTCCCTAAGGCTGCTGTGGCTGGCATCAACCATTGTATATTTGTTCATAGTGTAAATATCCCTTCCCGTTTCTATCCTCGTCAACCCCCTACCTCCCCGACACTCTACCCTCACCACGTACCTCTTAGCACCTAGACGGTGTGTACAAAGGCTTCACTTCCTGGTTTCCCCCGGGAACCCCCCCCTGTACGAGACAGAGTCCCGACGGCCTCCTATTTCTCTCTTTTCCCTTTGCCACTCCCCTGAGGGGAATCACCGGGAACCAGGCACATTGGAGTCCAAAGAAGAAGAAGGAAAGTTCATCTCTGTGGATCCAGCAGAGTTTGCGAAGAAAAGACTGTCTGCTCGCACAAGAAAGACTCCGTCAAAAATAAAACCTTACCCGAAACTAAAGAGTGTCAGGCCCCTCAATCCACCCACGCTACAACTGGTGTCATAAGTGGGATCCGCCACTTCCCGTCAGCCACCTCTGATGGAACAAGTAATTGATCACCTTATCAAAGGTCAAGAAAAACTAAAGTGGGCCATAGAAAGGCAAATAACTACAGCAGAAGCTGATCGAGAACTCTAAGAATGCGATCAGTGCCCAAATCGAGGGGCTACAAAAGGCCGTGCAAACCCCTGGCTCTGGTTCCTCAATTGAAAGGAGAACATCCATGCCCCACCCAGCAGGGGTATCATTACAAAAGTATGTACAGGGAGAGGATCCGGATGCATTCCTAACTAACTTTGAGAGGGCCGCTCGCGCCTGTGGATGGCCTGAGGAAAAACTGCCCTTCTTCTTGGTGCCATTGTTGACAGGGGAGGCACAAGCAGCCTATCAGGTTGCTAATCATGCAGGGAATACCCCTTATCCGACCATAAAAGAAGTTATTCTAGATCACCTGGGGCTAGACGCTGAGGCCTACCGGGTGCGGTTTCGTAAGGAAAAAGGGGTCCCGGGAGAAAACCCTAAGATGCTCTACTTGCGTCTAAAGATGGCTGCAGACAAATGGCTACGACCAGAACAAAGAAATAAAGAAGAAATCATGACTAGCATGTTTCTGGAGCAATTCATGGAGGCCCTTCCATACGGAACCCAAAGATGGCTAAAACAGCACTCAGGACTTACTGCCGCCCAAGCCATTGAAATGGCTGCTAACGACTCGCGGGCTCAACCCCGTAACTTTCTGTGGGAGAACGACAAAACCCCTCAACCAAGCCCGGTATTGAAGCCAGAGAAAAAGAAAACCGGGCCAGACCCATTAAAGACAAAGCCGTTTCGTATGGACATCACTCCTGTTAGAGGACCGCAATGCTTTGAATGCGGTGAGTGGCGACACATCGCTCGTTTGTGTCCCCGAAGAAAACCACAGGAGGAACCTATGGAGGTGGGGTATGTCCCCAAGGCAGTGATGTACACAGCAAAGATGGGGCCCTCCTTCTATGTACGTATACAGGTCAATGGAAAAGAGATCAAGGCATTGTTGACTCAGGGTGTAGACAGTCAGTAATCCAAAGACGGTTCATGTCACCCTCCCAAATACTCCCTAGCACCATAGTAAATATAAGGTGTGTACACAGGGATGTAAAGCCCTACCCACTAGCCCACATCACTATTCATCGGTAGGTAGAAAATCGTGCCGGGTAAGAGTTGGGGTAGTTGAGATGCTTCCGGAAAACCTGATATTAGGGGTAGACAACCCAAATTTCCTGTCCCTCTTCAGATCAGAACTTAGCGAGGGAGGGGGTAATAGCCGCACCAGAAGTTCCCTATTGACAGCTGAACCCTGGATATTGGATAGAAGTTTCAAGGTTGCACAATGTAATGACTCCACACTCCTCAACGCATGGGAAGCAGCCCATGGACCGCAAACTGCCCCTACCCCCACTTATCCTAGGTTCATGATTAAAAACGACCTTCTATACAGAGAGGGAAAACCCAACGACCATTTACAACTAGTAGCTCCAAACATCTTTAGAGAAAAAATCCTTTTTTATGCGCGCACACACACTTAACTGCAAGTCATGCAGGCGCAGAAAAAAACGACAACACATAACCAAACATTTCTACTGGCCAGGGATATATAAGGAAGCTGAGTTGTACTGCAAACAAAGTGAGGTATGTAAAAAAAAAAACATGTATAAACCACCCGCCGTCCCACTACAGCCATTGCCTACCATAGGGAACCCTTTTGAAAGGGTTGGTATGGACCAGATAGGTCCCCTCCCATGTACGTCTAAGGGAAACACCTAAGCCCTAGTCGTGGTGGACTATAGCACACGGTTTCCTGAGGCTTTCGCGCTACGCTCGCCTACAACAAAGAACGTGGCCGAGAAACTCCTAAAGTTGTTTTCCAAAGTGGGGTTCCCGCGTGAGATCTCAACAGATCAGGGGACTCCTTTTGTATCACGCATGATGAAGGAAGTTTGTAAATTGTTAGACTTACACCATATCCGCACTTCAGCGTATCATCCACAGACCGACGATCTCGTCGAAAGGTATAACCGAACCTTAAAAGTCACCCTGAAGAAGATGTTGACAGTCGAGAGCAAAGATTGGGACAAACTACTGCTGTTAGCTTTATATGTGCTGAGGGCACAAGTGCAAAGCAGTCTTGGCTGTTAAGCCTTTGAAATGTTGTACGGCAGACAGCCGCGTTCATTATTGGAAATAACAAAAGATGCCTGGGAGCAGGAAGAAGCGGAGGAACAAAGAACCATACTAGAGTATACTCAGCAGTTGAAATCTAAACTAGGAAAACTAAGAGACTTAGCATACTCCAATCTAGACAAGAGTCAACAGAAACAAAAACGTTTTTATGACAAGGGGAAAAAGTGGAGAAAGTTAGAAAAAGGGGATTGGGCTTTAGTACTTCTCCCCTCTTCTACTCAGAAGTTTAAGAGCGAATGGATGGGACCCTATCACATAGTGGAGGCACTAGGAAACACAACCTATAGACTACAAATGACGCCTACACGACAACATTGCTACCATATAAACATACTAAAGAAATCGATAGGCCCACCCCCTAAGACAACCCACTTTGGCCTACCGGTTTCAACAGACAAATCGTCACTAGACCAATTGCCTATAAACCCCGAGTTGAGTATAAAGGAAAGAGAGGAATTTATAAAAGTCCTGAGACCATTTTCAGAGATATTCTCCGACCTCCCCGGACGCACTCACATAACAGAGCATAGGATTGACACGGATGAGGGAAAAGTCTTAAAACAGAAGGCTTACAGAATCCCGGCCTCGGAGGTAAGACATAAAACGAGAAGTACATGAAATGCTCAGACTAGGAGTGATAAGACCATCCCGGAGCAACTGGTCATCGCCCATCGTGATGGTGCCAAAGCCAGACGGCTCCACTAGATTTTGTATGGATTTTAGAGCCCTTAACGCCATTTCATCATTTGATGGCTATCCCATACCGAGGGTGGATGAATTAATTGAAAGGATAGGAGAAGCACGCTTTATAACTACTTTAGACCTAACAAAAGGTTATTGGCAAGTTCCCCTGAGGGAACAGGATAAATGTAAAACAGCTTTTATCACGGACGAGGGCCTATTTGAGTTTAATGTGCTTCCTTTTGGCCTCCATAGGGCTCCAGCGACCTTCCAACGATTGATGAACGAGGTACTGAAGTCCCGTAAAGAATTCTGTTCGTTGTACCTCGACTATATCGTTGTGTACAGTAAGACATGGGAACAACACTTAGAACACCTTTACAAAATTCTCAAGGCCCTACAGGCTGCTGGGTTACATGTGAACGCAAAGAAGTCCAGAGCAGCCTTCCCTAAAGTAAGATACCTGGGGTTTATGTTGGGCTAGGGTGTTATAGCCCCCCAGGAAGAAAGGGTGAAAGCCATCCAGAGTACTCCTTTTCCCCCGACTACACGGGAACTAAGAGCCTTCCTAGGCCTTATAGGCTATTATAGACGGTTCGTAGACAATTTCGCCGAAGTAGCCAGTCCCCTGACAGACCTCCTAAACAAGCACGTAAAAACCTCACACCTAGAGCACCCCCCTGCCCTTGCAAAACAAGCCTTTCAGCTTCTAAAAAAACGCCATAACGACGAGCCCAGTATTGATACCCCCCAACTTTGAAAAACCATTCATGCTGGCTACTGATGCCTCCAATATAGGTATTGGAGCCGTCTTATCCCAAGAAGGCGATGACTGGATGGAACATCCCATATTGTTCATCAGCCGCAAATTGCACCCTCGACAGTGCAACTATCCCACTGTAGAGAGGGAAGGATTAGCTATCAGATGGGCTATTGAGAAATTAAAATACTACCTAGAAGGACGGTCCTTTGTGTTATACACTGACCACGCCGCCCTGCAATGGAAGCAAAAGAACAAGTCGCAGAACCCCTGCATATTCAGGTGGTTTTTATTTTTACAACCCTTCTCCTTCGTTATCAAACACCGGAAGGGGGTGAGCAATGGCAACGCCGACTTTGTCCCGGACACCTTTTCTCCCCGAACGGTAGAAGCCAGGGGGGAGGAGTGTAACACGGAGGGTCGGAGGGTGGACACATGGACCCCAAAGGAAGAATGGTAGGTCGTTGAACAACCTTCCCCTCCTTCCTCCCAGGGCGACTGGTCTTTCTGGCCACTCCTGGACGAAACGGGCAACAACGAGGAAGGCGCCTTTAACTGGGAGTACACGGAGGGCGAGGACACGCCCACCCATGACGTCGGCTTCGCACGATTGGAGAAAGCCCAGAAGAGAAGGAGGCGGCGTGTGACGACACCTCGGAGAACGGAGCCTGAACGAGAAGCCGGAAGGCGAGCCAGGAGGCCAACTTCCCCACGAATCCCCGTGCCACACTCCCGAGGGAGGAGTGTGGCTGAAGCAGGTACGGGAGCGCATTTCAGGCTGGGTTGGGAGGCAGGTAGTCTCTCCTCCCTAAGGCTTCTGTGGCTGGCATCGACCATTGTATATTTGTTCATAGTGTAAATATCCCTTCCCGTTTCTATCCTCGTCAACCCCCTACCTTCCCCGACACTCTACCCTCACCACGTACCTCTTAGCACCTAGACGGTGTGTACAAAGTCACGAGCAGCGGTGTCCTTCACTTCCTGGTTTTCCCCGGGGACCCCCCTGTATGAGACCTAGAGTCCTGACGGCCTCCTCTTTCTCTCTTTTCCCTTTGCCACTCCCCTGAGGGGAATCACCGGGAACCAGGCACATTGGAGTCCGAGGAAGAAGAAGGAAAGTCCATCTCTGTGGATCCAGCAGAGTTTAAGAAGAAAAGACTGCACAAGAAAGACTCTGTCAAAAATAAAACCTTACCTGAAACTAAAGAGTGTCAGGCCCCTCAATCCACCCACGCTACACAGTGCAAAAAGGGTTTCATTCCGCGCAAACTTCATTAAGATTTGTTCATTCAAAACAAATGGACAAGGACGAACCTACCGTTTGAAGCCAGATGCAAGAAGAGCGCTTTGAAAGGAAGTTGTTAGCGGCGCAGGTTGTCTATCAACACCTTTCAATTGCGGGACGCACGCAGTGCCCGCGCTCCAGCCGCGCAGTGAAGAACAGAGGCGCACAAGGACGGTCTATGGGGCGAGCGCACTTCCGAGGCTGAGCCATCAAATGATAATCAAGCCGGGAAGGGCAGTGCATCCCATATTTGCATTGATTATTTTTAATTAAAAACAATGCATTTAAATGTATCCGACGCAGCATCAAAAGAAATGAAAGAAAAGCTTAGAGCTCGCCAAGTACAGCTGGATGCAGCCAGGCAGAGCTGTGCCTCGGAAGAGCTGCAGCTCCCTCTTCATGCCACTAATGTAAGACGAGAAATACTACAGAGAGAGAATAAGTTAATAACACAAATCTTACAGGAAATTTATTCAGCGCAATGCGATGAGAGCGCCCGGCATTACAACAAAAATACAACACAAATGTATTCTGCTCTTTTCATCTAAATTGTAATGAGGCTGATACATGATGAATAGAACTATAATTTTTAAATAAGAGAAAATGTACGGCAGCAGTTTTTGATTCCTCGCATATTTAGATTCAAATATGTTTGGGGCAGTCCTGTTGCATTTGAGTGCATAGTTAGCTATTGGAATGAAAAACGAGGCCATAACTCATTTCCATGGCAGCGTCGAGGTTTGCCTTGCTGCGTGTTCTGTAGAAAATGGTATCGCCCTTTCACGACTAGAAGCAAGATTCGTATCCCCTAGCTGCCTTTCGATCAATGCAGAGATCTAAACAAGCCCGTCAGAGGTCCGTGAACTCTGCTGCTTCCGTCTTTTGGCTCTGCAATACCGGCGCGGTCTGCGGCTCGCGCACTTGCTGGCGAAGGTGAAAGCGTGCTCGTCATCCCAGAGGAAACGTAAAAGTCACGTGAACTGTTCACGAGGCGCGCGTCGTAATCTGATTCTGACACTACGGTAGAAGCTCAGGCGCGCGACCTCTCCCATTGACAATGATGCGCGCGTGGCCATTTCTTGTCTCCACTCGCTGTCGGCTGAGCCGACGACTATAGTTCTCACAGCGAGAACGCGCTTCGCTCTTTCGCCAGCGAGACCTAAAAAGGGGTCCACAATGCGGTACTGAGACAAACCTTTATATATCCTAGTCTAGAGAAGCAACCAGACTTCACTATTCATCTCTTCATTCCACTACATTCCACCACCAGGTTTTTCTCAAAGGCACCAATTTAAGTCAATAAAAACCGTTAGATGTTCTTGAGGATTTCTAAAGATTAAATGTTTCACTAAAGATAGTTGAGTTTGGGTCACCTCTGATTTATGGTGCTCTTCCCAGGTTGATTGGTTTGGGTGAGTAACGGATGTTAATGAGGGGCTTGTATCACAAGACATTCCATCTTTCTGTTTCCTCTACCATCTTGATCTGCTTTTCAACCTCTAACCGGAGTGTCCTTGTGAGAAAGTGCCTCTTTTGACAAGGTTATCCCCCACTCTTTGCCTGGAAGATTATGTGATTTCCATTGTTGTGCACAGGGTCCCTGCCAACCACGTCACCTCAGCCGGTGCTTCTTCCCTCAAACTGTTCCACAATTAGCAACTTCAGCCCCCTGTAAGTCCTTGGTAAATGGAACCCTTGGTACCTGGGGCATGGGAACTGAAGATGGCCCGCTAGGAGCCCCTCACCAAGGCCACGCCACTTCAGCTTGCATGACTTGGTGGAGTGGTAAACGACAAAGTGGACATGTCACACTGTCTGTGTGCCATGCCAACAAGCACAGCCTAAAGTATAGGCAAGTCACCCCACTAGCAGGCCTTACAGCTCTATGGCAGAGTGTACTATATCACAGGTGAGGGCATATCTGCATGAGCAAATATGCCCCAACAATATTTAATTCTATTCTTAGATATTGTAAGTGCCAGGGTACTTAGAGCGTACATGGGCTGGAAACTTAGGAAGAAAATGTGGTGTGCCTCCATTTCTCGTGCCCATACTCCCTGCATCTACCGAAACAGAAGTTGGTGACGCTCCTTCTCCCACATGGCAGCAAAGACCTGGACCAGCCCCGCCACGCACCTCCGGATCATAACCTCACTGCTTGAATTCCAAATGGCCCTGCAGAACTGGCTGTTCAAATAAGCCCCATGGGCCTGCAACCACGGATACCCTATTAAGAGATTGGCTGCGCCTTATACATCCTGATTGATTGGTGAAAGTTCTGGCAGTGGTAAATGTATGCTGGTACTTGGGTGTGTAGAGCCTTGTGTGAGTGGGTCAGCAGCTTGAATTGGCATCTTTTCTTTATGGGAAGCCAGTGGAGTTGCCCGAGGTGGGATGTGAGGTGTGTTCCAACCTATACGGACATAAATTAATGCATACCTATAGGGGTTTTAAGCTGAGACCCTTTAACTAATGTTTAATCACATTGTAATTTATCTTTCGCCTCAGTCCACATGACAGAGTGGGAAGGGTTTGGCCTCCTTCACTTCTTGTCTTTTTCGCTATTGTCATTCACGTTGGCTCAGTCCACAGGACAGACATTTGATGTGTTATGTGCTAGACAGTGTGTGTGACAGCATTCTGCCTCATTATGGTGAGCCACATCATGATGGGCAATTGTAAAGAGGAAAAAATTCCCAGATTGGGAGAATATTTCTTACTGCTGAGCTGCTCATAAGAGTGACACGGTCTCCCTTCTGCTGATTCACAAGTCTTGGTGCTTTGGAATCAGAAGATGCTGATGTATTTTATTCTCCAATAGTGGTGAACAGAGGAGTAATACCACGACGTGAAAAGAGGCCACAGTGTAAAGTTTTACCAACTTACTAATAAGAATAGCAAACTATGCAACAGGTATTTTCATACACTTTTTCAAGGTCTTAGGACTGCACAAACATGAAAACAAATGCACAGTACATAATGTGATTTTTAGGTCTTGCCAACAGACAGCATTATGCTGTCCGTTGTTAAAGACCAACTGTGGGTAATACCAATAATTAGAGTGAGCTTTGGGTCAGGCCTTTGCTTACCACAGGTGGGCGTCTGGTGTTTGTCACCTCTCCCCCACTGCCTAGAGAGTAGCTTCTTCATGTTTTGTTGCTCGACTTCTTCTCTAAAATCTCTTTTTTGGAGGGACTGGCAACTGCGTTTTATTAAAGAGCAGCTCCTTTCTCTTTAATTTGCTTTACAGCATTTTCTTTTAATTTAGACCAGTAAATTAAAAGATACAAAAGAAAAAAAGAAATAGTGCCACATCATGAGGCTTATGTGGGCATAGTGAAGTATTTTTTTGTTTGTTTTGTTTTTACCTATATTGTTCTACATCAGCAAACACATTTTGAAAAATGTTGCCAATGCAGAAAATCACTAGTACAAAAGCATTGGCAAAACTAAAAGTTTGAGTAGGGCCACTGAAAGGCAAGGCCTATTGACTCTGTCAAAGCTTGTTCAAAGGGACAAGTGAAAGGAAAAATGTTTGTTAGTTTCTACGCTACAGTTCTCTTACCAGTATTTAACAGACAGTCTGACCAGCGTTGTATTACGAACTAATGGTATGCAAATGCTCATATGCCAATGTAGAATGTTGGTATAAATGGAAAAAAAGACGTTTTGGAAAAGTTACATTAATACTTTACATAATCTCTTGGTAATTTTATTATTTTGCATTTTGCCCTGGACCTCCATGTTTCCCTTGGGATAACATTAAAATGAGCTACCACAGATTATGTCAAATTACAAAAAATATTAAACGCTCTGCTAAGTATGCCTAAATCAGTTTAAGAAATATCAAACCGTTCAAAAGAAAGCAGCTGTAAATTCTGCGGACAGAACTTTAATAAATTTCCACTACCGAAAAGTTCCCCGTTTGCACTTAGCAGAAATTCTGGGTGCAGAATATTATGAGCCTGTGCAAGACCTTGCATATGGTTTTTTCAAACTAGCTTCCAACTTAAGACATCCTAATTAGTCTTTCAATGATTAGGAATTGATTTGATCAGAAACTTTTTTTTGTACATTTACATTGTGCACTCTGTATTACAGGTGAAACTTTGCCCTTTTGGATCTACTCTCCTCATAATGGTGGATGACTATCTCACCATCCCTAACTGCAGAGCCGAGACTAAAAAAAACTTGACTTTTGCGTCCCCTTCTAGGTTTTGGGCATTATTCAGCACATATAGGACAGTTTATCAAATTTTTGTTGGACAGCTAACAGAGCCACCAAATTATAATTTTCTGAATCCAAGATGGGATTGTTCACAGACTTCATTTGTGCTGAAAATATGGATCTGCTAACATGAGAACTGTTTCAATAAATTTCACTCGTGAGCTTGACATGTCAATATCTGCCTGGATACAGTGTAATTTTGGATGGTGACTGTGTTCATGCACAGAGCAAACATAAAAAGTATTGCCTTTGACACACTGTTGTTTAACACTATATAATCAGAGCTTTTGAGAGTGTGGGATCATCATAGTGAGTCATCAACTTATCACTCCCATCCTCTATAGCATTAAAAGCAGACGTATATATGGCTGAGTACACAACCAGCCAAAGAAGTGATTTGAGGTAAAGAGTATGCAAACGTTGCAGATGTAGAACTTTAGACAAAGAGATTGTAAAGCGGAAATGTTCCATGGGAGGGAAAAAGACAGATTGACAAACTGGGAAAACAATAAGGAGTAGGCAAATGAAAAAAGACAAGTAAAGCCAACCAATGGTATGCAATGGGTGAGCTACAAGCTCCTCCATGTTCCTGGTGAGCCACAGTCTGCCTTGTAACAGACAGGGCATGCACGGTCTAGTAGGCTCGACCTAAAAGTCAGCAGTGAAATCCATGGGATGGGATGAATATCAGTAATACCACCTTTGTGCTCCGAGAAGCTCTGGAGAAATGGCCTTGAAACTACTGCAACACCTCTGAAATAATTATGGATAGGCACTGACGTACTTTCTCTAACATGACTGTATTGAAATAAATTGTGGTGCCTAAATAGTAAACCGGCATTTTAAACCAATTTCTAGGATGGAGGCTACATTGTCAAGGCTGCCCATATCCGTTTACAGTACACTCAATATATTTCCTGCAGCTTTGAAAATCATGAAAACAGCCCACTCCTGAGACTTGGCTGATGACAGCTGATTAGCCAGAAACCGGTCCCAGGATGCTTGCTTCCGGTCCAGGGATGACATGGCTTGGCAGTTCGGGCTGGATTTTTCCCATGAGGCACGGGGTCAGACTGATTTGCATATGGCCATGTCTGAACTGGGGTGGCGGAGTGAGCTAAAGAATGATGATGGATTAAACCCAGATCAGTTGACTGGGGGTGAGTGCTTGCAATTTTCAACACTCTGTCAATCATCCCTTTGGTTTTGCCTCACTCCAGAGACAGCGCACCACAGAATCCGGACAAGAATCCCAACAATGAAATTTCAAACACTGCTGGCTGCAGTTCGGTAGTAGCAAATAATGTTTTGAAACATGGTCCCAAATAGTGAGGGACTGATGCTGCTGAGCTCAAAGAAGCAACCAGAACTGTGTGATAAAACGATCCAGTAGAAAATATTGTAATGATTAACAAGCTGTGTTAGTCTACCCTGAATGCTTGGTAAATGGCAGGGAGACCAACAGTGAGGTCCAAAACATCCCACCCACACACAGGATGCTTTCCCCTCCACCCCATGCCCATTCATAGAGGCCAGGTAACAGCCAGACCAATTATATACCAACTAACGCAGCCCAGACAGAGCGAATTACAATCATATTAAGTGCATTTGTGCAGCACATGTTCGCCCCGACAGGTAGCTTCTTGGCGCTGAAATAACAGATGTTTATCGTTTACTAACCAGTGCTAAAAATGACAAGTACTTACTCCAGGGATCAAGGCGTGACAGCCAAAAACGTGGTGGTGTCATGAGGGAGATAGTCGTGAATAGCGGAGTCTGACAGTCAGCTTATGAGTTATTTTAATTTTTTTTAACTACCACAAAGAAATTGGCAACAAGGACAAATGTTGCCGATATAGGTGAATAATTATAATTATTCCCAAAAATGTTACCATGAAACTGGTGTGGAAAAGCACAGCTGTGAGGAACACATTAAACACATGCACTCAAACACAAGAGCTGCAAATTACTCACTGTTCCTCAATTACAACCTTCACAATTATTTCTTATTAAAAAGTGGCACGTATGCCAAGAGCTACATTATTACCGTAATGTTCTTCTTGTGACGTTTCTCCTTTATATGCTTGTGGGCTCCCTGGATGTTTTCAATGTGCACTTGGCAGAGCTTGCATAGATAGTGGCAGTTGGTGTATTCTGGAGAAGGCTGAAAAAAAACACAATTTAACAAACGTGCCAGCAATAGAATGAAAATAACAGACTACAACTGGCCCAACCACTTATCTTTAGCTGGCTGATTTCGGCTCACTCACACACCACTGTCTGGATTTTATTGGTTGGTGTAACAGTATTGTGATATTCATGCTCCACCCCAACAACATTTTTCGATAATACCTATAAAGTTTGAAAGGATGAACTACAAAATAGTGCTCACAGCAAACACTCTGTACATGTGATGTATAGAACTCTGCAAAAACGTGTCCATAAACAACTAAAGATTGTTGGCAGAAAGTATGTTTGAAATGCAGTTCATACATCAACAGACCAGGACAGGTACCGGTTTGCTTGGAAAATTGCAGCAAAGAAGCAATACTGCAGTACAGGCCAGATTTCCTTTTGTGATTTGAGTAGATTTTGAATTTTTAGGAAACTAACACATATCCAGGCAGCAGGCATGGAAAGAAAATCTAGGTAGGCCATATATATTTCTAGTTATATATATTTCAAGTTACACCATTTTGTTTTTTTAAGCGAAAATGTATTGACATTTACAAAACAAAAAAATAAACAAGAGAACAATCCCAACATAACAGATTTAACCCCCTCTCATACCCAACCCATCCCATTTAATCCAGTAAGTGTCAATCTTTAGTTAAATTAGTCGAAAATTATATTGTACAAAGTTTAACATGGATTAGACCGTTCAAATCATAATTCAAATCATTTTATATATCTAGAAGTAGTCAACTATGCACCCCATCTAATGAGCGGCAGTTAATCTTGGTGAGAAGACTGTGCTGGAATATTCCCATCATAAACAGTACACTAGTAGGCCACAGATTCCGTCAACGCTCATACGTTCCTCCCTCAAATTGCTCAGCAACTATATTCCACATACAGCCATACCAATCAAAGATACAGATTGGATTCTTTGTTTCCCACCATAGGGTTCATGATAGCTGGCTTCTCCCGGGCAATTGCACTGAATAGCATTGTTGGTTTTGGTAAAGTATCTAAGGCCAGGTTGCTTTAATCCCAACAGGAGCACGTCAAGTGTGTGCTGGAGGGGGTACCCCAAAATCTCCTTAAGTGCCCCTGCTATCTCCTTCCAGATTTATTGTAAACCTGAGCATTCCCACCAAACATGAATCGATGAGCTCATCCACCAGCATTGTTGACAGCACATGGGGTTAGCAGTTGGAAACTTTCTGCGCACTTTAGTGGGGTCGTAAAGCCATACATAAAGCAACTTTTAGCAAATTTCTTGATTGTGTGTGATTTCTCTACCAATCGCCTTATCCCTCTTATTTTGTAAAATCTATTTAGGAATAGATTTAGTTATTTATAGTATTGCATATATCTTAGAGATGAGGCCCTTCTGAGACGATAAGCTGGCAAGACATTCTCAAACGTTTTTTTTTTCTTGCATGGCAACAAATTTAAATGGCTAAGCTTCCAAATAAATCTACTGACTGCATTTTCTCAAGATGCAAAGATCATTCCTTTAACTGGGTTGGTAAAACCTGGAAATGGTAGAGAACTCTAGTAAGGACATTCATCTTCATTACATTAATTCGACCTATCCAGGATAGGTCTCGGCGTATATCGTTCAGGAGAAAGGGGTAGTTTGCTTTACACAAGTTCTATATGTGCAATGTGGTTCTAACTCCTGGATAATTAACATACTTGTTGCACAAAATGTTTATCTGTTTCAGGGATAACGACCGATTTAGAATCTCTGATTTTGCCTTATTTATTTTATACCCTGCCAGCCATTCAAATTCTGCCAGTTGCTTAAGTAGGCCTTCTAAGGATCAAGAGGGGTCTCCCAATGTAAGGATAACATAATTGGTGAAGAGAGCTAATTTATGAGTTTCTACTCCAAATGGAATTCTCTGTATATCTTCTGATCTCCTGATATGAGAGATCAGTGAGGAATCCACAGGCAGATACTGTATCCACCAGAAAAGACGTTACCAAAGGTGTTGGAAGGTATGATCCTTCTAGCATGGTTATCCCCACTTTTGCCTGGAGTCAGTGTGTTTTGGACTAGTCTGACTGGGATCCTGCTAATCTGGACCCATCACTGTGCTTTCTCCCTAAATTGGACTATGGTAAGTACTATGGTACCTTCCCAATTGGCTACTGGTGTGCCCTTCTAAGACCCTAGTATATGGTTGTGTGGTACCCAGGGCATAGGTACACCAGGGGTCTCCCATGGGCTGCAGCATGTATTTACTCTGCTACCCATGAGAGACTACTCAAACTGTGACCACAAGCCTGCCATTGCAGCCTGTCTGAGCTGGTGCTAGCACCACTCACAACAGATATAAGTTTCCTTATATCAGAGGTCAATTCACTTAAAATCTATACGTCTCCACAAGGTAGGCCTTTCATACCTGAAGGCAGGGTGCTTGGTTATAATTGTGAGGGTGCCCTGCATGAACAGTACACCCCCTACACACCTAGGAGTCAATTCTCATGGCTTTGTAAGTGTGGTAATCCATTTTATACATATACCAGACATCAAGTCAATTACCAGATATCTAACTATGTATTGGAAGCACCGAAACTAGTCATGTTAGGTATCAAACATGTTGGAATCCTAACGCGCCCCCCCCCCCCTCAACACAGATTTCAGTGTTTGATGTAGGATACCATGAACTTGGTATTCCCTGTACCAGCCTTCCAGGGTCTAACAGCAAGCTAATGCTGCTGCCGACCACAGACATGGTTCTGGCCTCCTGCTGCAGAGCCAGGCTCGACTAGGGGAAGGTGGAACAATAGGTTTCCTGTCACAGCACCCTGTGTCTGGGAGGTGGTCACACCACCGTGTGACCACCTCCCAGACAGGACTTAGTGTAATCAGCTGGAGTGGGGGTGCTTGCCAGCAATACCAGATTGCTTTGAAGGGCACATTTGGTGCCCTCCTTGCATACTCCAGTTGGAACCAGTTCTGGGAGTCCACTGTGGGGTGAAATTGGACAAAGGACATGGGAGGATCCTTTCCTCTGGGAGGGACACCTGAATCGTCCCAACCCTTTCCTCAGGGTACTTAAGGGCTTACATGTGGGTGGCTCTTCAAATTGGTCATAGGACAAGATTCAGATCCAAAACCACTTCATTTTCAACCATCTGGGCAATTTGGACTATGTTGGACTTAGCTTTGGGAGCCGAGATAGCATCTGGAATGCTCCTGCTGCTACTAGTCCCATCGTCCTGCCAGTCTTTTGCGTCATCCGTGCCTGTGCTCCATACAGGTTCTTCTCCAGGCCTGTGGACATTCAAGACACCCAAAAGAATCTCCCTTGGACTGAAGGAGTCACTCCCCTGCATCTGCAGGCACCGCAACTAAGCTGACCGGTCTGCTGCTCCTGACATACAATGGACTACAAAAGGTTCAGCAACTCAGGTGGTAGTTCTGAAACTCCCTCAAGGCATGCACGGTCTTCTTACGAGTTTAAGGCCAGTATCCCTCGTCGGAACCACTGGAACAGCACCCCTGTGCCCTGCACCGCCTGGTCGCTGCCAAAGCTTGATGACTCTTGTCCAGAGATCTTCAGGGACCCAGAAGCTCCAGCCTCAAGCATCTCTTGCTACCAAGATCTTCATCCTCACCGCATCCTCTGCACCGTGGGCCTGCATCATAGGTGAGCTGCTAGAAGTCCTCTTGCGACTCCTGTGCCTTCGGTCTGTGGGTCCTGTTGAGGGTTTCTTTGGCTATAGTGGGATCCCCGCTTGCTCGAGGCCTGCTCTGCCTCTACGGCACTTGGTATGTCTACTGAACCTTGTTGGTTCCGACACTGCACCTCCTTCGCTTTCATCTCCTGCTGCTGCCAAGGCTTGTTGGTGCTCCTGCCGGACACCGACCCCCTGGCTCTCCACGTTAGACGTGGGACAGCTGGTGAACGGCTCCTAGTCTTCCACAGCGTCGCCTGGTCCTCACAGTTGTAGCGACAAAGGCACAGTCAACTCTCCTGCATCTTCGTTTATCAGTGGTCATTTGTCTTCCGTTCCTCCTGGTCACTACTGAGTGGCATAGACACTGTACCCTGCTTGCAGGTACTCCTCTTCGAGAATCGAGCATTGGATTCCACCGGACTCTTTCACCTTATTTGCCAGAAGCATCTTCACTGAAGTCCTCCATTGGGGTCTACAGCGGAGTCGGACGTCAATTCACACCTATGCACCCGGCTTCCATGGTGTAGGTATCCAGGGGTATCCACGGGTGGAGTGCTCTCCAACCTTCGACAGGGTTTCTTCAGCGTCTTCAGGGAATGGTCCTTCTTGAAAACTGCAACAGCGACTTCTCCACTGACTTGTATTGAGCATGCAGGCGTATTTCCACTGTGCACATGGCCTCCGTAGGGTTCCTGGCTACTCCTTGGGTCCCCAGCTCTTCTAAGTCTTCTGGGTCCAGTCTCGACTTCAGTCGCAGTTCACATTCCACTTTATTAGTACATGGTTTGGTCTCCCCCTGGAGACCACTGAGTATTTATGCTACATACCTGTTCTATTATTGAAGTATTGTGTGCATTGTGATTATATCTCCGGGTAGGAGATATTGAAACGTGTTAGTGAGTGTTTATACTAAATACATATTTCATAACTACACTGTGTGGTTATTTTTCCGCTTAACGTACACTATATGATTAGTACTGGTAAGACAAGCTGCTTTATACTCGTTCTGGACTAAGCCTGAAAGCTGCTCTCCACATATACCACTTAGACAGCTTTCTATAGTTGTCTAAGACCACTAAAATTACCATAAGGATTGTCTGGATTAGTGCAGGGTGCTTAACTAATAAGTGTGCGGCAGTTACTAAAACAGTCCCCTACAGATGGTAAGTAACTTGTTCTTCTGATGGATGCATCTGCCTGTGTATTCCTCACCTTTTGAATTGAATCCCCAAGAAGTCCCGCTCTCGGAGGAGGGTGCCTACCTGCCTATATAAAAAAATCCTGCAACACAGAACAAGCAAAATGGCTGTCCCTCCTCACTTCCGAATCCAAGCAAAAGTGCTTTGAAAAAGTGTGGAGGGAGGACCAAGGTGCCACTTTGCAGATATCAACCACAGGGAACACCTCTAGCCAAAGCCGAAGACGCCGACTTAGCTCTGGAAGAAAGAGCACAAATACCTTCAGGAGGCTCCCTCTCGGCCATGGCATAGCAGATCTTGATGCACAGGATTATCCACTTGGACAGCGTTCTTTTGCGAGCAACCTTGCCCTTCATCTTGCCCACATATCCTATGAAGAGTTGATCATCCAGCCTGAAGTCCTTGTTTGTGTACAGGTAGAAGTTCACAACCCTCTTGGGGTCCATGCGATTTAGTCTCTTCTCCTCCTTAGACGGAAGAGGGTAGAAAGTAGGTAAGGTGATGGACTGCCCCTAGTGCAATGGAGTGACCACCTTAGGCAAGAAAGCAGCTCTGGTCCTAAGAACCATCTTAACAGTATGTCATGATGTAAAAGGAGGCTTGGGACTAAGAGCCTGCAATTCACTTACTCTCCTACACAATGTGATTGCCATTAAAAATTTAGTTTTAAATGTGAGAAACCTTAAAGGGCAACTATGCAAAGATTCAAAGGGTGAACCCATCAAAATTGTGAGACCCAAATTCAAATCCCACTGAGGCATAATAGAAGGAGTGGGAGGAAACCTATTGGTGAGACCCTCAATGAACTTCTTAACTATAGGAGATTTAAACAAAGCTAATTGATCTGGCAAAAAAAAGAAAAGTCAACAAGGCAGTTAAGTAAACTTTATCAGTTGCCGCTGCACAATCCTGTTTGCCAGGGAAAGAGAAAAACTCAGAACAAATTAATAGGCGTTCAAGGGATCAAATGATTACTCGCCATGCCATTTCACAAATTTAGCCCACCTACCAGCATAAACAGAGTTGGTGGTGTATCTTCTGGCCGATAAAATAACGTCCACCACATCTGGTGGGGGAGAGAAAGAACTCCGCTTGCCCCATTCAATTTACAGGCATAAAGGTACAGGTTCTGGAGATGGGGGTGTAGAACCTTTCCCTGCGATTGCAAGAGGTCTGCCCTGAGGTGGAGACGGAGCGGAGGTTGCAATGAGAGGTAAACTAGGTCCATGTACCACACCCTTCTTGGCCAATACGGGGCAATCAATATGACCTGGGGCCAGGTGTTGGCGAATCTTCCTCAGAACTAGAGGAATCAAGGGTATGGGGGAAATGCGTAAAGAGGCTGTGAGCTACAATCTAACTAAAACACATCCAACGCTCCCGGCGTCAGAAACTGGATACTGCAGAATGAGTATCAGTGAGCGTTCTTGGGAGTGACAAACAGGTCCAACTGATGAAACCCCCACATCCTAAAAATATTAAGCACCACATCCGAATGGAGTCGCCACTCGTGATCGGCTGAATATTGCCGACTGAGACTGTCCGCGCTCACATTCAACACTCCAGCCAAATGGTTTGCGATTACGCAAAACTGATTGTGCTGAGCCCAGGACCAGAGTAGCAGAGCCTCTCTGCAGAGAAGTTTCTAACCTACCCCTCCCCGTTTGTTGATGCACCACATCGCTGTAGTGTTGGCTGTTAAGACCTGAACTGGCTGACAGTAAAGGGAAGGAAGGAAGGCCTTGCAAGCCAAATGTAATGCCCGCAATTCCAAAAGATTGATTTGAAACAATCTTTTCTCTGGCGACCAAAGATCTTTGACATCCAGATCCCCCAGATGAGCTCCCCACCCTAGAGTAGAGGCCTCCGTTATCACTGTGGCCACCAGAGGAGGTTGAAACGGCTTCCCTTGAGACAGGTTGCCTGGAACACTTCACCATTGCAGTGACTCTGGAAATTTTGACCAATTCCTCAAATCTCCGTTGTGTTGAAATAGGTCTGGGCGAAGGTTTACTCCGCAAAGTGCTAGAAGCACTCAGCTGTGCTCCACGGAGTTCCGCCGGAGTTAGTTACGTTGCACTGCTCGCACTGATTTTCAGCACCGGGAGCTATTGCGCGCTTTAGATATCAGCAGAAACAGCACTACACGTTGCGACAGAGGACGCTGCTGCTTCCTGTCGCTCGAGTAGAATGTCTACTCGAGCGGCAGTTTCCTCAACGAGATTGCAAGATTTCTCAACGCGAGCAGTCGCGACCTGCCGCAACCACCTGTGATGAGAAATCTCGCCGGGAGGAGGAGGAGGTCCAGCGCGTGCTTTTTTTCTCGTGATCGCCAACTTACTGATGGGGAACCATTTGAGAGAAAAAACTCCGCTCGACTTTGTGGAGACCCCATTGAAATTCAAAGATGCTTCTGATGTGAATCAGAATGGTAATGTGAAATTACACATCCTGTAAATCGATTGACACCATCTAGTCTTCCTTCTCCAGATCGAGAAGAACCTGTGCAACCTTGTTTGAGGTAAAAATTTAAAATCCGGAGGTCGAGACAACCATTCTTTTTGGGAATCAGGAAGTACCGGGAGCACCCCTTTCCTACTCTGGAACTATCTCAACCTTTTACCAATCAGGTACCCCGGGACTGTGTTCCTTACCTAAAAACAATACTAAAGCCTAAACCCAATTGGCATCTCTGGCCACATGTCAGCCACTAGTAAATGGTACCCGAGGTACCCAGGACAGTGTGACCAGAGAAGACCCCTAAGGGCTGCAGCACTTATTGTGCCACCCTTAGGGGCCCTATACCTTGACACCCACACACTGCCTTTGCAGGCTGAGTGTCTAGGTGCTGAACTAAGAAAAGAACATCGAAAGGGTTTGGCTAAAGCGCAGTAAGGCTGCACCACTTTAAGTGTAAACAAAACAAGATGCCAATACTGCCGAATGAGTACGTCTATTTTCTATATTCGACGATATTAAACTGTTGATATATACCAAAGACAAACAAATGTCAGATTGAATCAGTTTATTATTTTTTATTTTTCGGAAGGTGTATTTTTGTTGTATTATGATAAAATTGTGAATATTTAATTACAAACAGGGAGAGGAACTGGAAAGAAATATTTTCTACACAGAGTAAAAGGACACACAAAAGATGTGGGTGTAACAAGTGAATGATATCAAAACATCAAAGCTCAAAACATACAGACTCTTCACTCATTTACTCCTCAGTGAGCACGACATTCAGCCAACAATCATACTGAAAACCTTACACACTGTGTCAGACTCGCAAGTGGAATGAGAATTTAGAAAAAGAAAAAGAAAAGAAAAGAAGGACAAGAGCCTTTTTTAATACCCTCACCTAGAGTCAGAGAGTCTATTATTAATTTTAAGGGTGGGGTATTAATGCAGTTCTTTTAACGAAATTTTGACATTATGTTTCAATACAGGCCATCAACAATTTTTACAGTCAACAGAAAGTTACGAGTAATATACTCGTGTGATTAGCCTGGACAACAAGAAAGGGTCGACGCGTTTCGATGCCCCTCAATGCCGGGGAATCTCCTCAGGACCTTGAAGGATTGAATCCTGCAGAAGAAATGACAACAATTCTTACTATCACAAACCTCCTTAAGACAACCTTCAACTTCAGAATGAACCAGCACTAGTATTTAAAGTTACCTTAACCTCTTCGAGGTGAGAACGGGGGGCATTTAAATCCAACGTTCCATATGTTCTAAATGGCAGGGTCTTACTCAATGCAGCACCAGCAGGCTGTTGAAACCAAGGAAGTTCTATTGTAATTTCGGTTTCCGCACAGACGCACTTAATGTACAGCATACAGTCAAAGGTGCACTTGTTTGTTTAGGTTTTACCTTAACGCCTGGTCTGGGTCACGTAATCTTGACTAAGGGCACTCGTTTTATGGCAGCTGTAACATCGTTCCCGGAATCTGCGTGTACACAAAAAACGGGCAGCCTCATGAAGTTTCCTTTGTTTTCCTCAACATCGTCTCTAATTCGCCGTTAAAAAACAGTTCTACATGAGCTTGTGCTTACCTAAGTTTAACCGGGTCTCCTCTCCTCTACGCGGCATCTTCCTGATCAGCCGTCGCATATCGAGATGAGTCACAGTCAGCTCTTTTCAATGAGACGTAGTCAATGTCCGCGTGGTGCTGGGAGATGTAGTTTTTGGTTCCATGGGTTATACGGGCGGATGTTATCGGTGCAAAAAGAACATGTATTCTACTTATGGAGGTGGTCAAGGGCAATCGATGTCGATGCTGGCACGAACCCGACCAAAGAGGAGGTGACCTGGAGGCCAAACTATCATCACGAGAAGCTACCCTGATTTTAAAATTTAACTCGTCAGTCACAGGACTGAACGAAATGTCTGAATTATACCATCTATAAAGTTGTCAAGAGCGGAATGGTTCTTATTTGCCACACTGAATTGTACAGACAGGCGTCTGTTTCATTCAATCATAGATCCTACCCTCTAGCCTTTAACCCACGAGACACTGCCTTAATCGTGCCGGCATCGACATCGATTGCCCTCGACCACCTCCATAAGTAGAATACATGTTCTTTTTGCACCGATAACATCCGCCCGTATAACCCATGGAACCAAAAACTACATCTCCCAGCACCACGCGGACATTGACTACGTCTCATTGAAAAGAGCTGACTGTGACGCATCTAGATATGCGACGGCTGATCAGGAAGACGCCGCGTAGAGGAGAGGAGACCCGGTAAAACTTAGGTAAGCACAAGCGCATGTAGAACTGTTTTTTAACGGCGAATTAGAGACGATGTTGAGGAAAACAAAGGAAACTTCATGAGGCTGCCCGTTTTTTGTGTACACGCAGATTCCGGGAACGATGTTACAGCTCCCATAAATCGAGTGCCCTTAGTCAAGATTACGTGACCCAGACCAGGCGTTAAGGTAAAACCTAAAGAAACAAGTGCACCTTTGACTGTATGCTGTACATTAAGTGCGTCTTGCGGAAACCGAAATTACAATAAAACTTCCTTGGTTACAACAGCCTGCTGGTGCTGCATTGAGTAAGATCCTGCCATTTAGAACATACGGAACGTTGGATTTAAATACCCCCCGTTCTCACCTCGAAGAGGTTAAGGTAACTTTAAATACTAGTGCTGGTTCATTCTGAAGTTGAAGGTTGTCTTAAGGAGGTTTGTGGTAGTAAGGATTGTTGTCATTTCTTCTGCAGGATTCAATCCTTCAAGGTCCTGAGGAGATTCCCCGGCATTGAGGGGCATCGAAACGCGTCGACCCTTTCTTGTTGTCCAGGCTAATCACACGAGTATATTACTCGTAACTTTCTGTTGACTGTAAAAATTGTTGATGGCCTGTATTGAAACATATTGTCAAAATTTCGTTAAAAGAACTGCATTAATAACCCACCCTTAAAATTAATAATAGACTCTCTGACTCTAGGTGAGGGTATTAAAAAAAGGCTATTGTCCTTTTCTTTTCTTTTTCTTTTTCTAAATTCTCATTCCACTTGCGAGTCTGACACAGTGTGTAAGGTTTTCAGTATGATTGTTGGCTGAATGTCGTGCTCACTGAGGAGTAAATGGGTGAAGAGTCTGTATGTTTTGAGCTTTGATGTTTTGATATCATTCACTTGTTACACCCACATCTTTTGTGTTTCCTTTTACTCTGTGTAGAAAATATTTCTTTCCAGTTCCTCTCCCTGTTTGTAATTAAATATTCAGAATTTTATCATAATACAACAAAAATACACCTTCCGAAAAATAAAAAATAAAAAACTGATTCAATCTGACATTTGTTTGTCCTTGGTATATATCAACAGTTTAATATCGTTGAATATAGAAAATAGGCGTACTCATTCGGCAGTATTGGCATCTTGTTTTGTTTACACAAACTAAGAAAAGAGTCGAAATGGCACACATCCCTGTGTGCCATGCCCACAAACCCACTGCCCTGGCACACATCAGCCACCCCTCTAGCTGTGTGCCCTATGCCAGTGGCGTGGGCACAGGTGCATGAGCCCTGTGCTCCTAAAATACCCAGTGCCATTCCTGGGCACTGCAAGTGCAGTGATGCCATTAAGAGTATATGGTGCTGGGAGGTTGTCATTACAAACTCCACAGCACCATAATGGCTACACTGAACACCGACAAGTTTGATATCAAACTTCTCAGCACATTAAACCTACACTGATGCCAGTGTGGGATTTAATGTTAAATGCACTACAGAGGGCATCTTAGAGATGCCCCCTGAAACCTAACCTACAATCCACGTCCTGTCTGAGAGGCTGCGTAGGCTGCCACACCGCAGACATGTTGCTGGACCCCTGGGTGGAGAGCTCCCCGCTCTCCTGGGTCTGCAACAATGCACATCCTGGGACGAGGTGCCAAGCCTCCTCCCCAGGATGGGCCGGGAAGCTTCAAAGGCATTCCGCCTTTGTGAGCTTCTCCAGACCACTTGCTGTACTCAGCAACTGGCCCCCACCAGTTCCGACCCCCACTCTGGCGACAAGACTGGTGGGAAAACATACGTCAAAGGAGGGGTGCCAGTCTGTGCCAACTCCACCCCTCAGGTGGGAGAGGCGAGGTGAAGCACGACCCCGGGTTCCGGCCATCTTGTTGATGGGGAGCCCTGCCCAATCACAGCTAGCCTCCTGCCCCCCTCCCACAGGAGAGGAGCAGGCGAGGGGGTGTACCCACCCCAGGACAGGGACCCATTGGTCCCTGCCCTTGCCCTAGCGGTAACGCCCCTAAATGTAGTATTCAGGGGCACCCTGAACCTTTTTCCAGAGATCCAGATTCCAAAACAAGAAAGAAGAACAAGAAACAAGAAACAAGAAGACCTGCCGTGCAGCTGCTAAAAAGAGGAAGACACCAACTCTGTCGACCCTCAAACCTGCTCCTGCTAAACCCCGGCGTCTCAATTGGTCAGCAACCTCAAAAACCCCGGAGGACCGGACTGCCTTGTGACTCTGAATACCTGGGTCTCCCACGAGCAGTGGTACTGCTCAAAGCAAGTAACAAGCCCTGGCATCAGCCCGGAACAGCGAACCCTGTACACTCTGCACCTGCCAAGCCTGGCCTGACCCTCAGGACGTCCCCCCGGCGATTCTGACTTGAAATCCAGTCTCCAAGGACCCTGCTCGACGACCCAGACGACACCTGCAGCCTCAGAAAAAAGGACCCCTCCGACCGCAACCAGCAGGGGGTACAATTTTCTGACCTTAAAAAACACCACTGCACAACACGCCCCACGTCGCCCTGTGCCCAACTCCTGGGTGCCTACCTATCCTCCAAGTTCCCAACTTACCCCTCGAAGTGTTGGTCGCTTCAGAAGCTCCTCCGTCCCCGAGCCTGCAGCCTTTGTTCCCTTTTCAAGATCCTCCTTGAATAACATTGGGGGCCCGACGGCTCAAAGGCACTCTGCACCCAGCCGCCCGAGTGCCCCTGGCAGTGCAACCTGTACCCTATCCTACTTCCCAATTTGCCCTGAGCAAGTGACCAGGAGCCCAGCTCCCACAGCCTCGTGGCCTGCTAGCAAGCAGCCACCAACCAAAGGCCCCCTGCCTCTCATTGGATAACAATGGGCCTACCTGCCTTTGCACTTGGCCGCCCCTGTGCCGCTGGGGGTGTACCAACTGTACCCTGGGCAACCCCTGAGTCTATGCCCAGAACCATAACTTCACCAGTCGAGTACTCACATGAAAACCGATGATTCACTTTCCTGCCAGAGGATAACATTGACTGGTTTGACTCGAAAAATCTTCAAAGTGTGAAGTTTTGAAACTTTAAAATAGTCATCTAAAATCAGCCGAATAACAAATTTCAAATTACTCACCTGTGATCAAGAGAGAAGCCAGTACTGTACCTTGTAGCCCAGTACTGAACCGCAAAAGTAATCACAATCACGTTTGCTAGTAATCTAACTTTCTGCCATAGGAAACCATTGACTGTTTTTCTGTGAAATTTCTTCTAAGTGTGAAGTTTTGAAATGTTAAAATATTCATCTAAAATCAGCCGAATATCGAAATCGAAGTACTCACCTGTAATCAGGAGAGAAACCAGTGCTGTATCTTGTAGCCCAGTACTGAACCGCAAAAGTAATCATAACCGTGATTACTGGTAATCGAAATTTCTTCCATAGGAAACCATCAACTGTTTTTCTTTGAAATTTCTTCTAAATGTCTACTTTTGAAAATTACAAATATTCCTTAACAATTGTACCAACTACTATAACGTAATAACTTACCTGTCTTAGGTAGAGACCCCAGTGCTGAACCTAGGAGCCCAGTACTGGATTACAAAAGTAACGAGAACCTACTTTACCTGTATTTAGAATTTCCTGCCATTGGAGAACATTGCTGGTTTTTCACTGAAAGGTTTTCAAGTGTCAACTTTTAAAATACCTTGATATTCTTTAAAAATCATTGCAATAACTAAAACGTTTTTACTAAACTGTTTTCAGCTTAGACCCCAGGACTGAATCTAGGATCCAGTCCTGGAGTTACAAAAGCAATCAATAAAGTAATCAGCTGCATTTATGTAGAAAAACCCATTGAGCTCAATGTTAAATTGTCTTTAGAATTGTGTTGCCTACTGCAACCATTGTACCTATTGTGTTTACAAAGTTGGTTGCCTCTTTGCAAAGTAATTACATGAGTACCCATATCGAGAAAAGTATATGTTGATACCTGTTGGTTCTAAAAATAAAACAACTATGTCTTTTGATATAAAACCAATTGGCCTGGAGTTCAGTCCATGAGTGTGTGAAACCCTTTGCTGACTGAGTGTGTGCAATAAATGCTTTACACTGTCCTCTGATACTGCCTTACTGCTCGACCAAGCTATCACTTTAGAGAGTAAGGTCAGACCTGACTTTAACCTCTGTTATACCTTTGGGGATTGTGGACTCTATACACACTGCACCTTACTTCGGTCCAGTATATATAGAGCCACTTTCTCACATTGGTGGATCAGCGAGGGGATACAAACTTACATTTGTTGGACAACTTGGTTACCATCTGATCACACAACAGAACTCATAAATTGCCTTTAGAATTCTGAAATTGGTTTTTCCAAAATACTAAAAGTCTTGTAGGGCCTTGCTTAAGTCCCATTAGAATTTTAGAAAAATAAAAGTCACTATAGTCAGGGTAGAGGGTTAGAACTGTCAGGTTAGAATGTCTCAACAGAACCCAGCTATTAGTGAAGATAACAATATGGACTTTGTGGTTGAGGAGCTGAACCTCACACCTTAATTACACTTCAATTTCAAGGACTTGATGTCCTTATGCAAACTTAAAAATATACCAATGGGCCTGAATCCAAACAAACTAGGGCTCCAGGAGCTCCTGGCTGAGTATGCTAAAGGCCAACCCCCTGAACATGGTGAAGACCAGACAGAAGGGGGAGAGGTGTCTGAGGAAGAGGATAAACCCCCCCTCATCCCCCAATCATCTTTAGGGAGGAAAGGGCCCCCATACCCTTGAACTCCAGAATCAGCATCAGGGAACCTAGGGACCACACAGGTGGACCAGGTACCCGAGAGTTCACAGGAGCAGCCCCCAGTTAAGAGGACAGCTTTCTAGCCAAGCTGGCCAAAAGAGGGGATCTAGAGTCCAGACTCCAAGCTCTAGAGAAAGAAAGGAAAGAGATGGGTTTCGCACCCATTAATGGTGGCAGCAATAATAACAAAAATAAGGATAGGGAAGAACTTTGACCCTAAAATCCCCAAAGGGATTGTCCCTAAATTTGAGGAAGGTGATGACATCACCAAGTGGTTCACAGCCTTTGAGAGGGCTTGTGAAATAAGAAGAGTAAAGAAACCTCTCTGGGGGGCACTCCTGTGGGAACTGTTCTCTGGTAACTGCAGAGACAGGCTTCTGACCTTCTCTGGGCCAGATGCAGGGTCCTATAATCTCATGAAGAGCACTCTGATTGAGGGATTTGGACTCACCACTGAGGAGTACAGAATTAGATTCAGGGCAGCTCACAAAACCCAGAACCAATCCTGGATTGATTTTGTAGACTACTCAGTAAAGACACTGGATGGCTGGTTAACTGGAAGCAATGTGCATGACTTTAATAGAATTTACAACGTGTTTATGAAGGAACACATCTTAAGTAACTGCATTGATGAGAAGTTGCATCAGTATCTGGAAGACCTAGGTCCACTTTCTCCCCAAGAATTGGGAAAGAAGGCAGACCACTGGGTCAAAACAAGGGTAAATAGGACGTCCACTGGGGGTGACCAAAAGAAAGGGGTCACAAAGCCTCCCCAGAAGAGATAGTGTATCCCTTAAGGAGACAAGTAAGGAGTCCCAGGTAGCCCCCCAAAAACCTATCCAGGAGGGTGGGCCCAAAGACACCTCACAAGCCAAGCCAGGGTGCCAAGGTAAGAATTAGGATCCCAACAGAATATGGTGTCACAACTGTCAGAAGACAGGACACCACACCAAGGACCCTAGCTGTCCTAAGAAAAAGGTCCCTAGTACAACTCCAGGGGTGACTAGTGTATTCCCAGGGGTTGCCAGTGTAGCATGGGAGGATAGGTCCTCGGAGGAGGAAGTACTCCTAGCCTTTCACTGGGGAATGGGGCAAGAGGGCGAGCAGGAGATCCCAGAGTGGAGTAGACACTTTAACCACCTACTGCTGAATGGAGTCCCAGTCACTGCCCTGAGAGATATTTGTGCCAGTCACACTGTGGTACATGACAGGTTGGTATTACCTCACCATTATGTCCCAGGAGAAACAAGAAGAGTAAGGGCTGTCCGAGGGGGAGTAACTGTTAGGCCTGTGGCTGTAGTGCCTAGTCGTAGCTGGGTCCCTTAGATGGAGAAAGGTGGTAGTCAGTAAAGACCTCCAACTTGATCGTCTCCTGGGGAATGACCCCTTAGAGGTGGATCTGAGCCAAAGAGAGGCACTGGCCCAATGCCAGGCTTCAACCAAGAAACCTAGGGAGTGCCACCTGCAGTCAGCGCAGCTGAGCCCCAAAAGAGAAAAAAGGAACAGGATAGGAAAGGTGTGCAACTGTTAGCCACAGTTCCAGAGGGCCAGGGGGATTCCATCCCAGTGAGGGAAAACTCTGAACATGGCCTTAGTAAAGCCCCCCCTAGCCAACACAAAGCCTGAGTTGGTGGCTCCTCACCTGGCAGAACAAAGGGTGGAGGAAGGGTGCTCACTACCAAGTGTGGTGACTGTAGGAAGGTAGATACCTGACTATGGTTACCCCCGACTTTTTGCCTGGTGTTTTGCTGGTTTTCCGACTTAGTTGACCTGGGGCCCTGCCAATCAGGACCCCAGGCCTACTGCTCTCTCTCTAAAATGGATTCCATGTACCTTAGGTGCATTACCCAATTGGAACTGGGCCACCTTGTCAGACCCTGTAACTCAGGGCATCGGTGTACCCAGGGCCTACCAGGGGCTGAAGCATGTATTATGCCACCCCTGGATGGCCATCTAAATCTGACACAACTGGCTGCGCGACAGCTGGGGCAACGTGGCGTACTCGCTCGTTGCTGTAGATATAGTATCCCTATATCTAACCTTAAAATGGACACCCGAGTTCCTATCAGTCACTCCTATGGCAGGCCTTGACAATCCTGAAGGCAGAGTGCGTGGAACCGTGTGAATTGGGCTCTGGCACGAGCTGAGCCCGGTTGCAGCTTGCGGAACCAAGACCCAATGGCTGTTCCATGATAACGCGTTCCATATCGGTAACTTCGGTATCGCGTTATCAAGACATGTCGAGTAAGGTGTCATACGAATCGGGATGCTGCCCCCTCACCAATGCTGGCGACGAGGTTAGCATTCCGCCCTTCTAGAGGGACACGACATGTACGTAACTGTGAACCCCGGTTAAAGTTAACTGAAGCCTCAGCTCCACAAAATGGATGCTGCCACCACAGACACGAGTCTGACCTCCTGCTGCTGGGAGACCTTCCAGCGAGGAGAGCTTGGACAAAGGGTATCCTGTCAGGGGCGGTGTTCGCACCATCCCAGACAGGGTTTTGTGTATCCTGGGTAGGCAGGGCTTTACAGGAAGGTGACTGCGGAGTGGCACCCCGGTGCTCACTACGCATCTGCCGGCTAGAACCAGTTCCAGGGGCACACCAGCCCCTGACCTGGGGAAAGCCCGGCATGGGAGAGGGGTGTAACTACCCCCCTTCCTGGTCCCACCCCTAGGGCAGGACCTAGTCACGTACCCACCCCTTTCTTTAGGATAAAGGTAGGAGCGGGGACCCTTCCTAATTAGATCATCTTTGAATCAAGAACTACTTTCTACGAAAGGACATTCGAGACTCTTCTCAAGATTTCTCCCTTGTGGCTAAGGAGTAGTCACCCTGCATCTGCAGGCACCATCTAAACTCTGCGGTTTGCTGCAAGTCCTTCCTCAGGAATCCGACGGCCCAGCTCGACGAGAACCGGCTTCCCTGGCACCTCTGTCCTCTACCCACATCGTCAGCTCAGCTGAGATCTGTGGGTGCGACGAGACCTCGAGGGACCGGCCATCATCAAAACCTGCACGCTTTCTTAACCAGCACAACCACCGAAGGAATCCTCTGGTGAGTGCTCTGGGGTCCGAGAAGCCCCGACCCTGAGCAGCTCCAGCACCGAAGTGCAGTCTCCCAGCATCTCCACGATCTGCGTGGGGCCCTTCTGCCTTGCTGTTCAGCACGTTGTCCGATCACTAGCCGCTGGCTTGTGACTCTTTGACGACAAACGACAACCAACGTTGCTGGTCTGGTTGCTCCAGACTAGCCTTTGCTCCCTTCTGCGAGAGGAGCACCCCGGACCCTCCCGGTCCACTCAAGACGCCATTTTAGGCCCACCACGTGGCCCTGAAATCTGCCAAGGCTCGTTGCCCCAATCCTGGGCCCAGCGACGCCGACAGCATCAACCTTCGTGGGACAGCTCGCACCTCCATCCTGGTCGCCGACAACGCCTCCTGGTCCATGAGACTGCAGAGCCTCGCGTCGCCCACTCACCTAGTCGAGGTGACGGCCATCTGGTGCCCTCCTGGTACCCTCTGACTACTGGCTAGTAGTACGAACTTGGTCCCCTCTGCTTTCAGGTATCATCTCTCTGATCCAGGCTTGGATCTCTAAGAACTATTCTTCACTGGTCGCCGGCCAGCAACTCCTTCCTTCCGGCTCCTGGCTCGTCAGCGAAGACCCCCGACGCCTGTAAGACTTGTGCAGCCGCAGCCCTTGTGGCTAGGTAACTTCGGCATTTCGGTGCCCGCATAGCCTCCTTACTTAAGGGTCCCGAGTCCCTCGCTTCCGACTTGCCTTATCGGGTCCGCCCGAGACCACTAAACTTTCCGTGCCCTCGGGCACTTGTATTGATTGCGCACTTGAAGTATTTTCCTAAGAGTTTTGTTCTGTGCTTAGTACCCTGTCCTCACAAAGAGTACAGGGCTGGTGTGATTCTAATAAATATACGGTTTATTTTCATAACACTTGTGTGGTGTCCTTTCACTTGGTGTTCAAGGGGTATGTGATGGTATAACAGCTGGCTTAACACGCCCTCTAGAGTTTAGCCCGAAGACTGCTCGTATCCACGCTACTAGGATAGCTGGTCTAAGGTTGACTTACAACCAATCACCATAAGGGTCGTTTGGACCGATGCATAGTGGTCGCTAGAATAGTGAACACTGCATATCGGGCCAACTTCTCACATTGGTGAGCAGCAGTTGGGATTTGAGCTTGCTGTTGTTTTACCACGCGTATCCTAAGAATATCTTGTGAAAGATCGCATAAGTACTCCAGGTACATATAACTTAGCTTAAAATACTCTGAGTTCTACTGAACCAGCTGTTGTAGCTCCTCAAGGCTTAGCACACCTTGGCTACAACTCTTAGCAAGGGATCAGTAGGTAAACATATAGTGTAGGTAGGTGCATCACTTACACCACACTAGAAGCAGCATGTCAGACAAAGGAGGAAACTCTGAGTCTCCCCTTGTGTCAGTCGACCTTCCACAGGTCACCTCCAGATATGCTGCACTTAGCTTTCAAGAGATGCGACAACTCTGTACATCTCGGAAGCTAAAACAGGGTTCAAACCCTACAACTCCATTTCTGATTGGTCTCTTGGAGACTTATGATGCTAGGAGGGCGGGTAACACCGACCCTTCTCATCCAGAAGAGAGTATGCCCCCCCTCGAGGGAACCGCAGGTGACCCTGACCTTATCCATCTCTCCGCAGAAGGTGAAGAGGAGGATGAGGAGCCAGAGACATCTGAGGACGAGGCAGACAAAGGTCCAGTCATAGTTAGCCAGCTAACCCAGGACAACTTAAGCCGGCACGAGAATGGTACTAGGAGACCCCTGGGGCCCCTCTCAGGCCAGCTTAACATTGGGAACGGACGAGTTAGGTCTCTGTCGAGAGGCTCTAACAGATCCGTTCACACCAATGGCTCTCGAGGCTCTGCCCGACGAGGGATGACATCCCCTCAGAGGAGAGTGTACGAAGCGAAGGAGCGGGAAGTCAATCTGCGGATCGAAAGGGAAGAACTTGCCCTAGCCAAAGAAAGACTCGCCTTTGCTAGAGAGCAAGAATTGAGTGGGACAAATCCCACTGGTGGCAGCATTCCCCCACGGGAAAACAGGAGTTTAGACACTAGGCACCTGAGTAAGATAGTGCCCCCCTTTAAGCAAGGGGACGACATCCACAAATGGATTACTGCTTTGGAGCGGGCCTGCACTGTACAGTGTGTCCCCCAGAGTCAGTGGGCAGCTATCTTGTGGCTCTCCTTTGAAGGCAAAGGTAGAGATAAGCTCCTCACTACAAGAGTTGAGGATGCTAACAATTACCAAGTCCTGAAGAACACACTGATTGATGGGTTTGGTTTAACCACTGAACAGTACAGGTTGATGTTCAGAGACACCCAGAAAACTCAGTCTCAGGATTGGACTGACTTTGTTGATTGTGCCACTAAGGCTTTTGAAGGCTGGCTACTGGGAAGTAAGGTTACTGATTTTAAAGGATTATACAATCTAATTATGAGAGAGCAAATCTTAAGTAATTGTCAGAACCAGTTATTACACCAACACCTGGTAGACTCTGATCTGACCTCTCCACAAGAATTGGGTAAGAGGGCAGACAAATGGGTCAGAACCAGGGTCAGGCCTAAGAACCAGGGTGGTGACCAAAAGAAGGAATCAACCAAGCCTCAAGAGAAGGGTGGAAATAAATCTTCTGATCAAACCACAGGGCCCCAAAATTCCTCTGAAAAGGGTGGGTCCCCAACTTCTCCCAAAACCCAAAAGAAACCTTATTGTCATACCTGCAAACAGGTAGGCCATTACAAAACTGACAGCAGTTGTCCCAAGGCCAACAACAATAAGGAAAACATACCCCCAAATAAAGCTTCCCAGCCTCCTGTTACTACTAGTAGTAATCCCCCAGGTGGTGGGAGTGCCCCCAAGAATCTGGGTGCATTTTCTTTGGGAGTGCCTGGGGGCTCTGACCTAACCAGGTCCCCTGACTTAGATACTCTTGTCTGTGAGACTGGCATGGGGTTTGCCAACTTCACAGCCTGTCCCAACACTTTGGGCAGGTACAGACAGGAGCCCCTCATCAATGGTTCAAAAGTTGAGGCCTACAGAGACACAGGGGCTAGCATCACCATGGTGGCTGAGAGCCTAGTCCCCTCAAGGCAACTTATGCCTGGTGCCACATACCAGGTAGTGAACATTGATGGAGTGCAGAGAGATCATCCCATAGCAGTGGTAAATCTCAGCTGGGGAGGTGTCACTGGTCACAAGAGAGTGGCAGTGTCACCAAACTTACCTGTAGATTGCCTACTGGGGAATGA
This sequence comes from Lissotriton vulgaris, assembly GCF_964263255.1. NCBI lineage: Eukaryota > Metazoa > Chordata > Amphibia > Caudata > Salamandridae > Lissotriton > Lissotriton vulgaris. The sequence continues at coordinate 380,967,387 of NC_141685.1, forward strand.
TTTAGAGACCTCAGCCTGGGCTGAGGTAGAGCAAGAAACCCATTTTAAAATGGTAAACCTCCATGGTAAGGGTAGTGGGGCAGTGATAGCCACAGCCCCAGTCCAAGATGTCCTCCCGGAACAGGTCAGGAGGGCTGTGCCAGTCACATCCCTATCCCAGAAAGATGCCTTTCCTGAACAGGTTGGCAAGGCTGTGATGGTCACAGCCCGAACCCAAACTGAGTCCCTTCCTGAAAAGGTTGGTGGAGTTGTGATGGCCACAGCTCAAACTCAGACCGATAATAGTGTTGTGAAGCCTGAAACAATGGATCACTCCACTCAAACAGAGAGCATTGAGGAGGATTAAAAGTCTTCCCCCTCCCAGACACTAGGTGAGAGCCAGCCTCCTCAGGGAACTGACTCTACCCCTGGTGAAGGAACTGCCCCAGAGGTAGTCAGGCCTAGCCTGGCAGAGCCCCTGATGACAATGGAGCCTTCCCAGGTGGGACCCAGTCTGGAGCAGGTAACCTGCCCCTCTCTACCCTGCCTCAGTCAGCCCAGGGCTGTAGAGGTCAGGGAGGCCAGTGGTGGACCCCAAAGGGCCCCCTGTCCAAAAGAATTTCCCAATCAGCAGATTAGGATCACTGAAGCTAGTAGCCCTAGCCAAGTGAAAATAAAACAAACTCCTGAGGGATCCCCCTTAAACTTAGTTAGGGACCTCCCACAGCTGGACACTGTTGGGCACAGCCAAACATGGGGCCTAAAAACCCCAAACCTGACCTGTCCCTCCAGTAAGCCAAACAGAGGGACTCAGCCTCCAGCTTTAGGTAGCCAGAGGTTGACCCTGAGAGCTCATAGCAACTCAGTACTGGAAAGAAAGGCACATATGGTGGATAGTGATTGGAGGAAGTTGAGCCCAACAGTAGTGGAGTCTCACTTCAGTACTCCATTCCCACACCAGCCTTTTAATTTGCCAAAGCACGCCACAGGTAGTGATTCCCTATGGTGGAGACCCTCAGATACCCTTAGGGTGAGGGGTTGCTTAGTGGACCATGATACAGGGGGTAACCATGCCAGTGCATGTACCACCTCATATGGCCACTCAGGCAATATAGGCTCACGTGGACAAGGATAGCCTTATCTCCTTTCGTTTTGGGGGGGGGGGGGTGTAGGAAGGTAGATACCCGACTATGGTTACCCCCGACTTTTTGCCTGGTGTTTTGCTGGTTTTCCGACTTAGTTGACCTGGGGCCCTGCCAATCAGGACCCCAGCCCTACTGCTCTCTCTCCAAAATGGATTCCATGTACCTTAGGTGCATTACCCAATTGGAACTGGGCCACCTTGTCAGACCCTGTAACTCAGGGCATTGGTGTACCCAGGGCCTACCAGGGGCTGAAGCATGTATTATGCCACCCCTGGATGGCCATCTAAATCTGACACAACTGGCTGCGCGACAGCTGGGGCAACATGGCGTACTCGCTCGTTGCTGTAGGTATAGTATCCCTATATCTAACCTTAAAATGGACACCCGCGTTCCTATCAGTCACTTCTATGGCAGGCCTTGACAATCCTGAAGGCAGAGTGCGTGGAACCGTGTGAATTGGGCTCTGGCACGAGCCGAGCCCGGTTGCAGCTTGCGGAACCAAGACCCAATGGCTGTTCCATGATAACGCAAGACATGTCGAGTAAGGTGTCATACGAATCGGGATGCTGCCCCCTCACCAATGCTGGCGACGAGGTTAGCATTCCGCCCTTCTAGAGGGACACGACATGTACGTAACTGTGAACCCCGGTTAAAGTTAACTGAAGCCTCAGCTCCACAAAATGGATGTTGCCACCACAGACACGAGTCTGACCTCCTGCTGCTGGGAGACCTTCCAGTGAGGAGAGCTTGGACAAAGGGTTTCCTGTCAGGGGCGGTGTTCGCACCATCCCAGACAGGGTTTTGTGTATCCTGGGTAGGCAGGGCTTTACAGGAAGGTGACTGCGGAGTGGCACCCCGGTGCTCACTACGCATGTGCCGGCTAGAACCAGTTCCAGGGGCACACCAGCCCCTGACCTGGGGAAAGCCCGGCATGGGAGAGGGGTGTAACTACCCCCCTTCCTGGTCCCACCCCTAGGGCAGGACCTAGTCACGTACCCACCCCTTTCTTTAGGATAAAGGCAGGAGCGGGGACCCTTCCAAATTAGATCATCTTTGAATCAAGAACTACTTTCTACGAAAGGACATTCGAGACTCTTCTCAAGTTTTCTCCCTTGTGGCTAAGGAGTAGTCACCCTGCATCCGCAGGCACCATCTAAGAACTCTGCGGTTTGCTGCAAGTCCTTCCTCAGGAATCCGACGGCCCAGCTCGACGAGAACCGGCTTCCCTGGCACCTCTGACCTCTACCCACATCGTCAGCTCAGCTGAGATCTGTGGGTGCGACGAGACCTCGAGGGACCGGCCATCATCAAAACCTGCACGCTTTCTTAACCAGCACAACCACCGAAGGAATCCTCTGGTGAGTGCTCTGGGGTCCGAGAAGCCCCGACCCTGAGCAGCTCCAGCACCGAAGTGCAGTCTCCCAGCATCTCCACGATCTGCGTGGGGCCCTTCTGCCTTGCTGTTCAGCACGTTGTCCGATCACTAGCCGCTGGCTTGTGACTCTTTGACGACAAACGACAACCAACGTTGCTGGTCTGGTTGCTCCAGACTAGCCTTTGCTCCCTTCTGCGAGAGGAGCACCCCGGACCCTCCCGGTCCACTCAAGACGCCATTTTAGGCCCACCACGTGGCCCTGAAATCTGCCAAGGCTTGTTGCCCCAATCCTGGGCCCAGCGACGCCGACAGCATCAACCTTCGTGGGAAAGCTCGCACCTCCATCCTGGTCGCCGACAACGCCTCCTGGTCCGTGAGACTGCAGAGCCTAGCGTCGCCCACTCACCTAGTCGAGGTGACGGCCATCTGGTGCCCTCCTGGTACCCTCTGACTACTGGCTAGTAGTACGAACTTGGTCCCCTCTGCTTTCAGGTATCATCTCTCTCTGATCCAGGCTTGGATCTCTACGAACTATTCTTCACTGGTCGCCGGCCAGCAACTCCTTCCTTCCGGCTCCTGGCTCGTCAGCGAAGACCCCCGACGCCTGTAAGACTTGTGCAGCCGCAGCCCTTGTGGCTAGGTAACTTCGGCATTTCGGTGCCCGCATAGCCTCCTTACTTAAGGGTCCCGAGTCCCTCGCTTCCGACTTGCCTTATCGGGTCCGCCCAAGACCACTAAACTTTCCGTGCCCTCGGGCACTTGTATTGATTGCGCACTTGAAGTATTTTCCTAAGAGTTTTGTTCTGTGCTTAGTACCCTGTCCTCACAAAGAGTACAGGGCTGGTGTGATTCTAATAAATATACGGTTTATTTTCATAACACTTGTGTGGTGTCCTTTCACTTGGTGTTCAAGGGGTATGTGATGGTATAACAGCTGGCTTTACACGCCCTCTAGAGTTTAGCCCGAAGACTGCTAGTATCCACGCTACTAGGATAGCTGGTCTAAGGTTGACTTACAACCAATCACCATAAGGGTCGTTTGGACCGATGCATAGTGGTCGCTAGAATAGTGAACACTGCATATCGGGCCAACTTCTCACAGTGACCCCCCCTCCCCCCCCACCCACCCACCCTAAAACAACAGGCAGACAGACAGACAGAACCCAAAAGAGACCTGTAAAATAGCCCATTCACTTGCCAGTCAGGAGCTAAAGGTGTGGTTCTGGGCACCGACAGCTCTAAGCAGCCTCTGTTGGGTGTCCGCCTCCATGGCAGCCCTATCCATGGCATGGTGGCCTAACCCCCTGCCAAATAGTAAGCTAGGCCCCCTGATCCTATTGGTCATGGTGGGGTTGCTCAAACTGTGGGTAGCCTCTGTGGGTAAGCTGGGCCTTGCCCTGGCTAACTTAGACTGTACAGAGGTAGGCATCTCTGGACCCAAAATAAAAAGATGGGATGAAGACGCTAAAGAGCAAGGAGAGGAGCTTTGGGAATTAGGTCCTGAAAATGATAGCGTGGGCCAGCTCCCTAAAGGGACTGACCTGGACAGAAAGACATAAGGCAGAGTAGCCCCTGCAACTTTCAAACCACTTCCCCAACTCTTCCTCGCCTGAAAGACCAGAGAGACTCTCCCAGCATTGGCTGAGTCTCCTGGCCTTTGGGCTGGGAGGGGGGGACTTGTGTGATAAAGTGAGTTTCTGTTTCAGAACCCCCCCCCCCAACTTTTTGTCTGATACCTGATGCACTTTTCCTTGGTGTGACCTGGGTCCCTGCCAATCAGGTAACCGGGGCCTGTGTTCCTTCCCTAAAAACTATACTAAAGCCTAAACCAAATTGTCATCTCTGGCCACATGTCAGCCCCTAGTAAATGGTACCCTAGGTACCAAGGGCATTGTGACCAGAGAAGACCCCTAAGGGCTGCAGCACTTATTGTGCCACCCCTGGGGGCCCTGTACCTTGACACCCACACACTGCCTTTGCAGGCTGAGTGTCTAGGTGCTGAACTAAGCAAAGAGTCGACATGGCACACATCCCTGTGTACCATGCCCACAAACCCACTGCAAGTTGTCGTTCAGTATTGCTTGGGTGCCGGTCGCAGCGCTTCACTTCATCCTCGTAGAATTGTCCAACTAGTGCGGCGGCTGCCGCCTGCTTACGCGCACAGCAAAGATCCATAAGCCTACATACGAAGGCGTTCCATATCGTACACCATATAACTGAGGTGCACCGGCACTCTAACCACTTTCGAGTGTCTACCATATTGAGGGAGTAACCTGACCCCCCAAAAAAAAGTGACAACGACCCCCCATGTCCTGAGGAGAACCCGTTAATCGTTGCTGGGTTCGAAACGCGTCGGCGTCCAGTTCCACCAAGATACCAAATAACTAGGGCGTAATAGGAATAGAATTTACACATTTCTACACTGTTGTATAGTTTTTGTGTTTTTTCCTATTTTCTGCACCGTGTGACAAATTCACTGTGTATTCTGTGGTGGGTGAAACAAGTAGGCTAGTTTTTCATCTTGTCCGTCCACTTGTTCAATTTGCATTCAGGATTGGTGCCTCAATGACGGAACTTGTTGAGGCATTGTACAGTTGTCTATATTTATCTTTATCACAATTGTTTATGTGTTGAATACTTGATTTGATTTGTTGTTTTTGGTTTATTCAATGTATTTGTGAACCTTTTGTAAATGTTGTGGTGTATCTTTTGATGCTGAAAAACTTGGCTCATAATCTCTTATAAAATACTAAGTGACTCAACACAAATGGTTGTCCAGCCTAGCAATTGTTTATACTAGGTGTGCATCTTTTCAGAAAACGTTAACTGCCCGGCTCCTTTTTTTGTTTATTCTATAAGAGTGGTCCAGGCCGGTCAGGGACAGGACCCAAGCCTTCCCCATTTTCCCTGGCATACATCAGCCACCCCTCTATTTGTGTGCCCTATGCCAAAGGTGTGGGCACAGGTGCATGAGCCCTGTGCTCCTACAATACCCAGGGCCATTCCTAGGGCACTGTAAGTGCAGTGATACCATTAAGAGTATATGGTGCTGGGAGGTTGTCATTACGAACTCCACAGCACCATAATGGCTACACTGAACACTGACAAGTTTGATATCAAACTTCTCAGCACATTAAACCCACACTAAGGCCAGTGTGGGATTTAATGTAAAATGCACTATAGAGGGCATCTTAGAGATGCCCCCTGTAACCTAACCTACAATCCACGTCTTGTCTGAGAGGCTGCCTAGGCTGCCACACAGCAGACATGTTGCTGGACCCCTGGGTGGAGAGCTCCCCGCTCTCCTGGGCCTGCAACAATGCACATCCTGGGACGAGGTGCCAAGCCTCCTCCCCCAGGATGGGCAGGGGAAGCTTCAAAGGCATTCCGCCTTTGTGAGCTTCTCCAGACCACTTGCTGTTCTCAGCAACTGCCGAATATCGAAATACGAAGTACTCACCTGCAATCAGGCAAGAAGCCAGTGTTGTATCTTGTAGCCAGTACTGAACCTCTAATAAAAGAGAGAGGGACCCTCTACCAAAGGTATGGGGTACCAGCTATTGACTGTGTCAAAAAAGAGAAATTCACTTTGGGCACCTTAATAAGGACAGACCAACTTGTACAAACACATTATACATCAATTCATCAAACATGAAAACATATCAATCAGAGCAATGCAGTAAGTAACACAATTCTGTAAGGACAAATAAATTCAGTATGCACAGTTTATTATTATAATTTAAAAGCAGATTAAAAAACACATTAAAAAAGTGTATAAAACAAGGGAAAACAGACAATATACATAGGAACAAATGATATACAGAAGGTCATTCAATTAATTCCTAAAGCTAATACGGGAGGTACTCAAAAGGTATATTCAGCGCCAGTCAGAATACTCCTTGACCAATATGTATTGTACTTCTCCCCCAGTTCTCAACGCGTTTCGACTGACATTTATCGTACAGCCGTCTTCCTCAGGAAAATATTAGCTGTCTTCCCAAGATAACTTTAAAGGAAAGCCTGCCTTCTAGGTAGAAGATAGACACCTCCTTCCTCTCAAACAGGGTCGTATTTTCAACTGCTGAAGGTATTTGTATAGAACTCAGCTCAAATGATCGTAATTTTTTTCTTCGATGTTATATACACGAGGAACGAACACGAACTGTCCCTTCTGGGCAGGTTAAGAGTATATATATACAGGACTTAAAACCTTGTTGTTTATAGTATTGCTTGCACGCGGTAAAGAGTTGCGATTGCCGAGATTCAATGCTCGTGATACAATTCAATTTCAATTAAGGCGCGCTAAGGGTCTGAGAGCTGCCTTAATTGAACAAGGAAGGCTGATCAGGTAGCCGTAAGAAGTCGAAAAGGGCAGAAAAGTACCCCTTGAGAGTGCCCAGAGCAGAGCCCTGCTGGGCAAGAGAAAGAAGGAGGAGGAGAACCTCAGAAAGGGGTGCAGAGAGTGGGTCCACAGCCTTTGCTGTGCAACATGCCACAAATATGTTCCACCTGCAGGCGTATATCGACTTTGTGGAGGGACGCCTGGCTGCCAGAATGATATCACAGACTTCGGGAGGCAAGTTAAATGGCCTCAACTGCCACCGATCAATCTCCAAGCTTGTAGGTGGAGACTGGACAGGTTCGGGTGCAGAACCGTCCCATGCTGCTGCGACAGAAGGTCCTCCCGAAGAGGCAGACAAATCGGGGGATCGACTGACATGCTGAGTAGCTCGGGATACCAGTATCTTCGTGCCCAGTCCGGAGCCACAAGGATAACCTGGGCCCGGTCGCTCCTGATCTTCAGCACTCTGGGCAGAAATGGTATAGGCGGAAAGGAGTACAATAGACCGCAACTCCACTCGCGACGAAAAGCGTCTCCGAGCGAGTGCCGCCTTGGAAACTCCAACGCGCAAAACTGATGACATTGCGCGTTCTCTTCTGTGGCGAATAGATCTAACCAAGGCTCTCCCCATTGCTGAAAGAGGCCTTGCGCCACGTCCGAGTTCAGACGCCATTCGTGCTCCATCATGCACCTACGGCTGAGTTTGTCCGCCCTGGCATTCAGAGAGTCTGCCAGGTGTTGAACCACCAGGGTCACGCCCTGATGTTCCAGCCACTGCCAGAGGCGCAGAGCCTCCTTGCATAGGGTCCACGACTCCACTCGCCCCGTTTGTTGCAGTACCACATGGCGGTGGTGTTGTCCGTGAACACCTGCACTACACTCCCCCGGACAGAGGGGAGGAATGCCTTCAGTGCCAGACGAATCGCCCGCAGCTCCAAAAGGTTGATATGGAGCTGGGACTCCGCCGGAGACCAGAGGCCTTTGATCTCCGCCTCTCCCATGTGGCCTCCCCAGCCCTGGAGGGACGCGTCCGTCACAACTACGTGCTCCGGGTGGGCTAGGGAGAGGGACCTGCCAATGACTCAATCGCGGTCCGTGAGCCACCACTGCAGTGGTCTCGCAGTGCCCTCCGAGATCAAGACATGATCGGACAAGTTGCCCTGATGCTGGGCCCACTGAAACTTCAGAGAGGGACACAGGTGCAACAGTGATGGATCAAGCCCTGATCTTTGGACTGGGTAAGAGTGGTCTGCTTAATTCAGACACTATGTTCATCACCACCCCCTTTTCTGAATCATTTTGTCCACCATAAGCGTGGAAGGGTATACTCAGATGTGAGTCCCTTGCTCATTGCACCATCAGGATTCAAGCAAGCCGGGCCGACGACGGCTGAAATGCCAGAAACCGGTCCCCGGAAGCTTGTTTCCTTCCCAGTATAAGAATTGGCTTGGGGGGGGCGCTAGAGGGCGCCGGACGAGATGGCCGCACTCGCGTGAGGCTCCGTCTAGACCATTCAATATTTGCTAATTTATCCTGTTTCCCCAGAGCTTTTGCCCTACACCCCGGCGGAGCTTGATCCGCTGCCATCGGTGACTCACTGGGGCGATCTGCGAGGTGTTTGCAGCTGTCCTGCGGGCGCCCGGAGCTGAAAGGTCCCAGGCCGGGACGTGGACGACGGGGACTCCGGCGGGCGCAGAGCGGAAGCTCCGCTGCGATCTAGGCCCTTGCTGCCGTTGCTGCCTGCGAGTGCGGAGCCCTGGTGACGGCGCTTCGTGGCTGTGGAGGCGGAGAGGCGGTGCTGACAACGGGATCCCCCGGAAAGACTGCGACGCTTTGGACGGCCTGGACTTGGCCCTGCTGGTCCCGGTGAGTGGGGCGTGGGCGCTACGCTAGCCCGGTGCTGCGGAGGTGGTGCTAGGCCGCGATAGCCCGCGCCGCGCGAGCTCGGGCCGGGGGGGCCGGGGAGAGGGTCGGCTGAGGAGCGGAGCGGCTGAGAGGGACAGGAGCTTAGGCGGAGCCGCGCTCTGGGCTGCCGGCGAGAGTGTACATCGCCACACACGTGGCACTGGGAGACCTGCTGCGCTGGTTGAGGCGGGCCTGTAAAGCGCCCGCCATCTTGGGGCCTCCTTCCACCTGGCAGCTGTTCGTTGCACACCGGCGATCGGCACATCACCAGCGCTACCTCTCCTGCTATTGGCGCTGTCAGAGAGGGGACACGGACCTAGGGGCCCTTCTGTGCTGCCTTTCTGTTGCCTTGGGCACTACGCTCCACTGCCCATACCTGCACTGTGGGCCTACACGAAGATTGCCTGGCGCGCCTCGCCTGCTGGGGTGACGGTACTACTTGGCCTGGACTGGGGGTGCCCATTGGCCTGGGCCTGGACATAGTTCGCAGTGCGCGGCGGCTGATATCTGCACTGATAGCATTTTGAAAGACTTACCTGAGATAACTGCCCTGCATAGCTGAGTCTCGGACCACGCTGAGTTAGATCGCAGTCATGGGCAGGCCTGATAGAAACCAGCCTAAAATCAACTTCGATGCAAAAAAGACTGCGCATTCATCCTCCCAGGCGCCGGCGGACACCGACCAGGGTGGGGCTGTTGGGGGTACGCCCAATCTGGAATCCACACTGGTGGCTATGCAGAAGACTCTGCAGTCTATTGAGGGCACCATGGAGTCTGTAAATCATCGTCTTGATCAGATGGCGACACAATTTGACCGTCAGAACGAACGGATGGGAGAGGTGGAACAGCGAGTTTCCACCACGGAGGATGGTCTGGCCACGGTCTCGTCCAAAGTCTTTAATATGGAAAGAGTGCTGGCGGTCATACAAGCGAAGAATGAGGAGTTAGAAGGGAGGTCCAGGCGGAACAACGTTCGCGTTACAGGCCTGCCGGAATCCACGAACGTGGGGCGCATGGAAGACTTCATGGAGCGCATGATCATCGACATATTTGGGGCTGACCAGCTATCCCGTGTCTTCATTGTGGAGCGTGCGCATCGGTCCCTAGCTAAGAAGCCTCTGCCAGGAGCGCCGCCGAGGCCTATTGTGGCAAGGATCCTGAACTATAGGGACCGGGACACTATTCTACGGCTCGCAAGGGAGAAGGGCTCCATAGACTATCAAGGTAACAAACTGGAGTTTTATCCCGACTTCACCATGGCAGTACAGACGGCACGTAAGGAATTTGCGTCGGTGAAACAATTGCTGAGGGCGGAGACCATCGCTTATGCCATGCTGTACCCTGCGCGTCTTCGGATTGGGCCTCCATCGGATAACAAGATTTTCTCCTCGCCCAAGGCAGCCCTGGACTATGCCAAAAAACTGAAAAAACGTGCTAAAGAACCGCCTGGACGTCATGAAGGGGATGATGAAAGGCTGGACGAGGAGGCCTGACCTGCATTGCACTGCTGACTATGATGATGGGGGAAATGCGGAGTATTGCACTGGGTTGCCTCTATTGCAGCGTATGCAGTAATTGCTGAAGAGACGCTCGGGCGTTTCAGCCCCTGGTACCCTTTGCGTTGTTGCTCTATATGTTGCGCGAGGGGGAGTGCTATGGTGAATATGCAATATGTGCTACTGCGCTAGATGAGGTGGCCTCTCTGGGACTTAGGCGATGTTCTTGGGAAGTGAACGCTTTCAGGGGCACCCAGTGCAATGTGCTGTTATATGAATACCATCGGGTCTGATGCTCTGACCGTGGGGGTGGGTAGAGGGGTTGGGGTTGTTGTCAACGACAATGGTCTGCACTCTCGTCAGTTCTGGCGAGGGTGGTGTGCCACTACGCCTCCAGATAAGGGAGATCCCCAAATGTGGCTGTTTGCATTGTTGGGGGTTGCAAAGGGGGGGGGGGGGCATGGGGAGGCTTTGGCAAGTTGGGAGTGCTGAAGTGGGCGGCGGGATGGGGGATGGGATGTTGCAACTAGTTGGGTTGTTGATGTTTTTCCTGGTCAAGGGGATTGAGTCGGAGTCATCTTTGAGCTGTGTGTGGGGCTGCAGTTTGTGGCTCCGGGTCTTTCCAAGCGCCAATGGGGCTATATCTAGGAGGGTGAGAGGTGGGGGATGGTTTAGAGGGCAGGGGCTGCCGAGGATGAACGCACTGCTGGGATACTTACACCTTAGGCGATATGGATAGGGGGGGCACCATCACGTGTGTTACATGGAATGTGCGAGGGCTAAACAAGCCGCAGAAAACTAGACAAATGCTTGCCTTTTTGAATAGACATGGGGCACAAGTAGCATTTCTACAGGAGACGCATCTCAAGGGGGCGGCGGCCGAAATGGTGGGCAAACAGTGGGCGGGAGCGAGGTGGGCCACGTCATATTCTTCCTATGCACGTGGGGTAATGATTCTGATAAAAAAGAATGTTCCATTTGAGGTGTTACATGAGGAGGTGGATCAGGATGGTAGATATATTGTTGTGCAGGGTAAACTGTGTGGCACGTTGATCACTCTTCTCAATGTGTACGGTCCTAATATAGATGACCCTGATTTTTTCATTGCACTTTGGAACAAACTGTATAGCCTACCACCGTCGGCAATCCTCTGTGGGGGGGACTGGAATATTACATTGGATTCTGAGTTGGATAGGAGACACGACCGGCCTTGTGAACGTAAGAGAGGGACGGATGCGGTGCGCGAGGGTATGAATGGGCTGCAATTGTTGGATGTTTTGCGCTTGCAGAATCCTGGCAGGCGGGAGGGAACTTGCTACACATCAGCGCACAATACGTGGTTGAGATTGGATTATTGGTTATTGACCCGAGATGTGAGTGGATGGGTGCTGAATGCGGAACACCTGCCCCGAACGCTTTCGGACCATGCCCCTGTTGCACTGAAGCTGCGGATACCTACACATGCTCCTGCCCCATTTACCTGGCGACTCTCCCCTGGAGTGTTAACGGATCAAGTGTTGTGCGAGCGTCTGCGGCAGATAATTGAGGAGTTCTTCGAGACCAATGTGGGCTCCGTCGATAGTATGATCAAGGTGTGGGAGGCCTTTAAGGTCTCAGTGCGGGGTGCATGTATCGGGTTGCGGTCCGGGGTCCTCACGTCCATCAGAGACTCTATGTCCACACTGGAAAGGGAGTTGTTGGCTTTAGAACGCCGGCTGGAGGAAGGGGCCGAAAGCACATTGCTAGCGGATGTTAGGACAAAGGTCACAGAATATAATGAATTGGCAGACCAGGAGGTGAAATTTCTATCCAAACGCGCTACAGCCAGATATTATGGAGAGGGGGGTAGGCCGGGCAAGGGACTAGCTGATAGGATTCGGGACCCTTGGGCTAGGCACTGCACTGTATTGGAAATTGAGGACCAGGGAACTCTGGTGACTACGTCGGATGGCATACTTGCCTGCTTCTCGAGACACTATGCGCAACTCTATGAACATAGAGAAACGGCGGACGAGGCAGAAATATCGCGGTATTTGGAGGATGTAGCGCTGGTGTGGCTCTCCAGGGGTCAACAGGAATTCCTAATGCATCATGTTACCGAGGCGGAATTCAGAGACGCGATAGCAGCCCTGCCGAATGGGAAGGCGGCTGGCACAGATGGCCTGCCCGCCGAATTTTATAAAACATATGCAGATTTGCTTATTCCGCGACTGGCCATGGTCCTAGAGGAAGCTTTTGAATGCGGACGACTTCCGGGAACTATGAGAGAGGCACTCTTGGTGGCGCTTCCTAAGCCTGGAAAGCCTCTAAATAGGTGCGAGTCATACCGTCCCCTTTCACTAATAAACACTGATGTTAAAATAATAGCCAAAGTGCTAGCCACGAGACTGCGTCTCCTCCTGCCGGTTATGGTATTACCCGATCAATCGGGGTTTATCCCCCTCCGGTCCACCACTCACAACCTGAGGACCTTGTTCGCCGTACTACATCTCCTTAAGCCAGACCTAGCCGCGGTGGCAGTCATGCTTGATGCCGCCAAGGCTTTTGATTCAGTGGCATGGAAGTATATGCTGGCCGTTCTGCATCGGATGGGAGTGCCTTTCTTCTTCACGTCACTAATTGCCCTGTTGTATAATGCACCAACGGCGCGAGTTAGGATTAATGGTCACGTCTCTGCCTCCTTTCCAATACAGCGGGGGACAAGGCAGGGCTGCCCTCTATCGCCCCTGCTTTTTGCCATCATGATGGAACCGTTGACCTGTGTCTTGCGTCAGAGGTATGCGGAGGCAGCGCTGAAGTTCCCTCTCAGATCGTTGGCCGTATCAATGTACGCTGACGACATGGTCCTATATGTCAGAGACCCGGCGCTTCACCTGGAGCGCATACTTCGAGAGTTCATCAAATTCGGCCGGCACTCAGGACTGACCATAAATTGGGACAAGTCAGTGGTAATGCCTCTCACGGACGTCACTCACCAGGTGCCATTGGAATTCCCGCTGGAGTGGGCGACGGAATCAATTAGATACCTGGGCGTTTGGGTGCACAGGGATTACCAAGAAGTCATACGGGCCAACTACGGCGTTGCCATTTCCAACCTGGAAGACCAGGTGGCGAGATGGACTCGTCTCCCACTGACTCTGGCGGATCGCGTGTCTTTGATTAAAATGGTAGTGCTGCCGAAATTTCTTTACCTATTCGTCAACATTCCGGTCCCGCTAAGATCACACTTCTTTGCGAGACTGCGGTCCCTGCTGATAGCTCTCACCTGGGCCGGCAAGAGGCCGCGAGTGACTTGGGAGGTACTGACCAAGCCATACGATCTAGGTGGGTTTGCCTTGCCGGATATGAGACTTTATTATCTTTGCGCACAGGCACACTTTGCGAGCTACTGGATAAACTCTCCGCCATACACTCCGCACGTAGCGTTGGAGGCGAGTGCAGTTCTGCCGTATCCACTAAGGGCTATGATAGTAAATAAGCACTCGGTGTTTGAGAAGGGGGAGATTGATACCGTGCGCCTCACGGCGACTGCATGGACTACCCTGGGTAAACGGGCTGGCAGGCTGCCGCTATAAGCTCCGGCCATGCCGCTACTTTATCACTCGGATATCTCTGTCTCGGGTGAGCCAGGAGGGCTGCAGACTCTGCGGGAGGCTGGACTACAGACTATGGGGGACCTATTTCCGGGAGCATCGTTCCTCTCCTCTCAGGAGATGACCACCCGCTCGACGAATGCTACTATGTCCACCTTTGTGTATGTCAGACTGCGTGCTGCTGTGCGTGACTTATACCCAACATATCCGGAGGAACCATTGGCCCTAGGTGCGTTGCAGTTGCTCTATACGGTCAAGGACAGGACTAAATTGCTATCTAAATTATATAAGGCTGCACAGGAAGATGAGGGTGGAGGGGCGACCCTGGCCAGAGCAAGGTGGGATAGGAGTCTCCCGGAACCGCTGAGTGATGACGACTGGAATGAATGCTGTGCTATGACCGGTGGGTATGTGATCAATGGCAACTTCCGCCTTCTGCATTATAAATTTCTACAACAGTGGTACTATACGCCGGCCCAACTGGTACGATATGGGCTCAGGTCCACTGCTCAATGTGTCCGCTGCGGAGCTGAGGACGCTGACTTTATACACCTGGCCTGGGGTTGCCCACGCGTCTACGACTATTGGAAGGAGGTGACTGAAAGGCTAACTGTCATGGCCTCAACTGAGGTAAAGCTGGATGTACGCCTGTGTCTGTTGGGCATTGCCTCTGGGGTGGCTGCGCCGTCGCGGCGGCTTGTGGTGTTGGCGCTTCAACTAGCCAGAAGGAGGGTTGCTATGGTCTGGGGAGGAAGGAGAGCGCCTGAGGTGCAAATGTGGCTGAAAGATATGGCCTATTCCAGGGACCAATTGAACTGTTACTATGACGAGTTACCTGAGGCATCTCGCCCGAGGGATGTCTGGGCTCCGTTTACACTCTATATGCTCTCTTTAACAGACACTAATAGCGACGAGAGTGTGACTGCTGCTTTATCAGACTGCGAGGAGGGAGCGGCTTGAGAAGTTTTTGGGGCGGAGGCGTTTGGTTAGCCCTGTATATGGTGTGAATGCCTGGGTGGTGGTCATGGCAGTGAGAACGTAGTGGGCTGCAAGGACTGGCATGGTACCCATAGTTACTGATCCTCGCTATGGCCTCTGGATGGCTCTGGGAAGGGGGTGAACGTTCCCTACCTGGGAAGTGCTGTTAGACATACGTTGTATTAGCTGCCCTGCCACATCATGCCTACTAGACTTGGACTACTCACTGAAACCAGGATGGGACGGGGGGGTGGGGTTGGGATTTGATGAAGTTACCTTTCTTTATAAAAACTGAAAATTAGACCGAGATCACATGGGGGCGTACGACCGCACTCTAAGGGTGCGCTGTAAATATTGCATCTGGATTAACTGTAAGTGCCTACGTGAGCTAAGACTTTTGGACTCCTGCAATCGTGCCTCTGGCGTTTGATGTCAAGCTTGTATGATAACTGTGGTACACCGATTGCGGCCGGCCCCAACAGTGGGTTGTAGGCACACCGCTGTGTATATGAATAATGTGCAATAAAGGTCTACCAAGCAAGCCGGGCCGACGACGGCTGAAATGCCAGAAACCGGTCCCCGGAAGCTTGTTTCCTTCCCAGTATAAGAATTGGCTTGGTAGTTTGGTTTGCCCTGTTCCCATCATGCACTGAGACAGGAACAGACTAATTTGCATGTAGCCAGGTTCTGAGCTGGGATGGTGCAGTGAGCTAAAAAACGGTGATGGATCAAGCCTTGATCTTTGGACTGGGTAAGAGTGGTCTGCTTAATTCAGACACTCTGTTCATCACCACCCCCTTTTCTGAATCACAGGTGCGACTTCGGCACATTGATGGAGAACCCCAGCAAGTGCAGGAGGTTGGCCGTAGTCTGGAGGTGGCTGACGACTGTCTGGGGCGAGCCCGCCTTCAACAACCAGTCGTCGAGGTAGGGGAAGACTGAAACCCCTAACCTGCGTAGATGAGCTGCGACCACCGCCATCACCTTTGTGAACACCCGTGGGGCGCTGGTAAGGCCGAAGGGGAGCACGGTAAACTGAAAGTGCTCGTGGCCTACCGTGAACCGCAGGTAACGCCGGTGGGCCGGCAGGACGGGGATGTGAAAATAAGCGTCCTGCAAGTCCAACGCTACCAGCCAGTCTCCAGGGTCTAGGGCAGCTAAGACCTGAGCCAAAGTCAGCATCTTGAACTTCTCCTTCCGGAGGAAGCCGTTGACGTTCCGCAGGTCCAGGATAGGGCATAGGCCCCCTTTGCCCTTCTTGGGTACCAGAAAGTAGTGGGAGTAACAACCACACCCTACTTCAGGCCCAGGAATGTGGTCGATGGCCCCCTTGGCCAAGAGGGCCGTTACTTCCTCTTGTAGAAGTTGCAAGTGATCCCCCGACACGCAGTGAAATTGCGTGGCATGGCTGGAGGGGTCGCCTCGAAGGGGAGTAGCCCCTTCGGACGATTTGCAGCACCCACCTGTCCGACGTGACAGTGCGCCAGTGGGAGGGGTGATGGCGAACCCTGCCTCCCACCGGCGTCACATGGGCCTGAAAACTCGGACTAGGAAGGTTTTGAGGCGGGTGCTGCGGAGGGTGGTGTGGACTGGCCTCGCCATTGTCCTCGACCGCCGCCACAGCGGTTTCCACGGCCGCCACTGAGCTGTTGAACATTCTGCGGCGCGTGGCTGGCAGCACGTGTGGGGGCGCCCCTTCCTTGGCCACGAAAGGAGCGAAAGGCACCCGATTGCTGGCGTATGGCCGAGAGGCCCAAGGACTTGGCCGTAGCCCTGGAGTCCTTAAAGCGCTCAAGCGCATGGTCTGCCTTGTCGCCGAAGAGGCGACGGCCATCGAACGGCATGTCCAGAATTGTGGTCTGGACATCGGCCGAAAAGTTGGCTGGCCTCAACCAGGCGTGGCGTCGAACCGCCACCGTCGTTGCCATCGCCCTGCCCAGTGAGTCCGTGGTATCCAGCCCACACCGGATGGAATATCGCGCTGCATCTCGGCCCTCCACAAGGGTTTGGGCGAGTTTAGCCGGGACCTCCTCCGGACATTGTGGCAGCACGTCCGCAACCGCGTCCCACAGGGTGTGGGTGTAGCGGCCCAAGAGACAGGCGGTATTGACAGACCGCAGCCCTAAGCTTAGGGACGAGAACACCTTCTTCCGGAACTGCTCATATCTCTTGGATTCCCGATCGGGCGGAGCCGACCGGTATGCGGTCTGGGAAGTGGAGGCCTGGATAACGAGACTCTCGGGGTGGGATGGGTGGACAAAAAGCAAGGGTCGCCCGGGGCTGGGCGGTAGCGTCTGGCCACGTTCCTATCCACAGGCGGACCTGTGGCGGGCTTGGACCAAGTGCCCACAAGAACGTCACATAAGGCCTCATTGAACGGTCAGAAGAGGCTCGCTGGAGCTTGTCTGCGGTTTGAGGACCTCAGTGAGGAGGTTAGTCCTCACGGCTGCGACGGGGAGCTCAAGGTTTAAGGCCTTGGCCACCCTCGTCAACACTACACTATATGTAGACCCCTCCTCCGAAGCCACGGTCGGAGGGGAGACAAATCCAGGGTCTGGCAAAGTGTCAATACCACTGGCCTCCCCAAGCTCATATGTCCAGTCCTGTTGAGACTGGACCTCCAGTGCCAGAGGGTCCTCCGACCCCCCCCAATCTCCCTCCTCACCCGTTTCCTGTAAAGCAGGATTAACAGACGGGGCCTCCTCATGGAAATAAAAATCTCCAAAGGCTTTCGGAAGCGGCGCCCAGCTGGGGACGGCGTTCACAGCGGGCGACACCCGTGGGGTCGGCGCCGGTGAGGTTGTGAGGTCGACCGGCGACGACCCGGATCCGGAAGCGGATCCGGTGAGGTCCTGCGGCGTCAGGACCGAAGTCGCCGGCGGCGTCGGGGCCGAAGCACCCAACGGCATCGGGCCGAAGCACCCGGCGGCATCGGGCCGAAGCACCCGGCGGCATCGGGCCGAATCGCCCGACCCGCTAGGGCCTCCAGCCGGGACCGTTGGGCCCGGAGGCGCCACGGAACCCGGCTGAGGAGGGAGGGTCCTCATGGCCATGAGGTACCGCTCGATCTCCCCCGGCGTCGCGCCATGCCCAGGGACCCGAAGGTGTGGGGCAGGTGGCGACGCTTGCGACTCCCTCGGAGCCGCGTGGGCGGTGTCGCCGGAACCCCCGGCCGCATCGTGCGAGCGTCGGGGTTGGTCGGAGGAGCGATGACGTCGCTCTGACCTCTCATGCCTCTTACCGGAGGACTTTGAGCCTGACGACGGATGTCCACTCCCGGAGCTGCGATGACTCCGACCCCGCGACTGGTCCCTCGACCTCCCGTGGGACTGGGACCTGGAACGGCGCGGGGCCGACTGCCGGAGTTCGAGTCGCTTGCGGGACCGCTCCCGCCTAGCTTTAGACGTCAGGGCCCGGCAGTCGGAGCAGGTGCGGTCATCGTGGTCGAGGCCTAAACACTTCAGGCACCGGCGATGGGGGTCCGTAACTGACATCAGTCGGTCGCACTTCGAACAGGGTCTGAACCCGGTCATCCCTACCGGCACCGATAGAGTCAAAGACTCGAAGAAGAAGAATGATCAAAAAGTTCAGTCAAAAAATGACTAGGGGTAGAGCTTCTCCGGATCTGCGCTAGCTGGCGCGGAAAAAAAGAAGAACTGACGTCAGTGCGCATGGGCGGCCTCTAAGTACTCAGACAACGTCATTCCGGCGCTCACGACGCCGACGACGGGCGCGGAGCCGCAGACGACGCCTACCGACGTGCAGGGGTATTGCTGTGCAAAAATTTCCGGATTCAGTCCGACGCCTGGGGATATTCTAAGGTAAGGAATCTATCACTAACGTGTCTCTTTCAGATAAATTGATATCCAGGTCTTGTCCATCACTGAATGGTATGTCTTCATTTAATTTTCTTAATGTTCACATATATAAATATATTTTTTAAACCAAAAAAATATTAAATAAAGGATAGGTATCTGATGCATGAAAGTACAGACAGACACGATTTGTCAACACTTCATGCCAATGCTCATTGACGCCACTGCACCAGGTTTCAAGCTTGTCCTCAAGTCTCGCACATCCCACAGCAACTTCTAATATAGTTCTTTTTTTCCCAAAATTTTTATTGATATTTTCACATTACAATATAGGACATATGACATGTATCATCATTTCGCGGCTGATCACGCAGGGACCCTCGTCCTTGAGTTTTGACTGCAGGTATATGTGGGGCATACGGTTTGAGCATATCTGCCTGCTCTAACTTGCTCTTCTGACTTGTAAACATTTAGCATAGAACATGTAGGTATTTGCGGATGTTCTAGGTTCTAAGAGGTTCCAACACATAACACAAAACATATAGGTCTTGGAGGTTGTTTTATGGCTGACCGTAAGCCTAGTGGGGAAGTTTGAGTCCACTGACTTTCCAGCCTCCCCGTCTCGCCACTACTCCGCTCTGCTTCAGCCGTTCTCTTGTGGGTGTGTCCTGCTGCTAGTGCAGCTTGCTTTACGTTGTTCATGGGGGTTCGTATGGGTCTAGGATTTTGTCTAGGGTTGTCCACATCCCTCTGTTGGGGTTCTTCTATGGTGCGCTTCTTAGTGCTGTATTGTCGGCTCCCCTAATGTCACCCAATTCAGCCACGGAGAAAATTACAAAAAACTATTTGATGGACAGAATGTAGATCAATGTCTTACATTCACCCCAGTACAAGGATCTGGGCCTAAATCCATCGTTTTTTGCACTCCACACCACCCTGGGTCAGATAATGGCTTTATGCAAATCAGCTCTGACCCTGTGCCCCATGGGAACAGTCCAGTCCGAACTACAACAGCCATATCTTTCCCAGACCGGAATCAAGCATCCGAGGACCGGACCGGTTTCGAGGAAACACCTCTCATCAGCCCGGCTAGCTTGACCCAATTCAGCCACCCCTTGAAAGTGGCTTTGGCTGAGCCCTTCCATTTTGCGAGCACTGTTTTGACTGCTGTCGTTATGAGGAAGTCCAGTAGGTTTCTGTCATGTTGTGTGGCTATGTCCGCCGTTATGGGTGCTGTGGCGATTGTGGCAAATTCTTCTTTTAGTGTACAGCCCAGGACCTTATTTATGAATGCGAACACCTTTTTCCAGAAATTTCTAACCTTAATAGAGTGGAAGATAAGGTGCGCTAGGTCTCCCTTTTCGGAGTCACAGTTCCAACAGCGGTCGTTTTCTTTAAGACCTATTGACGTTAAGCGCGCTGGAGTTCAGTATGCATGATGCAGTAACCAGACCTTTGTCTACGCCAACACTGGGGAGATCATGTTTTTCTAACTGCTTATATCTTTCTCAATCATGCACTCAGAAAGGGCACCCATGAACCTGGTTTAAATCAAAGTACTTTGTGACCCCATCCGGGGTATGAAGCGCTGTACCAAAATACAAAATACAAAATACAATAAACAAATGTTACATATGTAAAATATTATACACTTTGTGAATAAAAAGCAAAATAGAATGGGAGTGATTATCGTCATGGAATGTTAAACATTATTTAACAAATAATAACCTACTTTTTCTAGTCGAAAAATATAATCTCTTTCAAGTCTCTCTTCGGCCTGCTTTAAACCCAATTTCTGTTCCTCGGTTGAAGAAGACTCATCAATTACAGCTCCATTTTCTAATTCCGTATTCACAAGGTTCTTAGCTTTATCTTTAAAAGAAGAAACAATTCAAAAGTTGGTCTTGTGAACAGAAAAAAGACACAATAAAACAGATAAGTTGAAAAAGAAAATCAAGCAAACTAAGCAATATGTGCCTTCAATATCCTCCAATAACCGCTGGTCATACAGCAGAGCCTTTTATTTACAAACCTTGTAATTAAAGTGCTGATCCAGCAGGAAGTATTCATTAAACATTCTGAAAACGAAACTAAATGCCTGGAAATAGCATTTCCAGGCTACAAAAAAGTGATGCAAAATGTGGGTGGGACCTACAAACAAGCATCCGTTAGGAAATATATATATATTTTTTGTTCAAATCTGTTTTTATTGTGAACACAGCGATAAGCCTACAACCTCATGCTGAGGCCGGCCGCGCATATACGAACTCGTGGGCGGGTACCACCTAGGGCTGGTAAGAAGCGTTAACACAGCGCCTTGCCTACAACCCCGCAAGGGGGCCGGCCGCGTGGCTGAAGGGTGGAGGGCGCAGAGGTTGGCCTCGTGCATATGCTGTTCTGCTACACGAGGGAGGCGCATAGTGAATAGCTGATTGTAGTGTCACAGGAATTTAAGGCTTAACAGGGCCCAACTGCCCCATAGTGAGGCGAAAGCCAGAGCGGCAAGAAGGAAAAGAGAAAAGTTGGAGGATAGCCAATCAGGGAGGGAAGGGGGCAGGGAGAAGGAGCAGCAGCTTCATGTGTCTGGCCAGGGGGCAGAGTGTGAGAGGACTTACGTGGTTGCAACAGCGCTTGCGGGAAGAGCGGCGGTCAGGGGCAAAGTCTGGCGGGATCTGCGGGGATTAGGGCGTCATCAAAGAGGTGTAGTGCACGGAGTCTGGGAGGCATGTGTCTCGCGTAGCTGACTGAGCATAGGTGGCGCACAAGGGGTTCCCACACTGCTTTGAAGCGCGCGTCTCTCGCTTGTATCCGTGCCGTAAGCATCTCCATAGCCAGGACCTGCCAAAGGCGCACAAACCAGGAGGCTATCGGCGGTGCTTCGGCCCGCTTCCAGTACAAAGCGATGAGTTGCTTAGCTGCGCCTAGCATTTGGAGCGTGAGGATCCAGTCGCTACGCGTGAGAGCCCTAAGCGCGGGGGGTCGAACGCCAAGCAATAACGTGCACACCTCCTCAGGTATGGGAAAGCCCAGCACCTTTTTGATGGGGCTTAGTACCTCCTTCCAGAAGACAGCTAGGTTGGGGCACGTCCACCATATATGCACAAAGTCACTAGTCGCAGATCCACACCTCCAGCACAGTGGCGAGGTGGTAGGGAACATCTTGCTAAGTCTCAGCGGGGTATAGTACCCTTGGGTGAGCAGCTTGTAAGCATTTTCCCTCTGAGGGATACTACGGTAGATTTTGGGGATATCATTCCACAGCCTGTTCCATTGGGAGGGCTCTATGTCGACGCCTGCTGCCAACTGCCATTGCCTCTGATAGGGATGTGTAGGCATCGAGGTAGGATGCTGCAGTATGTAATATATTTGAGAGATAAGCCTCTAAAGCCCCCCTAGGGAACGAGTGGTAGGGCACAGCCCCTTTTAGGAACGGGATCTCTTCCTCAGGTATAGTGAGGTTGAGCGCCCAGGATTTGGTATGATTTATTTTAAGGCCGGACGCCCTCTCATACAGGCAAAGCACCTCGTGAACCGCTGGGAGAGAATCACGAGGGCGCGTGAGAGTGAGGATCAGATCGTCTGCAAATAAAGCCACCTTGTTATCACGTCCCCCATGGGGGATTCCGTGGATGTTGGGGGCACGCCTTATCAGCGCCGCCAGTGGCTCCACCGCAAGAGCGAACAAGAGTGGCGAGAGCGGGCATCCTTGCCTCGTGCCCCTGTGAATCGAGAGCAGCGGTGTCAACTGGCCATTGAGCCTGATTCTGGCTTGCGGCCCAAGATAGGGGGCCATGATCCTAGCGATCATTTTGGGATTGATACCGACTTTCTGGAGAACCTCCCTCAGGAAGGCCCAGTCGACCCGATCGAAGGCCTTCTCCGCGTCGAGCGAGAGAAGACAAGCCGGGATGTCCCAGTGCCGCGCCTTCCCCACTAGATGTGCCAACCTGCGCACATTGTCAGCCCCCTGACGATCCCGAATGAACCCCACCTGGTCCGGATTCACCAGCCCTGGCATATACGGTCAAGTCGTTTGGCCAGTAGCTTGGTATATATCTTTAGGTCGGTATTCAGGAGGGCGATAGGGCGGTAGGAAGCGCAGAGGGTGGGATCTTTCCCTGGCTTAGGTATCAAGGCGATTTCCGCCAGACCCATATCGGGGGACGGGCCAGAGGTGTCGGAGAAGGAGCGGTATAGCCTCAATAGGTACGGGCGAAGCTGGGCCAGGAATACGCGATAAAAGGTCAGCGGTAGGCCATCCGGTACCGGCGTTTTCGCGGTGGGAAGGTCCTTGACAGCTGCAGAAATCTCCTCCTCCTGTATGGGTTCCTCCAGCTCAGCCGCACAGGCCGGTGGCAGCGGGGTCCCTTCGTAGTCAGCAAGAACAGCCGCTCGTGCCTCCGCCGTTGTGGCCTCCTCCGCATATAGGGAGGAATAATAAGCAGCAAAGGCCTCCTACTTGGCTCTTTCAGTAGTAGCACAGGAGCCGTACGGCCGTCGGATATTGGCTTTATGAGCTCTAGCCGTTCGTGCCCGCAGTCTACCAGCTAGGAGGCGCCCCACCTTGTCCCCGCCCTCGTAATATTGTTGTTTAAGTGCCAGCAGGGAGCGCTCCGCCTTGTTGGTGCGCAGTGTACGGAGTTGTCCCCTAAGGTTGGCGAGGGTTCTCCTAGACGCCTGTGAGGGACATTCCCTGTCCTGGATCTCCGCCTGTTTGATCACGCTCTTCAAGTCATTCTCCAGTTTATACGCCTCCCGTCTTCTTGCTATCGCCAGGGAGGTAATGTGGCCCCTAATGGTAGCCTTGAAGGCATCCCAGACTGTCGGGAAGGGCGTGTCTGAGTTGTCATTGACGACGAAGTACGAGTCTATGGCTTCCCGGATGCTGGCAACATCCTCCGGGTCTCGAAGGATGCTCGGAGGGAGGGTCCATCTCCGCTCCCAAGGGGCGCGAGCCAGCGGATCTTGTAGCAGAAGTTCCACATGGGCATGATCCGACAGCGAGATATCTGAGATGTTGGCCTTCAGCGCATCTCGAGTCAGCTCAAGGGAAGTGAAGAGATAGTCAATGCAGGAGTACGTCCTTTGGGAGTGTGAGTAAAAGGAATAATCCCGGGTTCCCGGATTATGATAGCGCCACACATCTACGAATCCTAGGTTCGTGATCTGCGCCCTAAGAGCGGAGGACATCGCGCCCGCACCATTAAACGCAGCCCCCGCACGGCCCAACTCTGGATCCCATACAAGATTGAAGTCTCCTCCCAGAATCTTGTGCGGGTCGCCAGGTCTAAATTGATCTCGCAGAAGCGCTTGGAGGTATTTATCCTGCGACTGAGGGGTGCATATACACAACCCAGGGTGAACTGTGTGCTCCCCAGCTGTACCGTGGCCCGGAGGAAACGCCCGTCAGCACTCTTGTAGGGTTTAGCGGGTCCTCGCCTAAAGCCAGCTCTACATAAGATAGCCACCCCCGCCGTTTTAGTGTCAGCTGACGCCCAGAATTGCGTGGGGTACCTAGGGTGCACCATGCGTCTGGTGTCTCCCCGCAGAAGGTGTGCCTCCTGTAGGAGGATGATGTCGGGGGAGTGGTGTAGAAGATAGTGCCATACCGGATTCCGCTTGTTAGGGGAGTTAAGCCCTTTGACATTAAGTGACAGGACCTTTAGGGGAGCGGGGATAGACGCCGTCATCGCGCTAAGGGAGTCGAGGCCGCTCTGTCACCCTTTGTCCACCTCCCCCCGCAGTCAGGGCAGTGCTCACCTCCCTCCACCCCCATTGTGCCAGCACCCACGGCGTCCACCAGGCCACCACACTACATGAATGAAAAATGAGCCAGAGGAGGGGACAGCGCAGATGAAAAGTTGGAAAAATAGGGAAAGTAGGAAAATGGAGAGTATGAGATGAGAACGTAACCACAACAGGCCAACAGGGCCACAATACAATGTCCCAGGTACCGGGCATCCTCTTCCCAAGGGTTCGGATGATCACAGGAATGTCACTTCCTACGGGACAAAGCGGGGGGGGCGGGTGTCTGAAAGTAAGAGTCCTGATCGTCCCGCGGCCCGTCTGCCCGCTGTCTCGAGCAGGTTCGGGGGCAGCGAGAGCCAAAACCTCTCAAAGGTGGATAAGCCTTATCCAGGGGGTCAAGTGGACAGCAAGGCTCGATGGGGAGGGTCCAGGCTCCGAAGAAGAGGGATGCCACAGGCTGCTTCCTCCGACCCACCCCGGAGGGGGTCCCCATCATCATCGGCGGCAAGACAAGTCCTCTTTTAGTGACAGGGTGGCCCCGGATATCTGTAGGACAGTTCCAACCTCCGGAGCAGTGCCAGCCACGTCCCTGCCAATCAATGGTCAGCTGGAGTCGGGGGTCGGTCTTCTCCCTCAGTCTCAGAGGCAAGGGGCTGGGAGGCCTGTTCCTCGCGGTCACCCTCAAGGGAGCGAATGTGCGCTATAATGTCTTGCTTGGCCTGAGAGGTAGAGCAGCTATCCACTGGAGGGGTGCGGCGATGGAGGCGTACCGTGGACCAATCCGGGCGGGGGGGGGCCCTCTCCTGGCGGCGAGAGCGGGAGGGGCTGTGCTCCGGGGAGTCTGGCATGCCAAGTAGTCGGGCCGCTTCTCGGTAGGACCGGATGGCCCTGCGTTTATCCTCCCACCGGACGATGAGGGCAAAGGGGTGTCCCCACTGGTAAGGAATGTTGAGGGCCCGCAGTCTCTCAGTGACCGGGCGGAAGACCTTCCTCCTGTGGAGCGTGTTGGGGGCCAGATCTTGGAAGATCTGGATCTTGTGTCCTCCGTAGCGCAGGTCCGGGTTGTCCATCGCCGCCTTCAATATGGCCTCCTTCTCCGTGAAGTAATGCAGTCTGGTAACGATGTCTGGTAGGAGGCCCGTCTTGCTTCCTGCCCCAAAGACTCGGTGGGCACGGTCCAGGAGCGGCGGGAAAGCATCTTCCTTGCCCCACACATTGTACAGGAGTTGGGCCACATAGGCCATGGCGTCAGTCCCCTCTTCTCAGAGTGGCACTCCCCGTATCCGGAGGTTATTGCGGCGTCCCCTATTTTCAAGGTCCTCCTGTTGGACCTGGAGCTTGATGTTCTGTTCCTCTAGGGCCGCCACCCTCTGCCATAGCTGCTCCAGGTCTTCAGTGCGGGTGTCAACTATTTTCTCAAGGCCATCAACCCTATCACCCAGGTCGGTGACCTCCTTACGTAGCTCCTTGACACACGAGTGGACCTCCGTTCTCAGGGACCCAATTTCGGACTTCAGTTCAGTCATGAAGGAGGACATAAAAGCCTGGGTCACCGGGGGGGAGTCCGCGGGCGGCTGCGGCGGTCCTCCAGATGAAGGCGGCGTGCCCGCTTTGCCCCACATAGAGGCCACCGACGCGCCCTTGGCCATCGCCACCGGCGGGTCCGTCTTGCCCCCTCTGCCCCGGGTCATCGTCCGCCCCAGGAGCACAGCAGCGGGAGGATGGGTGGTCTGTCACCAGCGGCCCCCAGTCCACGCCAGTAGAATCTCCAGTGAGGGTCCCCTTAGTCCGGTGTGTGGGGCCTAGGCCGCGGCTCCTGGGGTCATAAGGGTGCCTCAGCTCGAGGCTGTCGTTAGGGAAGGGCTTCTCTCCCAAACAGAAGTGCTACAGCGGACCCCTCGGCTTAAGTTGAGGGCACCCCCGTGGGCGCGCGAAGGGCCCCCCAACCGCCAGAGGCCTGTGACTCCCCAACAGCGTGAAACTGTGCTCCTCCCCCCCCCCCCGCCCCCCCCCCCCCCCGAGCCGCCAGTGGAGATGGAGGAGTACTCACGCTCCGCCGGGCAGTCTCTCCGTCCGCTTCCGGCGGGGGGAGGTGGGGGGAAGGGGGAGAAGCGCTCAGGCCGTCCTTCCTCGTGGCTTCCAGGCGATGTCAACCACTGTGGGGGGAGGTTCCAGCACAGGGCCGCAAGTGTGGGCGTCCGAAGCGTGGTGCAGGCAAGGGCAGGGCTAGCGCAAGTCCCCCAAGGCGCAACGCCCAGCTGTGGCGGCCCGTCCGGGTTCAGCGTCGCACCACCCGGCAGCCGCTGCTCTCCAGGACCCCAGTAGCCAGGCAGGGCAGGGCCCGGGGCCTATGGCGCCAAGCAGCAAGGCAGAAAATGGCGGGTAGAGTCAAGAGTCCCAACAGGCAGGGGGGAGGGCGCCCCAACCAGTCTCGCCGCTTCTCAACAGGCTCCTCAATGGCAGCAGGGGATCGCGTGGGCAGGCGAGGGCCCCCCCCACCGCGTCTGGATATGTCCGTGGGTGGCCGATGAGGGGACAAGATGGCGGTCAGCGCCGCTGTAGGGCCCACCCGCAGTGAGGCACCGCCGGAAGCAGACGGGGAAGGGAGGCACAGAAAGGGCAGCTCACCGGAATAGTCCTGCGGCGGTCCAGGGATCCGGATCCTCCAGCAGCTTCTCCAGGCTCGGCCGTCAGACTCCGCCGATACCGGGGCCTCTCCCGGCGGCGGCGCCCGGGTGTCCACACCGCCTCCCGGCAGGGAAGGCTCGATGCCGACAGCCGCGTTCACTCCGCCCGGCGGACCCCCGCCAGCAAACCGTCCCCCCGGGGGGGGAGGGGAGGGGGGGTGGTCCAGCACAGGCTGTTCACAGGGATCTTCTGCTACTGTGCAGACGCCGGGGATCGGCCTCGCTCGGGAGGGGCAGGGCCGGCCGTCTTGGCGGCAGACCCGTCAGCAAAATGGCGGCCAGGAGTCGGCCGCGGAGGTCGCAAAGCTCCGGTTGCCCCCAGCGGGATCCCCCACGGCCAGGACTTACTCCGGGGGTGCGATGTAGACACGGCTTGCTGCACACGGGGGGGCCCCAGGAACAACCCCCGAACTTCGCTTAAACAGCGGGGCGACGGAGCTCGCTTAGGACGCGTCCGCTCACATCGCTGTCTCGGCCACGCCCCCATATATATTTTTTAAACTTCTTTATTGCATTTCAATTGGAAGAACATCAATCTGTAATCACAGTGCCCCTCAAAGACCCCCCTTCCCCCCATCTGACTCTGCCGACAACCGTCGTACACACTGTTTCATAACGCCTGTTTGATAAATAGTATGCACAGCCATTTAGCCAACAACCCGTAAAAGGGCAAGCGGCATTTCACCACATCCGTTTATCTCATTGCTAGTAAAAGACTCTGTGACAAGTTCGTAACTGCAACATAACAGTAACTGCGCGGTCTGTCCCAGTCCCTCCGTACCGCACATCACCCCGCACCCTGTGTTGTTGTATGTCCATTGGTGTCGCTTTTGTTAGTCAAATATATGTGGTATAAGCTCCAGAAATTTTTAGGCCTGCTGGTGGGGGGCTGCAGTTTGCTATAGTTTTCAGATTGCGTACAGCAATAGAGCATGTTGTGCGCCCAACGTTTTGGTGTTGGCAGTGGGCCTCTCATTCAGCAGCAAGCCAGCACTCAGCGGGCCATCAGCAGGCCCATGTCAACCAGTCGTCTAACCGCTCTCGGTAGCTTTTTAGTGTACCCCAACAGTGCCACTAGCGGCGGCAGCCACCTGACCCAGTCGACTGGCATCACAGGTGAGTACAGCAACGCACCACCCTGCATTTGCAAGAGGCTGTGCCATGCATGATTTGTGGCTGTTAAAGAGTCCAGTACGCCCGTTCTACGATCCAGTGACCGGAAAATAGTGTGCTGGAGTGTGTCCGGTTGTGCAAAGATGGTCTCCATGCGAACATGAGGTATGTTTCTGTCTCCATGCAGCCAAGTGTGTAAATGTGATGCCTGAGCTGCTCTGTAGTATGCCTCCAAGTCCGGGCCTCCAAGCCCGCCCATTGAGTACGGCACAGTGAGTGTCGTCCATCGGACGCGAGGCAGTCCGCTCACCCACGCTAGCTTTGTCATCTGTTGTTGCAGTTGTGCAAAAAATGATTTGGGGAGGACAATTGGCAAGGTAATGAACAAGAGCAAGAACCTAGGGAGCACAACCATTTTCATTATAGATATACGTCCCATTAGGGACAAAGGAAGTTTGCTCCAATTAAGTACGTCTTCCTCAAGCTTACTGACCGCAGTGCCATAGTTGGCTCTAAAGAGGATTTCCGCGTCTGTGTGCAGGTGTATCCCCAAATAGCGGACCGTATCCGTGGTCCATTGGAGGGGGTATTCCATTTGCTCTTGCTGCGTGAGCGGTGTAAGTGGAAAGGCTAGCGACTTGGTCCAGTTGACCCTTAGACCAGAGAGCGCCCCAAATCGGACCACCTCACTAAGCACTGATGATAAGTTATTAGGGTCACGAATGTACAGCAAGGTGTCATCTGCGTACATCGACACTATAATCCTGTAGACCGGGAAGCTTATGCCTTTGTTTCCGTGGTATTCCCGCAGAGCGCAAGCCAGCGGTTCAGCCACCAGGGCATATAGGAGGGGCGAGAGGGGCATCCTTGCCTAGTCCATCTGCTAATAGGGAAGGGGTCCGTGACCAGGTCTCCCATACGGAGCCTCGCACTCGGTTCGAGGTACAACGCCCCCAACATTTGTAAAAATGGCTGTCCCAGGCCCATACGCAGCAGTACTATACGCATGAAGGGCCACTCTACGGAATCAAAGGCTTTCTCTATATCGAGGAAGACAGCCAGTGCCTTTCTATCTGGTCTAACATGTTGGATCACTCCCAGGACCGTGCGTATGTTGTAGACCAGGTTCCTGCCAGGGACAAACCCCGCCTGGTCCGGGGCTACCAGTCTATCAAAAAGCAGGGCTAAGCGAGTAGCTAGAACCTTGGCAAATAGCTTGGTATCGACATTGAGCAACGACAGGGGTCTGTATGAGCTGCACTCGTCGTGTGGCTTTCCCGGCTTCAATATAGTTACCAAGAGAGCCTCCCTCATAGAATACGGCATGCTGCCCTCTACACATATGTCGTCAAAGAGGGTCGAAAGGTGTGGGAGCAGTTGGTCCTTGAAGGCTTTGTAGAAGTCCGCTGTGAGGCCGTCAGCTCCCGGTGCGCTGCCCGATTTCATACTGGCAAGCGCATCTAGAATCTCATCCCTTTCTATTGGTTGCATGAGAAATTCCCTATCGGGGTTGGCCAGTGTGGGGATGTCTATATGACTAATAGTCAACAATTTCCTCTTCCATATCGCCAAATTTAGAGGAGTACAGATCAGAGTAGTAATTTTTAAAGGTCCCAGCTATTTCTCCATCATCTGTAGTCAGTACTCTCTCAGCGGTATTCACCATAGGGATGTGATGGCGCCGCCGTGCTCCCTTCATGAGGTTGGCCAGCACTGCGCTCGGCCGCTCCCCCTCTCCATATACCAGAGCTGTGGAGTATTTGCTCATGTGTTTGACCTCCCTGTCCGCTTCCTAATGATACTCCGCCAGTAGGGTCCTAATTTCTGCGCTCACAGAGTCATCTGCGAGACAACGTTGTCTGCGCTCCAATTCCCCAAGTGTTTTCTCAAGGTTCGCCAATCTCCGCCTGATTGCTTTAAGTATGACCGAGTGCTTTGACATTGCGACTCCTCTGATATAGACCTTGAAGGCCTCCCATACTACTTGGAAGCTCTCGACCGAGCCTATTGTAGGAAGGTGGATACCTGACTATGGTCGCCCCCAACTTTTTGCCTGATGTTTTGCTAGTTTTCCGACTTAGTTGACCAGGGGCCATGCCAATCAGGACCCCAGGCCTACTGCTCTCTCTCTAAAATGGATTCCATGTACCTTAGGTACATTTCCAATTGGTATTGGGCCACCTTATCAGACCCTGTAACTCAGGGCATAGGTGTACCCAGGGCCTACCAGGGGCTGAAGCATGTATTATGCCACCCCTGGATGGCCATCTAAATCTGACAAAACTGGCTGCACGACAGCTGGGGCAAGGTGGTGTAATCACCCTTTGCTTTAGATATAGTATACCTATATCTAACCCTAAAAATGGACACACAGATTCCTATCAGTCACTCCTATGGCAGGCCTTGACAATCCTGAAGGCAGAGTGCTTGGAATCGTGTGAGATGGTGCTCTGGCATGAGCTGAGCCCGTTTGCAGCTTGCGGAACCAAGTCCTAATAGCTGTTCCATGATAATGCATACCATATACTCTTAAGTGCATTATAATCCTCGCTGTTAAATGCTATCTCTGGTATCGCTTTATCAAAACATGTCGAGTAAGGTGTCATACGAATTGGAATACTAACCCCTCGCCAATTCTGGCGACGGGGTTAGCATTCCACCCTTCTAGAGGGACACAACATGTATGTAACTGTGAACCCCGGTTAAAGTGAACTCGAGCCTCAGCATCACAAAATGGATGCTGCCACCACAGACACGAGTCTGACCCCCTGCAGCTGGGAGTCCTTCCAGCGAGGGGAGCTTGGACAAAGGGTTTCCTGTCAGGGGCGGTGCTAGCACCATCCCAGACAGGGTTTTGTGTATTCTGGGTAGGCAGGGCTTTACAGGAAGGTGACTGCAAGTGGCACCCGGGTGCTCACTATGCATCTGCCGGCTAGAACCAGTTCCAGGGACACACCAGTCCCTGGCCTGGGGAAAGTCCGGCATGGGAGAGGGGTGTAACTACCCCCCTTCCTGGTCCCACCCCTAGGGCAGGACCTAGTCGCGTACCCACCCCTTTCTTTAGGATAAAGGCAGGAGCGTGGACCCTTCCAAATTAGATCATCTTTGAATCAAGAAACTACTTTCTACGAAAGGAACTCTCTACTTCTTCTCAAGATTTCTCCCTTGTGACTAAGGAGTAGTCACCCTGCACCCGCAGGCACCATCTAAGAACTCTGCGGTTTGCTGCACGTCCTTCCTCAGGAATCCGACCGACCAGCACGACGAGACCCGGCTTCCCTGGCGCCTCTGACCTCTACCTACCTCTACAGCTAAGCTGAGAACCGTAGGTGCGACGAGACCTCGAGGGACCGGCCATCATCAGAACTGCACGACTTCTATTCAGCACGATCGCCGAGGGATCCTCTGGTGAGTGCTTTGGGGTCCGAGAAGCCCCGACCCTGAGCAGCTCCAGCACCTTAGACCAGCCCCCCAGCATCCACGAGATCTGCGGGGGCCCTTCTGCTTTCTGGCTGCTCACCGCGTTGTCTGGCTACTAGCCCGCGGTCTTGTGGCCTTCCCGACGATGACCGACGACATCACCACTGCTAGTCTGGTTGCTCCAGACTGGCCCTTGCTCCCTTCCAAAAGAGGAGCACCCCGGACCCTCCTGGTCCACTCCAGACGCCATTTTAGGTCCACCGCGTGGGCTTGAATTTGCCAAGACTTGTTGCCCCAATCCTGGGTCCAGCAACGTCGACAGCATCAACCATCGTGGGACAGCTCGCACCTCCATCCTGGTCGCCGACAACGCCTCCTGGTCCGTGAGACTGCAGAGCCCAGCGTCGCCCACTCACCTGGTCGAGGTGACTTCGCCCGGTGCCATCCTGGTGCCCACACAATCACTGGCTAGTGATTAAGAACTTGGTCCCCTCTGCTTTCAGGTGTCATCCATCTTCGATCCAGGCTTGGATCACTTCAAACAATCTTCACTGGTCGCCTGCCAGCAACTCCTTCTTTCAGGCTCCTGGTTCGTCAACGAGGATTCCCAACGTCTTTTCAGACCTATGCAGCCGCAGCCCCTGGGCTAGGTAACTTCGGCATTTCGGTGCCCCAGCATAGCCTTCCTATCCAAGGGTCCTGATCCACTTTCGTTTTCAGCCTACCTAGTCGGGTTCGCCTGAGAACACTAACTTTGCTTTTACTAGCCTCCATAGACTTTGTCCCGCATCCCGCGTGAGAGTGCACACTCTGCACCCGAGTCCCCTAGGCCTCCTACTAGTGATCAGAAGGTTCAGTAATGCAAATGCTACTTAACAGTATGCATCTGTTCTTGGCATGTAGGGCTGCTGACATTCATATCTGTGCATAGATCGCCGCCTAGTGTTGGGTCCGGATGATTGCACATTGTTGTCCTGGAAGAGTCTTCGAAGTATCACGAGATAGGTGGCTCCTCCCCTGGACTACAGTGCGCATGGGCATAGCCTCCATCCCCAGATTGTTTTTAGCCATTGGCAGAGATGGAGTGAAGTATGTGAGTGATGCCCATGCTATGAGCATATGTATATATATATATATATGAATACTGCAGCTGCTACAGGCGCCGGGGAGGAGGGTGGGCGATATGAATGTCAGCAGCCCTACATGCCAAGAACAGATGCATACTGGTAAGTAGCATTTGCAGTTCGAGGCATGTGGGCTGCTGAATTCATATCTGTGCATAGAATACATAGCAGTCCTCCCATCATTGGCGGCCGCCCGTGCCTGCTGCAGCAGTCTGAAAAAGTGTTTTGAGAACAGCCTGACCAACAGCTGCCTGCTGTTTGGAGTGCACGTCTACACAGTAATGTTTAGTGAAAGTATGTGTGGTAGACCATGTGGCTGCTCTACAAATGTCTTCTAAGGGAATGTTACCCAGGAAAGCCATAGAGGCCCCCAACTTTCTGGTGGAGTGGGCTCTTGGTGGAATTGTGAGAGTGTGTTTAGCCTTAGCGTAACAGATCTGAATGCATTTCACGATCCACCTAGCGATCCCAGCTTTGGAGATAGCGTTTCCCTTGTGGTGTGAGGCAAATGCAACGAAAAGTTGCTTGGTCTTACGAAAATCTTTTGTCCTGTCAATGTAGTACATTAAGGCTCTTTTAACATCAATCAATCAATCAATCAATCAATCAATCAGTGACACTTATATAGCGCGCTAACTACCCGTAGGGTCTCAAGGCGCTTATGGGGGGGGAGGGGGGGGGGAGGGGCCGCTACTGCTCGAACAGCCAGGTCTTCAGCTTCTTCCTGAAGGGGAGGTGGTCTTGGGTCAGGCGCAGGTAGGGAGGGAGGGAGTTCCAGGTCTTGGCGGCCAGGTAGGAGAAGGACCTTCCTCCCGTAGTCGCTCTTCGGATGCGGGGGACGGCGGCGAGGGCGTGGTTGGCTGATCGGAGGTGGCGATTGGGAGCGTAGAAGTTGATTCGGCTGTTGAGGTAGCTCGGACCCTGGTCGTGTAGGGCTTTGTGTGCGTGGGTGAGGAGGCGGAAGGTGATTCTTTTGTTGACGGGGAGCCAGTGGAGGTCTCTCAGATGTCCGGTGATGTGGCTGGTTCGTGGGATGTCGAGGATGAGTCTGGCTGAGGCGTTCTGGATCCGCTGGAGTCTCTTCTGGAGCTTGGCGGTCGTACAGGCGTAGAGGGCGTTGCCGTAGTCCAGTCGGCTGGTGACGAGGGCCTGGGTGACGGTCTTCCTGGTCTCGGAGGGGATCCACCAGAAGATCTTTCGTAGCATGCGTAGGATGTTGAAGCACGCCGAGGAGACGTTGTTGACTTGCCTGGTCATGGAGAGGGAGGAGTCCAGGATGAAGCCCAGGTTGCGTGCATGGTCTGTCGGTTTGGGTGCGGTGCCCAGGGCGGGAGGCCACCATGAAGGACTGGGTTCTTTTGGACCCAGCGGTGCCAGGGCACAACACCTGAAACCTTCGTGGGTAACCTGCTCCGGCGTACAAGTCACAGAGACACGGGACACTTCCTTCGGCGTCAAAGAGTCAAGATTTATTTACTGCAGGGAACACAGAAGTCACGACAAGCACACCACGTGCAACTTGGGGAGACTGCTTCAAATTGGTTTTGTGGATCGCTCCTTTTATACAGTTTTTACCCATAGGCTAACATTGAACACAAAGGTTTACAACTCAGTTCCCACATCGAGCTCCCAGAGGGGTCGCTTTGGTCGCTTTGAAACATACAAGGTCCGGAACATAAGTGCGGAAACATTTGGCGGTTCCCAACTGTAAAAACCCATCTTCCCACCATTAGCAAATTCCAATCAGCAGTAAAGTGGATTGAAACAGGAACGAAGACAGGTGCAGAGGAAGACGGAGACAGTGGGGAGATCGGAAAGGGTGTAAAAGGGGAGGTGCCGGGAAGCACGAGATACAGGCATCAAAGGGACGTGCCTAATGAGATGCACGGCTGAGACAATAAGTCCGTGTGGCAAGATGAGCCTCGAGCGGCGCCACCTGCCTTACAGTAGCAACCCCCTCGTCATAAAGACACTTTCAAAGGACATGTGTCTTCCGCAAATATCTTGGGAGTCCCAGGGTCGCGAAGCGGACAGCGTCCGTTCGCTGACTACTTGAGGGCAAGAGACAAAATGGATGCCGTATCTAAGATGGAACCCGTGGGTACAGATGAAAAGCCCACGTAACAAACGAACGGTTTAAGTTAGCACAGCGAAACTGCGCACACTTACTAAACTCGTCATTTGCGGTTCATAGATACTAGACTCGACCATATTCGTGCGAGTCGAAAACACCACTTACAATTATCACGGAACCTCAGACGCTCCTTTTGCCCTCATGTAGGCAAGCACTAGTCGGAATCATATTCGATATTCATCAGACCATCAAGATGTCGTTGCAGCATAGATCTGTCCGACCGAGTCCCCTTGGTAACAGGTGGTTGTCTCATACACGTTGTAGCACAGAGGCCACATAAGGCAGGACCACACTGCACACAAAGGCAACACGTGAACAGAAACACTACCACAACCCCGATGATCATCAGAATCTTCCAACCCCAAGTCGACATCAGGCCCCAAAACCAACCGAGTAGCGTCCAATCCCCTACATCCACGTGTATGGATTCGGAGATCTTATGCAACTTCGAGATGGCTTGATAGACAGTAGGAGCATTATCAGGTATGAAAATGCAACAGCTCGAATGGATCACTTTACATACCCCACCGCGATCTGCCAAGACGACATCTAAAACCATACGGTTTTGTAACGTCATAAGTCTCTCCGCCTGAAGTTCTGTGGTGATATTACCAAGGGCACTGGCAGTAACATTAGCTGTCGATTCCACCACTCGAGTCAAATGTCTCAGGTTCCTACTATTAACCATAGGTCCCCAAAACGGGAGGAAACCCTTGAAAAAGTCTCCTGCCTCTTGACCGGCAGTATCCTCTTCGCTAATTACGCCTCGTACAACTCTAGTCTTATGGTAATCGGCATCTACAGTAAACGTCGGAGGCAACAGATTTGCAACAAAACATGAGCCCATGAAGTCTGAGGGCAACCATGTATATGCACGATCATGACAGATGAAGTACGTACCCCTGGCAGCCAGAAACACAGGGATCGGGGACATTGGCAGAACGTAACTGTCAGTGCAATCACTTACTCCAAGTGAGGTTTGCGAACCACGACCCACGATACAAAGATTACCAGTGTGGGGCATGACCCATATCGGAGGCGAGCTTTTAAGCTGCTTTTCATTAGTGAACGTACTATATTCCCCTCTATCCGGTGCTCTATAGGCTTGTACCTCTGCCTTAGGGATGAGAAAACCATCATAGATCTCATCTTCCAAATCCTGTATTGC
Organism: Lissotriton vulgaris; assembly: GCF_964263255.1. NCBI lineage: Eukaryota > Metazoa > Chordata > Amphibia > Caudata > Salamandridae > Lissotriton > Lissotriton vulgaris. The sequence continues at coordinate 381,003,409 of NC_141685.1, forward strand.
CATCGATACCACCCACTGCCACGAGGTAGGACCCGGTTTGGGGGAACGTTCTGAAGAGGGGTGGAAACCTAGTGCGCTTCGAAGCATTATTTGGTATGCTCGAGCTGACCCTTGGGAACTATACGGTAACACCAGATATGGAATTCCCTTACCCGTAGTATGTGGCATCAACCCACACACCCAACAATTAGTAGTGTTAACCACTAACTGATGCTGATGGAGGAGCTGGATAAAGGAATTGTTGCGGAATTCTACACGTCTAGCCTGTTCGTGTTCCGGTAGAATATGAAAGGAATGGGGAGAAGCAGTAGTAGCAGTAGAAGTAGTGTTAGGGCAAGAAGTAGGAGTAGGGGTAGGAAGTAAAAAGTAAGACATAGCATAATACACCCCACCCGCCAAGAATGCAGAAGCAGTTAAAAACAGTACAAACAATTGGAATACAAAACATTTAGTACGACTAAGTTTCTGCAGTTTGACTCTATACGCCTGAGCTCCTTCCAAATCGTTCAGCTTCGAAAATGCCATTTCCCTACGACCGTCCGCAACGTTTCTTGACGCACTTCGTTCCGTGCAGCAATAGTCAATCCCCAGGAGTTCCTAGGAACCGACGGTCTTTAACCTAGCGTCAAGACCTACTGTCCAGAAGGAAGTACGCGCGCGGCCCTACGGCCCTCAATACACAATATGTATTTTATTTAGCACAAAAAATCAGCTGTGGAAGGAAAAAGATGCAAAAATCTCAATATGTGTACAAACAATTTTCAATCATACGAAATGTTCAGAGTTGATCAGGGGAAACGAGGATATTGCAGTTATCAGTTTCAGCAAAGCAAGAAAACAATTTTTATTTGTCCTTAGTATGAGAACGCAAAGAATATCGATGTTTCCCGGGACGTGTCTGCTCGTCAAATAAAGGATCCGTTGAAGAGACAGCGTCCTGCTGATCAGTTTGTTGATTTGGTCTTGAGTCTTTTGCTGACAATGTTCCAACAGTGGCTTTCTGCTGCGCTGAGTGTTCACCAACAAGCTGTGCGTCGCTAAAAGGTACAAACGCCGGCAATGTCTCTGCTTCTGTTGACGCAATGCCTTTCCTCACCCACGGGTCTGCCGGCAAAGGAATAGGGACTCGCTTACAATGGGTAGCATGTACCCAGTTCTTCCGTCCCTCAAGACGAACGGCAGTCCTCGTGGCCAAGAGCACCTGGTGAGGTCCAACAAAGCGGGGGTCCAGATTCTTCTTGCGTGAAAAATTACGGGTGACAACCCAATCACCGGGCTGGAGCTGGTGGCCTGGACCCTCCGTCTGCGTCGGCAAGGCGTCGTAAACCTGTTGATGAATTAACCTCAGTTTAGCAGTCAAGTCATGTAAGTAGTCAATCAACATCGGATACTCAAGATCAACGAATATACCTGGCCTAGGAACCCCCCACACATTCGCAGGACGGCCGAACACTATTTCATAGGGACTAAGCCCTATTCGGGAGTGTACAGTCGCCCTAGTTGACAGTAATGCTAGAGGCAAAGCGTCAGGCCACGAAAGTCCAGTCGTAGCCTGAATCTTCGCTAATTTTAGCTTAAGGGTACCATTGTAACCTTCAACCAATCCAGCTGACTGGGGATGATTGGCGCTGTGGAATTTTTGATTAATTCCAAGGCCCTTACACACACTCTTCATCACACTTCCAACAAACTCACTTCCGTTATCTGACCACACCACTCTAGGCATTCCGTACCGAGGAAAGTATTCCTTCAGTAGGATTTTCGCAGTAGACAAAGCAGTATTATCTTTGAGGGGATAGGCCTCGATCCATCGGGAGAATGCGCAAACCACAACCAAAACATATTTCAGGTTATTGCATCGCTCCATATGGATGAAGTCCAATTGAATCACCTCAAAGGGATACGAAGGAGGAGCAAAACTGCCAGGGGGAGTTGGGGTTCCTTTGCCAGGGTTGTACATAATACACACCATACAATTCTTCACCAAGCGTTCAGCACACTTCGTAATTCCATCATTCTTCCACACATCAGCCAACAGCTTGCAAATACCTTTCGCGCTAATATGTGCTAACCCGTGTGCCATTGTCACAACGGCTAGTACATACGCATCCGGCAACATCCATCTTTTCTGATCTGACAAATCAATCCAGCAACCATTCGCATCCAACCTTCCCGTACTTTCTTTCCATTTCATCTTTTCAGTATCGGTGGCCTCATTCTGAATTGCTTTCACGCTCTCTATAGTATTCTCACACATACTTGATTCTGTAGGCCACCTAACCGAACTCGTCACATACATTCGAGTGCTAAGGTTCCGGGCAGTCTCCTTAGCAATCTCATCTGCAAACGCGTTACCACGACCAACATCATCCGTCACCTTGCGATGCGCACTACACTTGACAATTGCAACTTGAGCAGGCAAAGTCAATGCATCCAAAAGATCGTTCACGAGCTGGCCATGCTGTATTTTCGTGCCATGCGACGTGAAGAAACCACGCTCCCGCCACAACCGTCCAAAGCTATGCGCTACACCGAAAGCATACTGGCTATCGGTGTACACATTCACACGTTTCCCTTTTGCTAATACACATGCTCTAGTAAGAGCAATCAGTTCTGCAGCTTGGGCAGAATTCTGATTCAATCTCGCAGTCTCAACAACAGTATTCAACGTTACAACAGCATAAGCAGTAGTCACATCACCATTCGGCAATTTGAAACATGACCCATCCACATACAGGGTGCCGTCAGGGTCTTCCAATGGGGTGTTTTTAAGGTCCACTCGACCTTTTGTTTCCTCCTCTGTACGCAAGTAGCAGTCATGTTCTGCTACTTCATCTGACTCTGCACTAATTGGTAACAAAGTTGCCGGATTTAGGACATTACAACGTTTTATCTGAATGTGGCTTGCCAAGAGCGTCAATTCGTACCCAGACAACCTTGCACTCGTCAAGTGCTGAGTTTTCGTTCGATTCAAAAGAGTATCGACTGCATGCGGAACCATCACCGTAAGCATATTATCCATGACCAATCCTGCTGATTGTCGGATGGAGACCGCAGCTGCCGCAGTTGCTCTCAAACAACTCGGCAATGCTCTAGCTACTGGGTCTAAGGTCGAGGAAAAATATGCACATGGACGTTGCTTACCACCAAAAGGTTGCGTTAAGACACTCAACGCACAACCTTCCCTCTCGTGAACATATAACGTGAACGGCTTTGCCTGCAGTACGACGTGATACCTAGAAAAGCACGCACATCTCTTTGGGTTTGTGGCACAGCCATGCGCGCAATCGCTGCAATTCTCTCTGGGGTCAATCTCCTTCCCTCCTTTGACAATAAGTGACCTAGGTAGGTTACTTCTTGACAACAATATTGGAGTTTAGAAGGTGACACCTTGTGATTTAACTCACAGAGATGTTGCAGCAACGACACCGTAGCAATTTTGCAAATGTCCTGAGTATCAGCAGCCACCAATAAGTCGTCGACGTATTGGATTAAAGCCGCACCAACCGGCAACCTAAACGCATCCAGTTGACCCTTCAAAGCTTGACTGTAAATCGATGGACTTTCACAGTAGCCTTGAGGAGCGCGTTTGAACCGGAAGCTACGTCCTCCAAGAGAGAAACCGAAAAGGTCTCTGCTCTCCTCGGCAATCGGGATGCTGAAAAACGCATTTTTCAAATCAATCACCGAGAACCATGAAGCAGTAGCTGGAATCAGAGTCAGTAGCGCCGTGATGTCAGGCACAACAGGGAATTGAGGAACCACAATTTTATTTACCTCCCGTAAATCGATAACAAAACGATAAACAGGCGGTTTGGTAGGATCAGTACGTTTAAGAATGGGCAGTACAGGACTGTTGCACACGTTTCCCCGAGTCTCCTCAATAACATCTTTCTCGATCAAATCATAGATGATCGCTAACAAAGCTCGTTCACCATCAAGGGAGATACGGTACTGGGGAATACGTGGCAATCGCACATTCGATTTCAACTGAACAACATAAGGGGAGATATCAAGTAGGCCCACATCGTTTGGACCCGTCGCCCACAAAGACGCAGGAAGAGAATCCAATTCCGGTGGAAGCTTATCGAGGGACAAATACATGGGAGAGACTACTTTCTCTCCGAACGTAAGCTTTACACCCGCAGGAGAACAATACAAAGTTGCATACAAACGTTTAAGCAAATCCAGACCCAAAAGATTTTCACCACAACCAGTGGTCAAAATCAAAGGAGCTTCGAGCTCACGAGGCCCAATTTTAAGTGGCAAAGGGCGCGAAACTGGATTGCTAACAGGGGCGCCAGAGAATCCAACAGATACATTTGTTAAGCCAGACAAAGGTGCGCCAGGGAGTTTCGAATGCATGATAGAACTTTTCGCTGCACCAGTGTCCAACAGAAAAGGCTCAACGACGCCCGATGTAGCAACTGCGACGTAAGGCCCTCTCTGATCGACCGGAACTGATACCACTCCCTCTCCTTGTCTTTGGCTGTCCTAGTAATTACTGTCGTCAGTTCCCTGATCGACGTAATAATCGTCTACATTGTACTGCGCAGATCGTCCTTGTGATGATCCACGTTGATCGAAGCAATTGTTAGAATTTGATGAGTTGTCAGAGCGGTCATTCTGAGCACCACGACCTCTACCACGTGATGCATTCTGTGAACCACCACGGCCTCCTCTAGACGAATTACCACTATTACGATCATTTAAAGCAGGACAATCAAATTTAATGTGTCCCTCCTGTCTACAATAAGCACATTGGTTGTACCCTAGGGAAGATCTGTTGAAAGAGGAATCATTACGCGACTGCGATCGATTCGATTGCGACTGTGATCTATTCTGTTGAGACGTATTCTGATTAGAACGCGGCGGATATGCTTGTTGTAACAACACTTTAGTTTTCAGCTCTTTTGTCTTTTTATCAGCGCGGTCAGTTTCCTCTTTTTCTCTATTTTCGTAATATTGTGCCGTAGCCAGAATCTGAGCTGAGGTAGAAACGGCCCACGCACTTTCTGAATTCTTCAATTTATTGCACAAGTCGGGCAATAAGTTCGATACAAATTTATCCACAAACAGCCTTTGTCCACCCTCAGTACCCATATCCTGTCCACTATGATCAACGAATGTTTCCTCAAACCTCGTAAAGAAGTCTGAAACACTCTCATCTTTCTTTTGCTTACAGGCTGACAACTTATCCCAATTTACCTTCATAGCTGGCATGAGCGTTTTCATTAACGTAATGATTCGCTGGGGAAGAAGTTCAATCAACTGATCGGGTTTAGTAGCAGCCGCTTGTCCAGCGTCTGCCGCTGTAATAGCAGCCCAATCACCACCTAATTCATTTGTGTGATCTTGGTGACGAATCTTAGCCCATACCGGTTGCGGTACGACATTGCCAAACAACATGTCGATGTCGGCAAGATTCATTACCGTAGCATCTACGAGCTGCGACAATTCCTTATAATACCCAGCAGGATTTTTGCGAGGATCGGGCAAAGTTTGTTTCACCTGAAGTACTTCCGATCGTTTCCATGGGAGATGTATCCATATTCTCTGGAAATGTGCCGCTATTGGGTTATTAACATCGGTATTATCAGCAGGTACCCAAACCGGCGGAACTTCACGCATAGGATATTGGCCAGACTCAGCTTGCTGGCGTTCAAGATCCTCTACAAACAGTGCGTGAGGAATAGGAGCTAGGCGGAAAGACAGCAACTGCTCGATAGCACGTCGGACATTAGTATCGACTATCAGTCCAGTTGCGAACTGAAGCCGAAGATTAGACAGGGCAGTCAGCACCTCGTCAGGCGCAACAGCCGCTATCTGATCATGTAAAAGTTTACACATTTCGTCAAACACATACCTCTGAGTCGGTATGTTGAATTGACTAAATGTTTCAAGAACAACACGGGGTGGATTTCTCTGCGGATTGTCCATCCAACTCATCGCCATATTGTATAGCGCAGCGCGTTCCCTATTACCAGGAAGCTGACTACGCCTCTGCGGTGGACCATCAGAACCAGCGGACCCAAAAACAGGTCCGAGCGACTGAAAGAAGCTAGCCGCAATGGGAGAATTACGATTACGAGTAGAGGAACAAGAGTAAGACACAGGACTAACAAGAGAAGGAGTAGAGACATTGGCAACGACAGGGGTTAACAACACAGGAGCAGTAGTGTGAGCAGGAGTATGTGGAAGCGGAGGAGCAGTAGGAATAGAAACAGGCACAGGAGCAGGAACAGTCGGAAGAGCGGGTGCAGGTTGAGGAATAGGCGGAGGAATAACAGCAGGGAGAACAGGTACGGCAGGGACCACAGGAGCTGCGGTACCCTGTACGTACGGAGGTGGCGACTTCATAAGATAGGACATTAAAGGATCCTCAACTGCCTCTTCCTTCTTATCCGACTCCGTAGGCAAAGCAGGATAGCATTTATCTATGGTCATACGCTGCAGCCTCTCAAACACTTCCCTATCCTTATCCTCCTTATCACGCTGAAACTGCTCAGCTTTCTTTACAATAGTAGCAACATTATCTCGCTCACTACGTTTATTCTGTCTGATCTCTTTCTGTCGGGCTTCTTTGCGCCACAACCGAAAGGCATCAAACATGGCCGGCCTAGATTTACGTTCGAACAACTTAATTTCCAAATTATCTAAGATCGACGCTTCGAAGCTACCGTGAGGTGGCCAACGAAGATCGCCGTCTTTCTTTGTATATTTTACCCAATAATCGTTAAAAGCAATCGGGCCTAGCCCATGTTTGCTATATAAGTCATAAGTAGGAGTTCCTACCGGAGGTATCGGACACGAGTCCTCCAGCAGGGAATCCGCACCACAAGGTCTAAAGCAACTGAACAAAGTACTGCGACCAGGCATCTTGCACGCTAGCCGAGTTTCACAAACTTCAAGGGTTACGGGATTTACCAAGTCCCAGCAAGAACAAAACCCTCGGTCTTTGGCGGCTGCAGTCGTCAAACAAATACAACAACAAAGTTACGCTAACAAAGTGTCATCGACAAAAACACTCACACAGCGTGTACAACAACAACAAACCACTAGTGTTTACAACAAAGACACTCGCTAAAGTGTCTACAACCAAGGATTCTGGGAGCGACCCACAAATACTTAACTCAAAGATCAATGGCGTCCTCAGGAAGGCCCGTCAATCGTCTCGCTATACCAAGGTCTACGCCAGGCGCCAAAACAGGTCTACAGTCAGGGCAGCAGTCCGTCGCAGCCGTTAGGAGGCGGGAATCTTCGCGGGAAAAGTCTTCGGGCCACTTATTTCGACAACAGGATCGATGAAGCGGGGTGCACCTTCCCTCGGAGATTTCACACGAAGTTCCTCACGATCGTCGGGCTTGGACCGGTACCACTGATGCAGCCCCACGTTGGGCGCCAACTGAAGGACTGGGTTCTTTTGGACCCAGCGGTGCCAGGGCACAACACCTGAAACCTTCGTGGGTAACCTGCTCCGGCGTACAAGTCACAGAGACACGGGACACTTCCTTCGGCGTCAAAGAGTCAAGATTTATTTACTGCAGGGAACACAGAAGTCACGACAAGCACACCACGTGCAACTTGGGGAGACTGCTTCAAATTGGTTTTGTGGATCGCTCCTTTTATACAGTTTTTACCCATAGGCTAACATTGAACACAAAGGTTTACAACTCAGTTCCCACATCGAGCTCCCAGAGGGGTCGCTTTGGTCGCTTTGAAACATACAAGGTCCGGAACATAAGTGCGGAAACATTTGGCGGTTCCCAACTGTAAAAACCCATCTTCCCACCATTAGCAAATTCCAATCAGCAGTAAAGTGGATTGAAACAGGAACGAAGACAGGTGCAGAGGAAGACGGAGACAGTGGGGAGATCGGAAAGGGTGTAAAAGGGGAGGTGCCGGGAAGCACGAGATACAGGCATCAAAGGGACGTGCCTAATGAGATGCACGGCTGAGACAATAAGTCCGTGTGGCAAGATGAGCCTCGAGCGGCGCCACCTGCCTTACAGTAGCAACCCCCTCGTCATAAAGACACTTTCAAAGGACATGTGTCTTCCGCAAATATCTTGGGAGTCCCAGGGTCGCGAAGCGGACAGCGTCCGTTCGCTGACTACTTGAGGGCAAGAGACAAAATGGATGCCGTATCTAAGATGGAACCCGTGGGTACAGATGAAAAGCCCACGTAACAAACGAACGGTTTAAGTTAGCACAGCGAAACTGCGCACACTTACTAAACTCGTCATTTGCGGTTCATAGATACTAGACTCGACCATATTCGTGCGAGTCGAAAACACCACTTACAATTATCACGGAACCTCAACCAGGAGTCGTCCCAGGTGGAGGGTGAAGAGCCCAGGATGAGGACCTCAGTCTTGTCAGAGTTCAGTTTCAGGCGGCTGGTCGTCATCCACTCGGCTACCTCTTTCATCCCTTCGTGCAGGTTGGCTCTGGCGGAGGCGGGGTCGTTGGTCAGGGAGAGGATCAGCTGGGTGTCGTCGGCGTAGGAGATTATGCTGAGGTTGTGTTTGCGTACGATGGCCGCGAGGGGGCTCATGTAGACGTTGAAGAGGATGGGGCTCAGAGATGACCCTTGAGGGACGCCGCAGATGACTTCGGAGGCCTCTGACTTGTACGGTGGTAGGCGGACTCTCTGTGTTGAGTGGGTGTGGAGCATCCGCTCCGCCAGCGACTCTGGGTTTTGAAAAAACACTGGCAACTCAATTGTCTGGTTCATGTGGAATTGAGATACAACCTTGGGTAAGAATTTAGGGTTAGTGCGGAGTACCACCCTGTTAGCGTGTACTTGGAAGAAAGGTTCTTGGATGGTGAGCGCCTGCAACTCACTAACCCTCCGTAGCGATGTAATTGCTACTAAGAAAGCGACCTTCCAAGTCAGAAACTGAAGCTCACAAGAGTGCAGTGGCTCAAAGGGAGGACCCATCAGCCGTGTAAGAACCACATTGAGGTTCCATTCAGGAGCTGGTGGTGTCCGTGGTGGAATGACCCTTTTGAGTCCTTCCAGAAAAGCCTTGATAGCAGGGACTTTAAAAAGTGATAGATGTTGCCTATTCTGGAGGTATGCTGCCATCGCAGACAAGTGAATGCGGATAGAAGAAAAGGCCAAATTGCATTGGTACAGGTGGAACAGGTAACAAATGATGTTCTGAATGGAAGCATCTAGCGGGTCAATATCGTGGTTTACACAGTAAATGACAAACCGCTTCCATTTAGCCGCATAACAGGCTCTAGTAGTGGGCTTCCTTGCCTCCCGAATGATGTCCATGCAATCGGGGGGAAGATTGAGGTAGCCAAACTCTAGGACTTCAGGAGCCAGATCGCCAGGTTGAGCTGTTGCGGGTCTGGGTGCTGAATGTCGCCATGGCTCTGCGTCAGAAGGCTGGGAGTGAGATGAAGCCTTTGATGCGGTACCACGGAGAGTTCCAGAAACGTGGTGTACCATGGTTGGCGAGCCCACGTTGGAGCAACCAGGATGAGAGTCATCGAGTGCTGCCTGAGTTTGCGTGCCACCAGCGGTATCAGAGGTGCTGGGGGAAAAGCGTACGCAAATCTGCCTGACCAGTTCATCCACATCGCATTGCCCTGCGATTGCGGGTGTGGGAACCTGGCGGCGAAGCTTTGGCAGTTTGCGTTCTCTTTTGTGGCGAACAGGTCTATCTCTGGATGACCTCACCTTCGGAAGTACGGTTGGAGTACTGATGGATGTATCTCCCACTCGTGCATTTGGTGGCTGTGCCTGCTGAGCAGGTCCGCCATCTGGTTGTCCTTGCCCGGGAGATGCTCCGCCATGAGGAAGATGTTCCTCTGAATGGCCCACTTCCACATGCTCTGAGCCAGATGAGACAGCTGCGGAGAGTGTGTGCCCCCCTGTTTCTGAATGTAGTACATGGCCGTCATGTTGTCCGTCCGGATCAACACGACCTTGTTGCACAGATGTACTTTGAATGCCTTCAAGGCCATGAAGGTTGCCATCAGTTCCAAAACGTTGATGTGCATCTTCCTTTGCTGTAGTGTCCATAGTCCCTGCACTGTGTAGTGGAGTACATGCGCTCCCCATCCCTGGAGAGAAGCGTCCGTTGTCAGGATAATCTGTGGCACAGGCTCCTGGAATGGTCGGCCCTTGCAAAGGTTTTGTGGATTCCACCAATGCAGAGAGTTGTATGCCCGACCGCTCACCAACACTAGGTCTGTCAGTTGCCCATGAGCCTGAGTCCACTGACGTGCTAGGCACTCCTGAAGCGGACGCATATGTAGTCTCGCGTGCGGGACGATGGAGATGCAGGAGGCCATCATGCCTATCAACTGCATGAACACCTTCGCTGGAAGCGAGTGCTGAGGTCTGAATCGTTGGATCAGCATTTGGATACTGGCGATTCTCACTGAATTTGGCTGCGCAGTGGCTGCCAGAGTGTCTATTGTCGCGCCCAGATACTGCTGTATATGGGCGGGTTGGAGATGGGATTTTGGATAGTTCAGCGAGAATCCCAGATCGTGCAGGAGATGAATGGTGCGGGACACGTGGTCGGCGCACTGCTGTTCTGACTTTGCCTGAATGAGCCAGTCGTCCAGATAGGGATAGACGTGGACGTTCTGGCGTCGTAGATGCGCCGCCACAGTCGCCAGGCACTTTGTAAAGAATCTTGGCGCTGTGGTGACCCCGAAAGGCAGAACCCTGAACTGGTAGTGCTGGTCTTGAATCGTGAATCTGAGGTACTTCCTGTGGGAAGGATGCAGGGGGATATGAAAGTATGCATCCTTCAGATCCAGCGTAGCCAGGAAGTCCCCCTGTCGAAGCAGGGGGAGGACCGGCTGCAACGTGAGCATATGGAAGTGCTCCGATAGAATGTACCAGTTGAGGGGCCTGAGGTCCAGGATGGGCCTGAGGGATCCGTCCTTTTTTGGGATTAGAAAGTACAGAGAGTAAACTCCTGTTCCCCTTTCTTGCAGTGGGACGAGCTCTATTGCCCCTTTTTGCAGCATGACTTTAACTTCCTGCTGCAACAAGTGCAAGTGCTCGCCGGACATAGGACGGTTTCTTGGGGGTATGTTTGGTGGAGTGGAAGTAAGTTCCAGACAGTAACCGTACTGGATAAGAGACTTGACCCACCTGTCCGTGGTGATGGATTGCCACGCGGGCAGGAACTGCTGGAGTCTCCCCCCGACCGGTGTTGTGTGGTCGGGGGGCAGTGACAAGGCGTCACTGTTTGTTGGCGGTGGAGGACCTGGAGCTGTTGTTTCCACGTCCCCTGCCTTTGACGTTGTTGCCCCTGTAACCACCTCTACCTTTGTTGGTGTATGAGGTTTGGGTGTTGCTCTTATAGTACTGTGTGGATTGCGATGCCTGACCCCTTGAGGTGCCTCTGTTATTGGAGCGGCGAAAGGAACCACTCCGAAACTACTGAGACTGGAGGGCCCCCATAGACTTAGCAGTGTCCGTGTCCTTCTTCATTTTTTCAAGTGTCGCATCCACCTCGGGGCCAAACAGGTGGTCAGGATTAACTGTTTGGTTCAAGATGGTTGTCTGTATATCTGGTTTGAAGCCTGATATTCTAAGCCATGCATGTCTCCTCAGCAACACGCTAGTGTTGATTGCCCTGGAGGCGGTATCAGCCACGTCCAGCGCACATTTGATGGAAGCGTTGGTGATCAGCTTCCCCTCCTGAATCAACATTTCACCTGCCTCCTTGTACTGATCAGGCAAGTGCTGCAGAAGTGTTTCCAGGGTGTCGTAATGCGCCCTATCGTAGCGTGCAAGTAGGGCTTGGGTGTTTGAAATGCGCCAAATATTAGCTGCCTGCGCAGCAATTCTTTTCCCTGAGGCTTCAAATATTTTTGACTCTTTGTCTGGGGGAGGAGCGTCACCCGTGGTCTGCGAGTTCGCCCGCTTACGTGCGTTGGATACAACCAAAGAATCCAGTGGCAAGTGTCCCTTGATGTATGTTGGATCCGAGGGCGCTGCCTTGTATTTTTTATCAATGCGAGGATTGATGACTCGCGCCCGAGTGGGCTCCTTGAAAACCTCTGGCGCATGCTTCAGCACTCCCTTGAGCATAGGTAATGTCTTGACTGACTTTTCAGCCACTGAGAAAGTGTCAAACAGAAAATCGACATCCACAGGATCTGAATGTAGGTCGACATCATGATTAGCTGCAGCCCTCTCAATCAGAGCGTTGAAGGCTGCAGAGTCATCTGTTGGAGAAGTCTTTGCTGCAAAAAGCTGCGGTTCATGACCCGACTGAGGGTCCTCAGGGTCGCCTCCGGCAGACCAAGGTTCATGTACCTCCTCTGGATCCGAGTATGCTGGATAATTGTACTCGTCCTCTTCATCTCCGTCACCTTCCCCAGCGTTTGAATGCGTTGGTGAAAGTTCCAAATTATGTGGAGATGCGGGCTCTATAGGGGCAGAAGTACCCGCAGAGTCTTTTTTGTTTTTGAGTGGAATACGGTAATGCTCCAACACCGGCTCCGTGGTGATCTTCCGTTTGAGGAGAGAGAGCTTCCCGGTGTTGGCGTCGATGATAACCTCGCGACGCTCCTCATCTGCGAGTGGCTGGAGCCGAGGCTTCGGCACCACCAAGGACGCCTTGGGCGTTGACACCACCTTCAAAGGCACCCCGGCCCCATGCTTCGGAGCGAAAGCCTTCGGCGTCGTCTTCGGCGGCAGCGTGTAGCGGATAGGCGTCTGCGCCTTTGCCGGCTTCAGTGTAGGCTTCGGCACCACATCCTTCGGTTCTGGAGCCACAGCGTCTTTCCGAATCCTCTGCAGGGACTCGACGACCTTTTTCGTTAAGGCCGGGGAGGGCTGGACCGGCTCGAGCGATTTCCCCGAGTCCGGAGTCGGGTCGGCGAAAGGCACGGTCTTCGGAGCCGACACATCGCCATCCTTGGACTTGACGGCCGGAGTCGGCGCAGCCAGAGCTTCGGCGTCGTCCTGGCGCTTCTTCGGAGCCTTTTTTCGGGTCATCGACCTCGACCACCTTCGACGCCGATGCGGCCGCGTCGGTCGTCTTCGTCTTCGGCTTCGACCCCGGGGTCTTCGGGTCGGCCATCTTGGCGTGGCTCTTGCTGTCAGCCATTTTGAATTTTTTAGACTTTGAGGCCTCTGGAGCCTTCTGTCCCACCAGAGCGACTTTCACTTTCGGTTTCGAATCCGCTGGTGTGGACCCTGATGGCTTCACTTTCGTTTTCTTCAACGGGAGTGGCACATCAGAAATGTCCGTGGCCGGGCCCGTAGGCGAGGCCGTGGGACGATTAACGAGGTCTTGGGTAAGGCCCGAAGGCGATCCCTCGACCTGGGCCGTATAATGGGGGTTGACCCCTGAGTCAGTTTGAGGATGCTCCTCCTCCGAGCTATCCTCCACGGTGGCAATGGCCCCATCGTCGTCCCCTACCTCACCAACGACTTCCTCAAACTCCTCGTCTCCCGCGTCGTAGTTTTCTTCCTCCGACGTCGGGCTAGAGTCCGAAACTTGAAAGACATTGTCGTCTCCAACGTCTTCTTCGAAGATGTTGTCTGGCGGGGGCGCTGATAACTGGGCCTGGAGTCTAGCGGCCCGACGAAGCTTGAGAGTCTTCTTACACCGGAACTTCGAGCAGGCCATACACCTGGCCTCATCATGGTCCGGCGACAGACATTTGTTGCACACTGGGTGCACGTCGAGGTGTGAATACTTTGAGGTGCACACCGGGCACCTCTTAAACGGAGTTCGTTCCATGTCTGGAGCGTCGTGTAGGCCCGTCCGCGCCGACAGCACGCGGAAGGGCAGCAAGAGTTCGGAGCTGAAGAACAGTCAAACCCGAACGAAAAGCGATACCGACGCCAAGCCTAAAGACCTTTTGGTCTCAAGTTAGGAAAGTTAAACAACTATCGATTCCGACAGAGGGAACCGAAACACATCCGAACCCAATGGCAGAAAAAAACAATCTGGGGATGGAGGCGATGCCCATGCGCACTGTAGTCCAGGGGAGGAGCCACCTATCTCGTGATACTTCGAAGACTCTTCCAGGACAACAATGTGCAATCATCCGGACCCAACACTAGGCGGCGATCTATGCACAGATATGAATTCAGCAGCCCACATGCCTCGAACCGTAGTCCTAGCGATTCCAAAGCCTATTAGTCCAGTACTTACCTGCTAGTAATTTCGCATTCCACTTTCATAGTATATGGTTTTTCGTGCCCCTCTGGCATTTGTGTAAATTGTACAACTTAAAGTATTTTCGTAAGAGTTCTGTTGTGTGCTTAGTACCCTGTCCTCATAAAGAGTACAGGGCGGTTGTGATCTAAATAAATACACTGTTTATTTTCATAACACTTGTGTGGTGTCCTTTCACTTGGTGTTCAAGGGGAACATATGATGGTATAACAGCTGGCTTAACACGCCCTCTAGAGTTTAGCCCGAAGACTGCTCGTATCCATGCTACTAAGATAGCTGGCCTATAAGGTTGACTTACAACCAATCATCAATAAGGGTTGTTTGGACTGATACAAAGTGCTCAGTAGAATAGTGAACATTATATATCAGGCCAACTTCTCACACCTATGTTCTGTTCAAAAAACGTGTCTATGGCCTCAGCCAACTCTCCCCTAAACACTGGGTCCAGTAGAGAGTTAGGCGGGAACCTCCATGTAAATGGCGGTATGATTCTGCCTGGGATGTGAAGTTCCATCAGTACAGGTGAGTGATCAGATAGAGTTCTGGGCAAAACCCTGCAGTCTATCACTCGGTCTAAGAGGGAGGAGGAAGCAAGCAAGTAGTCTATCCTAGTGTGGACGTTATGGTATGCAGAGTAGTGCGTGTACCCTCCCTGTTGCGGATTCCTGGACCGCCATACATCCCCCAAGTCCAGGCAGGTGATTGCGCTCTGCAGCTCCAAAGCAACAGCTGCGGGTCAGCGGGGAGGGCCAGTTGATCTGTCCAAGGTCGGGTTCATAGTGAGATTGAAGTCCCCCCCCCACAATAGCAAATTCCTTTGTTCAAGTCGTTTGATCTTGACAGCAAGAGTCATGTAGAATTCTGGCGAGTCAAAATTGGGCCATATGTATTGACAACTGTAAGGTCCGCGGCAGGGCCGTAACATCTAGATATAACAAATATGCCATCAGGGTCTGTTTCCAGCGTTTGGATCTGCAATTTGGACTTCGGGTTAACCCATGTCAAAACCCCTCTGGCGCTAGTAGTGAACCCCGCTGCAGAGATGTTACCCTTCAATCCTCTGCTTCTAAGCATGTGGTTGTGCGCAGGAAGGTGCGTCTCCTGATGTAAGGCTATATCTATGTGCTGGCGCTGCAAGTAGCTGACGGCCTTCCTGACCTTGCGATGGTAGTTCAGGCCACGAACATTCCAAGTGATAGCTATTAGTCTCGATGTGCTTGTTGTCCCGCCGTCTGTGGTGGTGTCAGCCATTACGTCTTATTATTGGGTAAGATGAAGGCATACTTCCATCTGTGTTAGCCATGCTCATAGAGTGCAAAGTCAGATTAAGCAATTTCCCCAAAGTAACAGAACAAACTTCCGCCAAACATGACAATAGTGTATGTAATCCCCTCCGAACTCCTCCATCCCCCTCCCACAGCAGACCAACCCCAACTTGGCCCAGCATGTCAACATCCCCCTCCCAATTCTCCCAAGTATACTCAGAAAATCCCCGAAGGGGACCAACAGTGCACACAGCGCGAGGGCTGAGGTTGACAGGTGAAACAGCAGTAACTTCAGGCGGTACCTGCGTAACGAATATCTACTTGCCAGTATGCATCTGTTCTTGGCATGTAGGGATGCTGATATTCATATCTGTGCATAGATCGCCGCCTAGTGTTGGGTCCGGATGATCGCACATTGTTCTCCTAGAAGAGTCTTCGAAGTATCACGAGATAGGTGGCTCCTCCCCTGGACTACAGTGCGCATGGGCATCGACTCCATCCTCAGATTGTTTTTAGCCATTGTGGCCAAGATGGAGTGAAACTATGTGAATGATGACCATGCTAGAAGTTGTGTGAATGCTGCAGCCGCTACAGGCGCCGGGGAGGAGGGCGGGCAATATAAATGTCATTAGCCCTATATGCCAAGAACAGATGCATACTGGTAAGTAGCATAATCAGTTAGAGGCATGTGGGCTGCTGAATTCATATCTGTGCATAGAATACATAGCAGTCCCTCCATTAACGGCGGCCGCCTGTGCCAGCTGCAGCAGTTTGGAAAAGTGTTTTTAGAACAGCCTGCCCTACAGCTGCCTGCTGTTTGGAGTGCACATCAACACAGTAGTGTTTTGTAAATGTGTGTGTGGTAGACCATGTGGCTGCTCTACATAGGTCTTCCAAAGGAATATTTCCAAGGAAAGCCATGCAGGCCCCCAACTTTCGGGTGGAGTGGGCCCACGGTGGAATGGTGAGAGTGCGCTTGGCTTTCTGACAGCAGATCTGAATACATTTAACGATCCACCTGGCTATACCAGCCTTGGAAATGGGGTTGCCTTTGTGTTGTGGCGAAAAGGCAACAAATAGTGGTTTAGTCTTCCGAAAATCTTTGGTCCTATCAATGTAGTACATTAGGGCCCTCTTGACGTCAAGTGTATGGAGCATCCTCTCCGCCACTGACTCTGGATTTTAGAAGAACACAGGTAGTTCTATAGTTTGGTTGATATGGAACTGGGAAACTACCTTAGGAAGGAATTTAGGGTTAGTGCGAAGCACCACCCTGTTGGAATGAATTTGAATAAATGGCTCTTTGATAGTTAGTGCCTGGAGTTCACTAACTCGTCGTAGCGACGTAATCTCTATAAGGAAAGCCACTTTCCATGTCAAGAACTGAATCTCGCAGGAATGCAGTGGTTCGAATGGGGGACCCATCAGCCTGGTGAGGACCACATTTAGGTTTCACTCGGGAACTGGTGGCGTCCGCGGAGGAATGACTCGTTTGAGTCCTTCCAGAAAGGCTTTAATGGCAGGCACCCTGAAAAGGGAGAGGTGCTGTCTGTTTTGGAGATAAGCAGTCATTGCGGATAGATGTATACCAATGGAAGCATAGGCCAGATTACATCTGTACAGATGTAAGAGATAACAAATGATGTCCTGAATAGAGGTATCCAGCGGGTTAATGTTGTGGCCTGCACAATAAATGACAAACCGCTTCCATTTCGCCGCATAGCATGCTCTGGTGGTGGGCTTTCTTGCCTCCCTGATTATGTCCATACAGTCAGGAGGTAAGTTGAGGTAGCCAAACTCCAAGACCTCAGGAGCCAGATCGCCAGGTTGAGCTGTTGCGGATCTGGATGCTGAATGTCGCCATGGCTCTGCATCAAAAGCCTGGATGTGAGGCGCAGCCTTTGATGCGGTACCACGGACAGTTCCAGAAACGTGGTGTACCATGGTTGGCGAGCCCACGTTGGAGCAACCAGGATGAGAGTCATCGAGTGCTGCTTCAGCTTGCGTGCCACCAGCGGTATTAGAGGTGCTGGGGGAAAAGCGTACGCAAATTTGCCTGACCAGTTCATCCATATCGCATTGCCTTGCGACTGTGGGTGTGGAAACCTGGCGGCAAAGCTTCGGCATTTTGCGTTCTGCTTTGTGGCGAACAGGTCTATCTCTGGATGACCCCACCTTTGGAAGTACGGGTGGAGTACTGATGGATGTAGCTCCCATTCGTGCATTTGGTGGCTGTACCTGCTGAGCAGGTCAACATCTGATTGTCCTTGCCTGGGAGGTGTTCTGCCATGAGGAAGATGTTTCTCTGAATGGCCCACTTTCACATGCTCTGAGCCAGATGAGACAGCTGCGGAGAGTGTGTGTCCCCTTGTTTCTGAATGTAGTACATGGTCGTCATGTTGTCCGTCCGGATCAACACGACCTTGTTGCACAGATGTACTCTGAAGGCTTTTAGTGCCATGAAGATCGCCATCAGTTCTAGAACGTTGATGTGCATCTTCCTTTGCTGTGGTGTCCATAGTCCCTGCACAGTGTAATGGAGTACATGAGCTCCCCATCCCTGGAGAGAAGCGTCCGTCAGGATGATCTGTGGCACAGGCTCTTGGAACGGTCGTCCCTTGCAAAGGTTTTGTGGATTCCACCAATGCAGAGAGTTGTATGCCCGACCGCTCACCAACACTAGGTCATTCAACTGTCCATGAGCCTGAGTCCACTGACGTGCTAAGCACTCCTGAAGCGGACGCATATGTAGTCTCGCGTGCGGGACTATGGAGATGCAGGAGGCCATCATGCCTATCAACTGCATGAACACTCGCGCTGGGAGCGAGTGTTGAGGTCTGAATCTTTGTATCAGCGATTGAATGCTGTTGACCCTCACTGAATTCGGCTGAGCTGTGGCTGCCAGAGTGTTTAACGTCGCACCCAGATACTGCCGTATGTGGGCGGGTTGCAGGTGGGACTTTGGGTAATTCAGTGAGAATCCCAGATCGTGAAGAAGGTGAATGGTGTGGGACATGTGGGCGGCACACTGCTGGGCCGACCTTGCCTGGATGAGCCAGTCGTCCAGATAACGGAGACGTGAATGTTTTGTCTCCTTAGGTGTGCCGCCACCGTCGCCAGGCACTTCGTAAACACCCTGGGTGCCGTGGTGACCCCGAAAGGCAAAACCTTGAACTGGTAATGTTGGTTTTGGATGGTGAACCGGAGGTATTTTTTGTGTGACGGGTGCAGCAGAATGTGAAAATACGCATCCTTTAGATCTGAAGTTGCGAGAAAATCCCCCTGATTGAGCAACGGGAGTACTTGCTGCAGGGTCAGCATGTGAAAGTGCTCCGATAGAATGTACTAATTGAGGGGTCTGAGGTCCAGTATGGGTCTGAGGGACCAGTCCTTTTTTGGTATCAAGAAGTACAGTGAGTAAACTCCTGTGCCTCTTTCTTCCACAGGCACGAGCTCGATTGCCCCTTTTTGCAGCATGACGAGGACCTCCTGCTGCAATAAGTGCAAATGCTCGGCGGACATAGGACGGTGTCTTGGGGTGGAGTGGATGTTAACTCCAGACAATAACCGTACTGTAGAAGCTGTGTGACCCACCTGTCTGTGGTGATGGACTCCCAGACTGGCAGGAACTGCTGAAGTCTCCCCCCGACCGGTGTTGCGTTGTCGGGGGGCAGTGACAAGGCGTCACTGTTTGTTAGTGGCAGAGGATCTTGAGTTGTTGTTGCCACGGCCCCTGCCTTTTGCGCTGTTTCCACGATATCCACCACAATTTTGTTTGGTGTATGTGGACTGCGTGTTGCCTTTATAGTACTGCGTGGTTTGTTAGAGCTGGCCTCTGGAAACACCTCTAGCGCCTGAGCGACGAAAAGAACCACCCCTGAATTGCTGGGACTGCAAGGCCCCCATGGACATAGCAGTTTCAGTGTCTTTTTTTTAATCTTTTCCAAGGTGGTGTCCACCTCTGGGCCAAACAGATGTCCAGGTTTTACTGTCTGATTAAGAATGGTTGTCTGTATCTCTGGCTTAAAGCCCGAGATTCTGAGCCAGGCATGTCGTCTCAACATGACGCTAGTGTTGACAGCTCTGGCCGCGGTATCAGCCGCGTCCAGCGCACATTTAATGGAAGCATTGGATATTAACTTCCCCTCTTGGATGAGCATCTCAGCTGCCTCTTTGTATTCGTCTGGCAGGTGCTGTGACAGGGTCTCCAGTGTGTCATAGTGTGCCCCGTCATACCTCGCTAGAAGCGCTTGTGTATTTGAAATGCGCCATATATTGGCCGCTTGAGCTGCCACCCTTTTCCCTGATGCCTCAAACACCTTAGATTCTTTATATGGGGGAGAAGCATCACCCGTTGTTTGAGAATTAGCCCTCTTCCGGGCATTTGAAACAACAAGAGAGTCCAAAGGTAACTGTCTATGATGTACGTAGGGTCAGTAGGCGCTGGTTTATACTTCTTCTCAATCCTAGGGTTTATCACCCTGGCTCTGGTAGGCTCTTTAAAGATCTCCCCAGCATGTTTTAAGACACCCTTCAACATAGGCAGAGTCTTGACAGTTCTCTCTGAGACGGAAAAGGTGTCAAAAAGAAAGTCCACTTCAATGGGGTCAGCATTATTATTATTATTATATCAATTTATAGGGCGCAACAGCTACCCAAAAAGGGTTTCCCGGCGCCTAGACACAGCTAGATTGAGGGCAGAGAAAGGAGGTGACTGTTAAGTGGTTATTGTTCATACAGCCAGGTCTTTACAAGCTTTCTGAACCTACAATAGTTTTCTTCCTTCCGGATACAAGGGGGAAGCGTGTTCCAAAGGGAGGGTCCCAGATAGGCAAAGGATCTGCCACCTGTTCTTGCACGTTTAAACCTTGGTATGCAGAAATAGGCTGCTGTCTGTGACCGGAGGTTTCTCTTGGGCGTGTAGAGGCAGGCAAGAGATTGGAGATTTTTTGGTGCTGTTCCTGCTTTTATTCTGAACATGTAGTTCAGGGCCTTGAAACGGATTCTGCTCTCGATCCTGAGCCAATGAAGATTCCGACGATGGTTCGAGACTCCAGAGTTCTTCGGAATATTGCAGAGGAGTCTGACCGCAGCGTTTTGCGCTACCTGTAGTCGTCCGATCACAGATTTGTTTGCGCCCAAATAGAGGATGTTGCCGTAGTCCAGCCTTGATGTGATAAGGGCATTGACTACGGTCTTTTGCGTTGACACTGGCAACATCCACAGGATCTTCCTCAACCATTTAGCTATGGTGAGACAAAGGCTGGTTACTTTACTGGCCTGTTTGTTCATGGATAAGGCATTGTCCAGTATAAAGCCCAGATTTCGAGCATGGGACACCGGGGTAGGAAAAGCGCCCATCTGGTCCGGCCAATGTGCAGGGTTCCAGAGAGCTTGATCCTTTCCCAAAATCAGTATTTCCGTCTTGTCGCCGTTCAGTTTTAACTGGTTTGTTGTCATCCAGTTCAATATTTTTAATAGTCCTTCCTTAAGTAACGAAGGGGAGTGGGGACAAGATTCAGATAGGGAAAAAATGATTTGGGTGTCGTCGGCGTAGTTCATAAGCGTTAGACCTAACTTTTCAACAAGATCGGCCAGAGGTTTAAGATAAATATTGAAAAATAGAGGGCTCAGGATGGACCCCTGAGGCACTCCATGTGATGCAGGTAGGGTGTCTGACACGGCTTGTGCAGATGCGATCTGAAAGGTTCTATTTGCCAGGAAAGATTTGATCCAATCCAGAGCCTTTCCTCTTACACCATTAGTATATAGCTCTTTAATGAGAGTTTCATGGGAGATGGTGTCGAACGCCGCACTTAGGTCCAATAACACGAGTGCGACCGTCTGGCCTTGGTCAAGAAGTTTTCTGATGTGTTCAGTGACACCTAACAGGGCGGTTTCAGTCGAGAAACCAGCCCTGAAGCCAGATTGCGACGGATGGAGTAGGGAATTTTCTTCTGCAAAAGTAGCTAAAGTAGAGTGTACGTGTCTCTCAAGGCATTTAGAAAAAGCTGGGAGCAGAGATATGGGTCTATAATTGGCCAGTATTTCTGGGTTGGCAGTTGGCTTTTTCAGAAGGGGTGTCACCATAGCATGCTTCCATAAGGCTGGGACAGTGGCGAGGTCGAGGGATGAGTTTAGGAGATTAGCAATGATTTCCAAAGACTGGTCATCCAATTTTTTAATAATTTTAATAGGGATGGGGTCCCTAGGGGAGCCGGATTTAACAGTTTTTAGGATTCCTTTCAATTTCTCTATTGAAAGAGTCGGCCAGGATTCCAGTAAATTTTCACCCAGAGAAGTGGGTTGAGTCAATATTTGGTCAGAAGGAGGGGGAAGGTCTGGATCAAAATTTTTTGTCTTAATGTCTGAGATAATTTTATCGATTTTCTCAGTAAAGAAACATGCTAAAGCCTGGCATTGTTGTGTGCTTAGTGGGGGTGCAGTAGCTGTGGTATGTGCGCCCGCCAATTCCTTGACTTTGGAAAAGAGAGTTTTAGGCATGTTAGTTGCTTCGATAATTGTTTTAGAGACAAAAGCAGCTCTCGCTTTTGTGCAGGCAGCGTGATAATGATTCCTGGCTTCATGATAGCTTCTTTTAGCATTGGGGTCGTACTTTTTACGCCATTTGCGTTCTAGTACTTTGCATTTTGATTTTTCAATTTTAAGGCTATCATTAAACCATGGGGCCGGAGGACGATGCCTACTCCCTTTGGTGCGAGTAGAAGGCAGACATTTGTTTGCTGCATTAGTTAGCCAGTTTTGTGTTTCAGTTGCTACGCAGTCCATGTTGGAGTTTAGGCTTGGAGGGTTTAGTTTTAGTGCCGCATTTAATGCATCAATGTCTACTAACTTCCAATTTTTTCTGTATGTGGCGTCGGTGTTTTGTTCCAAACTGGGGGAGGGTGGAAAGGTAATGCTAAAATTAATAAGATGGTGGTCGGACCAGCCGGAAGGTAAGGTGGCAATGCACGTAAGTTCCCTGATGTTGGATATTATGGGGTCCAACAGGTGGCCCGCTATGTGAGTAGGGCTAGAATTTATTATAGACAAATTTAGTGCTGCTAGGTCTTCCAACAGATTAGAGCATGAGGGGATGGTGGGATTTTCTAGGTGCAGATTTAAATCACCCAGCAGGGAAAAATTGCTTGATGACATATAGTAGGGAGTAATAAGATTTGCAAAGTTTGATACCCATTGAGAAGGGTTGCCTGGAGGTCGTAAATCAGAAGGCCTGACATTGTAAAATTGGGGTTCAAAGAGATTTTAAAAAGACCCGCTTCACAGTCTGGAATCGATACAGATTCCAAAGTGCATTTGAGTTCTCTGTTAAAGATGATAGCTATCCCACCCCCTACCTGTTTTTCCCTGTCTATTCTGACAATGGCGTAGTTATCGGGGAGGGCAATAGCAACATCCGGGCCGGCGCTGTCATGCAGCCATGTCTCAGTTAAGAAAACAGCACTAGGACTTTTTTCGGTAAGGAGGTTGAATATATCATGCTTATGCTTGGGCAGTGATCGACAATTTGTGCTATAAAAAACATATGTTGGCGGCACGTTTTTACGTAACAGTTTGCATTTCCTGTGTCTCCTAGATGGGTCGGGGTGGGGTTGATATATGGTGGTAGACAGTTTACATTCGGAGCAAACATGAGTTCCAACTTTGTGAAGGTTAAACATAGAGCCACTCACAGGAGCTCAAAACTGCTGCTGATCTACTGTTTCTACTTCTGCTGAGCAAGAGAACTCGTTTTACCGTCTGCAGCCTGTGCTGGCTGTCTGAAGCTGACGCAGATTCCTCACTGTGTCGTGGCGCTGCCTCCCCCTGACTCGCTGGTGTGAGCGTGAGCTGCACTCGGCACGCTCTGCCTGTCGCTCCCAGCTGGAGTCAGAGGGGTTGAGGCCAGGGTGCAAACAGCGAGAGCACCTAGCCTGGGGGACTGCGAGGACCAGAATCCTTAGCGGAGATCACCTGGTTCCTCTTCCCCCAGGCGAACCGCCCACGGACACGCCCCCAACGACCTGGTTAAAGATTCGTGACACCCGCTTCGCGGGCGCCACTCACAGGAGCTCAAAACTGCTGCTGATCTACTGTTTCTACTTCTGCTGAGCAAGAGAACTCGTTTTACCGTCTGCAGCCTGTGCTGGCTGTCTGAAGCTGACGCTGATTCCTCACTGTGTCGTGGCGCTGCCTCCCCCTGACTCGCTGGTGTGAGCGTGAGCTGCACTCGGCACGCTCTGCCTGTCGCTCCCAGCTGGAGTCAGAGGGGTTGAGGCCAGGGTGCAAACAGCGAGAGCACCTAGCCTGGGGGACTGCGAGGACCAGAATCCTTAGCGGAGATCACCTGGTTTCTCTTCCCCCAGGCGAACCGCCCACGGACACGCCCCCAACAAAACGTATATAGATAACATCTCGCATCCCGCGACGCGGGACGCGCGCGGGACCAAGCGCGGGGATAAGCCCGGGCAAAAGGGCGGGCCGTCTGTGGCCGTCCGGGGACGACCGAGGACGGGACGGGCCACCCCACTAACGCTCACTACAAGAGGAAACTATTCAACTAAACTTTTGATTCATACGTGTAAAAAACCCTCATTCCTTTACTGATCAACTGAGATAGTGTGATTAAGACAAGCCACAGCATATTAATAATACTATACATTACATCTATAAAACAGATTTCTGTCCCCAAGTATGAGGGCGCTAAAAAAACTACGCTCACGGACAATCTACATGAGGCGAATGGGGACGGACGCAGCTGTAAGAAAATCTGTAGACAAGTCACTAAAACCAGGACAAATATCAAGCACTCCTGCTATAAGTGAATACTTCTCTACCCTCTCCAAGAAAAAGTTTCTTTCCCCAAACTCTAATGATGATCGAAATAAGTTGGTTGAACCTGATCCGTTACATTTTTCTGACCAGAAATCCAACAAACAAGGTCAAATAACAATAGAGAGTAATTTGGCAAATTACTCTCCTTCGGAAGAATGTCAAAAATCTCGTCTAGTTGTGTCTCAAATAACAACTATAACACCTATAAAAAATCAGGACAACGACTTATTTTTCGACGTATCCGCAAATCATAACTCAAAGACCGAAGAAGAAAATAAAGAAATATTGCTAAGTCAAAGACATCCCCAAACCAGTTCGCCAGAAAAATCACCTAACCTTTTTTCTAATCTGACCAATCTATCAGACCCAAATTTTATAAACCAAAACTCTGGAAATACTGCCTCTCCCATATCTAAAGCACTCTTCTCACTGCAAGAAATTCTGGATTCAGTACTAACACATCTTGGACACATTTTAGCTAACTCAGACGATACTTTAGACGTACAAATAGAAATACTTAAATTCCTGGTTGAAGAAAAAAAGAAAAAAGATCTAACTAAAGTCTCATCAAAACAAACCGGAGAAGTCGAATCACAACAAACAGATGAATTTCATAAAAATGGAAGTGCCACCCCAAAACAACAGGAAGCAAGCACACAAACGAACGACGTACTAATAATCAACAATAAAACTAATGGATCAAAAAACAAAGAAAAACCTCCTATCACATATTCACTTAAAAAACTGTTCAAAGAAGAACTGGAAATCAAAGCTGAGAACAATACCAAACACTATCCGATTTTTTCGAAGAAAGTATCCGATAACAATCGCGATCAGATTATCGGAAAAAATAAAACTGAGCTATCGGGAGTTACTGCTGAACAGGATTTCAACCAAAGAGAACAGTCTGAAAAAAGTAATACTAGGGAAAAAGTAAAGGGGAAGAAGAAGAGAAAACCTATGAGGAGAATACAGAGGAAAAAAGGGAATAGGCTCAAATTCCAAAAATGTAATCCTGTAAACCTGGTGAACACTCCAGTAATTCAAAAAACATCATCAGAAAAACCCTTAAATCCTGAAGCAGATGAATTTTGTCCTCCGATAGAAAATAGACCTACATCGCAAAATAACATGGACATAAAAGAACCATATGACAATAATTTCCAATCATGGGAAATAAATCCATCCAAACACATAACTATTGAAGAGCTATTTCCTTCAGATAAGGAGCCGTTTAATCGCGGTAAAATCATCAATCTATTACAAGAAATTCCATCCTTGAATTCTCTGACCAGCAAAGAAATTGACTTAGTTCTGTTTCCAATAAAAGAAAATAACAAACTAGTACAGGTATCCTTTTATTCACCGGTTTTGCCTGGAATAATAATCAGAGAGAAGGAAATTCTTCACAAAAATGGCTATGATGTAATCTCGGTGGAAGATTTCAAAACCAACAACTCAAATAATGGTATATTAGGACAAACTCACAGAAGAAAAGAAAACAACAGTTCTAATTGGGGAGACCTAGCATCAAGTACTATGAGGAAAGATCTACTTAAAATACAAGTAATTCAAGGAGAGAGGTCAGTCTGGTCTCGGAATCCCACCTTTAACAACACTGAGAACTCAATAAAATCATGGGCATGGTTATCAGAAACCTTAAACAGCAAAAAAATGGTAAATTCACAACAACGCGAAGTTTAGCAAAGGTCTGACGTTAGTGTCCTGGAACCTGGCAGGGAAAACTGATATAAAAATGAAACATGCAATTAAAAACTCCCCTGATATCATCGCCCTCCAGGAAACATGGTTAATCAATACCTTTACTCAAAGAGGATACTATGTATACGAAACATTGGCAAAAAGATCAAGAAGGGGACACGCCAAGGGTGGTCTGGCAATATTATTAAAAGAAGATCACTCTTGGTCACAGGAAATAATTAACACAAACACAGACAATCTACAATGTTTAAAAGTATCCCTTAGAACCCATGCCTCAGCCAAACTAGAAAAAATATTACTTTTCAATATTTACGCACCTCCCAGCAGTAATAATAATGATTTGCTGTTTGACCGCCTAATGGAAATTATCACTCATATAATTGATGATCAATCTCACTTGCCACACCTCATAATGGGGGACTTGAATGCTAAAATTTCTAACTGCGAGATAAAGAAATGGGCTCGTCTCCTCAAGGAGGAATCTCTGGAATCATCACTCCCTGAATTCCCAAAAGGAACTAAATCGGATAAGAGGGGACGCGCACTACTAGCTTTTCTCTCTGGCATTAATGGGATTATATTAAACGGTAACATCAATGGTGATATACCAGCAACATACACACGGCAAGGAAATGGAACTCCTTCAACTATTGATTACTTTATATGCGGGATCGAAGGAAAAGAACAAATGAGTCAACTTTCGATAATATTCACTGCAGAAAGTGATCACGCTCTTTTAAACCTTTCAACCCACTGGATTGCACCGTCCTCTTTTTATAACCAGCCACTATTTCTTACAGAAAAAACGGAAGTAAACACAACTAGGCATCGCATTTACTGGGGGACAGAAAATCTGGAATATCTGCGGCAACTAACAAATAGTTTCTTACCTGTCGGTGTAGTTTTGCAGCTTGATGATCTTTCTGGATTCACTATGCTGGGCATATTCCGCGGTCTTTTTTTTTGTGGCCCAGGTGGGCGTCGGCGTCACCCTTCCTTGGGTGTATTTCCGGTGACGTCGGCATGCTTCCTGCGGAAGCTCCCATCCCTGGGCGCCATCTTCGGATTCTTTTTTTCGTGTTTCCTTCGTTTCCGAAGTGATGGCAATGTTCTATGTAGGTGATTTTTCCTTAACCGCCTTGTATGTAAAATCCATTTTATCTCTTCATCTTCTTTTTTTTTTTTTTCTTTTTTTTTTTTGACCACCCCTTTTCTCTCCAGCCTCATCTTTCTGGCGGAGGTGGGTGGGTTCGCTAGTGAATCCAGAAAGATCATCAAGCTGCAAAACTACACCGACAGGTAAGAAACTATTCGTTTTGCAGCGTGAATCTTTCTGGATTCACTATGCTGTGCATAGATTTTGTAGCGGTTTCTCATTTCCGTGGCGGCTGGGTGGAAGATGAGTTCTGGTGTCTGAATATGTGCTGGAGCACCTTTTGTCCGACTTGCGCTTCCTTGTTCATCTGCACATCCACGCAGTAGTGTTTTGTGAACGTGTGCACTGAAGCCCATGTTGCCGCCAGGCATATGTCTTGTATGGGCGTGTTAGCCAGGAAGGCTATTGTGGCCCCCTTCTTCCTAGTGGAGTGTGCACGCACTCCCTCGTCTAGTTCCTGTCCTGCCCTGTTGTGGCAGAGCTGAATCGTCTGTGCTATCCATCGTGCAATAGTGTTCTTCGTTACTGCTTTGCCCATGTAACTGTTGGCGAATGACACAAAGAACTGCTTCGTTTTTCTGTGCTCCTTTGTCCTTTCAATGTAATGCATGACCGCCCTTCTGGCGTCTAAGGTGTGCAGAGCTCGCTCAGCGCTATTGGTTGGTTTTTGGAAAAAACTCGGAATCTGTATGGACTGGTTCATGTGGAACCTGGAGACCACCTTCGGCATGAAGTGTGGGTCCGTCCTCATCACAACCCTATCACTATGTATTTGTATGTAGGGTTCCTGTAGCGTCAGTGCTTGTAGTTCGCTTACTCTGCGTAATGACGTTATAGCAACTAGGAAGGCTGTTTTCATGGTTAGCATCTTTAAGGAGGCCCTGTGCAGTGGTTCAAAGGGCTCCTTCATGAGTTCCGTGAGAACTACGTTCAAGTTCCATGCTGGTGGTGGCACCCGCTTGGGCGGTGCGATCCTCTTCGCTCCTTCCAGGAACCTCTTGACAACCTGGGATGTGAAGAAGCTCCTGCCCATCTCACCCCTTGTGTAGGCTACTATAGCCGCTAAGTGAACCCTCAAGGAGGATGAACTGAGTTTTTTGTCCAGCAAGTGTGTCAGGTATCGCAGCACTGTGGAGTCTTTCTTCATTTTCTTGTGAAGTTGTTCACGTTTGCACCACATCGTGTATCTTTTCCATTTTGCGACATAGCACCGCCGTGTGCTCGGCCTCCGTGCCTCCCGAAGGACCCTGAGGGTGCTCTCTGGCAGTCTCAAATGTGCAAACTCTATGTCCTCAGGAGCCATGCTACTAGGCTCATGGTCTCTGGCTCTGGGTGCAGCACCTCTCCGTTCTGCATGGAGAGCAGGTCCTTTCTTCTGCCGAATCTGTGGGGTGCACTCTGTGACATCTCCATGATCTGCGAGTACCATGTCTGCCTCGCCCACTGTGGCGCGACCAGTATCAGGGTCATCTTGCTCGCTCTGCACTTGCTCAGTACTCGGTGTATCAGTGGTATCGGGGGAAAAGCGTAGGCAAATGTCCCGGACCAATCTATCCATAGGGCATTCCCAAGGGACCCCTTTTCGGGTAGTCTGGATGCGAAGTACTGGCATTTCGCATTCTGGCGTGTTGCAAACAGGTCCACTGATGGCGTTCCCCACCTGTTGAATAACCACCTCGTTTCCTGAGCATTGAGCTCCCACTCGTGGGATGCCGATGTCTGTCTGCTCAGCCAGTCTGCCTGAATGTTCTCCTTCCCTGGTAGGTGTATGGCTAGCAGGTCTATCTGTAGAGGGATGGCCCATCTCCATATCTCCTGTGCCAGTGTTGAAAGCGTTGTTGACTGTGTTCCACCCTGCTTGTTGATGTAGAACATCGCCGTGGTGTTGTCTGTCTGCAGTAACACCCTTTGCTTGTACAGTCTTGTCTGGAAGGCTTTCAGTGCAAGGAAGATTGTCTTCAATTCTAGGTAATTGATATGCTTTGTCGCATCTGCTGGCGTCCACAGTCCTCTCACTTTGAGCTCCTCCATGTGAGCGCCCCATCCCTTCAGGGATGCGTCTGTGGTGATGGTCACTGTCGGAGTTGGGGGTGTTAGAGGCTTTCCCCTTGTTAGGTTCTCCATGGTCCACCATGTCATCTCCCTTTGCACTGCGTGCGTCACCACCACAAGATCCTCCCAACTGCCTGACGCCTGTGACCACTGTTCCTGGAGCCATTCCTGCATGGGTCTCATGTGTAGCCGCACATTCGGCACCAGGTGGATGCATGATGCCATCATCCCCATGATCTTGCTCGCCGTCCTCGCTGTCAGAGCTTGCCCCTTCCGGTAGAGGCGAGTTTCCTTGACCAGCGCCCTTGCTCTCTTCTCGCTGGGGAACACCTTGGCCTGCACGGTGTTGATCACTGCCCCCAGGAAGGTCTTCACTTGCTCCGGTTCCATTGACGATTTTTCCCAATGGACGGAGAACCCCAGGTTTATGAGCGTGCTCGTCACTGTCTGTGCGTGGTGTTTGCACCTTTGGTACGAACTCGCCTTCACCAACCAGTCGTCTAGATAAGGGTATACGTGTATCCCCTGTCTTCGTAGGTGTGCAGCAACTGCTGCGAGGCACTTCGTGAATACCCTTGGTGCTGATTTGAGTCCGAAGGCCAGCGTTGTGAACTGGTAGTGGCCTCCCCCGATTGTGAACCTGAGCATATGTTTGTGCTTTTTGTTCATCGGTATGTGCAAGTAGGCGTCCTTGAGGTCTATCGTGACCATGAAGTCTCCGACCTGCAGTTGCGGTAGCACCTCCTGCAGGGAGGTCATTTTGAATTTCTGTGTTCTTATGAATTTGTTGAGGAACCTCAGGTCTAGGATGGGCCTCATCTTGTCGTCTACCTTTGGTACCAGGAAGTACGTTGAGTAGACTCCCTTGTTCCTTTCCTTGAATGGGACTCGCTCTATGGCCTGTTTTTGCAGAAGTTCCTTTACTTCTTCCTGAAGCCTCGCCAGCTGGTCTCCTGCTGGCGGTCTTCCCCTTGGTTTCCTGCTTGTTGGCCTTTTCTCCAATTCCAGGCAATACCCGAATTGGATGATGTTTAGGATCCATTTGTCTGATGTGATTTCTCTCCATTCCTGGAGGTAAAATTGCAATCTTCCTCCCACTGGTGTCATGTGGTCGTAGGTGTTTTGATTGTCCCGACCCCTTGGTACGTGGTGCCCCCCCGGGTCCTTTCTGTGGCTGGGCACCCAGAGTTCTGTGGAGTCACTTCGAGGAGGGCTGCTGCCCCCCTCTCCTATTCTGGCCACGTCCGTTTCTTCCTCGAAAGGACTGACCTCTTGGTTGGTACTGCCAGGACTGTTTCTGCTGACCTCGCTGTCCCTGTGAGTCTGCCTGGTGCGTTTGCTGGAAAACCTGGTGTGATGTACCTGGTTGGTTTCCACCTCTCCCGCCGTGCCTCCGTGACGGGGTGCCTCTTCTGTTGCCTCTGAACTGCAACGCCCCCATAGACCTTGCCGTCTCATTATCTTTCTTGAGCTGGCTGAGTTTCTCGTCCACAGTTGCCCCGAAGAGCGTGTCGCCGTTGAACGGTGTGTTGAGGATACTGTGTTGCACCTCGGGTTTGAACCCTGAAATCCTGAGCCAGGCGTGTCTCCTTTCCGTGACACCCATCATCATCAGCCTGCTGGCGGTGTCTGCCCCGTCCAGGGCCGTCTTAAGGCAAGAATTTGCCGCATTTTTCCCCTCTTCGACCAACATCTCGGCCTTCTGCCTGGCCTCCTGGGGTAGGTCCTTCACCAAGTGCCCCAGGCCGTCCATGATCTGGTACATGTGCCTGTTTAGAAGAGCGTTGGAGTTAGCCATGCGCCAGTGGGTCGCAGCATTCCGTTCGATCCTTCTGCCCACCAGATCCATCCTCTTGCTCTCCTTATCCGGTGGTGGGCCCGAGGTAGTGGATACGTTGGCCCTCTTCCTAGCCGTGGCCGTGATAATGGAGTCTGCGGAGACCTCGCCTCGAATGTAGGCCGGGTCCTTCGTGGAGTGTTTGTATTTTTTCTCTGTTCTAGGGGTTACCGCCTTGCATGTTGCGGGCTCCTTGAATGCTTCTTGTCCTTGAGCCAAGACGCTCTCGAGCATTGGGAGGAACTGGCTCCTTGTCTGTGTTGGGAGCAAAGTCTCGAGCAGGAAGTCTGCTTTCTGCTTCTCCTCGTCGAGCTTTAACCTAAATGCCGCTGCGGCAGATTGTATCGCCGAATTGTATGCCCCGATGTCGTCAGGCGGCGAGGGCCTCGAGGGGTATGTGTCGACCGCCTCCTCCGGGCTCTCGGTGTCGATATCCAGGTAATCCTCCTCGATGGGGTCAGAGGTGGCCGACTCGGCGTCACACCTACTGCCCTCCTCCTCGTCATAGCCGTAATCCTCGTAGGGATTCTCCTCATCTCCCTGGTCGTCGACCATCTCGGCGGCCGGGCCATGTCCGTCGCCGAGTTCTTCTTCCTCTTCGACCAGATCTAGCACCACGTGCTTGGTCTTGTGTGGAATTGTAAAGGTACTCATCTCTGCGTCGAAATCCTTCTTCCGCTGCAAGATGCTCGCCATCTCGGCCTCCAAACGCCGTCTTTTCTTTTCCCTTTCGGCCGCGTTCTCGGCCTCGGAACGCTCGGCCCCTCTCTTCGTCACCTGGCTCGGCGGCGAGACTCTCGGCGTCGAAGGTTTGGACGTCGAACTTGGTTTCGGGTCCTTGGACGTCGTCAAAGCTTTCGGGTCTTTCTCCCTCGACGCCGATCGGTCCCTTTCGGAGACGATCTTCGGCGCCTTCTGCTGCTCAACAGCCCGGCCCCTTTCGGAGGCGATCTTCGGAGCCTTCTGCTGTTCTACAGCTCTCGGCGCCAGGGACTCCTTCTCTGAGGATCCGCTGGGC
The DNA here is from genome assembly GCF_964263255.1 of Lissotriton vulgaris. Taxonomy (NCBI): domain Eukaryota; kingdom Metazoa; phylum Chordata; class Amphibia; order Caudata; family Salamandridae; genus Lissotriton; species Lissotriton vulgaris. The sequence goes on from NC_141685.1 coordinate 381,035,471, forward strand.
CTGTGTGCGGTCGCGGACTGCAGATGTCGCTGCGTCGGCGCCTTCGGGGTCTGGCCCTCGTTCTTTCGAGACTCAGGGTCTCTCGTGCTCTTGTGGGACGTCGAGTCTCCTACCTTATCAGGCGTCTTCTTGGGATCGGTCTCTACGACCGTGTAGCTGTCGTGTTCGGCGGCAGCGTTGTCCTCTTCCTCTGAGGACATCCCCAGGTCGTACAGCGAAGGCGTCGGGGCTTTTCCTCCGAGGGTGGCGTGTGCTACCCTCTGGCTCTTCCTCACACGAAGGGTCTTCGCGGCGAAGACGGAGCAGGCGTTGCAGTCTTCGGTTCTGTGGTCCACCGGTAGGCAAAGGTTGCACACCGGGTGCTGATCTTTCTGCGCGTACTTGTGTCTGCAATTCGGGCAGAACTTGAACGGCGTGTTGTCCATCCTCGAGCGTTTCAGGCTTCCCTGACCGCGTGGACGTTGATGATCGTCGAAGTTCTCGACGTTCTCTCCTCCTTCTCTCTTCGCCAATGGTCTGCGAAGTCTTCCTTGGTCTTCTTTTAATTTCTTCTCGAACTTCTCGCTTTGCAGTACTTTCTCCAAAAATGTCTGGAGCCCAACGGGAACGATCCAGACCCGACCGCGGAAAAAAGAATCTGAAGATGGCGCCCAGGGATGGGAGCTTCCGCAGGAAGCATGCCGACGTCACCGGAAATACACCCAAGGAAGGGTGACGCCGACGCCCACCTGGGCCACAAAAAAAGACCGCGGAATATGCACAGCATAGTGAATCCAGAAAGATTCACGCTGCAAAATTACTGAAACCAATATATTGACCAACATATATTCAGATGATCCTGTAAAGAACTTTGAACATCTAACGAATAATCTCAAACAAGCTCTGCAAAGTAAGCTAGAATACCACAGACCAGCAAAAAGAAAATGGAAAAACAAGAATAAAAACTGGAATCAACCAGTCGTAAAACAAATCAATAGACTGATACGCGCCCAGTATCTGGAATTCTCGTCAGTAAACAAAAAGGAAATCAATAGATTAAAGAATCAAATACGACGAGAAAAAACTAGACAGAAAAAACTGAAGCAGGACTTTAATTGGACTGAAATCCAGCTAGCAGCTAAACATAATAATCAACGTAAATATTGGTCACTGATCGCAACAATGACCGGATCCAAAAAAAAGCTGGAGGCTACACCTGTATCAGAAGAAAACTGGGACATATACCTACGTGAGCTATACAAACAGAATGAATATATTAAAAATGAAGAAGTGGGAGGAGAAAACGTGGAAACTAAAGATATTAAGATCAATAAAACGTCGGCAGTGTCAGTCTCTATGAATATCAGGAAGGCAAGGAGCACAGGTGCATCTGGCCCCGATCAGATACCTGTCAAGGTCTACCAAATAGACCATAAAGAGTGGGGAACGGTGCTCTCGCCGCTATTTAACTATGTATTCGACAGTGGTCAAATGCCAAATTCCTGGAAAGGAAGTATCATAATCCCGATTTTCAAAAAAGGAAAAAGAAACACACCGGGAAATTATAGGCAAATTGCCCTCATGGACGCTGCTGGGAAGATTTTTGCAGCAGAAATCCTGGATAGGCTGAAAAATTGGGCTTTCTCATTAGGTCTAATTCCTAAATTTCAGTCCGGATTTCGCCCACACCACTCTGTCACTGACAATGTAGCAATCTTCCAAACTATATTAGATAAGTACGCAACAGGGAAAAAACAAACTATTTACGCAGCGTTCATTGATTACTCGACAGCCTTCGATCGAGTGGATAGACCGACCCTGTGGTCAAAATTCAGAATAATGGGGATCCCGGAGCAGCTATTACATCTGATAGTGAATCTACACAGTGACACCTGGTGCCGCGTCCAAATGGGAAGTGACAAGGGCCTATCGAAGGTAATACGAACATCAAATGGCCTGAAACAAGGGTGCCTCTTGGCTCCAATTTTATTCTCACTGTATTTAAGTGACCTACCTTCCCAACTGCAGCAAGGGATATGTACTCCTCCTAAGATAGCCACTGAATATATCCATTCCCTGCTGTATGCAGACGATATAGTCATGTTTGACCTAACACCTTTCGGACTACAAAATCTTTTAGATATTTTATATAAGTACTCAAGGAAAAATTACCTAATCCCAAATACGAACAAAACAAAAGTGGTTGCCTTTTCAAATCAGAAGAAAAGGGTACGGTACGAATGGAAGCTGGGAGGTGAGAAACTAGAACAAGTAAAGGAGTATACATATCTGGGTAGAATTTTCTCACAAAACATGAGCAACATCAATCAAATCAACCACCTGAAAAGGAAAAGTGATCTGCATGCTGGGGCCTTGTCCCGCTTATATTCGGCCACTGGACATAGACATTTCTCTGCACTGATTCAAGTCTATCGAGCTAAAATCACACCGGTCCTGTCCTATGCATCGGAATATATTCCTCTAAATCAATGGTCATATATGGATTTAACAGAAGGAAGAATATTGAAAAAACTACTGAAGATTTCAACATCTACCCCAGTACAGGCATTGAGACTGGAATGTACCATCACGAGCGCATATGCTACAGCTATAGCGAGCATCATAAGGTGGGCCCATAATCTTCTTCTTTCAAAAGAAGGTACTTTAAGAAGATTGCTAAAAGTAGAGTCATTCGAGAGTAGCTCTACTCATACTACCTTTACTAAAAATATGCGAGAGGCTCTACAGCTTGCAAAAGTCAATGTGGAAATTTTGTCTACGTGGTCACCAGCTCAACTCAAACTTTTTCTAAAAAACTTCACTCCCAAATTGAGCTACGAGATTGATCACTCTCATTGTAATAGACTATCGTCATATAAATTTTATGTAGCCTTGCAGGAATACAAACAACGTCAGCCTTACCTAGAGTATTCTCTTCAACATGGCGCAAGGCGTGCAATTATGATGTTGCGCCTTGGAACACTTCCTGTACAAACCTTTACTTCCTCTTGGAGGCCCGACAGCTCTGCCCTTTGTACCCTTTGTCAAGGAGGCAACCAAAATTTGGAACACTTATTTTTTATATGCCCTAATGCAGAAATTGTAAATGCAAGGTCAACATGTCTTAAGCCCATCTACCGGTCCTGCAGGATCACTAGCTCACAAGACTTTTTATCACTATGTAAAAGCCCCCCTAATGAATTCGTTTGTTACAGAATTTTTAAGTTTTTGAAAATCTCATTGAAAATATATTAATATGGAATGTATAAATGTATATTTTATTTGTGGTCCTCGTAAGAGTACCGTAACAAAAATAAAAAACTTTGAACTTTGAACTTTGAACATAGAGCAACTCAGATTGGGGGTAGGGCGCAACGCTTTCAGAGCGGATGATGTTCTTACCAGCCTAGGGGGTGAAGTAGGAGTGGAAGCCTCGGCCTCGTGCCCCGTCCTGGCACGGACGGGCACAGACGGGCTAGTCTTTGGCGTGTCTTCGGCGTGCTGATGGTGTGCCCGCTGCGCTCGACCGCTGCGCTGTCGAGAAGTGAGCATGATAAAGAGGAGATAGAGGAGTGGGCGTGGCTACGTGGGTGGGCGTGGCCCTGAGTCACGTGGGTGCAGTGACGCCGAGTAGGGATTTTGATCTTCCCCCTCAGGCGCTGTTTTAGTGCAAAAGAGCAAAGCAACTGACTAAGTAAGTTTTAAGTTTTTTAAAAACAACATAAAACGCAAGTGCAATTCGACAATGTTAAAATACGCAAGTCTAGCAGCAACACAGACACCCCGGCTTCCGCCTCAGGGTACTTAGCTGGTCAACACCGGCTTAGAGCGAGCGCGGCGCTTTTCTACTTCCTGGAGTGGGCGTGGCTACGTGGGTGGGCGTGGCCCCGAGTCACGTGGGTGCAGTGACGCTGAGTAGGGATTTTGATCTTCCCCCTCAGGCGCTGTTTTAGTGCAAAAGAGCAAAGCAACTGACTAAGTAAGTTTTAAGTTTTTTAAAAACAACATAAAACGCAAGTGCAACTCGACAATGTTAAAATACGCAAGTCTAGCAGCAACACAGACACCCCGGCTTCCGCCTCAGGGTACTTAGCTGGTCAACACCGGCTTAGAGCGAGCGCGGCGCTTTTCTACTTCCTGGAGTGGGCGTGGCTACGTGGGTGGGCGTGGCCCCGAGTCACGTGGGTGCAGTGACGCTGAGTAGGGATTTTGATCTTCCCCCTCAGGCGCTGTTTTAGTGCAAAAGAGCAAAGCAACTGACTAAGTAAGTTTTAAGTTTTTTAAAAACAACATAAAACGCAAGGGCAACTCGACAATGTTAAAATACGCAAGTCTAGCAGCAACACAGACACCCCGGCTTCCGCCTCAGGGTACTTAGCTGGTCAACACCGGCTTAGAGCGAGCGCGGCGCTTTTCTACTTCCTGGAGTGGGCGTGGCTACGTGGGTGGGCGTGGCCCCGAGTCACGTGGGTGCAGTGACGCTGAGTAGGGATTTTGATCTTCCCCCTCAGGCGCTGTTTTAGTGCAAAAGAGCAAAGCAACTGACTAAGTTTTAAGTTTTTTAAAAACAACATAAAACGCAAGTGCAATTCGACAATGTTAAAATACGCAAGTCTAGCAGCAACACAGACACCCCGGCTTCCGCCTCAGGGTACTTAGCTGGTCAACATGGAGCTGGACGTCATGATTCTTAGCCGCCCTTTCAATGAGAGCATTAAACGCCTCTGAATCCTCTGTAGGCGACGTTTTTACAGCATACAGTTGAGTGTCTGGGGTAGAGTGAGGATCACCTGGGTCAGCACCAGCTGCCCAGGGTTCATTGGTATCATCAGGGTCGGTGTAGTGAGGATAGCTGTACTCATCATCATCATCATCATCACCATCTCCAGCGTCCACGTCAGAGTAAGTGGGTGAGACATGGCCATGTGGAGAAAGTGGTTCCACAAGAACAGGAGTTGAAGTGGAATCCTTCTTTTTCTTTAAAGGAATTTTATAGGACTCCATCGGCTGTTCCGGGGCAATTTTACGTTTATGGAGGGAAAATCTGCCTGTTTCGGCATCGATAAAGTGTTCTTGTTGTTCTTCCAACGAAGATTGTCGATGCTTTAATGTTGGGACCACTGTCGTCGACTTTGGCGCCAAGGGCACCTTCTCGGGCACGCCGGTGCCCATCCTAGGGGTGAAAGCCTTCGGCGGCAGCGTGAAATGAATGGGCGTCGACGCTTTTTGAGGTTTCTCGACCGACTTCGAAGGCGGAGGATCTTACGGGCAGACAGTCGAGCCCTTCTCCTTGATGCGCTTCAGGGAGTCCGCCACCTGCTTGGAGAAAGCGGCGGACGGCCACGCCGAGTCGACGGGAGTCTTCGAGGCCCCATTAGACGTGGCCTCGTGGGTCGTGCCGCTTTTGGCCTTGTCATGTTGACGCGGAGTCTCAAGAACCTTCGGATCACCGAGTCCCTTGTTTGTGTCGACCACCTTCGGTGCCGATTTACTCGGTTCGACCACCTTGACCTTTGTCTTCGGCGTCGATTTACAAAAGGGGGTGGTGATGAACAGAGTGTCTGAATTGAGCAGACCACTCTTACCCAGTCCAAAGATCAGGGCTTGATCCATCACCGTTATTTATCTCACTGCCCCATCCCAGCTCAGAACCTGGCTATATGCAAATCAGTCTGTCCCTGGCCCAGTGCATCATGGGAACAGGGCAGACTAAACTACAAAGCCAATTCTTTACCAGAAAGGAGACAAGCTACCGGGGACCGGTTTCTGGCATTTCAGCCTCTTCGGCCCGGCTTGCTTGAATCCTGATGGAGCAGTGAGAAAGGGACTCATGTCTGAGTATACCCTGCCACACCTATAGTGGCCAAAATCGATTTACAAAAGGGGGTGGTGATGAACAGAGTGTCTGAATTGAGCAGACCACTCTTACCCAGTCCAAAGATCAGGGCTTGATCCATCACCGTTATTTATCTCACTGCCCCATCCCAGCTCAGAACCTGGCTATATGCAAATCAGTCTGTCCCTGGCCCAGTGCATCATGGGAACAGGGCAGACTAAACTACAAAGCCAATTCTTTACCAGAAAGGAGACAAGCTACCGGGGACCGGTTTCTGGCATTTCAGCCTCTTCGGCCCGGCTTGCTTGAATCCTGATGGAGCAGTGAGAAAGGGACTCATGTCTGAGTATACCCTGCCACACCTATAGTGGCCAAAATCGATTTACAAAAGGGGGTGGTGATGAACAGAGTGTCTGAATTGAGCAGACCACTCTTACCCAGTCCAAAGATCAGGGCTTGATCCATCACCGTTATTTATCTCACTGCCCCATCCCAGCTCAGAACCTGGCTATATGCAAAATTCAGAGACTCTGTCCCTCACCACCCCTTGTTGTAAATATTTTTGTCCACCCTAAGCGTGGAAGGGTATACTCAGATGTGAGTCCCTTGCTCATTGCACCATCAGGATTCAAGCAAGCCGGGCCGAAGAGGCTGAAATGCCAGAAACCGGTCCCCGGTAGCTTGTTTCCTTCCCAGTGTAAGAATTGGCTTTTGTAGTTTGGTTTGCCCTGTTCCCATCATGCACTGGGACAGGAACAGACTAATTTGCATACAGCCAGGTTCTGAAACTGGGATGGTGCAGTGAGCTTAAAAACGGTGTTGGATCTAGCCCTGATCTCTTGACTGGGTGAGAGTATTCTGTTTAATTCAGAGACTCTGTCCCTCACCACCCCTTGTTGTAAATATTTTTGTCCACCCTAAGCGTGGAAGGGTATACTCAGATGTGAGTCCCTTGCTCATTGCACCATCAGGATTCAAGCAAGCCGGGCCGAAGAGGCTGAAATGCCAGAAACCGGTCCCCGGTAGCTTGTTTCCTTCCCAGTGTAAGAATTGGCTTTTGTAGTTTGGTTTGCCCTGTTCCCATCATGCACTGGGACAGGAACAGACTAATTTGCATACAGCCAGGTTCTGAAACTGGGATGGTGCAGTGAGCTAAAAAACGGTGTTGGATCTAGCCCTGATCTCTTGACTGGGTGAGAGTATTCTGTTTAATTCAGAGACTCTGTCCCTCACCACCCCTTGTTGTAAATATTTTTGTCCACCCTAAGCGTGGAAGGGTATACTCAGATGTGAGTCCCTTGCTCATTGTACCATCAGGATTCAAGCAAGCCGGGCCGAAGAGGCTGAAATGCCAGAAACCGGTCCCCGGTAGCTTGTTTCCTTCCCAGTGTAAGAATTGGCTTTTGTAGTTTGGTTTGCCCTGTTCCCATCATGCACTGGGACAGGAACAGACTAATTTGCATACAGCCAGGTTCTGAAACTGGGATGGTGCAGTGAGCTAAAAAACGGTGTTGGATCTAGCCCTGATCTCTTGACTGGGTGAGAGTATTCTGTTTAATTCAGAGACTCTGTCCCTCACCACCCCTTGTTGTAAATATTTTTGTCCACCCTAAGCGTGGAAGGGTATACTCAGATGTGAGTCCCTTGCTCATTGCACCATCAGGATTCAAGCAAGCCGGGCCGAAGAGGCTGAAATGCCAGAAACCGGTCCCCGGTAGCTTGTTTCCTTCCCAGTGTAAGAATTGGCTTTTGTAGTTTGGTTTGCCCTGTTCCCATCATGCACTGGGACAGGAACAGACTAATTTGCATACAGCCAGGTTCTGAAACTGGGATGGTGCAGTGAGCTAAAAAACGGTGTTGGATCTAGCCCTGATCTCTTGACTGGGTGAGAGTATTCTGTTTAATTCAGAGACTCTGTCCCTCACCACCCCTTGTTGTAAATATTTTTGTCTTCGGCGTGGCAGACTTCGTCTCGACGCCCTTGACCTGTGTCTTCGGATCGACAACACCCTTCTGCTTCGTCGGTGCCGACGGCTCAGAGGCCTTCGATCCGACCAAAGTAATGCGCACTTTTGGTTTCGAGGGGGGCACCAGTGCTTTCGCTTGCGTCAAGACCGTTGGTTTTACTTTCGGTTTCGATTTTGCAGGGTGCGGCTCAATAGTAGTGTCCGTAGCCGAGCCGAAGGCGGGGCATTAGAACCCATTGTAAGATCTTGGGTAAGGCCTAGTGGCGATCCCTCGACCTGAGCCTTTTGAAGGGTTTCGGCCCCAATGTCAGTTTGAGTTAGCTCTTCGCTCGAGCTATCCTCCATGGCCCCAAAGGCCCCATCGTCGTCTCCTACCTCGCGACGACTTCTTCGGCTTCGAACATTTCAGCGTCGTAGTCATAGTCGACCTCCGACGCGGGATTCAACAGGTTTTCACCAACTTCCCGGTCAGCTCCCTCATCATCCCCGGCACCGAAGATGTCCACAGGCGCCGGTGCAGTCTGCTGGGCCTCCTGGCGCGCAGCGCGTCGATGCTTAAGCGTCTTCTTGGATCGAAACGGGGAACAAGCCATGCAACTGGCTTCATCATGATCCGGCGACAGACACTTGTTGCACACCGGGTGGACGTCGATGTGGGGATACTTGGAGTTGCACACGGGACATCTCTTAAACGGGCTCCGTTCCATGATGATCAGTCGATAAGGTCTGTGGCGTCGACTGGGCCTTCCGCGTCGAGAGCACGCGGTTCTCTGGAATACGGCTCGGAAGCGAGCTGGAAGAATTAGGCACCGAACGCAAGACTATACCGACGAAAAAACTAAAGGCCTTTTGGCCTTAAGAAAGTTTATATCGATTCCGACTAGAGTGAACCAATATACATCCGAACCCAATGGCAGAAAAAAACAATCCGAGGATGGAGTTGATGCCCATGCGCACTGTAGTCCAGGGGAGGAGCCACCTATCTTGTGATACTTCGAAGACTCTTCCAGGACAACAATGTGCGATCATCCGGATCCAACACTAGGCAGCAATCTATGCACAGATATGAATTCAGCAGCCCACATGCCTCGAACGCCTCGTCCCCACCACCAAGGCCATAGGAGGTTATGCCAATCAGAAAAGGGGGTGGTGATGAACAGAGTGTCTGAATTAAGCAGACCACTCTTACCCAGTCCAAAGATCAGGGCTTGATCCATCACCGTTATTTATCTCACTGCACCATCCCAGCTCAGAACCTGGCTATATGCAAATCAGTCTGTCCCTGGCCCAGTGCATCATGGGAACAGGGCAGACTAAACTACCAAGCCAATTCTTCACCAGAAAGGAGACAAGCTACCGGGGACCGGTTTCTGGCATTTCAGCCGTCTTCGGCCCGGCTTGCTTGAATCCTGATGGTGCAGTGAGAAAGGGACTCATGTCTGAGTATACCCTGCCACACCTATAGTGGCCAAAAACGATTCAGAAAAGGGGGTGGTGATGAACAGAGTGTCTGAATTAAGCAGACCACTCTTACCCAGTCCAAAGATCAGGGCTTGATCCATCACCGTTATTTATCTCACTGCACCATCCCAGCTCAGAACCTGGCTATATGCAAATCAGTCTGTCCCTGGCCCAGTGCATCATGGGAACAGGGCAGACTAAACTACCAAGCCAATTCTTCACCAGAAAGGAGACAAGCTACCGGGGACCGGTTTCTGGCATTTCAGCCGTCTTCGGCCCGGCTTGCTTGAATCCTGATGGTGCAGTGAGAAAGGGACTCATGTCTGAGTATACCCTTGTAAATATTTTTGTCCACCCTAAGCGTGGAAGGGTATTCTCAGATGTGAGACCCTTGCTCATTGCACCATCAGGATTCAAGCAAACCGGGCCGAAGACGGCTGTAATGCCAGAAACCGGTCCCCGGGAGCTTGTTTCCTTCCCAGTGTAAGAATTGGCTTTTGTAGTTTGGTTTGCCCTGTTCCCATCATGCACTGGGACAGGAACAGACTATTTTGCATACAGCCAGGTTCTGTAACTGGGATGGTGCAGTGAGCTAAAAAACGGTGTTGGATCTAGCCCTGATCTCTTGACTGGGTGAGAGCTTTCTGCTTAATTCAGAGACTCTGTCCCTCACCACCCCTTGTTGTAAATATAGGAGGTTATGCCAGCGTGAGCCGTCAGGGTATATATTGGCTACTATGACATATTTACAGACTGGCCCGCCCCACGCCCAAAGCGCCCCATACTGTTGCTGGTGCATGAGCCGCGCCAACCCGCAACTCGTATATGGCGGCTGAGCCGGTGTATTTACTCCAAGCGCAGCGACAACAGGCAAATCAAAACAGTCTCACCAATGTGTCGAATCCTCGGGACTCCCATGGCCCCTCTCTCAGAGGCTCAAGTAGTGTGCACTCGGATGCTAGAATGTTCCATGCAGCAGCGCCAAACCACAAGACTGAATCAAGGCACGCTGTGAACAGTCAAAGGTCCCACATTCAGTAAAACACAGAGTCCATGCAACTTTACTAGTCCTGTTGGTCCAGTTGGCTGCTGGATTCCTCCTCGTTCTGACTTCTAGGGCTACCCCTGCGTTCCTTTGTTCAAACTTTCAACGCCTTGTGGAGGTCCTTAGGATTCGTGAAGTGTGAGAGTGACCTTGCCGATTAATTCTCAATTTTGCTGGATATAGCATGGCATAGTCCAGCCCAAGGTCACGTAGTTGTCTCTTGTACGGAGCAAAGTGTCTTCGTTCTTCTTGCACCTTCGCAGTGAAGTCCGGATACAAAGAGATGTCAGATCCCTCGAATTGCAGTGTCTTTTTCTCTCGGCTATCCGCAAGGCTGTGTCTCTGTCTCTGTAATTTAGGAGCTTGGCAATGATTGGCCTCGGGGGAGCACCTGGCTTCGGGCGCGGGCCAGCGTGCGATGTGCCCTCTCCACTATAAACATTGGCGAGAATGCATCAGCTCCCAGCAGCGTTCGCAGCAGTTTCTCAACAAAGAGCTCCATTTTCCTCTTTTGTGTAGTCTCCGACACTCCCGTGATTCGTACGTTCGATCTGCGAGAGCGGGCCTCCAAGTCCTCCGATTTGTCTTGGATGACCTGCAGTATCCGGTCGTACTGCTTTCGGACTTTGTCCTGTTCCGTTTGCGCCTCTTCCACTTCCGTTATGCGCCTCTACGCCATGTCTAGTCGCTCAGCATGCTTGTCTACCCTTTCCGACATGCGGTCCATTCGATAGGAGAGGGCATCTATTTTGGAGCCCAGCGATGTTATGCTGTCTTGGAGGCCCTTTTCCATCGTTATCAACAGTGCTTTAATGTCTGCGTAAAATGAGCCATCAGCCCCTCTCGTCTGCGGGTTAGACTCCATTACCTGTGCTTCCGGGACCCTAGTGCGGCGCTGCTCGAAGGGTAGCTTGGTTTGGGTTTTGTCTCCCTTGCCCATGCTGCACCCAAGTCTCAGGGCAACTCCTGTTGCGAACTCCCGCTGTGTCCCGGCTATATGGCGCCGAGAGATCAAGCAGTCCGCCCGCCGATCAATTAGCTGTCGTTAGCGAGACCGGGTTACCAGGACCGGTTCAGGCCCAAGGGACACAGTCCAGCAATCCTTCTAGGGCTGTTCACGCTGCAGACGCAGTGTGGTGGATCTCCCCTACCGCTGTGTCACCAGGCCGGCACCAGAGCACGTCACAGATAGTCCACCGAGGCGGGTCTCACTCACCGCCCATGATCGTGTGCCGCCGTTCGTTCGCTCCTCTGTGCTGCTGCAGCGTCTAATCTGTGAGGGCTCCCCAAGTCACCGTCGACACCTATGCTCCTGGGGGTCCCACAGACTCGCTTTATGGGCCTTGCGTCGTATTCTGCCAAGCTCAGAGTACATCAAAAATGTGTGCGCGCCATTTCCAGCAGCGCAGTTGGGCCACCGCGTGTCTTCACTGTGCAGGGGGCGGGGTCGCAGGGGCTCAAGGAACCCAGATCTCAGGGCCCTGAAGTGCAGCGTCAAGTATGGACCCTCGATCTGCCCACCTCTGAAAGCTGTAGGGCTACGTAGGTCGTGGTGGCGCAGCCCGCTACTCCTCAGGGCAGCTACGACTTTCTCCGGTCTTTCGCAGTCCTCCCCCCCCCCCCCCCCCACCCCCCCCCCACAGGGCCGACTTCGCTCTGGTCTGCCGCACGCCTCGGCACGCACTGCGGCCGACGTGTAAAGTCCAGGTCGGGGATGAGCGGCCCAGGGCTCCGGCACGCAATCACCCACTGCCCGCGTCGCTGCAACGCGGAGTGCCCCGTTCTTCAAGCACCCGGCAGCGGAGGTCTCCGGGCGTGTTTGCACACCTCTGTGTCCCCTCAGGCTCCGTGTAGGCAGGATAGTTAACGGATTAATCTGGCGATGGCGCGGAGCTTCGAGATCAAGCATCCGCCATCGGCTTTAGCAAGCACCGCCCCCATCCGTTAGGAAAAATTACTTTAACATGCGGTTGGACCAGAAACTGTTTCTTTCAGCTTTGGTCAAAAAACTATAGTGAGATAGGAAAGGAAATATGCAGTGTGTAACATAGGCTTTGATTTTGATTAATACAAAGTAGGAAGCTGGCCCTGTATTTACTATGCCAAAGTAAGGTATAGTGTGCACAGAGTACAGTGAATCCCCAAAGTTATAGCAGTTGCTAAAGTAGATAATACCTTACTCACTTTTGTGGTAGTGTGGTTGAGAAGTCATGAAAAAAATAATGTCACACACTCAAAGACTAAATCCAGAAAAATAGTTTGTATTAAAAGTTATTTTGTTGTTTAATTACTAGAACCACGATTTGCTTAGTAGCAGGTAAGTTGAACTCTTCATACAATGTTACTTTTCAAAAGACAGTGAACACTGGTTTGGTGGGAACATTTAGATTACATTTGCAGTTGAGAAAATGATTGGTAAACTGCACAAAAACACTTGAATTTACATTTAGAGTATTTTTAGATTACTTTGAGAATGAATTTCTAGTTTGGCATACAAACAAGCTACCGACACAGTTTAAGCAACACATGACAATGGTAAACAGGTTAACTCTGGTGAAGGCACTAAGTTGCTTTTATTGCAGTACAAGACACTTAAAAACTTAGAAGAATTTTCAGAGAAAACCCGCCATTCAATCCTATGGAGAAAAACGAAGTGTTAAGTTTGCAGGTAAGTAAATGGCTTTGGGGTTGGAGTTGGAGGGTATAACTAAGGTTCAGGTTTGCACTTGAGGGGCACCACCAGCGGAACTCTAGCGACTGGGTGCCAATGTTAGCCAATAGGGCTAGGGGGACACTTCGGAAGGGGGCTGCTCAAGTGCAGGCCACTCTGAAGTCAAGATCCTAGGGTTAAGGTCAGGACGAAGGGTGTTCCAGGCTGGTACCAAGTCCACACCACCAGCAGTGCAGGGGCGGCCAGGTTGGGGTGCTCAGGAGGTGACTGAAGCCAATGCTTTTCAATGGAGAACATCGGTTGGAGCCAGGAGACTGAATGAAGGGAACCAAGAACTGGAGGATGAAGTTGAAAAGTTGCTAGACACAGTCGGTCGGACACATCTTGACAAAACAAAATGAAGAAAATCTCACCCTGGAGACCAGGTCTTGCTAACCCAAACCACAGGTGTGGCTAACTTTCCCTACACTCCCCTTCCAGATCCTCTCCTAATCTAATCAGAAGGGCTACAATCTGGCTGGGGGTAAACATGGTTCCTGTGCTAGCTGTCCTTCTCCCTTTGAAGATAGTTTGGCTCCCCAGTCCTGGCATCTGCCGGCAGCAGATCTCCAACCACCAGATGTCTCTATTGTTTCAGCCCAGGCATCTTCACACCTAATCCGGGAACAGCTTGGCTCAGGCTGTCAAAGGCTGGCCAATCAGAAGAGGCTGCTACAGTGCTGCTTTAGGTAATTTCAGGAAAATAAGTTCTAAAACACTATTCCTGCAATACTCATAATAAATTCAACTTGGCAAGTTGTTGGATTTTTTGTAACTATTATTTTGATACTTTGAATAATGGAGCTAGCTAACACCTGTCAAATGTTAGATTTTAAAGTTTAATAAAGTCTTCTGATGTTAGCCTATAGAGCTAGCAGCACTATAATGGGGAAAACGAATTTGGCTATTTTTCACTCAGAGCATATAAAACATCTTTTGTAATGTACCAGCTTTTTATAACATGGCACCCAACCCTTAGGGCACCTGGCACACTCCTTAGGGGTTTGCTTATGTGTAATAAAAAGGTAGTTTTAGACTTTGGAAGTACTTTTAAGTCCAAAGCCGAATTTGGACCCAGATTTATTTTAAAACCAGACTGCAAGGCTAGTTTTAGAAACAGCAGACACCACAGCAGTGCACACTTAAGTGCATTAAATCCACTGGAGTCTCTAAACCTACATCCCCTGTCATATTCTAGGGACTTACAGGTAGGTTGTCTGAACCAAGTGTAATTATCCTAGACCTTTTAAATAGAACACTGGACCTGGGTCTGGTTAGCAGGGCTAAGGGCACATTCAGAGTCAGTAAACATCAGGATCAGTGAGAAAAATGGGGGTGATCATGACAAGAAGGATGACTTTCTCACACTCATACCCTCTCTTTTCACCTCCTTCAAGATCTTGTCTGCCATACTACTTTAAACAGATAGCCACACAAAGTGGAATTTAAGCACATAACTTATTTCTACTGCTCTGCGAGTATGAGTGACTGCTTGCTAGGGTACGTGTGTGCGCAAGTTCCGGTTTCTCAGTTGGTCTTTGAGTGGGGTTTTGTAGAAATGTTGGTCTGTATGTGCATGGATGGCCGCAGGTGTGCAGTTCTGTAGGACAATGAGCCTATTCTTGTAATATATCTCTGCATAAGTGCATCAACTACACAAATGTCAAACTTATTGTTTTTTCGTGCTTAGCTTTAACTGAGCTACAAATATTGCATGTCAAAAGTTTTGAAATGCACCATCACCATTATTTACAGCGCTATGAAGCAGAAAAATACAACCTCTATAGAGAAATATAATAGCAATAGCAAAAGACCACAAAAATAGTGACTAAGTTCCCACATTTACCTTAATGTAACATTAAAAATTCTAGGTTAGGCACCAATACATTTATAACTACTTTCAAAGCTTATTTCACACTTCCACATTTGCACAAGATGGGGTTTTCGATATTAGATTGCTTCCCCTATTTTATTCCCAGCAAAACACACTTTAGCACTTCATCTGGAAGTGTCCACTAACAGTAGAACTTACAGTGATATGCGAAAAAACAAGGAAAGGACCCACTCTGGCATGTACAAGTTTAGTAGTACGTGCCCATACAAGAAAGAGCCAAGTAACTCATTGAAATAGTTAAAGTCATGTTTCTACAAAGTGATTCATATTTTTTCGGTACTCAATATTTGTGGGTGCTACCAAAGGCTTATAATAATGACTTGCATTTACTCTGATGAAATGTACAACAGAACCAGTTCCAGAGTTAACAAATAGCCAGAGGTCATCAAGAGTAGTTTTAACCGCTTTTTAACCAGTGGTACGTTGAATGCTGGGACTTGCTGTTCATGCTTTTTCAGAATAAATATCAAACTATCAGACTACAAAAACAATGTGCTTTTTGCTAAAAATGAGAACTAGAAAAAGATACTCCTGATGACATTGGTCAAATGGCAAATCAGAGTCAATTAAAAATATATATCCTTCAAAATGAGGCATGTTCAAAAAAAAGTAAAATGCGGTACTTACCCAGTCCATCTAGTTCAGTTAATATTTCCTCTTGCTTCTTAATATCAGGGACTACAATAGGATCTGAACACGCGTTAGGTGGTTGAATTTCTGGAGGTTCCTCAGATGCGGGATTAATTGAGACAGCAGACAAGCCTGTTTCAAGAACACCATTCTCTACATTTTGGAAACCTGGATGCTCTAGAACCTGATGACCACATGTTGGGATCACATTTTCTACAACGGACACCGACTGTGAGGCCTTTTTTGATTTCACAGGACTCTGGTCCTGTGGACTTGATCCAGGGACTTTCGATTCAGTTGTACAATTTTGAATGTTTGTCCTACTTGATTTTGCTTCTCCCATTTGATCAATACAGGCATCGTTTCGGTTTTGTTTGATGCAGTTACCACTAGGGGACCGGCCCTCCAAATCCTTTACAACTTTTGCATTTTTGTTTTTGTATTTCTGATTATTCACAACTCGAACACTTTTTCTTTCCCCACGCACAACACGGGTATACTTCTTTGGTTCATGATTTTCATTGGTTGAAGTCTTAGTCTCTTCCATTATTTTGTGAAGATCTGACATTTTTACTGCCAGCAATGAAATAAACAGGCTTCCTGTATAAAGAAAAAAACCAAAATCATACATGTTAAAGTAAAAAAGCGGATGACAAACCTGAAAGAAGGCTCTAAAAAGGCAATACATTATACTAAGAGTTTCCTAAATACACACTTCTACATGCCCAGTAAATGCCATTTAACCCCTTCCATGCTCATGACGAGCAAAACCAAGCACTGGGCCAGGCCTGCAACAATAGTACCAGTCTTTAGCTAGAAAGAAAATATAAAACAAGAAATTACCAGGGCAGCAGGCTATGCCTCTATGGCAAGACGTGTGCCTTGTATTAAATTACAATAATGGACCTCAGTTGTCGCATTTTCCCAACAATGCATGGAAAGCCACAGTTATTTAATGTATGAAGAGCATTATCAATGAGCTAACATCTTGACTCCATGCAAATAACTGAAACGGTCAACTGCAAAGAGTGTAACAGCTTGTCAATGATTTTACTGACGGATTAAAATACCTGCCCCCCCACCCCTCCTATTGGTAACTATATGTGGATGACTGCAGACTGCCCTATGGTGTATGGCGAAAGCATGTGTTACTGCTGAGATAGCCATTGCTGTGCTGATGGCAACATGCATTTGGTGACCCATTGTTATGTGGCATAGGATTTGGGAATCGGATTTCTGAGGGCCTGTGTGAGTATGTTCAGGGAGGCCTGCTTCAACAAGAGCAGGACGAAAACCAACTTGTATATTACTGCTCTGTCTAGAGTGGCATAGTGGGCAGGTAGACTTGAGCAGATGGCAGTGGCTGTGATTAATTCAAGCATTTATTGTATCATTTTGTTGCTAGTTGAAGTTGGACTGATATTCTGAGTAAGTGATGGAAGGATAGAGAAGCCATCATGTAGAACAGACCTCACACCAGGACATAGCCCACCCACTCCCAGGAAGGGTAGTGTAGATGGGAGAGAAGTGGTCATTCAGTAATACATTGATTCAATACTTTTCAGTAACATAAAGGTGAAAAACAAAATAAAGGACAAGAATGATGAAAACACTTTTCATATTTACAATTCAAATATAAAAGATCAAAAAGAGGAAAATGCCCATTTAAAATCTAATTTAATCCACTCAAAAAATTCTAAAAATAATAGTTCTAAAATTATAAAAATCCATTGGACAATAAAAATATACAGCGATCATCCAAGAATGTGCTTTGCTTAGGGGAATTGCACCCTTAGACCTTGTTTTCAGAACCTGCCATAGAAATGAAGTCATTGCACAGCACACATATGGAGTATTTAATTGCTGTAGAAATAAAAAGGCTTGTCTGCCTTTTCTAAAATTGCTTGTTTTAAATATGGGTAGTATACATTTCTTCCTAGGAGTTTCATAGTATTGACAAAGAAATACAATGTGCAAGTTGGTTATAGGCGACTCGTTGTCGCACGGGCACAATATTACCTCTGACAGGAAGTGACAATTACTCAGAAACCCCATCATCATGTTTAACCTGAATCGGGTCAGAATAAACCTTTGCTGGTCATTTTGTTCCAAAGTCAGATAAGATTTCAAACCCTCCCGGTGGGCCACCATACTGTAAGCGAGAACAGATGGTTTTGCTCTTTCCTCCACCCATCTCTCTCTCATGGCTTTGTTCAGGGCACGGTATTTCAACTTGTCTTTGTCTAGCGATCTACAGGAATCTGGTTTGTTTAAAAGATGCGGTAAGCCAATCTCCTCGCATGTAGATTTTATGTGTCTCGGCCATGGGATCTCCATAGCATAATCTAGGTTCAAGATATCCCTAATGATTAATGTATTCAGCCCAGTTTCCTCTCGCGATCAAATTGAGAGCCAAAGCAAAATCAGAGCCATCTTTATCCTATCAGATATGTACGGAGCTCCCAATTCGTTTACAGAATAAGTCTTCAGCCCTTTGGATATTCTGTATACTGACCATTTCCCAGACACCCGCACCATATAAGGCCACTGCCACAGTCTTGCTCGAATAGCACAGGAACAGGAAGGCTGCTTTTACCACACCAGCTTCCATTCCTGCCTGCTTTCTTTACAACCTAGTGCAACTGGGCATTTTAGTGCGATTGTCGAAACTGACACGACCAAAGACTACAACTCCCAGAATACAGCAGAATGTAAAAACAGGTGTGCATATGTTGGCACGTGAACACTCTGCTGCTTGGGCTGCCCTTAATATGCTCACGCACCGGCGAGGAGCTAGGTGAGGCCAGGCAGACCCATCGCATGGGAGATGAGACAGGCAGAGCTGGGGGAAGTAGGTCAGTGGGGCATGTGGTGCTGAGGTACAGGCAGCGCTGGGGGTCATGAACTCAGGCAAGGCCTAGGTGGGCAGGTGATGGAGAGGGACAGGCCGTATCCCGGAAATAGGCAGAGCGCGGGAAACCACAGACCTGGGGCATGAAGGGCTGTACTGATGTCTAATCAGTACTAGAGAACCAGCAGGGGGCGTTAAACAGCAAAGACTGAGAACAGGTGGTCTTGGTGGACAGGCAGGAATGGTGGAAAGACATAGCAGAAGACAGGCAGCTCTGAGTGGTTAGCAGTTATGAAAATACAGGCGAGAAAGCAGTACTAGAGCCAGGCGGACAGTGGGAGCGAGGAGGGCGGTGGGAGTATGAGAGACAGACAGGGCGGAGTGCTGGAGGGATACGGGCAGGCAGGTTTGGGTGGACAGGGAGGGCTGTACGAATAAGCGGGGCGGGCAGGGTTGGAGACACAGGCACACCTGAAGGTAGGGCAGGGTGGACGTGCAGGGTAGCGCAGGGCTGGGAATAATCAGGCCTATATGGGCAGGTGGAGGAGAAAGCATAGACAGGTTTGAAGGCAGAGGCAGGACTGTGACGTATGCGGGGCAGGCAGGGCTGGGGCCTAGCAGGTCTACTTGGACCAGCGGGTGTGTGTGGACGGGCAGGGCTGTAGGCGCAGCTGAGCCGGGTGATGAAGGACTGGCTCTGAAATGGTTTTGCAGTGAGGGGTCTCTGCGGGTTAATGAGCTGACATGAGTAAAGCTGACCATTTGTAATGTGTCTGAATCCCTGTGCACAGCCCGGAAAAGGTTAATGTGCTGAATTTGACTGCCCCTGACTCTCAACCCTGCACCTGCGCTCTCAAGGAGTGAGAGGAGCAAAGAGCGAGGCAAGAGAGTGAGAGAAAGGGAAGAGGGTGGAGAGGGAAGAATGATGGGGCGAGACATGACAGGGAAGAAGCGACGAGCAGGAGGAAAGGGAGAGAAAGGTTCGACAGGTAGAAATTGAAGAGGCAACAGGAGATGAGTGCAGGAGGGCAAAGCTTCGTGGAGCGGGCGGGAAAGGAAATAAAATGACAAAAAACAGATGAGAAACAGAGCTAGGGAGGAGGGGAGACACCGGAGTGACAGTGACCACAACGGAGAGAAAGATCGAGAGAGGGAGCGTAAGAGGCAGAAGGTGTACAGACAGGACCAATAAAGAGACTGGATGACAGAGAGAAGGGGAAAGAAAGAGTGGGAGAGAGGCTGTTAGATGGAGGAGTGCATAGGGACGGTGTGAGGGGCGCATTCCGGTGTCTGCTGCACACTCACCATGCCTCCAGGACTCTTCGATACCTGTTGCGTGTTGGAGGTCCCGTCGTCCTGCTCCTGTTTACCTCCCGAGATTGGTATCCGACGCCCGAATGGCCGTACGGTACCACCTCACTGCTGTGTGTGCACCAGCCGCAGGTCACGACGAGGGCCTCTCCCCGCGTTTTGGGGATAGCTGAGATTAATTACTGGCCTCACTCTTGGGTTTTCACCTTGTATTTGTGACCTCCCGTTCTTCTCCCCTCGTGAAGGTGGTGCACACAGTGTTGTTCCACCACAAGCCTTCCAGATAGTTCCACGCGGCACACGTGCTTTACTTAACATTTTAAAAGTAATGCGCATGTGCCACGATTATACCGAAATGAAAGAAATAGATGTTTTGTCTATTTCTTTCATTTTGGTATAATCGCGGCACCCGCGCTTTACTTAATAACATTTTAAAAGTAATGCCCGGGTGCCGCGATCATACTAAAATAAAATAAATTTCTCTTTCAGAGCCGTCCCGCTCGGACGGCCTCAGCCCGACTTACTGCTTTGGTAAAACGTTTATCATCTTCTTTATGGGGCCATCTGTTTCGCCCCATAAAGAAGATAAGAAACCTTTTACCGCAGCAGTAAGTCAAGTAAGCCAGTCTGAAAAGGACGGGCTAAAAGAGAAAGAACGACGTCACTAAGACCTGTTCTCCAATGGCTGGCCACCGTTTAGCATGAACGGTGAGGCCATCCAATGGAAAAGAGGGGCGGGGCTTAACCTCACTAGTGAAACTCACTCTACCTCATTAAATCTCGCCAGCTCGAATGCGCATGTGCGCAGTCTTTCGCACGCCGAGACCTAACAAATAGCAGGTAAGTAACGTTTGAGATTACTAGGCTTAAACAGAGTAGAATACCTAGATACTACTCTGGGACAGTTCCTGGAAACAGTTAAGTTTTTGTTAAATTATGCAATTGTAAAGAATTTCTTTAGTTTCTCAAACTCTACACTTAGAAACTTTTCAAAGAAAAACAGTCAATGTTATCCTATCGGGGAAAATAGTGTTATCGCTTTTGAAGTAAGTCTTTGGTAGTGGGAGTTGAGGCTCTAGGGGAGACTCGGGGGGGCCCCCAGGGTCAAGGATGCACTCTAGTTACACCCTCATCAGCACTAGGGCGGCTGGGTGCAGGGTGCTGTTTTGACGTCGGACGCCCTGTTGGTTTCAATGGGGAACCTCCGGTTTGCAAAGGCACTGCAGGCTTAAGGACGAAGGTCTTCTGGGTGCGACCACCACTTTGAGAGGTAAGTTAGGAAGTTAGGGGTTGGTTAGGCACCGTTGATTTGGGCACACAAGGTTGTGGGGCCTCGGGTGTAGGGGTGTCTTTTGGGATCAGATCTTCTTACCAGCTCCTGGTCGCGGTTGGGGGGGACCTTCTGGAATTAGGCTGCAGGCATCGGCTGGAAGCTTGAGGCAGTTCAGGGGTCGCCGGATTTTGGGTCAGGATCGCAGATTGACCCCCTCGTGGTATTTTCCGACTTGAGCTCAGACCGTGGACAGCGGGTGCATAGTGGGGCGGATACGCTGTGTCCGGCCGGAGCCAGTAGTTGCCGATGAACAAATCTGGAGTTCACAGGAGACAAAGGCAGGAAGGTCCGTCTGGGTTTTCGAGTTTGTAGGTTGCAGAGCACACCGGGAGTTCGCAGGAGCAGGTTCGACGGGGAGACAGGCCGATAGGGTTGGGGCCAAGTCAGTGGGCATCTTCCTCTTGTTAGCTGCTGCACGGCTGTTTGGTCTTTTTTCTTCTTGCAGTTTCTTCTTGTCTGAGGAAGCAAGGTTCAGGAGTGCCTCTAAATACTAGATGTTACAGGTAGGTAAAAGGCATGGACCAATGGGTCCTTCCCTGGGGTGGGTACACCCCCTATTACGTATTATGCCACCCTCCAGTGGGAGGGGGGCATGACCCTGTCCCTGGTTGGCTGAGTCCCCCATCTTCAAGATGGCGTGGACTGAGAGTTGTGCTTCACCTCGCCTCCCCCACCTGTAAGGTGGAGTTGGCAGGGGTGGGCACTCCTCTCTTCCTCACTTGTTTTTCCCGCTGGTTCTACGGCCCAATGTGGGGTCAGAACCAGTGGGGACCAGTTGCTGAGAGCAGCAAGTGGCATGGGGAGGCTCACAGAGGCAGCAAGCCTTAGAAGCTCCCCCTTCATGAACTCTACCCATCCTGGGGAGGAGGCTCGGCACCTCGTCACAGGATATGCATTGTTTCAGGCCCCAGAGAGCAGCAGGCTCTCGACCCAGGGGTCCAGAAGCATGTCTGGTGGTGGAAGCTGAAAGAAGCCACTCTGCCTGGACACTAGTGGTGGGCTCGTTTTCGGGGGTCTTTCCTTAAGATGCCCTCTGTGTGCATTTTTCATTTCATTTTCCAGGGGTTCTTGCGCTGGGCGCGGGCCAGGCGCGAATGGGAGCAACGGGCTTGCCTATGGCGCGCCTCCGTGCAGCGGTCGCCATAAGTAGGGGTGGGGGCGGGAGCAGTGAGGGGGTGGGAGAGGGCTGGATCGGTGGGCGGGGCCGAGAGGGCAGCAGCGGCAGAAAAAACAGCAGAAAAACAGCGAGGAAGCCTGGAAGGGTTAAACAATGCCGCAATTAAGAAACAGGGAAGGGAAGGGGACACATAGAGGGGTCAAGACTACAAGGAGCAACCACCCCAAGTGCTAAGGCAGGATCAGTACAGTGAGCGGGCTGCAGAGTCGAACCAGGGACCAGGAGGCTCACGGAGGCGCTGGGGTCAGGCGAGGCTGCTGAGGGGTGCTGGAGTGCTGACCTTTGACCGAGGGTCAAGGCTTCACACTTGCTCCTCCGAAGCGGTTGCCATAAGTAGGTGTGGGGGCGGGAGCAGTGAGGGTGCGGGAGCAGGCTGGATCAGTGGGCGGGGCCCGGAGGGCAGCAGCAGCAGGGAAAACAGCGAGGAAGCCTGGAAGGGTTACACAATGCTGCAATGGAGAAACGGGGAACATAAGGGAAGGGGACACACAGAGGGGTCAAGGCTACAAGGAGCAACCACCCCAAGTGCTGTGACAGGAGCAGTACCGCGGAGCGGGCTGCAGAGTCGAACCAGGGACCAGGAGGCTCGCGGAGGTGCTGAGGTCAGGCGAGGCTGGTGAGGGGTGCTGGAGTGCTGACCTATGAACGAGGGTCAAGGCTTCACCGAGTTGGTAAAGAGAAAAAAATGTATTTATAAAGAAAAAAACGCCTGCTAGAACATGATAATTTACCTAAAATAGAGCACTGTTTGGATTGTACAAAGAGTTTTTATTTAAGTTTTTGATTAAAAAAAAATCCTTAGGATTCTGCAAACACTTTACAAAAAAGTTAATGACGTATTGTAAAATTTGCACAAAAGTTCCTAAAAAGATGTAAGCATCCCTTGATGGTATAAGTCATGAAACAGATGGTGATCAGATTTTAGCCATGGAGATTCACAAGCTTGGCATCCATCTTACTGTCGGTACAGGGTAGCCAGATGGGGCAGTAATAGCCTAATACTTTATTGGATGTATTTATTTTCAGACAAGATTCATGCAAGTTGTGAGCTCAGGGGAAGAACAGAGGCCCTTGTCATTATGTCTTGAAATGCAAACAGTAGAGGCTCCTTAAATGATGTGTGTTACTAACAAAGGAGTGCATCAGTAGCAGAGGCCTTTGTAGCAGGGGCACTCCCTATGTCAGATAGGGAGTGCCCCTGCTACTGAAGCATTTCAATTAGCTCAATGGAAAGGGATGGTAAAGTTATCCAATCTAGATATTGTTCAATATTCAGATCATTAAGACTTCTTGATCTTCCATTGTGTAAAGCAGTTTGTCATTTTTTGGGAAATGCCTCAATGATCTTGAGGTCCATAGTGGAAGCTGACTAGTTATATAGTATTACCACTTGGTGGTTATACTGTGCACAGAGTCAAGGGGTCCCCCAAAAGTGTACAGGGCTCAATTGAAAACCCAAAGTGCTCTATTAGTGGCAGTGTAGGCGAGCAGCCTTAGGCTTAACACAGAGAAAAGCAAGACACTTACTGCAGAACATTGACCACTAATGGACACACGTTTTAAATAAAAATACTTTTCACTTTGAAAAATTGACAATCGAAATGTTTCAGCACAGTTCAATGTTATACTATGGGGAAAACAATATCACGGTTAAACAGGTAAGTAATGCACTTACAATTCCAGTCTTCGTAACCAAAAGCCAGCTAGTGGCAACCTAATGGTTTTAAATGGAGACTGCGGGTGCTTGCAGGTAAGTAAATCGGTTGCAGGGGTCAAGCTTTGGGGGTTAGCACAAGCACCGGAGAGGAGACGCAAAGAAGCACCAAACATATAGCACCAGCGGCACAGCTGGTTCCGCTCACCAAGACCCCGGGGGCTTCGGGTGCAGGGGTGCCTTTCGAAGTCAGAGTCTTCTTACCAGAGCCGATCTAGGTCGGGGGGTTGATGGAGCAAGGCTTCATACGTAAAAGAAACTTGCTTGGATTCATCCCTCTCGAATACGCTACTTACCAGTATGCATCTGTTCTTGGCATGTAGGGCTGCTGACATTCATATCTGTGCATAGATCGCCGCCTAGTGTTGGGTCCGGATTATTGCACATTGTTGTCCTGGAAGAGTCTTCGAAGTATCACAAGATAGGTGGCTCCTCCCCTGGACTACAGTGCGCATGGGCATCCACTCCATCACCAGATTGTTTTTCGCCATTGTGGCAGAGATGGAGTGTAATACAGTAAGTGATGACCATGCTAAGAGTAATTCTGAGTGCTGCAGCCGCTACAGGCGCCGGGGAGGAGGGCGGGCGATATGAATGTCAGCAGCCCTACATGCCAAGAACAGATGCATACTGGTAAGTAGCATATTCGGTTCGAGGCATGTGGGCTGCTGAATTCATATCTGTGCATAGAATATATAGCAGTCCCTCTATTAGCTGCGGCCGCCCGTGCCAGCTGCAGCAGTCTGAAAAACTGTTTTTAGAACAGCCTGCCCTACAGCTGCCTGCTGTTTGGAGTGCACATCTACGCAATAGTGTTTTGTAAATGTGTGTATGGTAGACCATGTGGCTGCTCTACAGATTTCCTTTAAAGGAATGTTTCCAAGGAAAGCCATGGAGGCCCCCAACTTTCGTGTGGAGTGGGCTCTCGGGGAAACCATTAATGTGCGCTTTGCCTTTTGATAGCAAATCTGTGTGCACTTAACGATCCACCTGGCAATACCTGCTTTGGAAATGGGGTTGCCTTTGTGTTGTGGCGAAAAGGCAACAAACAGTTGTTTTGTTTTCCTAAAATCTTTTGCCCTATCTATGTAGTACATTAGAGCTCTGTAAAGGGGCAGGTGTGGGTAACTCCGAGGAAGAGGGGTCAGGAGACAAGGGGGCAGAATCCAACGAGGCAGAGTCAGGGAATAGTGCTATAAGGGAAGGCTTTATTTTCAGATATGCTTTACGCCTTTTAGAAGTCACTCGTAATTTGGCAAAGTCTGAGGTCTCCGTCCTGACACCT
Source organism: Lissotriton vulgaris (assembly GCF_964263255.1). Lineage (NCBI taxonomy): Eukaryota > Metazoa > Chordata > Amphibia > Caudata > Salamandridae > Lissotriton > Lissotriton vulgaris. The sequence goes on from NC_141685.1 coordinate 381,060,664, forward strand.
CTTGTAAATCCGGAGTACTCCAGAGTGATGTAGGTTCTCTCGACACTCTCGTTGACAGGGAGGGTAGGAGAGGTCGTCCAAGCAGTGTGGACTCGTCAGGAGGCACCCCGGAAAAGAAAGAGAAGAAAAGGCACAATCAGTGTGACGTCCGTACACGATCTGCCAGGGCCCGGGGAGTGAGGGAAACCAAGTGCTCATTTATCAACAGCCGTTCGATGTGCTCATGAAGGGGAGGGAATATCCTGACTGTACAATATTTACACTGGGTCTCTCGGCTTCTTCGGGTCGCTCCTCCCCACCCAGCCAGCTACAATACCCCGTACCTTGTCCAGCCACGCTCCTCCCGTGGGACCGTGGCAGGGCGAAGCGCCAAATTGGTGGCCTCCTGGCTTGTGGCTCTCAGCTGGGCTCCTTCCACGCGCTCCTCCTGTTCCTTCGAAACTCGACTCCGCTACTCTCCGTCTCCACTCCAACACACCTTCCGCCTCCAGGGAAACGCCGTCCGTCGTCTCCTTCCCTCTTCCGGCATTTGACTCCTCGACGCTCGCATGGGGCGTGGCCACGCCGGCTAGTAGTCCATAGTTAAAGGGGCCGTGTTCTTCTATCGGAGCAAGGTGCCATACACTATCTGTCTCCTTCGTGCCCCATTCTTGCAGGCCGGCGTCATCAGTCAGTACAGGGATGGCAGGGGGTGTCCGCGGGATAGCCGGCCACCAATCCTCAGGTCCCGCAGCAGGTGCATCAGTCTGTATGAGGACAACAGAAAGGGGCGTCAACGGCAGAGCAGACCAGCCGTCTTCGTGTACAACATCACTGTCATTCCCCGGACCCGCCAACCCGTCACAAGCTCTTTTGACGTCTAGTGTGTGGAGCATTCTCTCTGCCACTGACTCAGGATTCTGGAAGAACACTGGCAGTTCTATAGTTTGATTCATATGGAACTGTGAAACCATTTTAGGCAGAAACTTAGGGTTAGTGCGTAGTACCACCCTCTTGGAGTGAATCTGTATGAATGGCTCCTGGATAGTTAGTGCCTGAAGTTCACTAACTCGTCGTAGCGATGTGATTGCTATTAGGAAAGCCACTTTCCACGTCAAGAATTGTATCTCGCATGAGTGTAGAGGCTCAAAAGGTGGACCCATCAGTCTGGTGAGGACCACATTCAGGTTCCATACAGGTGCTGGTGGGTGTCGGGGAGTAATAACTCGTTTGAGTCCCTCCAGAAAAGCTTTGATGGCAGGCACTCTGAAAAGTGAGAGATGCTGCCTGTTTTGGAGATAAGCTGCTATTGCGGACAAATTTACGAATGGAAGCATAGGCCAGATTGCATTTGTATAGATGTAACAGATGATGTTGTGAGTAGATGCATCTAGTGGATTAATGTCGTTGTTGGCACAATAAATGACAAACCGCTTCCATTTTGCCGCATAACATGCTCTAGTGGTGGGCTTTCTTACCTCCCTTATGATATACATACAGTCAGGAGGCAGGTTGAGGTAGCCAAATTCTAAGACCTCAGGAGCCAGATCGCCAGGTTGAGCTGTTGCGGATCTGGATGCTGAATGTCGCCATGGCTCTGCGTCAAAAGCCTGGGTGTGAGGTGCAGCCTTTGATGCTGTACCACGGAGAGTTCTGGAAACGTGGTGTACCATGGTTGGCGTGCCCACGTTGGAGCAACCAGGATGAGAGTCATCGAGTGTTGCTTCAGCTTGCGTGCCACCAGCGGTATCAGTGGTGCTGTGGGAAAAGCGTACGCAAATATGCCTGACCAGTTCATCCATATCGCATTTCCCTGCGACTGTGGGTGTGTGAACCTGGCGGCAAAGCTTTGGCATTTTGCGTATTCCCTTGTGGCGAACAGGTTTATCTCTGGATGACCCCACTGCTGGAAGTATGGTTGGAGTACTGATGGATGTATCTCCCACCTGTGCATCTGGTGGCTGTACCTGCTGAGCAGGTCCGCCATCTGATTGTCCTTGCCTGGGAGGTGTTCCGCCATGAGGAAGATGTTTCTCTGAATGGCCCACTTCCACATGCTCTGAGCCAGATGAGACAACTGTGGAGAGTGTGTACCTCCCTGCTTCTGTATGTAGTACATGGCCGTCATGTTGTCCGTCCAGATCAACACAACCTTGCTGCACAAATGTACTTTGAATGCTTTCAACGCCATGAAGATAGCCATCAGTTCCAGAAGGTTGATGTGCATCTTCCTCTGCTGTGCTGTCCATAGTCCCTGCACAGTGTAATGGAGTACATGACCTCCCCATCCCTGGAGAGATGCGTCCATCGTCAGTATAATCTGTGGCACAGGCTCTTGGAACGGTCGCTTCTGCAAAGGTTTTGTGGATTCCACCAATGCAGAGAGTTGTATGCGCGACCGGTCACCAACACTAGGTCTTTCAATTGTCCGTGAGCCTGATTCCACTGACGTGCTAAGCACTCCTGAAGCGGACGCATGTGTAGTCTCGCGTGCGGGACTATGAAGATGCAGGAGGCCATCATGCCTCTCAACTGCATGAACTCTCGTACTGGAAGCGAGTTTTGTGGTTTGAATTTTCGTATCAGCAATTGCATGCTGTTGATCCTCACTGAATTTGGCTGTGCTTTGGCTGCCAGAGTATTCATTGTTGCGCCCAGATACTGCTGTACGTGGGCGGGCTGAAGGTGGGACTTTGGATAATCCAGTGAAAACCCCAGATCGTGAAGAAGGTGAATGGTGTGGGACATGTGGGCGGCACATTGCTGGGCCGACTTTGCCTGGATAAGCCAGTCGTCCAGAAAAGGGTAGACGTGAGCGTTCTGTCTCCGTAGGTTTGCAGCCACCGTCGCCAGGCACTTGGTAAACACCCTGGGCGCTGTCGTCACTCCGAAAGGGAGGACCCTGAACTGATAATGCTGATCCTGAATGGTAAACCGGAGGTATTTTCTGTGTGACGGGTGTAGCGGTATATGGAAATATGCATCCTTCAGATCTAGTGTTGCGAGGAAATCTCCCGGACTGAGTAACGGTAGAACCTGCTGTAATGAGAGCATGTGAAAGTGTTCTGATAGAATGAACTGGTTTAGGGGCCTGAGGTCCAGTATGGGTCTGAGGGACCCGTCCTTTTTTGGGAGCAAGAAGTACAGCGAGTACACCCCTGTACCTTTTTCTTCCACAGGCACGAGCTCTATGGCTCCTTTTTGCAGCATGCTGACTACCTCCTGCTGCAATAATTGTAAATGCTCTGTAGACATAGGACGGTCTCTTGGGGGTATGTTGGGTGGAGTGGATGTTACTCCAGACAATAACCGTACTGGATAAGCTGCCTCACCCACCTGTCTGTAGTGATGGATTTCCAGACCGGCAGGAACTGTTGTAGTCTCCCCCCGACCGGTGCGGTATGGTCGGGGGCAGTGACAAGACGTCACTGTTGGTTAGTGGCGGAGGATCGGGAGCTGTTGTTTACACGACCTCTGCCCTTGGTGCTGTTTCCACGATAGCCACCCCTACTGCGTTTGTTTTAGGTGGTCTGCGTGCCTCCTTTACTGTAATGCGTCTGCTGGGCCAGCTGGCCTCTGGAAGCTCCTCTATTGTTGGAGCGACGAAAAGAACCACCCCTGAACTGCTGCGACTGTAGAGCCCCCATAGACTTTGCAGTCTCTGTGTCCTTCTTAATTTTTTCCAAGGTGGTGTCCACCTCTGGGCCAAATAAGTGATCAGGGTTAACAGGCTGACTGAGTATGGTGGTTTGTATCTGAGGCTTGAAGCCGGAGATTCTCAGCCAGGCGTGTCGCCGTAACATTACACTTGTATTAATCGCCCTGGCTGCAGTGTCTGCTGCGTCCAGCGCACACTTATTAGACGCGTTTTATATAAGTTTCCCTTCTTGTATTAGCATCTCTGCTGCCTCCTTATACTCATCTGGCAAGTGTTGTAACAGGGTCTCAAGTGTATCATAATGAGCCCTGTCATATCTGGCTAAGAGTGCCTGTGTGTTGGAGATTCGCCAGATATTGGCTGCTTAAGCTGCCACCCTTTTCCCTGATGCTTCTAGCACTTTAGATTCCTTGTCAGGGGGAGGAGCATCACCCGTTGTTTGCGAGTTTGCCCTTTTACGGGCATTGTAAACAACTAGAGAGTCCAACGGCAACTGTCCCTTGATATACGTAGGGTCCACAGGTGCTGGTTTGTATTTCTTCTCTATTCTGGGGTTTATTACCCTTGCCCTTGTGGTCTCCTTAAAAATGTCTCCAGCATGTTTCAGGATACCTTTTAGCATGGGTAGAGGCTTGACAGTTCTCTCTGAGGTTAAGAAGGTGTCAAACAAAAAATCCTCTTCAATAGGGTCAGCATGGAGCGGACATCATGATTTTTAGGTGCCCTCTCAATAAGTGCATGAAACGCAGCGTTTTAATAGCATAGACATGACTGTCTGGGGCAGTTTGTGGATCCCCTGGGTCAGCAGCGTATGTCCAGGGTTCAGTGTGATCTTCTGGACCAGTGTCTACAAATAACTGTAATCCTCATTGTCACCATCCCCTACATCCACATCTGAGTATGTGGGTGAGATAGGAGCAGTGTCTTGTCCATGTGGTTGTATAGGTTCAAAAAGAAGGTGACGTAGCAGAATCCCACTTTTTCTTTAATGGAATTTTATATATGACTCCATAGGCTGTTCTGGGGCGATCTTTTGCTTGAAAATGGAAAGTCTACCCATCTCAGCGTCGATGAATTGCCTCGACTTATCTTCCTGCGGAGGCTGTCGATGCTTGGTGGCTACTTCCGTAGTTGTAGGCTTCGGCCCCATGGACACCTTCTTGGTCGCTTCGACGCCCGTCTTGGGGGCGAACGCCTTAGGTACCACTTTCGGCGGCAGTGTGAACTGAATCGGTGCCGACGACTTCGGAGGTTTACTGACCGGCTTCAGGGGTGGAGTGGCCTTCGGTCCGACAGCAATAGCATTCTCTTTAATGCGTTACAGCGAGTCCGACACCTGCTTCGAAAAAGGGGCGGATGGCTGGCTGGTTGACTCGACTGGTTCTTTCGAGCCACTGCTAGTCGTGGACTCGAGGTCTTTACTGCCCTTAGCCTTGTAGAGTCGACGTTTAGGATCGAGAACGTTCTGAGTTTAGAGTCCCTTGTTTGTGTTGATGGCCTTCGGCGCAGACTTCTTCGGGTCGACGTCCTTGACCATTTTCTTCGGTGCCCCGGCCTTCGGCTCGACACCCTTTAGCGACCTCCCCGGGTCGATAACACTCTTCTGTTTCGTCTGTGCCGATGGTTCAGAAGTCTTCGATCTGACCAAAGTAATACGCACTTTCGGTTTCGATTTTGTTTCCGGTGCTTTCGGTTTTGTAGACACCGATGCTTTTGGTTTCGATTTCGATCGGTCAACCGATGGCTCGTTGGAAATGTCCGTAGCCGGGCCTGGAGTCGAGGCTGTAGAACCAAGCGTTTGATCTTGGGTAAGGCCATGTGGCGATCCCTCGACCTGAGCCTTATTGAGTGTTTTGGTTGCGGCCCCCGTACCAACGGCTGGGCCTTAGTCCTCGCTCGAGCTATCTTCCACGGCCCCAAAGGCCTCATCGGCGTCTCCTACCTCGTCGACGACGTCTTCAGTATCGACCATTTCCACATCTGCGTCGTAACTGGAGTCGATCTCCGATGCAGGATCAGACATGTTCTCTCGAACTTCCTGCTCGACTCCCTCATCTTCCTCGGCTTCGAAGATGTTCACCGGGTCAGGTGCCGTCTGCTGGGCCTCCTTCCGCGCTTCGCGTCGAAGGCGAATCGTCTTCTTGGAGCGGAACCGAGAACAAGCCATACAGCTGGCTTCATCGTGATCCGGAGACAGGCACTGGTTGCAGACCGGGTGGACATCGATGTGAGGATACTTGGAGTTGCAAACGGGACATCTCTTGAACGGGCTCCGTTCCATAACGGATCGTCGATAAGGCCTCTGGCGTCGACCGGGCCTTCAGTGCCAAAAAGCCACGCGGCTCTTCTTGACGTCCGGCTCGGGTATAGAGCTGGAGCAAGTACTGGGCACCGATCGCAAAGACAATACCGACGATAACTAAAGGCCTTTTGGCCAAAAAGAACGTTTTTTATCGATTCCGAACTTGAGTTAACAAATATACATTCGAACCCAATGGTGGAAAAAAACAATCTGAGGATGGAGTGGATGCCCATGCGCACTGTAGTCCAGTGGAGGAGCCACCTATCTCGTGATACTTCGAAGACTCTTCCAGGACAACAATGTGCAATCATCCGGACCCAACACTAGGTGGCGATCTATGCACAGATATGAATTCAGCAGCCCACATGCCTCGAACCTTAATAACCAACATGTTTTGTAAGTATTAATAATTGCACCACACAACATTTCAGTATCAAGTAGAAGGTTTCCCTTGATTTTTTACTAAGAGTAACATGAATGTCTTAAAATGGCCGCCGAAAACGCAGGAACCTTTCTGCGCATGAGTCTGCTACATCTACGTGGTGTGACGTACCTAGGCTTTTGGTGGGAATTCTTTGCAGCTGCGCACTAGTGCCAAAGACGGACACTTCGTGTTTCACATACTAATGCACATGCTTCAGTTCGAACTAAATTTTGTATGTCCTGCTTAACTACTAATGCTATAGTTAAAACAAAGTAATGGGGTTAGAGTAGAAATAAGCGGCATGCAGTACAGTCATTTATTTTCATATTCTAACGTCTCTCTTTGACTTCATTATTAGCTCGTATTGAGGCATGAAGAGCGTCGCAAACTCTATTTTGGAAAGGCTCAGCGTGCGCACATGAACACAGAAAACCTTGAAGCACTGTCATTGAACTGCAGCCAAAGGCCTGTCTTACCTGCAATATTCCTGGGAACCTGACTGTGTGACCGCAAGAGAGGAAGAAATACTGACTGTATTAATACATTGTATATGAATTGAAGCTACTATGCTGGGTGAAATAAAATCATGGGAAAGTAAAAATAATGGGCGGGAACATTGATCAATTACATCGAATAGAAATTATCTCATACTGGTATGGTGTGATGACCTCTCCTCGTCTTTTTGACCAATCAAATGAAGGGAATACACATATTCGCAATATCGGGGGGGTGGTACATACCCTTGAAATGATATAATTAAGGTAGGTTCAGTTAGTTAAGATTGTCTGACTTGTCACAGACCTGTCACTGACCCAACGTATGCTGAAGAAGATCGTGGATGCCGCAGACCTCAGAGGGCTGGTAGAGCACTCTGAAAGAAGAATCGGGAAATTGTTGAGGGAGAAGACTGTCACCCAGAGGGATTTCGAGCGAAGCTGCAAAGAGGGGTGTGGCGCTGACGTTGCACTTAGCGGAGGTTACCTGTCCTGTCTTGCACCTGATCTGTCCTGTTGGCACCTGATTAGTCGGGAGCCCTTTCTTGTCCCAGCCCGGTGCCAGGGTTGGTCCTCACACCATTCTAGGTAAATATAATCGGTGTGGTATGTCCATGTACAGTTTCCTTTTCTTACCCTTCCCAGATACCTATGTCTAAAAGTATTTGTTTTAAGTTTTACAAGACTTTTGTTTCAGTAATAATTTTCTTACTTGCAAAGTCTCTAATCTCACTGGCATCTGACTCGCAAAATATTGCATAGATGAAGTGTTTAAATCTTTCCAGAGTCTGTGGTTATTTCCATGAAAGTAAATGTTATACTATACCCATTATTCTAACTCCTTTTGATCCATCAGAATTAGGACTTAGCGCCTTAGTGCAAGCATTGGTAAGTCATGATGTACACGTACAAGTCCTAAGGTGTATAAAACTCTGATAGGCAGGTAGATAAATTGATTACCAGTTCAAAGTGTGAATGTTTATGGGCCCAGGTGAGTATGATGTTTCTGAGCTGGTAATCTCGTGCCATGTGACCAGGGGGCGGAGGGGGGTCCCCCTTCTCCGGCACCCCGTACATGTCTATACCCCTCTTTGTCTCCGATGCAGCAGCCTGAGGTCTGGAAAACAGGGATTCCCTTCCCTTCAACTGGCCCACACGATGAAGAAGGACACTGTTTCTTTAACTAGGCTGAGTTCGAGCCCGGACAAACCCCCTGGTCAGCTGGAGCTGCGGAAGTAAATACTGGCTCTCCCGAGGTCCCAGTGTGTTCATCACCCGGAGGAGACGAGGACGTGTGGAGAGGAGGCGGAGGTGTTGGGAGTGGAGAAGGCAAGGACAGTGACAAGTGGGAGACGGAAGAGGATTCGGCAGAGGAGGCGGGACAACCGAGTGGAGAGCCAGGAGGCCAACGACAAGGCGTTCCGCCCAGCCGCGCTTCAAGGGAAGCGTGGCTCAGCCAGGTACGTGATCGTATCGTGGGCTGGGCGGGTAGAAGAGGTTTTAAACCTCCTTAGATCACTCGGCGGCGTTATTCCTGCACTTTCCCCCACCCCCTTATTTCACCACCGGCACAACGTGGTTTTCTTGTGCACGTGTGACAGCCCTCAATCCCCTTCCCTTATAACGCTCGCAGAACCAGAGCGCTTGACTAAAGCGGGTCTATTCTTTTGCTGTTTTGTTTCCTGAGACCCGACGACCAAGTCGGACGCGAGAGCGACTACATCTCCCAGAAGTCCACGGGAGAGAGGAAAACCAGGCGTGAAACAGGGGAAGGAGAGAAGCTCACCAGCGCATTGGGACACCGAACCAGCCCTGCCCTATTATAGAAGTGTGACACGGCGAAGGCGATTGTTGAAATCAATAAAGCCGGTGTTACCCAAACCCCAAGTATCTGTGTTTTCATCCATCCCGCCACATGCCATCAGGGGGTAGCCTCTGGTTTCACACTGCAGGCATCGCTGTGGAGATCGGGAGAGGTCAGCCAATGCTGGACACGAGGTCGGGATCGCTGGAGAGACTTCACTGCACAGGTGAGCCACTCAGACTCGGGCTGTGAGGGATAGGTGCAGAGTGGGCTGATATCGCAGTTCCAGCTGGATCCGGAGCACTTTCGAGTCGGTTTCTTTTGGACAGGACGCTGTCCATGGGAGATTGAAGTATTTTTCGAAGGCAGCAGTCCTCCCAGGGTTTTCAGAGGTCGCTGGCTGCACAACAGGTCGCAGGTTCACAGAAGCTAGAGACAGGCCGGCAGGGCTAGGGCCAAGGCTGTCGTCTTCAGTCTTCTCAGCAGGGATGTCTTCTTGCTTCCAACGTGGTCGCAGATCTAGTTTTCAGGTCTGGGGGAGCCATCCAAATACTAAATTCAGGGTCGTTTTAGGAGAGTAGCAGGTAGGGCCAATGGACATCTTACCTGGGGGTGACTACACCCTCAATTATGCCACCCTCCAGTGGGCATACTCCTAGCCCTGATTAGAGGAGTCGCCTTGGGTGCTATTGGAGTTTACCAGCGCTTCTAGAAGTGTTACACCTTCTATTCTATTACTCGACCACAAATGCAAAAAGGGTGCTTCAAAGTTTAGGGGAGGAAAACACCCAACTCCTCACTGCGTAATCAGACGATTAGGCACAATCTAAATTTACATGGATTGAAGCACTCCACTTGTAATAGCCAAAATTTAGCTTAGTCCATATAAAAAGACATCCAAAGAATTTTCCATGAAGATTATCTTCTTTTATTTCTTTTTTGGTCAGATCCAATCCCAACCAACGCGTTTCGCCGAGGTTATTAAACACCTCTCGGCTTCGTCAGGGCTGGAAATAATACAAAATGATATACTCTTACCATTATGTACATTTACATAAATTTGAAAAAAGATAGAGCCCCACATGGCCCATAAGAAAACCTGAGTCCGTATTTACACAAAGGGTGAATACATGCATCTTAAAACATTAGCAGCTTATTACATCAACATGAAATTCATCTCCACAGATTCCAGTGTAGAAACAACACCTGTCTACACCACTTTGGTGAACTTGCTCATGCATATTGCAAGTGAAAAAGACATTGTGTGAAATTGCTCCCATAATTCCTTATAATCACATTGTCTATCAGATTTTTATACCAATATTTTACCTTATCTTCAATTTGACCTGCCTAAAAGGAGAAACAGATCACAAATTTTGTGCTACAGGTTATGTTAGTCCTTATTTCATATTTTTTACTATTTTTTACTATTTGGCACTTTTAGAAATTGCAAACATAAGGATAATATTCCCTCCGCCAAGTTAAAGTGCAACAGATAATACGTACAAGCACCCTCGTGAAAGACTAGAGGTATGGAACATAAATTATTTATAATCAAGAATGCATAAAATAGAATTGAAATTGATCTGAGTCCGTCCTCTTGCCATAACTTGAGAGTAAGGATCTGTTTCTCCTTTTAGGCAGGTCAAATCGAAGATAAGGTAAAATATTGGTATAAAAATCTGATAGACAATGTGATTATAAGGAATTATGGGAGCAATTTCACACGATGTCTTTTTCACTTGCAATATGCATGAGCAAGTTCACCAAAGTGGTGTAGACAGGTGTTGTTTCTACACTGGAATCTGTGGAGATGAATTTCATGTTGATGTAATAAGCTGCTAATGTTTTAAGATGCATGTATTCACCCTTTGTGTAAATACGGACCATGTGAGGCTCTATCTTTTTTCAAATTTATGTAAATGTACATAATAGTAAGAGTATATCATTTTGTATTATTTCCAGCCCTGACGAAGCCGAGAGGTGTTTAATAACCTCGGCGAAACGCGTTGGTTGAGATTGGATCTGAACAAAAAAGAAATAAAAGAAGATAATCTTCGTGGAAAATTCTTTGGATGTCTTTTTATATGGACTAAGCTAAATTTTGGCTATTACAAGTGGAGTGCTTCAATCCATGTAAATTTAGAGGAGTCGCCTTGTCTTAACTTCAACTCCTCAACCTAAACGGTGGAGGTGGCAGAGGTGTGCACACATCCTAGCCTTTCTGAGCTTTCCTACTGATTTTCCCACCTAAAGTGGGGGTGCAAACCGGGTGCTACCATTGGTTGCTAGCAGCAGAGGCTGGAGGTCGCAATACAAAGGCTGCCGTTCTTTGAAGCATCATTTCAAGCACTGGCACATCCAGGGGAGGAGGTGTGACAACTCTGCCCTTGATGTGCATTGTTCCTTGACACAGAGGATCTCCAAACAGGGGTCCAGAAACATGTCTGTGTGTGGCAGACTGTGGGTTCAGTGAAGCCATCATTGTGCTGTGGATCTCGGGTTGTCCAGTTCCTAGCCCATGTACTCTCTATAGCAGGGACACTCACAAATATTTGCCCAAGGGCCGTAAAGCACGGTCTGTGATGTCACCGAGGGCCGCACTGATGTCAGCAAGGTGGTGGTAGGGGTTCTGGGAATGTGTAGAGAGGTCTAAACAAATGGTAAATAAATGGGCAAGAATTTAATTGAAGGTTAATACATGCTTGCTTGTTTATTCAACATTTTCTTCTGAATATTAGTGCTCAGCAACTAAACAGCAGCTTGGGGGCCACATGTAAAGGTCAAGAGGGCCGCAACAGGCCCCTGGGCCGTACTGTGACCATCACTGCTCTATAGCTTCCCTGGCACTTACAATAATAAGGAATAGACGCAGATACTGTAGGGACATATCTGCTCATGCAGATATGTTCTCACCTGGGATATTGTGCACCCTGCTAGATGGAAGACTTATGCCATGCTAGCTGGCATGGCACACAGGTAGTGTGCCATGTCTAATTGGTCATTTCTACCTCACAGGGGCATGCGAGCTGCAGGGGCAAGTACATCGCCCTAGTGAGGAGCCCCAGGGGGCCCTCTTCAGCCTCCAGGCCCTAGGTACCCAGGGTACCACTTACTAGGGACTTAAAGGGGGAAAGAAGTACCAATTGTGGACATGTTTTATGGAAAGAACACTAGTACTTGGTACCTGGACAGCGGGGACCTATTAATCTACAGTCAAAGTTGCGGAGGTTGTTTAAAGAAGCCAGTGCATTGTCTATTTTGTCCTGGAATTTAAACATAGAATTTTGATGACTGATATTGCTGAGCAATATCAATCAAAAGTGTATGGCATAGATTACACAGGCACAAATTGTTAGGTATGAGAGGGGTCTCCGATTCCTACTACAGTCCATTGTCTCTTTTCTTTCATGGCTAACTGAGAGTTTAGCATCAGTTCATCTTTTTTAGAGTACTTCTGTTACCATATTAGGATAGTGTATAGTATAGCCATAGATTATGACTGCCAAGGTGGCTCACAAGAGAGGCCATTGGCCTGTATGAGTAGGTTTCAAAGAACTCAGTGATCACTCTTTATGTCTTGGAGAGATAAATGGTCTTAAAAAGATGTGTTTAAAAGGCCCAAGAAGGTTCAGGATAGTGAGCCTTAAAAAAAGACCAAAACATGACAAAATGGGGTGGGATTAGATACTATAATAGGAATGAAATATAGTTTTGACGCTCTAGGCCATTCCCTACTCCCTAAAAAATTATTAGTACGCGAGTACAGTATGCCCTGATATATAGAGGTCTCCATCTCGGTAGATTGACAAAGCCTACTCAATTTCCTGTAGGTCATTATAGCTTGGCGGGGCCCATTTATTTGACTAAATTCCCTTTTATTAGTGATGAAGTAATTATGCACCCGTTAAACAAACAGGCCAACGAGTGCATCCAATCTGGACAGATAGTATTGATAGATACACAAATAATCAGCGTTTGGCAGTATACCAAGCATGAATAAAACTCAAAAGGCCTTAATTTAATGCAGGCCAGCACCAAATAATTTTCTGGATCTGAAAAACAAACCCAGAGCCGAGTGTCAAAGTTAAACTGGCTAATGCATTGAGAGAGGATGATCTTTGCAAGTTACAACCAATTTTATGCCACCCTCCCCTCTAATAAAGAAACGGCACACATTTACAAACCAATCTTACAGTGTAGCTCCTGGATCTTAAACAACACTTTTTCTGGAATTGGCTTACTATTGCTACCTAGATTTATAACAATACATTATTTAAAGGAGTATGTCAAATCTCTCTTCTGTATTTTCTGCTTTCTTCTAAAGATTATTTTGACCAAATGGAGCAGCTCAGTTAGTAGCAATTTAAAAAAAATGCACAGCTACGTGGCACTGAAAGTAGTACAATGGCTATCCACTGAAGAACAAGTTGTAATTCAATTGCAATCTTTTTTTTCACACACCCTAGTCAGAAATGACCATACAACAAACACCAGACACTGTAATACACTATATACATTCACCATTTACAGGCACAATATAAAATTTCCTAGTTATCATAAAAGAAAGTTTCAATTAGTACAATATAAAATTTCCTAGCTATCGTGAAAAAAAGTTTCAATTTTATTAGGGCACGGAGGTAAGAATTATTTTTTCTTTCTTGGCTTACAATAAACAACAACCATGTAAAACTTCAGAAAAAAAACACAAGTCCCATGAACATTACTCATCAAGTTCACTGGAGATCAACAAGTATCAACAAATCAGGACATCACAAGGCCGTCATAGTACCCAACAGAGTCCTTCCTTCCTCTTTCTTCGCGCGACGAAAGCCAGAGTCAGCCTTTATTCCTGCTTGATCTAATCATTTCCTGTAAAAGAGGCAAAATTATTGAGCCCATGTCCCAAAATATCAGTCATCAGTTCTCATTGGATGAACTAGTTATTTGTGTGTTATACAAAGCATTCATCAACAACCTCTTTCGAACATTCAGAAATTACTTTATTCGCAGAGCAAGCATACAGAATTGAGATTATTTATTCACTTTCATTATGAAGCCATATTTATATCTGGGGTAATATAGTCGAACCACGACCCCGGAGGGATAATACTCCACCCGCTCCTTCATATAATTGAAACTTTCCTTTCCAATAGCTAGGAAATGTTATGTTCTATGTGAGGACTGGAGGCAAGGATTATACTAGTTTAAAGTTTATTCCCCAGCAACAATGCCATGCTATGAAGTGGTTTAAAATATAAATTCTCGAACACCGAATCTGAGGACCAGTGAGCAGTGTTCAGGATATCCTCTAACCTGGCTCCTAAGGCTCCCCTCGTGGAATGAGCACCAAATGTCTGTGTGTTGATGCCTGCTTCTTGCATGGCCCATCTCCCCATTGAGCGATGGTAGGGAATTAAACTGCTGTATGCAGCTTTGTGAGGGTGATAAGGGACTGTCATTCTTAATGGGGACGGAAATATTCCATCACAGTTTCATACATTTGGATATGCAGGGTAAGCAAATGCCTTGGAGTTGGTCTTAGTCAGTCTCAAAACATGAAAAATGACTCTTTCCCAAGTGAACACTCTGCCAGTGATGTCTAAAGCCCTGACATAGTACACTCTCCTATAGGAAATCAAAGGAGGAATGCAACTTTGGCAGATAATGGTTTCCTTGACAAATATATGTTCCTTGGCCACGAGAGGAACAGACTGAGAAGCGCATTTACGTCCCAGAGGGCCAAATATTTTTGTTCCGGAGGATTAGAAGGAAAATGCTACTTACCAGTATGCATTTGTTCTTGGCATGTAGAGCTGCAGATTCAAACACTATGCATAGATCGCCATCTGGTGTTGGGCCAGGATGTTTGCAGTTTGTTATTGTCTTGGAAAAGTCTTTGGAAGTCACAAGATAGGTGACTCCTCCTTTGGACAATAGTGCGCATGGGCATCAACTCCATCTTCAGAATGTTTTTTCGCCAAGAAGGGAAATGATGGAGTTTTATGAGAACAGAAAGATGTCCATGTATGTTGTATCTAACTAAGATAACACTGGAACAGATAAAGGTAGCCTTGGAGGTGGGGTTGGGGGTGGGTGTCTGTGTATCTGCAGCATGCCAAGAACAGATGCATACCAGTAAGTAGCATTTTCCATTTGTGGCATCTGAGCTGCAGATCACACACTATGCATAGATTGCAAAGCAGTACCGTCCCTTTAGCGGCGACCACCAGTATCTGTTGCATTAGTTTGAAGTAGTGTTTTGAGTACAGCCTGGCCCACACTAGCTTGTTGTTTTGCTTGCACATCTACACAGTAGTGTTTTGTGAATATGTGCGGTGTAGCCCATGTAGCTGCTTTGCAGATATCATCTAAGGGAATGTTTCCTAAAAGTGCCATGGAAGCCCCTATTTTACGTGTGGAATGAGCTTTAGGGGGAATAGAAAGTATGTTTTGCTTTGTGATAGCACATTTGTATACATTTGACAATCCACCTTGCAATTCCAGACTTTGATATGGGATTGCCTTTATATGGTGGTGAAAAGGAAACAAAAAGACGTTTTGTTTTACGAAAAGGTTTTGCTCTTTTAATGTAATAAAGAAGTGCTCTTTTTACGTCTAAAGTATGAAGAGCTCTTTCTGCTACTGTTTGTGGTTGCGAGAAGAAGACCAACAACTCTACAGATTGGTTGAGATGGAAGGGAGTAATAACCTTTGGAAGGAATTTAGGGTTTGTTCTGAGAACCACTTTGTTATGATGGAGTTGTAAAAATGATTCTTGAATAGTTAGTGCCTGTGGCTCACTGATTCTTTTGAGAGATGTGATAGCTGTAAGGAAAGCAACTTTCCATGTAAGAAATTGTAGATCGCATTTATGCAGAGGTTCAAATGGAGGACCCATTAATCTAGTGAGGACTATGTTTAGAATCCATCCTGGAGAGAGTGGTACCCTGGGAGGAATTATTCTTTTGATGCCTTCCATAAATGCTTTAATGGCAGGTACTCTGAATAATGAGAGAGGTTGTCTATTTTGCAGGTAGGCTGCTATGGCCTGATTCACCTGATTGATGTGTAAGCTAGATTACACTTTTGAAGATGTAGTAGGTAACATATGATGTTTTCAATAGACGCAGTTAGAGGATTGATTGTGTTAATGGGCACAGTATATCACAAATCTTTTCCATTTGGCTGCATAGCAGGCTCTAGTGGTGGGGCATCTAGCTTCCTTGATTACATGCATACAATCAGGTGGAAGAGTTAGGTACCCAAGCTCTAGGATCTCAGGAGCCAGATTGCTAGGTTGAGCTGTGCTGGATCTGGGAGTGTGTGATCACTCCATGGTTCTGGGTTAACAGTTGTGGGGAGAGATGTAGCTTTTGGTGGGGAACTACTGATAGTTACAGCAAGGTTGTGTAACATGGTTGTCTGGCCCATGTTGGAGCAACTTGTATCTGTGTTAGTGACTGTTGTTGCAGCTTGCATACCACTAATGGAATGAGTGGGAGAGGGGGGAAAGCAATAGCAAATCTGCCTGACCAGTTCATCCATATCGCATTGCCTTTGGACAATGGGTGTGGATATCTTGCGGCGAAGCTTGGGCATTTTGTGTTTAAATGAGTGGCGAAGAGCTCTATCTCTAGATGCCCTCACATTTGGAAAAACGGCTGAAGGACTTGTGGATTAAGTTCCCACTCTTGGATTTGTTGTGTCTGACGACTTAACAGATCTGCCATCTGATCTTGTATTCCTGGAAGATGTTGGGCTAAGAGGAATAAGTTTTGAGGAATTGCCCATCTCCATATGGTCTGAGCTAGTTGAGAGAGCTGTAGAGTGTGTCCATCCCCCCCCCCTGGTTTTTGTAGATAATACATCGTTGTTATATTGTACGTCTGGACTAAAACAGCTTTGTTTGATACGTGTTTCTGGAATGCTTTTAATTTGTAATTTAACAGTATTTGTAAAGCGCATCAATCATCCTGGGGGCATCACGGCGCTTGGACGGATTATAGTTTGTTGAGATTGATCAGTGATCATTGATAGAGATAGTCTCTAGGGAACAGATGAGTTTTCAATGTTTTCCTGAACTATAGATAGTCGTCTGTTAGGAGAAGATCAAGGGGTACGTTGTCCCAGAGGACATCACCTGATTTTGAGAAGGACCGGTCTACCATTCTGACCCTGGAAGTGAGTTTGACAGAGGCAAGACCTAGATGGCATGATCTCAGATTACGCGAAGGGATGTGAAATTGTAATTTATCATGCAGGATTTGTGGCCCCTTTTTATGGAAGGTTTTATGCGCAAAGCAGAGGAGCTTAAAACTGGCTCTCTGGCGAACTCCGAGCCAGTGTAGTTCCTTCAGGCAGAGGGATGCTGAACTATTTTTGTTTTATTACAAATTAGATTGGCAGCAGCATTCTGAACTACTTGGAGTCTGGCAAAGAGATAGTCAGCCATGCCAACATGAAGAGCGTTGCCATAATGGAGAAGTGTGGCTCAATGGTTAGAGCGGCAGACCCTGATGCAGAGGTCTGGCCCGGGACCAGGTTTCAATTCCCGCCTCGGCGGGTCTTGGGCTCAATTTCCTCGGACCTGATAATTCTCGCCTCGGTGCCTATTCTAACCATGGGTCCCACGCTGCGACTCTGGGCAATAGCTTGCTTAACCTCCACAACGGCTCCAACAGCGCTGGGATGCCTGGCTTTACCTTGGGGGTGCCCAGGAGTGGGCATTTCACAGGGAAAAGCCAGGAAGGGTTCCACAGCGGTATGCGTATAGCGCCAAGACACTCATGAGAATAAGTGCGCTTTACAAGTACGAATCATTTCATTTCATTTCATAATCAAGTCTGCTCATGAGCAGAGCCTGGGTGACCGTTTGTCTGCATTTTTGTGGGATCCAGGGAAAGAATCGCCTCAAAAGTTTCAGAATGGCATAGATTTTACCACACAGTGTGCGTACTTGGTCTATCATAGATAGGGTGTCATCGAAGATAATGCCCACGTTTTTTGCCATTTGTTTTAGATTCTGGGGCGGTGCCCAATGCCTGGGGCCACCAGCTACTGTCCCAGATATTCTTGGCATCTCCGAAGAGCAGAATTTCCAAATTTCCGGCGTTCAGTTTTAGACAGTGCTGGGACATCCAACCTGTGAGCTTAGTGAGACAATTATTTCAATTTTTTCGTTTCAGTGTTAGACAACCTGTCTATCAAGGGAATCACCAATTGTGTATCATCGGCGTAGGAGCAAATATAAAATCCTCATTTCCTACTAATATCTGCCAGAGATGAGAGGTAGGCATTAAAAAGAGTGGGGCTTAAAGTAGCTCCCTGCGGGACTCAGTACTTAATGCTCTTTGCGGTGGAGGTGCAGGATCCCATTTGAATTGTTTGGGTTTGATCTTTCAAAAAAAGAGGCGGACCATGATAGGGCTTTGGAGCAAATCCCTTTTTTGTGCAAAATTGGGAGTAATTTAGTATGGGAAACAGTATCGAAGGATGCAGTGAGATCTAATAAGATCATTGCTATGGCGCTGCCCTGGTCTACTAGTGTTCTGCTGTTATCGGACACAGCTAGTAGAGTTGCTTCTGTCCTATTGTTGGTTCTAATACATGTCTGTGAGGGGTCGTATAGGTTGCTAGACTCTTGCAAGGTAGTAAGTTGCTAATTAACTAAGCGCTCCAGGACTTTGGATAAATAAGGTAGTTTAGAGATGGGGCAATAGTTAGCTGAGTCATATATTCCAAGTCCTGCTTTTTTTAAGAGTGGAAATACTACTGCTTTCTTCCAAATGTCTGGGAATGACGCTTGTTCCAGAGATTGGTTAAATATTTTAGTAACATGTGGGGATAAGATGGGAGATCAACTAACGAGTAGACCTTGTGTAGTCATTTTGATACATTTCGAGTTTAAAACATCGCAATCACGTGATCGCAACTTAAGCCAATGAGAACGTGTATTTAATATTCAGGTCTCCAGGGCCAGTTAGTTGATCTCCCATTGGCTAAAGGTACGGGACATGCTGAAACACCACAATTGTGTAAGTAGATTTCTCCGCCGTAACTGAACAGTTAATGTGTAGAAACTTAACGCGCTATGTTTGGCATTGGGTTTTAAAACTCAAGTTTAGGCATGCTTAAATTAGTGGCGGATATTGTATATAATTGTGTCACCGGAATGATTTCGACCGAAAGTTAAACTTGCTTTCGTATCAGTCTTTTATTCATTTGAGTTTTTTGGTCATATGAAAGGTAGAGTCTTAACAGAGACTTCCGATTCTATCCAGGATCGCATGAGATTATATGAGATGTATATGCGATGTTGTTCACCGATATATTAGCAGTACACCATTAATAGAAAACGCTTAAAGATGTTGAGTACTTAAAATGTTTAGTAACGTTTGTTAGATTATCAGGCCGGACGGCTCATATTATTTTCCTTGTTTGTTTCAATTTAGACCCCTGAGGAAGGGTCCCAGATGACCCGAAATGCATTGGGGAGATATAAATTGTGTTTCGTGATGATGTGAAAATCACTAACAGAAAGTTCAGAAAGAAAAATCATAGAGAAAAGAAATGAATGAATAAACTAATATGGTTTGAAACAATCTTTTAATTGCATTATGGCCATATCGTTTTCCAGGTGTTTAACCCCTTCCGTGCGCATGACGGAACCACATCGTCATGAGCACACGCCGCCCGTGACTCATGACGGCATGGTTCCGTCACGAGCACAGCAACGCCGCACTCACCCCCCACCGAGCCGAAACTCGTGCCGCAGCGAAGGGGTTAAGACCTGGATTAGCAGCATTTTCATAATGAAGATTAAAATATCCTATGACCAGGAATTGATTCTGTTTTAGGCAGAGAGGAAAAAGTTGAGCAAGTAGATTAGAGCTTAGTCCGTGGTACTGGCCCATAGAGTTGTAAATGAATGCTCCTCCCAGTAATATATAACTGTGAAGGCTAGAATCTCATGGGAGCCTACTTGAGTAGTTGTGTTCAGTCCCAGCGGCCGCCGGGTGCAGAGGTAGGTAGGCCCAATGTTATCCAATGAGGGAAAGGGGGCCTTCGGTTGGTGGCGGCTGGCTAGCTAGCAGGTCACGCGGCTCTGGGAGCTGGGCTCCTAGTCACTTGCTCTGGGCGAGGGGGGGGGGGTGGGGGGGGGGGGGGAGTAGGATAGGGCAAAGAGGTCACAGCCAGCGGCACTCGGGCGGCTGGGTGCAGGGTGCTTTTGAGCCGTCGGGCGCTTAATGTTATCCAATGAGGATCTTGAAAAAGGAACAAAGGCTGCAGGCTCGGGGACGGTGACTCTCCAGGGGCGACCAGCACTTCGAGAGGTAAGTTGGGATTTTGGAGCACAGGTAGGTACCCCAAAGGGAGGCACAGGGGGCTGGAGGGCGCCGGGTGCAGGGGTGTCTTTGGGTGTCGGAAAAGCTTATCCTCGGCTGGTCGCGGTTGGGGTGACTCCTGGTCCTGAGTCTGAGTCTGCAGGCTTCCGCTGGTCCGTCGAGGAGGGTCTTTGGGCACTGGACTCCGGGTCCCATACGCCGGGGGTGGGGGGGCGGGTGGTGGGAGGCGTCCTCGTGGTCTTGGTTCAGGTTGGCCCGGCCTGGGCTCGGCTGGTGCAGAGTGGGCTGGTCCGGAGCTTCCTGGTGGGCACCAGGTGGGTTGTTGCAGCAGAGCCTCTGCTGATGGGAGTCCCAATCGTCGAGAGGGTCAAGGCAGGCAGGTCCTTTGGGTGTCCCAAGGTTGCGGTCCGCGGGGGTCGCCGGGTTTAGGCGGGAGCAGGTTCCAGGATCAACAGGCCGGTAGGGCTGGGGCCAAGTCAGTTGTGGTTTTCCTGGTAGCAGCTGCACGGCGGGTCTTCTTCTTCTTGATCTTCTTCTTCGTTTTGGTATCGAGATCTAAGGAAGGAAAGTTCAGGGAGCCCCTAAATACTGAATTTAGGGGCGTTACAGGTAGGGCAAGGGCAGGGACCAATGGGTCCCTGTCCTGGGGTGAGTACACCCCCTAGCCAGCCCCCGAGCCTAGTTGGGATTGGGCAGGACTCCCCATCTACAAGATGGCCGGGGTCCGGGGTCGTGCTTCACCTTGCCTCCTCCACCTGAGGGGTGGAGTTGGCACAGGTTGCCCCCCCCCTTCCTGACATAGTTTTTCCTGCCAGTCTTCCCACCAGGGTGGAGGTAGGCCTGGTGGGGGCTGGTTGCTGGGTACAGCAAATGGTCTGGAGAAGCTCTCAGAGGCGGTATGCCTTTGAAGCTTCCCCCTGTCCATCCTGGGAGAGGAGACATATCACCTCGCCCAGGATGTGCATTGTTGCAGGCCCAGGAGAGCAGGGGGCTCTCCACTCAGGGGTCCAGCAACATGTCTGCTGTGTGGCAGCCTCTGCAGCCACTCAGCCCAGACGTGGATTGTAGGTTCGGGATTGTAGGTTCGGGTTTTGGAGGGCATCTCTAAGATGCCCTCTCATGCATTTTACATTAAATCCCACACTGGCATCAGTGCGGGTTTATTGTGCTGAGAAGTGTAGTACCAAACTTATCAGTCTTCTGTGCAGACATTCTGGTGCTGTGGAGTTCGTAATGACGACCCCCCAGCACCATATACTCTTAAATGGCATCACTGCACTTACAGTGCCCAGGAATGGCCCTGGGTACTGTAGGGGCACAGGGCTCATGCCCCTGTGCCCTCACCTCTGGCATAGGGCACCCAGCTAGAGGGGTGACTGAAGTATGCCAGGGCAGTGGCATACTTCAGTCACTTCAGACAGGGATGTGTGCCATGTCGACTCTTGCTTTAGGTCTGTACTTAGGCACTCAGTCTGCAAAGGCAGAGGGTGGGTGCCAGGGTACAGGGTCATTCGGGGTGGCACAATAAGTGCTGCAGCCCTCAGAGGTCTTCTCTGTCACCATGCCCTGGGTACCATTTACTAGGGGCTGACAGGTGGCCAGAGATGCCAATTGGGTGTTTTGTTTCAGCATAGATTTTCTTTGTAGGGAAGGAACACAGGCCCTGGGTACCTGGCTGGCAGGGACCAAGGGCACACTCAGTCAAAGTACATCAGCAGTTCAGAAAAAAGTGGGGGCATACCAAGGCAAGAAAGATGGCACTTTCTCACAACAATCCAGAGTCTTTCTGCCCCTCAAAGGAGGCAGATGGGGGCAACAGCCCCAGTTCCGTCACCAGGGGGTGAGAAAGTCAGCTAGGCACCAGGGATTGTTATTTTCTTTTATTTACGTAGAGGGGGCTGCCTAAAATGGGCATGCCAATGCCCTCGCTCTCCAATACAAATTAGCCACAGTCTTTCTGCCTCGTGGGGGCAATAGTCCGTAATCTGCCCCGTGAGACGGGGGCAGAAAGCCCATTAAGCACCAGGGATTTTGTTGCTAATGCTCCCACCGGCAAAAAGGGCTTTCTGCCCCCCCCCCCCAAACGGATGGCAGATCGGGGCGGGTTGCAGAAAGGCCACTAGGCACCAGGGATATGTTTCTGGGCATGCCAGTGAGAAGCCCCATAGGCAAGGGTCGCTCACATTTTTATAGGCACACGTTTTGGCTGTTTCAGTGATATTTTAATTGTCATCTGCACCCAAGTGGGTACAGAAAACCACTAGAACCCATGGAGAGTTTGTGTGTGTGTCTGTAAACTGGAGTTTGGTGGACGGTCTGCGTGTACAGACCTTTGGCTGGCATTTTGCTGGCGGTGTGTGTGGACCTCCACTTGGCTAATGGTGTGGGTGGACTTGCGCTTGATAACTGTATGTGTAGATTGGCGCTTGCCTGGTGGTGTGCGTGGAGTGGCGTTTGGCTGGTGGTGTACATGAACTGGTGCTTGACTGGCAGTGTGCATGGATGGTGCTTGACTGCAGAGCCGGACTGGCCGTAGCGGGCACCAGGCGTTTCTCCAGTGGGCCTGAGAAATGGGGGCCGGTTTTCCGGCAGTGGGGGCAGTTTTGTCACTGGGGGCAATATCAGGTCCCAGTAACAAAAGCAGGAGCTGTGCTTTTTACTAGCACGCCCTCCCCCAGCACAAAATCCCAGGGTCGGTCGAGCAGCAATCTGCCAGGGCTGGTTGCTGTTGCCAGTCTGGCCCTGCATGGCTGGCAGAGTGTGTGTGGCTCTTGCTTGCCGGTGTGCATGGATATTGCTTGACTGTGTGCATTGATAGCATTTGGCTGGTGGTGTAAGTGGTTGGCGCTAGGCAGGCGGTGTGCATGGATGGCGCTTGGCTGGCAGAGTGTGTGGATGGCGCTTGGCTGGCAGAGAGCATGGATGGCGCTTTGCCTGCTGTGTGTGTGATGGTGGTGTGAGTGTATGGACTCTTGGCTGGCTGTGTGGCTTGCATTGATCCTCCAGCGTTTTCTTACAAAGAATCCCCCGCAAACCTCAGATTTACTTACAAAGTCAAATTTTCCTCACATTTCTGTGTGGGTAAGTTGTAGGATCACTGCGCAGGCACACATTTCCTACTACCCAGCATTCCACTTTATCTCCCAAGAAAAATGATACCTCACTTGTGTGGGTGCCCACAGTAGCGTCAGCCTAAACACGTATAAACAAACTGCCCTTTTGGACCCGCTTTGGGCCCCCCTCAATCTCTACATATTTTTTGCCCTTCCATGTCATAGGCACTTGGCCCATCCAAACAAGTAAGGTACCATTTTTTTTTAATCAGGAGAATGAGCGGGAACGCTGAGTGGTAAGAAATCTGTGCCGTGATCCCACAACTTTCCCAGACAGATATTAGAGGAAAAAGTGACTTTTGCCATGGCTTGCGTGGATCTCCTAACATTTTCCTACCCAGAATCCCCTGCAAACCTCAAATTTAGTTGAAAAAAAAAAAATCCTCCAATTTTTGTGTGGGTAAGTTGTGGGATCCCTTGGCTGACACAAATTTCCTACCACCCAGGGTTCCCCTTGGTCTCCCGAGTAAAATGATACCTCACTTCTGTAGCTGTCCAAAGCAGAATCGGCTAAAACTTATTTTGTTGTAGGTCATTTGTGCCAACATGGTGATCCCAAACAGAATGTGTGGAAAATGTGTTTTTTTTTTCCAGCTATATTTGAGATTTGTAGGGGATTCTGGGTAGGAAAACGTTGGGGGGGTCCACGCAAGCCATACCTGCCTGGATTCCCCGGGTGTCTAGCTTTCAGAAATGTGTGGGTTTGGTAGGTTTCCCTAGATGGCCACCGAGCCCGGGGCCAAAAACCTCAGCCCCCCCCCTTGCAAAATCAGGTTGTTTTATGATAGCTAATTTTGATGGATCCAAAATACATTTTGGTCCCTTGGCTGTCGCTGGTAATTGGCCCACCCACATGAGTGAGGTACCATTTTTATCAGGAGACCTGGGGGAACACTGGGTAGTAGGAAATTTGTGTCAGCCAGGTGATTCCACGACTTTCCTAAATTTGAGAAACATTCGATTTTTTCAGCTAAATTTGAGGTTTGCAGGGGATTCTGGGTAGGAAAACTTTGGGGAGTCCACGCAAGCCATACCTCCCTGGACTACCCCGGGTGTCTAGTTTTCAGAAATGTGTGATTTTGGTAGGTTTCTCTAGATGGCCGCTGAGCCAGAGGCCAAAAACCCAGATGATTCCTCTCGCAAACCCAGGTCGTTTTGTAATAGGTAATTTTGATGTCTCCTCAATACGTTTTGGGCCCTTCACTGCTGCTGGCCCTTGGCCCTCCCACACAAGGGAGGTACATTTTTATCGGGAGACTTTGGAGAATGCGGGTGGGTGGATGTTTGAGGATCCACGCAGATTCCAGAACTTTCCATCACAGAATTATTAATATTTTTATGTTTTACAAAGCTTCAGATGTGCAAGGGATTTGGGGTAACAGAACTTGGTGAGAGCCACACAAGTCACCCATCCTGGATTACCCTGGGTGTCTAGCTCTGAATAATGTACGGGTTTGCTAAGTTTCCCTGGGTCCTGTCAGAGCTAGGGTTCAAAATCCACAGCTAGGCACTTTTCAAAAAAAGGGTCAGTTTTAACTGTAAAAATGTGGTGTGTCCACGTTGCGTTTTGGGCAGTTTCCTGTCGCAGGCACTAGGCCTACCCACACAATTGACATATCATTTTTATCAGGAGACTTTGGGGAATGCAGGTTAGGTGGAAGTTTGTGGATCCACATAGTTTCCAGAACTTTCTATCGCAGAAATGTGAGGAAAATGTTTTTTTTTTTAACAAAGTTTGAGGTATGCAAGGGATTCTATGTAACAGAACCTGGTGAGAGCCAAACAAATCACCCAATCCTGAATTCCCCTTGGTGTCCAATTTTAAAAAATGTAGAAGTTTACTAGGGTTCTCTAGGTGCCGCCAGAGCTAGCTTTCAAAATCCACAGCTATGCACTTTGCAAAAAAAGGATCAGTTTTCACTGTAAAAATGTGGCGACTCCAAGTTGCATTTCGGGTTGTTTCCCGTCTACCCACACAAGTGAGGTACCATTTTTATCAGGAGACTTAGGGGAACACATAATTGTAAACCAACTGTTATTACCTATTGACGTTCTATGCATTTCTGCCTTCCAAATGTAAGACAAGTGTAAAAAATAAGTCACTTTGAAAAATGTCCTATAATTCACGTGCTAGTATGGGTACACACAATTTCGGAGATGTGCAAATAACTACTGCTTCTAAACTATATTTTGTTCCCATTTCGGAAATACATAGGTGTCCTTGATATCTATTTTTCACTCTTGATATTTTACCAAATAAATTGCTATATATCTGGTACACAATAAAAAACCATTGCAAGATGCAGCTCAGTTATTGGCTCTGGGTTCCTCGGGTTCTTGGTCAAACTACAAGTCCTATGTATCCCCACAATTAGAAGGGTCCAGGGGATGTAGGTTCCTCGGGTTCTTGGTCAACCTACAAGTCCTATGTATCCCCACAAATAGAAGGGTCCAGGGGATGTAACTTTAGATTCGCATACTTGGAAGAAGTTACAGTAAAAACGTTGGCACAAATGGTTGTTTTTTACAAAACATTTTCAATATTGGTTTACTTTCAACTGCTAGTTTCTAAAAAAAAAAAAAAAAAAACTTTGAAGGATCTATACAATTTAACCCAAGCTTAATTCAGAATTTTGTATACTTTTCAGAAATGTATAGCATTCCGGGATCCATTATTGCTTTCACACCCATTTCTACCACTAACTGGAAGGAGGTTGAAAGCACAATAAGTAGCAAAAAAATAGGCTATGTTCCAGTAAAATACCAAAACTGTCTAGAAAATGTTTGTTTTCTCACAAAAGTCTGCCTGTCCCTGAAAGCTGGAAAGATGTTGATTTCAGCACCACAAAACCTTTGTTGATACCATTTGCAGGGAAAACAAGCATTGGAAATGCAATAGGTCTCGCAGTAGGAAACTTTGAGCTATAGGCGTTATTTTTTTATTTGTGTTGTTTTTTCTAAATAGCTAAATTAATAGCTTTCTTCTTTACAAAGCCAATAGTTATAATTTTTGTAAATGTGACACCTCTAGCATTTGTAAAGCAACATGTTTAGTATTTACATGACATATGTATTGATATAAAAAAAAATCAATGGCTTTTAATTTTTTTAAATAATTAATACGTAAATAAAATGGATTTTATTTTATATTGCTAATAGCTTAAACTTTATTAAATATATTTAGTGAAGATGATGTTTATTTTATTGTTGCGAGAATCCAAGAACAGAAGTGAATTTTTAAGATTTAGTTTGACATTTTGAATACATTTTGAAACATTGAGAAAACATATTTGAACTAGTGATGCTGTGTTGGCGCTGAGTGACACTGTGGCGCTGAGTGACGCTGTGGTGCTGAGTGACGCTGAGTGACGCTGTGGCGCTGAGTGACGCTGTGGCGCTGAGTGATGCTGTGGCGCTGAGTGACGCTGTGGCGCTGAGTGACGCTGTGGCGCTGAGTGACGCTGTGGCGCTGAGTGACGCTGTGACGCTGAGTGTTGATGTGGTATTGAGTGGTGCTGTGGTATTTAATTGTTTTGTTGCATTGACTGTTGCTGTGGCGTTGAGTGGTGCTGAGTGATGGTGTGGCGTTGTTTTTTTGTGGCATTGAGTGAATCTGTGCTATTGAGTGTTGCTGTGGCATAGAGTGATGCTATTGTATTAAGTGATGCTGTGGCATTGAGTGATGTTGTAGCATTGAGTAATGCTGTGGCATTGTGTGGTGCAGTGTCATTTAGTGTTGCTGTGGCATTTAGAGGTGCTGTGGCATTGAGTGGTGCTGTGGCATTGAGTGGTGCTGTGGCGTTAGGGTGTTGTGTTTGAGGGTGGAGTTGGAGGATGTAGTTGTTGGTGGGGAGTTGAGGAAATGAGTGTTTGTGTTGTTTAGGATGTGTGATGGTGAGTGTGCTAGAGCGTTTTTAGTGTGTGAGGGTGAGTTAGGATGTGTGAGGGGGAGGGTATATGGTGAGTGAGGGTGTGTGAGGATGAGGTGTTGAGGGTTTGAAGGTGTGAGGGTGTGAATGTGAGGGTGGGTGAGGGAGTTTGTGGGTGTGAGGGTAGGTGAGTGTGAGTGTTTGAGTGAGGTTTTGAGGAAATGAGTGTTTGTGTTGTTTAGGATGTGTGAGTGCGCTAGAGCGTTTTAAGTGTGTGAGGGTGAGTGAGGATGGGTGAGGGTGAGTGAGAATGGGTGAGGGTGTAAGGCTGAAATGTTATGAGGATGTGAGGGTGAGGTGTGTGAGTGTTTGACGGTGTCTGAGTGATTGATGGTGTGTGAGGGTGAGTGGTGTGTGAGGGTGATGGTGTGAGAGTGTGATGGGGTGTTAGGCCGATGGTTTGATGGTGAGCGATGTTTTGTGTTTACGTGACTTAGATGTATTGATATTTTAATTACCAATGGATTTTAACTTTTAAAAATAATTAATACTTAAATAAAAGGGATTGTAATTTATAATGCCAATAGCTTACATTTTTGTAAATAACTTTAGTGAAGATTATGTTCAGTGTATTTTAGTGTGACGAAAATCCAAGAAGAGAAGTGAAATATTAACATCTTTTTTGACATTTGTAATAAAGCTTGAAACATTGAGAGAACATATTTGACAAGGTGCCACACTATATGTAGTGGCGTTTCTGGTAATTATGCTTTACCTTTTACCAATCATCTTGGACGCTAGGTGTCTTTTCACCAGCTTAACCAGTGTTTTTAATTATAGGTGCCCTAGCCTGGTCCCTACACCCACAGACCCACCACCTCACTTGTCCTGATGAAGAGCCCACAGTAAGGTGCAAGTGAACCTACACCACCAGGGGTCTAAATGTCGACTTACTCTCCTTTACATATATCCTTCCCAAACTCAACAGAACATCTTTGACTGTGTTTTTACTATTGGGATAGGATGGCATTTGTACAGAATTGTATTATGGCGATATTAACATGCCCATGTGCTGTGCAACTATAAAATGTATCTGTGTGACCACATGTGACCTTAGTAAAACTTTCTCTCACTACCTTGATCCTCACCAATCACTTACCTTACCCCTTCCCTGTACTCCTTTCACCCACGCCTCTCTTTGGGCTTTGAAAGAACTGTGATTATTTATGATTAAATGTATGCATAATCAACTTATGAAGAGGATGTGAATCTATGGAACAGGCAACGCGCCTAGGAGAGGCGACCTGACCTCGGTGGATAATAGCACACCACGCACATGACACAGAGTAACGATCGTACTTCACTGACATGTGGCTCTAACCCCCCCCCCCCCCCCCCCCCCCCCCACCGGAAAAGGAAGCCCTACTGTGACCACGCTGCAGACACAGCCCCCACCCCATCAACACATTCCCAGTATCTGAAAACGAATATGCTACTTACCAGTATGCATCTGTTCTTGGCATGTGGGGCTGCTGACATTCATATCTGTGCATAGATCGCCGCCTAGTGTTGGGTCCGGATGATCGCACATTGTTGTCCTGGAAGAGTCTTCGAAGTATCACGAGATAGGCGGCTCCTCCCCTGGACTACAGTGCGCATGGGCATCGACTCCATCCTCAGATTGTTTTTAGCCATTGTGGCCAAGATGGAGTGAAACTATGTGAATGATGACCATGCTAGAAGTATGTGTGAATGCTGCAGCCGCTACAGGCGCCGGGGAGGAGGGCGGGCCATATGAATGTCAGCAGCCCTACATGCCAAGAACAGATGCATACTGGTAAGTAGCATATTCGGTTTGAGGCATGTGGGCTGCTGAATTCATATCTGTGCATAGAATACATAGCAGTCCCTCCATTAGCGGCGGCCGCCTGTGCCAGCTGCAGCAGTTTGGAAAAGTGTTTTAGAACATCCTGCCCTACAGCTGCCTGCTGTTTGGAGTGCACATCAACACAGTAGTGTTTTGTAAATGTGTGTGTGGTAGACCATGTGGCTGCTCTACATATGTCTTCCAAAGGAGTATTTCCAAGGAAAGCCATGGAGGCCCCAAACTTTCGGGTTGAGTGGGCCCGCGGTGGAATGGTGAGAGTGCGCTTGGCTTTCTGATAGCAGATCTGAATACATTTAACAATCCACCTGGCTATACCAGCCTTGGAAATGGGGTTGCCTTTGTGTTGTGGCGAAAAGGCAACAAATAGTTGTTTAGTCTTTCGAAAATCTTTGGTCCTATCAATGTAGTACATTAGGGCCCTCTTGACGTCAAGTGTGTGGAGCATCCTCTCCGCCACTGACTCTGGATTTTGGAAGAACAC
Organism: Lissotriton vulgaris; assembly: GCF_964263255.1. Lineage (NCBI taxonomy): Eukaryota > Metazoa > Chordata > Amphibia > Caudata > Salamandridae > Lissotriton > Lissotriton vulgaris. The sequence continues at coordinate 381,090,024 of NC_141685.1, forward strand.
AGGTAGTTCTATAGTTTGGTTGATGTGGAACTGGGAAACTACCTTAGGAAGGAATTTAGGGTTAGTGCGAAGCACCACCCTGTTGGAATGAATTTGAATAGATGGCTCTTGGATAGTTAGTGCCTGGAGTTCACTAACTCGTCGTAGCGACGTAATCGCTATAAGGAAAGCCACTTTCCATGTCAAGAACTGAATCTCGCAGGAATGCAGTGGTTCGAAAGAGGGAACTATCAGCCGGGTGAGGACCACATTTAGGTTCCACTCGGGAGCTGATGGCGTCCGCGGAGGAATGACTTGTTTGAGTCCCTCCAGAAAGGCTTTAATGGCAGGCACCCTGAAAAGGGAGAGGTGCTGTCTGTTTTGGAGATAAGCAGCCATTGCGGATAGATGTATACGAATGGAAGCATAGGCCAGATTACATCTGTACAGATGTAAGAGATAACAAATGATGTCCTGAATAGAGGCATCCAGCGGGTTAATGTTGTGGCCTGCACAATAAATGACAAACCGCTTCCATTTCGCCGCATAGCATGCTCTGGTGGTGGGCTTTCTTGCCTCCCTGATTATGTCCATACAATCAGGAGGTAAGTTGAGGTAGCCAAACTCTAAGACCTCAGGAGCGAGATCGCCAGGTTGAGCTGTTGCGGATCTGGATGCTGAATGTCGCCATGGCTCTGCGTCCAAAGCCGGGGTGTGAGGCGCAGCTTTTGATGCGGTACCACGGAAAGTTCCAGAAACGTGGTGTACCATGGTTGGCGAGCCCACGTTGGAGCAACCAGGATGAGAGTCATCGAGTGCTGCTTCAGCTTGCGTGCCACCAGCGGTATTAGAGGTGCTGGGGGAAAAGCGCACGCAAATTTGCCCGCCCAGTTCATCCATATCACATTGCCTTGCGACTGAGTGTGGAAACCTGTCGGCAAAGCTTCGGCATTTTGCGCTCTCCTTTGTGGCGAACAGGTCTATCTCTGGATGACCCCACCTTTGGAAGTACGGGTGGAGCACTGATAGATTTAGCTCCCACTTGTGCATTTGGTGGCTGTACCTGCTGAGCAGGTCCGCCATCTGATTGTCCTTGCCTGGGAGGTGTTCTGCCATGAGGAAGATGTTTCTCTGAATGGCCCACTTCCACATGCTCTGAGCCAGATGAGACAACTGTGGAGAGTGTGTTCCTCCCTGCCTCTGAATGTAGTACATGGCCATCATGTTGTCCGTCCGGATCAACACGACCTTGTTGCACAGATGTACTTTGAAGGCTTTTAGTGCCATGAAGATCGCCATCAGTTCTAGAACGTTGATGTGCATCTTCCTTTGCTGTGGTGTCTATAGTCCATGCACATTGTAATGGAGTACATGAGCTCCCCATCCCTGGAGAGAAGCGTCCGTCGTCAGGATGATCTGTGGCACAGGCTCTTGGAACGGTCGTCCCTTGCAAAGGTTTTGGGGATTCCACCAATGCAGAGAGTTGTATGCCCGACCGCTCACCAACACTAGGTGTTCCAACTGTCCGTGAGCCTGAGTCCACTGACGTGCTAAGCACTACTGAAGCGGACGCATATGTAGTCTCGCGTGCGGGACTATGGAGATGCAGGAGGCCATCATGCCTATCAACTGCATGAACACTCGTGCTGGAAGCGAGTGTTGAGGTCTGAATTTCTGTTTCAGCGACTGAATGCTGCTGACTCTCACTGAATTTGGCTGAGCTGTGACTGCCAGAGTGTTTAACGTCGCACCCAGATACTGCCGTATGTGGGCGGGTTGCAGGTGGGACTTAGGGTAATTCAGTGAGAATCCCAGATCGTGAAGGAGGTGAATGGTGTGGGACATGTGGGCGGCACAATGCTGGGCCGACCTTGCCTGGATGAGCCAGTCGTCCAGATAAGGGTAGACGTGAATGTTCTGTCTCCTTAGGTGCGCCGCCACCGTCGCTAGGCACTTCGTAAACACCCTGGGTGCTGTGGTGACCCCGAAAGACAAAACCTTGAACTGGTAATGTTGGTTTTGGATGGTGAACCTTAGCCGCCCTTTCAATGAGGGCATTAAACGCCGCTGAATCCTCTGTAGGCGACGTTTTTACAGCATAAAGTTGAGTGTCTGGGGTAGAGTGAGGATCACCTGGATCAGCACCAGATGCCCAGGGTTCATTGGTATCATCAGGGTCGGTGTAGTGAGGATAGCTGTACTCATCATCATCCCACCATCCCCAGCGTCCACGTCAGAGTAAGTGGGTGAGACATCATGGCCATGTGGAGAAAGTGGTTCCACAAGAACAGGAGTTGAAGTGGAATCCTTCTTTTTCTTTAAAGGAATTTTATAGGACTCCATTGGCTGTTCCGGGGCAATTTTCCGTTTATGGAGGGAAAGTCTGCCTGTTTCGGCATCGATAAAGTGTTCTTGTTCTTCCAACGAAGATTGTCGATGCTTTAATGTTGGGACCACCGTCGTCGACTTCGGCGCCGAGGGCACCTTCTCGGGCACACCAGCGCCCATCCTAGAGGTGAAAGCCTTCGGCGCCACTTTTGGCGGCAGCGTGAAGTGAATGGGCGTCGACGCTTTTTGAGGTTTCTCGACCGGCTTCGAAGGCGGAGAACCTTCGGATCACCGAGTCCCTTGTTTGTGTCGACCACCTTCGGCGCCGATTTACTCGGTTCGACCACCTTGACCTTTGCCTTCGGCGTGGCAGACTTCGTCTCGACGCCCTTGACCTGTGTCTTCGGATCGACAACACCCTTCTGCTTCGTCGGTGCCGACGGCTCCGAGGCCTTCGATCCGACCAAAGTAATGCGCACTTTTGGTTTCGAGGGGGGCACCAGTGCTTTCGCTTGCGTCTAGACCGTTGGTTTTACTTTTGGTTTAGATTTTACAGGGTGCGGCTCAATAACAATGTCCGTAGCCGAGCCCGAAGGCGGGGCCGTAGAACCCATAGGAAGATCTTGGGTAAGGCCTAGTGGCGATCCCTCGACCTGAGCCTTTTGAAGCGTTTCGGCCCCAATGTCACTTTGAGTTAGCTCTTCGCTCGAGCTATCCTCCATAGCCTCAAAGGCCCCATCGTCGTCTCCTACTTCATCGACGACTTCTACGGCTTCGAACATGTCCGCGTCGTAGTCATAGTCGACCTCCGACGTGTGATTCGACAGGTTTTCACCAACTTCCCGGTCAGCTCCCTCATCATCCCCGTCACCGAAGATGTCCACAGGCGCCGGTGCAGACTGCTGGGCCTCCTGGCGCTCAGCGCGTCGATGCTTAAGCGTCTTCTTGAATCGAAAACGGGAACAAGCCATGCAACTGGCTTCAAAATGATCCGGCGACAGACACTTGTTGCACACCTGGTGGACGTCGATGTGGGGGTACTTGGAGTTGCACACGGGACATCTCTTGAACGGGCTCCGTTCCATGAAGATCAGTCGATAATGTCTGTGGCGTCGACTGGGCCTTCCGCGTCGAGAGCACGCGGTTCTCTGGAATCCGGCTCGGAAGCGAGCTGGAAGAATTAGGCACCGAACGTAAGACTATACCGACCAAAAAACTAAAGGCCTTTTGGCCTTAAGAAAGTTTATATCGATTCCGAGGAGGATGGAGTCGATGCCCATGGGCACTGTAGTGAGGGGAGGAGCCACCTATCTCGTGATACTTCGAAGACTTCCAGGACAACAATGTGCGATCATCCGGACCCAACACTAGGCGGCGATCTATGCACAGATATGAATTCAGCAGCCCACATGCCTCGAACCCAAGATCTACACATCTCTCACTATTCCACCTGCATATTCATTCTCCCCCCCCCCAGTTAGCCAAGTTGGCGATGTTTTTACGTATACTTTACTGGACGCAATAACTTACCTGATCGCAGCACGCCGCGACACAAGAAGTGCGGTTGATCCTTGGTTGACTCACAACACGCACGCCTCTATATGAGGAGGTGCTTCGCATAATGGGTTTAATTGATATGGCACGAGACGTTGTGGGCCTTTACATGTGCAGGATGCTAGGTTCTAACCGACGCACATAAGCAGGCTACACTACATTTACAACAGATCCGAGCGGCGACCTGTCCCCATGACACCCCATGGGGAACACACTTGCCATTCATGATGGGCCTCAACCTCATGATATATATCACCAACTCAATTCTTAAACGCCATCTCCCTCTTTAGCCGATGGTCCGTGGCTCTGTGGAGACAGGCAACACTCTACAATATGAAACACCTCTAGGAACTGTTCTATGATTTATATATTGTTTTTCCTTTTCAGCATCAACAGCAAAGACACAAGAAGTTTGTACTCTATAATGTTATAGCTGTACATGTTCATTGATATACCTCGCAAAGTTATCCTTTCTTTTACCCTCCTCAACCTATTGCTATGTATTGTAATACCTCGATGATCTCTCAACAATAAAAAAAATATTCAAACAAAATAAAAAATTGAAGAGGATGTGAATAACAACATTCCTCCCAAAGTTTTTCTTCATTTCTTTCAAAAATTCGTAAATCGTTTTACTAGAATAGATTGTTTAGCGACTGGGACCCCTTCTTACTTTTAACATTGCTGCTATAGCAAAGCAGTTTCTTATCTTTATGGGGCCAAACACATGGGACCATAAAGATAAGAGATCCCATGCCCGGCTGCAGTGCGGTCCTCTTTCACTTTCGGGACTGCACTTGTTTTGGACATAATGGTAGTCCTCATGTAGCTGACTGGGGACATGGGAATAATGAACGTGTTGAAGCGGTGGGTTTCCAGCATGTGCATCAGGCTTCTTCTGTTAACAGTGCAAGAGGAGCAGTCAGATTTTGGGTGAATCCTCCTATCCACAGCAATTCGTTGTGACTGGATATCGTGAATTAAGGACGCTTAAATAGCATCGAACTCAAGGGCGTTTGAGAGAGGTTAAGCAGCTCATTATAAAGCCACACCAGCGGGCACCAGCACATTTTCTCCAGAGTGTTTTTAGGCACTGCACATGAGTAATAGGGTAGGGCATGACAATCGCTTCATCAACCTCTTGTAGACTTCCAGGTGGATAATAATCGAGAACAAGGCTTGAGGTACACAGCAATAAGCCGTTACTTACGTATGTTTTAGCCCAGCCACGTTTATCCTCAGACCACGTTTTAGACGGCGACTCTCTGTCTCACACAGCGATCAAGCATGAGCGGAGTTCTGTCTTAACGAGCGACCATGTTAAAATTAGGCAAAATGTAGTTAAGACTCGCTGTCAGACTCTCCGCAGAACACTGAAGGCATAGTGACGTCTCCCTCACTACAAGACGATCGCCTTTGAGGAAATGGCCACGATCTGGTCCTAAGCACATGAGTAACGCATAAGAGCTGTCATGTCTGTGGCTTGTGTGCCCTCTTCTGCGCACCTGCGCTGTCTTCCTCGGTGACACGCACTGTCTGCACATGACACGCACTGTCTGCACCCCTCCTTTCCACTCCTGGCTGTGCGTTCCCTTCTGGCGTCGGGAGTGCCACGCGCAGGAGCTGGCGCTGTCATCGCGGGGGCTTGGCGCCTCTCTTTTGGACTGCAATTAACCTTGAGAACTGCGAAACAGAGCGTCTTGGCTGGACTTTAACCACGGGTGACCCCACAGTTGGTCATTTGCATCGGGGGCTCGTGATGGAGAGAGACTGTCAGCAGCGCAGACAGGGAGATGCTGTTCAGAGTGAGGGCCCCTTAATGTACAGAGATTAAAGAAGCCAAATATATAATTTACATATTAATTAAACAGGGCACGAGACGAGCAGTATCAGTGATTCAACCCCCGAGACACCTCACAGTTACTACTGTGCGCCTCACAGAAGTAGGTGTTATTGGGCGCACATGTTAGGCATAAATCTGCTCTCAGTTTTACACACGGAGGTCCGGTGCCTACAGAAATAATGATGCATTTAGATATTTACATTCCGTATACTGGTATTAGGATTTTGCGAGAGCAAAACAATGTCCCGCTTGAATCCAAGATCTATGAGGGCCAGACGGGCATACCCTACTCTGAAAAGGAGGGAGTGTCCTGGACCGCGTGGGCCCATTCGTATGTTCTTCTAATCACAGTGGACTTACATAGCTGCATAACATTTATGGACAAACTACAAAACATACAGTTAAATAATGAATATATAAAGACTTACACATTAACTTCTTAAGTCCAACCTAAAACAACCAACAATGAAGGAGAAAGTGAAGGCGCAGAGCCATCGGACAAGAAGTTTTTCTTTGGCATTAACTGAAAACGTGCGCGATATTCAAGAGGTCTCACAAACCCATCCGAGTAATGAAAACATAAGGACATTCGTTTTACAGTAAGTCTGATCCTGGGAGCATGGCAGAGCTGTGGCACGGGCCACTCATGGGGTGTGTAGCGTAAAATGAAGCGGCCACACGAGCGCCCAGGCTGTCATTAGTGCAGCCAGCACCGCTGATGAATGTAATTAAGGAAGCTGATGTGCGCTAGACCTTGAAGCTGTTCCTTCGCCTGCACGTGCTCCCCGCCCCCTCTCCGAAACCAGAAGGTGCCGCGCGCCGTCTGCGGGTCTGAGGTGCAGCGGCTGCACATTCACATCCGGGTGGCACGAGATGTGACCGCACAACCGCCCTCTAATTGTGTGTCATTAAAAATATCCACAGCCAGATGTGATAGGAAAACTCAGTTTACCTAGAAAAATCACGATGTGTGAATTTGTCACTGATCAAAGTATGCAGCAGGAAAATAGCGTGCGGAGTGATTGGTCCCGGAGATCCACGAAAAGACACCACACAGGCAAGATGCCACACACAGAGGAAATCTTTGTAAAAATCTCACAAAAGAGAATAAATCGCGTACTTTAAAGAGTTTTCCCGTCTGTGGCTGGATTTTGGATTTTCAAACTGAAGGTTGCAAGTTAATTTCAGAGGTACCTATGAAAAACAGGGGTACCAAAGGGTCTCAGAAAAAAGGCTTGGCAAAAGGCAATTTGTTTGTTGTCAGCGGTTTATAGGTGCACAACAAAGTGACCACATGCCCACCTCTACTTAAGCAATGACATCAGAATGTCCTAATGCATCACTGGCCTCTACAGTACTTCTGCAGCAGTGATGCAGTGCTCAGAGACAGGTCAATACCTCCATCCATCTAAGCCCATCTCTTACCACTATTGCACTAACAGGAAGTACGCGGTCAGAAAGTTCACGTTCTCTCCTCCTCGTGCATCCCGTCTGAGTATAAAATGGCCCCATCGACAGGGAGGGTATTCACATTGTGTCCCTCACAGTCCCACCAGGAGATAATCTGAGTGTACAAGATAAATGTGGACCCATGTTTAACCATTTTAAGTTCTAGTTAGCGATTACTTATTTGTGTAAACTGGCATTAGGCCATAAGATTCTAATCATTTTACTTGCCACATTTGTCGGTCACTTTTTTACCTTAATTCTTTGTGCACCTGCAACTCTGTCTGTAGCCTTGGGTCACTGCCTGGCTGCTAGTTCTGAATTACTAAATAGGAAAAGTAGTCAGCGGCCTATGGGCCCCACTCCTTTTAGGGGCCTGTGACAACCGATCAAAATAGAACTTAAAGTACATAAACCAAAGACATTAGATTAACTCTACAGAACAGTTTGTCTCTTCAAAGCTCATCTTCTGGCAGCTGTCAGTTTGAAAGGTAAAGCCATTTGCTTTGCTATACAATACCATTAGCAAAGCAAATGGCTTTAACTTAATCAAAAGTGAGACCTATTGCATTTTCAATGCTTGTTCTTGGTGTGCCCTGGGCCCCTTACAATCAGGTTCCCAGGGCCTGTGTTCTTTCCTAAACACTAACCCAAATGACATTTCTGGCCACAGGTCAGCCCCTGGTAAATGGCACCACAGGTACCCAAGGGCCTGTGACCAGGGAAGACCTCTAAGGGCTGCAGCACTTATTGTGTCACCCTTTGCAGGTTGCATGTTTTGGTGCAGAACAAAGTAAAGAGTCGACATGGCACAAATCGCTGTATGCCATGCCTACAACCCACTGGTCTGGCATAGATCAGTCACCCCTCTAGCTGGGTGCCCTATGCCAGTAGTGAGGGTACAGATGCATGCATGAACCCTGTACCACTACAGTGTCTACGTCAATTCTTAGACATTGTAAGTATAGTGCTGCCATTAAGAGAATATGGTGCTGGGGGTTTGTCATTACAAACTCCACAGCACCATAATGGCTACACTGAAAACTGTATCAAACTTCTCAGCACATTAAACCCACACTGATGCCAGTGTGGAATTTAATGAAAATGCACACAGAGGGCATCTCAGAGATACCCCCTGAAAAATAACCCACCACTAGTGTCCAGGCTGAGTGGCTGCTTTCAGCTGCCACCACCAGACATGCTTCTGGACCCCTGGGCCGAGAGCTTGCTGCTCTCTAGGGCCTGAAACAATGAACATCCTGGGACAAGGTGCCAAGTCTCCTCCCATAGGATGGGCGGGGTTTACGAAGGGGAAGCTTCAAAGGCATGCCGCCTTCGTGAGCCTCCCCAGACCATTTGCTGCTTTCAGTAAGTGGTCCCCACGGATTCAACCCCCCACTTTGGAAGGGAGAGGCGGCGGGAAAAACAAGTGAGGGAAAGTGGTGTGCCCCCCTCGGCCAATTCCACCCCTCAGGTGGGGGAGGCGAGGTGAAGCACAACTTTGAGTCCCTGCCATCTTGAGGATGGGGGACCCACCCAACCAGGAACAGGCTCCTGCCCCCCTCCCACTGGAGGGTGGCACAATAAGGGGATGTACCCATCCCAGGGAAGGGACCCATTGGTCCCTGCCTTTACCGACATTTAACACCCCTAAATCTAGTATTTAGGGGGCACCCTGAACCTTGCTTCCTCAGATCCAGCCTGACAACAAGAAGAAAAGAAGAAGGACCGAAGAGCAGTGCAGCCAGCTAACAAGAGAAAGACGCCCACTGACTTGGCTCCAGCCCTACCGGCCTGTCTCCCCTCGAACCTGCTCCTGCAAAATCCCGGTGTGTCCTGCAGTGAGCAACCTCAAAAACCCTGGAGGACCTGCCTGCCAACACTTCCAAAGCCTGCTTCTCCCGTGAAGACCGGATTTGTTCAACTGCACCCTCTGGCAGCAGCCAGAGACCAGGAATCCAGGCCACTCTGCACCCGCCGAACCCGGTCCGAGCTCGAGTGGAAAAACACCACGAGGAGGTCACCCCGGCGATTCGGACCAGATATCCGGCGACCTCTGACCTGCCTCAAGCCTCCAGCCGACACCTGCAGTCTAAACCCAGAATGCCCCCCTAACCACGACCAGGAGCTGGTAAGAAGATCAGACCCCAAAAGGCAACCCTGCATCCGACGCCCCACAGCCTTGTGTGCCCAAACTGATGGTGCCTAACCAACCCTTAACTTCCCAACTTACCTCTCCAAGTGGTGGTCCCACACAGAAGACCTTCTTCTCCCTGCCTGCAGTGCTTTTGCAAAGCAGAGGTTCTCCCTACAAAACAACAGGGCGCCCAACGTCGGAACAGCACTCTGCACCCAGCCGCCCCAGTGCCGCTGAGTGCACCTTTTGTGCTACTTTGTTTCCCCATTTGCCCCGACCTAAACCCTGACTCCCACAACCCAGTGGCCTGCTATCATCTTTTAATTCTTGGCGATTTTAATATTCATGTTTGTCCTCTAAACTGTCCGCAAGGTATTGAGCAGGAATACGGCCCGCAGGGGCTTACCCATTTTGAGCATACAAAGAGCGGGACGTATCTGGAGAGTCTTTTATCCTCCCATTACTTGTTCTGCCCTTCACAAGCAGAAACCCTGTGCCCTGTCCCAACCTATATAGGACAAGGTCACAGTAGTATTATCGACTATATTTTAGTATAATGCCCTTTGATGGGCCTAATAGGCTTTTTTGTGTCACCCAGAATGGTCTGAGTGACTACAATCCCCTTAGGATGGACATTAAAATTAAGGCCCTTGAAAGTGAGATACCACTGGCCCTTATTTCAAATTCTAACAAAATGGCCAAATGTCAGGGTCGAAGGTTGAGATGGGAGGTAATTACTCCAGCTGACTTCCTTGATAATTTGTACACTAGTAATTCTGAGGATTTGAGTTTATGTCTAAATACGGACTCTGATCCAAGTGTAATCCTAGGCGCCTTTGACCGTATCACAAAACGGGTAGCGGTTAATGTCTAAATACGGACTCTGATCCAAGTGTAATCCTAGGCGCCTTTGACCGTATCACAAAACAGGTAGCAGTTAATGTCTTAATATGGACTCTGATCCAAGTGTAATCCTAGGCGCCTTTGACCGTATCACAAAACAGGTAGCAGTTAATGTCTTAATATGGACTCTGATCCAAGTGTAATCCTAGGCGCCTTTGACCGTATCACAAAACAGGTAGCGGTTAATCTGACTCGGCGTGGTAAGCCAAGACCTAAGAAATTTAAAAATTGGTTTGACCAAGCTTGTATTACTGAACATACGGCACTCCTGGAGGTGTTGAAAGAGTCTGTTAGGGACACTAATAAGATTGTAGAAACCAGAAGGGCCTATAAAAGCGCAATTAAAGTAAGGAAAACCCAGCTAAAAGAGATAGCTTGGGATGAACTCAGCCAAGCGAGTATTCTGACTAGTAGCACCCGTTTTTGGAAAGTGATTAATATCCCACTATTTGATGAGACATAATACAACTATAGATTGTCTCATCCTTCCAGAAAGATGGGTGGAACACTTTAGTGGCTTATATTCCGAGACCAGTCAGTCGCCGCCCACTCCTCATGGGGAAATTAATCAGGCCCCAAAAATAAATTTTACAGAGGAAGAAGCAATGGAGGCGATTGGGTCCACAGCAAAGGAGAAAGCACCAGGCACGGACGGGGTGCCGGCTGATCTATATAGGGCTGACTCTAGAGTATGGGCGAAGATTTTAACTTCTGTTTTTAATGCAGACTCTAAAGCTGGTTTCCCAATGTCTTGGGCTAAAGCAGTTATAGTCCCAATATTTAACAAGCATTTACAATGCAATTGTCTCGGCAATATTATAGGTAGAGCTATTTGTATTTTTTTTATATTGACCCTAAATAAATGGCATTGTAATTTCCGTTGGCATTAGCGTAATATTTTGGATATGTGTTACTTATTGCATTAGCAGAGAGAGAGAGTGAGTTAGTGAGATATAGAGAGAGAGTGAAGTAGTGAGAGAGAGTGAAGTAGTGAGAGAGCTTATAGTCCCTCGTGCGAACCACAGTGCTCAGACCAAACACGACCCTGCTGAGCAGCGTCGTGATTGGCTGTAGGAGTCTGGAAGCCTGGGTGCTTTCTGTTCCTGCCCCTGGAAGCGGGCAAAGAGGACCGAGAGGCAGCATCTGGCCTGAAGGTAAGTGTTTTTAAATTATTTATTTTCTCTTGTTTACCCCAATCCCATATGTCCCTCCAGCTTCTCCACCCCTGTTAAGTTGCGGCTGCCACTGCTACTGGTAGATCATGTTACTTGTTAGAGAAGCCTGCCCTATATGATTTACTTCACTTGCCTGTGTGAGCATGGAGTGCGAGAAATAGACCAATGCTGCCTTCCTATTTCAATAAAATTGAAAAACTGTGAGTGGTGCTGTCAAAGCTGAAACATAAACGGATATTTGTTTGCAAGCAACGTGGCTAGTTAAAGCATGACTATAATTGTATGTCATGCTTACCTTTACAAATAGGGTTGGCCAGCTTCTAGTACAGTAAACTCGTGTGAAATGACCTCTGGTTTTTAAGCAAACTTTACCCATCAGATTTTTTTCAGAATCCTTATTCTACACCCGAGTGCAGTTTGGATACTTTCATTAATTTGCTGATGACCATCTGTCTTTCGAGCAGCATCCTATTTTTTTACTATTTTGGTAAACTTCCTAACATATTGCCTTCTAAAAAGGCTGGTGGGGGGGGGGGGATATTACTGAGTAATCGAAAGCCAACTCCCAAAGAGGCTAGAGGCAAATGTATTTACAGTACTGTGGTACACAAACATACAAGCACTAAATAGAATATCCACCTTCGCGTGTCGAAAGACCATTAAAAGCGTATGCTTTTGTGACTTGCTTTTCACCGCAGACCGTGCTAGCTGTTGACTCCACCTGGTTACCGCAGGAGGTGAAAGGCAGGGGCAGGGAATGTAGGTCAGAAATGCTGTCGCTCACAGAGCGTTGAAGGTCAACGGCAGGAAAGCTATGGCATGCATAATCATGGTCTGAAGGGGATTGCTAAAGATACGTTTAACAATGGGCGAGCTACAGTTTTCGGAGAGGGTGGGGTGGGGGTGGGGGGCTATCCATAACAAAATATAGGGCACTAACATCGAAGATGGATTCGCACGGAAGCTAAAAGACTCGTCTGCATGGCTGCCATAAAAAGTACAGTCCTAGTGATGGAAGGTAGCTGAGCTGGAAAAACAGAATGGAGAGGCGCATACACAAATCCGCACTTGATCAACTATTACCGGTTTTATATGTTGCTTACAGGTTACTGATGGCATGTCCCACCTTCTACCCGTAAATTATTGTTCTGAAAACACCGGGCAAGGGGCTCGATTAATAGTGCCGCAAACGTGTTGAGCTCCACTGCCTTTAATGAATCTTCCGTCGCCCTCTTCAAATTATTGCCCGTGTAATAAAAGAATCCGACTGCGGAAGCGGAGCAGAAGCTTTCAATCATACTTTTATGTAACCATTTCCATTTGCAAAATGTTCGAGTGCCGATTTATGGAAATCATATTTCAAAAAGAATTACAAAAATGTCACAGCTGAAAATGAAAATAAAAAAATAAATAAAAGGGGTTGCTCGGAGGGGAAAGTGGGTACATAGATGTCCTTCAGCGTGAATCCGAGTGGCTTGGGTAACAGCTGAGTTCAAAGGGTAAACGTGTAGGCTAATACAATGCGCCTTAAAATTATGCCCACGTATTTCATAAGCCCGCGGGGCGCGTCTGGTTTCCCGAGTAGCCCTACAATGCATGTTGTATGATTCAAAGATCACCACGCTCCCTCCCACTTTCCCATAGCAAGATCGTGGATACAGATCGTGGACACATATTAAAGACTGTTACAAAAAAATGTGAGAAAGATACGTCCCGACGCCCCGGCAGCCATAAAGGTGGACGTAAACTGAACCCAGTTCCTTCAAACCAGTTCATCGTACACAGTTCTCCAAACTGGCCGCCTCACATCGGGTCAATCAGATGATGGCGAGGGGGTGGGGGGGGCGTGCGAAGAGGTACATTCGTGTCTGCGCCTTAGATACATGGATGCTGCACGCATGGTGCAGGAGGTGTGAACGGACGGTCTGCTGAAGGCTTCTTCTCTGCTCCATCGACAAGCGGGGGGGGGAGGGAGGGGTGGGGGCTGAGAGCTGCAGTAGAGGGAGGGGGGGGGGGGGTTAGAGGCAAGAGCGCGACGGAGGAGGGCAGAGGGAGGGGGGAGGCGAGCGGAGCCGAGGTTCATCTTACACAGTTCTCCAAACTGGCCGCCTCACATCGGGTCAGTCAGATGATGGCGGGGGGGGGGGGAGGGGGGGCGTGCGAAGAGGTACATTCGTGTCTGCGCCGTAGATACATGGATGCTGCACGCATGGTGCGTGCAGGAGGTATGAACGGACGGTCTGCTGAAGGCTTCTTCTCTGCTCCATCGACAAGCGGGGGGAGGGAGGGGTGGGGGCCGAGAGCTGCAGTAGAGGGGGGGGGGGTAGAGGCAAGAGCGCGACGGAGGAGGGCAGAGGGAGGGGGGAGGCGAGCGGAGCCGAGGTTCATCGTACACAGTTCTCCAAACTGGCCGCCTCACATCGGGTCAATCAGATGATGGCGAGGGGGGGCGTGCGAAGAGGTACATTCGTGTCTGTGCCTGGCTGCCACCTCCGCCGTAGATACAGGGATGCTGCACGCATGGTGCAGGAGGTGTGAACGGACTGTCTGCTGAAGGCTTCTTCTCTGCTCCATCGACAAGCAGCTCCTAAAAGCAGCAGGGAAGGGAGGCTAGCAGCTCCAAAAACACGACCACGTTTCTCCGAGGCAAGGAGACAATGCCTCGGGGAAACGCACGCCATTTTCGGATTTGGGGGCGTGTTTTGCTGTGCTGAGTGACGGACGACGCCACTGTCTAAAGAACAGCAAAAATGACGCCCCCAAATCCGAAAAGGACGGGGCTACATTGGAGTGACTGATCTCTCCTCCAATGGCTGGCCTCCTTTTAGGAAGCCAGCCAATGGGGAGAGACAGAGCAGGGAGGCGGGTTCTGAAGCCCCACTAGAGGACATTAATTCTCTGACCGGAAGCTGCTTCGCAGCTTCGTCCCGAGACCTACAAAGGGCTCAAGAGAAGATCCGGCCTGTTATAGGCCCATCTCACTCTTGGACTCTGCTGCTAAGATTATGGGAAAAGCCGTACTAGCCCGCCTTACAGACTGGCTGGACAAACATTCCGTTGTCTCGGACATACAGTATGGGTTCAGACAGGGAAAGGGTACAGCGGGCCAATGCCTTAATTTACATCTTGTCATAGGGAAGTACACGGTCGCAAAGCAGGGGGACATTCATCTAGCTTTTATGGATTTATCCACTGCTTTCGACCTTGTAAACAGGCAAAAGCTATGGGCTTCCCTCTATGGCAGTGGTCTTCAAACTATGGGGCGCGCCCCCCTGGGGGGGCGTGGAGTCATCTCAAGGTGGGCGCCAGTCCACCTTCCCCAGTGGCAAGCAGAAGCCCCAGAACGCACTCACGAGTGGTTTTGAATAGAACATTTTGTAGCCGATTTATGTCGTGCATTTTTGGCCTTATTTTTAAAGGCAGTTGGGCTTGTACTGAGAGTGGCTCAGATTCGTGTAAGGAAGGGCAGGAGCAGCCTTGGAAACTCGCAAGTACCGAAGGGTGAACAGGGAGACTGAGCACTGCACACTCTAAAATTTCTACTGTCTGGATGGGAGTCAGAAGATGGGGGCTGATGTGGTTTTAAAAAATACACCCCTGTGGGAGTTTGCAGAAGTGTTTAGGATGCGTCTTTTTAGAGAGGAGTTTTAGATTGGGATTTTTTTTAGCAGGTTTGATGGTGCTATGAAAAGGGGTAGTGAATGGTGTCTTACAAAGTGGGTTCTGCGTGGGGCTTGGTAAAGGATGTCCGAACTGTGCTTTCTAGAGAGGGGTCTGACCATCTCAGCACTGATTTACAGGTGGGATCTGTGTGGTGCTTTTCATAGAAAGTCGAGGTATGGCTTTGCAGAGAGGGTCCATGGTGAGCTTCCTAGAGGACATCCAGTGCTTTAAATGGGCTGGTACTGGCAATTTTTTATTTTGAGAAGGAGAGTACCTGCACTTCTCAAGAAAAACATAATACTTTTAATTGGAGAGTACCAGCACTTCTCAGAAACATGCAGGTACTCTGGTACAGAGTATCTGCACTTTTATTTCTCCATTTCAAGCACTGAGGATGTCTTGTTGAGAACTCTTGAGAATGAGTCTGGTTGCCTTGGCAAGTACCACGCATGGGTGGTTAGACTAGCATTTTAGTGCTAGTGTCCACATCACAGCGCTAAAATGCATTAGTCAGTCAATTTTTGTTATGGTTGGGTCATTAAGGGGCAGTAGGTTAGTGACCTTCCATTGCAGATGTTTTACAACAGTTTCTAGAACTTTTTAATGCTTCTCATTTCTTAAAAGGATGCAATTTCCGAGATCCAGCTCTTTCCATGCACTTCATTACTTGTTTTTGTTCATGGGAAAGTCTTACTTTAAGTGTCGCACATTTGGTCGTTGAATGTCACTCCTAAGCACACTGAAACCATAGAAATGTGACACAAGCATTCAGAAAACTTAGCAGCTATGGTCTGGATGTAAATGTCCAGGGCTCTCGGGATAGGGCATTGTAAGTACAGATCAGGGTGGTGCTTTGCAGAGAAGATCTGAATGTGTCTTTGGTAAGAGGACCTGGATGGAGCTTTTGCCCAGAGGAAATCCCTATGTACTGGCAATTTATTTAGCCATCTTACCCTTGTCTCGATCTACCCTTTTACATGTTTGAGGGGGGCCCGACCCCCAAACATTTTGCTCAGGGGGGCTTAGCATAACAAAGTTTGAAGACCACTGCTCTATGGTATGGGACTGGAACCTGCACTGATATCTTTCCTGGCTGATATCCATGAGAATACCACGGCAGCGATCCGTTATAATGAGAATGGGAGTCAAACACAAGCTTGGCAAGTCAAGCGAGGGGTAAGGCAGGGATGTGTCCTTGCACCATTGCGGTTTACTCTCTATATTAACAACTTGGGAGACGCATTAATTTCATCTTGTAAGGATATCCCAAGAGCTGGCTCAAAAATGATCCCTGCACTGTTATATGCAGATGATGCAGTCTTAGTGGCAAGAACTGCAAGAGGGCTACAATCCCTTTTAGATGGTTTTATTAATTTTATGGACTCTCTAGATTTAATAACCAATTTCAAAAAGTCACACTCTATGTCAATAGGTGGGGGACGGGCTGTAAAGGGCTAGAGCTCATTAAAGTCCCGGCCTTCCCATACTTAGGGATTCTTTTTGACGATAGGTCATGGGTCACGCAGCGTGCTCATAAGAAGAATACCCTTGCCAGGGCGACTGGGGCTCTGTTAAGGTTTGCAAAACGGTTAGGTTTTAAACCACTCCCGGCACTCATGAAAATCTAGAACGCTAAGTGTGTCCCAATGGTGTTATATGGGAGCGAAGGTATGGGGCTACACAGATGTTAGCGAAATTCAAACAGCAGAAAATGTCTGTGTACGAAAGTTGTTGTCGCTCCCAGCTTCTGCTGCAACTTTCAATATTCATGAGGATCTTGGTGCTGGTTATATTTCAGATCAGATTGCTGTGGCCCCATTACTAGCTTGGTTGAGAATCTGGGCACAGCACCCACCTAATCTAAACCAATTGATTATTCAAGACTGTATGTCTTTAGATAGAGCCCTTGATATCCTGTGGATCGTTATATTAAAACCCAAATGGATTCACCGGGCAGCCCTGACTTGTTCACGAACCCTAGTGCGTTAGGCAAGTCGACCATTAAAGCCGTAAAGTCTCAGTTCCTGAATAGGGCAATGTCAATGAAGGAAGAAGGTGAATTGGTAAAACCTTCAGTCAGGAGTTTTGTAATGCTGAGTATAGGGAGAGAGAGATCCAGCCGTACTTGATCTACATAAACAAGCCATATCATCTGTTTGTTTTATTAAGGTTCAAGTATAACATGCTCCCATGGCTATTATCATTCCCAAAAGGTTTTTCCAAGGAAGGGGCTTTGGGGCCCTGCCCCTGTGACAATTTTTCTGAGCAGAATACCTTACGTATGGTTTTTTTCTGCGACTTTTATGTCCTTTTACGCAAGAAATTTATTTTGCCATTGTTAAGGGACTGTAACTTTGAGCAAGTTAGACCGGCTATGGCCTACTTGCAAAGGCTTGGGACCTCAGTGGTGTGTTTCGGAGTAGCTAGTTACATCACAGGGGCCATCAGGCGAAGAAACAAAGTACAGCTACAGCGGTAACGGTCCTCTACCTTTTTATCTATAGTGACTTCTTAAACAGAAAAATTGTGGTGTGACGATTTAGTTGATGAATTATTGGATTTTAAATGGAGAACTCACTGGGTGACAAACTTCTTAATCTATTTATTTGTACGCCAAGTGTTTATTGGATGGTGCAATGTGATAGTATTTGGCTCATGCATTGTTTATAGTATTTGTTTATTTATAATGTGTTATTGATACTATCTGTTTGTTTGTGATGTGTCATTTACATCATGAAATATCGTCCTGTGCCTTGATGGTTTTAAAGTTTAACCGAATAAAGCAAATCTTTGACTTGACAGTGGCCTGCTTGCCAGCAGCCACCAACCGGAGGCCCCCTATCCTCCCTTGGATAACATTGGGCCTCAACACTCTGCACCCGGCCGCCCTAGTGCTGCTGAGGGTGCAACAACAGTGCATCACTGACCCTGGGGGACCCCTGAGTCTAACCCCAGAACCTTAATTCCCACAGTCGATTACTTACCTGTGAACCGATAACCTGTTTTTCCTCCGTAGGATAACATTGACAATTTTCTTCCAAAAAGTTTCTAAGTGTGGAGTTTTTAAATCTAAAAAGATTCTTTAAAAATCGTACGAATAACAAAAAGGTATTTGCTTATCTGTTTGCAGGAAATGTTCCAGTGCTGAATCTAGGTATTCAGCACGGAGTTAGAAAATTAACGTAAAAAGTAACTTACCTGTAATTTACTGAAAAAGACTATTCATTTCAATGTACTGTATTTGCTAAGTATTGCAACCTACTGCACCCCCTGTAAATAAAACTAAGTACAATTTCTATTGCATTTTCAAACTGTTCTATATTCAGCAACTTATTACGAAAAGTATTTAATGCTTACCTGTGCCAGGCTTGCTTGGTTCTAAAAATATTCCGTATATTTTTTTTATACAAAAACAATTGGCCTAGAGTTCAGTTCTTGAGTGTGTGAATTCATTTGCTGACTGAGTGTGTACATCAAATGCTTAACACTGTCCTCTGATACTGCCTTACTGCTCAACCACTCTACCACAAATAGAGAGTAAGGTTCTATCTAACGTTAACCTCTACCTACCTCTGGGGTCACCTGGACTCTATACACACGATACCTATATATGTAGTATATATAGAGCCAGTTTCCTACATGCCCCCAGTGAAACACTGGTACAAAAGGAGGTAGTGATGGAATAAATAAGGCTAGATGGCCATATATGTGCCAGGATGAGGTTATAATTATGCAATGACATCAACCAAAAAGAACTGCATTTAAATATGTAAGAATTTTGAATCCCAGCAAATACATAACCTGCAAATGCACTGTATGAGGAAATGGCTTAAATGACAAGCATACAGTTTAATGGGCACACATACAAAGTCATACAGAGACCCTTTCAAGCACTTGTAGTGAAGTTGCTACTGCATATATTTGCTGATAAACCATGTAGAACTCCATAAACTATGTCTGCTTTGGCAGGGAGAATGGCTGAATGCAGAGGATAACATATGTTTGAGCTTTCAGCTCCCTGCCAGCAGATAACATTCTCTACTACTCCTTAATGAAAAGGGGTCATAAAGAGCTCTAAAAATTTCTTACCAATGACTCCCAACTTGAGATGTGCTAGTGCGGAGCTCTGAAGTGACAGGAGCTGTCAACATCAGGAAGAGTGCAGCCAACAGAGCCTAACCTCTAAGATGGCTCCAAAATCCAGATTGCTTTGATCAGAATAAGACCAGGACTAGGCTGCAGCAATGGAAGGGGAAGAATGTACCTCCAGGAACCCGAAGGCAAGGTTGGCGCGACAAGCAAACCCGCTGCCGAATAGTGATGGAGGAAGAGGGGCAACAAAGGAGATACACCAACCTTCGGTCAGAAGCAGAGGCCTGCATGGAAGTGGAGGATCATGCACGGGGAAGAGAGAAAATGTACATGGCAGACAGATCCACAACAGAAATGTCAGGATTTTATGGTTCCATATAGGTACCCCAATATAGGCTCACCTAACCTTTCACCTATATTATCAGTACCATTACACTGCATACCGGTTCTTAGTACTGACTTTTTACGTAGTTACAGTAATGTCCAGGGATGACATGGGGTTTTCTCCGAAAACCTTAGGCCTCATTCATTATGCATGAGGATTCTTGGAATAATGGCAGGACAGCAGGCCTACCATCTCCTGCATAATAACCATGTATAAGGGTCATTCCTTCCGTCATTCCAGTCTGACATGATACAGCAGGAATATCCCCAGGGGTACCACTTTGAGAATATATACATCATCTCTTGCTGATATAGTCAGAGGAGAAAAGTACTTCAACGCTGACAAACTGACGCGAGACGCGGAGGCTCCTGCACGTAAACACTCAAACTCGCAGTGGTCTGACATCCCTTGGGAGGTGTCCATCTCGAGACCAAGACGGAGTCCCACAGTCTCTGACTTCAAGTAATGGGGAGGACTTTATCCTAGAGGGGTTCTTGGCTTTACAACCACAAACATGCTAGGTACATTCAGGTAAATCTAGTTAGGGTCGCATCGTAGGAGTACGCATTTATAACCGTCATGTATTTTATATACATTCCTGAATTCATGGTTTTAGCACAATGGTAAAAATCTACCATCCTGTGACTCTGTTAGTGTTTACAATCATTTATATATGTTATTGTCTAATGGTTGTTTCAGCACATTTATTTTCTACACTAGAATGACGCTGGTTCAATAAATGCTTATTGAAAAACGTGCCCACCATTTATTTTGTATATTTCTCGGAGACAAAGTGAGCACCAGTGACTGAGCGACAAGTAGCACAGTTTCCACGAGTCTGAGCGATCAGGGTTGTCATGTTCGATAGTTGCCAATAACTATTCTCTCCTTTGTAAGAGGGGTTTCTAGTGGCACTGTGAGCTAGCTGGTATACAGGCTAACATATCCGGTAGGGGTGTCTAGAATCAGTATGACACCAAGGGAAACTCATTACAACACAACAATGGTGAAACGGTTATATTACAGAGTTAGGCCCAAGTAGCAAAGCAGCCCATTTCTTAAATTTTCCTCACAAATAACATGTTTAGCTGTGGCCTTTTGCACATGTTTGCATTCACAACCATGTTGGATTCGTTTCTGAAACTAAACTGGTTTTCACATCTACCTTCGGACAACATTATCACAACACCTTGAATATCATGAACAAGGTCTTGTTTCGCATAAGTACAAATGGCATCACTATTTTCATCCACTGGGCAACAGTGCTATCTACCTTTCCATAACATCACTAATCCAAGATAAAAAAGATGAGCATCCCGATAGATTAGCAGAGGAGGCACTTCCACTGACACCGAAGGTCTTTGCATGCTGAGAAATCACTGTGCTGCGGTCCGATATCTCTTGAGGGGTTTCCAGTTCGTGACTAAAACGGTGTCCTTCTTTCTATCCCAACGGGTAAGGGGGTTGGATCATCCCTTGGGGTGGAATTATGGCTCTACACCGAAACACACTCTAGGTACACTTAGGCTAGGGTTCGCAAAGTAGGGGTACGCTCTATTACTGCCTTGTTTTATATACCTGCATATATACATTGTTTTAGCGCCATGGGAGAACTAGATCTACTATTTACGCTTTTGGTGCTAGTAATCACTGCTTTTGCCTATTAATCATGGGAGCACAAGTATTTTATGCAAGAATAATTTTGATTCAATAAATATTACTGAGAACGTCTCCCTGTGTATTCTCTGGATATTTCTCCGAGAATAAGTGAGCACAAGTAACTGATCGAAAAGGTTTTTACTATTTCCATCATCCCTGAGGGGACAGGGTTGTCATGTTCAGTGGTTGCCAGAAAACCATTTACTCCCTGGTAGGTTAGGGGAGCTTACGGTTGCACTGTAAACTAGCTGGTCTAAAGGCCAACATTTCCGGGGGGCGGGGGGCCCGGGGGGGTTGTCCGGAATTAGTCAAGACACCAAGCCCTTAGTTTATGTTGTTCAAACAATGCGCCGATCCTACAGATTGGTAGGAATTACACGACAAAACCCATGCCTGGTAAGGGTGGCCTAAATCAGGCAAGCCAGATAATGAATGAACGAAAGAGGAACTACAAACTAAGTTATACAAGATAATGGAGGCTATTTCAACCTCTATGGAAATGCTGGAGACTAAGATTGACGAAATGATGGTTGATCTAAAAATATTTCAAGATGACCAATGCAAGTTAGCAGATAGGGCGAAACATGCAGAGGAAGCCTTGACAAAGATGCAATCTGCAACGGACAGCCTTTGGCAATAGGTCACAGAACTCAATAAGAGAGTCTAATTTCTCAATTACAAAGAGGAAGATGCAGAAGGCAGGAGTACACCCAATAACATACAGGTGGTGGGCCTTCTGGAGGGCATCGAAGGAGCAGGCATGGTTGCTTACTTAGAGCACTGGCTCTTAATAGGAATGGCCCAACTCAACCTTTCAATGTTCTTTGCCATGGAGAAACGATCATAGGGTCCCAGCCAGGAATTCAACTACTGGCAAGGAGGGTGGTAGGCGTTTCCGAGGCCTGTGGCAGCCTGCCTACGGCATCATAGGGATCGTGATGTGCAATTGCAGAGGGAAGGACTGCTGGACCATACAAAGCGGAGAACAGCACAGTGTTGTTTTTCCCGGACTACACAGAGACCGTCCAATACAATAAAGTGTCATTCATTGCAATTAAGAGAACCATGAGGGAGGTGGGAATACAATAAATGTTTTTTTTTTTAGCAAAGTTACAGGTAATGTGGACGACAAAACTTTGCTGTTAAGCCAGTCCTTTGCATCCTTGGGTCATCAAAAAACATTCTGCAGGAAAAGACGGTAATCTTGAAATGAAACCAGAATCACAGAAAAAAAAGAAGACACAAACGATTGACCAGCAGAGACTTTAAGTGCCCAATGAGATTCTGCAAAGCAAAGGAAACGTTAGCAGCAGTGGAAGAAGCAGCTGCTTTTGAGAAAAAATAGGGGACGGTACCCAAGATTTGGCAGGACACTGAGCCGAATGAACACAAGCTCAGAGTGCCCTTAGATGAACAACCTAAAGCTCCCCATCTTACTACTTGGACGGTGGATGACTTATGAAAAGAAAGCATAGTGACTTGGGAGTCAAGAATAAGTACCTATAAACAATGTGAATGTAGAGGTGAGAATGTTTGGATGACTGGAGGGTATATGATTTGGAGATGATAAAATTTGACCCCTGTGGATAAACATCAGGCATAAATGCAGTATGCTGAAAACATAGGAGTGAGCTGGCTGGGAGCTGCAAGGTCATATTTCCCTCCCCAAAATACCCTTGGTTTGGGAATGGATGGGACAGGTTCTACATTAGTTTTTCAAGTTATATGACTTGAGAGCAGGGTGGTTGCTTCTTCGCTCTGTGGGAGGGGAGATAGAAATGAGTTTTTATGGTTGGTTTAACTAGGAAAGTGTTAATACAAAAAGGCTCTATGGAATAAGGTTTGAATTGAAGCAACGTACTTGGTGAGGTGTGTCAAGAGTATCACACTAGATACAGGTGGGGTGTGTGAGAGGAGTTTGGATGAGAGAGTAAAATGACAACTATGCCATGCAAATACATGTTTATCATCTGGAATGTAAGCAGGATTGGGGTGCTCTCCAAACAGTATAACATATTTACATTTTTGAAGCCTAGAAGGATTCAGGTGGCGTTTCTTCAGAAGATACACCTGACCAAACAAGAGGTGTTAATGCATCAGTGGAAATGAAGAGGGCTGGTGTACACCACAAAGTATTCATACTATACAAGAGGAGATCTGATCTTTGTTATACGGCGTACCAAGTGTGGCCACGGATATTCAAACAGAGATTATTCCCTGGTTAGAGGGACTCTGGATGATGTTGAGATAATGTTTGGTAGTATTTACGCTCCCTCAAATCTAGAGCAGTTGGCATTTTTCATTAACTGTCTTTAGGGTTGAGAAGATACCTACATTGTCCACTGATAATAGGAGGCAACATTAATTGTGTTAGTTGTGGTGCTGAATAGGCCCACTTCTCATATGCTTGGCTAGCAACCCATTAAAATCTCCCAGGGATTTGCAAACTGGCTGGTGGTTAATGGAGATTAAAACATGGGAAGAACAAAGAATTCTCCTACTACTAACCAATGCATGATGCACACGTACGGTTGGATAGAAATTTGTTTGGGGGTGGTGTGGAGTATACCTTCAGGTAACCCACACAGAGTATCTTGTTCAAAATATTTCTCACTATAATCCGAGGTTAATGAGTTTATTGATAGGGCAGCCGAGGAACGCCATTCCAACATGGAAACTCCAAGGGAGGTCACTGGATGCTAGTTAGTTGCAATCATCCCTACATTATACTATTAGAGAAGTTTTGCACTTAATCAAGAAACAGCGTACACATCTTTTATATAGTGGGAAGCCTTTAAAACAGTGGTTCGAAGGCACTGCATTGGGCAAACGGTGGGAATTAAAGACACACCTGAACAGCAGGTACACAGATATGATAAATGTATTGATGAGCTGGAACCTTTTCTAACACTCAACATCGGTGAACAACCCAGCCAAGCGCAAACAACTAGAAGGGGAAAAACATGCTATCACAGAAGAAAAAGATTCAGATGCTATATTTATAAGGAATATATGGCAAGGTAATATGATGAAGAAAGCAAAGCTTGAAGGCCACTAGCATGCCTCAAACAACCCGAAATAAGAGGGGCACACAGAGACAATCAGTCTTATCAGTTCTTTCTAGAGCTTTGCAAATGTATAGCCAAATATATGTGCACACACTCATTGTGCCATGGCTCTTAGGGCCCTTGTGTAATGAAAATGTGCACTATATAACAAGTGACCTTCCAGGTTCACAGGATAGCGACATTTGGGAACAGATGAAATAAATTACTAGATTTCTCATAACTCTGAGCTCTCACAACAAAGACTGCAAACCTGGCATTTTTTCAATTAAAGTAAGTTTTGCAGAAATCTCACTTTATAAGTGCAGCTCTGAACTTCCACTATATCAAACACTACATAGGGTCATTGATGGGGTACAGTTTGTTCACAAATGGGAATGTATTCATCATTTGGATTTTAATGCCCACTCTTCACCTGCAAAAGCAACTCCTGTACAAGGAAAATATAAATGCACAAAACAAAGGGATTGCAGCACAAGATAAAAGATCAGACCTTCTGGATCTGCTAAAGCTTTAACTGAAAGTATATGGTACACAAGACACATCGATATTGGAAAAAAGTGAGAGAAAAGAATGTGCGGCCAGAATCATCAAGTGGAGAAGTGCGGCTCACCGGTTAGAGGCGGCAGAAGCAGAGGTCGGCCCGGGACCAGGGTTCAACTCCCGCCGCGGCAGGGTACGGAACCAATGTCAGCGGGCTCGATAAATCTCGCCTTGGTGCCTCTCTAACCATGGGTCCCACGCTGCAACTCTGGGCAATAGCTTGCTTAATCTCCACAATGGCCCCCTCGCTGCCGGGGATGCCTGTCTTCACCCTTGGGGATGCCCAATAGGGACCATCTCACAAGGAAAGCCAGGACGGGTTCCCCAGCGGTACACAGCGCCAAGAAACCACAAGGGTGAACGTGCGCTCTACAAATTCATACTAACATAACATAACATAACTGACAAATTACTTATTTTTTTAGCTTGCAGTGCTTACTTGAAACTCAACAAAGTAATTTCGAACAATACTGATGGTCTAAAGGGAAAGGAGGCATTAAGTATATGGTGCCCTGTAAATGAATCCTCGTGACAAACTATGTAGGGTAAGAAATTCAATATTTTCAATTTGCAAGCGCCACTCAGTGTTCAAATACTCGTCCTCTCTTAGGTCATACCTGCTAACAAGAAGAAGGTCAAGCACGCTTCTTGGATTGATTGCTGGGCTTAGGTCTCCACATCATCTTCTCCAATGAATAATCTCCCTCCTCACATGGGTTCACCTGGAGGCAAAATACAATGTTATACTTGAGTACGGATAGTGCCCTTCCCTGAATTCAGATCGTTAATATCCAGTAACAATTAACTTGTTTACTTACTGAGTACTCGAAATAGAAATGATTTTGAGCAACATGCATTTCTGTAGATTTATTACAGAGGCAACGTGTTTGTGCATGTCAATCTCCAACAACTCCTCTAAGAAGCACGATAATATTATTTCCACTACGTAGATTGTCAACCACAAACCCTAGTGTGATAAATTTTGGGTTCATATTTTGTTTGATAAACGTTTTTTTCTCATTCAAGACAATAATGCAAAAACTATGAAATATCAGGTTTATTTTTAAATAGTCACAATCCACTAATTTACAAATGTATAATTTGTTGCGAATGGTCTGCTTCTGTGCAACAGGGTAAAAGCATTGAAGCATTCTCAGTCTCCTCAGTTTGATGTTGCATCAACATTGTATTCGTATAGGAGAGTTGGATTTGTACAGCGCAGAAAGCAGAGACCTTCAAACTGCAGGGGGAGGGGCACAGAAATTTGTTCAGGAAGCTAAAATGGGGCAGGGGGTAGGGCAAGAATGAAAGACTACTGCAAATAATGGAGTTTCCTGCACCACTTCACAAGAATCTCCCACAAGCAAAACCATTTTCCTAATATACTGGTCAAAATAGGATTTCACCTAGGATATCTACTAATCAAAAAGTTTTAAAAGTTGAATATATCAGAAAATTGATAGGTAAATCAAACCTGGTTAAAATTAATTGAACAATAAATGTCCATCGTCAGCCAAAGTGCCATAAATCTTTTAGTTCGTACGCTTGCAGATTTCTTTTTTTTAAAAATTTCACATACTGAACTTACTATAAGACACAATGCAATTTTTTTTACTTGTCTTCCAAAATGCCTGTCCCCATCAATCTCGTTTCAAATGTTCGGCTTGTTTGCAATGCTTTACACTCCACAGACTTACTGCACAATGTTTTAAGTTTCTACTGAATATCCATCCACGTTTGTCTACATTTCATGTAGTAAATGGTTTCAACCATCTCACACCATTTTACATGATAAGAGAAAACACTGTGCCGATAAGTGAGGAGGAGATGCAATAAACTTCAATCATTTAGCTAAAAAAAAAAGATCTCCCAAGGAAGAAAAATAATTACTACAACTTACTGCTACCTACATTTGTCAGCACTTTTTAAGTTTGAGTTTTCAGGAAGGTGAAAGACAATTTTGAAAATGTTAATGAGCTATCACCCAGAATCCCGTGGAGACTCAAAGGACCTCCCTCTATGCCTACTGCTTTTAACGCTATAGAAGGACGCACACAGACAAGGGTGACCTTGCTGAGCCCTTTCATACTCTTAATCCACTTTTCTTGATTTGGTTAGATTACACATTTAGTATTTTCATTTATATTTGTTTTATTGCTTTGGGGCGTTTTGTTGCATTTCAATGATTTGGAATATATCTGCTAACATTTATTGTTGCGGTTACAGTGCTGCTATATGCAATTATTCATAGATTGATTTTATTCACAGAAATCTGTATGATGTATTTTGGTTACTTATTCTACTTTCGTTCTTTGTATTACATTTACTCATACCTATTTTTAAAAAATCAGTGTCATGAAACATGGAGTGCTTCACTTCACAACAGCTCTCCTCTGACCCTGATCCACCGGCCCGACATCTTCCTGGGGCCTAATCCCATCCTCACTTCTATTATCAACACAAAGAGTAATGCTTGTGATGAGAACTTTTTACACTGGACATGGCGAGGTGGTGTCTTCATCTCAATCACTTTTGACTAAGAACATTGGCAATTGGTGCCAGAACGTACAGGCTCTTTGTTCCAACATCAAATTGGAGGCATTTGTTTTTCAATTTTACTCCCACATTGAAAAAAAGCACAACATTTGCCAAATAAGAAAGGGTTTGCTGAAATGAGTGCTCCTTGAAAACAATGACAATTTACTTAACTGCATGTCACCTACCCTTTGATTTGATGAAGGGCTTTAAATTTATCTTGTGGTCCAAAATATGTAGACGATTGAATATGCAGCACAGCTAGGTCTTAAAACTGTGGTGAAGAATGTTACCTTTTGCCTAAGCCATAGATTGTTAAATAAAAAAATGTAACCGTGATCATGCACTTTTTGAGTGCCATACTTGTTTGTGCTGTTCCTTTGCAAAATGGTTTCACAATGATCCATATTCCATCTTATAAACCTGATTTATACACATTTTATTACAATAATAAGTTAGGAGGAATAATGCCAATAAGTTAACAATTTAAACAGCATTACTGTAGAATACAATTCAGTTGCTATAAAAGACATATAGAAGTTAGGCACCAAGTACAGGACTATTGCTGTCCCTCTGGGGCATATACCATAATGGGTTGAATATCTGGTTTTATGGACTTACCAGAATGCTTTATACTATCACCTTTGTTTTTCCTGCACAGCTAGGTAAGTGGCGACTCTTTTATGCAAATATTTCTGAGCTACAGCTTCTTACCGCCAAATCTGCCCTACACAACACACAGATCAACAGGGATGAGGAAAAGCTTATTAAAGTGTTGTATGGCGATTAATCTCAACCTGGTGTCATGACGTTATTTTTGCTTGAGAGACAGGCTGAGTCACTACTGACCAGGGGTTTGGTCTTATAGGTGGAAACCACACTGATGTCTGCTTCAAATCCTGGTGTTGCTTGCAGTCTCAAATTCCTGCAGCATGCAGCCAGTCGAACTTCAGATGAGACTGATTCGATTGTATCTACCTCAATCAGCCTTCTCCAGGCATCATTCATGAGTGGTAGTGACTGAGGTTGGACTACCATGCTATCTTCACATCACACCCAATGGTGATTTCCTCATTTCCACTCCCCATACTGTAATCTCATATCTCTAACAGCAGGTTTACTCTAATATTTCAACAATCCAAAACACTCCTACCAATGTCGCATACCCCTAAAGCTTGTTACAAAAGTTTATATACATCAAGCAAATGAAAGATTGTCAAAGTGCACAGTCTTCAGGTGGAGCTTCTCCAACCTGAAGTTAGAAGACAGCTTAAAAATCGTTTTGCTGGAAAGTGAATACCTCACCAATTCCTCACTTCACATGGGAGAGAGAGAGAAAGTATGCAGCTGTCTGAAAAACGCAGTTGTAACAGAACCACAAAAGAAAAGAATAGTCAACCCCAGAGGTCATACGCATTTATCAACATCAAATCTCCATATTAGGCAACTTCAAATATAAGCAAGAACCAAACAAGAAACACCCAGGGAATCAATCAGGATTTCTACATACCATACCTAGAACATAAACTGCTGTTGTGAATGTCTGTGGCCATGTCTTCGCTCTCAATGAAGATCACTAGATAGGCTTAATTATTCTTGCTGTTCAGCAGCATACAGTGCTTAGACACATTGGAAGTGCAGAAAAAAGGGCACAAGGCAAATTTTAAAAAGTTACAATTATTATATGACCAAAATATCATGGGACCCTAACCACTCAATAAAGAATTAAAAAAGTAAGTCCAGCCTGAGACAGGATTGAAAGCAGTGCTCAGTAATCAAAGGCAAGGAATATTAAAATAATCATTCAAATCCATGAAGTATAGAGACACGTTAGGCATACACCAGGGTCACCCTGATCACCCTTATATTCCAAGATATACCCAAGACTTTCAACTCTGTAATTTAAGCACACCGGCCACTTTTAGATGAACACAGAAAACATGCAAATTCACTTCCATCTGTGTGGCAATGCTAGGAGTCAAACTTCCTTCAACCACTGTTAATACTGGATGAAGGAGAAATTTCTAGGCCTTGAATGGTACCAAAACAGATAGTCTAATGCAGGAAGGATGCAAAGAGTAAAAAGAAATCCCCTCCCAATGGCGATCATCATTATGAAAATTCCCGTACCAATGCCAGAAATCTGTGTGTAATCCTTAAATCACTCCTCGGGAAAATAAAGAAGTTAAAAGACCAACTTTCAATAAGCCCTGCTGTGGATGGTCCCTCCACCGTGAATGCAGTGGCACAAAGCCTTAGCCATGGTACTAATGGACTACTGCAAGATAGCCCATACGTGCCTAATAAAAATGTCAGGTTGATCATACATTGTAAAGATTGCCCTCAAACAGAAGAGACACAGCCATAATACACCTGTTTTGAAAGTACCCAAATTGTTCCTGGTAAAATTCAAGACAATGGAACTTAACAGTGGGTCCAGATACATGGTAAATTGTGCAAACATTGCACAGCAATGAGGCATCTCTGGTTTGTAAACACACCCCGGCTACCCAAAGAAATGCAAATAACAAAACTGCAGGGTAGAACCGTAGGAGTACAACTGTACCTGCTGCATTCCTCCATTATCAATATCATGAGTATAACTCCCCCCAAACCCCAGATCAACAATAGTCCCAAAAATAACAGTGACCCAATTTTTGCAAACAAAGCCCAATCTGGCTATATTAGGAGTGCATCCTGCTTAAACAAAAACTGACAAATCGAACAGATCTCTCGTCTGGGACCTATTATGGTCTTTGACAATGCCTTTTGGCGATGCTCCACCGGGTTTGGTTTCTTCCACAACATTAAAAAAAAACGTGAGAGGACGAGACTACTATTGATTGTAACATTTTCTTGGTGCATACATGTGTGGACACAACTTGGACCGGTATATAAAAAAAAAATGAAGATTTAAAATGTTTTAATAAAAAGGCTGTAGAGTGGGGGTAACGAAAGTGGGTTTGGGGAGAGGAAGGGAAAAGCACAGCGCTGAAAGCATCACTGGACGGGGGGGTGGGACACAGCATGGGGATGGTGGGGAGAAGAACACAGGGATAGAGAAGCAAAACAGTGACAGCAACACAGAGTGGGGAAGAAGCATGCAAGAGCGAGAATAACAAGGAGCGTAACTGGAGCAAAGGGAGGAGTATGACATAGAAATAGGGAAAGGGGGGATGCCGATTTGAGAGAGGACGCAGGGGAAACACCTGCACTCTCATAGAATACTTAACCAAAAAGAAATGAAATTTCCTTAAAAATATAATGTGGAAGGACAGAAGCCAGCTAATCAGAAATAGTAAAGAAGCTATGAAAAGGGGAGCGACAAACAAAAGATGGACAGGCTATGACGAGGAAAGCCGAAGAATAAGAAGCAAGCAAATGAAAGCAATAATGAGGTCAACCAATGGTAGGCAACGGGCAGGATGTAAATACCTGCAATTTCTTGGTAATCCCGCAACAAGACATCGTGCACTGTCTGGTAGGCTTGACTTAAAAAAACTAGCACCATCCAATACCCTATGTCGACCTCTAGATGATCTATGTTAGTATGCACTAGGTTTCTACAGCACATCGAAAAGTTCTTAAGTTGACATGTGGGACTGCAGGGGAAAACAAATACAGTTGATTTTTATTTTATTTTTAGACTTTTACATACGGTTTGTACTACCTCTGTCTTGCTTCTGTGTTGGATTCTTTGTTCCTGCTCAACTGCAGCTTTCGTCCAGCCCCAACGTAACTCCAAGCATGCCAGAGCTCTGCTTCAGTTACACCGAAACCTCAACGCTAAAGCCAGAGGTTAGAGGACAGAGTCACGTGATAGTCGTACACAGCAGCCACTGAAGCAGAGCAGTTCTCTAGGTGGCTGTGAGTGTTTGTCCCCCCCCCCCCAGGGTCTCTATAGACTCCCCTCCCCCAGTCTGGCCTGGTCCCCAGTTCCCACAGCTCAGAACCCAGGAACGCTAACACCTCATCCCACATGCCAGAGATTGCAACGCCAACAAATGCCAGTCACTATCAGCTGCCGAGGTCACTGTGCGTGAGATACAGTGTGCGAGATGCACAGAAGGGCTGGGACCTCACTTTCACTTTTTTAGGGCTCGCCTGCTGATGCGCTTCTGCGCATCGCTGGCGAAGCTCTATTATGGTTTATCCAGTGTTAAACCACCACTGGCGATCCCACTGGCGATTTCTTGAAGTGCATGTGCTTTTTAGGTCATTGCGCAAGCGCAAGCCCTAAAAAGCGCGTGAACAATGCCACCAGCCGCCTGCCTGCCTGCCTCGCATTAACACATCAAAGGCAGCCCTACCAGCGCATTTCTCACCCCCTAATTATTCACGGCCGGCCGGCCGGCCGGACTTTCAGTTTCGTCTCCTTGTTTAACTTGTTCCCTTCTTGCCTCTCCCCCGCCCCTCCTCCCCCACCACAGCAATGCCGAGGGCTGGTGTCACTTTCAGCAAGGCGCACGGAAGACTTGCCTGCTTTGCCAACGCTTGTCTCTGATTTTGTATCACTCTCCGTATTTGCACCTTTTATTATCATGTCTATGTAGCTGGAATCTGCCCAGTAATTTGGGGTAAGGGTGAAGGTGTTAAAAATTCGACTCTTGTAGGTGGAAATGTTCCTGTTCGAATTAGTGCCGCACATTCTTTTCCCGTTGTGCAAACAGGTTTTCCTGTGTGTTTGAGGTTTTATGCTTTGTTAAAAAAAATACTTCTAATCCTTGTAATAATTGTAGGCAAACTGTAGAACAGCTTTTACAGGTGTTTTGTGTACACTTCTCCCCGTTCCAGTTTCTATTCTTTTAAGGCTTCTTTCGATTGGCTTTGTTTTCCTATCTAGCTGGCACAAGTGTATGAGCACGGAAATCGAAGATATTTTGTAATATAGGTCCCGTTTTTGGAAAAAATCATCTTGTTATTTTTTTTGGTGATTAGTTAAATTAACATGGAGAATGCCCCCTTTGTAGATCAGCCCGCCTGCTGGTGAGCAGTAGCTTGGCTAACAGGACCCTCGCATCTCCATGGATACCACCAAAGTTTTCTGTATGCTCCACTTTGAAGAAACGTTACTTCTACATTTTAGCTGCATCGGATACAGGGGTATGATTTTTCTGGGTTCACAGACAATCTGTAGTTTCTTCTTTCCGCTCACAGGGGCGGTGGTGGTGGGTGTAACGATGTGTCAGAGATCGTTTAAAGCAGACTAAGGTACTGTGTCATGAACAGACTAATCACTGTCAGGCGTTTTAACGGTTGCTGTTCACCGGAAACAAGGGCATTTTCTATGACCAATGAGCGGATTATTTAACGATTACTCCACGGCCCTGGTTTACTCCTAGAACAAACAATACTATTTCATAGCTCTCACAACTGTAAGCTTTTTCATTTACTTCAGAAATGTGCTCAAACAAACGTAAACCCATTAGATCATGTGCATGTCACATTATGTGGGAAAGTGCTTAGACAAAGTGACGAACTGTGAATCAACACAGATTTATAGAAGTCTTAGGCTGCATTTAGATTTGTGGCAGCCTTGCCTCGTTCTGTGAATCCCTATCGCTCCTTGACAACAACATCTCTTCAATTTCTCCACCAGTCACATTACCTGGCGGCCATCGTGCAGATTCCCAAGCCCCCCTACTGCCAAAGATCTTTCTAGGTAATAGTAAATGCTGAGAACAAATGCTTCCATTCGCTCTTCCTCTAGCTTATCGCGCCTTGATATCGAGGGAAGCACAATTCCCAATGATTTGGATAAACTTGCAATTAGCAGAAAACCAATGGTGCTTTATATACAAAAAGAGCAGCCTTGAAAAACCTAGTGTGCCCCCGTCACAATAAAAACACTGAACATAATCTTCACAAACGTTATTTACAAAAGTTTAAGCTATTGCCATTTCAAATTAAATAAATTATTTAAGTATTAATTATTTAAAAAAATTAAAAGCCATTGTTATTTGTAATATCAATACATCTAAGTCACGTAAATACAAAACATGTTGCATTACAAATGCTATAGGTGGCACATTTGCGAAAGTTATAACTATTGGCATTGTAAATGACAGCTATTAATTTAGCTATTTTAAAAAATAACACTTAAATTAAAAAAAATTCATTTATAAGACCAATAGCTCAAACTTTCCTATTGCGAGCCCTATTGCATTTCCAATGCTTGTTTTTTATAGTTCAGGATACCTTCCCTCCTGCTGCCCACTACAGCCTTCAACAGAGTCCTAAACCTGCCCTGCTGTCTGGGCAATGACAGCCACCAGATCCAAAACACAATTTGCTAAAATAAAACCAAATGAAAGGAACCAACACCGTTCAGCTATGATGAAGCTGATGAATGAGTTTGGAGAGTTATGGTAAAGTGGTCCCGGCACATGATCAAATAGTCATGGAAATGACACCCAAGAGTAAGATGTATAGAGAACACCCTGAAATGGCCCCACCTGAATCAGGTTAAACACAACATATTTTTGACTTGGATAGAACCCAGTACATGGCAAAGTTAGCATCATGAATTGAATCCACACCTGCCTAAAATGGAAACTTTCAGCGCCAATGCCAGTATAACATAAGATTTGGGAAATGGATGGCTGGCTGCATCTAAGTAGAGCTGCCGTCATGCTCTGTGGATGAGCTCACTTCCGGAGGAGAAGCAGCAGTGGTTAGCAGATTTGGCTGGTGGCATTCGAAGCATTCGGAGCCACCAATGGAAATGGCAAATTAGAGCAAGGGCGTGAACGCAAGTACAGCATCTTGATCAACAGGGTTGGAGAGACGCTGGCCGTGCGTATTGACGAAAAGGACGAGGCGGAGGCGGTCTGCGCTGTATAACCTCACCTGTTGCGGCTCCCTAAGGCTACAGACCGTTACCTTTGTGTGGTTGAGGGAAAATTCTGCTGCCTTCCATTTAGCGCTATAGAATCTCAACCATTTGGGGAGGACATCGGAGATTAGAGGCTTCATGCGCCATCCAGCCCTTCAGGAAAGTTAAATGTTAAATGGCGTATACTTGTAAAGCACACAGCTGCCCTAGCAAAGGGGCGTCCCGGCGCTGTATATCGCTGGGGAACCCATCCTGGCTTTCCCTGCGAGATGGTCCCTCCTGGGCATCTCCAAGGTGAAGACAAGCATCCCCGGCGCTGATGGGGCCGTTAGTAGAGATTAGTACTGAGAGGGAAGGGGTCCCAGTGAAAATTGACTAATTACCACAAATTAAAAAATAATAATAGTAATACACTTAATGAATCTACAATGTTTTATTCACAATGTAGATATAACCAGGATATAGTATCCAACAATACTCATTTCAAAAAGGTTGAATAGTGCCCCTGGGAGTAAGGGAGAATTGATAAAGTGAGGATGGTGCAGGTAGGGAATAGTGACAATAAAATCAGGCAGTAATCTGACACATTTATAAGTCAATTGAAATGTACAGACGATCATGAATCCAAATGTATCACTTGAAACACCACATGCCCCACGTAGTACTTTAATGTAACAATTTCAAATGCGGGGCTGGAAAATAGAGGACAGTTGTCAAAGTTTCGACCCACAGATAGTGCAGGAATTAGTGGAACCCTTGCGTAGGGGTCTTCATCAGGGCAGGATGGGCACTAGCAACCTATTAATATCAAGGATTGGTTACAGGTTACTAAACCCAACCAGATCATACCATAGTTAAATTAATTAGAATAGCACACAATTAGGGAGAGCATACCTATTGACTCGGTGCTCATCATCATTTATCATTGTAGATAATCCATTAGAACCTCAGTGTGAAGAACATGAATTCCTGAGGGGGTTAAACACACAATTTCATGTATATTAAAATTAATGTGCTGAAAATGGAAAATAAGTCACATTGACAGCATGGACTATTTATGGACAAGCAGAAAGTTGAAAGACTTACATCTTGATTAATACCACTAGCGCTATGGCAGGATTCGAAAACAGGCCCGTGGACGCTGGGCACTGGGGATCCGAAGATTTTTCTGCAGGCATAAGGGAACTTAATTTATTATCACAAAAGGGACTGAGACAGGTATCTGTAATGAGAAGCGCCCGCAGAAGCTTACCCGAGATTTAGGTTTTCGTTACGGTCGTCCCCACGTAGTAAGCAGGTGCTGGGAGCAAATCGGGAGTCACCCGCTGAGGAGAATTGGAGCAATAGGATGATTATTGTTATGCTCGTATTTGGATTGTCAGAGATTGACTGAGAGGCAAAGAGGAAAACGCCGAAGCGTCGGGGCGCTTACCGAGGTGTGAGTTAAACCGGCGTCTTCACGGCAGGTTCAGTAATGGCGAGCTGGCTTCCTATTTGGTTGGTAATCAAGGGAACAAAGTCACGTGACCCTCGAGTCTCGAATAGAAACTGTAAAAGGACTCGGCGCGGTCCAACCATACTGGGTGTTGTTATTACGGCCATAGAGGAATCGGATCATAGTGTATTAATTAATGATCGCGATGATAAGAAAGGATTCAGTACATTGTTGGTTAAGGACTGGTCAAGTATTAAAAAGAGGGGGTTAGTTATCCCCATTGGGGAATTATTGATCAGATTGTAATAGCGGCCATAGAGGAACCGGATCATAATGTTCCAATTCGCGATCGCGATGATAAGGACATTTTAGTACATTCTTAGTTAAGGACTGGTCAAGTATTACAGAGAGGGGATTATTTAACCCCCAGTGAGGATCACATATTCAGAATCTAGATATGGATGAATGTGTCAAAAAAGGGGAGTTGATCATGCCCAAAAGTTAAAAGACGAATTATGAATGGACGTATCCCCAATAGACTAATACATTTATAGTTTATAGATTCATTACAGTCACATAGCCGAAAGAGCATGACATGGGGAAAATATACATGTATGAGATGGCGTACCTATCATAAGATGGTAAGGCCGTATTGTAGTGCCAAAGGTCTTAAAAAAGCCTACATCAATACATTAATTACAATGCTATTGTCTATCGTGCCTGAGCATAGATACATATGAACAACAGTGTCTAATCCCAGGTGTACCTGTCCCATGACGGTAAAGACCCATGAATGTTAAGGTAGTACTTGGAGAAAGTGTTACGGCAGAGTGGCTAACTGAGAAAATGAACTGTCATGTTCATTGAGACCTGATTGTATCGAGTTAAAGAAGAACATCCACTTAAGTTCGCGGGTATTCAGGATATTTGCAATGTTCCCTCCGCGGGGTCCTAACATTGCTTTTTCAAGTATCACCTACTGGAGACTGTCAGGTGAATGAGAAGCCAATCTGAAATGGTCAACAAGGGGTGCGCCTTGTACCTCACATCTGCTCCTACTCATGTGTTGTAGGATTAGCATTTTGGCCCTCTGTTGTGTTTGGCCAATGTAAATTAAGTTGCACGGGCAGACTATTGCATAAATTATGTTTGAGGTGTTGCAATTGCTGAGCGATTTTAGCTGGACCTTCCGTTGGTTGTGTTGGAATTCCTTAGTTTGAATCGTGGTATCACAGGCCTTGCAGTGGCCGCACTTGAAATGACCAATTACTGGTGGGAGATTCCATAATGATGTTATGGTAGGTTCGTCAGGGGTTGGTAGAAGAGAGCGTACCACATAGTCTTTCACCCTTTTCGCTTTTTGAAATCGTGTAATGGAGTACCTGTATGGTTAATATCATCTGAGATGAGTTTCCAATGATGATTTATGATGCGCTTGATTTTGTTACTCTTAGTAGAGAAAGTGGTGACACACACTATTCTGTCTTGTTCCTGGGTGACGTGGTCTTTTTGAGCCAGCAATTGTTCCAGAGGGTAGAACCAGGCTCATTTGCATGCTTTGGTAACTAGTCGTCTTGGATATCCACGCTGTTGAAGACAATTTGACAGGTCATCAGATTGTTGACTGTGACCGTCCTGTCCTGCACACGAGCGGTCACTCCCCTCGCCTCCTCCTCTCCCGATACTTGTGGTATTGTAGCGCTTGACTGTGCATTTGCAATTTATATCGTAGCGCTTGACTCCACAATCGTTATTTATATCGTAGCGCTTGACTCCACATTCGTAATTTGTATCGCTAGCGCGCACTTCTAGGCATTATCTTTGGCTGTGTAATTTGTATTGTTTTTGCATATTTTCATAGCGCTTTGACTCTGCGCTTCAATCCGCTTCCACTGCTGCATTATCCTAACTATATTTCGCCCTCTTAGCGCCCCTTTGCTCCCACTGCCTGTGCCCCAATCAGCGTTTGTTGTTGTTGCTGCCATTTTGTTTGTTGTCCTTGGCCCTTCCTCCACCTCGCTCCCGCCTCCCAGCTGACCCTCCCACGCTCCGCCCCCTCCACTCTCCATTTATGACAGATGGACCTACGTGCAGCGTCCACGCGCAGCGGTCGCGCCAAAGGTAAGCCCGTCTACGCCCGTCCGCGCCTGGACCGCGCCCAGCGCCAGACCCCCTGGCCCCCGCATCACCCACCCCTCCCGCATTACATACGACGCCTCCACCCTCTTAGCACTTAACCCCGGCCGACTCCCTAACTGCGCCCAAGCAGCACCAGGACACACCCACGGACCCTTCACCTGCCACTCCTGCAAATTCACCTGCATCAAGACCCACACCAAACCCACAAACACCAAACAGAGATCCAACACCAACCACCTTAAATGCATCCTTCTCAACACCCGCTTGGTTCACAAACACGCCGTCGACCTTTGGAATCTACTCGACACCATTTCTCCGGACATCGCCTTCCTAACAGAAACCTGGATGAATGCCTCTTCAGCTCCAGACATCACCATAGCCATCCCGGACGGCTACAAGATCATCCGTAAGGACCGCACCATCCAAACAGGAGGAGTCATCGCCATCGTCCACAAGAACACCATCCGCGTCTCAACCAGCTCAGAAAACAACCTCGCTACCGCCGAACACCTTCACTTCCAGATCCACACCGACCCCAAGACCACACTCAGAGGCACCCTCCTCTACAGGCCACCAGGACCCCGTACAAAATTCAGCGAAGACATCACTGACTTCACGCCCTCCCCTCGGAAGAATACATTCTACTGGGAGACCTCAATTTCCATCTGGAAAAGATCAATGACAGTAACACTACCACCCTTCTGGACAATCTCGCCAATCTCGGACTCAAACAACTTGTTAACACCCCCACACACTATGCAGGACCTATCTTCACTTCCAGCAAGCATATCTCCTTCACTCACACCACACCCCTCCACTGGACAGACCACAGTTGCATCCACTTCATTTACAATAAGACCACGACCCACAACCACCCTCAACCAACTCTGCGAAGAAAATGGAACAAAATCACCATCGACCAGATCTCCACATCGCTTCTTCAAAAACCCCCTGCCTATTCAACGAACCCTAACCAAGCCACCATCAACCTCACACAATAGTTAACCCAAACCGCCGACAAAACTAGCACCCTTGAAAAAACATCAAATCAAGCAAGGAAGGAAGCAAGAACGCCCCCTGGTTGAACGATGACCTTAAGAAATCCAAGAAGCTCTGTAGTTCCCTTGAGAAAACTTGGAAAAAAGACCCAAACACTATCACCCAAGCCGCCTTCAAAAACGCCACCCGCAAACACCACCAACTAATCCGGACAGCCAAGAAATCAGCACTCAAAGACCGACTAGACAACAACGCCCACAACAGCAAGGAACTTTTCAACATCATCGAAGAATTCACCAACCCCAACGCCAGCTCAAACGACATCACCCCCTCTCAAGTCCTCTGCGACTCCCTCGCCTCATTCTTCCATGACAAAATCGCCAACATTCATAACAGCTTTGACAACCAACCCGTAAACCAGTCCACCCCACTCACCTTCGAACCTGTACCTCCTCCGAATAACCTTTTCGACTGGAACCCAATCCCCACAGAAGACACCATTCGCCTGATGAACTCCATCCACTCAAGATCCCCTACAGACCCATGCCCCCATCACATCTTCAACAAAGCAGACTCCATTATCGCACCCCATCTCCGAGACGTCATCAACTGCTCCCTCAACTCCGCCACATTCCCAGAAAGCTGGACACACGCCGAACTC
The DNA here is from genome assembly GCF_964263255.1 of Lissotriton vulgaris. NCBI lineage: Eukaryota > Metazoa > Chordata > Amphibia > Caudata > Salamandridae > Lissotriton > Lissotriton vulgaris. The sequence continues at coordinate 381,129,400 of NC_141685.1, forward strand.
AGCGCCCTTCTGAAGAAACTCACAGCGGACCCCACCGAACTCAAAAACTACCGCCCCATCTCGCTCCTCCCATTCCCTGCCAAAGTCATTGAGAAAGCCATCAACAAGCAGGTCGCCGCCTTCCTCGAAACCAACAAATCACTCGACTCCTCACAGTCTGGCTTCCGAGCCAAACACAGCACCGAGACCGCCCTCATCGCAGCAACAGACGACATTCGAACACTACTGGACAACGGAGACACAGTCGCCCTCACCCTCCTTGACCTCTCCGCAGCCTTCAACACAGTCTGCCATAGCACCCTGATACAACGCCTCAGAAACATCGGAATTCAAGGAAATGAATTGGACTGGATCATCTCGTTCCTCGCTGGAAGAACTCGGAGAGTCCGCCTCCCCCCTTTTAAGTCAGAGGCCACCGAAGTCATCTGCGGCGTCCCGCAAGGATCATCTCTCAGCCCCACCCTCTTCAACGTCTACATGAGCCCCCTCGCAACCATCGCACGTCAACACAACCTCAACATCATCTCCTACGCTGATGACACTCAGCTGATCCTCTCACTCACCAAAGACCCAATCACCACCAAAACCAACCTACATGAAGGGATGAAAGAAGTAGCCGAAAGGATGAAGCACAGCCGTCTGAAACTGAACTCGGACAAAATGGAAGTCCTCATCTTAGGTTCATCCCCTTCCGCCTGGGACGACTCTTGGTGGCCAATGGTCCTAGGAAAAGCCCCCATACCGACGGACCACGCACGGAACTTCGCCATCATCCTGGACTCCTCACTCTCGATGACCAGACAAGTCAACGCCGTCTCATCATCATGCTTCAACATCCTACGCATGCTCAAAAAAACATTTCGCTGGATCCCCACCGAAACAAGAAAAACAGTCACCCAAGCCGTCTGGACTACGGAAACACCCTTTACTCCGGTACCACCGCAAAACTGCAGAAAAAACTCCAACGCATCCAAAATGCTTCAGTCAGACTCATACTAGACATCCCCCGCACAGACCACATTTCTGTTCACCTGAAAGACCTTTACTGGCTCCCCGTCAACAAGAGGATAACGTTCCGTCTCCTCACCCACGCACACAAAGCCCTATACGAACTTGGACTGGATTGTCTCAACACGCGCCTTTCCTTTTACACCCCCACCCGCCAGCTGCGTTCGTCCAACCAAGCCCTCGCCGCTGTTCCGCGCATCCACAAAGCCACCATGGGGGGGAAGATCCTTCTCCTAATTAGCGGCCAAAACCTGGAATTCCCTTCCCATCCACCTCCGCCTTACTCAAAACCACCTAGCCTTCAGAAAACAGCTTAAAACCTGGATATTCGATAAGTAAACCCCCCCCCCCCCCCTTCCTCAAGCGCCTTGAGACCCTCTGGGTATGAAGTGCGCTATATAAATTCTGACTTGACTTGACTTGAATGCTCCTTGTTGGAACAGTTCCTACGAATGTGTAAAAACTGTCCAAATGGCAGATTGTCGCGTAAAGCTCTTGGGTGATGGCTACTATACTGTAGTAGCGAGTTCCTCTCTGCTGGTTTTCGATAAAGTGTTGTTAGCAAACAGCCTTGATCTTCATAAATAGTGATATCCAGAAAATTCACAGTATGGTTGTCTGACTGGATTGTGAATTGGAGAGGAGGTAACTGATGATTTAGCCATGTGTGAAATGATGTCAAATCTGTAGGGTCACCATTCCAAATTAGCAAAATATCATCGATATACCTCATCCAGAGATAGAGGTGATCTCTGAATGGGTTAGGAGTACAAAGGATGGTGTCATCCTCAAATGCGGCCATGTACAGAATAGCCACATCCGGAGCGAAGGGAGCCCCCATCGCCACACCTTGGGTCTGAAGAAAGAACTGATTTTTAAACATGAAAAGGTTTTTCGTCATCGCTATGCTGAGCAGAGCAATAATGAATTCTGTTGGTACTTCCATAGGCGCCGGTCTCTGTTGTAAGCATCTGGTTATAACTACAAGAGCTTCCTCTTCACGGAATACAGGTATATAGAGAGACTACGTCACATGTAGCAAGAATTTGATGCTGGGAGTCAAATGGTAGGTTTTCAACAATGTTGACTTATGGAGAGTGTCCCTCAGGTATGTCTGTGTTGCTTCAGCCAAGGGTTTGAGGAAGAAGTCGATGTATCTGCCCAATGGTTCGAGTATAGACCCACAGCCAGAGACGATACATGCTTTTATGGATCTTTGGAAGTGTGTAGATGGTGGCCAATCGTGGGCATTGTTGGTTCAAGTAGTCAAACTCATTTTTTGACAGGAAACCTTGATCGTAACCTGCCGTTAATTCCAGGATTTCCAAGGCAATGGCTTTTGATGGATCAGATCTTAATTGTTGATAGCTAATGCCATCCATCAGTTGTCGAGTGATCTCAGATTCATATTTAGATACATCTTGGACTACAATGGCCCCGCCTTTGTCCGCTGGTTTGATAACAACCTGGGTATTATTAGCAAGGGATTGGAGTGCTGCTTTTTCCGTTCTGCTTGTGTTGTATTTTGTGATGGTTTTCTCAAGTAAAATTTCGTTAACATCTCTCCACACCACCGCCTCATAAGCGAGGATTTTGTGCGACATAGTACATGATGGAGGGACAAAGGTAGATGGAATCCTAAGGCCTGTGTATGATGGATTGGAGTATGGATTAACAGGGGTGTGGAATTTTTGAAAAACTGTACTTGTCCAAGGGACAAAGGGATACAATAATCTTCTAGCCCTGTAAAGAAATCCACTAGTCCCACGCACTCTATAAAACCAAAAGCTATACAGACTAGCAAGGACTTATTACTAGTCAACTATAAAACCCAAAGTATACATGACCATCTCTGCCTCTTTGCCCTTGCAAACTCTCTTATTATAAAGTATTACCTTCCACACTGTTTTCTTGCTATCAGCAGTAATCATTTGCCTTTCCACTAACTTGCCATAGGGCCCATACCAATTCCACATCTTCATCATAGGGTTCATAACCCGCCTATTCTCTTTTCTCACAACAAGGGTTTCACTCACTTACTGTTAAATTACACCACTCCCTTACTACAAATATACCTTCACACTATATACATTGGAATGGATATCCCTCTCACTACCCATCCCATGACCTTCTCTCCACTCCCTCATCACAGGCTCTGTACCCCTTGCACATTTCACTACAAGTTCTCCTCCCCTCTCATAAGAAGTTTTATTCTATCTCCAGTTTCACCATAGGCTTCATCCCTTCCAAAACCCTCTCTTGTCTACTATTGCTACCTTGCCTCCACTTATCACAGGCTGCTCAGCCTTCTTTACCCCCCCCCCCCTCTGCGATCTCATCTACGCGCTCTGAGCAACCCTTTTACCTTAACCAGCTCACTTTGCTTCCTGCCTTCCATCAGCCCTGCCAACTGCCTCCACAGAAACGGAGAAAGGAGTCAAAATTGAGAAGCCTGCACAATACAGCTCTGAGAGTGGATATTTTAATAGCATAGTACCCGAATCAATGAAGGGAATGTTATGAGACTCACAGATGGCACTTAGGTAGACCTCAAGCGGACCAGGCTGGATTGAGGTGGAGAGAACAGACACCCAAGCAAGCTGTGAATTATTGGAAATATCACCAGGCAATATTCAGTGAGCTATAAACTGGCATCAATCACCTGCATGTAAACTGCAAGACATGGGTTTAGAACCTTGTTTGTTCTCAATCTGTTATTATAAGGCTGCTAAAAAGATTTTTTGAGCATTTTTAATAGACCATCCCAGGCAGTGTCATATTGTAAACCCCAACTTTCAATTTCTACCAGCCAAACAATCGTGGAATATAATCCCTACCAGTAAAGACTGTTTATGACACTACACACTTGTATGATTAATAGTCAGTGTATAATGTGTGTGAGATGTAAAGCGCTCTGACACCTTACAGTGGGATAAGTAGTGCTATGAAAGTATTAAATTAAAAAAAAGTTAGGAATTGCTATTTATTTTGCCATTCCTATAAATACTTATACGTACTTATACAGCTGAAATGTTTACAGTGCATGCATATGTGTTACATATAGGAGCTACAGAAAATAAAAAACCAGCCTCCAAATCTTAGCTTTTTTTACTTAAGTGATAACAAGCTGTGTGCCTTTGTTTCCCCCATTACTGTGGCATTTAGGTGTTAGGATCTAGATAGCTTCCACCCAGGATTATACTCGAACAGAAGGAGGGATGATGGCACTTTAAATGTTCTCTTAGTTTTGGGCTTGAGCTGGAAGAGAAGATTACTAAAACCCTGGCAGGGCAGCCTCCGTCATTCAGCCTTCTAAGGTCACTGATTATCATCTGATTAAGTAGTGGTAAAGTCTGTTTTTATAGTGCTTGAAAAGAACACGAGTGAAGTGTGAAGCACTATAATATCAACAACAAGTACTGGCTAGTAGGGGAGAACTTGTGAACGACTGAGATATAGCACTGTAGAATGTGGTGCTGAAAGTTCAGTGAATGTGGTGGGACGAAGAGACAGGCTGGGCACAAGCAAATGAAGGATTCAAAGCAGATATGTGGGCGCTAGAGAACAGCTTGAGGTGGGCATTTAGGATTATGGTGTGGCATTAAACAAAGGAGGTATTTAGAAAAAAGGACCCAAATACCTGAGGAAAGTGGGGGAGAGCGCGCAGAGCAGGTCAGACTACTAGTGTTTCGCCCGGGGAGCCTGATAATCCCCATGAGAGTCTAGGCTCGGGCTCAGGGTAAGTGAGCCACGTATGGTGAAACACACATTTTAGCAGCTGATCAGATAGGTTACTTGAACGGGAACAAAAAACAGTGAAGTTAGAAAACTGGGGAAGACAGGGATAAAGAGGAATGGGTACCTTAGGGGACACAGAGGGTGCATTAACCACCAACAGCGAGCTCCCAGTGAAGAAAGGTCAGTACTACCACCTCCATTGGGAAACATATGCCTTTAAGACAATGTAGTAAAAGAAGCATTGAGCATTTTGAAACACGCCCAATGGCCCACTCCGTTGCTTGCTGCCTGCCTCTTGGTTGGGATTTTGTTCCCACTAGTTGAGTTTTTTGTGCTTTCGGCAAGTGTCTCCTGGAAGCTCCTGCATTTCATATTTATCAACCTTGACACTGAGCCTACGCAAATGAGACGATCTATTCCCCTGGACAGTACTGCTTTCCTGTGGAAAATGGCATCACAAATGCCTTAAAATGGCAGCATGCATCTTTCTGCACAGTATGAGGAATGTCCCAGCAGTTCCTTGAATCGGGGACTTCAGAACTCTCTACAAGTGCATCAAATATTTCCTGAATTACTGGTTTTAAGGCTCTCTGGTGATAGTTCACACACAGCTAACTTCAGGGGCTTTTTAGCATTGAGAAATCTGTATATGTTTATCAAACAAGTACATCTTATATCCGTAACCCTGTATGTAATTGAGGGCGTCCAGTGGCACCACATCCTCCTTGTTCAGCTTCCTTGCCTTCAACTTCAGCTCGCAGGGCTATTCTGACTTCTAACTCTTTCGAGAATTTGCATACACAGCATTCCTGTACACTCTCAAGGAATTGTAACATACGACATGCACCTTTCCTGACCCCGCTCACGTAGGCATCTACCACTGCAGGGGAATCCACCCAGCACCACTAGTGGCATATCTTTATTGTTCAACTAAGAGCGCATGTGCAGCTACTTTTAGCACCCGGAAGCAAAACTAATATGGGAGCCAGTGTTCTAACACAGACCTCAGGGCCAGCTTTAGCATTGGTGGACCCCTGTGCGACAATGTTTGTTGGCGCCCTCGAGTGACCATCTCCACCACAGATTCCTATTCCCTCACTACCACCAGTTAACAGTGCCCCTCAAATCTCCATAACCAGTCTTTCAGATTCATTTCGTTTTATAGCGCCAATCATACCAGTGTGAGGTGTCAGAGCACTTTACATCATACACACATTTAACAGAGACAATCACGCGTGTAAATCAGTGTATAAGAAACACGTTACATAAGACAGAGGATTACAAGATGTAAGAGTCACATGTCATCCATACTTTACTGATAGGCAGATATAGTCCTTGGTCTGGAAAAGCACAAATTCAGAATTTAAAACATAACACTAATTGTTAGGGGTTTTCTTCAATAGTAATAATTAATTTCTACCCAAATGAACCTTTTTAGCTAGATCATGTTACGGAAAAGCCAGGCAAAAAAACATGTAGGTCTAATATAAACCCTGCAGTATGCATGCAGACCTTTGACAGTTAATACCTCATTGTTTTCTATTAGGATTCTAACTTAAAAAACTGCAAAATAACAAAAATATCTCTGACAATAGCAGTAACCTATTTACCTATTAATATTACATGCACTTTGCAATCTGCATGGCACACGTTTTTAGCAGCAGGCATAGTAACCCTCTGAGCTAACTTACCAGTAGTCAAACTTCCACTAGACAAAACTCCTTCTCTCTCCAGGAAGAACATTAATCACCGGAGTAATCTTGACATTTTTATTGATATCTGAAAATTGCTGGAGGGAAGGAACGAGGCAGCAGGTGGTTTTCAAGCCATAATATATTTGCAAACAGGGCGCCCTTTCGAAGTCAACGCACGGTGCATTTTTTGGCTTTTTGGCAGGGCCGGCTGGGGAGCTCAGAAAGACATGCCAAAAGTTTATTTTTGCAAATGCACTTGCAGGGTTAAATACGCGTGCAGATGCCAAGGGGAGATCATCCCGATGGGGAGATTAAAACAACGGAAGTGTGAGATCTCCTCGGATTGACAGTGAGCACAAACTTTCTCACAGCTGCAGCCAGGCTTTTAGTTACCGTAATTACCTAAAAAAAGGCGCATTCACTAAGATTTCATATTCCAATCGGATAATAGTTGGTTTGTGATTATATTAGAGGCACAAGGGTTAAAGAGAATGTCTACTTGTCCGGAGGACTAAGCAGACAATAAAACTTCTTGTCCGCAACAAGAATCCTCATGTCCAGGGCGTCGGGAGATACAAATTCCCCACCCCTGGATTAAGCAAGCTATTGCCCAGAGTTGCTGAGTGGCACCCATGGTTGAAGTAGGCACCGAGGCGAGAATTATCAAGTCCGCTGACCGTGGCCCAAGACCCTGCCGCGTCGGGAATCGAACCCTGGTCCCGGGCCGACCTCTGCTTCCGGGTCTGCCGCCTCTAACCAGTGAGCCACACCACTCCACCTGTGAGAGAAAATTTGATTGGTGAGTCCCAGTTGGGGTATTTGTTTATAAGACTTTCAGTGTTTGAGGTCATCTATATACCCCTCTATAAGGCGTCTGTCTAGGCATCTAGGCATGCAACGCCAGCTAAGACAACTACAGAAGAAGGGGCAGCAATGAAAGTTAAAAGTCCTGTATAACGGCAGATCACATAGGTTCCAGTCAGTAGAACGGGCAAAGACTTCCTTCTGTCCATTAGGGACAACTAGAAAATAGTATTTATATCAACAAGAAATGTATGAATATAATTGTTATCTTAGTTGTCTCCATAGCTGGCTATGCCAGTCCAGCTCACAGATAACAGGTTCTTTAATGCCTTCCCCAGAAAGGAGGGAGGGTGCCCATGATGGGTAGGAGACCAACTAAAGGGATGGGGGAGGTGATGGGATTACTTCCAGGTGAGGGAGAAAAAAAAGGAAATAGTAATCACAGGCCTAGCTAGGAGAATAGGAGAATCCTCCAAAATTGCAGGATCAGAATGAACGACGAGGGTAGAGGAAGATATTTAAAGAAAGTAATAAGAGGCTTTAAAGAGATACCCTGGGTTAATGGCTAAATAACTTCTTTGAATAGTCTTATGTAATATAAATGGGGGCAATAATCAAATTAAATTGAGAGCCACACTTCAATAGCTAATGGGATATCAGCCCCATGTGATACTACTACAGGAGACTGGTTTTAAAAAAAGGGATGCCTCCCCCTAAATGGCCGAAATTTATTAAACAGGCTTTGCTGGCCTCAGCCAATGCAGCAGTAAGTGAGCTTGCAATATTATTGACATGCTATTATCAAGGCGAAACCCTCCAGGCTATGAGTGACCCACTGGCGAGATAGGTAATGGAAAAGCTGAAAATTAGGGCTCAGATCTTCCACTTGGTGAGCTACTATGACCCAGTTAATGGTGACAACTTCGCCTTGGAAAAGCTGGTTGACATCTTAACTCCACTATATGGAGATATAATTATAGGAGGGGGTTTTAATTATATCCAAAGTTTTGGGTTGGATTCTTCTCATAGGAATAAGTCACAAAATAAACCTCTAACGGCATGATCAGAGGATTCGCATTAATAAATAGACCCATGGAGGGTCCAACACCCCGCAAGGAAAGAATTCGCTCACTTTACAAAAAGACATAATTCAGCATCTAGAATAGATTTCTTTTTAATTTCCCATCCGTGCTCATTAGAGAAGTCCGGGATTATCCCTAACCCCTTTCGGATCATTCGGTCCCACTAGTAGGGATTAAAACACATGCCAGCCATAGGGATCGAACAAGGTGGATGCTATAAAAAATAACCTTGTTAACTGAAGAGGGTTGGATTATAAAAATCTAAGTGTTACTTGCGGAATTTATACATAGAAATATAGACTCTGCTCCATCCTTTTCAGTATGGGAATCCTGCAAAGTTTTTTTTATTTTAAGGGAAGGAATTTCACGTAAGGAATGCATTATCAAGGAAAAAAAGAACTGGCAAGGCAATTACAACAAGATCTAGAGCAGGCAAGCCAATTACATACCACACTTCATTCAAATAGAATGGCATCCAACTTAAAGAAAGCCAGGCAAAATATCAGATATTTTTATGAACAGCAGGCAATTGTAAATAGAAATATGTGTTTACAAGAGTAGTATGAAGAAAGTGAGCAAGCAGGGAATTTTTTGAGCATACTCTAAAAGAATAATAATAAACAATGCCACTATTAGGTCGATCTATGATGGGCAGAAAGGCCAAGAAGTTTACCAGCCAGATAAAATATATGTATATATTTTTTTCAATCTTTATTTTTATCATTTCACAGAGAAAACATAAAACAACTCCCCCACCAGCGGCATCAAAAACAGCACCCATGCACATTGACAGACTCATTAAGGCACGGCCGGACGAACCGCGGTCACACTGAGTTACACAGGCTTCAACAACACTGTACAAAATATTAAATAGCAGCCAGCAATTTGTGAGCATTCAGGCCAGGACCCACTCCTCACTGCACCTCCTCCCCGGCTCCGGGAAGAACTCCGTCCTCCTACTCAGTACCCGAGTTCATCGGTGAGAATAGTTCTCCACTCGTCCCCTCTGACTCACTATGTGAGGTGCGATCCAGGACCCCAATCTCAGCAGATAGCATGCGCCATGCCAACAGATCTTCCTGCAGCTTCTCATCCCTCCTACAGCTCTGCATATATGCCTCCTCCGCTAGGGACCACTCCCACACATCACTCAACCACCTAGGAATCTCTGGGGCCCTCTAACCCATCCAAGTTATAGCCACCCGACGCCTAGCTAACACCAGCATCAAGTGCATCAATCTATAAGCCAATTTCCTCTTTCTGGGTCTAGGTACTACAGCCAACAAATAGCATAGGGGCGACAGCTAAACACGAATCCCTTTAGTGGCAGTGATATGGTCCACCGCCCTCTCCCAAAAACTCTGAACCATAGGACAATCCCAGGACAAGTGCAGGAACCCTGCTCCCCCCACCCCACATCTGGGGCAGTCACCCCCTCTATCCGGGGAGTAACGCTGCAGCAGGACCGGAGTGAGATCGGTGCGGTGCAAGAAATTAAAATGTATGAGCTTAAAACGCACTTTACATGAGACCTTCTTCGTGAGGGCTCCTATTCGCTTGCATTGGTCCTGTTCAATCGGAGCCCCCAAATCCGCCTACCAGGCCGCCCACGTCGGGGAAACCGGGGGGGGGGGGGGGGGGGGGGGGAAGAGTCTCTACGCATGGCCGCATACAACAGTGAGACAAGACGACGCCCTGTGCCACAAGACAAAATAATATCCAGAGTGTGAGTCACCGGGGAAACCTCCATAAACTGTGTCCATAATGACCTCACCACATCTCGCAAAGCCTGGTAGTGGAGGAACTGCCCTCTACCCAGGGCGAATGTCTCCATCGGTTCATAAGAGAGGAAGGTCTCGGAGGGATACAAGTCCGCCAGGGTCTCACATCCCCCCGCCCGCCAGGCCCGAAAAGACATCTGTTCCTCCAACGACACCATTGGCGCCAGGATCCAAAGCGGTAGGTCCCTATGAAAGGGCGCCGAACGGAGCATTCTCTCCAAGAAGCGGTGCCAGACGTTCGCCGTATGCCTCACGACGTACGCCAGAGTCGCACTCACCCCCCGTCCTCTCATCAACGCGATTTGAAGCCTCGGCATTGTCACTCTCCCTGCCAACAGCTGTGTCTCCCAGACGTCCATGCCTGCAAACCACCTGGCCGCCGACAGCAACTGCGCGGCATAATACAGATCAAAGCGCGGGGCCTCAAGGATTGCACCAGCGTATGCAGCTCAACCCGGCTCCGTCCGCCCGCCCAGAGCAGGGAAGTAAGGAGCGTATTTAAAGCACGAAAGACCCTAGGAGGGAGAGGGCACAACGTGTTCTGAAAGACATACAGAGTCCTAGGCAAAATCACCATTTTAGCTACTGCCAAATGGCCCATAAGAGATAGCGGGAGGGTGTTCCAGAAGGAGACTGAGCGCTGGAGGGACTGAAGCACCCTATCAATATTACAGGCCAGGTATCTCGCCTCCGTGGGCACCACCTGAATTCAGAGGTAGCGAAAAGAGTCTGTTTCCCAACGTAGCCCGAGGTCCGGCAATCCGGACTCAGGGACTGAGTCAAATCCTGACAGGGGACACACCAAAGACGTACGCCTATTGAGACGCAACCCCGACGCATCTCCAAACCTATCCAGTTGTTCGAACAACAGAGGAAATGCCTCCCTTGGGTTCCTTAGATAAAATAAGGCATCATCCGCATAGAGGGAGATAGTGTTACACGTATCTCCCACCTGAATGCCCCACTGCGACATCTCCAGACGAATCCGGACCGCAAGAGGCTCTATCGCTAGAGCAAAGAGAAGTGGTGAGAGGGGACACCCCTGTCGTGTACCGCGCCCCAAGCGCCACTCCTCCGAGCGCGCCGTCCCCAGCCGCACTCGTGCACTGGGGGAAGTATATAATATACGGATCCAACGACAAAGGTTCGGCCCAGGCCCATCACCCGAAGAACCTCCTGCAGGCAAGCCCAATCCACGGTATCGAACGCCTTAGCCAGATCGACTGATACAAGCGCCATCTGCTCCTCCGACCCCCGGGCCTCGTGCATGACATGATTCAAGCGCCTCAAATTCATGGCGGTGTTACGTCCGGGAATAAAACCGCATTGGTCCGGATGAACCAAATGCGCCATATCAGGGGCCATCGGGTGGCCAACAACTTAGTCAAGATTTTAACGTCTGTGTTTATCATGGTGATAAGGCGATATGCAGAAGGGTCAAGCTTGCCCCCCCCCCCCGGTTTCAGAATCATACATATGTCCCCACTGGACATGCTCGGTGGGAGCGCCCCAGTCTTGAAGGCCTCAGTGTAAACCTACACTAGAAGAGGCGACACCACGGCCCGAACTCTTGGTAAAACTCCGGCGGGTAGCCATCATTACCCGGTGTCTTTGCCCGCGGCAGGCGGGCAAGAGCTGCTCGCACCTCTGCCACTGCTAGCGCCGCATCCAAATCCTTCTGAACGGGCGTGGAGATAGAAGGAAGTGCCAACCCCCGTAAATAGGGGGAATAAGAGGCCTCGCTCTCTCCAGCACCCGTAGTTTCTCGTCCTCCCGTGTAATGTCTTCCAGTAAGGTCTTTCGAACCCCCGACGCCGTCGCAATACACTGTCCCCGCACTAGCGATTTAAAGGCGTCCCATTCAATCGCGGCTGAACCCGCGGTGCCCGCATTGACCTGAAAGTACGCCTCGATGTTCAAGGCTATTGTGGAACGGAAGAGCTGATCTTCCAGCGCCTCTGGGCGCAGCTTCCAGGCAGGGATTCGTGGGCGCCGCTGCGACCAGTGCAGGTGCACAAGTAGCGGGTTGTGATCGGAGACCGTGCGCGAGAGATATTCACTGTGGCACACCTCTGCGTGCACGTCCTGGGAGCACAGGAAGGCATCAATGCGGACGTGAAGGTCGTGAAGGGCGGAAAAAAACGAGTAGTCCCTATCCGACGGATGGTTAGCTCTCCACGAGTCGACCAGATCCCATTGGCATTGCCAGGCAGAACGCGCAAGCGCCAGTTTGCTAGCCGGTGCATTCGGCAGAGGGGGGTGCGATCCGTCTAGTGCAGTGTCAGTCACGCTATTAAAGTCCCCTCCAAGGAGCAAGGGTTCCACTAAAAACGGGGCCAGCTTATTGGACAGCAAGGAGAGAAAGGCAGGTTGGTCTACATTCGGGGCATTCAGACAACCCAGTGACAGATCCCTCCCATCCAGTTTGCCTCGCACCACGACATCCCTCCCCTCTGGGTCAATTAGTTGCTGAGTGCATTGGAACGGCACCCCTGCCCTTATCCAAATGGCCACCCCCCTAGCATATGCAGAATAACCAGTGTGGTAGACCTGCCCCCGCCATCTACGTTGCAGTGCCTTCCCCTCCGCAGCTAATATGTGCGTTTCCTGGAGGAAGGCGAAGTGAATGCCTCGTCTAACTAGATAGGAGTGGATCTTGTTACGCCTATGCATTGTGTGCATCCCTCTTACATTCCACGTGAGACATTTGTAGCCTAAGTCGGGTCCCATTGCAGATCCCATCGAGCTTCATCCACTCTTCCAGCGACCCCCCCGGCACGCCCAGGTCCCCCCTCAGCCCCCCCCCCCCCCCAACTGACCAGCTAAACTCCCCCAACTTCCACTCCCCAGGACAGACAACCAACGTGAAATCCCCATCCAAACACTAGCAAATTAAGTGTATCACAACAAAAGCGGGCTAGGGTGGCCAGTACGCCGGCCCAAGCAGGACCGAAGCTCCCCGCCCCCACCCCTCTCCCCCAGAACCGTCAGGAGGACCCCCACAGCTCGGAGACCAGTCCCAGGAGGCCACTACATCTCACCGCTCAGCGTCTGGAGGCAGACTCAACTCATATCCCCGTACCTTACATACGTGTCCAGGGTACACCAGTCCATGTCAGCCGAGGATTCCATCTGCTGTTTGGGGAGTCACCACCGGTAGGTCCGCCTCCGAAAGATCGTGCACACTACTGGAGCTAGGACTGAGTGCACTATTCTTCAACTGTACCGATGTATTACTGGAAGGGCTGGCGTCCCCCTGGCTGATGGCCACTACTGCCAGCACTGCCTTAGCGCGTTCCTGTTGCCATCCCGACGGGGAGCCAGACATCCGCGTTGGTGTCGTCTCAGCAGATCGTCTCCCAGGCGAGGACGCCGGGGGGGCATCCGCGCCGGACTCCCCTCTAGTATCAAGCCAGCTCCAAGCCTCCTGTGGCGTGAGGAAGAAATGTGTGTGCTCTCCAGCGACGACCCGCAGCCGGGCCGGGAACAACATGGCATAGGGCAGCTGCAACGACCTCAGTTTCCGCTTGACCGCCATGAAAGAGGCCCGTTGCCTTTGTACGTCTCTGGTGAAGTCCGGGAAAACCATGACCTTGCTGTTGTCAATTCGTAAGTCCGGCAGGTCTCTGGCCCTCTGGAGAATGTGGTCGCGATCTCGGAAGTGCAGGAGGCACATCACAATCGGTCGCGGCGGGGCTCCTGGTTTGGGCGGGTGCGCCGGGACTCAGTGGGCGCGTTCCAGGGCGAAAAACGGGGAAAGCCCCTCCGGGGCCACTGCAGCCCTCAGACAGCTCTCCAGGTAGGAGACCGCATCCCGGCCTTCCACTTTTTCCGGGACACCCACTAGGCGGAGGTGGTTACGCCTGGAGCGCCCTTCGCTATCCTCGGCCCGGAGTTCCAGCACCCGAACTTTCTGCTCCACCTCCGCCAACGATGCCCTCAGAGTAGCCACTTCCCCAGGTAGGTCCTTCAAGGTTGTCTCCGAGGTCGTGACTCGCTCCTTCAGCTTCCTGTGGTCGTCCTTCAGGAGGGACAGGTCTGATCCGATGGTGTCCATTTGCTTCTCAAGGGCTTCCCTCGACACTACTATCGCCTGCATAATGTCACCCAAGGACGGATCCCGCGGACGGGTGGAGCTCCCCGGGCCAGGTGCCGGCACTTCTTCCTCCATGGAATGCCCCGGGTCATCCAGTTTCAGAGCTTCGAAGCCCTTCTTTCTGCCGCCTCTCACCATTCTGTCGCGTGGCAAGACTTGCGTGCTTCTCCAGGGGCCCCCAGGGACCCAAAGCACCGCCGGTCGTTACTCCTGCGTGGCTGTGGGCGCCCGGCACCCCCGCTCCCCTCACCAGGCGGGGCCCCAGGCGGTCAGCAAAAACAAAGAGCGGGCGTCATTCCTTCAGGGAGAGGGGGCGCCCAGATCTCAGCTCCAGACGTAGTCCCCCTTCCCCCCCGGGGAGTCGCAGGTTTTCTGGCGCCTCCAAGCGCTAATCCCCAGTCAGCTTCTAGCACGCGGGTGCCCAACAGTTCGCCGCTCCTGGCCAGGAAGTGTTCCCGCCTCCCAGTCAGCCCGGGAGCTTTCCCTACTGAAACGGCCGGTTCTGCAGCCTCCGTGTGCTCCCCCGCTTCAGTCAGCTTTCCGCCGGCCAGTAGGGGGTTCAGGTGTCGCACTCCCCAGGGCCGGGGGCACCGGGGTCCCCCTCTCCACAGCAGGGCAGTCCCACCTTGCAGGAACGAGTCGGGGTCTCCGCAGTTGGCAAAGACAGGGCAGCCTCAGTCACGCAGGCGGCGCCATCTTGGGCTCAGGCAGCTCGTCGGTACACTGCCCGCAGTGCGCTCCAAGTCCGCAATACCATGCGGCGCCCCCTCACCTCCCTCAGCGTTGGGGGACCTCCGCCGGCGTGTGGGCGATTCCTACCGTCCTCTCACTCTCCCTGCCGCCTTTAGCACCGCGCCGTCAGGCAGCTCAGGCAGGGACAGCAGCCGCCATTTTGGGCGCCCGCCGCTCCGGGAGCTCCGCTCCACTCAACTAGAGCTTTTAGGGCAGTTGCAGGGCTTCCCGGGGTGTCCAGTTCGTCCCCTGTGCTCCCTAGACCCTCTTACAAGCTTGTGGGGGTCCTGGGTCCGAGCCGGGGGTCACTATACTTGCCGGAGAGAGGCGGGCACGGAGGAGCTACGGAGTCCTGCTACCTACTACATCGGCGCTCAAGCCACGCCCCCACAGTGATTTGCATGTTGTGAGGACACAGAGAAAGAGGGAAGAAGAGGCAGGTCACATGCACAGAGATTGGTGTTAAAGTGGAAGGGAAGCGAGGGAACAAAAGAGAGCAGAGAAAAGAGAAGGGAAAATAAACTAGGCAAGCGAGAGAGAAGTGACAGCTAGAAGAAACAAGGGCACCGGAGAGGACAGAAGTGTGTGAAATGTGGCAGAACAGAGAAAAGAGAGGGAAAACAAGGAGAGAAGAGACAGACAATGACAAGAGAATGGAAGGTTAAGAGGTGGGAAAGTACGAGAGAGGAAAGAAAAGATGGAACATAGGGAAGGAGAGGGAAATCAGACGCATAAAATGCAGACGACCAGAGAAAAGAATGGAGCAGGCAGGAGGGAGGTGCACAATAGAGAGAAGTGAAGAGGGTGAGGGAAAGACTATCTATATAACACACTGGTCACTCACTCGACTGTCACCTGTATTGTTTCTGTTTAGCTTCCTTTCCCTGTCTTTCTTTTGTATTTCTTTCTCCTTCTCTTCCTCTCGTATGCCACCCGTATGCTCTGTTGCTCTCTTGTTTGCACAGTCTTGTCTCGTTCTTTCTTCTCTCTGTTGTGTCTCTTACCCTTCCCCGGTGTTCCCTCTCTCTCTTTAATCGGCCAGGTCTCATTCCCTTTCTTTTCCCATTTCAGACTCTCCCCCTCTCTCCAATCCCCTTCCTACTCATTTCCTAGCTTCTGCCTGTTCAATCACCCATCTCCTCTGCCTGTCTCACTGCCCCCCTTCATTCTCTGTACTCACAAACTCTTCTGCAGCTCTCCCTTCCTCCATTGTCTCTTCTTCCTTCTCTATTTTGCTTTCTTTCCTTGTCCCACCTGTTTCTACTTCTCTCCACACTTTCTCCTTCCCATCTCTTTCTGATGTCTACTCCCATCTTATCTTTTTTACTCTGACTCTTCTCTAGTGAGGGAACAACGAGAGGAGAGGGAAAAGAATGAGATGAACCTGAGAACAAAAGCAAGACACAGAACTAATGAAAAGCAAAGATATGGGTTGAGAGGCTAAACATACTGGGCAATGGGAGGAGGGAGAAAGATGGCGACATGAGGGAGTGAATTGAAGTAACATGGAGGTGAGAAGAGAGGAATGCTGCAAACTGGAGGACAGAACGCCAAGGGGGAGAGATAGAGGGGGTAAGAGATGGGAGAAGATGCAGGGGCTCATGGAGAGAAAAGAGAAGGGATCAAAATAAGAGAACGTGACAAGGAGAGCAGAAAAGCACAGAGGACGAGGGAAGATAGAGAGGAAGAGGCAACGGAAAGAAAGACACATGAAGGAGAACCCGTAAAGAGAGAAGCCAGGGAGGAATGAGAACAGTCTGGGTAAAGGCACACCAGGAAGAGGAGACGAATACTTTCAGTCCTCCCTTTTCGATTGGTGTGGACGAGCAGCCGCATTGCGGAATCAGGGGTTTAATTTCTACCTTCACCAAATGTTATTAGAAAAACATATACATCGCATTCCCTTGCTACCCAATCACTACAGATATAAGACTCTGCGCATAATTTTAAACATACTTAATCAAAGAAGGGATTCCAACTTACATCAATCCACTTAGAAACTAAATTAAAACACCATAGAGACCTGGGATGGCTGGTAAAGCCACAGACACTAAAAAGTTAGGAAAAGATAGGAGTTTATCAGATTAAGGATCTTGTTAAACAGAGAGAGATGAAGTATTTGGAACAAATTAAGGACAGAGTTCAGGAGAAATCTCGGGGTTTGCTTTTTCATACCTCCAGATCCCTAGTCTAAAAAAAAATGTAAGACTCCCGGATGGTCTTCTTCCAGAGGCTATCACATATGCACCATATATTAAGGAATTATTGGGAATAGGGAATTGGTATCTCATTTTGCAGAGCCAACTTTACGAACAAATAGTCCCAAGTGCTCTTGTAAAAATACAGGAAACTATGGGATGTTGTATAGATGTAGCATTATGGAAAGACTACAATAGATGGTCTTATAAAGCCATGCATGGAGCCAACTTTAAACGTTTGCAGGTCTTCTCTAAATGGCAGCTATATTATACCCTTGAGAAGCTTCAAAAAATGTTTCCCGATACAGCATCAGGCTGTTTTCGTTGCAATCACCAAAAAGAGGATTGGCTTCACATCTGCTTTGTCTGCCCTAAATGATCACACTACTGGACAAAGATCTTCCAGTGGATTAGCAGGCAACTTAAGCAAAACCTAGATCCCAATCCATTGACTCTTCTATTTGGGATTCCCAACTCAAATCTACTTGTCTGACAAAAACAGCTTGTCTTTATCGCCTCTTTGGCAGCCGAATCTTCAATGTTACAAAATGAGAGGCTGCCGGAGCCACCTAGTTTTCCACAATGGTTAGCCAAAACAAGACAAACTTAGGTTAGAGAGGGAATGTATTCCTGCAGAATAGGGGCAACATAAACATTTACACAAATTTGGGGAGAAGACTAAAAGGTTTTGAAGATACTAGTAGGGAAAATTAAACCAATATAAGTTAATATTAGCAATAAATAGATGGATTATATGCTACTATATTCACACTATATTGTTATATTTATATGTATTTTGTAAAGATAAAATGTGTCTTTATAGAATATTCGAGAATTACTATTATTGTATGTGACTATTGATTCTGAAATATTGATTTGTTTTATCTTTGTGGGCCTGTGATTATTGGAATAAAAGAAAAAGAAATTTTAAAAAAATATTGAGAAATAACCACCTACTTCAAAAGGTTGGAGAAAGAAAAAGTATAAATCTTCAATCCTCATGCCTCCAAGAAGAAGTGTAGAACAATTACTACAAGTGATTCAGTCAAGCCAGCGGGAAGCAGCCTACTCATGCAAGGAGTAAAAGAGCTAGCAACCATGACAACTTGCGCCCAAACAGTAATTACTAAAAGTCTATGGAAATCCATTCAGTCAATGCAGAAATGCACAATACTTTTTCAACTGACAATCAACCACATAATGCCACTATGGCTAGCTTTCCACCCAAACATAACAGGGGCGATTTAACTCTCAGCCGTATCTTTCTATGCTAGATGCAAGATTCCAACCAGGGTCCTAAGGAACAAAACTCCTCAACGGATGACCTATTCTATCTAGACTATAAAGAAATAGAGAAAATGGATACCTTTACATCAGTGTGCTTGCCTCAGCACTCCAACTCCTACATAATGGTCATCGATTTTATCCACTATTCTTCCAAAAGTGATACTGAACAATCTTCTAAAAATCCAACCACTAAACCATGTGAAAAAATTCAGAGAAGCAGCCCTGTTGAGACAATTCCCACTGAGCCAGTCCCCTCAGTCATGAGGATGATGTGCTGCACTCTCAATTCTATTGCTGGAGTACTGTTGCTGCACTCAACTACGATTGTAATCCAAACGGTGGCACTGCATTAAATAGCATCTACAGTGGCCATGATCAATAAACGAACGAGCCAGATGGAGGAGGTTGTACGGGACAAAATGAAGTCCTCAAAATCAGCTGACATTCTTAACAACTGCAACTGTACAGCTACTGTGACCAAACTTAACGAAGTCCTCAAAACAGTCCAGACAAATATTGACTGCATGAAATCTCAAAAGACAAGTCTCCACCTGTCAGATAACTTAAAATCAAATGGTTCTTTTGCCATTGCACCATGCTTGATATCAGGAAGGACAGAGGTTTTATCAGTTGCAAATGATGGAATTAATGTTTTATACTCTCCTCAACTAGTAAGCCCAGCTCGCCCTACAACCAAGAACGGCAGCAAACAAAAACAGAAAAAGAAAGAACTCTCTCAACAAAGAAAAACAAATGACAACTCTGTACTTCACCAAAACTATATAAGGTGGATCCAGAAGAGCATACAATTTCAAATCACCTGTCCCAGCAGGAAAGGAGGTTAGAGGATTCTCAAACTCCTGCTACAAAACCACACTCAGGGCTTGCATGCAACCTGAACTGTAAACTGCACACTCGCATACACAGATTTCCCACAGGAAAACGTAAAAATGAAGACATGAAACAGGTAGTGCAGAAAAACTTCTCTATTAAAAAATCAACACCATGGAATCAGTGATAATACAATAACAAATCCACATTGAAGATCTAAGTCAAGGACAACTCAAAATCATACCGCCAAAGTCGCAAAGTCTAGCTGAATTATTTATTCAACCTGAAGAAGCTCCCAACGATTGTGTCCTTGACTCTGCTGGGAATCTCAAGAGGGTCATTCGACCACCACAATCTTCAGCTGAAGGCTTATTAAAAAATAGACTAATAAACCCAACAAATCTACTTGGGGTGGTCTCATTTCCAACCCCGGGGAAGAAACAGCAATGCTATCTCCAATAACAGGACCATATCAAATAAAATGTTGTTCATGATATTTTACAATCCAAGAGGATTTAAGACACATCTTAAATAGAGGTACATCTTGAAAATGATAAAACTCCTGCTCCCGCTTAAAACTGACTTACTCTGATGACATACTGTCTTTGAAATTTCTAAAAAAAGAGGCTGAACGCCTGTAGCTCGCCCACAGAGACCTTATGGTCAAATCATACGCTGGCAACAGTCAATAAAGACTTTTACGCTGGCTGGGGCATAAAAGTCATGTTTAGCAAAGAGGAGCCCTATTCCAGCATTTTGTAGACTACAGAATCTCAATCTTAGTACACAGTCTGCAGAATGCAATGACAAGGTGGCCTTTAAATCAATAAGTGTCCCTACAACTATCAAAAAAATTTAACCAATGGTGGTATACCACCGACAAAGTGCTGAAAAGTAAATCATGATAACATCTGGCCATGGTCGTGATCTAGGCAGTGTGAGAGAAAACAGAATGAATTGGTGCTGTCTAGCCTCTGCTTTACTAATGCCCAAAAACCCCAAGCCATGGGAATAGGCAACCACCAGGTCTCCATCTCAAAACTGCACAGTGATGAGGTAAACTTTTGCAGGGCTAAAGGGGAAACTTTGCAACTATGACTAAGAGGCCTAAAAAAGAATGGCTTAGATAAGCAGCTTCCAGGAAATGTGGTAAATAGATGAAGAGGCAGTGGGTAGGTTCACCCCTTCCAACCACTAAATCAATCAAAACCTAGCAGAGAACTAACTGTTTGTACCTCAGTAGAAAATAATATTATTGGTCAATGCGTATGTATCTCAAACAATATACAACTCCTCACCATGAGGAAAGACTGACTCCCTAACAATCAACCTGTTTAACATACATGTACCACAAGTCAAACTCAATGGGAAAAAAAAGTTGTTTAGAATTCACTATATTAAATAAATACGAGAATAAAGGAAGCAAATTTAAATAAAATACCCCAAAAAACGCTGATCTGTGGGGACTTCAATAAGACATTCTTCTTACCACAACTATTGTTTCCTGCAGATTTCAAACACTAAACAAGCATTTGCAATGCAATAGGTCTCGCATTTGTTGGAGTTAGTGACATTGTAAATGACAATGTTTTTTAGGTATGTTTTTAAGTGGAGTGATAATTTAAAGGACAAGAGGTGTGTAAACAAACACTTTGTGCATATAGTTGTTGCTTAGGAGAAGCAATGCTGCCAGTAACTGCACCTCTTTTACTGCCAGCCTTGCTTCTCACAAGCAAGGACTATAAGTTTAAAGTGCGCCTTTACACACTGCTTCCAGGTTTTGAAAACACAGAAATAAAAGTCATTGTTATTTACAATGCCAATAACTCAAACTTCTGCATATGCGAGACCTATTGCATTGCAAATGCTTGTTATAATTATGTCTCCAATACTCTTGCTGAAATGCGGTTTAGGCACTTACCAGTCTTTGTTGATGAACTTCCTTAAGGTACTCCTCAAGATCTGAAAGATACTTCCCATGTCTTATTGTGAAATAAAATTGCCGATGTTTTATGACTCACTCAACTAGCAACGTCTCCAAGAACTGCTGCAGCATGTTTGTACTCCGGATCCAGAGCCACCGCTTTAACAACTTCAAAAGGATGACACACAGAGTGACGTCACTCAAGACAGAAATCTGTGCACTGGAGACTTCACCCACCGCATAATCCACCCTGCTATCCAGCAATTCCAGTGCAAGCCAGGAAGGCTTTACTTTCTAGTGATGTAAAGTGTTTCTTCATTCAAATGGACTGGCTTCAGCTGAGAACGTTATGTTCCTAATTTGCATATTTATATTGTTCTTTCATTGTGCTATTTCGGGATAGAATTACAAAAATATGTGACCAGTGAGCGCTGCAGCACGGACGTCCTACTTTCCAAACGCCAAGAAATTGCAATAATGCACGTAAACACATGCTCAGAACTCTCATTTCAAAGACATATATTTATTTATATTTAAGTTTTAACAGGTACCACGAAGTTGTCAGAGTGCTTTAAGGTACTTTATATATTGTGTGACCACGACTGTCTGCCTCTTACCTGGACCCACGGCATCCACGCTTCACTGGGCCCCCAATTCTACCAGTCACCCACCGTGGCTCCACTGGTGGTGCACAGGGAGGCCTCTTAACCCCACCTGAGCAGTGGGCCCTCACCTCGCACTGCACAACGCCCGCAACTCAAATCACCATGGACCAATACACCACTACTGATCAGGGCTCCCGACCAGAGGGCGCGGAGGGCCTACCCCCGGCGAACGGGGATCTCAACACAATCCTGCAGGCCATCTCTGCTTCCCAAGCCTTAGTTGAAAACAAAATTAGGGAGGTCCGGGTGGACGTAGCCCTGATCCGCCAAGACCTCTGCAATGCCACAGCCAGAATCACTGGATCGGAATCTTGTATCTCTTCAGTTGAAGATAACGTGACTAACCAAAACAACCAACTAGTCTGCCTACAGGCCCACACTAAAGAGCTTCACAATAGGGTGGAGGACACGGAAAAACGATCCAGGCGCAACAAGTTGAGCTTAGTGGGCTTCTCAGAGGGACAAATGGAGTCCTTCATTGAAACCGGGATCAACTCCTGGATACCCAACGGGACATTCTCCACCTGGTTCGCCATCGAGCGGGCACACCGCTCCCTGGCTCCAAGACCTCCTCCAGGCTCGCCTCACCGGCCCATCATAGCGCGGATCATTAACTTTAGGGACAGGGATCTGATCCTGCAGCGAGCATGCGCTCAGAAAACCATAACATATCGAAATCATACGGTTATGATATTCCTGGACTATACCAGGGACGTTCAGACCTGTACTGCAGACCGACTGCTCAGGTGCAAGTCAATGGCGTACTCTCCGACCTTTTCCCGATAGGCAGGGGTGCCCTCTTTCGCCCCTCGTCTTCACCCTAGCCATGGAACCCCTGGCCAACTTCATTCGCTCAGACGATCGGTTTCAGGGCTGGCGGTGGGGAGGCTCCCATGAAGACAAAATCTCTATTTACGCGGATGAGGTCTTGCTGTTTCTCGCAGACCCGGTCCGATCTGGCTTCCCGGGGCTTGTCCATATTGCGCTCCTTTGAGCGGATCTCTGGCCTGCGTCTCAAACCAGCTAAGTCAACTTTGGTTCCCCTGCACCTCTCCAGGGATTGTTTCGACTGGTAATCCCACCATCCCAATCAGGCGACCGTCCTTTAAGTATTTAGGAATATGGGTCGCTCAATGTATCCCCCTTGCTCACTAGAACGAAGCAGAACCTGCTGATATGGCAAAACCTACCACTCAATCCATTAGGGAGGATAGCTCTATTCAAAATGATGATATTCCCTTGGTTCCTCTACACTATTCAAAACATACTGCATCACATCCCACGAACCTGGTTCCGAGGCATAGATCGTCTAATCAATTAAGTTCCTCAGGAGCGGTCGAAGACCCTGTATGGCACTTCGTCACTGTCAGATCCCACCTTTTGATTGTGGTAAGGGGCTAACGAACCTCTACCTGTACTATCTGGCAACCCGCCTCCTAGTGGTCCACGATTGGTTCAACTGGGGGTGGTCCGACCCAGCCTATAGAACTGAACTCTTCGACCTAAGCCTCCCCTCTGTTCAAGCTATCTTGTGTAGATGCCCCATCCCAATGATCTCCCCATGGTGACTCGTGTAGTCCTCCTGGCCAGGTGCGCATCCCTGCGCTACACGCAATGGCACAACAAGCTGACCCAACAAACACCACTTTGCCAGGGTACATGGTTGCGAGAGGTTGTGGGCCTACCTGGCTTCCAGAACTTGGACCTCATTGGCATTTCCCAACTTGGCGACCTATGAGTCAGTGATCACATTCGTTCATTTGCTGACATGCAAAGTAGATATGCACTTCATTCATCCCAGCTCTACAGATACCTGCAGGTCAGCCATGCCTTAGACACTCATATACACTCCGGTACCTCACTGCGAGAACATAGCCCCCTCGAGGACTAGGTTATGATGGGCAATCTTGGGAGAGGCAGAGTCTCTCGCATATATCCCTCCCGAACAAACAATGGTCCTGCTTCCCTAGCCTGGCTGAAACTCCGGTGGGAGACTTGGGTGGGCCTGGTCCAACTTTACTACCAGCACACATCTTACCTCGCCCCTAGCAGCTTACACAGAGATGGCCTTATCCCAAATCCACCTGCTCAAGGTGCGTTTCCAATCCCGCAGATTTCTTTCACATAGTATGGACATGTCCACACATTGCCCCTTACTGGGCTGCCTTAGAAGCGGAACTAAAAGAGATACTAGGATTGGAAGTCCCACATAAACCCCTGAAAATACTTTTGGGCCTCACTGAAGGGCTGGATGGTTCCAGGGAAGACAAGACATTCCTGGGTACCGCTCTGGTAGTGGCCAAACACGATATTGCGGCTGCATGGAAGGACCCTGCTCCGCCCCCCTTGGCTAAATGGCGCTGAGGGGTAGATTGGTGTGCCATGCAAGAACGATAACTATACGAGGCCAGGGGTAGTTCTGCCAAACACTGGAGAATCTGGGGCAAATGGCTGGGAGTGATAGACTGAGGAGGTTCCTTTTCTATGTCTGTGGATCTAGCTCACAATGCCATCTGGAGGAAGTGTTACAATAATGTACCTTGTTTTGCCTGTATGGGCTGCCAGAATCCTCAGGTTGCGATGCTATCTATAATGCTGTATCGTTTGTCTTGTTTTTCCTATTTCTCTGTAAAGTCAATAAAATTGATTATCAAAAATTCTTCATTTAATTTTTACAACAAAGTATAGCAGTGCATTCACATTTGCTTAATGTTACATATGTTCACATGTAGTGTAGCTCATACACAAGCGCAAAACCCGTGCCATTTTATGCCATATGGGGGGTTAAACAGGAAACATAAACGAATCTCCCCTAGTTCTCAATCTCTGATTTCAGGAACATTGTGACGGGCGGGCTCAATGGGTAGAGAGACTACAGCCCGATGTCAACTAGTGGGCTGCAGTGCCTCCATCGCCCCCTCTTGTCCCCTCTCAGCAGGAAGTTGAAACCACAATCCACCACTTTATTGGAACCAACGGAGGATGAACACAAAACCAGCTCCTTTAACTGGGTTTTCCAATGGGACGAGACTCCGCCCCAACTGACATCTGGATACTCCAGTCATTAAGGACTGAGAAATCCAGGAAGTGGGTGTGCGTCGACAGCGGAGCAGAGGAAGAGCCGGGAGTGAGAGCGTTTGTGGTTATCAGAGGAGAGGACGAAGAAAACGGAGCAGAGTTAGAACCGGGTCAAGCTACAGTGCCAACGGAGCCAGGAGGCCAACGTCTCCACGTGTCGTCGGGCCACGCTCTAGGAGGAGCATGGCTGGAACAGGTAAGAGACAAGTTCTCGGGGTGAGTGGGGAGGAGAGATCGCACGACTACCTAAGCGAGAACCCTCAGACCTCCGCTAAATCACCAATTATAAAACTTTCCTCACACACGAGCACTAGTTCACAAATCCCACTTAGTTGTGTCTCACGACGTACACAAGAGTGAGTGGTGCCTCCTTCACTCCCTGGTCCCTTAAGCATTAGTAATCAACCAGACAAGAGTCCGGAAACCTTTTTGTTTTTCTTCATACCCTCCTCTACCGATCGGTACGGACGGAATTTGGAGACCGGACATCGGAACCGGAAGGTGGAGCCAAAACCCGTACAGAGAGGACGAGGTTTAACTACCAAGACGGATCCCGCCTAGTTTGCCACTAAAAGAATAACAAGTCGGCATAAACGTGTCTCCAGTAAGATAAAACCCTACGTAAATAGACCCGTCTACGACCGGTTACTTCTACGCCGCCCCAAACATATTCACAACCTACAGTGTACCTCTCAGCCCAAGAGGAAGTGCGCTGTGCAGGACCTAACACTAGCTTAGTCAATTCTCCACATGATATAGATGCTCAGTTCTCCCCTGCTGCTGCTGTGTCAGTATTAAAGCTCAACGTTGGTTCGGGTATCGAGGGGCACCATAACCAGTCATTTGGTATTTCGGTATGAGTCCTCCCTGAAGTATGTCAACAATGGGTGCAAAATGTCCCATGGCCGTGAAGTCAAGAGCAAGAGCTCAGCATATGTGTTTAATTGATCTTTACAATATGTGAAATCATCCAGCCACTCGTGAATTTGGGAGCTCGGCCTCGGCTCCACCTACAGGCCACCCTCCACTTCATCAGGAGTAACCCCAGGGATACGAATTTCCTATAGGAAGTTAACAGTTCCTCTGTGTAGCCCAGTAGTGCCATGACCGGGGTAAGGTGCATGTGGGTACCCACCATGCATGACAGGGCGGCCGCTACCTCTGTCCAGTAAGTGTGTATAGCCCCACAAAAGATGCAGGAATCTGCCCCCTC
This sequence comes from Lissotriton vulgaris, assembly GCF_964263255.1. NCBI lineage: Eukaryota > Metazoa > Chordata > Amphibia > Caudata > Salamandridae > Lissotriton > Lissotriton vulgaris. Next base: position 381,155,531 of record NC_141685.1, read on the forward strand.
CTGGCCGCATCTCACACAGCGATCATCAGGTCGCAATTTATATCTATGAAGTCTCACTGCTGTATAGTAAACTCGATGTATAAATTGGAAGTGCATGATGCGCAGGCGACTGCAGGCAGTTATCACGCCGGTTTACTTACAGCATAGAGTCAGCGATTGGTGTATCGCACTCCGAAACTCAACCGGCCCATGAGTTGCACAAAAGAGCAAAGAGACTGCATGCGCTGGTCCAGCAGTCTGTAATAAGCGATGTAGTGCATATAGTGTAGGGGGTTCCTGAGGGAAGGTGGGAGTAGCCGCCCTCACATCATGTCCAAGTCTACTGTATAAAAATATCTCCAGCGGCATGATAATCTCCCCACTTATCATTGCCTCTCAGTCTTTAAAAATTCCTTCGTGATAGAGATCCCCCAGGTGGCTATACCTCTCTTATGTAACATGTTGCAACAGGATGCCTTATGAATGTATGCGGTCAGATATTGGTAAGGAAGGGGTGCTAATGGGGAGTACAGTATGGATTTATTCAGTTTCCTGGCTAGTCGTCGCCACACAAGGATAATGCTTGCCACAGTGAAATAAGCAGTACATTTGCCAGGGACCTGCGACCCTAGAAAATATGTAGTGGGAAGAGGAGCCATATAGCCTTGTTCAATTGCTAAGTGGGGCTTGAAGTGCGGCGGTCTGAACCAATTAGACGCAAAGTGGGCTTATGCGCATAAATAGCACAACTCCATATCTGGAGCTTCAAAGCCGCTTCTCGAGAAAGGCTGGGCAATTTTAGTCCAGCGCACTTTGGGGTGTTAGCCTCCCCAGGTCAGCCGGATAAGCTGTGTCTGGAGTGCATGGAAAAAAGAATGCCTCTGGGTGTATGGTATATTGAGGAATTAGTACAGTAGTTTCGGCAATATTACCATTTTGATTAAAGAGAACCGCCCCGCCAGTGACAGGGGCAGTGAGATCCAGCGTGACACTGATGCGGTGAGCGAAGTAATTGCAGTACCATAGTTCACAAGCATCATTTCTTCCCTGTCCCTAGAGACTACCCCCTCCTGGAAATTTTATTTCTGAATCACACCACAACAATGAATAATCCAGTGACAATTGTAGGGTGTTGAGGGTAAGAGGAAAGGTCTGAGATTTATCCCAGTTTATATGACTCTTAGATACCTCTCTGATGCGAAGAAACTCCCTAAGAAGTGGATTAAGTCTAGTCTGTGGGTCTCGAATATAGAGAGTAATGTCAACGGCATAAAGCGATTCCAGCAGGTGCAGAGTAGGGTATTGTAGTGCAGTGTGTAGTGTGGTCGGAGCCTAGCCGCCAGCGGCTCGATTGACAGTGCAAATAGAAGGGGTGGGAGAGGACAGCCCCGACTGTACTATGCGAAATAGGGAATGGTCTGGAACAGCTTCCATTGACCTGTACTGTAGCTTGCGGCTGACTATATAACAAGGCAGCTCATGATAGAAACGGGGATGTGGGGGGAATCAAATTCTCCACAACACCACAAACAAACAGTCCCATTCCAGGAAGTCAACGGCCGTGGTGGCATCTAGAAAGACCGCCACTGCAGCCAATTCAGGATCTACATCCTGAAGCAGTGCGAATAGAGTGTGTTAATTATGGTAAGTGGCTCACCCAGGTATAAACCCAGATTGAGCCGATAGGAACAATCCCTCCACAACAAGCTCAGGCGGTTGGTCAGTACTTTAGCTGGTATTTTTACGTCGCACTTTATTAAGAATAGGGGCTTGTAGGCCTCGCATATGGCAGCGTTCTTTCCCGGTTTGAGAAGGACAAGGATCGTCGCCTCCCATGTGGAGTGGGAGAACTCCTGAGCTCTCTGCTTCTGCATATAATTTGTTCAGGATAGGAACTAGCGTTCCCACATAGCATTTATAAAAATCCGCCGGCAGGCCGCCGGCCCGGCGCGCGACCAGATTTCAATTGCATTATGGCCGTTTCTTCCTCATCTACATCAGCAGAAAAGAGCTCCTGGTGTGCCTCACTGAGCCATCCTCGAGCTATGTCCTCAAAGTAGGAGGTTACATCTGTCTGTCAGGTCCTACGCATGGTGTAGAGAGTGGAATAACAAGAGGAGATAGCTAGAAGAATATTCGCAGTGTCTCTTTGTGGATTGCCATCTGTATTCTCAACTGCCAGGACGTAATTGGAGAACCTGGGAGGGCGCACTGCCTCAGCTCAGCCAGCGCCTTTCCTGGGTTTTCACCCTCCCCATATTGGCAGGATCGATATGTGCGTCAAAATAGGCCTTCGCGCTCTACCATAAATTGGTATTCCGTCATCAGTTCCCGAAGCTGAGCTTGTGATTGTCTATTAGGAACATCTGCAATATGGGTCTCAGATGTTTCAATGTCTGATTCTAGTTTCCTAAGCATGCCCCGAATGTCCCGCAGGGTGCCACCTCCCTTCATCATGCACATACCACTATTGTTACTTTAAAGTGCTCCGCACCAGCTAATGTCGGGATTGTTACTATGTTCCTAGGAAAAAAGTTCCATATCTCATGCCTTAATTCCTTGCGGAAACATGTATTCAGAAGGGCTGTAGCCGTAATGATTTTGTTTATTCTTGGGGCATTTGCTAAAGTGCCCATACAGAGAGCATAAAGCTAAGTTACGATGACTAAGAAAGCCAGAGGTTGGAAGTGACGAGAGTGCCGAGCAGAGAGGGGAGCCTCATCAGCTGGCAGACCAGCAGCACCAATAATGATACCGCCACAAGTCACAAACAGCAAGCCTCAGACTGCAAACTGCAGGCACTGGCATCACCGGTGTCAGCACCCAACGCCCATTTTGCGAAGCCCGGCTGCTAAAGACAGGGAGGGCGGCGGGCAAGTACAGCAGCTGCAGCAAGCTGTCGCTAACAGCGTACCCTAGGAGACCCGTGGAGGGCCGCGGAGGCAGCCCGGCTAGTGCTGGATGCGGCCAGTGGGTGCTTTCTGGTGTGACCTGCTCGCTGCCAGGTTTGGTCCTCCCGCCCCTTCTCACCCCTCTCCCCCTGGAAGCTTACTGCCACGGATCCTGCGCCTTCACCTCTGCAGTTCCATTCCACAGAGTAGTTGGGTGGGTTGGGTCCCCTGGACTTGTCCATCTCCCCTTGCGGGGTGTGGGCGTGATTCCCTGCCTCCTTCCCAGCCAGAAAAACTGGGGCACTAATCAATCCAGGAGTGAGGCAAAAGTAAATAAATCAGTTTAACAAGTCAATAAGAGATCAACTGTGACGTTACTATCAGAGAGCAATTCAGTGGTCATCAGAACCCCTCACTCCCCTCCACGTTCCTTAAGCACTAGACTTAACTAGGAACATACTAGAGTCAATCAACATGGGTGGAGCAGCACAGGGTCAGAGGGGCTAAACATAGCGGCCCCTGTTTATACCATACGGAAGAGTAAGCTACGAGGACCCCATTGAATTTTTTTAGAACTTCTTTGGACTTCTGGGTAGGTGGTGCGTTGTCATTAAGGGCAACCCAAAAAATTAGGTCTGGAAGGCCCTCTCAAGCCCAAAGCACAAAAAAAAAACAGGTTCAGTGTAGCAGGGCATAATGACAACGCAGCAAATTCTCCTACATTCACCAACTTTACCTGCACCCCGTACCTGCACAAATCTGGGAGCATGGCTCTATCCACTCGCAAGCTCCTTCTTTGCTAGACTATGTAATAAAAATACCAGGAGGGGTAAGGTGTACAGGCACCAATGGGAAGACCACAACAAGTAACAACCGAGGCGATCGTCCATCTGCCCCCAAATAATAGAACTGCGCTACCGCAGGTTGGCTCTAGCTGTAGCCCAGTTGTTAAAAATCCAAAAATCCCACCAGGTCAACCGATGGGGACAAAGTTAGAACTTCAACCCACACCACCTCTGCTTCTGGATTCTCACCAACCACATTCACCAATCAAACAATCACCGAACAAAGCCATTGAGTCTAATGCTAATGACCTGTTGCAATAAAAATAAACAGCAATTCAACACTGAGTTTCAACAATATTCACGACCAAGCCCCACAGCAAAATCAAAACCACTCTCAACCAGTACTGAAACACTTAGCCCTCCTGCCGCTCAATGGGCTAGAACACAGATAGGTAATTTCAAACCCCTTTTGCCCCAAATACCACTCAATATGGGCACAGTAACAGCCTCTCCACAGCAAAAGGCAGGCACAGAACTAAATGATCAATCCCTTTGGAGCTATCATTTTCTGTAAAGACACAGCTCGACCAACTAAACAGAAACTTCAATCTAGTACAAAGGACCACATTTCCTCTTTAATGTCGGTAGTATGACCGCAACTGCTGTAAACACCTCAAACAACAGTCACAGCATTAAATTACCACTCAGATAAACTAGACATACAAGTGGCCCTCCTAAACACCCTAGCCCTGTTTAGGTCGGGCATCAACAGCAAACCTGAAAACTTGAACAAATTAATAAGGGCCCAATCAGCTTCAAATCTAATCCAGTCGGTCTGCTGCTGCTCACCCATCATATAGATAGTTTAGAAACGTCTGAAGGGTTGATAAACTGTGTCCTGGACAAAGTTAAGCACCTGTCCCAGGTAGGACTAGTGAGAGGCAGGAACAAGAGCAACCTAAGTGCACCGAATCAGTAAACAAAAAAGTACAGGTGCCTGTGGATCACCCGCTGACAGGAGCCGAGTGGCAACTGACTGTGCAGCATCAAACTCTACCCCTAAAGACCAAGCTTCAACATTCACAGACAAGAGGCCCACAACTTTGTCACAGAGCCCCCAAGCCAGGAGTGACTTAGCCCAGTTAATTTACTCAAAGCAGGTGCCCATGCAGTCCATGCCAGATTCACAACATTCTAGAGTCAACGCACAATCACCCCATCCGCTCAGTAACATAGAAAAGAAAAGACAGCGTAAGAAAATAAACAAACTAATAAAAACTACAGCTGACACCCTTAATTCAACATCAAGTGGCCTACAGCCCACCAACACACATCATCGGGCCCAATATTCCTGCTCCCTTAGGCCGAGGACACAATCATTAAATTTCCAGGACAACGTTATCATTAAAGAAACAAAAGGAACCCCAAAGGAATGAAAAGAAAATCAGACAACAGCAAGCTGAAACAAAATCGGTAATTGAAATAGCTCCCCCAGTATTACATTCTATACATTATCGAGCTCAGAGCACTAACCCCACCCCATATTAGGATCCTTAGCAGAAAAACCCGACCCAGCCTGGCCAAAAAACCGGTAATAGGAAGCCACCTGCAATTCCAAAAACACCAAGATACTACTTATACCCGAGTATCACTCAAGTCAAAGAATCTTTATTCGGTGATTAAAAAACACCATAAAAGCACACGCATATATACATAGTAAAAAGTCATTGAACATTTCAAGATTCTTTGTACAGAGAATTAACAAAACATAAATACAATAATATAGCTGTGTGTAACGCTTAAAAGGTTAGAATTAAAAACATTTCAATCTTCTCCTCTAGTCAGCCTTAAACGAAGTGCTACCTTAATAAAATTCATAATGCTACACAGTATTAAGGGTTCCGCAGCTTTCTGTAAAAATACTAGTGCCTCCCTAGCATGGACCAAATTAGCTTTTTTCAAAAGGTTTACAAGGTATCTGCGTCTGGACATTGAGTAAAAGGGGCAGAGTAAAACAAAGTGAAGGGAGTCCTGCGGAGACCTGTTGTCGCAGCCGCAGGGCCCCTTCTGTTCCATTGATGTAGCAAATCCCGCTGGTGATGCCAACATAAATGGGAGTAGGTTCAATCTGAAGCGACACATCAAGTACCTATCCTGTGCATTATACATGAGGTACAAGTATGGCTCCATACCCTCCACGCTCTTCACTAGGTGATGGGCCCTCACTGTCTTTTTGCACCCTTCAGCCTCATCTCTGCGTAGGTTTTTCCGCTCTAGAAAAATTCTCCCTACTTGCAGTTTGTCCTGGGCTACAATAGTTGCAGGATGATAAAGAGGTTCCCAAAGCCTAGCTCCTCTAGGGTGTTCTTCACATAAAGGAGCCAGGGGATGCGCATACACTTGTCCCTCTCTAGGCAGTCCGATAAGATTTCTCTACTGAGTGTCGCATCAGGATTGACCCAGATTTTTATCCAAGCAATAATGGGCCTCAGTTTTATCAAATCTTCTATATACGGTCTCCCTAACTCCCTGTGGGCAATCAAACCAGCAGTACTTTGGGGTGCCCTCAAGAGTGATTTCAAGTATTTATTTTCTTCTCGTTGGATACTAGTGGTATTGACAAAGCCCCATACTTCTGCCCCATAGATTACCTTGGAGCATGATACAGAGCTGTACAAGTTTATCACCTGTTCCGGGGACCATCTTCCTAGCCTCCTGCCATAGCTAGCAATTGCCCCGTTAGATGCAATCATTTTACCACAACGTTCCTCCACCAAGGCATCAAACCGCAAGGCACCATCAAATGTTACACCAAGGTAAGGAAACGTTCTAACCTCTTCTACAATGTGACTCCCTATTGTGTATGTAAATTTAGAGGTAGTTTTTTTCCCCGCCAGGAGCACATAAGATTTACTCAGGTTAACAGAAAGGTCCAAGGCACCCATGAACTTAACAAATCCATCAATCAAGATTTGTAAGCTCCTTGGTGTGCGTGCGATCAGTACCGCGTCATCTGCGTAAAGCAGAACAGGAATATGACGCGACCCAACCCTTGGGCAATCTGCCTTCAGACCTAGCAAAAACTGCTCCAGGTTATTAATATAAAGGGAAAACAAAAAGGGGGCAAGAATGCAGCCTTGTCGGACTCCACTCATACAAGGAAAAGAGCTAGTCAGCCCCCCTCCCTATTAAATCGGACCTTAGCGGTGGTGTCACTATGCAGTTCCCTTAATATATTAATTAGGCCACTCTCTATCCCCATGCTAAACATCATACCCCACAATTTCTCCGTATTGACGTGATCGAATGCCGCTGCCAGATCCATGAAACCCATGTAAACTGATTCATCACTAGCCATGGTATACTTGGCAGTCAGCATATAAAGGTTCAGGCATTGGTCACTAGTGGACCTCCCTGCCCTAAATCCGTATTGAGTGTCTGAGAAGACGTTTTTTTCCTCGGTCCACTCGGACAGTCTATTAAGAATTGCTCTCCCCAAAAGTTTTGCTGACACGTCGATCAGGGAGATCGGGCGGTAGCACTTTGGGTCATCCCTGTTGCCCTTTTTAAAAATCGGCACAATTACCGCAGTGGACCAAGACGGGGGCAGGCCACAGACAGGTAATAGCAGTATTAATAACCCTTGTCATTAGGGGGGCCCAGAGTTCAATGTTACTCAGGAACAAATCTGGGGGGATTCCGTCAGGCCCCGGAGCTTTATTTATGGTCAGGCCCTCAATCCCTGCAGTGATCTCATTAATAGAGAATTCTACCAATGTAGCCTCAGTTGGAATAGCCGGTAGCTCTACAATAGAACCAGGCTCATGATTATAGAGGCTCCTATAGTGGGTGACCCACTGCTCTGGGAGGATGTTGGCCCCTATATCCGGGGTATCTTTTTCCTGGAAAGTTGGGTTATTAATTATTTTCCAGAAACCTGCTAGATCCTTTCTTTCCCCTGCTTCTCGTAAATCTGCCCACGCTTCCGCCTGCAAGGCGAGTTTCCTCCTCTTAATCTCCTTTTTGTAATTTTCTCTGCACACCTTAACTTTATGGGGAGCCCTTGGTTTAGTCTTAAGGCAGCTTTTCAGCTCCCTCAAAGCTTTGGAGCAGTCTTTATCGAACCATCGGGGATTCCTGTGGTTCTTAAGTGGAACCCTGGTCTTTAGTAAACCATCGACCAGATTAGCGATCTGTTCGAAAGCTTCCATTATCCTCGATCCGCGGACTTCTGTATCTAAGCAGTCATTGATGGCAAGTTTGCCCGCGTCCACCAGGTCCTTGTAGAACTTTTCCCCATCTATTTTAGCCCATTTCAATCTCCTGCCCTGGTCTGTTGCCCTCTCCGTAAAGGTACGTTGGACTCTAATACTTAGGCCCACCCTGTACAACAGCTCCAAGACAAGAGGGTTATGGTCACTAAAGCCACTCCATTCAATCCCTGCACTGGTTGTCTTATTTATTAGGGATCTAGAGACCAGAATGTAATCTATGAAAGATGAGCATCCTCTACCCTTAAATGTAGGGGGGAGTGTGCCATCCTCCTGTATCCCTACCATGTTAATGGTGTGTTCAAGGTCATACTTAAGCCGTAACGTTCTAAAAGCTGAACCTAACGGTGTATGAGAGAAGTGCGGTCCCTTCTCCATGGGGTATCGGGACCAATCTGTGTTTATTTGGACCAGTGCCGGGCACAGGTGACAATTATAATCTCCCATAACCACCAACCCATTTGGCTGCCCCTTTTGGCCTGTTATGACCTGGCCCAGGCTATTATCTAATTCAGTAACCAGAGAGATGTTGGAACCCGCTATCTCATTGTTGTAAATATTTACTGCAACAAATCTAAGCCCCTTCCCAGAGAACCTGACTGCCTGAATCCTGTAGGAATTCCAATCAAGACAAGTGTAACTACCCGGAAGGCCCAGATCTATATAAATAGCTAAACCTCCCATGGCTCTCCCTGATCTTGATTTTTGAGCGGGTACAAAGAAACACTTGTACCCTTGCAAATGAAAGTTGTTCTCCTGGGCCCAGGTCTCCTGCAGACAAATTACATGGAATTTTCTGATATAGTCAAGCCACTCTTTATTATTAAATTTTCCATGAGATAATTCTTAGTGCTTCACCCCCGTGAGCCCCTTCTCCCTGGGGCCCTCCTAGTAATTCGTGCCCTTGTTTTTCCATTTCCGGCCCCTGTGCCCCTCCTATACATGCTATATCATCCAGCACATGCATCCTGGCACAACTCGATGACATTTGCTTTGCCTCAGGGCCGTGCTTCTCCGGCTCATCATTCAAAACCCCTATACCCCCTGCTCCCCGTGTACCATTATCTGTTTGTCAATCTACCCCCTCAAGACCTTCCAAGCAATGAAACCGATTAAATGTATGGAAAGGTGGATCTGGGCGGCTAAATAATGGCCTGGGGTTGAACTCGTGGTGAACACCCCTCCGACCCACCCTTTCCCAGTTGTCATATGATCGGGTCGCGTGTACAGGGGCAGGGATGGGGGGAAAGAAGAAGGACACATGGAGTGTTTGAATTGTTGACACCTGTGATCGGTTCTTTCCCTGGCATATGTGAGCGACGGTTCCAGCGTCCCTGAAGCTCACCAATATGCAATCCCCTATGATGGATTTACGTGTTCTCCCTACCCAAGGCACCCTTCTAACCATTATGATTTCATTGCTTAAGTGTACTGGTAGGGGTCTATTCAGATTTAACCACTTAATCACCTTGCTTTTTAGGGCACAGAAATCCTCAGCTTCACCCACCTCTAACGGTGGGACACCCGCCATGACTACTGTAAAGTCATTCGCCTCTGGTGGTAAATTGGGTCTGCGTGGCCTGGGGGGGAAGCTTCATTAGTGGGGTTGGTACAACACTATCTATGGGCTGTGCTGGAGGAGCAGAGTTTGCTGGATGGATAGATCCTATGGGGTTAGATGGCTTATTTGGGGCAGGGTTATTCCTCTGAGTTTGTAGTGGGGCGGCCGCAGTTGCAACCTGTGAGGGGGCAAGATGCGTAACACTTTTTGGGGGCTGTTTCGGGGCTGTTGGGTTGGCAATAGGCTTAGCTGCCCTTTCATGAGAATTGGCCGGAATTTTCATGCTACTTAGTGTAGCCTCAAGAATGGTTAGTCTTATTTCCACTTTTTTGATGCTTTCACTAATTGGTAACAATAGTGACCTGAGCAGGAATTCCAAATAACCCAACGGGGCAACAGAGAGGGGGGCACTAACAATGTTGCTAGCAGTCTCTTTAGTCATGGCAGGGGCCACACCATCCTGCGCAGCGGGTTTAGGATGTGAGTCATCCACTGTTGTCACGGTCGGTATGGAGGGTTTAAATGACTTCCCAAAGTCGGAATGGGGGATCTTGGGTTTGTTTTTTCCCTGGGCACACCTCGACTTCCTCCTACGTTTGTTTGGAGGGGGCCCAAATGTCCCTTGTGCTGCCGCTAATTTTGGTTTGGCTTTCCTAGGCTTCGATGCTGGGGGAGGTTGAGAAATTAAATCAATCGTCCCCCTGCTTGGGCTTGTGCTACTCACTGGGGTTGAGCTCATAGGTAACACTGGGGGCGTTTTTGTACAATCCCTAAGCAGGATCGGGACATCTTCAATTATAGTCAAATCTTCGCTGGGTGTGGGGGGATAATCTCCTAAAGGTCTACCTTTCAAGTTATCTATAATAGAGCGTCTCCGCTCGACCCTGAGCCGGTTTAGTGTGCTCTCCTTGTCCACATCTCCTCCAGCCCGAGGAAAGTAATTCTCTAGGGTCATATTTTTTGCTCCTCCCTGCCTTATGGGGGTACTTTCCCTTGCCGGGGACGGCATGGTGTCTTAGTTTGTTGTTGCGCTAGGGACTTGATGGCAAACGGCAGAACCAAGAGAGTAGGCCCAGCCCAGCCTACTCCGGCCTTAGACGGTCCCGCCCTTGTCCCGGGCTTCTCCCGCTCGCTCCCGCGAAGCGGTAACCCTAGGGACTATTATTCACAATGCCGTTCTATGATAGGGCGATAGGCGGGGGCGTGGCCAGCGGGGAGAGCAGCCCAGGTGTAATGAGTTGGGCGCGCTGGGACTCCTGGACACTGGAGTCCCTGCCAGGAAGCTCGCTGCCCCGCCGACTCACTTGCCTACCCCGCGCTTTCCTCACCCAAGGTCCAGGCACTCGGTCACAGTTCAGGGTGTTTCACGGCGCTGCGGGACCCGCGAAGCGGGTCCGGCGAGGCGCTAGGCGATTCCTTCACTACAAGCAGGATACAGCAATCCGCAGACTTCCAGGGAGCAAAGGTCAGTTCCACACAACTCCCAAAAGAGTATCACTCAAAAAGCCAGCAGGATGTTCTCAATAGGAGTACCACAATCAAATTATTTATTAAAAGCTACCACAGGGTTCGACGCATTGGCATCTATAGACATCGAGGACATTGGATTCCTTCCCTCTAGACATACAACCCTCAGAAGCTACACTGGTAATGTTTAAATCTCCTACCTGGGCTGAAGCCCTTTTAGCCAACACAGAAATTCTCTGATCATAGGGTATCAAAATCCACCCAGATCTTAAAACAGGTTACCCAGCCATGTTGGCAAACCCACCCATCACACAGCCAAGCTTTTGCTGGATACCGAACGGAGAAAGGAACAAGCAGTACTCAATCTTAAAAACATCCTCAGGACTGGGGACGGCTGCCAGTAGCCTTGTCCAACAAAAGCTCAGCCTGACCTTATGAACAGCAACCACAACAACAAAAGCAAAACGAAGTTGTCAAGTATAAAGAGCTTCAATCACAATCTATAAACTCAACCAACTCGCAGCTGCAGTCCTCAGCCCTGTGCTCCTAGAACATCAGTGGCCTTCAACACAAAATAAACACCCCAGAGATAAGCAATTTAATTTCCGGGCACAACTTCCTCACCTTTCAGGAAACATGGGCCAATCAATGCTAGACTTTATCTTGATACATTGAACAATAGAAGCTGTAAGGGACCGGAAATTCGGCCGGCCCAAGGGGGAACTGTCTATATATACTTTGTGTAGCCTAAAAGATATCATTGTACCACTACATTTTCAGGAGAACTGGCTGCTTGGACTTAAAATCAAGTTGTAGAGACAGCAGTGTCCCCTGTTGCTTCTTAATGTCTACATTAACCTAAGCACTCAAACAAAAGGGTCTCAGTTAAACAGACTATACACAGTTCTGTGCTATTTGTTCGGGGATTTGCCACGCGCAGACTGCCTCCTCACAGGGGATTTCAACATCAACCTCTTTCAAGGAACCCCGAAGGACTAAAAGTCTTTTACTCCCTCCAAAAGAATTGACGGTACAGGTAAAACCCAATTTTCAAGTGCGTTGCAGCATAGGGGAACACTGGGTCCTACAACTCTACAGTGTGGGTTTCATTGTGATAAACGGTAGATTCCCACAGGACATCCCACCAAACTGGTCAGTGACAAATGGTCGAAAGTGTTCTTACCTAGACTACACTAGACTATTTGCAACACAGACTTGCTTCCATACATGGAAAACAACCGCATCATGGAAAGTTCTGAGAGCGATCACTGCCCACAAGTTATTTCCATCGCTCCAAATTTAGCTTACCACAACCCAGCTAAAATTGCATATTTAGGAGTCTACTCCAAAAACCTAAAATGATTAAGATGGTACGATGATATCAGTGCAAAGCTAATGAAGGAGTGCGAGCAACTCGCCACACCTTTTAACCGTGGATCGCTTCTCCGATAACTGACTGGATAAATTTCTCTTCTCAACTTTTAAGTCAATTCTAACTACCGCTGCAACATTGAGTTGGCTACAGAAAACCAGAAATGTCACCCTCTCGGCAGCTAGGCGGCACCCTGAATCAGAAGATTTATTGACCATATGAAATTGCACACAAAAATTACAGACGGGCATGCCAAAATGACCAACATTTTGAACTCTTCACTGTGCAAGTAAGAGCCAGAACCCAAGAAAGTTTTGGATGTTAGTAAATAGGCAAACTAATGGAAATACCTGCCTCCGGAGTGCAACAATTTCAGAGTAAGAATGGGTAACCTTCCTGACCGGACACTTCCAGGTGGATGACAGAAATCGATATACATTGATTTACAGTGCCAAACTCTCTAAAGCCATTCATAGGGAGTGTCTTGCCCATCCCCAAGGCATACAGCAACAACAAAGCGAAGAAATTTCCATTACTCCAAACAAGGCTGGTCAAAATACTAACCAAAGCAAGATCTGCCTTAGCGCCTAGCCCAAACGGCCTGCCACAGGCTCTGTTAATTAGCTAGCCTCTTCCATTACACCTTACGGAGTTTAACTATACCAGACTCTTGACATGGAGCAATAATTTCCCTAATTCACAAGTCCGGCTCTCGATCAGCCCCAAGCAACTACAGGCTGATAGCCTTACTGGCTAATGATGCGAGGTTCTTTGCCAGTCTCTTACTCGAAGATTTGAGATGTTGGGCTGACTCAAAAGGACTGATCCCAAATAATCAAACAGGTTTTGTGGCAAACTCAGGCACATTGTCCAACCTTCTAGCTTTATCAATAATCGCAGACAAAGTGAATACATCCTCTACGGCGCTTTTGCTGCTTTGTGGATTTGAAAGCAGCTTTCGACCATGTGCCAAGGAAAGCTCTTTGGGCCAAGTTAATGAAATGGGGAATATCGGTCAAACTACTGGAGTCAATTATCCAGTTGGAAACCAACACCTGGATTCAAGTCAAGCTTGGCACAGGCTCTCGCCTATCCACAAAAAATACAGACTGTAGGAAGGGGGAGGCTCTAGTTGGCGCAGTGCAACACTAGCGACAAGCAGGGACTCTCTCTTCCTCGTCAGGGCTGAGGGTTACCTTCCAGACAACCTCTGCTTACCCTCTAGGTAGTGTGGCTTAAGCAGTCGTAGGCTAATCTTTGGGGCACATAGGGTTAAACACTTGCAACAGTACACCTTTACAACCAACCCACCACACAACGAGACCAGACTGTATTCTGTAAAAATATATATCTTTATATAGATTGTAAGCAGGCTTGCGAATACAGTCAATATACTTTATGAAAACGGTTGCAGGTTACTCAATTCGGGTTACCACAGTTCTTATGCAGTTCTCTTGAGGCCCGTAGGCCGGTGTTACTCAAAGTTCTTGTGGAGCCGGCGGCTTCCAGGGGATCTGTCCCACGTCGCGTTGCCTTCCCGGGGTCGCTGATCGTTGCGGCTCTTCAGCCGAGCAGGTCACTGGTCATCCGGGGCAGCGGTGTTCTGTGGCGGCAGGGTCCTTTCCTCGTCGTCCGCTCCGACCCTGGAGGCGGCGGCTGTGCGGCGGTGGCAAGTGGCAGTACGGTCCCCAAGTGCAGGACGTACCCAGCCAAGTGCCGGTGCAGCTGTGGGCTCACAGCTGGGCTGTCGGGCAGGCTACCGACTTTGCGGATTCTCGTAGGGCAACTGTTCGTCTTTGCAGGTGAGTGGCTGCTCGTTACGCAGTCACCTCGAGAGCTCGGACCGGACGGGTCCTCCTTTGCTTTGCTCTCGGGCTCCCGGTGCAGTTGCGGTCACGGTGTTCGGGAGGATGTTGATGCCTTAGAGGAGATTCCTCCGTCAGTGCTGCGGCGATGGTCAGCACCCGCAGTCGCTTTCTTCCAAGGGGGTAGCGTCCACTGGTCCTGGGACGCTGGTCAGGGGGCAAGTTCCGTTGCAAGCCCTTGGAGATCTCTTTAGCAGAGTTTGGCACAAGTAGAGCAAAAGTCTTTTCGTAGTCTTTTTGTCTTCCTCTCCTTCAGCAGCAAGGCACCAGACACAGGCAAGAGTCAGCACCCTTCCTTGTCTCTCACGGTCCTTCTCGTAGGGCAGAGTCCTTCTGTGGCCCAAACCGGATCTAACTTTCAAGGAGCAGGGCTCCTTCTTTTATAGGCCAATTCTTTTGTTCTCGCAGGCCAGGGGGGCCTTTGCATAGCCACTCTCAGTTCTGGAGTACCCCCGCGGGTGTACTCCGGCTTCTGCTTTCAGTGTGAGGGGCAGGCGCATCAGACGCCCCACAGGAGGTGGAGCCAGCATTGTCCGGACAGGGGTGGCCAGAGTACCTTGTTGATGGGGGCTTCGCCCTTCCTGGGCCAGGTGCCGGCAGAGTCATCCGCCGCTCCCCAGGAGGGTGGAGCCAGCATTGTGGTGGTCGAGCACAGTGACAGTTCGAGTCAAGAGGCACTCCTACCTCCCACTAAGGTGTAATCTGCGCATTCACCACCTGTCATCCCTCCAGCCCTGTCACTCACACATCCCAGACAGTCAGATACAGCAGAGGCGGCTGAAATGGTTAAGCAAGCAAAGGCTAACTTTCTAAAAGTAGCATTTGCAAACCCAGGATATTAAAATAAACTTGACTACAAGAAATATCTTATCATCCTGAGTTCAGGCATACTAAACATGACTCGCTACCATGCTCCTTGAGCCTGCGGGGATTATAGGGTGTAATAATCCTCGCAGCTCAGTCTGGCCTACTGGAGCAGGTAGCCTTCAATAGTGAAATACGGTCTTCGTTGTAAGTCACTACTAGGACATGCCACGCACATCAGGGCTTGTCCTACCTTGCACCTACAACGCACCCTGCCCGCAGGCCTACCATAGGGGTGACTAATATGTAGTCAAGGGAAGGGTCGGTGCTGGCAAGTGGGGACACTTGCCCAGCTAGCGTGACAGTACGAGACCGCACGCGGGTTCTGCGGTCGCAGTTCCCAGACACATCTTTACGGCTGATTTGGTGGGTGGCGCAACCAGCGCTGCAGGCCCACCAGCAGTATTGGCATCTACAAGCCCCGGCACTCTCTTGTGCGCTTTACTAGGGACTAACAGTAAATCCAATGCACCAATCAGGGATACCAATCGTATGTACAATTTACAGTAGGGAGCACTTGCACTGCGGCACGGATCAGCCGTGGCGCAGTGCCCTGAGTATCGGAAAACCATCAAAACATCGGAGGCACATCAGCAAAAAGTGGAAGGGAGACTCACGCCAAGGTGCCAGGTCTAACACAGACGTTGATGGGAGTTAAACAGGAATTGTGTGCTAACTCCCCTGCTCTTCAACCTGTTTTTAGCCGACCTCTCGGTAGAGCTAGATGTAATAAATAGTCATTCCCCTAGGCTAGATGGTGCTCAGATCAGCAATCTCCTATATGCTAATGACCTTGAGTTGGGCTGCAACGACTGCTAAATCAATTATACAGCTATACCACCGCAAATAATTTGGAGGTAAACCTAAAGAAAACGTACTTGGTTATATTTGGCAGGAAATATTGGAGGTGGCGGTTGGTCGTACAAGAACCTCCAAATATCAGTATGAAAAACATATAAATATCTGAGAATCTACATCAACTCTAGGGACACTCTTGTCAAGCATGGCAGTGAAATCGCTATAAAAGCTACAGCTCCTCAAGTCAGTCTCTCCAAGCTCTCCAAAAAGTGGACAGGTCCTAGCCTAGTCCCAATGTTGGAAGTTATACGAACTAAGATAGGCCCCACCTTGTCGTACGGCTTTGAAATCTCTTTGGGCAAGCTCAGAACCACACTAAACCAACATTTGACCAAGATCTACAAAGAAGTGCTTTGATTTCCAAAAATCTTGTTTGCAGCCCAGATTCAATTAGAGCGAGACCTCCTTAACTACGAAATACAAAGCGCAGGGGGTTTTGTCAACCTGTGCCATAAGTTGAGACAGGCTAGAGCTGGCTCCCTCAAGTCCCTGTTATGGACTGACATTAGTTCCAACAACCCTGGTGGGTCACATAGTCGGTTCTTTAATGAATGTGTGTTGTAATTATCAGCAAGTGGACTGTGGAATCTCAATCCAAGAAAAATAGAGTTCAAATCAAGCATGAAGCAGCTTATCCAACTGTGTTCCTATTTGTCAGACAGGGTGATCCTAGCTAAAAGCAAGCATGCATGGGCACCCCAAAACACCCTGAACCCCCAAATTAACCCTTGCACCCCAAAACCCAAACACACCCTGAACCCCAATATTAACCCTTGCACCCCAAAACCCAAACACACCCTAAACCCTAAAATTAACCCTGGCACCCCAAAACCAAAACACACCCTGAACCCCCAAATTAACCCTTGCACCCCAAAACCCAAACACACCCTGAACCTCCAAATTAACCCTTGCACCCCAAACACACCCTAAACCCTAAAATTAACCCTGGCACCCCAATACCCAAACACATCCTGTACCCCCAAATTAACCCTTGCACCCCAAAACCCAAACACACCCTGAACCCCAATATTAACCCTTGCACCCCAAAACCCAAACACACCCTAAACCCTAATATTAACCCTGGCACCCCAAAACCCAAACACACCCTGAACCCCCAAATTAACCCTGGCACCCCAAACACACCCTAAACCCTAAAATTAGATGGACCAAGGATGTCTGGGAATCAAGCTGGATCCTAACAGCCGTGAGCCTGTGCTTAGCATGTCAGACACCGACGACTACGCAGAATTACAAAGTAGAAGGCCTATCAAGACCGACAATGACACTGAAACAAATGAAGTGGATGAGTTATGCATGGCAAATGTATGGGAATGTTCCAGCAGAATAACAATGTATTGGTGGCCAGGCATCAGCCTAGACGTTGAAAGTAAGGTGATAAACTGTAAGTTATGTGTGGAAGCAGACAAAACGCAAGTGACTTACAGACATCCCCTGCAGCCAATACAGTGCCCATCCATGCCTTGGGAAGTGATTGGCATTGACATAATAGGATCGGTGTCTGATGAGAACGAACTAGAAAACATAATTGTTATAATTGACCACTACACGAAATGGCCAGAAGTAAGGGTCACCAGAAAAGCTGACTCAACACGTAGTCCAATTCTTGGAAGACACTTTTACGCGTGAGGGATTACCAAAAAAAGTTGTAAGTGACAACGGTGTACAATTCACCTCAGACCTATTCGAAGAATACATGAAGAAGCACCACATTGAACACATAACAACGTCAATATACCACCAAACAGCCAACTGAGCCGTAGAGAGATTTATAAAAGTACTTGAAGGTATCATTCAGATAGCCACCTCAAACCAACAGGGCTGGAAGAAAGAAATGATGAAGACAGTGTGGGCTTACAGAATAACGCTGTGTGAGTCTATTGGCCACAGCCCATTCGAACTCATGCGCAGAAGGACTCCACTTACGAAGGACAATGTGGGCTGGGTTATGGCTGCCCGCAGAGTACACTGGTCTTCAGAGGTGGTGAAAGAAAAACTAGCTCAAGCACAATCTAGGAGCAGGAGTTACCACGACAAAAAACATGGGTGCAAGGAGGGGGAAATCAAGGCATGATATGTGGTGAAGGCAAGAAGAAGCGGACACGTCAGCAAGGGTCAAGAGAGATACACCAAACCTGTAACCGTTCGTGAAGGGTATTTCAATTCTGCACACCAGCGGGATGGAAAGGCCTGGCATTTCACAGCACTGTCAGCTCGCAAACATCCCGAGAACGATACGGTGGAAAACACACTTTTTGATGCTACTGCAGAGCAATCCAGTACGCGGAAGGGAAGTACGGCAAGACATTATTTTTCTGACACTGAATCTGACATTGAACTTTCTGCAGCCCCAGGACGGAGAAGTGATGATGGTGTGCACGATGACACCAAATCAGGGGACCGTTCGGCCTCTTCATCCAGACCTGTAGGCGCAAGGCTACCTGCTATCCCAGGCTGTGACCTGGCGCAACCTATGGACAGAAACAGGGCTGGTAGACTGTTGTGACCGCCAGCTGAACTTAAGGACTATATATATATATATATTATATATTATATATATATATATTATATATGAGCCTTATGCTCCCGTCCTCTTCTCGTTGGTTCCAGTTCTCCCCTAAGGAGGGGGATGTGTTGTGTTTATAATACGTGTGTCACTCATGGGACACCCTACCCTGTGTGCTTGCCAGTGTCCCTGCGAGGACACCGTACCAGCAGTGAGGTCTCCAACTGATAACTGTCAGAACGGAGTTACCAGCTGATCGCCGATCTGACGTCTGTAGGAGCATCGTGTTGGTTTGAAGAAATAAAGTAATTGTCAACTTGCTTTGGTTGGTGATTCTTAACACCCAAACATGCTCTAAACCCTTAAATTACACCTGTCCCCCCAAAACACAAACCCACCATCAACCCTAAAATGACCATGTACTCCCTAAAATCCAAAAGCCCTACAAACCCCCAAAATAGTTTATGAATGCGTAATGCCGGGAGGCGCTGCTGTGATTGCAAATGATACTTTCTGTACCCCCAGGCTGCACTTCCTTCATAGAGTATTTCCATATACACATAGATTAGTGGAATCCGATTGTTAGACTTTTTAAACACCTGCGGACAGACCTGCTTATGGCCCGAGGAATAGGTCTTGCAAAGGAAAACAAGCTTTGTCGTCATGGTGACTGCCGAATTCACTCCATCACAATACTAAAATAATTTTTTAAAAAGCACAGCTGCTTCGAACACAATGCCAAAATCACCTACTGTAAACCATCAGTCTGCGGGCTGGCTGGGACTCAAACCGCAGATCCTCAATGGGGAGCAGCTCTCTCACCTTTTCATATACCGGAAGCCGGTGGCTTCCTCTACCAAAAGCCTACGCTCATCCGGGAGCGCCGGAAGTGACGTCATTGTTCTGCTGCAAGAACGAAGACTGCCGTGAGTGCAATGGCCATTAAAGGGACAGATGGATTGGCATCGGTCTCTTTATTTTTCCAACTCCACTTCCTTCATCGATTCCAGCGTATACTTAGGTAAGTGCTGCAGCTTTTGAAAAAGAGCAGCATCGATCCTCCGCTCTCGGTCCCAGCTGCTCAATTTCCGTCCCAGACCAGCTTCCTCATTTTTCGGCAAGCACGAGTTTTCATTAAGGGGGCACATTCAGACGCAGCTCCCTGCATGTGTGTGCTTCGTACGTGTTATAATGAATGCCTGCGTTGCAATGTGTGTGTGTTATCTGTGTTTGATGTTTGTCTGTATCAGCCTGCCTACTTGTTTAATATGCACCTTTTATTGTGTTTGAGCATGTGTATTTTTGTGTATGTGTGACGTAGCGCGTGCCTGTGTAAGTTGTGGAAAATTGCAAAAAGTCTAAAAAATGTGTTTTACAGCAAGTTCTTCGCCGTAAGGAAAAATAAATTACTGCCCGTATATTGTAGGTCCCATGTTGGTTCCAAGTGCACCTGCGTGTATTCAAGATTCTCGACCAAATGGAACAGTTTTCGATCTGCTGAAAAGTTGTCAATCAAAGAAGGCTAAACGCATTTATTTATGTGAATATTGTATATTGTTGAGCATTACTTGTGTCCTTGTAACTTGTGGTGAGATTTCATTACTAAATGAATGTGTGCTCTATTGTTGAATCCTGGTCACGTTCCCCAAGCTGTGTAGTGTGCAGAGCAGCACATCTTCTAAAACACCGGCAGTTTTCATGGATGCGTTTCAAAGCATAAGGATAAATGCTTCAAATAACTTAGCCGTTGTAATGCTGGTTCCTTATTTTGTTTGCTATTTGTGTAATTGAAAGGGCTGGTTTCCTGTGGCGATTGAGGATTACGCCCTATTTAGGAAACGTAGTCCGACGCATTCCAACATCTTGTAATATCTACTTTCGCAAAACTGGCTATCATTCTGGTTTCGTTCCATGTGCATGCAATGTTTTTAACTCGTTTGTATATATTATTGAGACAGGGACAATTACGTATTCCCTGTTTGCGCTAATTTACCTTGACCGCTAAGATCTCCGTAAAAATTAAGCAGGTCTTGTTTTATCTGCCACTATCGATCCCAGCCATATATTATCCAGTTACAACCTAACCTACTGCTAAAGTACTGAGGCAGCGGGATCGAGCCCTGAGATAAATCACATTAATATTTCCTATTAATTCCAGCCCATTGGGTTTCAATCATGGCCAAGCGGCACTCGGCCCCATTAGCCTGCGTGTCCTGATGGCGGTGTTTACACAGTGGCTGAGACGCGGTAAATCATCTACCTGCCTTAATAGGATTATGTATTACCTCGAGTTGGGGTCTTGACAAGAGCTGCGCAGGCAGCATTTCCAACCAAGCATTTTGGCCCAATGCTTATCTCTCTCTCTCTCTCTCTCTCTCTCTTTCTCTCTCTTTCTCTCTCTTTCTCTTTTTCTCTCTCTTTTTCTCTCTCTTTTTCTCTCTCTTTTTCTCTCTCTTTTTCTCTTTCTCTCTCTTCCCTCTTCAACTGCTTCAGATCATGTTTTCAATATTTATAAGGTGAAAGCACGCACAAGTTGCAGTAACGCGTGCCTCCCCCATTGATTGAGACCTTATAAGTGGTTTCCTCATGCCCTCTTCTCGTTTGAACTGCGGGTACTGCATGTGTCAACGAGGTAGGGGATCCCTTTATGTTAAATTGCATCTCTTACCAAACTTCCAAACACCTCTGGCAAAACACTTATAAGGTCCCAGAGGGGAGACCTATTAGCTATGCCAATGCTTTTACTTTATGTATTTGCCATTGTAATGCCTTTTGTTTCATTTATAAAGCCATTACATATTGCACAATTAACGTACAATACTACTAGCAAAGCTAATATCTTTAGCCTAATAAAAGTGAAACCTATTGCATTTTTAACGCTTGTCATTTCAGGTTGGGGGTGCCGGTGGGCAGAGGGTAGCAGGCATCTGACTCTCTATGAATCTGTGGGGATAGGTAACTTGATTTCCAGTCACAAACCCCAGTGTGAAAATTCACTTATTGATAGTTCTTCTATTTCTCTCATTATGCCTCCTATTTTGCTATTACTATTTGTCCTGAGCAGCAAGACCTAAGCATACACTCTGGCTCTCCAAAAATAGTTGATTATTAGGTAATTTCCTCAATGGCCTTCAGTGCATGCCCAAACACTTCTTTTTGTAGTCCAAAATCTAGGCATATTAGATAGAAAACAGGTCAGTGTACTTTTTGGGGTGCTTTTCTCCAATTAAATCTGTTATTCAGTTTGATATGCTTTGTGCCGCTCGCAAGCCGCGTGGGTCAGTGTGCTTTTGGACTTCTCTTGCCTGCATCCAGCCCGAATCCCTGGTTCTGTTACGGACTATTGATTCCACGCCGATTTGGGGCCAACCTCGACGACCTGCAGGGTCGGGACTGCGAGACCCAGCCTCCCACGCGCTATACCAACTGAGCGCAGCTGGTATCTCTTCCCGCCCCCAACATCATCTATTTAAACATGCCCCTTACCGTGGACTACGGGGCGAAGCCCGGGCCAAGGGCTGCCCGTTTGTTGTGCCGGAGCGTGACCGGACCACCCCCCCCCCCCCCCCCCCCTCTAAACTCTGGGACTATTTGATTGATTAAAAACTGTAAGTCCTCTCTGTTATTTTCTAGGAACTGTTCATTTTACTTATTTACTGTATTTCTAGACGTTTCTCCGCATTTACGCCTTGGGTTTAGTTTACATCATGACTACTCGAGGCTCGCGGAGTAAAACGGCCGCTGGAGGGGACAAGCTAACAGGCCCAATAGATAGCTTCATTATAGGGACAAACTCGTTCATCGATCAAGGGATTACTCTGATGGAACATAGAGTTTCCCAGGATCTTGCCTTGGCTAAAAGATCGTCTTTGGGTCTTATTTCTGCTGCTAGAACCCTTGAGAGGACTAGGGAAACAGGCCCGGCAAATGCCCAAGCTGATGTTAACAATGTCCCCAAAGTGGTAGATTTATCAGTATCCCAACTCCTAACCGACTCTCAATTAAGCCTGGCCCTGGAAAAGACTTCGGAACTATTTTTTGAATTCTTCAACAGGCGATATTCGCACTGCGGAGTCCAGGGCAAGGAGGGAGAGTGCTATACCAAAGAAAAAAAAGGAGAAACAGAACAACATAACAAAAGCCAGGAAAACCCATGAATCATTTGACAATTATGGGGGCGAATCTGACCAAGCAGCATCACTGGGCCATGGACAATTAGAACCGGATCGGATCAATGGGGATGCCAGTTCAGTAAGCGTTGAGGCTTCTGCCATCCTCTTTGGCGAATCTGGCACTGATGAAGTTGAGGAGTTACTTCTCACTAAAATTGCGAGTTATTTAAACTTCATCTCTCCCCTTTAGAGGTTAGACTGTCCCATATAGAAAAACAGCTAGCTGACTTATGTGCCCTTACTAGAAACGCACCAACTAAAGTGGCACTTAAAAGTGGGGTTAATAAACCTAACCAATCAGTTAACTCAAAACATAATAAATCTGTGGGCCCCCTGGCTAAAAAAATAAAATTATATTGACCACAGCGGCGCTTGCAAATTTGAAAACCCCCATAGTTTCCAAGGTTAATAAGGGAGATAACCACATCAAAAATTCTACTTTACATCCCAGCCAAGAAGGAAAACCAAGCGAGGCTCTGTCTGTACCTTCTATTAGAGAGCGAATCGGGGGAGGAGGAGACGGCAGACTTACCTTGAATTTACTGCCTGAGTCAACCCCTTATGTGCTGGTTATGATGGGGGTCCCAGAGTTGGCGGACTACATGTAGGAATCAAACTGGTCATTGAAAAACAAGGTCCTACATTGGATGAACAGTAATAGACCGCTCCCACCAAACGGATTAAGCAAGATTCTAATGGTGCGTAGGGTACATTGGATAGGGAAGGAGAGGAAAACAATCCCGGTTGATTGCATTGTGGTAAATTTTGAGGACCCAACGAGAATGGGGGGGCTGATTGGAGGGGCTAGGGGAGGTAACTTTAAGTTTAATAGTGATTCAGCCTTTAGAGACACCTGGAGATGTTTTCAGACTGCCAATAGATTTGATTGTCTTGATATGGTAGACTGACTGTCCCCAGCTAAGGATAGCAATTTAACAATAAATTCTACCATTCCACACCCTAGAGTAAATGAGAAGAGTAGGTCAGGTACACCAGGGAACATTCTTTCTGAGATGCCTAATTTAAGTAGTCCAACTCGAAATGAATTGCTTGTTAAGAATGTGAGGGTTGAAGATACCAGAGCAGTTAACTGCAGTCACTATTAAACTTTAAGTTTAATAGTGATTCAGCCTTTAGAGACACCTGGAGATGTTTTCAGACTGCCAATAGATTTGATTGTCTTGATATGGTAGACTGACTGTCCCCAGCTAAGGATAGCAATTTAACAATAAATTCTACCATTCCACACCCTAGAGTAAATGAGAAGAGTAGGTCAGGTACACCAGGGAACATTCTTTCTGAGATGCCTAATTTAAGTAGTCCAACTCGAAATGAATTGCTTGTTAAGAATGTGAGGGTTGAAGATACCAGAGCAGTTTGTATATCAGGCCCAGGCAGCTCCCCAACCCCTATCTCTAAGGATGTAGGGGCATTATTACATGCCCAAAGGGTTGGGATGGGCCTACTATCATGGAATATAGCGGGTCTTTCTAATAAAATAAAGGACTCCACATTCCTGGAATTTGTATATAAGTTCGACGTAATTTGTCTTAAGGAATGCTGGGAGACGGCTGAGATACATTTAGAGGGCTACCGCACATATTTCCTAGCAGCACAACGCAAAAATAGAGGCAGATGTTCTGGGGGTCTATGTACCTTTTTTTATATCCAATAAAATTAATTAAACTACTAACTGTATAATCACGGGGGGTCTCATTATTACCAGGTTCTTTCTCCAAGGATGGGTGAAAACCACTCCATCATCTTGATTAACCTGTATAATAATATCCAAAAGGTCGATCAACAAAAACCGTTAGATGAATTAAATGATGCCATAGGTAGGGGATTAGGATCTGAACAGAAAGAACAATATATTATAGTGACGGGGGATTTTAATTGTCATTTATGTCCTTTTAGTGACACGAAGATTTGTGGTTTGGTGAATCTTGAGGGTGATCCCTGCACACATTTTGAGCACTCTGTCCTTGGGAATCTATTTAATCATTTGTTATTTGACTGGGACTTAGGTTTTGCTAATGAATTATGCAACCCACAGATTGATTTCCAACCCACTTTTGTCGGGCGTGGGTCCCGGTCTACTATTGATTACACATTGGTCTCTACCAGTTACCAACATAGTGTTCTCTCTTTTAACACTGAACACATTGCGATTAGTGACCACTTTCCAATCAGTTCAATTTTTGAATTAGGGCGGTATGGCAGAAAAATTTCTAAAGTAGCTGAAAATATCTGTTTGCACAGGATTTCCTTGGCTAGAACCAATGGTTATGTAATGAAATGGAACAAGGTAAATCCGACTAACTTTTTAAAGAATTTAGTAGAGGACCAGACTGAAGATTTTATGATTTGCTTAGAGGAGAACTCCAACCCTACTAAGGTTATTGCGGCTTTCCATAAAATCTCTGCTCACATTAGTAGCAAATTGACTGGCTCATCACGCAAAGGTGGGAAAAATAAAGCGGAGGGCTGGTTCAACCATGTGTGCACAAAGGCACATTCCTACCTAATCCAAACCTATAAAAAGCTGCCTAGAAATGTTAGAGATCAGAGCAGCCAGGGTATCTTATAAGGTAGCCTTACAAAAACGGAGAAAGGACTTGAAGCAGGCTGCATGGGAAGCCTTCATGAAGGCGAGTGCCCTAAAAGATAATACCGCATTTTGGAATGCAGTAAACGCCCCGTTTTTTGATGAAAGTTATTCAGATATGGTTGAGATGGCAATAGAGGAGAATGTCTAACGAGAACCATCGAACCAGATGCACTAACTCTATTTCCCCTCAACGTAGTCTTTTCTTTAACAGAGGTTGAACTAGCAATAGCAGACAGTTCCAACAGCAACGCCCCGGGACCAGACAGTATTCCAATTGATATCTATAAGGAAAACGTCACCCTGTGGGCTCCACTCCTGACCAACGTGTTAAATAGCTATAACATCAAGGGCTTCCCAACCACGTGGCAGGAAGCCATTGTAGTTCTAATATTTAAAAAGGGAGATCGAAACGAACCTAAATGCTATAGGCCGATCTCCCTCCTCGACTCATTGATGAAGGTGACAGGTAGAATTCTCTTAAATCGTTTGCAGACATGGGCTGAGGAGGAAGCTGTCCTTTCCAAATTTCAGTACCGTTTTAGGTCAGGTCTTGGTACTGTCGAACAAGGCCTAAATCTGGCACTGATAATTGGTAAATATACGACCGAAAAGAAGGGAAATCTATTTATGACTTTTGTAGACCTCAGCTCGGCTTTCTACTGTCTGAACCATTATGTTATGTGGGATACCTTAGAAAACCTTGGAATTGATTTTAACATTCTTAACTTTCTTAAAGAGTTTTATATAGAGGAGCTGGAGCTAAAGTTCGCTATGGAAAAACAGGCGAATGCACATCCAAATTCCCTATAGGCAAAGGTGTCCGACAAGGATGCATTCTGGCTCCATTTCTCTTTAATCTGTATATTAACGGGGTGGCTGACCATTTAACTAAATTGGAGGTGGATTACCCCCAAATTGGTGGAGAACGTGTGCCCATCCTACTGTATGCCAATGATGCGGTTATTATGGTTAGAACTCAATTAGGCCTCCAGAAGGCTTTAACTCGCTTCTCGGCATACATGGGATACAGGGGTCTTAAGATTAACATAGGGAAGACCTTCACTATGTGCTCCTCCCCTAGGGTAAACATTTCTTGTAAAACGAATTTGGAAAAGTCAAAGATAGGTTTAACTAACTCCTTCTCTTATTT
Source organism: Lissotriton vulgaris (assembly GCF_964263255.1). Taxonomy (NCBI): domain Eukaryota; kingdom Metazoa; phylum Chordata; class Amphibia; order Caudata; family Salamandridae; genus Lissotriton; species Lissotriton vulgaris. The sequence goes on from NC_141685.1 coordinate 381,181,901, forward strand.
AGGGATTGTTTTTAATAAAAGGGGTACCTGGAAATCCGCTATTATCACCAGAAACTTAGCTTTCTCACGGGCACTTGGTGCTTTAAGACAGTTTGCAAATAAGTTAGGGGACAGACCAGTACGCATTCTGCTTGAAATATACAGGGCCAAATGTGTATCTACGGCTGTGTATGGAGCTGGTATATGGGGGGGTTGCAGACTGCCATGAAATCCAAGCAAAGGAAAATGGTTTCTTGTGTTATCTGCTTGGTGTTCCTCGGTCAACCTCCACCTATGTTTGTCATAAAGAACTAGCTCTGCCCTATATTACAGATCTAATTAAGATTAGCCCTGTGTTGCTCTGGCACAGGATCTGGAACGCTACAGAAACTGGTTTTAACAGGGCGACTATTGCAGACTGTATTGAACTAGAGGGATCCAAACAGATTCAGTGGCTTTCCTATGTACAGGAATTTTTTACCAATATAGGGTGCCCTGAATTTTATATTTCACCTTCAACATTGTCTTCAATCTCAAAAAAGACTTTAAAGGAATCCTGCCTTGCCTTTCTGGAAGATCGACGCTGGTGTATAGAAGGAAAAAAGGTTTCTGTAACTCAACACCAACTTTTGCTGCAGAGCTCTGGCCTGCAGCTTTATCTATCACCTGATCAGACTAGTTATAGTAGAATGCTTTTAGCCCGCCTAAGAACTCGAACCTTCTTTAGGCTGCTAACTTTCCCTAAAGCAAATGATTGGGCGTCACAATTAACCAATTGTCCGTGTGATGATTCCTCACCTCAATCTACCATACACTGTGTCTTTTTTTGTAGATTTTATGAGTGGGGGCGGAGGAGATATTTATTACCTCTCCTTAAACTCTGGAACCTGAGACAATGTAGACCTGCATTATTTAAATTACTCACTCTACCGGATGAAATTACTATTCTTGCTGTGTCTAGGTACTTGAAATTTGCAATTAAATGTAGATCCACCATAGTTTAATTGTAATCTTTGTATGAAAGTATGTCTTTGTGACTTACACCATCTAGTGTTTGTTTTTTTGGATTACGGTGTATAGATTAGATGTTTTTAAAACTTGTTTTTAACAGGAATCCCATTATGAATTATGTCCATGTGTATATACTTTTTTTAAATGTTTAAATTAAGTCTTGTACTGGATGTATTCTTTTTATCTGTGCTTTTACGATTTTATTGTAAATCGAATAAAGCTATCTTTTGACTTTGATATGCTTTTGTATTTTACATCTGAAACTTAAACCACACACAAACTAATTCCTGATTTTTATATCTAGCAGGACATAATCATGGTTTCATTCAACGTCCTGTTTTTCACTTGCGATCATTCTGTGTGTGTTCTAAAAGATGGTGACTTCCTGCTTTTGGATAATCCCGGGGGAAGTTCTCTGTAAATGACTGGTCGAAAATGTAGATGAAGTTGGTCGGCCAATCACCGAAGAGAGATATTTTAAAGCTATGATTCTGTTCCAATCATCTGGTAAGCACAATAAGTAAATCTTTATAATACGTTTGCAACTGCAGGATAACGGTACAAATTACCAACCTGTTTCAGTAAAAACCTACATTTGTGATTAATTAATCCAATAATGGACAGTAAAAATGAACATGCAATAATGGGCAGTAAAATGAACATGCATATCCCCACATATGCCTTGGATTGCTCTCCAGAGACAAATGTAACACTTATGAAAAGGACTGAAACGTTTAGCTTGTGGCACTACTATAAGGCAGCCATTTTTGGATAAACTATTTTATCTAGGCAACTTTTTTCAGGAGGTTCATGTTCAGGCTTACAATGTGTACTGTCTATTAAGGAAAACTTACTTACTTGGTTATGGACAGATTGTACATTTGTCCTTTATTATCAATACCTCTTTATATATTATGGCTAGAGCGTGAAGATATATTGCAAGTGGTCAATGTGTTCTTTTCTGTTTTGAAGTTTTATATGTAAATATATATATTTTTTTCTCTTGCTTTTTTTTAGTGAAGAAACAGTGTCTAATGATTCAGGATATTTTTAAAGAGATAATTGCAAGCTATTCTGCACAACAGAGGGTCTAAAACAGGTGTTACTTCAAAGGGCACTGGAGGAAAAGCAGATGTTAATGGACTGTGACAATCGGGGAAGCGCTGGTTGACTTAAGAGGGTGTTACGCGAACTACAAGAGGAAGAAATTGCAGAGAAAAGATGCTTTGACAAAAAAGCCAAGCAGAGTGGACTGGATTATATGAGAGTTAGTAACAAAGCTCATGCTGAAAGCACAACTTCTCAGCCTGGTGATGCAAGTTCGCGGATTAATTTGCAGAAGCTTAAAACCTGGCCCTTTTAGCAGGGATGGCTAATGTCCTTCATCAAAAACCCACAACTAAAAATGACGCATCAGACCGTGAAAATGAACTTGTCTTGGAGTCCCCGCTTAAATCCAAATATCAAGGACAAAAACATGCCACCCTTTCACCACTTCATCCTAGAGTAATCCACACTCATTCTGAAAATATAATGGGGCCGTTCTGATGTAATCAATAGCCATCCTGAAGCTGTCATAGGATCATCCAGGAATAATCCACACTCATCCAGAAATTGTCATGGGATCATTCCAGAGTAATACTCCCATCCTGGAGCGGTTATAGGATCATCCTGGAATAATTGACCGTCCTCCTTAAATTAGCTAGAACCCATCCTGGAGTAATTATCCCTCATCCTGAAGTTGCCAATTAGTATTCGGGGAGATGTAAAAGGCAATCACTCCTGCCAGTAGAAGTCACCAGAACACCATCCTACTGTAGTTTTTGTGATGAGTCTAGGTTTGTCATCACATTTAAATTTTTCGTCCTACAGGCATACTACAGGATGGCTTGGGATGACTTTCCCAGATAATTGCAGGGATAGCCTGACTGTAATCATTAGATGAGTCCAGAATGACTCCAGGATGATCTTCCTTTTTAGGTCTCGCCTCTCGCAACTAGACTGGCGATTTGATGCTGTGCCTGTGCGCTTTTAGGTCCATGCGCAAGCGCATGGACCTAAAATGCGCGTGCACATCATCCAATCGCCATCTGTTCCCCAGCAGCTCTCCTCCCACACCTTTGAAGTGAAGCTTAGCTTCACTTCAAAGGCCCCTGCTGCTTCACACTACGGCTGTGTCTCTCCCCCATCGCCGCTCTCCCCGCTCCGCCCCCTGCTGCGGCCGTGTCGCATTTCTCCTCCCTCCCCCACTCCCCACAGCAATGCCCTCCGTCTTGTTTACCAAATGGTCACTCCTACAGCCTTTTGCTTGCAGGGGCGTGCAGGCTGGCAGTTGCAGTCCTCTCCTCGTGGGTCAGGTTACACGCACAGCACCGTGAGGAATTCCCGTGCCTTGTGGGGATCTTGTTTTCACTGCACTGGGTGATTTATGAACTTTCGGGAGTAATGTTACAAGGTCGGTAACTTAAAAACTTGAAGCAACAAAAGAAGTGTGCTTTGCAGCAGGCACATTAACCCTCTGTGCTCTGTTATAATGAGTAAAACCTTTGATTAGACAAAACATAGATGTCTGCATTGGGTGCATTAACCAACAGATTTATTTTGTCATTATTAGTAATCTTTCATCTTAGGCTGGGCATCAGGCCAGACGTGTGACATGAAAGCGCAGAAGAGGAGACTTTCTCTTTCAGACCCAGTCGCAGCCAGGCTTGACTCGTCTTAGCACCATTCACCCTGCTCACTGGAGCACGTGCACACACTGGGCATGCGGGGCAATTCTCTACAAACAGAGCCATCATTGGCAGCTGAATTAGAATGACAGCCTCGCGACAGAACACCACCGGAGGATGCTGTCCCCAGTGACACAAGTAGTAACATTTAGGCGCACAGATTGCCATCGCGCCTTAATGTAACTCCTTCTGTCATGACTGTGTGTGTGTGCCCGTGTTAGCCTGCTACTGCCTCAGAGCGTGGGATGGGAGAGGGGGGGGCTACAGCATGCCTACGGCAGGCTCTCACAATGAGCATAGCAGCAATTGGCTATGCTCAGGAGACTGTGCGCACACTGAGTGCACCATACAATCAGACATTCATAAGGCACCAAACAACACGCACACAGAGCACAACCCTGCCCAAACATCTCTCACTTGCGAGGTGATTTTTTTTTTCTTCGCACAAATGGGGAAAAATGGCACCCATCTGTGTGGGAAATAGCCCACCTGGCAACCCTGGGAGCTGCTTTCCTTCTTAGATGATTCAGAAAAGGGGGTGGTGATGAACAGAGTGTCTGAATTAAGCAGACCACTCTTACCCAGTCCAAAGATCAGGGCTTGATCCATCACCGTTTTTTAGCTCACTGCACCATCCCAGCTCAGAACTTGGCTATATGCAAATTAGTCTGACCCTGGCCCAGTGCATCATGGGAACAGGGCAGACCAAACTACCAAGCCAATTCTTATACTGGGAAGGAAACAAGCTACCGGGGACCGGTTTCTGGCATTTCAGCCGTCTTCGGCCCGGCTTGCTTGAATCCTGATGGTGCAATGAGCAAGGGACTCACATCTGAGTATACCCTTCCACGCTTATGGTGGTAGTTTGGTCTGCTCTGTTCCCATGATGCACTGGGCCAGGGACAGACTAATTTGCATATAGCCAGGTTCTGAGCTGGGATGGTGCAGTGAGCTAAATAACGTGATGGATCAAGCCCTGATCTTTGGACTGGGTAAGAGTGGTCTGCTTAATTCAGACACTCTGTTCATCACCACCCCCTTTTCTGAATCGTTTTTGGCCACTATAGGTGTGGCAGGGTATACTCGGACATGAGTCCCTTGCTCACTGCACCATCAGGATTCAAGCAAGCCAGGCCGACGACGGCTGAAATGCCAGAAACCGGTCCCCGGAAGCTTGTCTCCTTTCTGGTGAAGAATTGGCTTGGTAGTTTGGTCTGCCCTGTTCCCATGATGCACTGGGCCAGGGACAGACTAATTTGCATATAGCCAGGTTCTGAGCTGGGATGGTGCAGTGAGCTAAACAACGGTGATGGATCAAGCCCTGATCCTTGGACTGGGTAAGAGTGGTCTGCTTAATTCAGACACTTGTCTTCACCACCCTCTTTTCCTTCTTAGATGGCATCATGTCAGCAGCTATTCCGGGTCCCTGCCACTCCGGGTCCCAGTTCAGGCCTTTCTTTTGCACGTCATTGTTTTCGGGCAAATTGGTCCAATTTTCAAAAGGGTAGGGGGTGCGGGGGGCACACTGCAGGTCAGCATTACATACCGCAAATCGTTATGGCAGATGCAGTTCCTGTTGTTAAATGTGTTTTAACATATGTGTTTGCACAGCCAATGCTTGATGCATTCCTGGACATGTGTTTCTGAGTTATTTTGCTCCTTCAACAGAAAGTTGCAGTCGTATTGAGATCAATTACATTTCTGTCTTCCACGTGTATCTGCTGCTGTACATTTAAATGTATATCAGTTCTCCTGCAAGAAGTGTTGTCTTCCATACTATGCTTTCCAGATGACACCATATCATCAGCGATTCCAGAGCTATGCCCTGGGCTTGCCTTTACCTTTTAGGGTGCATTAGTACATCTGTTATAGTTGAAATGAAACAGGACGACAACTCCCAGAATGCATTCGGCTGTTAAAAGGAAAGCTGGGCACTATTCTGTGTAGCTGGTATTGTGCTCTTACTTGTACATCCGTTCCTGTGCTATGAGCTGCTCCTGGGCTGTTAAAAATGCAGCAGTCCTACTGAGAATGTATATGGAGTCACTGCTAATAATTGTTGCATCTGTGGCATTAAACAAGTCAGCTGCGCTGGGAGGGCTGGAGCAGCCATGCCGTAAACATATACCAGACCGACTGAGAAGTGTGCTAAAGAACAATATTACACTTACCATCAAGCCTGATCGGAGTGTCCCTACTGCACAATTAATCAAAACAATCTATGGACGATTAAACAAAAAAAACTGAAATCTAAACTTTACAACTAAACAACGTCCTAAAAAGACAATGAGAATGTGTTTACCCTCGGCCTTAGTTTACAGAACCCAGAATTTAAAATCAAGACATATGCCATAAACATTCAACCCATAATGCAACACTCAACTTAATATCACAATTCCTGTACCAGGAATTGCATTTCCAAACTAAATGACTGAGTCACTGCAATATGGAAGCACACAGAGCACTGACTCTCCCACTCACTGACTCTCCCACTCACTGACTCTCCCACTCACTCACTCTCAACACATATTGCACTACAAATGCAATAGGTGTCACATTTGCGAAAGGAAAAGCTATTGGCATTGTAAATGACAATGCTATTAATGTATGTTTTCAAAACCAACACATAAAAAGTGTCATTTACAATGCCTATAGCTCAAACTTTCTTCACTGCCTTTGCCAGTGCTTGTTGAATTGTGTCGTAAGCACAGTCCATTGCAACCGCGAAGCCCAGCCATTTTTAGGTGTTATTTATTTCATACAGGCATACAGCCAAAGGGACCTAGATGTTGCTTCACACAGTACCAAGGCCATTTCACCCCCTCACCCACTCATCCTCACACACCCTCACACCCTCAACCCACCTCACAACCCTCACTCCCCCTCACCCTCAGACCCCTCACCCTCGCACACCCATACCCACTCAACCTGACACACCCTGTCACTCACACCCACACCCTCACACCCCTCACTCGCCCTCACACCCCCTCAATCACCCTCACACCCCCTCACTCACCCTCACACACCTTCACTCACCCTCGCACACCTTCACACCCCCTCACACACCCACTCACCCTCACACACCCTTACCCACCCTTACCCTCACACTTCCTCACATCACATCCTCACACCCTCACTCATCCTCACAACCCTCTCACCCTCACTCAGCCTCACCCCCTCACCATCACCCTCACCCCCATCACCCTCATACCCCCTCACACCCCTCACCCTCACCCCCTCACACACTTTCACTCCCCCTCACACACCCTCCCCCTCCCTCACCCCCCTCACCCTCACCACCCTCACACCCCTCACCCTCACACCACTCAGTGCTACAACACATATTGTGTTACAATAGGTGTCACATTTGCGAAAGATAAAACTATTGGCATTGTAAATAACAAAGCTATTAATTTTGCTATTTTCAAAACAAGCACATAAATAAAAAATGTGTCCTTTACAATACCAATAGCTCAAACTTTCCTAATGCGAGACCTATTGCATTGCTGTGCTTCTCTCCCCTGCTGCGCACTCCTTCTCTCTAGAGATGTGGCCTAACGACCAGAGCTGCCATCTAAGTCACGTAAATACAAAACATAATGCATTCCAAATGCTATAGGTGTCACATTTGCGAAAGTTATAACTATTGGGATTGTAAATGACAAAGCTATCAATTTAACTATTTTAAAAACCAACAAATAAATAAAATATTTGTCATTTACAAGACCAATAGCCCCAACTTTTCTAATGCGAGACCTATTGCATTTCCAATGCTTGTTTGACATGGGATGCATACAGTATTATAGACTCCACCAAAGGATCTCGAAACAAGCAAAGATGACCTCATCTTTTTCACCATGTGAGACAACATGCAGCGGACTACCTCCCATTAGAAAATTGTGCAAGGTGAAACACAGACAAGGGGCAGAGCAGGGGGAAGAGCCTAGTTAATATTCAACCACGAAATTCTAGGTTTCTACTGTCTCGATTCTGAAACCGAAACCAACTGCTTACACTGTGCTGTGTCCTATCTACTGCCTCAATAAAAAAAAAACAATCTCCTCAGAGCTGCATGGCTAATTAGGATCCGTTTCCAAGACATCTTCCCTCTGCCCATGAATTTCCTCAGAGAATACTGCCCATACCCCAAAATACAAAAAATAACTCAAGTTTTGGTTTCTGGGTTCTGTTGAATGGAAGGGTTTAAAGAAAAAAAACCTGAAGAGGATTAGAGGCTGGAGTGAGGGCAAGTAGACGAAACAAAAACCTGGAAATCAGTTACAAGCGTTAAGGTCCAGGAGCTAGGATGGACTGGAAGACAAGGTTTCAAGCAACTGCAAATAGCATGTTAAGCTTCAACAATTCATTAACTCGAGTCAAATCATTCTCTTGTTTCAAATAGATGAAGTAAAACATTTTTTAACAATGCCAACATGAGAAAAATGGTTTCCACAGTTTTTAAACTAAGAATCCCGGGCCGTTTTTGTTCACAACTGGTAAAGCCTATGAGAGAGACAGAAACATGAATAATCTTCCTACTGACAGTGAAAGGGGAGAAAAATCAACATTCGCCTCCTCCCAGCCCTTGTAGGAAAAGCTCTGCCTGCAACCGGCTTCACTGGGAGGGCATAGTGTCAGTCCAGGACATTTGTGTGATCTTGGACGAGCGAGTGCTTATGTCTAAAACTCCTGAATAAAGGGGGAACGTTCTAAAATTCAGTGGAAGGAAACAGGGCAGCAGCAGTTCCCTTAATATACTACCATGGAGGAAGTAACAGAACCTCCTCCCATCTTTCCCCTAGAGCTGATACCGACAGTTCTATACCTTCATCTACTGGGTTTTCTTGTTCCTGTGGTCGTTACCCATGTCCTTTGCCGTCGCCCCCTTCTGTCCTGCCAGAGCAGATGCAGATCCCCGGTGCCACCACCAAATCGTAGCTCCTCCTCACTTGGACGCCATGTTCTGCGTGCATACACTGCATTCTTAGAGATGGAGGGGACATGGTAGGTTTGGTTCCCTTAAGAGGAATGCACCTTCGGCATGTCTGGGAACAATATGTCATCACGTGACGGCCTGGCAGTGGGAGTGCGGTGTCTCTTAGCGACGCACTGTCCTCCTGCTTGCTCCCAAATTGCGGAAAGAGGGAATAAAAGGCGCGAGGCGGAACATAGCTCGCTGTGAATCCTCACTAATTGACCGAGAACGTCATCGCTAACACTGGAGACGCCGCGTCAGGAGAGCGACGCTCCCCCCAGAATCGACGGTAACTACCATACAGGGGAGTACCTGTAATCCCTGGCGCCGCGGCTTGTCTTGTATCTGTGGCCGCTTCTTCAGAGCGGATAAGCTGGGCCAGCTGGGCTCGGTGACCCAACCGCGGGGGTCACCAGGCCGTTCACCGGCGGGACCTGCAAGTGCCCCTTCGACAGCTCTTTGTGACTGCTGCAGAAGACTTTCAGCTACTTGAGAGTGAGACATGCTGCCTGCTCTGAAGTGCCCGGTATTGGAGCCCGTATAGGTCCTGTGTAGACCCGTGAGATGCCATTATTCCGTTGCTGGTGCGTGTAACTCCTTCATGTGTGTGCTGGTCTCCCATAACTCGTAACCATGGGACGGACTGGTAGGGATTCCCACCTCTCCAGAATTTTTACAGACGTTGACAGTAATTATGCGACAAGTCGGGTAAAAAAAGGGAAACCATAAACTCTGTATATTTTTTTTGCCTCTGAAATATGAAGACACGACTTCAAAGACCTCTTCCCCTCTGCCCATGAATTTCCTCAGAGAATACTACTCGTACCCCAAAATACAAAAAAGAACTCAAGTTTTGGTCTCTGGGTTCTGTTGAATGGAAGGGTTTAAAGAAAAAAAAACCTGAAGAGGATTAGGGGCTGTAGTGAGGGCAAGTAGACGAAACAAAAACCTGGAAATCAGTTACAAGTGTTTAGGTCCAGGAGCAAGGATGGACTGGAAGACAAGTGTACAGGCAACTGCAAATAGCATGTTAAGCTTTAACAATTAATCAACTCGAGTCAAATCGTTCTCTTGTTTCAAATAGATGAAGTAAAACATTTTTTAACAATGCCAACGTGAGAAAAATGGTTTCCACAGTTTTTAAACTAGGAATCCTGGGCCGTTTTCGTCCACACCTGGTAAAGCCTATGAGAGACAGAAACATGAATAATCTTCCTACTGACCGTAAAAGGGGAGAAAAATCAACATTCGCCTCCTCCCAGCCCTTGTAGGAAAAGCTCTGCCTGCAACCGACTTCACTGGGAGGGCATAGTGTCAGTCCAGGACATTCATGTGATCTTGGACGAGCGAGTGCTTATGTCTAAAACTCCTGAATAAAGGGGGAACGTTCTAAAATTCAGTAGAAGGAAACAGGGCAGTAGCAGTTCCCTTAACATACTACCATGGAGGAAGTAACAGAACCTCCTCCCATCTTTCCCCTAGCGCTGATACCGACAGTTCTATACCTTCATCTACCGGGTTTTATTGTTCCTGTGGCTGTTACCCATGTCCTTTGCCGTCGCCCCCTTCTGTCCTGCCAGAGCAGATGCAGATCCCCGATGCCACCACCAAATCGTAGCTCCTCCTCACTCGGACGCCATGTTCTGCGCGCGCACACTGCATTCTGGGTAGAGATAGAAGGGACATGGTAGGTTTGGTTCCCTTTAGAGCATGGGTACTCACAAACTTTCTCTCGGGGGGCCAAATTGAAAGTGTGGTTTGTGGCCGAGGGCCGCACCAGTGGGGCGGGGTCAGTGGGGGCGGGGCTAGAAGGGGGAAAAAAAATTGCTGCCGTTTCAAAACATTACTAGACAATGCTGTATTTCCAAAGCAGTTGTAACTACATGGAGCACATGTTTATAACATGTTTTTATTAGCAGACAATAGCAATCTTAAGTGGGATTGCATGGCAATTTGTAGTAACAGAGTGATGGAAATCAAGCTGGTCTTGGAGATGGAGGCAGATGTGGTGATAGAGCTGCTGCTAGCCAAATCCAAGTGGCGAAGACTCAGGCAGATAAGAGGCTTTGGGGCGAGAAGACGCTGCGGTGGATGAGAAGAAGCATTAAAGCAGAAATGGAAAGACATAGGACACGCCCCTTTCAGAGGCCCTTTTGTTTTTTTTTCATCCCCCTTAAAGCCCTGAACTTGAGTACAAGACACAACACACACGACTTCCAAGTAAACAATACTCACCATACATCACCTATGCTTGCTCACATTAATGCTAACAAACAGGTCCTCTGGCAAACACGGGTGTAAGAATGCAGTTTGTTGTTCTAGAAAAGATCATGCCACAGACAGACAGTTTTGGATGGCTCATGACAACAGACATTTTCACTCTGCAACATTTGCAGTCACTTCTTGCATTTTGGTAAAAACTTGCTGTTTTTCAGTGACAGAACATCAGTCACAGAAATACAAACCTTTTCAGATAACCGTCTTCTACATCAGCAGAGCTAAAGCAATTGTTTTGCAATGTAGCAGGGTTTTCAAAATGCATTTGCAGGGAAACAAAGGTAATGTGTCAATGTCCTTTTCATGTAAGGAATGAGGAAAGGAGTATTAACCGCTAAAAATGCCATATCTGTCCTCAATGATCATTTCAACATGAAAAAGAGTAGAAGTTAATCTAATATTCAGCTGCATATGGCAGGCGCATTAGAATTTTCCTCACTGCAGACATTGAACAACATAATATGCTCCTATTCTTAATGCTGTGTGCCATTTGAGGACATATCAGTCTGCAAATCATTTGGCAATTGGCGGGCATAGAAACACAAACAAACATATGCCCCTCAAACAGCAGAGCCAGTGCACATTGAGGATAACGAAGGTATGTGTGGCTTGACATTTATATTTAGGGTAAAACTAGCTGGCAAGCAACTGAGGGATGTCTCTTTACTGCCTTTTCACTGTTCTCTCTTCTTCCCTCTTCTTCATCTTTATCCACCTCTCTTATTCTCTCCTGTTCCCTTTTCTCTCAACTAATCACCTCTTTCACATTCCCTCCCTTGCTCTCCTAATCCCTTCTTCTCTCCCTTATTCCTTTCTTCTCTCTCATGTTCCCTCCCTTTCTCTGCTATTCCCCAATTACCTTTGGTGTGTTCCCTCATTTTTACTCTGTTTCCCCCTTCCACCTCGAGCTGTTTTCTCTTCATCCTTGCTTCTTCTCTATTCTCTTTGCATCCTTTCTTTTCCCTCATTTTGTGTCTCCTGTTCTTGCCAGGACAATTGTTCATATAGATCTCTATCGCATGCAAACACTGCGTGTGTGTCGTGCTCTGGCAGGCTGGGATGGATTTAGCAGCGGCTGGGGACAGGATTCATGAAGCACTGTGTGTAGTAGAGTTTAAAACAGCTCCATATCTGCTGCCGCTCGTTTCGTGTTGCGACTAGAAATGAAAAAGCAAAGGGGTCGTCAACAAAACTCAGCCCCCCCCGCCTGCGGGAGGAAAGCAAAGGTGTGCTGAATCATGAAATTGAGTTTCAATTCACCTAGGGATGGCGTGAAAATGCAGCCATTCGTCTCCCGCCAACATTAAATATTTTACATTACAAACGCCCGGGACTTCTGGAACTAACTGCACATGCAATTTGTGGCCGCTCGTGGACGGCGGCACGTGCCTCTCACCACAAGACTTTGCATTAACACGGTGCAGGTTATCTCCTGTGCTCGGAGAACAACTTCAGCAGACTTAGTGAGGGGTCAGGAGGCCAGCGAGGTGAGGCGCAGCCATCCGGCAAAGGAGGGCTTGCTTTTTACTTACAGATAACCCTCCATGATATATCCTCCACATGGTTGTATTTCAGTGCCCTCGACAGTATGACCTTTAGACATCAGAAGCAGGCATTCCTTCCCTCCAAGCCGGAAATGGGATGTTTCAGCAAATACATTTACAACTCAGTTATAACCCGTAGTACTGCCCGCTGCAGCTAAAGTGAAGTGAAGCTGAAGCTGAATTTTCAAGATTCTCCGGGGTTGAGGGCTGCAGGCTGCGAGGACGTCGACTTCGTCACCACGGACACAGGCTTCTTAAAATGTCCTTTAAAAGTCAGCTGTAACAGCGCTAGTTACAGCTGACTTTTAAAGGGTCTGTGCTTCGCGCCGTGTGTGACGTCTCTGAAGCTCAGGCCAATCGGAGGCAAGCATAAACAGAAGATGGTCGCAGGAGCAAACGTTGTGAATACGTATTGACTACGTATGCTCCTGCGTTCGGCCATCTTCTCTGTTTACTTTACAGGTACATATGACTCGCATGGCAAAGAGGTCCGCGGGCCGCCAGTGAAGGCCAGGCGGGCCGCAACTGGCCCGCGGGCCGTACTATGAGTACCCCTGCTTTAGAGGAATGCACCTTCGGCGTGTCTGGGAACAATATGTAATCACGTGAAGGCCTGGCAGTGTGAGTGCGGTGTCTCTTAGCGACGCACTGTCCTCCTGCTTGCTCCCAAATTGCGAAAGAGGGAATAAAAGCGCCAGGCGGAACATAGCTCGCTGTGAATCCTCACTAATTGACCGCGAACGTCGTCGCTAACACTGGAGACGCCACGTCAGGGAACGACGCTCCCCCAGAATCGACGGTAACCAACATTTCTGAAATGCTCATGTTGAAGGATGCAAAAGTGTTTTCTACTGTAGACTTGAAATCTACATACCATCAAATTATGTTAGATAGTGATTCCAAAGATTAAACTGCCTTCATCACTTCTATTGGCACTTTTAGATTTGTGAGATTACTGTTTGGTTTGGGTTCGGCAGTGTCAGTTTTCCAAAGGGCGTTAGAAAAGGTGTTACAAAATCAACCATGTGTGAAACATGATTTGAGAGTTAAGCAACTGTTTGTAAGGCTCAGTTAATTTAATCTTACTGTCAGACTGATCAAGTTCAAGAAATCTTCAATAAACTATCTTGGGCACACCATTTCAGAAAAAGGTATAGAACCCAAACAAGAGTTGATTGAAACCATACATAACTTAGCCTCCCCAACCAATAAACATGAGTTAATGAAATTCCTGTGCATGACCGAATACTACAGTAAGTTTGTACGTGGGTTTGCTGAGAAAAGTGTTAATATGAGCAGGCTGTTAAGCAAATGAGTGGATTTTGAATGGACATCAAAATGTGAGGTAGAATTTAAGAATTTAAAGATGCATTTAAAAAATACCCCAAAATTAAAAGTTTTGATCCCTCATTGAAGTCCGTATTAATTACTGATGCAAGCATGAAGAGTCTTGGAGCGCTACTTCAGCAAGAGAAAGGCAATGAAGTCAATTGGATGTTTCTTTCTAGGAGCTTAAAAGGGGCAGAATTCTGTAATAAAAAGATAAGCACTTGTTGGATTCTAGGTAATTAATGTGTGTATCTTTAAATGTGCATCTTAAATGGGTGTTTGTTATGTTTCGGAATGATTGCGCATGCTACTTCACCTGTGTTCTTTAGAATGGTAGGTGGTAGAATGGACAGAACAGCAGTTGTATTGTGCTGATTCTCTGGCCGGTTGCTTCACTATATCTCTTTTCACTAATAGAGATTAAACTTTACCTGCTTTGATTCTGCGTCCTTTCATTGGCGACAATCTGATTCGGACCCTGGACCGGTGAAGAGCGCATCTGGTGTTCCTGGTGGCTCGACTTTAATAGTTTTTGGGATTTTCTTATCTTTCCTGGATTCATCTTGTTTGTGGTGTTCCTGTGAAGCAGTAATCATTTGGAGCGGATATCGTGGGCTTTCCGGCAATCGTGAGTTGTCATCCTCTTCGTCCCTTTTTCGGAGTTCGAGCACCTCTGACCTCTTCTGGAGTGCCTGTTGGTTCAATGTGTGCGTGTCTTTGTGCATGTGTCAATCTAAATTGACTGCACTGTTTGGTCTGTACGTGCTGACGCGCGCAGTTACGCAGTTTCCTGGAGCAGTCCCTTTTGTGACTTACTTCGTCAGGCAACGGATTGTCACATCATTGTTGTTATTATTGTTTCCATGGCAATCTCTAACCGGAACACCATTTAACCAAATTGTGGCTGAAATTGACTTTAACTTGGCAATCAACACCTCGTGGAACTGTCTTTCATGCCCGATTCTCTTCTGTGTATCTGCAAGGTCACGCTGATACACACAGCTACATCAGCTGACTTGAAAGTTTTCAAATCATCAGTGCGTCATCGCGTATTCACGCTGATGCACACAGCTGAAATGTACAACTCTTATGTATTAAGTCATAACGTGCATTTTAACCGCTGATATGCACAGCTTTTAACCAGTTTATTTCTACAATTCTTATCAACTTTGTATGTGTCGCACTGCATAACTTCTATTGGAAATTTGCATTGGATCATTTAATGACAATTGTTTTTCCTTTATAGAGTATTTGATATTGTTGTGGTAGTATTTTAATTGTTTCTACCCACACTTACATACCATTATGCAACAGTCAGTACTTCCACCTCCTCCTTTTCTTTCCACTCCTGGAAATCCTCCTTTAGAATGGGAGTTATGGGTAGAGGGTTTCGAGGCTTATTTAGAAGCCATTGAAGCAGAAGTATTTACCCCAAAAAAAAGTTTGCGCTACTGCGACATACTTTAGGTACTCCAGACAGAAAAGTGTTAAAACACTTGCCTCCTGTGGAAATTATGGATGACGGTGATGCTAGTGATTCAGTGGATCAATGTGCAACTGCCATAAAAATGTTAGAAACTAGGTTTAAAAAGAAACTTAATGTTATTATGGAACAACATACATTTTATACGAGTAAACAATTACCTAATGAGACCGTAGATGTTTTTGTAAGTAATTTTAGGGCTGTAGCTTCTACTTGTGACTATAAAACTTTTCATGATGAAATGTTAAGAGATGAGTTGGTAGAAAAAACTAATAGTATAAAGATTCAAGAAAAATTACTAACCACCCCTGATTTAACCTTAGGTAAGGACTTAGGAATATTAAAGCAACTGCATTATACATGGATCAAATGACTTTGGACACCAAAGTACATGCATTAGCTGTTGATAAAGTTGTTTCTAAAAAAGAAACAAAATATGATAAACGGAAACCATTGAAATTTTATAAGTGTAGTAGTAGAAACCATTTAGGAAATGCTCCTTTTTGTTCTGATATTGACAAAGTTTGTACCAAGTGCAAAAAGAAAGGTCATTTTTCAAAGGTGTGTAAATCCAGACCTTATGTTTGAGGAAAATTAAATTCTATGGTCAAGTAATGTTCCCTAACGTGTACCCCACCGTCTCCATGTACCAGCTTAAAGTGCATGTAACTTCCCTCCTGTGCCAGCTATGAAGACGCAAATACATTTGCGTCCAACGTTAATATGTCCTCTTTCAGACCCGCCATGAACGGGTTGAATATTCAGTTTCTAAATATACCATGCCAACGTCTTTTTGTGGTGTACTTTACACGTTTTCCAGCCCAGGCGAAGTAGGCCCTGAATTCTGCCATCAAGCCTTTTCTGCCTTCTGACTCCGAGATGCCTCAGCCTGGGCCGGCCTCTGTATCCATGACCTCTGCCTTACTCCCTGCGCGGCTCACGGCGCTTAGCTCAGCCTGCTGCCTGCCAAGACTGTATTCAACCTTCGAATTATCTGTTCCGCTCCTCGAAAATGCATTCCTGCCTACTAGTTTAAGTAAACATTCCCCCAGCCGCAGAGCAAAGGGCCTGGCCTCACTGTCTCCGTGCAAGTAATTCATATCCTCTGTTACCATGGAAGGCCCATGCCCCCTCGCTTCTCATGCAGACACTTAGACGCTTATACACGTACTCACAGTCAGTATAGAATAGCTTCTGCCCCAGAGACCTTTTCCGTCTAGATAATATAGTGCCTAAACATCAGATATCAGATATGATAGAGGCACGAGTTGATCTTACATGCCAGACTTCTGTCTCTTTCCGCTAGTGTAATGTCAAGTCCCCTGCACCCTCCAGCTTCACGTCAGTCACGCGTCATGCAGCTGCGCGCGCATCCAGGCCTCAGATTTCTGCTGACATTACAAGATTCTGCTTTGTTGCCACCCACTTATGACACCTACCTGTGACGTTTCTAGCACACACCTCTATGTTCACGCCTAGTTCACGCCTTCTAATTACGTATCACTACCACGTGTGCTACCACGTGTGTGTTTTATCTTGTTTCTCTCAGCTGTTACGCCTACTGTATTGGTTTCTATAATATGATTTAAGTATATAAGCTATGTATTGTCAATAAAATATGGCTCTATCCCTTCCTACACCCCAGTGGTGGTAGGAACATGATATCCGGTCTGGTACCATTCCTTTTTAAGGAATAAAACCCCTAAGAACTCTAACACCACGGACTCTGCCTTTCTTTCCGATTGAGTTATTTTTGATTAAGTACTTACCTGCATAGAAATTAGGACGGTAAATCAAATATTTACCACATTATTTTGGCGCCCGAATAGGGACCCCTCCCCCACCCCACGCGCCGGTTGGTGCGTTGCAAGCTCTGTCCCCTGCCATCAGTTAGACGGAACTACGCGTACTGGCAGGATTTCCTGTATCTCCCTCTGGCCCACGGAGGTGACGAAGACTGAGATCAGCACCCAGACGAGGCGGTGAGGAGTGCGGAGGATCCCGACCAGAGCCTAGCCGAAAGAAGCAAGGTCCGAGGTGTCAAGAGGCCCACCAGTTTCCGAAGTATCCACGTGTCGAGTCGAGTCCGGTCCGGTCCAGTCCAGTCGAGTTTTCCGAGGCCTTCTGTTTCCGTGCTTCCCGGTGAGTACCATTGCTGGGTCGTATCTAGACGGGTGCATTATTATGTATCCGGTAAAGACGGGTTTGGGTACACAAATTCGGTCTGCACTGTTTTAGACAGTGTATCTGTACTGTTTAGCAGTATATCCGTTATTGCAGTTCTTGCACTGTTCTTAGCAGTGTATCTGTGCTGTTTAGCAGTACATCCAGTATAGGGGGGTAGTCATATATGTCTCAAATGTTTTTCATGTGATTAATGTCGTGGTATGAGTGATTGTTTTTAATGTGCATTATTGTGTTTTTGTATAACTAGCTGTGTTCAGAGTTAAGTAGCAAGGATTGAGCATTCAGTACTAAGTAAACAAGATGCCGTTTTTCAATAAGTTAAAGCAGATAGGAACTAGGAAAGGGATACTAGAGGAAGAAATTCCTATCCCCCCTAGGGACACGCCTGGAAATTTCATGTACCATAAACATGGCATAGACGCCATACTGTATCTAGATTTGTGGGCCGATTATACTAAGCACCTAGAAGAAAGACACAGGTGGCCCGTTACAGGAACATGGGATGCAGAGTGCATCCTTAAGGTAGAAGAAGCACTATAGAGAAAGAAAGCCAGACAATCCCAGAAAGATGCCATAGAACTGTGGCGTAAGGAATCACATAAACGTGCCGAAAAGGAACTCCGTAGAGAAGACAGACTTAGAGAGGCGCCAGATAAAGTCCGAGAAAAAGAATTAGTTATTGAAGGGATTAGAGTAAAAGCAGAACAAGTAGACCACGCACGAAACAATCTTGTAAATGGCATGTACTTAGTGGCCGAGGGTTCGCCTGAAGCCACTTCAGAAATACCGAAAGATCTGCCGCCACCATTGGTTCCAACTAAAGTAACTCACAGGACCACTAAAGACATATTTCTGAATTCCTATCTAGATGATGTAGCACCCGCTTACACCAATTCACGCGCCCCGCCTACTGACGGTGACGGGGACGGTGGTGGCAACCCGCCTCCAGACCATATCCCGCCATTACCGCAACAAAGTTCCCCCGTCCGACAGCCTGTCGTCCCTCCACCCCCACCACTTCCCACACCTAAGGTTAAGATACCAAATCCGTTTTTGCCTGATCCTATTAAGAGACAAGTTCAAGTACACATACAGACTCCACAGAGGGATAATGCCCAAGCCTCCGCCTCAGGAGGTGCGACCGGGGGTTTCCAGACCCCGCCAGCAACACAGATTACACCTTAGGGACATGCAGAAGCACCCGACACTCCAATCACCCCGTCTCGACATACTCAAAGAACAGCTTCCAGTTTGCAGATACGATCCAGTACCCGGTAAAGAAGATAGGATGTTGATAGCATCACTACGCTTACGACAAGCTACAGATTACCTAGTGTTATTCTCAGGGATGACCGATCACTTAGATAGAATATATCATTTTGTCCAGACTGGGGAAAATCCTGAAAGTATTAAGGAGGCCCTGGCACATCAGAAAGTTGACACTCAAGCATATATACTACGTTTTTTCATAAATTGCTTAATAAGAGACCGAGACAGGCCAGAGACAGACCAGGATGAAATGGAAGCACTAAACAAGTGGGGCCAAAATATATCCGAAGGAAAACATGATAAAGTGAATTGTATAGCTAGTATGTACAAGAAAATAAGAAAGGCAGTAATAGAAATGCACGAAAAAGAAAAAGAAAATGCCTCCTCCGAAGAGGAAGAAGGACCTGAAGAACCAGAAACGACTACAGATACGATAGCGTATGTAGGTAAGGGAACTTACCTTAGGAAAGGCATTCGTCCAGAAAGCAAGAGAGTTTTTCTCTCTGGCATAACAAAACCGAATTCTCCTGAACATCAGTTTCAAGACACTGATAAAATGCTTCGAGAACGAATGGGGTACCATGTACTCCATTCTATGGATGAACAAGAACTAGCCCGGTCAGCAGTACTATGGGCTGACAATCCTAATATATACAATGATGACACAGTAGCGCAGACATTTCTGAACCTATCCCCAGACGAGCAGAAATTAGCAGGTACATATATGATTCAGCACCTCCTCACGTTATACAGAAATCAACATTCTGATCCAGGTCCCTTACACGATACATTAGAAGCACTACTCATGGATAGATGGAGAGGCCTAAGTACCAAGTTAATTCAAATAATTCTAGAACAACGGCACAGATACAACGCTTTCTTAGGCCCACAATATGTTTCCGCTCCGCCCCCAGAAAGAAAAATGTATCATATGGAGCGTCTTGAAAGACAGAACCCATTACGAGAAGTACATCCAGTTATGGGTACCGATAATACCTTGAAACGTGTGTATGTATACGCACCTCTGACCAAGTTAGAACTATTGGAGATGAAGAAACTATTACCCTGTCACGATAAAGACCCTGCAGGTTTTCATAGAGAACTTAAAGACATGTTACTGATGGGAGATTACACATATACTGATGTTATGAAATTGTTAAAGGTATTGTTGCCCACAGGCATCTACGAGAAACTCAAGGAAAGAGAATGGGAGGTGGGAGACAAAAAGATTATATGGACAGAAATAGAAGACGAGGAAAAACTTCGTACCCCAGGGCTAGGCCTTGGGGAGAAAGCTAAAGCATTACCAGGTTTAATAGTACAGGTCTTGCCAAGATTATTGACAACTAAAAAGGAAGACTGGGACGCAATCTCAGCCTGTAAACAGAAACACGATGAAGATACTAGTGACTTCTATTCCAGATTCGAGAAATGTTTCATTATTAATAGTGGCCTGAAACCAGGTAGCGAATCGTACCCGCATCTTTTTGTAACAAAATTAGTCGAGAATTCCCTGACATCAGTTAAGAACCGTGTATACAAAGTTGAAAGCACATGTCAAGCAAATACGCCATCCCAGATGTTACAAATGTTACAGTACCACCAGAACAGAATTAGAGAAGAACAGGATCATGAACAGAGACGCATGAAAGACACAAATGAAAATATTAGTGGCCCAGTCGGTTCCAGCCGACGGCCAGAAAAAAGGTACGACCCAGACCCAGAATTCAGCAGCTCCCGTTAAAGGGACATGCAACTATTGCAAGCAGCCAGGTCACTACGTACATGAATGTCCAGTTCTGAAACACAATATATTAACAGGTAAAACTAAAGAAAGACCGCGTCCGCCTAGACAAGATCAGGTCCAGCAACAGACTTCACAGAATATACAGCCCATGCAGAATACACAGCCTATGCATGTTTCACCACATACAGCACCGACAGTAGCGGTACCACAGCCACAGCCACAGCCCATTGCCGCGACTCAGCAAGTTTCACAACAGATGTACCAGTATGCCCAATCTGATTACCCCGATTATCCACGATACACATGAAACAGCCTAGAGAGGGAGGGTGGCTTGCCTCTTATTGAGATTCCTGTAGATCAAGAGGGTCCTTATGTACACAGTCAAGTATTGGGAAAAGACAGAAAGTTTTTAATTGACACAGGGGCAAGTCGCACAACAATCAGCCATGATGAAGTCCCAGGGGCACCCCTCTCAGGCTCACAGAATGTTTCCCTTGGTTTTTCAGGACAACCTATTGTAAATGAGGTATCGAAACCCGTCCCCCTGGCTGTAGGTCCATTATCACGTGTTACAGACCTGTTACTCACGAAATCATGTCCAGAAAACTTGTTAGGAATAAAGACACTGAAGGCTCTAGGAGCCGTGATATGTTGTTCTCCGGAAGGAGTTAGACTTTTCTTGCGAGATTTCAAGGGTCACTATGTATTACGAGAGTTTGATGTCAGATTGAAAAATGTACCGGATCACTTGTGGGCACAAGGCCCAACCGATGTAGGCTGCATGCACATTACACCATACCGTGTTACACTCAAGCCAGGTGTTGTTTTACCCCGAATCAGACAATACAAGTTACCACCCGATGCTGTAGTGGCTTTACTGGAAATCATTGAAGAGCTCATTGCCCAAGGAGTGGTCGTAGAGACCGACTCCAATATCTGTAATTCCCCTATCATTCCGATTCTTAAACGTACTGATCCCAATGCACCGCCAGTATATCGGCTGGTGATTGATTTACGAGAACTGAATAAATGCATTGTACCACAGTACCCTGTGGTTCCCGACATCTCATCCTTATTGACTGCTATTGATTCAGAAGCAACGTTCTTTACTGTAATTGACCTCAAGAACGCCTTCTTTAGTGTGCCTATTGACCCAGAGAGCCAATATCTCTTCGGATTCAGTTTAAATGGACGAAGTTTCAAATTTTCACGCGCACCTCAAGGATTCACAGAAAGCCCCAGCATCTATAGCCAAGCACTGAAAAGACAACTTGATTGTATCATAATGCCAGTTAACACTGCCTTACTACAGTACGTCGATGATCTGTTGATCACCGCACGAAGTGAACCCGAATGTGAGCAAGCATCACTGACAGTTTTACATTTTCTGGCCGACAAGGGACACAAGGTGTCTCCTTCGAAGCTACAATTCTGTGTTCAGCAAGTTATGTACTTGGGTCACTTGCTGTCCAAAGTGGGGAGACAGCTCACTCCTGACCGTATCCAGTTAATTGTAAATATGCCACAACCTCAGACACAAAAGGAAGTGCGGGCCTTTATAGGCCTCACCTCGTACTGCAGACAATGGATTCCTCAGTATGCATTTCTAGCTAAACCACTCATTCAGTTGACAACACAGGAGGCAGCGACTTCGACTGCCCTTCCTTGGACTCCGGAACATACACAGGCCTTTGAAGAATTAAAGAAAGCTTTATGCCAAGCACCAGTTTTAGCGACACCATGTTAGAGCAAACCTTTTACACTTTTTGTTACAGAACGTGATGGTACAGCGTTGTCTGTCCTCACTCAAGACCAAGCAGGTTCACATAAGCCTTGCGCTTATTTTTCAAGTACATTGGATTCAGTAGCCCAGGCACTCCCTGCGTGCTTAAAGTCAGTTGCAGCGACAGCTTTAGCAATCAGACAGAGCGACTCGATTGTTTTAGGACATCCATTAACAGTTCAAGTTCCACATTCTGTAGAGGTTCTTTTAAACAGAACCCAGACTCAGCACTTGACTATAGCACGACTGACAGGTTATCAATTGACGCTATTCCAGCCACACATAGAAATCAGGCGCTGCAGCATTCTAAATCCCGCAACATTGTTACCTTCGAGTATGACAGATCCAGCCCCGCATGATTGTATAGAGATCATTAATGCAGTAACAAAGCCCCGACGAGACTTAACAGATGTTCCATTGACAAATCCAGACCTGACACTTTACGTGGATGGTTCATGCATGAGAACAAGTACAGGAGAATTAGTGGCCGCGTATGCAGTGACCACTGAAACTGAAGTTAAAGAAACATATCGTATAGATACACTGTCTGCTCAAGCAGCAGAGCTCATCGCTCTGACCCGAGCCTGTATACTAGCCAAGAACAGAAATGTTAACATATACACTGATTCCCGTTATGCGTTCGGAGTCGTACACAACTTCGGAATGTTATGGCAAGAACGAGGTTTCTTGACCTCTCATGGTGCCAAGATCCAACACGGTCCCCTCATTCAAGCACTATTAGAAGCAATACATCTGCCTTCAGGCATATCCGTCATGAAGTGTAAAGCACATACTAAAGTTACAGATTCTGTTTCCCAGGGTAACGACCTGGCAGACCAAACAGCAAAACATACAGCATTGACTCACATCCAGACAACTGACGTGACAAAGATCATAGTACCGACACATTGTATGACAGTTAGGGATCCCACCCTAGATGTAACCGATATTCAGACACATGCTACTCCAGATGAAATAAAGAAATGGACTGAACTAGGAGGGATCCAGACAGATCAAGGTTGGATGACGAAGGGAAAATCTACATGGTTTCTCCCCGACTCTATGGTTCAAGTCATAATAAATACAGCACATAGTCCAGCACATCTAGGAGAGAAAGCGATGTTAGACAGTTTACAGAATCTCTGGTACAACAAACACTTACGAGCAGCAGCAAAACAGAAAGTGCGTACTTGCATGATCTGTTGTCAGTTTAATCCAGGTAAAAGCGTCCCTGTAGAGCAAGGTGGATTTCATCCTCCCGATCACCCTTTTGAAGTCCTCCAGATGGATTATATCCAGATGGACCGTTGTCGAGGATTCAAATATGTCCTCGTAGTTGTTTGTGCACTTTCCCGTTGGACCGAAGCATACCCAGTCTCAGATTACACTGCCCCGACCACTGCCAGGCAGCTGGTTCGAGAATTTTTCCCACGGTACGGCTTGCCTCGTGTCGTGTACTCAGATAACGGACAGCCATTCTCATCCGAGCTCATGAAACAGGTTTCCCTGCTGCTAGGATATCAGTGGAGATTCCATTGTGTCCGACATCCCGAAGCCGCTGGCCTTGTAGAAAGGCATAACCAGACACTGAAAACACGCCTTGCTAAAGTTTGTAAAGAGAAAGGGGTCGACTGGATAGTCTCCCTGCCAGTTGCATTGTTCTATATGAGAATGGTCGCCCATTCGAGATCAGGACTATCCCCGTATGAAGTGGTCTTTGGCAGACCACCGAATATGTGGGGGACGCCCATCCCTAAGAAAATAACCGATGTTGATTGTAACATGCTGACAGATTACCTTACCTCCTTGATGTCTGCACTCCAATCATGTCGTTCACAGGTTGCCGCAGCCTTCCCTGACAACACTGATGTAAAGCCACACGATGTCCGCCCCGGGGATACGGTGCTAATTAGGAACTTCGACAGGAAAAGTCCGCTGGAGCCCCGCTGGAAAGAGCCGAAGACCGTCCTTCTTACCACGAGGACCGCTATCAAGGTGGAAGGCCGAAAGGGGTGGATCCACACGAGTCATATTAAAAAATGTAATGAACTGTTGCCAGAAACAGACTCGTCCACCCCCTCCAAAGACTGCATCGAACCTAGTGACTTTAAAATTCCCAAACAAGAGAAAACTCCCCAAGATGAGTATCGAATGAAACTTCGATCTAGCAAGTCAGACAGTTTAATTGTTTAAGTCCTCCCCTAGGTGAATCGGTTAAATAGTTTCTGACATGTATCCCCTAGATCGAGATAGAGAGAGAGAGAGACAACTCAAGAAACGTACATATTGTAAATCACTCCGCAGTCACTGTATAGTGACATTATTGATTATGTTTTTTCTAAGTCTTCTGATTATTGTTGCCAGTATATTGCTTCCCATATATTACCCTATCTTCAAGCGTGAACAATCTGCTTACAATATTTCTGCCGAACATTCTTTTAGTGAATTACCGCCTCACGAACTATCTTACAGACTCGCGCTGCGCAACAACACATTCATTAGTATGTTACATCACTCCCATCAGACTAACAACGCTACAAACTGCTGGATATGTGGCCGACTCCCTCCCTATCAGAAATACAAGGGAGTTTTGCCTCTTTTTCCGTACCCGTTCACTCACAATGGCTCCTGTGGTGCATGGATTAGATTGTTAAATTCTTTAGATCCTGATATTGCTGTTTTCGAGGGGGGTTGGTTTTGGGGAAACCTGAACCTAGTCCTGCTCGATGCCTGTTACCCTGACAAAAATGGACAACCCGTTAGGATAGGAACTGATCTAGAAAACGAAGTATATGGATTAGGTAATTATACAGTTAATCTCATGATTCTTACTATTGAATCCGAAGCTGCACCAGTTCTTCCCGCTATGTCAGTATTACCAGTCACTGGTCATTTTTGTGTCAGAAAGAAGGGTTCAGTACACTTAGGTCATAGTAAATGTACTACTGTGGTCGAATTCAGTGATGAGGGTAGGTCCTCATTCAGAGCTACACGTCATTCCTACTTTGTTTGTGGTCATACCGCATACATACGCTTACCCCCAGATTGGGATGGTACCTGTTACATTGCATTCCTTCTGCCACCTGTTTTTCTAGCCCCTCCTGATTATCACAGGAATACAGATCTAGTAAAGAGTAGATTCCGAAGAGACCTCCCGATTGTCGACTATACTGAAACGGCATGGGAGCAATACACAGATTTCAATAAAGGATTCTTTTTCTTCACAGGTCCCGTCCAAAACAGTAAACTAATACGCAGATTAACTAGAACCCTCGAAGCAGTAGTGAATGAAACTGCCTCCGCCCTAGGTAACTTAACAGAGGAACAGTCCGCTATGCGGGTTGTTGTCCTTCCAAATCGTCTTGTTATTGACGTCATCTTGGCAGATAGAGGTGGAGCTTGTAAGGTCATCGGGTCAAGTTGCTGTGTTTTCATTCCAGAAAACGCGCCAACTGTATATAAAGCTATTACACGTCTTCATAAAATTGCAAGTTTGATACATCAGAATCCAGGCACCTGGACTTGGCCCGGTTGGTTCTGGACAACGTTGACCGCTTGGGGATGGAAGATCCTATCCTTCCTGGGCATTGCCCTTGTCATAGTATTCAGTTGCTGCCTGTGCCTACAGTGTGGGCCAGCGATTTGTGGACTGTGTGCCACATCGTGCATTGAACATTCCGGTTTTCTCTCAAAACGTGAAAGGAAGAAAGAAGAGCAAATGATGTTACAAGAACAGACTGATCAATTCATGAGGATCGATATATCATGAAGGGTCCGTAGGGAACAAGGAGGGAATGAGGAAAATTAAATTCTATGGTCAAGTAATGTTCCCTAACGTGTACCCCACCGTCTCCATGTACCAGCTTAAAGTGCATGTAACTTCCCTCCTGTGCCAGCTATGAAGACGCAAATACATTTGCGTCCAACGTTAATATGTCCTCTTTCAGACCCGCCATGAACGGGTTGAATATTCAGTTTCTAAATATACCATGCCAACGTCTTTTTGTGGTGTACTTTACACGTTTTCCAGCCCAGGCGAAGTAGGCCCTGAATTCTGCCATCAAGCCTTTTCTGCCTTCTGACTCCGAGATGCCTCAGCCTGGGCCGGCCTCTGTATCCATGACCTCTGCCTTACTCCCTGCGCGGCTCACGGCGCTTAGCTCAGCCTGCTGCCTGCCAAGACTGTATTCAACCTTCGAATTATCTGTTCCGCTCCTCGAAAATGCATTCCTGCCTACTAGTTTAAGTAAACATTCCCCCAGCCGTAGAGCAAAGGGCCTGGCCTCACTGTCTCCGTGCAAGTAATTCATATCCTCTGTTACCATGGAAGGCCCATGCCCCCTCGCTTCTCATGCAGACACTTAGACGCTTATACACGTACTCACAGTCAGTATAGAATAGCTTCTGCCCCAGAGACCTTTTCCGTCTAGATAATATAGTTCCTAAACATCAGATATCAGATATGATAGAGGCACGAGTTGATCTGACATGCCAGACTTCTGTCTCTTTCCGCTAGTGTAAATGTCAAGTCCCCTGCACCCTCCAGCTTCACGTCAGTCACGCGTCATGCAGCTGCGCGCGCATCCAGGCCTCAGATTTCTGCTGACATTACAAGATTCTGCTTTGTTGCCACCCACTTATGACACCTACCTGTGACGTTTCTAGCACACACCTCTATGTTCACGCCTTCTAATTACGTATCACTACCACGTGTGCTACCACGTGTGTGTTTTATCTTGTTTCTCTCAGCTGTTACGCCTACTGTATTGGTTTCTATAATATGATTTAAGTATATAAGCTATGTATTGTCAATAAAATATGGCTCTATCCCTTCCTACACCCCAGTGGTGGTAGGAACATGATATCCGGTCTGGTACCATTCCTTTTTAAGGAATAAAACCCCTAAGAACTCTAACACCACGGACTCTGCCTCTTTCTTTCCGATTGAGTTATTTTTGATTAAGTACTTACCTGCATAGAAATTAGGACGGTAAATCAAATATTTACCACATGTTTCCAATTTTAAACCTAGTACGAAAAAGATTCTTTCCATTGAAACCAAGTCTGAAGTAGATCCTGATTCAGATAGTGCGGAAGGAAATTAATTCATGATGTTATCTTGTGATGATGATTTAGTAACCAGTGATTTCCAAAGTAACATGACACTTTCTAATTTGTCAAAAAACATGATTCAAGTTGTGGAATACCATTCTTTCAACATAAAACATCCATATTGTCAAGTAGAGATTAATGATATACACATTCCTATGATGGCTGATTCAGGTTCCTTTTTCACATTAATAGGACCTGAAGATTGGAACAAACTGAAACGGGTTCCTTTAAGAAAACCCTTGATTAAACCAGTAGCCTATGGAGGCAAACCTATACGAGTTTTAGGTGAATTTGATTGTATCTTATCATTTAAAAGGTGTTCTACTCCAGGTACTGTTTATGTGGCTGAGGATAAATCTTCTCTGTTGGGTTGGCTAGAACAAAAGAATTTGGGAATCATTTTAGACCCCGACAGTCCATAACAAGTCTTACTCAAAGATCATTTTACAGTCTCTACTGTTGGTGTTAGTTCCAAGGATTGGAAAACTTCTTTTCCTACAGTCTTTAGTGAAACGCTTGGTTGCATTAAAGGTTTTTCTCATCAGATTGTTCTAAAGCAGGGTGCACACCCGTAGTGCACAAATCTAGATGAGTTCCATTGGCCATGAGAAAGGAACTGGACTTGCTTTGCAAGCAAGATATTATTGAGCCTATTGAGTGCTCAGATTGGCTTTCTCCAGTGGTTTAGCATGGAAACCCAATGGGGTTCTCAGGAAGTATTGTGATCTGAGAGATCGTAATGACAAAATATGGGTAGACAGGCATCCCCTGCCTAATATTACTGAAATGTTGAGTTCTATCAAAAATGCTAAAGTATTCACAACCTTAGATATGTCTTCAGCATACCATCAGATTACTCTAAAGAAGGAGTGTTGTCATTTCACATCTTTCGTTAAGCCTGCTGGGGCATATAGATTTAAAAGAATGCCTTTCGGGTTGGCGTCAGCTTCGGCTGTTTTTCAACATGTGATGGAATCACTGTTTTCAAATGTACCGAATGTTAAATGCTTCCAAGATGATATATTGGTCTATGAGAGACACTGACTCTCATGACAAGACTTTAGCCGTTGTATTATCTATTTTGTCTGAGCGTGGTGCAAACTTAAAGGCCGAAAAATGCAAATTTGCTGTTGATGAGGTATACTATTTGGGGTACAAGTTATCAGCTAAAGGAGTTGAACCCAAAGAAGATTTGGTTTTAGCTATAAAATCTTTTCCTACTCCTCAAAATAAGGATCAATTGAGAATTTTTTGGCATGCTAGAATTTTATGCAAGATTCATTCCCAATTTAAGATTACTGATGAAAAAGAATCAACAGTTTCTGTGGTCATCTGATGTAGAAAAGGAGTTCCAATCCATAAAATTAGATCTTTGTAAAGCTTTTCCCTTGCAACCATTTGACACACATGACAAATCCATTGTAGTTACTGATGCCAGTCAGTACGGTTTAGGTGCGGTTTTACTGCAACTCAGAGGGAAATGAAGAGGTTGTGGCTTTTGCCTCTCGCACTTTGAGAGGAGTGGAGTCCACATATTCAGTTGTGGATCGCGAAGCTCTGGCTTGTTTGTGGTGTGTGGATCACTTCAGACAATATTTATGGGGTTCGGAGTTTACGATACGTATGGATCATAAACCATTGATTAATCTGTTTACGACAAAAGGTGCGGGGCAATACCACTCATCGCATTTCCAAATAGTATTATAGATTGATGGAGTTTCAATTTCATCTTGAATATATTCCTGGTGTAAAAAACATTTTTGCTGATTGCACATTTACTAAAGGAATTCTCGATAAACAATCGGGTAATCAAGTGGAGGACGATTATAGTGTTGTTGCTGCATTAATGGATTCTAATTTTACTTGCATCTCTGAGGATGAGTGGAAACTTGCTGTTCAACAAAATGTATTGTTACAAGAGATAATTTCAATGTTAAGTACGGGTGAATTACCGATCCATGAAAGTGTGGCTTCTTTTAAGCATGTTTTCTCTGAATTGAATGTACAAGCAGGTATACTTGGGAGAATTGATCTATTAGTTGTGCCAGTGACGCTTCAAAATAAAAACTTAATATTAGCCCATGAAGGTCATATTGGCATGAGGGCCATGAAGAGAAGACTCGGAGAAGTATTTTGGTGGCCTGGTATGGAACGTTCAGTTGAGCACTTTGTAAGGGATTGTATTTCATGTGCCACAAGTGATAAGTCTCAAGTTACGTTTCCGAGTCCAGTGGAAGCCATACTTGTTCCTGATAAAGCATGAAAGGAGCAGGTACAGTTTGGTTTTGGTGGACTATGGGTCCAGATGGCCTGAAGTAAAGTTTGTGAAATCTGCAACCACTGAGGAAGTTGTTAAATGATTATGGAGTACAATTTACAATGTATGTCCAAAGAATTTCAAGAGTTTTAGTCACATTGGGGAGTCAAACACATCACCACTTCTTTATATCATCCCCGCAGCAATGGTCTGGTAGAACGCTGCAATAGAGTGATAAAAGACGATATACTGCTGTCTTTGGTCAATGGGTTAGACTGGAAGAAAGAGCTGTTTAATTTACTATGGGCTTTGCGGACCACACCAAATGCTGTGACCAAGGTTTCTCCTTTTACTTTATTGAAGGGTAGAACTGCATCTTCCAAGTTGGTTAGACTGTGGATGTGTGATCTCAGCATTCCTAAGGTAGATCTTGATCAAGTAAAGGCTGAACGTCTTCAGGTACAAAAGAAGTATATCACGAACTAACCAAATAAAGGGAGGAAACAGTTTGCCTTTTAAGTAGGTGATTGGGTAAAAGTGAGATTGCCTGGACAAACAGCTAAGGGATATTCCAAGTTTTCTAATTCTTTGAAAATCACATTCATTAAAAACAGATCCGTTAGACTGAGTAATGGCAAATGGTGGAATATGGAGAGATTATCCAAACAAATGGTACCTGGCAATATCAATGCCAATGCGTGTCCCAAAAGTAGTTCTGAGGATATGCATGGTGATCTGGGTTTCAGAAGTTCTACAAGGGAACGTAAACCTCCCATTTGGTTTAAGGATTATGTTGATTCGTGATTTGCAACTGTTATTCTTCTACATTCATTTTGCTTTAATTAGATTCATTTGTTTTGTGTAAGGGGGGAAGATGTGTTGGGTTCTAGGTAATTAATGTGTGTATCTTTAATGATTGCGCATGCTACTTCACCTGTGTTTTTTAGAATGGTGGGTGGTAGAATGGACAGAACAGTTGTATTGTGCTGATGCTCTGGCTGGTCGCTGCACTATATCTCTCTTCACTAATAAAGAGATTAAACTTTACCTGCCTGGTTCCTCCATCCTTTCACACTAGCTGTACATTGGGCTACATAGAAGTTAAAAAAAACTTGCTGCTTTGGGGGACCAAGTTTACTGTACTTACAGATCACAAACCGTTACTTGAAGTGTTTAACAAAAAAGGTATTGATTCTATATCTAGCCGCGCATCCAAATGGGTTGTGGCTCTTCAAGCTTATAATTTTGATGTTGAGTACTTACCCGATGTGAGAAACTGTATTGCAGATACCCTTTCAAGACTTGTATGCACTGAGATAGATGGGTCAATCGTTGAGGATGATAAGCTGAATGAATGAATGGGTATGTAACATTGAACATGAGGGGATAAAAGAAGAGAAGTGGAGAGAAGAGTGCAAAAATGATGAAGTTCTTAAAGAATTGTGCTCTTTGATTTAAAAAAGGGTGGAATAAAAAAGTTGATGGTGATTTGGATACATTTTGGAATGTTAGAAACAAATAATCTGAAGATGGTGGCCTTATCTTCAGGGGGTCAAAATTGATTCCTCCTTTGGCTCTTCGAGGAGAATTGATGGAGTTGGCTCACCAAGGTCATCAGGGTATGTCTAATACAAAAGAGAGGTTGAGACTCAATTACTGGTAGCCAGGCATTGACCTTCAGGTTGAGCAATCCATTAGGGAGTGCATGCCTTGCACTCTTAGCGAAAAGTGTCTTAAGCCCAGTGTCCAACCTATGGTTATCAGGGAGCGTCCTGAATGTCTACGACATGAATTAGCTTTGGATATATTAGGTCCAATCACTGGTGATGGGGGTGAAACATGCTTTTGTTTTGATCGACATGTATTCAAGGTGGCCGGAAATCAAGTTTACCAAGTGCATTGATTCCAAGCATATTATTTCTTTCCTAAAATTAACATTTGCACTGGAAGGTCCACCTGGGTGCTTATTGACAGAAAATTGTGTACAATTTGTGTCTATTGAAATGGAAACGTTTTTGTAAAAATGTTCTATAAAGCATAAAAGATGTTCACTCTATCATCCAGAAACAAATGGTATGGTGGAACGCTTTGTTCTTGTACATAAAGAAACCATGTCTATGTCTAAACAGAATGGGTTGGATTGGAAAAAAGAGGCGAACAAAAAGGTTGAGGTTTTATAGGTTCTCCCCTCATGCTACGACTGGGCTCACCCCTTTTGATCTTCTTAAAGGACGACATCTCAGCACCTTTGTGGCGCCTTTCTGGGTCAATCATATTGTTTCCAAAAAGGAAAATGAGTCTGAGGATGATCTTTGGAAACATAAAGAAAAAGAAAAAATTGTAGCATGCAAACAGAGATGGCGCTCTGCTGATAACAGTGCATTTTGTATGTGGAGAAAACGGCCACTCTGTAATGGGCCATCACTTGTGATTCATATCGTGGCTGGGAGTAGTCTTCAATGGGGAAGGGACTGAATATATTCCTCAAACCCCCTCTCCTCCCCCCAATTTGTGATAATGACTATTTGGATACTACACCTTAGTAAGGCCAGGCTGACCAGAATAGTGTTTTTTGGCAATAATGTACTTGATTGCATATCTAAAAGGGGTAACAGAACTTAAATGCAATGTTCAAATATGTTTAGAGATATTTTAAAATGTCCATTGTAATAGAATATTTGTGATTATCTCTGGATAAGGGAGTGTTAAAAAAATATTCATATATATATATATAGTGTGAGTATGTATGTGTATATATATATATATATATATATATATATATATATATATATATATATATATATATATATATATATATATTTTTTTTTTTTTTTTTCTTTCACTGGGGTAACAGCACTTAAGTGAAATGTTCAAATATGTTTAGAAATATTTTAAAATGTCCATTGTAATAGAATATTTGTGAAAATCTCTGGATAGGGGAGTGTTTTCAAAAGAAATATATATATATATAATTTTTTTTTTCTTTCACGGGTGCTATCACTTTATATGGCAAGGGAAAAGCACAAAGAAAATAACTTAATTATTGATTTGGAATAAATAGAACTGTAGTTCTCACAACCTCCTTATCCCTCTAGTCTCTTATCTGTAAACATTAGGAGTGCTTAAAAATGGGCTCAGTTAAGGTATTGAGTGTTATTAAAAACCTCAAGAAGGTGTGCAATTCACTGAGGTGGGCAGACAAACTTCACCTTCCCAACTAATTGTGCTACAATGGGAGAATTTTAGCAGTGGCACTAGTGGACTTCATGTTTAATCGTGGCTTTACCTCTTTACAAAAATCTGCTGATTGTGAATTTTGTGTTAGAAATCTGGGCAGGTTCCTCAGAAGAGTGGCTTTACTTCGGTGACATTAGTCCTTGAGTCTTGCTACTCTCAACTCAGTTGTTGCCTAGTAAGCTACGTAGAAACTATTGCATGAGGCTATATGATTTTCATTATTCCCATCCAACCTTTGTGAGAAATTGTGTGCGATTGGGCAAACCCTTTTTTGAACATATTGCATTAAAATGAAATGCTACTCTCATGCGCACAAGACATGTGCAAGATTAGATTAGATTAGATTAGTTCCTAGGTATGAGGAACATCCATTACAACCACAAAGACTGAAATTCTCACAACAGTGCTCTCCAATCACTCAGCGGTAACACTCATTATCTGTCCCTCCAATACAGACCCCCTGCCGGGCAAGGCGCCTGCGCAAAACGATGCTGAACGCCCGCAGTGATAGCCCAACCCCTAACTCCTATCTTAAATTATCTAGCACTTAACAACACACCACAGGTATCTATTGCAATGCTGTGGAAGGCACTAAAGGCAGTTATAAGGGGGAGCTCATTTCTATCCGCTGCTGACAACGTGCTATAAAGGGAAAAAAGAGACAGTCTCTCTACCGAGGTAAGGAACTAGAACCCCTTCACCGGTGCACCAAGAGTGTGGCACCGGTTAACTGCTTTGTGCGCTCAGCTAGCTGGCCAAGACCTTGATCGGGCTGAATATGCGGTGCTCCGCCCACAACATTCATACTTTGTTGGGGTTAAGTGTGGCCAACTCCTCGTCAATAAATTGAGCATGAAACGCCAAGCGACAGGAATCACCTCCCTTAGATCCCGGGAGAAAGGGTTTATCACTAGTGA
Organism: Lissotriton vulgaris; assembly: GCF_964263255.1. NCBI lineage: Eukaryota > Metazoa > Chordata > Amphibia > Caudata > Salamandridae > Lissotriton > Lissotriton vulgaris. Next base: position 381,215,737 of record NC_141685.1, read on the forward strand.
CAGAGACATATCTGATTTCGTTAAGGAATTCTATACACAAGACCAGATCTAGATCCCTTAGACAGCACTGCCTATCTTCAAGGAGCAAATACCTCTCGCCTCACCCAGGAGCAGGCATAGGTGCTAGAAGACGACATACGACCTGAAGAGGTAACCTCAGCCATTTCTAGATTGAAACATTCCAAGTCACCAAGCCCAGATGGATATCCCTCCATCTTCTATAAACATTCTTTTATGCTCTGGCTCCTATATTAACAAGACTCTTTAACACAACCCCGCGCAATTCCTGCATCGATGCTAGCTGCCTCTATCGCAGTAGTGCCCAAAGAATCACATATTAAGTCTATATGCAGACGATATATTGTTCACTTCGGACAACCCTGCCCTCACCTTGCCATTACTTCTGGAGGCGTACGGATAGGCATCAGGTTTTCGAGTTAATATAGAAAAATTGCAGTTACTAGGCCTCTCAATATCCCAAGAGTTAGCGATAGGCCTACAAGCACAATGCCAACCCACTGTGCTCCCTTACCTGGGAATTAAATTGGCACCCACCCGTCAACAGACCTCATCAATAAACTATCAAACTCTTCCGGCAGGTTAGAAGCAAGATGAGTTACGGGAAACACCAACAGATTTCTTGGTCTGGCCGAATCGCTGCAGTCAAAATGACTATAATTCCCAAGTTACTCTATTTATTCAAAGCACTACCTCTCGTCCCTCCAAAAGGACTGTGTTAAAACGAAGTAATAGCGCAGACATCTCTTGTAGAAGGTATAAGTAGATTTATTCACGTGGTAATCAGCAGGTATACAGTTACAAGAAGATCCTTAGTAAATCAGGTAGTCTCTGGTAAAGCCCCACCAGGAGCAAGGTCCACTCTGCTCAGCCCATCACACCAACTGAATCTCCCCACATACAAAGCAACCCCAACATTCCACGTGACATCATCGCAGGCAGAGAGAGAACCAGAAAGGAGAGACTGAAATGGCAATAAGCACATTACAACACATCCCCCTTCTTAATAATTAAACAATCAAAGGAATGGAAGACAAAGAGAATGTATAATATATAAAACACAAAACATCCCCTAAACATTCAAAAGAAAAGGAGAAGATGAGAAAGCATTAATAAACTCAACCAACTCAACCCTCCCCTTAGATAATGATCATAAGCACAAAAAAGAAATGCATAGATGGAAAACGCACTTCTGACAGGAAGAAGACACAGTATCAACACAATATAATACCTCCTTCTCCCTGAAAATGATCATAAACAAAAGAAAAGCAAAACAAGAAAATACCTTCCTAAAAACCAATAAATCCGAAACCGCACACAATACCTAATGTGCCATACACAAAAACTGTAGTAAAACAAATCAAGCACAATACTAAACCAGCATAAACTGGGGCAAGACAGGGATCTATAACCCTAACAGCCCAAATCCCAAAACAAAGGGTAACAAGTGTGATGAGGGGAGTTAAACTACACTTGAGGTAACTCTCCACGTGTGTACCCGTCACACACAGACTGAGTAGCATATAAACATAAAACCAGACAACCAAAAACCTAGGGTATCCCTTAACCCCATGTGTGTAGCCATCACACACAGCATGCACACACAAATCAAAACCTAGGGTATCCCTTAACCCCACGTGTGTAGCATGGACACCTAACAAAAAGCAAGTAAAAAAAACACAAAAACTCAGGGTATCCTTAACCCCACAAGTGCAATACTCACATCACACACAGTCTATAAATCAAAAACCTAGAATAACATTAGACCCAAAATAACTCCAGGGTGTCCTTCAATCCATGACACACCAAAGACAGACTGCTTTGGCATCCCAAACAGACAATAAAGAAACATTCATGCAAACCAAAACAGTCACCCAAAAGCAACAAGCGAAACAAACAAAGCAATAAGTGACCTTCCAAAATTACGAAAACATAAAGGAATGGATACAGCACCCACAAAAGATACAACACAACAAGCATACAATATACATTAGATCTCATCCAGTTTCAATTAAGATCCAAAGCTCGATTTTAGCCCCCCCCGAACAATAACAAAATAGACTAAAATAAATAAAGTAGTCACCGCCGATCATATTTGTGAGGAAGGAGTCGTTCTCCGAATTCACTGCAAACAACTGCAACAGCCTCCACATAACGCGTTGTCGAAAATCCATGTAATCCCAAGATAAATATGTCGCTGGCAAGGTAAACACAGTCTTCAAATTGAGGGCAAAAACTAATATCCAAAATCGCTGGAAAACTGTTGAAATGCAGCTCAGCTGAGCTGATCTGTGTAAATACATCTTTCTCAGAACCATTCCGATGTGAAGTAAAATGATGAAACCAATACACACGCAGCGTTGTAAACGGATGACGTTATGACGCTGACAAATCACCGAATCCCACTGCAGGATTCCAGTGCGTCATCAGTCAAAACAGACAGGCCCAGCGTGAAGAGCTCCTGCTCCAACGAACTTTCACCAGCCCAGATTCAAAGAATGACAGTGCGAGTACCGGACCAGTCCAATTGCCAAGGTAAGTTTCAAAGGCAAAACAGTTTCTATTTAGTTGAAATCGCTTCGAAAATCGTCAAAACAGTCTAAAACTTCTTTGCACAACAGCACCACCGAATGGCTGAAATTAAGTACTTCCCATGCTCGTTTTTTTTTTTGTTTTTTTTTTTTTTTCCCCTCGGGAGACAAACAAACCAAACAGCAGCTGATTTTCAGCTCCCACTGAATTACATTTCCAAAAACGAGTAAATGTTCCTTCCGTGTGTCCACAGTAAAGATATTGACACGCCCTAGTGCCTTTGGTCAAGTCTGGTTCTCCTCTTGACCCTTGCCCGGCCCATATCCTCCGTCACATTTTTGTTACCTGCCCGGACCCCCCCCTCCACCTCCTTAATAGCTCCCTTGCCCAAGGCGTAGTTCCCAATTCTTTGAAATCAGCGGTAATTGTGCCCATTTTTAAAAAACCTGGGGCTGATCCTTCTGTCCCTGCCAATTTCCGCCCCATCTCCCTCTTGCCATTCCTGGCTAAGGTGCTCGAGCGTCAGGTCACCCGCGCTCTGAGCTCCTTTGTGGAGACGTATGGAGCCCTTGCCCCTCGCCAGGCCGGTTTCCGCTCCGCTCACTCTACGGAGTCCGTTGTCATCTCGGTCCTGGACAACCTCAGGGAGGGTATGGACACCAATCAGCATCAGGCCCTTGTGCTCCTCGATCTTTCAGCCGCCTTTGACACGGTTGACCATACCATCCTGTTGTCCCGTGTCAAGGCGGCGGGGATCGAGGGGACCGCCCTGGTCTGGTTGTCCTCCTTCCTGAGGGACCGCACCCAGGCTGTCCGTCTGGGTGATTACACGGCGGACGTCCGGGGAGTGCAGTGCGGGGTTCCCCAGGGCTCTTCCCTTTCCCCCCCTCTTGTTCAATCTCTATCTCGCCCCTCTTATCTTTTCCCTCCAACAGATGGAGGTCGCCGTATTTAACTATGCGGATGACCTCCAGCTTGTTTTCAATCTATCCTCTTCTCCCTCTTCTGTGCTAAACTTTCAATCTGTTATGCTCCATATCAGGGACTGGATGAACCACAACCACCTTAAACTCAACCCTGACAAGACCGAGTTGGTGTTGACGGGTGGTTCATCCAGCCCCTGGTCCTCTCTCTTCTGGCCCCCCTCTCTTGGCACTTCCCCCTGCTCCCTCCTCCTCTGTTTAAACCCTAGGTATAAAAATCAATTCGCAACTTACCCTCCACTCCCAGGTTATCTCTGTGGTATCTTCCTCCTTTCTTTCCCTGCGAACTATTCGCAGAGTGTCTCGCTTCTTCACCTTTCCTGCTCTTAAGCTTATAATCCTGGCCATGGTGGTGTCCAGCCTGGATTACGGCAATGCTTTATATGCCGGCATCCCCGCCTACAGCTTGCGGCGTCTACAACAGATTCAGAACCAGGCGGCCCGCCTGGTCTTCAAGCTCCCTAAATTCCACCATTCTACCCCCCTCTTGAAATCTTTACACTGGCTCCCTGTGGGTGCCAGGGTCCAATTCAAGCTTGCAACCATGACCTTTCTGGCCCGACTTGGCTTGGCTCCGGCCTTTATCTCGTCCGAGATCACTCCATACATTCCTATTCGGGAACTACGCTCGTCTTCTCAATCCCTCCTCATGGTTCCCCGTTTCCGGAGAAAGAAGTGGGGAGGATCTAAATTCGCCACCCTTACCCCGACCCTTTGGAACTCCCTTCCCTTTGAACTTCGTTCCATTACACAGTACCCTCAATTCCGCAGGCAACTTAAAACTTACCTGTTCAAAAAGTCTTGATTAATCTTCCCCCCACCCCTCTTTGCCTACTAGCTTTGGATCCAGTTAGAGTCAGCGCCAAGAAACCGCTGGTATACGTGCGCTATAGAAATAATTTTAAATAAAAAAAAAATCAAATCAAACACAGCATGAATATAGTGAGAGTCTGTTCCAACGCCGGCAGTAATAATGGACACACTCTGGGCAGCGTCATTGTGGTGAAGGGCAATTCAAACGCAGGCATTGTAGGTCAAGTATCATGCAGCTGCAGTCAAAATATATCCAACAAAAAAAAAACGTTTCCCAAAAACTGCCTAATCCTTACAGGGATGCAAATTTTCCCTGCACACATCGGTGTATCTTTCGCTGCTGACCATACACAGGGCACTTCGCTGCTGATGAGGCATACACTTGAAAACAGCTTAGTCGTGGTGTAGTTTTCATTTAGCACATGTCACGGCAGTCAATCCATTGAAAAGTCAGTCACAGTCAAAGCAGGGAAACGTAGCAAAGACTTCCAGTCATTTCTCAAAGGCAGCAAGCAGACAAACAGAAACTGGCACAATCTATTCAAAAGGGCGATCGTTGGTAAGGTCACTGGTGGGGCCTATTGGGTGCCTAGTTTCCTCCATTCAGCTTATTTGAAGTCATTAAATTCCAAAGCTTTAAATGCATCTTCATCTACTTAAACAGCTTCACTTACTTCAGTTTTAAAAGTCAAGACCAACCAAGGTAGCTCAAGTAGGTTCTTTTTCAAACGTCGCCAGTGTTAAAACGAAGTAATAGCGCAGACATCTCTTGTAGAAGGTATAAGTAGATTTATTCACGTAGTAATCAGCAGGTATACAGTTACAAGAAGATCCTTAGTAAATCAGGTAGTCTCTGGTAAAGCCCCACCAGGAGCAAGGTCCACTCTGCTCAGCCCATCACACCAACTGAATCTCCCCACATACAAACCAACCCCAACATTCCACGTGACATCATCGCAGGCAGAGAGAGAACCAGAAAGGAGAGACTGAAATGGCAATAAGCACATTACAACACACTGCTTGCCAAATTACAGTAAAAAATCTTTCAATTTGTCTGGTCTGGAAAGAAACAGCGCATGCAAAGAGAACTGTGTTATATCCCACCCAAGGATGGAGGCATGGGAATCCCTGATCTCCATATGTATTACCAGGTGGCACGGATGTTACCTAGTGGAATGGTACCAACCCGATTCAGAGAAGCACTGGCTTTTCAAGACCAAGCAGTGGCAGGTATTTCTCTGTGGAAGGTCCCCTTCCATAAGAAAGCTAATAGAACAAGGATCCTCTATCTCACTCCTATCACGCGAGTGATAATGTATGTGTGTGACCAAACATACATCGAATGTGGTCTTACCTCTTTCCCTTCCCCACTGACACCTCTATTTGATAATCCAGACTTTACCCCAGGGCTGGAACCCAGGGCATTGACTGAATGGAGACGCTCGGAGTGTCGTGCTATGGTGCATGCGATTCCCTTTGGGCAACTGAGTGGAGACTTTACCTTTCCTGATTCTAAAAGAGTACATTATTTACAACTTCAACACTGGTTATCGTACCCTAGCGACAAACTCTCCATTCAGAGATCGCTTACGGCATACGATTATTGGCTGGTTTCTCACACTACAGATAAATGCATCATCTCTGAGATATATGCGTTTCTGATTCAGTTCCACAAGCACACATATAAAGCCAGCCAACCCAGGTGGGAGCAGGAATGGAGGAGAGGCTAGGCAAGAAAGAATGGAGTGATATATACTATAGGGTAAGACACATCGCCAGCAACACCTCCCTCACTCGAAATCTTTAAAATCACTATGTATTGGAACCTTACGCCATCTGGATTGCATAAAATGTATCCAAATCGTTGTGATAGTTGTTATGGGATTGCCCCCGACTCCAGCCATATTGGACCCAAATACTTGATGAGATCTACACTCACCTTGAGACACAAATACCTAGATTCCCTGCTTATGTTCTGTTAGGCTTACCAAATCCTTTAGCATATCCCTTGAAATCCAGTTGGGGCAGAAAGATGGGCCTTGCGTAAGGGGCAGCTATGCAGAACATCTAAACAGTGGGGCACACCACAATTGCTTACCCACATAGGATGGCTGCATAGACAATGATACATTTTAGGCATGGAGAGAATATCCTTGACACTCTCAAATCAGGGCGAGGTCTTTGGGAAATAGTGGTACCCCTATCAGTGCCTCCTAACACAAGATTTTAAAGAACTGCCCTGCATAAAATGAAATATTTGTGAATTCTACGTCTACCAGAAGCGAACTCCCAACACATGTGCTGCTATGAATACACGCAGTGTGAACCACTCATCCTTAAATCTGAAAGCAAAGGTGAACCGAATTTTGTGGGCGGGGAGGGACTAGGATGGGAATGTATTTTTGATTTCCTTTCTGTGAGATGTTTTTCTCCCTTCCTCTTTCTCCTTTGCACCTTTGAATAAAGCCAAATATCCCAGCACAAGTGTCTAATGCAACACATGTAATGAAGTATATTCTTTGCTCCTGGCATTCTTTTCAATAAAAAGATTTAAACCATAAAATCAAATGCTGGTATTGAGTATCTGTTAGAACTGGGGGTCTCTAGTTGGCAATGGTGTACACCTTTGACCAAATAGGGAACTTTGCTTCTGAGTCAGGACAAGGGGATTACACTCCTAGATAACCCCTGCTCACCCCCTTGGTAGCTTGGCACGAGCAGACAGACTTATCTCAGAGGCAGTGTGTTAAGCATTTGTGAATATACAAAGTAATACAGTGAAAACACTACGGATGGACACCACACGGGTTTTATAAAAATAAGTATTCTTTATGAAGACTTAACACAAGACCACAAACGACAAAAATCTACAATACGGTGCTTAAAGTTGACTTAAAGATGATAAAAGTTGCTTAGTTCAAGTTGGTGATAAATGTCACACAGTTCTCAACAAAGTACCTGGATGCGTCACGCAAAACAAACAAAAGGCTCGCAGAGTGGGAGATGTGTCTGTTCCGTGATTCGGGGGAGGTTATGTGTCGCGCCTCAATGCTTTCACAGAGTAGGGGATCTGTCGTGAGCCTTACCGGTTTGGAGGTGATGCGTAGATTCTCGGCCTGCGGCCCGGTTGAGATGTACCAGATGGCGGCTCGATGCGATGCGACAATCCTGGTGCCATGCGAGAAGATGGCGCCCTTGATGCGACGATGCGATGATGATGCGTTCATGCCCTGGCAGCCTTACGATGACTGTACTTTGGAGCTGCGACAAGCCCTGCGACCCGCTTCTCCGGTGATGCGATGGCGACCCTCTGGATGGTGTCACGCTTCTCCAGTGATGCAACAGCAGGCAGCTTCAACGAAGATACGCTTCCTGGGAGATGCAGCGGCACGCTTCTCCGGCGATGAGAGAATTTCAGCTGCGGCGGTGTTACACTTCTCGATGCATCGCGCTTCCAGCTCCCAGCGACATGCAGGTTTTGGCAAACAGAATTCCCAGCAAGGAAACTCTGAGGGGAGCAGGAGATGAAGTCTTTTTTCCCTGAGACTTCATCAGAAGGCAGGCACAAATTCAAGCCCTTGGAGCAATATTCTGCAAGATGATGAAAGTTTTTTAAAAGTTCCTTCTCCTTTCCTTGTCAATAAAGAAACCACTGCAGGCCAACCCAGCAAACAGCAAACTGGCGGAGGGGCAGTCATAACTCCTGCAGCTTCCTTGGTTCTTCTCCTTGGCAAAAGGTTTGTCTTGTTCCCAGAAGTGATCTAAAGTTCTTTGGCCTGACCTGATTCTGGTCTTCTCCTGTCAGATACCTTCTGACAGTGGTGAGTTTTTGGATACCGAGGCAATAGCCTCATTACTCCATATTCGTTTGGAATTTTGTAGTCGCTGTTTAGGTTGTCTTATTGGTGTGTGACGCTTTGTCACAGTTGAGGTTGTATCACATGGTCAGCTCAGTGATGGGCCGCGGGTAGCGGTCAGTAGTGTTTGCAGAATTGTCAGCATGTTTCCTCCGAGAGTCTCGTCTTTGTCCGTCTAGATCCTTCTGTTAGTGTTGAGGTTTGAGTGCCTGCCGCGGCTATAATGCCATCGGGCAGTGAGCGGGTTTTAGGTGCTTGCCGAGGCTATTATGCCATCAGGGCAGCGGTGAGTTTTGCGTATCTGCCGGCGTTTGCCTTCAGGCAGTAATGAGTTTTTGGATGCTGCGTTGCTGTTTCAGGTTCGCAGGGTTAGCGCTTCAATGGGACGCGGGTAGCGGTCAAATGGGTTCGTAGAGATATCTGCAAGTTTCCTGATCAGTGGGTTTTCTTTTTGATCCAGTCCTTTGTAGAATGTCCTGTTGAGTTTGAGGAGATGGTCGTCCAACATCTCGATGCCTAGGTCTCTGTGGATGTCTGCTGTTCGTGTGAACATGGGAGCACCTGCTGCAATCCGTAAGGCCTTACTCTGTAGTTTTTGTAGGTCATTCCGAAGATGTGGGCGGCAGCCACTCCAAACTGGTGAGGCGTATGTCATAGTTGGTCGAATTATTGCAGTGACTACCCGCACCTTGCTCTGTGTGGGCATCGACTTGGTCTTCAGGAGTGGGTATAATGCAGCCAGTTTGGATGCTGCTTTCTGGCAGGTCTTCTCTATGTGGTTTCTCCAGCTGAGTTTAGAGTCCAGAGTCACCCCTAGGTAGGAGCTGCTGTTTTCCCATTTGACCTCGTCCCCGTTGAGGAGGATCTGTGGGTGTTTCCTGTTCTGCTTCCTGGTAAATAATGTTGCTGTGGTTTTGCCTGTGTTCAAGGTTATCTGCCAGTCACTGTACCATTCGGAGAGTCTGCCGAGCGATGTCTCCAGGTTCTTAGCCACTTCTTTATCGCTGAAGGATTGAGAGATGACTGCAACATCGTCTGCGTGAAGGGCAAGATCAGTCTTCTTTAGGTCCGTGGGGATGTCGTTTGTGAATATGTTGAAAAGAAATGGTCCTAGGATTGATCCCTGAGGCACCCCAGCAAGAATTGGGCGTGGCAATGAGCATTCTTCTCGCACCGCCACGTGAAAGGTCCGTTTTGTCAGGTAGCTGGACCGTAGCTTGACCAGGTAGCTGGGAAACTGGAGCTTGATAAGTTTGTAAAGCAGACCCTCGTGCCATACTCTATCAAATGCTTTGGCTACATCCAGAAAGACTACTCCAGTAGACTTGTTGATGTTGAATCCATGGCTGATGATGTCCACAACTCTGAGGAGTTGGTGAGTGGTTGAGTGGTCTTTCCGGAACCCAAACTGTTCTTTAGCAAGGAGGTTGTTGCTTGTTGCGAAATCCACGAGACGGGCGAGGATAACTTTTTCAAAGAGTTTTGATAGGCCAGATAGCAGACTTATGGGGCGGTAGTTTGCAGGATCTCGCAGTGGTTTCCCAGCCTTGGGGAATACGACGACTCTTGCTTCTTTCCAGGCGTTTGGGAAGTACTGGTTAAAGTTCTTTGGGTCTGGGTCCCAATATTTATACCCCAAAGTCCTTTGTTCGCTGAAGGCAAAGAGGCCTCTGCCTACTCCAAACCAGTTCTTGAGCACTCTGTTTACATGACGCCTTCTTTCCTTTCACAGTGCAGGGCAGAAACATCAGACGCCCCACAGGAGGTGGAGCCAGCACTGTGGAGGAAAGGCACAGCCCTGGAGCACTTTGTTGACATGATTCCTTCTCTCCTTTCACAGTGCAGGGCAGAGATATCAGACGCACCACAGGAGGTGGAGCCAACATTGTGGAGGGAAGGCCCAGACCTATTCAGGTCCCAGGTGTAACTCCTCCCTCCCTCCCATCTAGATGCAGATCTCTCTATTCACCACTGGGCTGCCTCCTGGCATCCAGCCCTGTCACTCAAACTCCAAACAAGGAATACACAACCTAGTAGAGGGAGGCCTGGATAGTTAGACAAGAAAATACCTACTTTCTAAAAGTGGTATTTTCAAACACAAAATGTTAAAACCAAATTTACTAAAAGATGTATTTCATCATTCTGAGTTCGGGCATATTAAATTTGAATTTCTACCATGTTCCCAGAGCCAGGATTAATAGGTGTAATAATCTAGCTGCCCATTCTGGCCTAGGGAGAGCAGGTAACCTAGCAATAGTGAAAAGCGAAAATGGCTGTAATTCACTATTAGGACATGCTACACACACCAGGTCACGTCCTACCTTATACTTACAATGCACCCTGTCCTTGGGCCTACCATAGGGGTGTCTGATATGAATCAACGGGAAGGTTTAGGGACTGACAAGTGGGTGCACTGGCCAAGTCGACATGGCAGTCACAGACTGCACACAGGCCTTGCAATGGCAGGCCTGAGACCCAATTTACAAGCTAATTCTGTGGGTGGCACAACCAGTGCTGCAAGCCCACCAGCAGCATTTAATGTACAAGCCCTGGGCACACATGGTGCACTGTAGAAGGGTCTGACAAGTAAATCAAATAACCCAATCATGGAGTCACTAATTAGTACATCAATTTAACCTAGGGAGCACTTGCACTGTAGCACTGAATAGATGTATTTCATCATTCTGAGTTCGGGCATATTAAATTTGAATTTCTACCATGTTCCCAGAGCCAGGATTAATAGGTGTAATAATCTAGCTGCCCATTCTGGCCTAGGGAGAGCAGGTAACCTAGCAATAGTGAAAAGCGAAAATGGCTGTAATTCACTATTAGGACATGCTACACACACCAGGTCACGTCCTACCTTATACTTACAATGCACCCTGTCCTTGGGCCTACCATAGGGGTGTCTGATATGAATCAACGGGAAGGTTTAGGGACTGACAAGTGGGTGCACTGGCCAAGTCGACATGGCAGTCACAGACTGCACACAGGCCTTGCAATGGCAGGCCTGAGACCCAATTTACAAGCTAATTCTGTGGGTGGCACAACCAGTGCTGCAAGCCCACCAGCAGCATTTAATGTACAAGCCCTGGGCACACATGGTGCACTGTAGAAGGGTCTGACAAGTAAATCAAATAACCCAATCATGGAGTCACTAATTAGTACATCAATTTAACCTAGGGAGCACTTGCACTGTAGCACTGAATAGCAGTGGCACAGTGCCCAAAGCATATAACCAGCACAACATATCAAAAACAGAGGAGGCAATCTGTAAAAATAGAAGGGCGACTCACGCCAATGATGCCAAAACTAACAGTGTCTGATAAGAAATAGGGCTGTAACCCAACAGTCATTGGATTTTACCATGGCGGAGAGAGCACCCAGTCTCCTAGTCCACTAACTGAATGTGATGAATAGGAAAAAAAATGTTGACCTTGAAGCAAGGAGTCAGAGCCTGCAGTATTGGTACTCCTGCTCCGCCACCTTGTTTGATCATCCTGGTCAAACCATCCTTCCCATGCATTTGTCCTCTTAATTAATGAATGTGTAATCATCAAATGCCAGAGGTACAGAAGCAACATAACACACCCTTGTACCTCAGTCACTTCACAGAAAGTTTCTTCATATTTCCTCTGACCCTGAATTTTCCCAAGAAGTGATGTTACAGGATCTTAACCCTAATAATATTAATTCTAATGATATCACCTAAATTGACTTAATAAGTGCATGATTATTATAACACCACAACACAGATAAATGTCTATTTTTAGATGCCACCAACATTTTAATTAGGGTGCTGACATGAAATTCCAAGGGAGCATTACTCATTTATTTTTGACTTACATTAAAAATATGTGTTCGTTTGAGGAGGAGGAAGTCAGTACCCCCATGGAGAATCAAAGTCATTTTTACACACACGGTAATGATTTTATAGTTCCACTAGTGGATTCCCTCAATAAGAAATGCATTGATAAATCATATAGAGAAATAAAAAGAGATAAAAAAAACACTAGTAGGTAAGTTGACGTGAATTAATTGTTATTGACCGTGGCCTATTAACAAAGGTAAATACATTTCTAAAGGTATGTTTTCAAGTCCTTTTACTTCACTTACGCCTGTCAGACAGTCACAAAGGGATTATTGACAAACTTAAGCCTTAGGAAGTTTATGAACGCCAAGAAACTAATACCTTGATGAGCATTCACAGACTCCTGCTACTCCCTTTTGTGGCTTGGGCACAGTCAAATTTGTACTCCAGCCAAGTATTTGCGGAAATATCTTTCAATGGTTGGAAGGGCAAAAAAAGAAAATAACAAAGTTAATTTGCAAAGGGAAATTAATTTCCCCAGTATGGTGTTCTGTCTTGGAGACCTCCACACAGGGGAAATGGATTCCAAACTTGGAAACCAGGTGATATATACTATAGAATCTGCATGAAAGTTTGTACCAAGCGCAGCTTTACATGCAGTTCCCATAAGCATTGGGGAATTCTTAAAAAGAGTAAAGCTACATTGGATGCAGGTTTAAAAATGAGTGCAGATGTACTAATAGTTTTGTCACTCAGCCTCCGTAATTGAATATGAACTATCCTATTGTCTTAAATTATTCCTTATTGTTAAGAAAATTTTGTTTTATGATCTCTTGTACCCACTCATACGTGCACAGCTGGTAATATTGTGTGCAAACATACCTTTTCATGTATCAACAATACTGAAATAGGGGGGAGGAGCCAAGATGGCGACCTGAACAGACGCTCGATTCTCGGCTCCGCAAGCCGGTATATTTTGCACTTATATCCTGGTCTCCAATCCGGCCTTGCACCGCAGCGGACCATAGCTACTACTGTACTGACATTCCCGGTGCTCCGCCGAGGTCCCTACCTGCTGGATTCCCGAAGATATCGCCGCTTCGGGCGGGGTCCCCATGCCCGGGCGCTGAGACCAGTGCTGCTCCTGGCCGCCGTGGACCTTCAGACCGGCAGGCGTTCGCTGAGTCCTGGAAGCGGGGATCCACTGTTTGGAAGCAACGCCGTTGGATGTGTCGGACGGATCCGCTTTGCATCACCTGCGCCACATCCCGCGTGATCGGTGTGAGAGGGTGCAGCTCCCCTTTGTTGTTATCGTCTCCCTGGCTGGGGCTGACCTGCGCCGTCCGAAGTAAGTGGATCGCCCCAGGACTGCCCAGACTTGCACCGCGGCGGCAGTGATTCTCCTCTCGCAACGCTCCGGAATCCAGAGGCACCTTCGCCCGATCCCGAACTCACCGAGACTGTCTTTGTCCTCCTCCAATACTGCGCCCCACCAGGCACCGAAAATGGCGGCTGCCCTCCCTGCCGCGGAGACTATCCTCTCGCATCGCGCCAGCGACCCCCTGCCGGACATTAAATGGGACGTTGTGCAGCGTGCATGGACTCGCGTTGCGGAGCAGAATAGCTTGCAGACGGAGCCGACCTGCCGTGATGTCCTCATGGCACTAATTGAGCTCAGGGCGGAATTGCGAGCACTAGCTAATATGATGGGAGACAACACGACATGGCGGACAGAGTGGGTCCGACCGGCCGCCTCTCAGCGATGTACTGACTCGGCTTTTACGAGCACGGAGGGGGAAGTCGTGGGACCGAGTACTGACATGGAGATGCGGAATGCCAGCCTACACCGCGACTCCCGTGAATGGCAGTCCGGCATTGGTACCGGGGACACATTGTTGCACATAACACTGGAGTCTAAGACCTTGCTTGTGGAGAAGTTACTGTTTCTCCAACCTCCATTCACCCGGCAACTGTATCCCCCTGAGCTTGCTGCTTCTCAAGTGCCTTTTTCCCAGCGATGGAAGGTATGTCCGTCTGTGTATATGGGGGTGCTTCTCCTGTCTGCCTGTGGTGCGGCTGTCGCCTGGGGACCTCCATTTTGTCCCCGTCTCCTGTTTCTTCATCGACTGTGGCCATTTTATATCCCGGCTCTGTACGGATTAGGCTTTCCTCGGTTGATGTGCTCAGGGGGACTGTTGCGCTCTGGCCAGGGCTGAAGAACTCTGTTTGTAGATCGGGACTGACGAGTTAATGGGGACTCGGATTGGAACATCTTCGGCTATGCTTTGGATTGTGCACACCGCAATGTCCCACCCCGTTTCTATCGTAATTAAGACTGCTATTGTTTTATTATCTCACGGAGTGGGGAGAGACTGCATGGCGGGTATGTCCGGGAAGGATAATGTTGGGCCCTCCTCCGACTTTCTAGTCTATGCTGCCATGTTGTTTCTTGTTTTCAGAGGGGGCGAGCTGTCTCCAGGAACTCCATTCGGGGACGTACCCGGGATCGGGCCAGGGCTAAATTGCTCTTCCTTGTTATCGGTTTATGGGCTGGTTGAGCTGAGATTATCACTGTTTGAGCATGAGACTGCCTATTGTCTGATTTATTCTTAGATTTGGATTTGATTTCCCCACCTGCAGTTCCGCTTGCTACCACTGTTTTGCATATGATACTTTCGGGGGGGGATGCTTACGGGGCCGGTGGGGACTGGGAATATGTTGAATTTGGCTCCTCCCTCCTCTTCTGGGAGTTGGGGAGTGGGATGTTCTCTCTCACTCTCTCTATTCTCTTTCCCACTTGGGGGTTCTCTTGGGGCGACAGGCATGCCTATTGGGGGGGGGGGTGGGCCGTGGCCTTCCGCTGGTATGCAGGGTGGGGGGATGGGATGTGCTTTATGTTCTCTCTTTGTTTCTATGGCCCTCTTTCTCTTTTTCTCTTCTTCTTTCTTTTCTTCTACGTTTTCTCGCTTTCTTTGGGGTCGGGGTTCAGTGTTCTTTGAATGATGATAGCTATCCTGGTCATTTATTAGCCTCTACTCTCTTTGTAGTGTTATAATTTGTACTCGACAAAATCATAAAATTAAACCTTTTTCTATCCTCATACTATCGCTCGCGGCTCCACACGATACTTTTTGCTTAGATATGGCTTTAACAGCGTTCTGTCCTAATAATTTCCTTTTTATCCTTCTCTTGTATGTCATAGCGGCCGGCCCTGCGGGGTTGTAGGCAGACGCTGTGTATTGTGCATTTTATAAATAAAGGTTTTAAAAAAATAAAAAAAAATACTGAAATATTGCCACATTGTTTTTTTTCTTTTTAAATATGGCTTTTGTTTCATTTTTTATTAGAAGAGCGTGATTTGCACTACTGTGTTTATAGTTTATATATTTTAGATTAAAAAAGGTATATTGTCCAGCTTACCAGCACCTGTTGCAGAAAGTAAAGGCAAGGTACATTTTTATTCTTGGTCGTGTAGTTTTGTTTTTAAAATTGCAGGTATGGGCTCAAATATCCAGCATATTGTCTGTGCTCACTAGGCTGATTAAGCGGACATCCTCCTTCCTAACGTTCCCACCTTTATAATGGGAGTCTACTTTGAGATCAGTTTTCTATTCCGACAAATACTTTAACAAAGGACCAAAGTTACCTTTGGACAGCAATTTTTAAAGTAAGAATACCAGCCAATGTGTGCCTGTCAAATCCAAAAATATGTTTTCCAAATTATGTCCGCCCCCTCCCACTGATGGTGACCTCACCCAATGTGGTGACATTTGTCCCTCCTAGTTACCCCCAAATGGTTTCTTCAGTCCTCATATTCTAATGTTTATATACATTTGTACATAACAGCGGTCACCCTACAGTCTCATTCTTTCTATTTATCACATGTTCCCTGAAAGGTAGGTAAGAAATTAGAGTTGCATTAGAGGGCGTTGTCAGCAGTTTCTTTACAGCTACTGCATCCTAGGTGTCCATCAGAATTCTGGTGCCTTGTCAATATAAGCAATTTTGTGGCATTTCTTTTCTGGGCACTCACAATACACTACATAAAGGCATACCCAATACTGGTAGATCCAGGTGAACACATTGTGTCTACGTTTCTCTGTTATTCCATTCACTGAGAATGCTTAAATCTGCCTTATAGTAGGCCAAGAGATTCAGGAGAATCAACACCCCTTTGTCCCTATGAGATATCACTATTGATATGAATTACCTGCTCAGGCAAACATAGTGTAGGTATTAAAATGCTTCAATCCATCCAATCAAAGGCTTTTTGGCATCCCAAAATATCAAAACTACTCTCTTACTGATATTTTCATAGAATTAAACTGCCTTTTTTAAATCTTTTGGAATATTTGCCTAACTTTTCTAAAATCTGGCTTGTTCATGAAGATGCATTAGTCTGACATGAGCAGTTCCAGTGTAATGGACAAAACATCCATGTTTAATTTAAGATGAACATATAATAATGTAATAAGATAGTAAAAAGAGCAGCAGGCATCATCGGCCTGTATTGGCCTCCAGCACTTTAATCACTACAGACCTCTCCAGCACAAAGGAGTTGAACAGATCGTCATTCAGTGCACCCAGCTCGGACAACTTTATTTCCCTTCATCTCATTAATGGCTTATTTAACCTCTTCTTGGATGATTACGCTTATGTTCATGTATGATCCTGGCAAACCAAATGTATTCAGGAATGTTAGCCAATTTATATAATATTGGACGAGAATAGATGATTGGGGCATGACTAGAATGCAGAGGGAACATAGTGCCCAGCATGTAGGCTCCTGCCAATGAAGATCACTTGCAGCAATCGTCCTGAGTCCCGGGGATCGCAACAGACTCCTACCGGTTTCGGAAATTGAGGAACGTTGACTGGTGGGTGGCCCGGGGGGATTGAAACCGCTATTCTGTTGGCTTAGGCTTCTAGTGGACAGAGTATAGGTCTGATGCTGCCCATAACTTTGGCGGGGCACAAGAGCGACGGTGAGAGGGCAAGGACCCCCTCCTGTTGCAACACCTCTTTGGGTGCTGGCACTGGTGCCCCCCCCCACCCAAACAAGTACTAATGGTGTGTATTTGGGGCGAGGCAGGTGCTGAGAGGGGCCCACTCTGAGCTGACTCACACTGGTGAAGGAGAGCACCAGGCTGTGAAGTAAGAGATCCACGCTGCTGCTATAGCTCTGTTGGGGTTGGGGATGGCAGCCTCTATGTTCCACCATATCGTGAATATAGCAGTGAGTGCTGTGCTCGTGTACAAGGAGACTGACCAGAGCTGGCTGCTGTCTGCTGACCCTCCCCTCCTACCACTGAGTCTTACGTAGCTAGGAGTGATCCTATGTGAATCTCTTGGGCTGCTGAGGAATTAGCAGCCCACCCCACAGATGTACACAGTGGGGCCACGAAAGAGACCAAAACCCTATGCAGCACACTCCCATTTTTCGAGATGAGGGGCACAAGATGGTACAAACCAACTGCAGCAACAAGTACAATTTCAGACAGCCCTGGAGGCCTGCACCAGTGACTGACCACTTTCAGAGAAAACCGTGAAAGTAAAAGACAAGGGCACAACACTTATAGAGCAATTCCAGGTGATTGAAGTGTCCAGAATCTCCCTCACAAACAAAATAGGCATAGGGTGGTAGGCGTCACTCATCTGGGCATGGGGAAGATTGCAGAGAGGGTAGCTGTGGCAGAATCACCGTCAAGATGCTCACTGTAGACATCCAGCAGTTTAAGGATGCCTGTGGAGGGCAGAACCTTCTGCAATAATGTGAGATTTGTGGGGATACCCGAAAAAACTGAGGGGGGATGTAAAGAATTTAATTGAAGACTTTCTGACTAGCAGGGTTAAACCTAGTGATTTATCCCCATACCTTGTGGTAGAGAGCTCATCTGGTGTCCGTGGCACCAGCTAGACCTGGTACAAGACCTAGACCAATTCTAGCCCACCTTTCTAACTTCAAGGACAATGATGCAGTACACCTGGCAGCAAGGCAACAAGATCCACTGCACTTTGAAGATTAAATGAGCAAGGTGTTCCCTAATATCACACAATGCCAAGTAGGAGATATTTTGATCAGGTCAAGCAAGAACTCAGGAAATGCAATATGCAATACAAAATACTATTCCAGCCGAAATTGAGAATTCTGGAGATGTTGGTTCTGCACTTCTCCTAAAGAAGTATGGGACTGGTTGGAGTGCTGGAGTCCAGCTACGCACGGGAGAACAGAGCCCTCAGAACTACTAGGGATCCCAATTGCGAAGAAAAGAAGGGGCGGTGAGGCACATTTACCCATTTCTCGACCCTGGCATGATTTGGGGAGATTACATTGTTGCAGGTGTCAGGTGCCACAGTAATCGAAGACATAACACATGCTGCCACTATGTGCCACAGTCAGAACTTGGCAGTGTCCTCACACCCCCCACCCCCACAGCAGGGGATCGAGACCGGTAATCATGTGAATGCGATCAGGTTTGATGTTGGGATTGAGAGGTTGACAGACACTGCAGGTATTGGGGAGGCAGGCCATTCCTTCCGCTCTCGCAGCCTGAGGCAGTAGGGTGGGGGCAGCTTTTCAAGGAGAGTTTGACACTACAACAAACACATGTTGGGAGACATACATGGATAAACTGAGTGTGGGAATGGAACTTAACTCCCATGGCTAGCGATCATTTCCTGAAACATTAATGGACTGGGTAGCAAATTGAAGAGAGGACTGGTATTTCTGTTACAACACATCCCTTACCTTTTACTGTTGCATGATAGTCACTTGGTTGGGAATAACTGTGCCTTCTTCTGAAGAGGCCAATACAAGGTTCTTATACACTTAGGGTTCACAACCGGTTCCAGTCGTGTGGGCATATTGGTCTGGAGATCACTCTTGCTTCTAGTTTCCATTGTCGTGTTCATATCTAGGACCCTAACTCTATATTCCTGATTTATGCCCTTGTGAGGTTATAATCAATAATATCCTGAAAAAGGCATAAGAATCAGATCCATATTCAGTAATAGCCCATGCAATCCAAAGCACAGCACGGCTACTCCCATCGACTCCTAGAAAGCACAACTCGTTCTTTAAACAAACCAAGCCTCCAGCAGCCCGGGAAAACCCCCTTGCTTTTGTTTTGATTTGAACAAGAACTCCTGAAGTCCAGAAAGAACTGTTAGTTCTTAGTGACGTCTTATGTCCAACCTTGCGTCAAACCCGGCACCTTCCAGGTATAAAATACCAACAGTTGCCTTAAGCAAACACACGGTGGTTTGGAGCAGAGTGGCCATCTACTTGCCCGAGAGCCCAGCTGATGCGAGTGCAAACGGAAGCCGCCCCTCCTGTTTGACGCACTGAGAGAGACGCTGTCTTTTTCTCCAGCCGAGAAAATCCAGCTCCGGTGTTTCCAGCCTACCCTTGCGGGTTGCTGGAATATCGAGCCCTGAGGAAAGAGATACCAGGCCTCCCACATTCTATTACCAAGGTACGGGGCTGACTAAACCCTTAAGAGAATTCTTGAAGCAGATTCTTGGCAAAACTTTCTTAACCAACTTAAACTGCTACTTACTCATCCCCTCCCACGTGTTAGGCTTAGGTCAGGTACACCGGGGTAGGCTTAGTTAAAAGCACCAGTTGAGTACGTTAGTCAATGTATTTATGTATGCATATATTTTATCCATTTTGAAGTATATGGCTAAGAAACCATATCAATGCTTTTACAGTATTATTTCATAATACTACTTTTACTGTACGCACTTTACTTTAAGTATTGCAATTGTGGCAATTCACTTCTCATGCATGAGAAAGAAGAATGCTCAATAAATAACACCTTTTTATTGAAAACGCCAGTCTCTCTGTTTCTCTGCACTCTGGTGAAACTAAGTATGCACTGCTGACTGAGTGAAATAGCTGTCTATTGTTTTCACACGACTCTAGAGATATACTCTTATTCTGAGGGAGCAAAGTTGTCATGTTTATGCGGTTGTCAGAAACTGAATCCCTTCTTGTCTGAGCCAGGGGAGGTTGTCCCTCCCTATTCATTCAAGAAAGTTTCCAGTGACCTCTGAGCTAGCTGGCGCAAACCTGAATTAAGTTTAACATAGTCAGCAGAGACTAGATGACCTCAGTCCTACGTCTACACTGCTGTTTATGTTATTCCAATGCGCAGAGCCTATTGGGAAAATAGGAACTACACTACACCATGACATGGGTTGACCCGAGGAAGTGTTATGCAGCGATACAGGGGGAGTTGAATGGTGAACATCTCCTTATAGCTGTTCTATGATATAGCCATACTATATACTCTTAAATGCATTATAATCCTCGTAGTTAATGCTAACTTTTGTTTGGCTTTATCAAAGCATGTCGTGTAAGGTGTCAAACACTTTAGAATATCACCCCCGCCAGTTCTGGTGGCAGGGGCAGCATTCCACCCTTCTAGAGGGAGAAGACATGTAGTTACTGGTTTACCCGGTTAAAGTTAAACAGAGCCTCAGCATTACAAAATAGATGCTGTTGCCGCAGATATGAGTCTGCCCTCCTGCTGCTGGACGAACGTCTGGCAGGGGAGGCCTGGACAATAGGTTTCCTGCCCAGGGAGGTGCTGGCACCTCCCCAGACAAGCTCTTTGCGTATTGGGGCAGGAAGGGCTGCATTCAGTGAATGCTTTCCAGACACTGCCTGGGGCACACTAGGTGATCCATGCATTTCCCAGTTCAACCCGGTTGCTGGGGCACTCAGCCCCAGCTCTGGCATGAAACTAGACAAAGGGAGGGACCTTACAGTTAGTCCAACCTCTAAACTTAGTATAAGTATAGGATCCCAGTCCCTAGGACTTTAGATTACCCTGGACGAAACTCTGAAACACATATCCTGGACCTTCGACCTTCCATTTCGACTGGAAGACGGAAGATATCTCCCTTGTGGTCAATGAGTGACCACCCTGTTCAAACAGGCACCAACAGCAACTTTGCCGGTCTGCATTTTCGAGGCTCCCGCCGGATCCCAAAGAATCTGCGACACTGGACATGGACTTCCAGGCATCTCTGACCCCGAACTTCGTTCACAGCAAAGCTGAGACCCGTGGCGGACATGAGAGACGTGGGACCGGAACTCCTGGACATCCTGCATTTTGCAAGCTGCACCTACTTCCCGAGATATCTTGAAGTTGTGCATTGGGTTGCTTGAAGCCCCCAGCCCTGAGCACCATTTGCACCGAAGCTCAGAGGCCCACATTCCACGAGTGTCCCGTGGGCCCCGCTTTTGCATTTCAGCTCGACGCGTCTTCGCGGTTCCTTGCCCGTTGGCTAGTGAACCCCCCGAAGACTTTTCTTTGAATCTAACTTGCTTTCCTGGTTGCTCCAGGCTTGCTCCAACTTCCCTGCAACGGAGGCGTTCCACAGACCTTGCTGGTCTGCACCGAAGCCTATCTCGACAGTGGATTGCGTTTGCCAAGGCTTGTTGGGTCCAATCTGGATACCGACACCGCAGTCAACTAGATCCTTCTTGGGACATGTCGAATCCAGCTCCTGGTCGTCGTCGACGCCTCCTGGTCCTCGTGGCTGCAGAGACAAACTTCACCTTTTCACCTGAAATCACCTCACATCTGGTGGCAACTTCCTATCGCCGCCCTGGTCACTGGCAAGTGGCCCAGACTCTGTCCCATCTGCTTTCAGGTTCTACAGTTCTTCGATCCACCCGGACACTTTTCCTCTGGTCCCCTGCAGCACTTCTTTGCAGATCTCCATTGCAATCGACGACGAAACCCGACACCAAAAGAGACCTATGCACCCAGCTTCCATGGGTGAGGTAACACGAGTACTCTGGTAGTCTCAAGGGTATTGACCCTCCTAGTGTCTAAGTCTAAAAGGGTTCCATCGTAGTTCATTTAGAAGTGTCCTTAAATTGTGAATTTGTAACTTGTTTGTTTCCCATAGAAAGTCAATGGTAACCCACAGCTGTGTTTAGTCACTGCACGTGTCTCCCGTGGGCCTCCTACATCCTAACCTTTGGTTGTTTAGAGTAGCCCCCGCGATTCCACAGGCCCCAGGCCTGCTTTCTAATTCTCATGTGGTTCTTATACCACTATTTTAGTATATGGTTTGCAGGCCCCTAGGGCAAAACATATACTGTGCAACTTATCGTATGCCAATTAAGTAACTTGTATTGTACTTTTACCTCTGACCTCATAAAGAGTGCAGAGGGGTTGTGTTTAGAATAAATACATATGTATTTGATATATACCTTGTGTGGTGTGCTTTCATTTGGTACTCAAGGGATTATAATTGGGAAAACAACTGGCCTAATTCGCTCTCTGAAGTCTTAGCCTGAAGACTGCTCGCCACTGCTACCCCTAGGATTGCTTTCTATAAGGTTGACTCTACAACCACCATCAATACGGGTCGATAAGACTGGTGCAAGGTGCCCACTAGAACTAGTGGACATCATATGCCAGGCTAACTTCTCACATTGGTGTGTAGCGGATGGGATAAGAGCTTGCATTGTTTTACCAAATAATGTTGAGAATATCATTTGAAAAATCACATCAAGATACCTGTAGGTAAATATGAATCAAGTCTTATAATACATAAGTTCTACTGAATGTAGCAGTTGTAGGTGGTAAGGGCTTAGCACACCCTGACTACAACTTCTAGAGAGGTTCTAGTAGGAAAACAAGTAGTGTAGGTAATGCACACACCACACCTCAATAGTCATGGCCTTAAGAGCAGGAGCTAGTGGCTCTCTGCCAGATGTCAGCCAAGTGCAGACATCGAAGTATGTCACCTTCTCATTCCAAGATTTGAGAGAATTATATGTCACAAGAAAATTAAGGCAAGGACAGAGTCCAACCACCCAACACCTCATAGATATACTGGTGGCAGATGACTTAGCAAAAGCATCAGATCCAAGTATCCAAGGTAGTGGGGAGGGGGCATCCGAGGAGGATCCTAGTGGGGCCTCCCACCAGGACTCTGAAGAGGATTAGGATGCAGACCAGGACCTGGTTGATGAACCAGGCCTGGGAGAAACAGGACTAACCGAGATGGAGATGGCCATGAGGGTCACTCCTTCATGTCCCCAGATAGGCCTACTGGTGGACCCAGAAGACCGAGATCTAACTCAGGCGAATCGCACCATTCTGGTTCATCAATAGGGTCAACTGCCTCATCTCACAGAGGACAACATCCCCTCAGAGAAGAGAGCATGAAGCTAGAATGACAGAATGACAGAAGTCAATCTAAGGATCAGGAGGCAAGAAGTTGCCCTGGCCAAAGAGACCCTGGCTCTTGAAAGAGAGAGAACATTTTGTGGGCTAGAGCTCACTGGTGGCAGCAATATCCCTAGTGGTATGGATAGGTCTCATGACCATAGAAACCTAAACAAGATTGTCCCTCCCTATCAAATTGGGGATGACATCTACAAGTGGATAACTGCTTTGGTGAGGGCCTGCAAAGTACAGCAGGTACCCAGAGTCAGTGGGCAGCAATCTTGTGGCTCTCCTTTGCAGGCAAAGGAAGAGACTAGCTCCTCACTGTTAGAGAAGAGAATGCTGACAAATACACTGTCCCGAAGAGTGCTCTAATAGATGAGTTTGGCCTTACCACTGAACAGTATAGGTTGCTGTTCAGAGATACCCCAAAGACACAGACTCAGGACTGGACAGATTTAGTAGATTGTGCTACTAAGGCTCTGGAAGGGTGGTTACTGGGCAGTAAAGTAAGTGACTATACAGGACTGTATAACCTTATAATGAGAGAACAGATTCTTAATAATTGTCAGAACCAGTTATTGCATCAACACCTGGTTGGCTCTGATTTGACCTCTCCACAAGAATTGGGTAAGAGGGCAGACAAATGGGTCAGAACCAATGTTCCCTCTAATTTTTTTCCTCTGTGTGCGGCAGTTTAGGGTCTCTGTGCGCTGCTGCCATGGCTATGTGCGCCAGAAACCAGACTGCGCGTGTGTGCAGCGCCAAATATCCCTCCAAACTTTTGTTGAAAATACTGTGCTTTTCAACACCCACGGCGCCACATTAAGGGTCTTAAGGCAGATTTGCAATTTGGATACACAGAGGCTTATGCTTGTTTTAATCCGCTGAGAGACATTAACCATGGTTATGGAATGAGGCTATGTCATCTAGAAGTGCGTTCACACTTTGGTTTTCCTTCGAGGCAGCTATCATTTTGCCCAGCTGTTGCTCCGCTGCTTTTATACGTCGGTGTGGTTACGTCTTTCTGGGTCCCTTGATTTCTGGCCGTGCACTGGCGCTGAAATGTTGCTCATGCACATTCGGTATAGCTGCGGTTTCTCTCCGTTGTCACCTCCTTTGAAACAACAGCTGTCGCCAAAGCAGGGATGAGAAATCCCAGCCTGTGGTTGGCTAGGGCGGTGGGTGGTGCATGAAGTGAAGGCCAAGAGAGGAGTTACAGTGTCACTGGTCCGATCACAAGGAGCTGGTGTTGGTGGATATCTATGGCCTGCCAGCTGCTGTGAGGCATACTGTGGGAGGGGTGGCACCATGCCACCAGAGCTCAGCTACTACCGACAACGGCGCAGTTCCTCTTCATCCCACCTTCACCCTCCACCCTTGGTTCTCTTTTTGGCACTTATTCCCTAATCGGCCTGCCTCCGCCCTGGCTTCTGTCTCATTGTCACCTGTCCCACAATTCTCAGTGATGCCCAACCTCTTCTGGTGTGCTAATAATAATAGCAGGAACAATAATGTGTTTTTGTATAGCCCTTTATATACCACGCCTCATTTATAAGGAATGGAAATAGCAAGCAATATTATGCAATCATAGAAACTCCAAATGCACGTGGATGTGGACAGTGAGCATTTTATTAACTTCGGGGTGATGCATGGCTACATTGTTCCAGGCCCTCCATGCCCCATCATCACAGCTATTCCAAGATATCAGCCTTCTCTTTCTTTCACATAAAGAAAACTCTGACATTCTAAAAGTATTATTTCTTGTACGTGTGCAAATTTCTGAATATTAAAACAGATATTATATACAGTATTTTATATCAGAGAGACCTCCCTGGGGCCAAATTCTGAAACATTTTCTGGCCCACAGGAGTACAGGGGCCGCATTGACTCCAGCAGGATGGGAAAAACATTATAAAACAAGAATTTGCAGTGCAATAGGTCACACATTTACGACGAGTTTGAGCTACTGGTATTGTAAATGACAATGCCTTTTATTTATGTGTTGACTTTTTCTTCAGGCATTTGCCAGTTGTCTGGTGCTCATTGGATGCTGGGCGGGAGGTGTGTATTCAAGCTGGTATGCTAATAAGAAAGATAACACGGGCATCTGGGTACTGGAAGGTGTCCCACTATTTGCACAGTGTGTGATATGGCTTCTGTCTCAGTGATCGCGGCGTGGCTATGGCTACCTGTGAGTGGGGGAACTCACTGTCCATCCTTAAAAACACTTGAGGCGGGCTGGGGCCACCGGGCGGTAAACTCCTATTCCAGTGGCCCACAGTGGTTCGTGCCCTAATCTTGCCAGTGCCTGCAGCCTCCTGGGTGGCCTTGGCAGAGTCTGTATCGCTGCCGCCAATGGCAATGGAGAGGCATAACCACCGCAATCGGACTCCCATCTGCAGCTGAAACATGTTAAATTTACCAGCCTGTGTCTCGCACCGCGCGATCAGGTGCTAGCTGGTAGTGATGCTCAGAAGGTGTAATAGGTGGCCGGACCAGCGCCGTGTGAGGTATCTAACTGCATGTTTCATGTTGTAGGGCCTCTCTGACATCGGTTCCCTCTTGGGCCGGGTCACTCACGTGACATCAGAGAGAGGCCCAGACCCTATCTTTTGCTGATTTTTATGGGAAGGAGGGGCCCACGACAAAGGCTGGCAATCTGTGTTTGGCAAAGGCTGGTAGCAAAAGCCTCCAAACAGTACAGCCAAAAAAAACAGCTCCTAGGCTAATGTACAGAGTCTTGATTTAATATATTGCAAATGAGGTTTCTGATATTGGTATGACTCCAAGTGTATGACTTAGACATGAGTAGCACGCAGTCTATGTAAGTAGGCACTTGGGTACCCCACATTGGGGGAGTGAGGGGGACTACGTGCTATACAAATACTACAGTGCAATGCGAAATCCCATATGCAAATGGCATAATTATTTTTAGAATTTAACATCTTCTGATTGCATGCTCTCAAAAGGCCTCCTCTGTATTCCTAAAACTATGCATTCCTATAGCTTTTACCGAGGGGCAGCGATAGTACGTCACGTCCTGCTGGCTGACACTGCCAGAGCGGGTAGTTTGGTTGCGAGGAACTTAGGCCGTCCAGAATCATGCTGCAGCTCGGTCTACAATGCTACTGTTTCCATATGACCAGCCTGTCCACCGGTGCTCTTCTTTATTTATGGTCAGCGGCATTCAATTATAATTTCCGAGCAGGCCAAGGACAGCCAGCAACCTGGACCAAAGTAAAAGACCAAGGCAGATTTGTGCAGGGTGTGCGGCTTGCGGCCTGAGTACACAGCTGCATTGTTGCAGTGTGACTCGCTGACGGGCCAATCTGACTAAAGATCCGTAAGTAGACAGTGTTTTACTAGTTGCCAGCCCTGAGTTTTTGTCATTGTTAACACAAATGTACTGAGAGGGCAGGGTCTGGAATCTGAGGTCCTTGTGCTGGTGCTGGGTCCCTTACCATCATCTTTGCCTGCAGTGTCGGCCCGGATCCAACAGCAACTCCAGAGCTGAGCCGGAGGTCACTGCCAGAAGCGCCTGAAGCTCAGTTTCAGGCTGCCTGCAGCAGCTGATGTGATCTGGTGCCTGCTGCTGGGCAGGTAGGGGCACCGCTCACCGATTGGGGTCGGCCACCCAGCTCGGGTAATGATGTATATTGGGATTGAAACTCCTACATAATGAAATACAGCCTGTTATCTGTGCGTGCCACAGCCTCACTCTCCTTTGTAATTTCTAATATTTTAATGTTTCCTGTGTCTTCATTGCTTGATTTTCCTCACGAGAAATTGTCAGTCATAGTCCTTGAAATGTTACTCATAATTGCACTGAAATTATGAAACTGTCACACATGGGAATCTTAAACCAAGGCAGGTATGCCCCTCCCGCTCCGGCCTCTCTTCCCCTGCTCGGATCCGCCGCCCTCTTCCTCTCCGAGCCTCTGTCTGACAGGCGCCTCCTCCCTTTCTCTTCAGCGTCTGTATTCATTTTAATTGCAGCGCACACGGAATACAATTAATATGAATACTACCTCAATGGCCCTAAATCAGCCCCGCATATGTGCACTGTTAAGAAAAGAAAAACTGAGTGTCAAACACCGCGTGTGCTAAAGCGCACGTCGTGTTTGAAACTCAGTTTTTCTTTTCTTGCACAGATGCGGGGCTGATTGAGGGCCATTGAGATAGTATTCATATTAATTGTATTCCGTGTGCGCTGCAATTAATATGAATACTAACTCAATGGCCCTCAATCAGCCCCGCAGCGGCGCACTGACAGGAAAGGAATCGTGCAAGTGCCAGGGCCATTTGCACGTGAAAGCGAACAGCAAATTGCGGGTTTTCGCGCCGCTCGCACGTTAATAGCGGCGGCGCGAACAGTCTCAGAATGTGCGCGCTAAATAATAAGCACTGCGCGCTTGGGGTGCCTTCAATGCGCGCGAGCGCAGGCGCGCAGGTTAGTGGGAACAGTGGTCAGAACATGGGTGAAGCAGAAGGTACAGAACCAAGGTGGTGACCAGAAGAAGCAGGACCAAAAGGGTGGGTAGAATGCAAAAGACCAGAAGTCTTCTCAAGGTCCCCAAAAAGTTTCTAATGAGGGAGGGGGTGGGGGGTCCCTACAATCTAAAAAGAAAGAAGGCCAAAAGAAACCATGGTGCAAAGTTTGTATAAGTAATACTCACTGGACCAGTGATTTCTCCAAAAAGGAGACAGCTCCAGCCACCATTGCCCCTAAGGCAACTGTTCACCCTAGTTCTGGTGTAGTAGGGTTAACCCTGGGAACTGAGATGGACTCTGGCCTAGTCAGAGTACCAACTCAAGCTGTTTTGATCTGTGATAGAGGCATGGATATGTCCTTCACTGTGAGTCCCAATAGCTTGGGCAAGTACAGACAAACTCCTTTAGTCAATGAAAAAGAGGCTCAGGCCTACAGGGACACAGGTCACCACGGTGATACCTGACGTGTGGACCCTGGACAGATAATACTGGGTGAAACGTACCTAGTGACCAATGCTAGCAATGTCACTACTGTACACAGTATGGCAGTTGTAAATTTCTCTTGGGGGTGGGTAACTGGCCTTAAGAAGGTTGTTGTTAGTTCAGACCTCCCTGTAGAATGTTTGCTTGGCAATGACCTAGAGACTTCAGCTTGGTCTGAAGTGGAGTTTAGTACACAGGCAGAAATGTTGGGCATATCAGCACATGTTCTTGCTGTGACCAGTTCACAGGTCAAAAATTGCAACACTGGAGGGGGTGTGGCTAGCGGCTGACTGTAATGGCTGCTGCCTGAGGGAGCTCCAGTGAGGCAGCGGCCTCCCACGTCAATCCGGGCACAAAATCCGAACATTTATGCACCCCCGAGGACTCGCCCTGGGGCCCGGAGCCAAGCGGCAGCCGTTAGGAAACTCCGGCTCTGATCCGCAGCCGGGATCGTGAGCAAACCAGAGCATCAGCCAGGGGCCTACAGAGCGGGCGGCTGCCGGGGACTCAATTTCAGCCTTCACCCAGCGACCATCACTATCGCGGAGGTGGGCCTCTCCTGCGCAGAGACACGGTTGGGGGCACTTTTGGGCGGAATCCAGCGGGACATGGTGCTGCCCACCTGCTGTTACCGAGCTAGAGACCTCAGGCTGGGCCCTAGTGGGGTTCTCATCGAGGTGGGGCCTACTGCCTGAGCATCATCCGGGGACTGGAGTGCTTGAGATCCCCGGGCCTCACCGGAACGGGGACGCAGTGAAACGCACCCTGGGGGGCTGCAGAGAGTGACACCAGCGCTCGCGGGGGGCGGTGAGACGACGCCTCCCCCCTTCTTTATACCATATCAATCACCTGTGGGGCTGGAGCATCGACATCGGCCCGGAGCAGAGGCCTGCTGACCGGTATTGACCGGCCCAAGCATCGGGGGACCCCCACTACCCCCCGCCTCCTGCCATAAGAAACACAGAGCGACTGTCCAGACTACGGGGCCCACTTCTTTGGAGACACCACAGCACGCCGCGACACATTGCCCAGAACGACACAGTCTACGCCATGACCAGCAGGGGGCCCCGAACCCAGAACACGCAAGCACGGCTGGACAAATATGCCTATAATAAGGACTTTCCGCCTCTCTCGGGAAAAAAAATGACTGCAGAAGCAGACCCCGGGGACAGGGGTTCAAAAAAAGTTACGTTAGAGGACATCATGGCGGCCCTCACCGGTGTCCAGACCACGGTGGGAACAATCTCCGCCGACGTATCCCTCCTCCGGGCTGACTTTGAGAAGATATCCACCCGCGTCATGGAAGTTGAGCAAATCACAAAAACCCTAACGTCTAACACTGCTTCTCTGCGCAAGACAGTATCCCGACTCGAAGCCGAAAACAAATTAATGGCAGAGAAGCTGGATGACCAAGAAGGGCGCTCCCGAAGGAATAATGTCTGAATCCTCGGAATTCCGGAATCTGAAGGGAAACAAGCCATGGACCTATATGTGGAGGACTTTATAAAGACTCGGCTACAACCAAAAGGACTTTCAGCCTTCTTCTCGGTGGAAAGGGCCCACCGAGTGCCGGGAGGCCGTCCTAAACCGGGAGCACCCCTCAGACCAGTGCATGCCTGTCTATTTAACTTTCGGGATCGCGACGCCATGCTACAAACGTCCAGGGTGGCCTCGCCGATCCGAGTTTAGAACTCCACTGTGTCCTTCTTCCCTGATTATACAACGGCGGTCTCCAAACGCCGCTGCAGCTTCCTGGAAATTAAGAAAGAACTACAGACCAAAGGTCTTCCATACGCAATGCTATTCCCGGCCAAACTCAGGGTGGTGGCAGAAGGTAAAACATGGTTTTTCGAGACACCGGAGGAGGCATTCGATTGGCTGGAGGGCTGGCGACGCACAGAGGTTCCACGACGCGGGAATGGAAACCAACGTTGCCACGGAGAACATGAAGACGTGAACAGGCAGGAACAGAGACGGTCGGACGAAGATGATCAACAACACACCCGGGGATGAGGTCCTCGGACATGGGTGAAGCTGACAGCATACACGCAGTAGAAATAAGGAACTTGGCCCTGGACTGAGATGCAGCTTGATCGCTTAGAGCACTGGGCTTCAGCAGTCTCAGGAGAAAGGGGAAGGACTGCACTTCTCATTGGACTTCTTACCCCCTCACGCAAGTACACTGTTTGAGTTTGGGATTGAGCACTCTGCTAAGTTGGGGTGGCGGGCAGTTCGAGGTTCGTCGGGCAGGGAGGGGGGTGGGAGCACAAGGGAGGGGAGTTTGGGTTTTAAATCGTTCTTCTTTTTTGGTTATGGTATGTTATGGCAAAGCTTTGCGCACATCATACCAACGGGCTGCGTTAGACACACACTGTATGGACCTGATGGACTACGCGCGCCATCCATGTTACACCTATAGCGACATTGACCCCAATTGAAAGCGCTGCAGAGGCGTCCCCTGACTCACCGGTTTCCCCCCTGACACTCCTTACGTGGACCGTACACGGCCTAGGGGATAAAATTAAGCGGGGTCTAGTACTGCAGGCTATCAAGCGTCATGCACCGACTTTGGCACTCCTACAAGAAACGCATCTCATGGGCATGGCATGTAGGGCACTGGACAGGTAGCGGTACAAAATGGCCATCCATTCCGAGTTTTCTTCAGGCTCCAGGGGAGTAGGCATACTGATACAGAAATCTTCATCCTTTATAGTACTTCAGACAAAAAAGAATGACCAAGGAAGGTTTGCTGCGATGCAGGGACAATGGGAAGGAAGGGCTGTTAATGTGATATCGGTGTACATACCCCCCCTGTGCTACATGCAGTGGCACTCCCAGCACTCAGCGAATTGTTCCTGTAGACTGCCGGAGGGAGACTTGATTATTGGGGGGGACTTCAATGCCACAATGAACGTTGACCTGGACAGACTCCCGGTGAAGACACTGACACCTGGCGTCTCCCGCCTCCAGAGCTTCGCGGACGCACTCGGGCTAATTGACATTTGGAGACATCCCCATTGCACAACACGTCAATTCACGTCCCACTCAAATGCCCACAACAGCTTTTCTAGAATTGACTATTTCTTGGTCTCCGCCACTAGCCTGCATAATGTCATAGACGTAACCATTAAGCCCAGAGGCATCTCTGACCACTACCCAGTGATGCTGACCTTCTCACTACATCACACGACTCATAGACGGACATACCCCATCTACCCCGGGTACCTGCAGGTTCCGAAAATACGTAAAGAAATCAGCCAGGCCACAAAACATTTCTTCACAGAGAACACAACGTCCGTTGGCTCCCCATCAATTCTATGGGAAGCCTTTAATACAGTAGTTAGAGGGCAGGCCATAGTCTCCATTACCAGTTACAAGAAAAGCAAACAAGAAGAGCTGCTGGTCTTGGAGCGGGACTTACATCTGGCCGAGGTACAACACTCTGCAGATCCCACTCCATCCTCAGCACATGTCTTACACCTTAAACAACAGCAATACAGAGATCACCTATGACAAAAGACCATGTCCAATCTCACCGCCACTAGACACAGAATATACGATGTTGGTGACAAGGCAGGAAGGCTTCTGGCGTGGCTGGATAGACGAGAACGAGGTATCAGGGGCATAGCACCATTACGGACGCATGAGGACCGACTGACGTCGGACCCACGAGAGATAGTGGACGCCTTGGCACGCCACTTCTGCGATGTTTACACACCAACTTCTATTGTATCAGAGGAGGAGGCGGTGGCTTTTATAAGTAATATTGACATGCCCAGACTCACTCCGGAGGAGTCCTTGGAGTTAGAGGCTGACCTTGGAGAGGAGGAAATACACGCCGCAATAAGCACACTACAGTCAGGAAAGGCTCTAGGACCCAATGGGATCCCAATACAAATGTTTAAACAGTTATCGGCCATCCTCACCCCCCATTTATTGAATATGTACAACGACAGCCTAGAACGAGGTGCGCTGCCGCCTGACCAGCAATTATCCACCATAGTAGCGATCCCAAAACCTGGGAAACCCCCGACTGAATGCACCTCATACCATCCCATTTCCCTGATCAATGCGGAGGCCAAAATTCTGGCTAAAACCTTGGCTAACAGACTTATAGCTCACCTCCCGCGCCTGAGTCACCCAGACCAGTCGGGCTTTATGCCCAACAGGAACACCGCACTGAATATCCGACGCCTCCTCGGGGTACTGGCCAAAGCAAAGGACTTGACAGAACCGGCAGTGGTCCTGTCATTGGACGCACAAATGGCCTTCGACATGGTGGAGTGGAGCTTTCTCTTCGTGGTTCTTAGCCATCTGGGGTTTGGCCCCAGATTCTGTGCCTGGGTCCGCCTCCTTTACCACAACCCCCGAGCGCACGTGACGGCTAACGGACACCTCTCAGACAGCTTCCCCCTGTCGAGGGGGACACGCCAGGGTTGTCCCTTGTCACCACTCCTCTTTGCGATGGTGCTGGAGCCCCTGGCTACACAGATCAGAGGTGACCCCCTTCTGACGGGTCTCCGATGGGCAGCGGGCTGGGAAGACCATCTGTCCCTCTACCCTGACGACATCCTGATATATTTTACGAACCCTGAGCACTCCGTTCAGGTGCTCCTCACGCTTTGCGATGCTTATGGGAAGGTCTCGGGTTACACTGTTAATTGGACCCAGTCTGTTTTGTAAGAGCTCCACAGCCCCCCGCCACACCTCGATGAGGAAAACCCACTTCTGGTCACCCACACCTCCTTTAAATACCTGGGTATACATATCACGCCCGAACCTGCATATTTCTTTAACAAAAATTTAGCACCCCAGTTGGAGAAGAGATGTGGTACACTGGGAGCAGCTCCCGCTGACATTACTGGGGAAGGCTGCGGTATTTAAAATGATGGCTCTGTGTTCCTATGCGCTTTAGAGAATACACCACACCCAGTACCCGCGAAATATTTTAAACAAATAGCAGCACAGGTGTCCACGCTACTAAGGGCAACAAGCCAGCTCGTATAGCACAGGCTAAATTACATCGCAGTTGGTACGACGGAGGAATAGCGCTCCCAAATATCCAGCTGTACTACTGGGCGGCCCATCTTAAAATTGTTCACCAATGGATACACGCTCCACAAGATGACCCTGCCTATAAGGCAGACAGGACCCAGCTGGGCACGAGAACTATGCTTTCGGTGCTTTACAATAAGGACCAAGGCGGTACAAAAGTGGTGGTGATGGACGGAGCATCTGAACCAATCAAACACTCACACCCAGTCAACAGATCTGGGTTTAATCCATCACCATTCTTTAGCCCACTCTGCCACCCCAGTTCAGACATGGCCATATGCAAATCAGTCTGACCCTGTGCCTCATGGGAACAGTCCAGCCCAAACTGCCAAGCCATGCCTTCGCTGGACCGGACTCAAGCTTCCTAGGACCGGTTTCTGGCGTTACAGCCGTCTTCAGCCAGGCTTGCTTGAATCCAGTGGCAAAGTGAGCAAGGGACTCACGTCTGATCATACCCTGCCAACTCATGGCGGCCAAAGCGGTACAAAAGGGGTGGTGATGGACGGAGCATCTGAACCAATCAAACACTCCCACCCAGTCAACAGATCTGGGTTTAATCCATCACCGTTCTTTAGTCCACTCTGCCACCCCAGTTCAGACATGGCCATATGCAAATCAGTCGGACCCTGTGCCTCATGGGAACAGTCCAGCCCGAACTGCCAAGCCATGCCTTCCCTGGACCGGACTCAAGCTTCCTAGGACCAGTTTCTGGCATTACAGCCGTCTTCAGCCAGGCTTGCTTGAATCCGGTCCAAGGAAGACATGGCTTGGCAGTTCGGGCTGGACTGTTCCCATGAGGCACAGGGTCAAGGCTGATTTGCATATGGCCATGTCTGAATTGGGGTGGTGTTGTGAGCAAAAAAACGATGGATTTAGGCCCAGATCTCTGCACTGGGGTGAATGTATGACCTTGTTCTGCATTCTGTCCATCAACTGTTGTTTTTGCATTTTACAATAAGGCCCAGGCATCAAACCTACTAGGACCAACAAAACATACGGCTACAATATGGCATGCAGCACAGGCGCAACTTGGGTGGAAAGGGACCCTAATCCGCCTCACCCCACTATGGGATACCAAACAATTGGGACGCTTGCGCAAAAGTAAGGGATTCGACCAAGGGGACGATATAGGCATCTCC
The DNA here is from genome assembly GCF_964263255.1 of Lissotriton vulgaris. Lineage (NCBI taxonomy): Eukaryota > Metazoa > Chordata > Amphibia > Caudata > Salamandridae > Lissotriton > Lissotriton vulgaris. Next base: position 381,250,120 of record NC_141685.1, read on the forward strand.
ACAATAGGTGACCTATGGGACAAGGGAGACGTGATCCCGTTTACCCAACTCAGACAGCAGTATGACCTTGCTCCTTCTGAGACCTTCCGCCACGCACTACTGGTGGCACTGCCACAGGGTACGGAGGTCCCTGACGCCTCCCCATTAGAGGACAGGCTGCTAACAGATCACCTACAGAAACGAGCTACATCATTCACCTACCGTAAATTAATTAATAACATACCAAACCCCACAACACTACTGAAAACCAAATGGGTGGACAATAAAGGTGACATGGACGAGTCAAAATGGCAGGAAGCTTTGGCCTCCCCATAAGAAGTAGGCACACCGGCGCGGCTGCGGCTAGTTCAACCGAACCACCTTGCATAAAATGGGCAGAATACAACACCCATATTGCCTTAGGGGCTGTGGGGAGGAGGGTTCCTTTTATCATACACTGTGGGACTGTCCCCGAATGGCTGATTTCTGGACCAGGATACTGAGAACACTATCACAAGTCGCGGGTGTCTCGCTGGCGCCAGAGCCCCGAAAATGCCTGCTAAACATATGGGAACCCAACGACCTCACATGCCTGACACAAACTTGGGCAACACTGGGGTTCATGGTGGCAAACCGCAATATAGCACAAAAATGGGGAACTGCAGACTTGCCCACACTAACGACCTGGTGTAAAGATATGGATTTGGCCATGATGACCGAAAGGACGGTCTATATCACTCGGGGCTGTCTCCAAAAATGGACCAAAATATGGGCAGCATGGAATGTCTATCGGGGGAATATATGCAAGCCTATACCCGAACATGACGGCGACAGCTCTGAGGAAGACACGTGAGAAATCTAAGGGCGAAATGTTGAATTTAATTTATGTGGCCCTACCTGCAGACGATTGGACTTATGTACAATTTCTTTTTGATTTTTTGTCATGAATGCACATATTATTAGTGATGATTGATATTTCCTATACTGCCATACTTACCATTGTTTGGAATATAAACAATAAAAACAGATTTATAAAAAAAAAAATTGCAACTCTGAACCGGCACTGGATTCTGGAATAATGGACCAGTTGCCTTCCAGGAAAAGGAGCAGTAGGGTTAAGGCTGTGCCTTCCCTTCCTGCCTCAGGATGAGGATCAGCCTTCTGAGAAAGCTGATTGTGAGCCCCAAGAAGGAACTGTCCTAGAAGAGCTTGAGCCTGATCAGGTTGAGTTTCTTGGGATAGGGGGCAGTTGGACTGCCCTTTTCTTGAACCCCTCAGACAGCAAGCTGCTGCTGAGGCTGCAGGGAATGCTAGTGGAACCTATAAGGATTCCTGGGATGAAGGGCTACGGTATTCAGAGGGTAGAGACCCCAAGCCTGGTGCTTCCAGGAGGTTGGTCATACCTTTGGCATACAGGGGCTTCCTTTTGACACTAGCCCATGATATTCCCATTGCAGGACATCTTGGCCAGAACAAAACTTGGGACAGGCTTGTTCCACATTTTCACTGGTCCCACATGTCAGAAGACACCAAGGAGTTTTGTCGCTTCTGTGTGACCTGCCAAGTCAGTGGTAAAGGAGGGAGCACTACAAAGGCCCCCCTTATACCACTACCTGTGGTGGGGGTTCCCATTCAAAGAATTGGGATAGATATTGTTGGACCAATGGATCCCCAAACAGCCTCTGGGCACAGGTTTATTCTGGTGGTAGTGGATCATGCCACCAGATACCCAGAAGCTATTTCCCTTAGGCAAAAGCCCTCCTGGGAGTTTTCTCAAGAGTGGGTTTCCGTAAGGAGGTTGAATCAGATAGAGGTGCAAATGTCATGTCTAGTTACTTGACTGCAATGTGGAAGGAGTGTGGAGTGAACTATAAGTTCACCACACCCGGAGGCGTGGCCACGGAGGCGACCGAGATGGCTGCCTCCGAGTGAAGCTCCACCGTCCAGACGCCAGACATCGCAGATTAACATGTAACCCGTCGTCTTTTTACCTGCAACACACTTCTATCCAACGGCGGCAGCTCCCCCGCTCCTCCTGATGGCTCCGATCTCTGTGGGGACGGCGTGTGTGGAGCACGAGGCGGAGGGGTTTGAGGGCCTCCCGGTCCTCGGTGGTGTCATCCCTATCTGCGCCCAGCCGTGGGGTAAGTGCTGTACTTGGGGCGCCCCTACTCGCCTCTTTGTCTCCCGTGGCCCGCTGGCTGCCTGTCTCCTTCCCCCCGCTGCCTGCCTGGTTTGTGCCGCGCCGGACTGCGGGGACACGTTTGTGGCCTCTGGCCTAACTGCGTCCCCGAGCCGAGGCCTCGGGTAGCAGGCCTGCCGGTTGGGTGTGCGGCTGGGGCTGGGCGGTTTGTGGGCTGTGGTGGAGTCTGGGGAGGACGCTGGGCTCTTCGGGTGACGGCGCCCCCTGCTAGCTTTGTGGCGGCCCTGCCTGATCGCCGCGCTGCTTTTGCCCCCCCCCTATTGCCCATCTTTGCGGCGGCATTGCTGCTGAGGGGGGATCACCGTGCCTGGCCTTGCCCAGGGTGCCTCCTGGATGAGGTTGGAGCTGGCTGTGGAGGCCATCAACGTGGTGTCAGTTGCATTGAGCCTAGAGGCTGGACGGTCGCTCTATTTGTTCTGGGCATCCCAGTGAAGGGGTCGCTGTCGGTTGAGGAGGCCATTTTGTTGCTGGTTGGGTGTTGGACTGCTGGGCCTGTGAAGAGGGCTGCCTCCCGTGGGGAGCTTTGGTGAACCTTTCCTCAGATGGTCATTCACGCTGCCCTTGCTGATGGCCGCCCCACGTTAGTGATCTAGTTGCCCACGCCTCTATCTTGGCCCTTCGTCGCACGCCTGTGTGGGACACTCATTGCTTCGTGTCTGGTAAACAAGCACTCCCTTTGGTCTTCTGTTTCATTTCCCTGGTTGCGCTGCCACTTCTACGCACTTTACCGCAGCTTTCGCTCTCATCATGGGGAAGAAGGATCCCAATCAGCGTAATCTCAGTTTTGATAAGTCCTCCCTCCTCACATTAGACGCGCCGTCGGGCTCCTCTGCGGGGGCTATGGGATATACTGAGCGGGAAGATACGACATCCTTAGTCACTGCCATGCTGGGGGAAATGCGAGCGGGTTTCTAGTCGTTGGACGGTCGCTTCGATAGCCTCGAGCAAAAGCTGGCAGATATGGGGACCAAGGTCCAAGCCCATGACCGCCGCCTGGACGTGGTGGGGTCCAGGGTTTCGGATATTGAGGACAATGCCACGAAATCATTAAAACGATTAGAATGCACGGAAAGGATTCTCAAAGAGGTAGCCATCAAGAATGAGGATCTAGAAGCGCGTAGCCGACGCAACAATATCCGTATCATCGGCGTGGCGGAGACGACCTCAACAGGGCGTATGGACACTTTCGTGGAACAACTACTCCTCAATCTGTTTGCCAGGGAAGTGTTCATGCATGTATTCGTGGTGGATCGCGCCCATAGGTCACTGGGGCCCCGGCCTCACCCTGGGCAACCACCCCGCCTGATCATTGCCAGGCTCATGAACTCCCGGGATACTGCCCTCCGTGCTGCACGAGAGAAGGGAGAGATCCAATGGCAGGGTAGCCCCTTGTCCTTTTTTCCCGACTTCACGCTAATTGTCCAGGAGGCGCGGTGCAAGTTTGCTGGAGTCAAGGCTACCCTTCGTAATCTGGGACTTAAATATGGCATGATGTATCCAGCGAGGCTTAGAGTGGATGTGGCTGGTAGATTTTGTATCTTTGACACTCCCACGGAGGCTCAGGAGTTCTGTCAGAACTACAGGAAGTAGGGGTCCCACTCAGCCACTGACACTGGAACCCAGTCCCCGACTCTCGGCGGATCACAGAACAGTGTCAATCTCTTTGCGGACCCAGGGACCAGATGAGGACTCGTTCCGACATATCCTTTTGTAATGATCCTGTGTTGCAGGACTTGATATTTGCTCTCTTTGGGTTTATTTCTTTTTTATTGTGCTTTGATTTGTCTTTGATGTTTGGGTCGTGTGCTCGGTGTGGCGTTGCTGCCCCCCATGGCGAATGCCCTTGTGACTTTATTCTTTTGGGATTTCTTTTTGATGGTCCACCGATTATTTCATTGGCCACTGTCATAGGCATCCTTAAGTTCTATTGTACGTTCACATTGGGTCTGCCTCTTCGGGGATGTAAAGAGGCTGGGTGGTGGGTGGGGGGGGGGGGGGTGTATTGGGCTTTGTTGTATATTTGATTGTTATGGCATGCATGGTGCAATTGAGAGGGGATGGAGTAGCACACAGTTCAATTCAATTCAACTTTGCTTTCATTTACCCTATGGCCAAAGTAGGCCTTCACTCTGGGCCTTCCAGACTATCACTGATGTCCTGGAACGTTCGGGGTCTGAATAATACTAGGAAACGCAGACAGGTTTTTAGTTATGGCTCTCGTCATAATATTGACATTGTTTTTTTACAGGAAACACACTTGGCAGCTGCAGATTCAGCTTCCGTTGGCGAATTTTTGTAGATATGCCAGGGGAGTTGCCATACTCGTACATAAACGTGTGCCCTTTGTGTTGACCAGTAGCAACACAGACAGTGAGGGTCGATATTTAATTGTTTCTGGTGTGCTTATGGGATACAAGATTACATTGGTGGGGATTTACGGCCCCAATATCAACACCCCTTCCTTTTTCCGGGAGCTACAGGTGAAGCTCCTCACAATAGATGCTGACTTGTTGGTTCTTGGTGGGGACTTTAATTTGTTGATGTCTCCTGCTAGGGATAGCACTTCCTCTTCCCCTGATATTAAAGCCCGTTCCCGTTCTGTGTTGTCTGCTATATGCACTCACTTCTCCCTCATTGATATTGAAGCTCGACTCCACCCGTTTTGGCCGGACTATACACACCATCCTGGGTACCACAATACAAGGACTAGACTGGACTACTGGCTTCTTTCCCTCGGGGTGGTGGGCTGGGTCGAATGTCTTCTCACCTTACCGCGCAAACTGCCAGACCAATCGTCCGCTGTCCTCACGTTACAGATTCCCTGACTGGGGGGTTATGAAAGGCAGTGGCGGTTCCCTGGAAGGGTTTTAACTGATCCTGTTTTTACTGAGGAGATCCGATGTGCCATTGATGACTATTTTGCCCTCAACACTGTCGGTGGGGTCCTGGCCGACACTATGGGAGGGGTTCAAGGCCACTATTCATGGGGTGTGTATCGCCAAACACGTGGGCGCTTTGCGGGACATTCGTTCCACTTTTTCCCGCATTGAGAAGGATATCTCAGCAATAGATAAAGAGTTATTAGACGACCGACAAGTGTCAGAGAGGCCAGGTGCTTAGAGCTAATGCTAGAATTTCGGGAGCTGCGGTTTTTGAGTAAGTAATATGCAGCGCGACAGTATGAGGAAGGCGATAGGCCTAGCAAATTATTGGCACAGATGCTCCGACCTCCACATCATGCATCATACATCACAGAGATTGTGGACCCGCAGGGGGCGGTGCACCATTCCACCCCGGAGATCTGTGACACCTTTCTGTCATGTTACAAGACCCTATATGCATCTAAACTGTTGGGGGACCAGAAAGACCCTGGGCTTTATTTAAACGAGATTGCCATGGTTTATCTTGAAAAGCATATGCAAGAATTCCTGGCCACACCCATCACTCCGGATAGTATAGTAGAAGCCATTGACGCATTGAGGGGCTCCTCGGCGCCGGGCCTCGATGGCTTTTCTGCTGACTTCTACAAAACATATAAGGAAGAATTGGTCCCGAGATTGGTGGAGGTGTACCCAGAGGCGTTGGACTCCAGCATCTTGCCGCCAACTCTCCGCGAGGCGGTTATTGTTCTTCACCCAAAGTCAGGCAGAGACCCCGCTTTTTGTAGCTCGTACAGACCCGTTTCCTTATTGTATCTTGACTGCAAGATCCTGGCCAAGGTTCTGGCAATCCTACTCTCGCTTTTGATGGAGTCCATCATTTCACCAGCACAGTCGGGATTTGACCTCACCGCTCCACTTCCTTGAATTTGGTGACGCTGTTCTCCGTATTGCATAGAATAGACCCCTCCAGTCCGGCCGCTGCTGTACTCCTAAATGCTGAGAAGGCGTTTGACTCCTTGGAGTGGCCCTTTTTTGTCCATTATGAGGTGCATAGGGATGTATAAGGTGTTTGTTTCTACAGTTGCCTTGTTATACGCCGCGCCTAAGGCCCAGTTGCTCCTGAATGGCACTATTACTGAACAATTTTCACTGTCACGCGGCACGCACCGTTGCTGTTTATCCTGGCGATGGACCCTTTGGTCCGCCATTTTCAGGAGAAGCACCTCCATCGAGGTCTCCAGTTCCGCACAGGCCCGCTTTTAATATCTTTGTATGCTGATGACACGATTTTGTACATTATAATGCCTCAGGTTAATCTGGAGCCTTTAGTACTTGAAATAATCTGCTTTGGGGAATATTCTGGCCTCTGCATCAACTGGCACAAGTCCGTAATTTTCCGGCTCACCCCTGCCACCTCGCGGGGGGGATTGTGCTTTTTCTTTGGAATGGAGCACTGACTTGGTCAAATATTTGGGGTACATGTCCACCTAGACACGGTGTCCATAATCAGATTGAATTATGGTCGTGCTCTGGATTTTTTGGAAGATCCGCTTGAGAGATGGATTTGCCTCCCTCTCTCCAAGTCTGAAAGGATCGCCATAATAAAAACGGTAGTACTCCCTTGTTTTTTGTACCTTTTTAACAACATTCCGATTCCACTCACCCAGACCTTTTTTTTCCAATTGCGCTCCTTATTGTTGCGTTTGGTCTGGGGTGATAAGGCTCCTCGTGTGTCCTGGCGTGTTTTAACACTCCCATACGACAGGGGCGGCTTTGGTGACCCTGATTTTTATCTTTATTTTTTGGTCGCACAATGTTCCTATGCACAGTCCTGGTTCCACCCGGACGCCTGGATTCTTTATTTGAAGCCTGAGGCTGACCTGGTGCTTCCTGTGCCGCTTCCCACCGTACTTAGGAGTATTCCTAGGGATCCACAAGACATACAGACTGTCTTGTCCACCTGTTGGGCTTGGGACAAGGTGCGCAGATTGATTCGTCTGGACCAATTGTATTCTCTTGCCCTCCCTCTTCCCAACGCTCATTGGCTCCCTATAACCGGAGAACTCATGGTCCTACGAACATTGACTAAATATCACATACACACCGTTGGCGATCTCTTCCCTGAGGGTCACGCCTTTTCTGTATCGGGGAGCAACATTTTACTGACCGCACATTCATGGATTCTTTTGTTTTGACCAGGGTTCGGTCCATGATGCGCGCCGAGTTTCCCACATTCCCGGTTCCCCCTAAGGACACCGCGCCGCTCATGTTTATCATACAAAACCGGACGGGGACGCATATGGTCTCTAAGCTGTATAAGTTGTGTGGTGCCTTGCTTCCCTCTTCGGACTCTAGGGTGCGCGCTGCATGGGAGGGTGATTTGGGTAAACCAATATCAGATGAACAATGGGCACAATGTTGTAGGGCCATGAAAGAAGTGTCCATCAACAGTAGACACAAACTCATACACTTCAGCTTCCTTTGCAGGCTTTATCACACTCCAGCGCTTTCGTACAAGATTGACCCCAGCAGACCGCACTGTTGTCCCAAATGTAAAGCTCCCCATGCCGACTTCGCCCATCTTTCCTGGACCTTCCCTCTTTTGCACGACTATTGGGTTCAGGTACATCGCACCTTCGGCGACATGTTGGGTATTGTATTAATTCCTACCCCCGAAATAGTGCTACTGGGCTATGTTTCTAATTTCCCATGCAGAGTTCGCAAGCTCGCTGCACTTGGATTTCTGCTGGCTAAACGCGACGTTGCATTGCTTTGGAGTGCTAAGCGACCTCCAAGTTTACGTTCCTGGCTTCGGAGCATGGCATTCTATAATGTTAATAGTGTGGAATATTCTACGCAGGTCCCTTTGGCATCCCGCCCCATTGATATTTGGGGTCCATATCATTCATATATTACTAAGATAACCAAGGAGCGACAGGCACAGTCAGAGAGCTCCATTGTTCCAGAAGGGGTGGGATGAGCATTTGCACATGACTGAAAATAAGCTGTCCACTCTACTTCATCTGCGTACGCCGCGTTGGTTGTGTTAGGGTGTGTTACCAATTGCCCCGATGATGTATAATAATGTATGCATTAGGATATTTGTAATGTTTTTGATTCCAAACGTCAGCATCATTTATTGTTTTTCATTGATTACACAGCAATGTTATACTTGATTCATTATTATGTCGGATGATATTCGTTGTCCGAACGACTGTTATGGTCTTAGTTGTGTGTTGCAGGCTGCTCCTGTGCACCTATTTTATTGGCAGTATATTATGATTTGTATTTTAGATGCATCATTGTACCATTCGCTTGGTTTTTTTTTTCCTTTGTTTTTCTTTTTGAAAATGATCACCCACAATGCAATGGTCTAGTTCAAAGATTCAACAAGACCTTAACCCCTTCCCTGCTCATGACGAGCTCAGCTCGTAATGAGGCACGGTTGAGCTGTGCTTATGACGAGCTGAGCTCGTCAAGTATAATGGGAAAGCTCACAAATAAGCACAGGAGGGGAAAACCCATAGCAGCCAAGGTGTTAAAGGGTCTGATCAAGGGTCTCCCAGAAAAGCTCAGGCGGAGATGGGATATCCTACTACCCTGCCTTTTTTTTTTGCTTATAGAGAGGTCCCACAGAAGGGGGTTGGCTACAGCCCTTTTGAACTTTTGTTTGGGCATCCTGTAAGAGGACCCCTTTGTCTGGTGAAGGAAACTTCCCAGGCATGACATTGTGGACTATGTATTTGTTCTCCGCTCTCGGATGGCAGAGTACATGAAAAAGGCATCCAAAAACCTTGAGGCAAGTCAGGAATTACAAAAGGCCTGGCATGACCAAAAGGCTGTACTGACTGTTTTCTAGCCAGGACAGAAAGTGTGGGTGTTGGAGCAAGTGGCCCAAGCAGCTCTCCAAAACAAATCTTGGAACTCCCAGGAGCCCCCAAAGGGTGCTTCATGTCAACAGACTGAAACCATATGTTGACAGGGCAGACATGGGCTTGCTCATGGCTACTGATGAAGGACAGGAGGAAGTGAGTGACCCTCTCCCAGACCTGCGCTCTCAGAACCCTGATGATGGTTCAGTTGATGGTGTAGCCTTGGCAGCCAGCCTCACTGAACAACATCAGAGTGACTGCAGACAAGTTCTGCAGGCATACAGACATATGTTTTCACTGACTCCAAGTCAGACTACCTGGTGCACTCATGAAGTGGACACTGGGGGCAGTCTGCCTGTTAAAAATAAGATTTTCAGGCTATTTGACCATGTCAGGGACTGTATCAGGACAGAAGTCCAGAAAATGTTGGAACTGGGGGTGATTGAGCCCTCAGAGAGCCCTTGGGCCAGTCCAGGAATCCTTGTGCCAAAACCTCAAATCCAGGGTGGTAAGAGAGAAATGAGGTTTTGTGTAGACTACAAAGGTCTCAATGCTGTCACCAGGACAGATGCCCATCCAATACCCAGAGCAGATGAGCTCATAGATAAGTTGGGCTCAGCCAAATATCTGAGCACATTTGATCTGACAGCTGGCTAATGGCAAATCAGATTAGCTGATGAGGCCAAGCCAAAGACAGCATTTTTAACCCCTAGTGGGCATTATCAATTTGTGGTGAAAATGCACCTACCACATTTCAAAGGTCGGTGAACAAAGTCCTCTCAGGCCTGGATGACTACTGTGCAGTTTATCTTGATGATATTGCTGTCTTTAGTGTCACCTGGGAAGATCACCTGATCCAACTGAAAAATTTTTTGGAGACCCTGCAAAAGGCAGGCCAAACAATTAAGGCTACCAAGTGCCAGATAGGGCAGAGTCAGGTTGTGTACCTGGGCCACCTTGTAGGTGGAGGCCAGGTTCAACCAAGACAGAGCAAAATCCAGACCATAATGGACTGGGTTGCTCCAACCACCCAGACTCAGGTCAAGTCAAGTCAAGTCAAAAAGATTTATATAGCGCGCTACATACCCAGAGGTTCTCAAGGCGCTTGTAGAAGGGTGGGGAGTTACTTGTCGAATATCCACGTTTTGAGTTGCTTTCTGAATGCTAGGTGGTTCTGAGTAAGGCGAAGGTGGGTGGGAAGTGAGTTCCAAGTTTTAGCTGCTAGGTAGGAGAAGGATCTACCTCCCATGGTGGTTTTGTTGATGCGAGGTACAGTGGCAAGGGCTTGGTTGGAGGATCGTAGCTGGCGGGAGGGGGTGTAGAAGGATAGTCGTGTGTTGAGGCATTCGGGTCCGATTTCGTAGAGTGCTTTGTGTGCGTGGGTTAGGAGCCGGAAAGTGATCCTCTTGTTGACGGGGAGCCAGTGGAGGTTTTTCAGGTGATCAGAGATGTGTTCTTTACGCGGGATGTCTAATATGAGCCTGGCTGAGGCGTTCTGGATGCGTTGTAGTTTTTTCTGGAGTTTTGCGGTGGTGCCGGCGTAGAGGGTGTTTCCGCAGTCCAGTCGGCTCGTGACCAGAGCGTGGGTGACTGTTTTTCTAGTTTCGGTAGGGATCCAGCGAAATGTTTTTTTTAGCATGCGAAGAATGTTGAAGCAAGATGAAGAAACGGCGTTGACTTGTCTGTTCATCGAGAGTGAGGAATCCAGGATGACGCCCAGGTTCCGTGCGTGGTCCGTCGGGGTGGGTGCTTTTCCAAGGGCCTCTGGCCACCAAGAGTCGTCCCAGGCGGAGGGGGAGGTACCTAAGATGAGGACTTCTGTTTTGTCTGAGTTCAGTTTCAGACGGCTGTGCTTCATCCATTCGGCTACTTCTTTCATTCCTTCGTGTAGGTTGGCTTTGGCCGTGTTAGGGTCTCTGGTGAGTGATAGGATCAGTTGAGTGTCGTCGGCGTAGGAGATGATGTTGAGGTTATGTTGGCGTGCGATGGCCGCGAGGGGGCTCATGTAAACGTTGAAGAGGGTGGGACTGAGTGAGGACCCTTGAGGTACGCCGCAGATGACTTCAGTGGCCTCTGACTTGAATGGTGGAAGGCGGACTCTCTGGGTTCTTCCGGAGAGGAACGAGGTGATCCATTCCAGTGCTTTTCCTTGGATTCCGATGTTTTTGAGGCGCTGTAGAAGGGTGCTATGGCAGACTGTGTCGAAGGCTGCGGAGAGGTCGAGGAGGATGAGGGCGACTGTGTCTCCATTGTCCAGTAGAGTTCGAATGTCGTCTGTTGCTGCGATGAGGGCGGTTTCGGTGCTGTGCTTGGCTCGGAAGCCAGACTGTGAGGAGTCGAGGGATTTGTTGGTTTCGAGGAATGCGGCGAGCTGGTTGTTGACAGCTTTCTCGATGACTTTGGCCGGGAATGGAAGGAGTGAGATAGGGCGATAGTTTTTGAGTTCGGTGGGGTCAGCTGTGGGTTTCTTCAGGAGGGCGCTGAGTTCGGCATGTTTCCAGCTTTCCGGGAAGGTTGCGGAGTTGAGGGAGCAGTTGATGACGTCTCGGAGGTGCGGTGCAATAATGGAGTCTGCTTTGTTAAAGATGTGGTGAGGGCAAGGGTCTGTGGGGGATCCTGAGTGGATAGAGTTCATCAGGCGGATGGTGTCCTCAGTGGAGATTGGCTTCCAGTCATTGAGGATGTTCAGGGGGGTGGGGGTCCTGCAGGGGATTGGGTGGGTTGGTCTCCGGGTTGGTTGTCGAAGCTGTTGTGGATGTCTGCAATTTTGTTGTGGAAGAATGAGGCTAGGGAGTCGCAGAGGGCTTGAGAGGGGGTGATGTCGTTGGAGTTGGCTGAGGGGTTGGTAAATTCCTTGACGATGTTGAATAATTCCTTGCTGTTGTGGGCGTTGTTATCTAGACGGTCCTTGAAGGCTGCTTTCTTGGCATTTCGGATTAATTGATGGTGTATGCGGGTGGCGTTTTTTTTTTATTTTATTTTTTTTAAATTTTTGAAAACCTTTATTCGTGCATTTAGAAGAACAAATACGGGCCTACAACCATCAGGCCGGCCACGTCACGGTTAAGCACTGGTGCAAACATTACGCCCCCTTAGCATCAACGGTCAACAATAGCAACGATTTATAGATATTATACCGGGGGACCCGTGACACCAGGGGAAAGGAGAAATGAAGGTTAATTTTAAAGTTTTAAGTAGTTCCAACAGGAAAAAGTCAGTGAAGAATAAAGACCAAGGAGATTCGAGTCCGCACGGTATCTTCACAGCACGGGAGAGCGGCAACATTATATAACAACAATGAAAGGTAAAATCCCAGGCAGTGAGGCGGTGCAATTCAATAACAGGATAGTCACATTAGCAATTACGCACCCCTTCAGTGCCGCCCCCACTCTGCCAACCCCACACCCGGACCCAGAATCGAAGCAAGGAAAGCGCAGAAACATAAAAGAAGAAAAAGGCCCATAGAACTAATTGGAAATGGTAAATTACCCCCCCACCCTACACCAATGCGGAGGCTACGGCCTACCCCCCCCCCCCAGCATAGTGCCTGTTGCCCTTTAAACCCGAAATATAGAAAGAGAGGAGAGCAAGAGTAGAAGAAAGAGAAGATAGAAAAACATTTAAAGTTATAAAGAAAAGTTTCACATTTGAGACGTAGGGAGTGAGAAAAGAACAAGCTAATCTACTTCTCCCAGGAAAATCGCGAGGAGGGCCAACTCTACACGCTCCCGGTCCCACCAGCCACCCATACACCTTCCTCCTACAAAGCATCAGTACATCAGCAAATGGCAATATAAATACAGTTGGAGAAAGTCAGTACACGGTGCGCGCACAAAGCACATACAGAACAGTCCCAACCCCGTCCCCGCCAGCCCGTGAGTCGATGGCAAACAAAAGCAGCCTAGCCCTGACCCGATCGTGGAGGCACCCCTGTATACACTCTCCCGGGGAAACCCATCCCCTCAGACATAAAGAGACAAGATGGCCGCTTGAAAGAAGGAAGACCACCAGGAACGCAAAATGGCCGTCTATAGTCACCACAAAGTCCTTTGTCCACATGGTATAGATCCACCGGGATGTCTGGAGGAGATTGGTGCCATATGGAAAGAAGCGAAGGCCACGATGAAGGATCAAGTGAGGGGGCCAGAGGTTGCGTTGTCGGTTCCCAAGTCAACAGTGACGGCGAAGGCAACAATGAGTCAGGCTCCGGAGGAGGGAGAAACAAAGTAGCACAAGCGGGTCTGGCGGGCGGCCGGGCGCTGGCGCCAATGGAATCAGTAGCAAGCACACAGTCACTGCAAGCACTAAGAAACACTGTATCTCCGCAAGACGGCAGGGGCAGATCCAATCCTGCCTGGAAACAGACACCGCATTCCTGTCCCGGACGGGACATCATGTTATCAAAACGTGCACCCAATGCCTGGAAACTACTGCGCATAGCTAGCCGAAAGTCCAACAGGGCGGCCAGGATAGACTCACGTGATGATGGTAGTTGCAGCTCCCCCGTCCCCGCATTCCAAGAGGGTGCATGCAAGCCGGTACACGGCGCGGGCAGGGTGGCACCGTTCGTGAGCAGCAGTGAGTGTCTTCCACTATGACACGGATCCTCCGACAAAGCCATGGTGCCGAAGATTCGGTACAGGAGATGAGGCAGCCGCGACACATGCGAGAGCCAGTCCAGGTCTCAGATGCCACCAGAGCGCATTCAAGCAAGCGCCCGTCGCCTGGAGCCGTCTCGTGTTAAGCTGGGCGTCAGGACAGGGAAGCAGGCAGCCTCCATCCGGTCCGGCCGCCGGGCGACAAACACAGCACACACTCGGCTTTACAGAAAGGGTCCGCACCTCCGAAGCATCCCGCCCCGGCGAGCTCGTTCATGGCTCAGCGCACGATAGTCCACAGCAGGCAGAACTGTCAGGACAGCGTCCCCTAAAAACGGCGCCGCTTGCGAGTCTCCAGCGCTACACGGGCGACCCGGCCGCCATTACTCCACCGAGGTCCGGTGACGAGCGGCAGTACAGACGAGGGTCCAGGGCCGCCAACAGCCTTACGAATATCTCCGACCCCCGGGCTGGCTGAGAGCTCGGGGAAACACGGGCGAAATCAGCGCACCTTCATAAACGTTCCGCCGCCAAAATAAATCAGGATAGTAGACAGGATGACGGTGCGGAGCTCAAGGGCTGGTGGAGCCGGGAGCCTACACGTCTGCTCCGGTCGCCATCTTGGCTCCTCCCCCGCGGGTGGCGTTTTTGAAGGCGTCCTTGGTGCTGGTGGTTGAGTCTTTTTTCCAGGCCTTCTCGAGGGAGCGACAGAGTTTCTTGGATTTCTTAAGATCATCGTTGAACCAGGAGGCCTTCTTGCTGCCTAGTTTGATTTGTCGTTTTTTCAGTGGTGCTAGGATGTCGGCGCTGTTGGATAACCATTGGGTGAGGTTGGTGGCTGCTTGGTCTGGGTTTGAGGAGTGGGCGGGGGGCTTTTGAAGAAGCGATGAGGAGATCTGGTCGATGGTGATTTTGTTCCAGTTTCTTTGCAGAGTGGGTTGGGGGTGTTTGTTGGATGTGGGCTTGTTGTAGGTGAAGTGAACGCAGCTGTGGTCAGTCCAAAGGAGAGCTGAGGTGTGGCTGAAGGAGACATGCTTGCTGGAGGTGAAGATAGGGTCGAGTGTGTGACCTGCGATGTGTGTGGGGGTAGAGACAAGTTGTTTAAGTCCGAGGTTTGCGAGGTTGTCCAAAAGGGTGGTGGTGTGGCGGTCGTTGTTCTTTTCAAGGTGAAAGTTGAGGTCTCCCAAAAGGATGTAGTCCTCGGAGGGGAGCGCGTGTGGAGTGATGAAGTCCGTGATGTCTTCACTAAATTGTGCGCGGGGTCCTGGTGGCCTGTAAAGGAGGGTGCCTCTGAGTGTGGTCTTGGGGTCGATGTGGATCTGGAAGTGAAGGTGTTCAGAGTTGGCGAGATTGACGTCTGAGCTGGTTGAGATGCGGATGGATTTCTTATGGACGATAGCGATGCCTCCTCCTGTGTGGCCGGTAAGATCCTTGCGAATGATCTTGTAGCCTTCCGGGTGATGTCTGGGGCTGATGTGGCGTTCATCCATGTTTCTGTTAGGAAGGCGACGTCCGGAGAGATGGTGTCTAGAAGATTCCAGAGGTCGATGGCGTGCCTGTGGACCGAGCGGGTGTTGAGCAGGATGCATTGTAGGTGGTTGGGGTCGGATATCTGTTGTGTGTTCGTAGATGAGGAGTTGTTCTTGTTCTTGGTGCCGTCGAACTTGCAGGAGTAGCAGGAGAAGGGTCCATGGGTGTGTCCAGGAGCGGCTTGGACGCAGTTGGGGGAACGGCCGGGGTTGAGGGCTAGGAGGGTGGTGGCATCGTAAGTAATGCGGGGGAGGTGGGAGGTACGAGGAACAGGGGGTCTGGCGCTGGGCGCAGTCCAGGCGCGGACGGGCGTAGACGGGCTTACCTTTGGCGCAACTTCGGCGCGGATTGGGCGCGGTCGCTGCGCGTGAACGCTGCGCGCAAGAGCAACTGTCATATGTAGATAGTGAGAGGGGAGGGGCGAGGGAGGGTGAGCTGGGAAGGCGGGAGCGGGGCGGAGACTCGGGCAGGGCCGACAACAATAATACTAACAACAAAATGGCCGGCGGGACGGAGCAAACAAACAGGCAAAGTGATGCAAAGTGCAGAAGTCAGTGAAGCCAACACAGCGAGGGCACAAATATCTCTGCAACTACTTAGCAGGCGAGGTGAAGCAGCGTTCTAAAGGCACATTAACTTACAGAGATAACAATCTTGCAATGTCAGTAGGTTACGTGATTCAAATCGATGTTTGCAATTAAAGCGTGCAGTGAAAGATGAAATGACAAATTAGCAGCGCTGTATACAAACAAATGGAGCGCTCCTACAATGCGAGCTAATTAAATAAACAAATGAGTGAATAGCAGCGCTGTATACAAACAAATAAGGCTCTCCTACAATGCGAGCTATTTAAATTAATAAATGATTAGCAGCGCTGTATGCAAATAAGCGGTCCTGCAAAGCGAGAAGAGATCGTGGTAGCGCCGAGTGCAAGCAGCTGGGGAGAACAACGATACCAGGCAGTGGTTCCATTGTGACACCCCTGAATGATTTAACCTCTAAAAGAATGCCCAAGAAAGTTCCGTGGACGGTAAGCTGTCAAAAGGCATTTGCTGACCTGAAGCAGGCCATGTGCACCGCTCCCATTCTGCAAAGTCCAAACTACTCCAAAGAATTCATTGTTCAAACAGATGCTTCTGAGTTGGGGGTAGGGGCTGTACTATCACAATTGAATGAAGAAGGTCAAGACCAGCCAGTAGCTTTTATTAGCAGAAGGCTGGCCCTAGAGAGAAACGTTGGTCAGCTATTGAGAGGGAGGCCTTTGCTGTGGTTTGGGCCCTGAAGACCATACTTATTTGGCACTCACTTCACAGTTCAGACAGACAGTTAAGCCCCTCTTGTGGCTAAAACAGATGAAGGGTGAAAATCCCAAACTGCTCAGGTGGTACATTTCCCTACAGGGGATGGACTATACAGTGGATCACAGACCTGGGAGTAACCATGCCAATGCAGATGGACTCTCCAGATATTTCCACTTAGAACATGAAGACTCAACTGGTCAAGGTTAGTTTAATGTCCCTGCGTTTGGCGGGGGTTGTGTAGGAGAGTAGGATCTGCTTCCTATGGTTACCCCCACTTTTTGCTGTGATTCTCTGTTTTTTTTACTTTAGTGTCGCTGTGGATCTGCTAATCAGGCCCACAGCCCAGCTGTTCTCTCTTTAAATTGATACCATGTACTTTAGGTACATACCAGTTTGGTTACTGGGTCACCCTTGTGAGCCCCTGTATAGTGTACCATAGGTACCCAGGGCATAGGTGCACCCTAGGCCAACCAGGAGCTGCAGCATGTATTGTGCCACCCCTGGTTTGCCTCCCAAACTGACACCACAGGTCTGTTCACACAGCCTGGGTAAGGTGGTGTAATCACCCCTTACTTATAGTATACCGATATCTATATATACATATAGACACATATACACCTATAAGTCACTCCTATGGCAGGCCTTGACAATCCTGGAGGCAGAGTGCTTGTTTTTATGTGAGAGGGTGCCCTAGCATGAGCTGAGCCCCTTGCAGCTATCTCCTTATATCTGTTATATGATATAGCCATACCATATACTCTTAAGTGCATTATAATCCTCGCGGTTAATGCTAACTTTGGTTTGGCTTTATCAAAACATGTAGTGTAAGGTGTCAAAAACTTTGGAATACTAACCCCCGCCAGTTCTGGCGGCGGGGGTAGCATTCCACCCTTCTAGAGGGAGAAGACATGTAGTTACTGGTTTACCCGGTTAAAGTTAAGCAGAGCCTCAGCATCACAAAATGGATGCTGCTGCCACAGACACGAGTCTGCCCTCCTGCTGCTGGACGAAACTCCGGCAGGGGAAACATGGACAATAGGTTTCCTGCCCAGGGAGGTGCTGGCACCTCCCCAGACAGGCTCTTTGTGTATTGGGGCAGGGAGGGCTGCATTCAGTGAATGCTTACCAGACACTGCCTGGTGCACACTAGGTGCTCCATGGTTTCTATAAGGTTGACTTTACAACCACCATCAATAAGGGTCGATTAGACTGGTGCAAGGTGCCCACTAGAACTAGTGGACATCCTATGCCAGGCTAACTTCTCACACCTGGATCAATCTGGCTTTGTACCCGGTCACTCCACTGCACACAACCTGCGAACCCGCATCTCCATTATCCACAGCATAGAACCCAGCTTTCCTGCACTTGCTGCTCTACTTGATGCCACAAAGGCCTTTACTAGCTGGAGTGACCATATTTATTCTTCCTTGTCTTGGCTTAAGCCCCAAGTTTGTCCACATCATTCAATTACTCTATACATCTTCAACGACCAGACTTCACCTCAATGGTACACTATCCGATCCATTCCCGGTAATAAGAGAAACTCGTCGGGGATTCCCTCTTTGGCCTATCCTATTTGCAATAACCATGGAGCCTCTGGTGGCTAGACTGCGTCAGTACTATGCACATCAGGGTTTAAACTTCAAGTCACTCAACCTCATCTTATCTATGTATGCAGACAATTTTGATTTATACGTTTACATTCTCCAATCTTGATCCAATTATATAGGAAGATATATGTTTTGGCAGATACTCCAGTATATGCTTTAACTGGGCCAAATCTATACTCTTTCTGTTACTAGATACTGCTATGCCAGTGACATCAGAATTTCCATTCCAATGGGAGCGGGAGCCAGTACGGTATTTAGGAATCTGGCTGAGTAGAGACACTGAGGAACTATGGAGGGTAAACTTTGGGGGGGCCATGACCTGGCTTACAGAGAAAATACAGTTGTGGAACAGACTTGTCTCCCCCCCCCTCCTTAACAGAATGATTGGCGATAGCCAAGATTATATTACCCAAATTACTTTATCTGTTCAGTAACATGCTAATCCCTCTCACTGCTTCCTTCTTCAAGCGCTTGCGTCCAATCTCATATTCCTAGCTTGAGCTGGCAGGCAACCACGCATAGCTTGGGAAATACTAATACTCCCCTTCTGTTAGGGGGGCATGGGTGCATCCAGCTTGCATCCCTATGCTTGTGTGCCCAGGCTCAATATCTACATCACTGACTTTATCCAATACATATTCAATCCCAAATGCCAGTGGGGGCAGATGCCGCCTTCCCCTTGCCATTAAACACTGCACTATACCAGCACTATAAACCTCAGCGGAAAAAAGTTGAAAGGGTCGAATGCATATTTTGGGCCTGGAAAGGCATGCGTCGCCGTGCCAAACTTACCGTTCTACATGTACCATCCAACCCACTAGCTCGGAACCGATTACTCCCCACACTACAAGCCACCCAAAACAGAACACATGCACATCAGAGGCACTTGCTCATTTTTAGGTCTCGTAGAGAGACCTTTTCCTATCCATCCACTTTTTTATGAGTAGGATTCTCAACAGTTCACATGAAATCACGTGACCACAAGCTCCTTCGTGCATGAGCTTGCATTTCCCCACAGGCTTCCCCCTGCCAGCAGCATTTCTCCTGCACTCGGCCCAACCTCCTCCCTCTCCATATGGTGCGCTCTGCCTCAAGCCAGCATCTCTCCTCCCATATTGTCACCCTTCCTCCCAGTCCCCACAAGCAGGCAGCAGTTTCAAAGGGATCTGCTCCCCCCTCCCATCAATCACCCTCCCACGCCAGCAGCTCTTCCCGCTCCGCCCCCTGCTCTCCGCCCCCTGCTGCACGGCCATGCCTCCCTTCTACTTCCCCAGCTAAAGGCTTCCGCTGCCGCCCCCCCGTCACTTAATCACGACCGCAGCTGGTCCCTACTCCCCCCCGCCACACAGGGGGCTGATCAGCAGTTTGGGCTCTCTGACAAAATGGTTTGTTTTCCTCTTTTGCTCCGTGCACGCCTGACTGGAGCTGTGTATTTTATATTCTTCCCTATCTTTTTGATTGCTTATTCGCGGTCCTCCTCACAGCATTCGTCTTCCAGTTTCCTCGCTTTTCGATGTTACTTAAGTCATTACTTCTGTTCTATACCCTTTGTATCCCCTTAATCCCTTATCAACCCATCTTCTACCTGTGGTCAGTATGGCTGCTGCAAAACCTGGTGCAACCAAGCCCCGCCCACTCCGTTTGTGGTTTAAAAAAAAGAAAATGCAGCCGTAGTTACGCAGATTTAAATAGAGCGGGCATTACAAACGGGTTAGAGCCATTTCAGTGAGCCCGGTACCACTGCATCTGCTGCTGTATTGCTAGCATGCCTCCCCACTCCCTCCCTTATTTGATCTCTTCCTTTACGTATGCCCTTCCGTTTCCATTCCCTGTGATGCACTGTTTTCCTAGCTGCGTCCGAAACGCTCTCTCCCACTACCCCCGGGGCTCACTGACCTTCTCTCACCGCCCACTCGCCCGCCTGATCTTGTTAGTACCCCCCCCACCCCCCCCCCCCCCCCCCACCTCCCCCACAGCAGCCCCCTCCTTGTTAAGTTGATCTGGCTTCTCATTGAGAAGAAACATCCATGGCAGGAGCTTGTGCGTTTATTCAACCAATGTCCCTCCCCTCGCCCTAGTTTATCCTTGTCGGAGGGGAGGACAGCAAATCACTTCACCATCTTTAATTTTCCTGATGTTTTTTAAATGCGCCCTTTGGGACGCGGGGCACATGATTTATTTAATTACAACGTATTTGCCTGGCTCCCCTCGCCCTAGTTAACTGTAGCACAACCTTGGAGGGGGGGAAATGGGAGGCTATTAACTTGTGGTTGTTGCCTGGCATATTCAAGCAGGTCAATTGTTTGACTACCACATACGTAATCACACTTCTCTATCGTATTTGTGTTTCTCCCGCACACAATCCCCTTCCTCCCGCTATTCCTTGCCTTTCCCCCAACTTGCTGTTTCCCTCCCCCTTCTGCTGCCCGTCCTTTTCCCAAATAGCCTTCCATCGTTTTTTACGGTCCTCCCAACTCGTTAGAAAAACATTGGCAGTGCTTTTAGAACATTTATTTTGCAGCTTTATTTAGTGCAAATTTGATCCGAATATATTGGACCACTTCACGTGATCACCAGTTATTTGCACATGGTCCCTCCCTTCCACCAAATGCTTGAGATGAGTTTATAGCAGACTGATTTCAATCTTCACACTCCTGTCGTTATCAGTTCTCCTCACCTCCCATTGTTTACAATTCTAATCCACTCTCCCATCGTTGTTTAAGTTCTCACACCTACCCTGCCATGGTTTCCATCCACCCCCTCCCGTGGGAGAGCCAGCTTGACCCCAATAGCTAGAGAACGAGCATCGCTATCTAACACGCTACTTACCAACCACATACATTTATTAAAATAGTGTAGCTGCAGATCTTCACCAGTAGTTGATTTTAACACCTGGAGCTGTTAACAACGGTCTAGCGCTCACTGGCAGAGCAAAACAGTCTCAACAGGGCACAGCACTGCTTCTCCAACTGAAATAACATCATAGAAAGGTATCCAAAATGTAAACAGAAGTCAAGACATGAGTAATAAAAAGGGCTCCATCTCCTTTCGCAAATACAAGTATGTATTGCTCCAAAAAGGCCACAAACAGGCGGGGAGGAATCTGTTACAGTCACCTGAAAAGGCAACTGGGTATTTTTTTTTTTTAACCTATGCTTTCCGGGCACGTTCATTTATCATTTTAGTAATATAACAGACAGTGCACACAATTGTTAAAACAGAGTCTTGCTGCCCCACTATTGCCTTTCGTGCCGCTGTAAGAATAGATCTCACATACCAAGGGCTCTCACTAAAGTATCATTCAGTTGCTATTTACACTGGGTATTGGCAGCTTTCAATACACATTCATTCTATCCTCCTATCAAAGTGCGCACACTGTCAGTCTGGTTTACCTCCACACCCCCATTTCTAGTGGAGAAGTTGCATTCAGTGAGATCGTGCAATTGTCTAGTCTCAAACTCCTCACTCACCTTCACCCCTCACACACCTTCACCCACCCTCACTCACCCCCTCACACACCCTCACTCACCCCCTCACACACCCTCACTCACCCTCTCACCCTCTCACACCCTCACCCACCCTCACACACCCTCACTCACCCTCACCCACCCTCACCCACCCTCACCATCACACACCCTCACATCCTCACACCCTCACTCACACCCTCACCCTCAGCCACCCTCACACCCTCACTCACCTTCACACCCCTACACCCTCACACCCTCAACCCCTCATCCTCACACACCCTCACACCTGCACCACCCTCACAACCCTCACACCCTCACTCACCATCACACCCCCTCACACACCATCACACCCCCTCACACACCCTCTCACCTCACACACCCTTTCACCCTCACTCACCCTCACACCCTCACTCACCTTCACCCCTCACACACCCTCACCCTCACACACCCTCGCTCACCCTCACCCATCCTCACTCACCCTCACACACCCTCACTCACCCTCACACACCCTCACACACCCTCACTCATCCTCACACCCTCTCACCCTCACACATCCTCACACCCTCTCACCCTCACACCCTCACACACCCTCACCCACCCTAACACACCCTCACCCCCCTCACTCTCACTCACCCTCACACCTCCTCACCATCACACACACCCTCACATCCTCACACCGTCACTCACACCCTCACGCACCCTCACTCAACCTCACACCCTCACCCTCACACCCCCTCTCACACCCTCACACACCCTTACCCTCACACCCTCACACCCCCTCACCCGCACACCCCCTCACCCGCACACACCCTCACCCGCACACACCCTCACCCTCACACACCCTCACTCACCCTCACACCCCCTCACCCGCACACACCCTCACCCTCACACACCTTCACCCACCCTCACTCACCCCCTCACACACCCTCACTCACCCCCTCACACACCCTCTCTCACCCTCTCACACCCTCACCCACCCTCACACACCCTCACTCACCCTCACTCACCCTCACCCACCCTCACCATCACACACCCTCACATCCTCACACCCTCACTCACACCCTCACCCTCAGCCACCCTCACACCCTCACCCACCTTCACACCCCTACACCCTCACACCCTCAACCCCTCATCCTCACACACCCTCACACCTGCACCACCCTCACAACCCTCACCCCTCACACCCTCACTCACCATCACACCCCCTCACACACCATCACACCCCCTCACACACCCTCTCACCTCACACACCCTTTCACCCTCACTCACCCTCACACCCTCACTCACCTTCACCCCTCACACACCCTCACCCTCACACACCCTCGCTCACCCTCACCCATCCTCACTCACCCTCACACACCCTCACTCACCCTCACACACCCTCACACACCCTCACTCATCCTCACACCCTCTCACCCTCACACATCCTCACACCCTCTCACCCTCACACACCCTCACCCACCCTAACACACCCTCACCCCCCTCACTCACCCTCACTCACCCTCACACCTCCTCACCATCACGCACACCCTCACATCCTCACACCGTCACTCACACCCCCCCCCCCTTACTCAACCTCACACCCTCACCCTCACACCCCCTCTCACACCCTCACACACCCTTACCCTCACACCCTCACCCCCCCTCACACCCCCTCACCCGCACACACCCTCACACACCCTCACTCACCCTCACCCTCACACCCCCTCACCCTCCCAACCCTCACACACCATCACACCCTCACCCTCACCCTCACACCCCCTCACACACCCTCACTCACCCTTACTCACTCACCCTCATACACCCTCATCAGCATAGCATAACAAAACATAGCATGGCATAACAAAAAAACATAGGATACACAACCTCACAACCCTCTCACCCTCTCACCCTCGCTCTAACACACTCACCCTCACTCACCCACCCACCCTCACCCACCCACCCTCTCTCACTCACCCACCCTCACTCACCCACCCTCACTCACCCACCCTCACTCACCCACCCACCCTAACCCACTCACCCACCCTCACCCACCCACCCTCACTCACTCACTCACCCTCACTCACCCTCACTCACCCTCACCAGCATAGCATAACAAAACATAGCATAGCATAACAAAACAAAGCATAGGATAGGAAAACATAGCATAGCATAACAAAGCATAGCATAACAAAACATACCATAGCATAACAAAACATAGCATAACAAAACAAAGCATAGCAAAACAAAACATAGAATAGTATAACAAAGCATAGCATTGCAAAACAAAACATAGCAAAACACAACAAAGCATAGCATAACAAAGCACAGCATAACAAAACATAGCAAAACAAAACATAGCAAAACACAACAAACCATAGCATACATAACAAAACATAGCATAGCATAGCATAACAAAACACAACAAAGCATAGCATAGCATAACAAAACAAAACACAACATAGCATAGCATAACAAAACAAAGCTTAGCGTAGCATAACAAAACATAGAATAACAAAGCATAGCATAACAAAACATAGCATACCAAAACAAAGCATAGCATAACAAAGCATAGCATAACAAAACATCTCATAACAAAGCATAGCCTAGCAAAACACAACAAGACATAGCATAGCATAACAAAACACAACAAAACATAGCATGGCTTAACAAAACATAACAAAACATAGCAAAACAAAACATAGCAAAACACAACAAACCATAGCATACATAACAAAGCATAGCATAGCATAACAAAACACAACAAAGCATAGCATAGCATAACAAAACACAACATAGCATAGCATAACAAAACAAAGCGTAGAGTAGCATAACAAAACATAGCATAACAAAACATAGAATAACAAAGCATAGCATAACAAAACATAGCATACCAAAACAAAGCATAGCATAACAAAGCATAGCATAACAAAACATCTCATAACAAAGCATAGCCTAGCAAAACACAACAAGACATAGCATAGCATAACAAAACACAACAAAACATAGCATGGCTTAACAAAACATAACAAAACATATAATAGCATAGCAAAACACAGCATAGCATACCAAACACAGCAAAACATAGCATAGCATAACAAATCATAGCATAGCAAAACAAGCATAGCATAATAAAACACAACAAAACATAACATAGCATAACAAAGCATAGCAGAGCCAAACATAGCATAGCATAACATAGCATAGCATAGCAAAACATAGCATAGCATAGCATAACATAGCAAAACATAGCATAGCATAGCATAACAAAACATAGCATAGCATAACAAAACAGCATAGCATAGCATAACAAAACAAAACATAGCATAGCATACAGCATCACTCAGCACCACCACAGCATCACTCTGTGGCACCACAACATCACTGAGCTCCACCACAGCATCAATCTGTGCAACCATTCCACAACAACTGGTTCAAATATGTTATATCAATGTTTCAAGCTTTATTACAAATGTAAGAAAAAGATGTTAATATTTGACATATGTTCTTGGATTTTCGTCACAATAAAATACACTGAACATAATCTTCACAAATGTTATTTACAAAATTTGAAGCTATTGCCATTATCAATTACAATAACTTTTATTTAAGTATTAATTATTTAAAAAAATATAAACCATTGTTATTTGTAATATCAATACATCTAAGTCACGTAAATACAACACATATTGCATTACAAATGCTATAGGTGTCACATTTGCGAAAGTTATAACTATTGGCATGGTAAATGACAAAGCTATTAATTTCGCTATTTTCAAAAACAAAACCTAAATAAAAAATTTGTCATTTACAATACCAATAGCTCAAACTTTCCTAATACGAGACCTATTGCATTGCAAATGCTTGTTGCAGATTTCACCTGGATGGCCGTTTACTCCTCCTTTTGTCTCTACCAACTACTCCAACATTACTGTGCTGGACACTAAACTATATCAACAATTGGGAGTTGCATGCCGAACACTCCAAGCCACTTTCCTTGAACCACCGCCACTATTACACGCTATTGAGCATATGCTCACCACCCTTATCCCAAACAAACACCCACCCACCCCTCCCCGGACAGAAACTAATGACCAGACTTCACAATGTCATGAAAGACTCAGCTCCTATCCGAACCGCTGATTCACGCACAATCTGGGAGATGATCTGGGCTCCCCAGTAACGGGAATAATGGAAATACTGCTGCACACAAATGACTGCCCTTTTCCCCAACTACAGACTGCGGCTCATCCACTTTAAATTCCTTCACTAGGTATACTGCACTCCAGTGCAACTACAATAAACGGGGCTAGCACGAGGTGCACATTGTAAGAGATGCATGACCCCTCAAGTCACTTTCCTACTCTTGGCTTGGACTTGTCCTCTGATTGGGAAATACTGGCAGGCCATACGTCGTTCTCCTACACAGACTATGTGCCACCCAGTACCTCACACATCATTTTTTTGCCTTTTGGGCTATGTGCAGAACCTCCCGCAAGAATCCAGTCAATTGGCGGCTATGCTGCTTCTGCTGGCAAAGTGCAGAGTTGCTACACATTGGAGGGAAGCCGGTGCCCAAGATTGAGTTTCTGGTTACTTGACGCAATCTACTGTCAGAAACAGCTGGCTTCTTATTGAGGTCAACTGCCCCCACCAAGCAGAACCAAGGACATTTGGGAATCTTTCTTGGCTCCAACTACTTCCTCTGCTAATGCAACTTAACCTGTTTATGGACAGTGAGCGCCCCTATTTTTTGTTTTTTCTCCTTTATTAGTACCGGCCATGCAATTACGCTATACAGTATTTTTTTTTCTCCTTCTTTACCAGCTGTGTACAACGGGATGCCCAAATGTGATGTACTCCTGATATCTGCTATCTCCCTTTCTCGTCATCTTTGCTTTCTCTCCTCTCTTCTTTTCCCTTCTTTCATTTCTTTCCTTTAAGGCCATGGTGCCTTCTTTCCTCTATTCTCTATCTTTTCTCTTTTTCACTGGGAAGATGCATAACCATACATGATTTGCAGTATCGTTATATCCCGGTTGCTGCTTGTATTCCTGTTTTACATGCTAATAAAATCAAGAAAAATAATAATTAAACAAGAAAATGCTCCTGGAGCTGGACGGTCGACAGGGGTGAGTTGCGGGTTATTCCCCGCTCTGTGGGGAAGGAGGGGTGACTTTGACCACTGCTCTCTGGGTCCCATAACATCCTATTTGCCATAGTAGAAGACCAGCTGCGGCTGGACTTCCAATCTCACCACACAGCGGTCATAGCAAATATGCTTGGTGGGCTCTAGTGTCCCTCTTGGGCAACAAATCCGGACTTGTATAGCACATCCAGGCCCAGCAGACTCTGGCACAAGTTTTGG
This sequence comes from Lissotriton vulgaris, assembly GCF_964263255.1. NCBI lineage: Eukaryota > Metazoa > Chordata > Amphibia > Caudata > Salamandridae > Lissotriton > Lissotriton vulgaris. Next base: position 381,276,909 of record NC_141685.1, read on the forward strand.
CTATCTTGGATTCTTCCCGAAGTGCGCCCGGTGGCAGTCAGCAGTGATACTTCAAAAAGAGGCTACTGCTTTGCTTTTGGCTTCCTCAGCGCTTTGATGTCCCTGGATCTGTTCCAGAGGGCAAGCTGACTGACCCTGGAGTCGCTGCTTTGATTTGGAGCTGGGGATCATCTCCCGTGGAGCCGGGAGCCACAGGAACAGTCAAACTTTAATAGTCCAAAGTGCTGAAGGTGCAATTCTTCCAACAGTGTAGCCTCTTTTCGTGCAGTTTCAACAGCAGCAGGGCAGTCCTTCTTCCGTTGTTTCTCCAAATCCAAGGTGTACCGAGGTTAGGATGCCAGGGGTGCCCATTATATCCTGGGAAAGTGCCCTGAGGGGACAACCTGGTCACTAGTCAATGAGCTAGTTGGTCCCCTCCTCTCTGGTGACAAAGGTCCAGTGATATGTGGAATTTAGCAATCCCAGAGTGCAATATACTTGCTACAGTGTCTAAGTCCATTCTTAGACATTGTAACAGTAGTAAAGCCATAAAGAGTATATGGTCTGGGAGTTTGTCATCTGGGAAGTTTGGTATCCAACTTCTCAGCTTAACCCCTTCGATACACATGATGAGCTCATCTCGTCATGAGGCACGGTTGAGATGTGCTGATGACGAGCTGAGCTCGTCATGAACAATGGGATTCGATGAGGGTCAGCACAGGAGGGGAATACCATCAGCAGCAATGGTGATAATAAACCCACACTGATGCCAGTGTGGGATTTATTATACAATGCACTCGGAGGGCATCTTAGAGGTTCCCCTGAAAAATGACCAGCCTCTGGTGGGTTCCCTGACTGGCAAACACCAGCCTGCTACCCAAGACCATCTTCTGGACCCCTGGGGTAGGAGCCTTCGCTCTCTGTTCCCATAAACAAAGGCTTTCCTTGGCAGAGGTGTTCACACTTCCCCCAGTTCAGGAAGATCCATCTATGGCAGGGGAGCTTCAAATGCCATGCTGCCTTTGTAACACTACCCCCAGCCTCTCCTGCAATCAAGATCAGGCCCACTTTCTGTCTCAAACCCTTATCAGTGGGAAGACCGGTGGGAACAATTAGAGCAGTCCAGACGGTGTGCCCACCCTACCCCTCCGGGGTGGAGTCGAGGTGAAACACACTCTTCAGTGCCTGCCATCTTGCAGATGGCAGGCACTGTCCAATCAGGATTAGGGATTGTGCCCACAACCCCACATTGGGTGAGCACACCAAGTGTGTAGTCACTCTAAGGTCAGTAGCTCATTGGCTACTGATCTAGAGACCCTAAACGCCCCTAAATGCAGTATTTAAGGGGAAGCCCTGAACCAAGGAGACTGATTTCCTTAACCTACGAAGAAGAAAGAAAGAATACGCACAGCAGAGGAGACTGCAGAGAAGAACTGACTTAGCCCCAGCCCTACCGGCCAGTCTGCAGTTTCCAGAGATCCTGCACCAAAAATCATCTTGTCTTGCAGCCAGCAACCTCCAGAACCCCTGGGAGGACTGACTGCCTTCAACAAATACCGGATCCCCTGTGAACAGCAGCTCTGTTCAAAATAATCACCAATGAAAGACTTCAAGCCTGCTGAGGACAAAAGGACAAAGAAACCCGACACCCGGAACCACCACTGCACCCAACGCCTACGGCCTGAGTCCTAGTGGCCCATCTGTCCCAGCGAAGTTACACAGCACTCCAGAGTCCGAGTCCACCGTAGGATGACCCCCTCCAGGACTCTCCGATGTTGCCTGCAGCCTCTGCATGGAGACCCCCCAACCGCTAGTGACCCGGTAAGGCGAAATCTGACCTCAAAAGGCACCCTTGCTTCTGGCCACCCAGGAGAAGAGGACTTGGGGTGCACTTACGTCCCCAAGTCTTCCATCTTACCTGCCCAGCTGTTAAATCCTCCTGGAAGCCTTCCTGGAGCGAGCCTGCAGCCAAAATCCCAAACCGGCAACTCCCATTGAAAGCAATAGGGCACCCGATGCTGAATCAGCACTCTGCACCCGGCTGCCCCTGTGGGTGCACTTTGTGTGCTAACTCGGATCCCCCTTTGCCCTGAGCTTAAGTCCAGGAGCTTTGCTCCCACAATCGTGTGGCCTGCTTGTGAGTGGCCACCAACTAGAGGCCCCAAATCTCCCATTGGATAACATTGGGCCTCACCAATCTGCACCCGGCCGCCCTAGTGCCACTGAGGGTGGTTTGAGTGTACCCTGGGGGAAAACTTGTTCTATCCCCAGAAAATCAACTCCCAAAACGAAGTACTTACCTGTAAACCGATAACTTAATTTCCTTCCATAGGATTGCATTGACTGCTTTTCTGTAAAAAATGTTCCAAGTGTGAAATGTTTTAAGTGTGGAGTTGGAAAATTGTATGAAACCTTAAGAAACTGTATACTTGCAAAAACTGATTTACTCACCTTTTATCTAGGAAATGTCCCAGTGTAATATCTAGGCATATCACACTGAGTAGAAAAAGTAACTTAAAAAATAATCTGAAAAGTAACTCATAAAGTAATCTCACTAGTAACTGAAAAGTATTTCCAACTATTTATGAACAAGCGACTTACCTGTAACCAATACAATTGCATTCAACTGCATTCAAACTGTATTTAACTGTATTATTTTTGCAAAGTACTATTACACTTACCTGTACCAGGCCTGGCTTGGTTCTAGAAATACAATACAACTAAATAATATTTTTATACAAAACAAATTGGTCAGAGGTCAGTCTTTGAGTGTGTGAAATCATTTCTTGCCTGAGTGTGTCCAATAAAGTTTTAACACTACCCTCCGAAAAGCCTTACTGTTCGCCCACATTACCACAAATAGAGAGCAAGGTATTATCTACTTTAGCCTCTACCTACCTTTGGGGATCCACTGAGTTATGTGCACACTATACCATACTTTGGTACAGTATATTCAGAGCCAGCTTCCTACACATATATTTTGTAATAGATCAGAAAACTGCCACTGGAATCTAGTTAGCATGCCCTATTTGCACTCTCTGAGTTGAAAAATCAGAAGCTATTAGTCCAAATAGGGCAAAAAGTGTGTGTAAAGGGATATGGGGGCTGCAAAAAGCCTGTTTCCTTACACAACCACCTCCTCCAGCTAATACGTCTGGTAGACATCAACCTCCAATCTTGGTGAGTCTCGCTGACCATTCAGCGAGGAATGATGAAGGAATCTGGCGGTCTTACTGAAAGGCCTACTCTGTCTCACTTCCTTCTGTCATGGTCGTTCCCACTGGGGGAACTGACCTACCTCTACTTTGACAGGACACATCCTAAACCGGACAGTAGCTAACCCTCTGTCTTTCTCATCCTTGTCTTTTACTTTGGTTAGGGAGGTACCTACCCCCCTCACCCGCCCAACCCAGCCTTGGCTAGGGCAACACCTAGCTTACCCAAAGAGGTTATCCAACATTGAAGTAACCCTGCAATGACCAACAGGTCCAGGTGTCGTACTTTGCTTCCTGTCATGGGGTCTGATCACCATGCTATGCCCTAGCTGAGGGTCTGACCACCTCAGCGTTAATGGTGCTGATGCTGTTCTAGGGGTCATGCGGTCTGACTCTTGGAGTCACGGTTTCAGTCTGGGGCTAGGAATTGGCTTTTCCCCAAACCAGGAGCCACAGGAACAGCCAGTGCTTGCCATTTGGGGACATCCAATTTGACATATCTTTTGTAATGAGTCAGAACACTAGCAGTGGGGTCTGGTTAGTGCGCTGTGCACTCTCAAAGTCGAAGAACCAACAGCTAGTAGTCCAAATTAGGGCAACATGTATGGGGGGGAGGGGGGTGACCTGCAAAAAGCCTAGTTTCTCATATTTTCAGTAGGTTATTGAGAAATAATGTTCCGGTCGGCATTGACTGTTTGTCAATCTGTATAACTCAAGCAGAGGCCTGCAAACCTCAGCTGTGGGGGTGTTTTAGCAGAGCATGCCCAGCATTGAAGCCTAATCGCTACAATGTCTAATTATAATCTAGAAAATGAGAAAAATTCAGTTCTGTATGTTAATAGATTCCCTCCCTTGCTGTTCGTGTCATGGTGCACACGGATGTCTGTTTCACCTCTATGTGCCAGTTACAGTTCTTTCTTTACCAAATATGCACTATGTTACTGTTTGCTAATGCTATAATTCAAATGTATGGATTGACATGAGTCACAGAAATCTATTGTAAATAGTGATTATCAGGGCTGTAGGGAAAAAGGTATTTTATATCTATTCTGGAATTTTATGAGATATCCGTTGAAAACATTGTGCTAGAAGACCGACATCATCTCAAATTATCTCAATATTCCTATACACTGATGCCTTCTCCCAATCATTATTCAGTACCAAACCCCGTGGTCTACTGTTGGTCCCGATCATGGCTCTACTCTGTTATCCCTTTAATTTCCTGACAAATATAGGACTTGCTTTGCTCCCTATTTTAGTAATATTTTGATCAGGAGGAGCGATCTTTCTGACCTGTTTATGAAGAGCGTTATTAATTGGCCTCCGTCAACGTTCTGTATGTTTTCTTTGATCGAGTTGCTGTGTGTTATCTTCACCTGTCTCTGTTTTCCAATTTCGTACCAACCAGTGATCTCTCCCCTTGTGCCTGCTGATGTCTGTCAGAGCAGCTTTTCCATAAAAACGCCTACAGGGTATCCCACTCCACGGCCTGTTTAATCTCTGGCCTGCTGTTCATACCCTATCGAGTATGTCTCAATACATTTCATGATTGCTGCCCTATTTTTAGCATCTTTTAAAATATTGGTTGAAATGTTCTATCCCATTTTGGAGTTCGGCACTAGACGTGAGCACATCAGAAACTGATTGATGTGCGGTCTGATACGTTGATGGGGCCAACGCAAACCTTCTTAACCCAGGAAGATAGGCCATCATTCATCATTATGTATTCGTTCCTGGAATGTGACCTGTGTCCATGAAGAGAAAGGAGTTGTCACTTTCCTTCCTGTGTCATAACCTCCACATCTTCAGACCTACATAACTAAAATAGTGGATGCCTTCCAGTGATTGCTACTTTAGTTGTGGTATATTCTTCTCCAGGCCTATCTTGACACAGGCTTAACACTAGATTATAAGGGCCCTTGTAAATTGTAAATTGATACTTGTATAGCGCACTACTCACCCGCAAGGGTCTCAAGGCGCTTGTACGAATACCGCTGTGGAACCCATCCTGGCTTTCCTTGTGAGGCGTCCACTCCTGGGCACCCCCAAGGTGGAGGCCAGGCATCCTTAGCGTTGTGGGGATTAAGCAAGCTATTGCCCAGAGTTGCAGAGTGGGACTCCATGATTGGAATAGGCACCAAGGCGAGAATAATCAGGTCCGTGGAATTTTAAGCCCAAGACCCGCCGAGGCGGGGAATTGAACCCTGGTCCCGGGCTAGACCTCTGCATCAGGGTCTGCCGCTCTAACCATTGAGCCACACTTCTCCGCCCTTCACAACAACATTACCCTAGGCAAAACCTGTTACGGTTGTTGGAACTCTATGGATTTGTTTTGGGCTGTGTTCCGGGCCCCACACCCCTTCTGAAAGCAGATCCCTTTTGAAGGACAGAAATCTCCTTTAAAACTTTCTCTAAATGTGGAGGATGGCTAAAAGTTAATTTATTATCCTCATTGGTTTTTGTGAGCAGTGCAAGTGAATCAAACAGAGTACAGTGTGCGCGATGAGTTGCCTCAGTTACATTTAGACAAGGACCAACCTTCTGTTTCAAATTACAATTTTTTATTTATATTTGTTTGTGAATTAAATAAAATGTTTAATCATTTGCGTATTTGTTTGATTAATGCTTTTTTCTGTATTTTTTTGCGTTTGTTTTGAGGTTAGGTCGGAGCCCGCGGCTTCCAGCAATGACTCAGTGGGGTCCCCAGATTCCAGTAATGATGAAGTGGGTATCCAGAGAAATCACCGGCATATACAATTATCGCCTTTTGCAGGTTTTTGGGTAATATGTAAATCACTGCACCAAAATCTATAAGTTCCTGTAACTGGGCATTTGTCCTCTGGTAAATTTCGGCAGATTTGACATGCTGAAATTTACCAAAGGAAATCATTGGGGTGCGGTCTTACCAGAAAACCTCATATTTCTCATAAATGATGTAGCAAGAGGAACCAAAGAAATTGGATTTTAACAGGGAACTCTTACAGAGATCTTCTGTTTCTTAGCCAGGGTACTTAGTGTCATGACTTGGACGAGTACAAAATGATTGTACTCTATTGTTCGTTTTTGTTACAGAACCTTGTGTGGGTCTGTTTTCTATGTATGTTCTTAAGACAGAGGATGTTGCACTTGACCAGTTGGGAAGCTGGCTGGTGATTGGAATGCCAGCTCTGATTTCTATCTTCATTAAAACATATAAATTACAATACTGGTACGGCTTCCTTTGTCCGGGGACACTACATTACTTGTACCGGACAGCTCTTCTTCACAACCCACACGGCGAAGGGATCAGCACCCACTCTGAAGCCTACAGACACTGATCACCATGGAACTTACTTAATGGTCAGTGCAGGGTAATACAAGCAATGATGTTTATTTGCCCTCAAGCCTTTGAAAATTGATATTGGGAGTTTGTTGGGATTTAATGCACATCAGACCAAGCATGGTGAAAGAACACCATCCTTGTTGCAAGCGCTAAATCACATGCAGAGGACACTGCATGTTCTACCTTCATCTCCCTGGATGCAGAACAGAGAGAGAGAGAGAGAGAGAGAGCGAGAGAGAGAGAGAGAGAGAGAGAGAGAGAGAGAGAGAGAGAGAAGAAAAAAAACGAAAAAAGAGTCAAGAGGAGGAATTTGATTTGTGTCAGAGTCAAGAATCAGTGTAACTAAATTACACCCTCACCTTGTAGTTGGAAGATTAATTTACTGTTTACGTTTACAGATCATGGATGACTCTGTGAGATGCGTTTCCCATCACAGTCTTGTTTCAGAGTATTGTGTTGGTGGTGCCTTCAAGACAAATTGACCTCTGACAACAATTGCACCATTTTTGGTGCTTCAACATTAGTCAAGGCAAAAGTTCGAATGTGTTGGAGTTGGCCCATTTTTCCCAAAATGTTTCGCTTTTCACCCCCACCCTGTTTTAGGATGTCTCCCCATGGTAGAGAAATGCCTAGGCCATGTGTGGTGTGAGATGTCATGTTAAATGTAAAGCAATGGTATGCACACCTATAATTCCCCCATTATAAGAATGTACCCTGGTAACATGCTGTGTTTAAAATGGATGCCATGGCTGTGTGTGGTGCCACCTGACTGTGGCGGGTTAGCAGTCTAGTTGCTCAGATCCCAGCCATCCCAACTTTTGGAGGGAAAACCTGCAACCGGAGTTCTCTACTCCTCCCCATGAGCCAATTAGAACCAGTTTCCCCAGACGCTTCTAAAAGCTTCTGGCACTGTCTGGTAGGTGGGGTGAGGGCCGTATAAGTAGGGGGGCTGTGCCACCATGTGCTCAGTCAGAGCATGGACATGAACGTGAGGGGGCCTTCTGCCAGGAGGTACCGCCATATGGGCTTGTGTGCTGGACCCTGTGCCCAACTGTAACCCCTCTGCTGTCCACAGGGCTAGTAAAAGCCCCACTGTAGGAGTAAAGGCTGCTGTAACAGGAGGAGTGCCACGCTACAGAGGAGGATGGTTGCTAAGACCTACCGCCCTGTCCTGATGAGTGCCCACTGTCTGCTGACCTTGCCCAGTAGTGCCTGCTGCTTTGCTACCTGGCCCCTGAAGAAGGAAGGAATGCTATCATTGGTCCCCGAGGCTGCTGGTGGGACCTTGCGCCTTGTGAGCGGTACATCTATAGTGCCAGGAGAAGAGGAGTGTCTGTCCTCTACAGCGCTGGGCTGGGAAAGCGCTATATGCCCATTGACTGTTCCTTCCAGCGCATGGTGAGCGCTGTAACCTACTCCCCCCAAGAAGAAGAAGGAGGTGAGGAGTGTGAGCGCTATATCTGGTGGGCACTATACTCAAAGTGACTGGTTCCAGCTTACACAGGGAGAGCTCTTTGGTGGGGTACTGCCTAGTGGAAGAGAGGAGCTGGTGTGTGCAGCGCTGGGCTGGGAAGAAATCCCAGCGTGTGGAACCCCCTTGTGTCCAGGAGGAAAGCGGGTGCCTACCCCGCGTGCACGCCGGCTCTGAACGCTTTGGAAACCCGCGGGTGCCTACCCCGTGATTTACTATCTTGCGCCGGTGCCCACCTCGCATTATTGCCACCAACCCGCGTGTTGGTGCCCTTGCTGTATTTTAAAATTAAGCGGGTGCCTACCCCGCGTGCCGAGACTGCTCGTAGGCTTATCTCAAATGCGGGAGCCTACCCCGCACTTTCAACTGCCCCGGGATCACCGCAGCGACATGGGTTGCGGAAGGAGGGCAGGGCTGCCGCGCTGTCCGCTGCGACCCGGAAGGAGAAGGAGCCGACCCGGAAGTCAGGCGGGACTCCCGTGAGCTGGTGGGAGCCCACGCCTTTGCTGATTCTAGAACCAAAGGGGGAGCCTACCCTGCCGATTCGTGCCCCGGAAGGACGCCGTCTGGAGCCTCGCGGGCTCCACATTAAAGACCCGGGTCCCAGGAGGGGGTCAGGGCAAAGTTGGGCGAAATGCTGCTGTGGGCGGGGCTCTCACGCGCTGAGAGCCCCGCGAACCCTGCAGAAGACAAGAACAGAGGACCCCCGGAGCGTCCCGACTTCGGAAGACAGGAGCCTACCCCGCATCCGCCCACGGAGGCAAACAGCCAGTGGTTTGCGGGGCTCCCAAAGGGAAGGGAGAGCCCCACGTGCAGGCTGAGAAGTCGGGTGTGGAGGAGCTGCTGCCAACAGCAAGAGAGGCCCGGAGCCGCTCCCCAGGATCCCCGTGAGTGGGGCTGCCCTCGGGGGTGTTGGAAGGTGGGGACCGGCCGAGGCACAGTATCGATGCCAGGACGGGGCCGCACCGCCATTGACTGGATTTGCCAGGCAGCTGCCCCGGGTGGTAGTGGGTAGCTGCCTGGAATTGATTGAAATTTTTGCAAATTATATTGAGGCGTTAGATGGATCTAATTATTCTATGAGAAAGAAAAAAACATTGTTGGTGAGCGCACTAGGAAAGGAGGATCAGAACATGTTTAAGTATCTTCTGTGGCAGTGGCGCTCAGTGAGTAGAAATGCTGGATGCCTACAGGGAGCCAAAAGCAAGACTGGAGACCATGTTTGCAAAATCTGTAAATGTAACCATGAACCTTTAAAAATATATACACAGCCACAGAAGTCTGAAGAAAAGGTTGATGAGTTGATGAATTGGTGCAAGAATTAGAAACTTGGTCATAAAGTCCTAGTTGGGGCCTATGGACTACAAATTAATAGAAGACCAGTTGATCTTTCAATATGCAAGTTAAAACAGGCAGGAAAGGTCTTGGGCTTCAAGTAACCCCCCTAAAAAGACTGCATAATCATTGCTAAAGTTGTTAAGAAATCTAAACTATGCATAAAGGGAGTGCTACACAAGGAAGGAGAAATACGGAGGTTGCAGTAATGGAAGAAATTAGTGATGGAATTATTGTAATCTCCGTAAAGACTGGACTAAGCAACAGATCGTTGTCAACTAAGCTGAATCTAATTAAACCAACGTAAGTGGTGTTAAAAACGTTAATAGCGAGTGGAGTAGGTGTGGTAGCAATTACTACAATTCATACTCTAGCTCTTGTTTTACCATTGGGAAGTGATGAAGACGGTGTGAGAGGAAGGGGTATTCGGCACATTTGTATAGGGAAAACACCAAAGGAAAAATGGCTCACTTTCCTCATTCTCCATGCAGGCTGCATTACAGCCTGAGTGGAGTACATGTCAGGCCCCTAGGTTGAGCATTGAACCAGGATGCTCAAAACTAATCACGATGCTGCATTGCAGCGTTGTGATTGCTCAGTGGGGATGGCTGTGCTTCCTTTTCCTCCAGGAGACCAGGAGCAGAGACACGGGACCCAGCGGTAAGGTAAGTTAATTAAAAAAATACATGTTTATTATGTGCTCCTTCCCGCCCCCACTGCCACCATCAAACCATGCCGGCCGCCACTGGTTTCAAAGACATAAATACTTGTGGTTATCAAGGTGATAGATAGATAGATAGATAGATAGATAGATAGATAGATGTATTAGGTTACATTTTTTACAGATATAAACTTTATGGACCAGTATATCAAAGAAAAGGTTTATATATCAAGAGACGGTCCACCAGTTTTTAGGTGTGTTCATCAGTACGATCTAGTTAGAATATTGAACCCAAGGGATACAGATCAGGTTATGGTTATAAAACACACTAACACAGATTAAGTCCTTTGTAGTGTAGATAGGGTGGTTGCAGGAAAGATAGCCGCAATATAGGGATATGTACACAAAAATTGTTTCAAAGATGGGGCAAAATGGGTTAGGCTCACAGCAAAAAGAATTCCCATGACCATTAGAGAGGAGATGATGAGTATGTTAGAGAATATTGTGCGGAAAGGAACGACAGAACCAGTGGAGGTGGCTGAGCAGGTAACCTGTCATCCTTGCAAAGAAAAGTTATAGAAAATTATGCTTTTGTGTAGACCTGCAGTGTTTAAACAGGAGCAATATTGTGAACAGTTTTCCATGACCGAACATTAATGAAATGATGCTGTGGCTGGAAGGTGGTAGGAAATTCTTCGAGTTATTCAAACTCAATCCAGAGTCTAACTACTTTCATCGTCCCTCATGGGGTTCAACAGTTCACACCTTTGCTCTTTGGCTCTTCAAAACAACATTGTTTTAAAGCAAGTGTTGGACAGGTTGTCATCTGCCGGGGTTACGTTAAGGAAGATAAATGCCCTTTCATTGTTGAATATGAAGTGTACCTGGGATATTGTGTTTCTAATACCACAGTGAGACCGAAGAAACATAGGTAGGTGCAATATGAGGTGAGTCCATCTCTGAGAACAAAGACTAATTGAGCTAATTCATGGGCCTTACTGAATATTGCACGATATTTGTTAAGAAGTGTGCAGCTAAAACTGAAGTGGTGTGAGAATTGCTAAGGAAAGGGGAGGTTGTTTCAGTGGGGTGTGGTGCAGCAAGAGGCTTTTGAAACCATGCAGGGGATATAGGCAATGCATATATCTGCACAGCCTTTGACACAAAAAGGAAAACGTATGTCACTATAGATGCCAGTGCTGGTATTGGGGCCTTGCTATTACAGACCAATACTGGGAAGGAAAACAGTCACTGTTGTCTCTGTCTTAGCAAATCTTAGAGAAACTACTATCTCATTGAGAGAGAGGTGTTATCAGCTTCATGGGGCATGGAATATTTTCATACAGTAATATGGGAATTGAAAATTGTGTTGAGCATTTATCATAAACCAATGATAAAGGTATTGCAGCCTAGGGAGCTAAGAGTCTAAGAGACTGAGGTGGCATAGTGTGCAAAATAACAATGGACTAGGATGCGTCCTGAGTAATTATCAGGGACTGAGATTAATTCAATCATTCCATCCATCACTTTTTTTATACTTAAATGTGTCGCCCTAAGTGGGACAGGTATGACCAGACGTGGGTCCTGTGCACACTGTGTCACTGGATCCGAGCTATAAATGGCTTAATGAGCTCTAATCGGGGCAAACCTATTCCTAGGTTGCTTGTGTTCTAGTTCAGGGAGGACCTGGCCTGGCAGATCAGGCTAGATTGTTCCCATTGGAGCAGGTTCAAGACTGATTTGCATATAGAGTCCGAACTCAGGTGGGATGTTGTGCAAAATAACGATGAAGTGTGATGTGACCTGAGTAATTACCAGTGTCTGAAAGTAATTCAAGCATTCTATCAATCACTTTTTGTATGCTTCAGTGAAACTGCGTATAAGGTCTTGCTGACTGAAGCTGCTTGTTCATGCATCGATCTTCGAACCTCTATGTTCCGGAATTCTTGTTGCCTGTTTTCCTGACCAATACATGCTTAGCTTTTGCCAGAGCATGTGTCCTGTTCCAACGCACAGTTCTGCAGATTTCTCAAGCTCTGCATTGCATTTTGCCTACTCCCTCTTCTGTCTTTATGCTGTTTCTACCAGTTCCTTCCTAGTGTATGTCTTTACCCACCACCATGCAGCTTTAAGCTTAATATTTCATAACCTTAAGGTGTGCTTCTCCCAAGCACCATAACATAGGTTCAAGTCAGCAGCCATACAATTTCTGCATCCGTGGTTTGGTTTATCAATTTTAAGTACCTCACAGTAGCACGGGCACGGCTGAATCTCGGGCTGCGGAATGCAGGTTCTAGGAACTCCTGGCTGTCTAGCCATGTCTCAGCTCAACCCAACAGTACCTCCACTCTCTGACTCTTCTCAAACCTCATTCTCCTACTCTTGCCAATGCACTACCCTATTTCACACCCTACACCTCTCTCAATATATCCTCTACCTCCACCCTCTGACTCATCCCAAACCCCATTCTACTACTATGGCCCCAAAATAATCCTTTCTAGACTCTTCCCTCATCTACCGCTCCTTGGATCATCTCGTATCTCTTTTACTATTCAGATCGCCCAAACAAGCCTTTCTAAACCCTCCCCTCTGACACTTCCCCCCTCCACCTACCCTTTACTCCTCCCAAACCTTTACTACTGCTATGAGCTCCCAAAAAACAAACTTTCTAGATCCTTCCCTCTTCGATCCCTCCACTTTCCTTTACAATCCAAATAACAGACTAACATGTCCACCGCTCAAATTTATTTCATACTAGCTGTACCCGGCCACGTGTTGATGTGGCTCAGTCTGGGTAAATGGAAGAGAAAGAAAAGTGTAAGCGCACGTTTCTAATATGTTTAATTTCACAATGCTTGTGGGTATACAATATGTTTTTGTGACTATTGTCTCTATGTGTCCCTTGTAGTTGTTGCGCAGCAAGCAAATCAATAGGGTCTGTTAAGCCTTTCATTAAAAAACATGCGCGTATTGTACACGTGCGTATTCGAATCCAACGTTGTGTATATATAAACACGCGCTAATGTTGCAAAGTGAACCAACTCCCCCACCCGGTCTGCCATCCCGGTCTGCCATCCTGACACCCACTGTCCATCCTAATGTATGTAGACTATTGTCTCTATGCGTTCTTTCTTATTCTTGCAAAGTGACACAACTCCTCCCCCCTCCCTTCACCCACTTCCCGGTCTGCCATCCTGACACCAACTGTCCATCCTAATATATGTAGACTATTGTCTCTGTGCATCCCTTGTAGTTGTTGCGCAGCAACCAAATCGATTGGGTCTGTTCAGCCTTTCTATTAAAAACACGAGCATATTCGAATCCAACGTTGTGTATATATAAACAGGCGCTGAATCGAATCCAACGTTCTGTCAAAATTTCCAAGCAATCAGTGAAGAACTTTCGGAGATTTAAGATTTTGAACAAATGAGCATTGACATTTTTATGGGTCTATTCGGGCTTTCAATTAAAAACACACGGGCGTAGGGGTGTCCGCTCTCGCCATTGTTGTTTGCAATTTCATTGGAGCCGTTGGCTACCCTAATACGGACCACACCACTGCTGAGGGGGATAAGCTGGGCGGAGGGCTGGGAGGACCGGCTCTCCCTTTATGCGGATGATATGCTGGTATACCTAACGAATCCGGTTCAGGGGTGCCGGCCCTTTTACGACTCTGTGACAGCCACTGGAAAATTTCAGGCTACACGATAAATTGGACCAAGTCGGAGATGTATGTCCTGAAGGGTCCGATTCCAGTGCTGAGCGTAGAATGCCCTCTGAGGATCGCAGGATCCTCATTCAAGTACTTAGGAATCCACGTCACAAAGGATCCAGCAGAATTTATGGATAAAAATCTGGGGCCCCACATCGAGCGGCTAAAGCAGGATGTTAAGTTCTGGGCAGGGCTGCCCCTCACGTTACTGGGGAGGGCCGCTCTGTACACAATGATGTCCTTGCCCCGATTTCTGTATGTACTCGAAAATACTCTGTATCCAGTGAACCCTAGATTCTTTCAGAAAGTGGCGGCATTGGTGTCAAATCTTCTGTGGGGCAACCTCCCACCACGTATCGCACAAGCCAAACTGCACAGGGGGTGGTATGACGGAGGAATTGCGCTCCCTAACTTGAAATTGTACTACTGGGCGGCACAACGGAAGCCTATCAACTACTGGATACATACTCCGCAATCCGAGCCAGCATTTCAGGCAGACAGGGCACAACTAGGCACGAATAGTCTACTGGCCCCATTATATGACCAGACTAAAGTGCGTAAATTGGAGGGGCCTACCAGACTAACCGCGGCACTGTGGCATACGGCGACCGCGGCATTGGGCTGGAAGGGGAAAATAACGAAGCTCACGCCACTGCGGGACTCACGAGCCTTGGGAAACATGAGGAACAGCAGAGGCTTCTCTCACTGGGACACTATAGGAATTTCCACGGTCGGGGACCTTTGGGAGAGGGGCGCAGTAGTTACTTTTGACAGATTGAGAGAGTTATACGACCTGGGAGAGAGGGAACTATACAGGTACATTCAGATACACCACGCGCTACTAGCGGTCATTCCCCCTGACACTGACTTGCCGGAGGCCTCCCCACTTGAAGACCGGCTTCTCACTGAATACATGGTCGAGCGCGCGACCTCCCTTACATACCGCAAATTACTGAACAACCTACCGGACACACTGGCCAGGCTGAAGGAGCGATGGGAGGGGGACGCTGGGGAGATGGATGAATATGAGTGGAATGAGGCGATAGCATCTCCTTAAGAAGTGGGCATCTCCGCACGACTGAGACTAGTACAACTGAAAGTTCTGCACAGGGTTTACTATACTAGAACCATGCTACATCGCATACACAGAACGCAACACCCTTTCTGCCTTCGTGGGTGCGGGGAGGAGGGCACATTTTTTCACACTATATGGGACTGCCCCCGTGTCCAGGAGTTTTGGCGACAAATAATGCAGACAATATCACAAACGTTGGCGATCTCGCTGCTGCCCGATCCCAAGCGGTGTCTCCTAAATGTATGGGAGGCGACTGACGTATCTAGACATGGTCAAACCTTGGTTACGGTGGGCTTAATGGTGGCTAAACGAGACATCGCACAGAAATGGGGAGCGGCCGACATACCGACGTACCGACGACGGCACAATGGTGTCTTAACATGGACAGGGTTATGGTGACAGAACGGGCAGTGTACTCCAACAGAGCATGCCCGGTGAAGTGGAACAAAATTTGGTCCAAGTGAAACATGTATAGAGGGGAGATTCGTGATCCCTTACCAGAGGATGAGCAGGACGGGTCAGGTGACGAGGAGGAAGTGGGTTAAGGGACCCCTTGGAGCACATGTGGGAGAGGGTTCACTGATATTATATTTCGCCAGAGCACTCTGGACTAGTTTTAGGTGTCAGAGAGGTGTGGATACCATAGGAACAATACCCGGAAGGTCCCGCACACACACGACAATAGATCTTGGGGTTGGGTGGAGGTTTTAGAGGGGAATTTTAACGGGGGGGGGGTGCTGCCCTACTTAGCCATGGTGCCTAATAACTTACAATGAACGTCCATAATGTGATACCTTAAGTTTTTATTGTTTTGTTCTTGTTTTTGAAAAAAAGGAAAACCAAAAACCGTACTGATTGACTGAACAATGGAACAGTAGTGCCTTTTCTCTGAAGCAGTGATATTGTATTGTGCGAGAGGTACCAACCGGATTTTCATTGGATATTACTTCATATTGATTAAGTTATTGTGATGGCGGCCAGCCCGGACGGGTTGTAGGCCAATAGCTGTGTAAATTTGAAAGGCGCAATAAAGGTTTTTGAAAAAAAAAAAAAACACGGGCGTATTGTAATCTAACAATGTGTATAGAAAAACACGCGCATATTCAAATCCAGCTTTGTGTCAAAATATCAAAGCAATTGGTGAAGAACTTTCGGAGATTTGCGATTTTGAACAAACGAACATTTTTATTTATATAGATTTCCGTATACTAATTCATCACTAATCCCATTTGAGTTCCAGAGTAGCGTGCTACCCGCCGAAAGCGCTTCCACATCTCATCAGGGTAGCAAGTGCTATAAAAATGCAAATCATTCCCTTGTCTGTCCCTCCACTATCCTTTATCAATACAAATAACAAGCTCACATGTCCACCGCTCAAATTAATTTCATATATCCCTATACCAATTCACCACTAATCTTTTTTGGGTTCCGGATTAGTGTGCTACTCACCGAAGAAAACTATTCGACGCCTCGTCTGGGGTAGTAAGCCCTGTATAAATACAATTACAATATATCCTGTCTTCAGTTTTAGGTGTATGGTTCTGCCTCTGAACAACGCCTTCCTCTGCACGTGTGCAGGGCTGCTTCTAGTAAAAGATTAACAATAGATATGCTGAAGGGGTCAGCTTATATCTGTGTCATCAGGCACTTGGCCCAAATCCAGCTGGCTAATCAAATTTCCGCGTTGGCCCCAACATTTTGGGGGGAGCCTGCTTAGAATGTACAATTCCACGAAACGAGGTTCTGGTGAGACTATTCCTCATTTTATTTATTGCTTTTTGACACTCTCTATTCTCAGCAACAACACAAAGCACATAATGTGGGGATCGACAAGCAGCTAATTTTGTCTGTGAGATGTGTACAGCCCTGGTACAGACTTCTGACCATTAACTTTTCAGTGTTGCTCTTGTCAGGCCTCAGGCTGACCTTGGAGAACTAAGGGCATCAAAAGATCCTTATGCCTCCTTTCCACTTGGCATTGTAGTGAATGCTAGAGGCAGGAGGGATTCAGAGGTGCATTATAACGAGACACACTGCAAGAAGAAGACACAGCAGCACTGACTACCACTAAATCCTATGAGGCATCCTATAACCATAGAGGGAGTATGACAACAGAGTGGACCCCAACATGGGTTTCCCAACTCTCATACTCAAGTACTCTTATGCACACTTCACATACTACAAAGATTTATCAAGGAAAGCAGGTAGACAGTAACCCACTGGGTTTCAGGTAAAAAAGCATACACCCCACTATTATAATCCACTGCCAGCAACCATCAGAATTGTCACAGTATGGTCATGCGAGCACGTAATTTCCCATGTCTGACGGAGTACCATTTTGGGGTGTACCCCGTTCACTCAACAGGGTCTAGCACTCTCATGGTGACCAACATACAAAATCAATGGAGAGCAAGAACACTCACGAAAAAGGGTCTCTTGTACAAGAAAATATATGGGGTCTGCTAGAATAATAAAAGGAAGAGCAGATTATGACGTTGACACAGCACAAGGGACTTTCAACCGTACATCCAGTAGCTGTGCCATTGTATGGAAGGGGATAATTATTGGTCTGATTCAAATAATGTTCTCTTTTAGTAGGTATTCTTTCCTCTTGACTGACTTCTAAAATTATAGGAGTAAGACACATCTTTTAGTTTAAGAGTCCTGTCAAGGAATTGTATGGAATCAAGGAAGTCAAGTAACTGAAAAGTCTCAGAAAGTGACACCCGGGACTAAGTTTAAGGCGCAAGTTGAAATACCCATATCCTATAACCAGGAAAAGTAAGGAGATGTGCAATACTGAATGTCTCACAAAAGCCCAAATCTTTTATATTGGTAAGCAGTCAACTGAAGAACTCCTGGTCACACTTCCATGACTTTCTTAAATACGTTCACATCCGCTTTCTTCCTGGATTCAAGAAACAGCAAGTATTACTTTGCCAAAGGCATCAAGTTTTATAGTGGCAAAACGTGTCAGCAAGTTTAAGCTGTGTCTGCTAACATCTGCTGTGACGTGCAGGTCACGAGGCTGAATTGTAACAAGGTCAACACAGGCTTTCATCCTTTCGAGATCAATAAAATGAGTCATAAAGTCTTAAAAGTCTTTTGCAAAAGGTGCAGAATGGAAAGCTTAGTAACAACATGTTAGATGGTGTAATGTGATTGCGGAGAACTAATGGTTACTAACTATCATTGAGTACACTCATTTATTACTGATGGATCACCTGCAGCAGGGGCTCTATTGCAGCAAATCTGTAATTTCCGTGTGCCTTCAGAGTTTGGAGTCTGGAATACGGTCGAGTTGTGTGGCAATTAATTTAAAGGCCGAAAAATGGTGCTTTATGGATTATAAGTGAAGAAGACGAGACTTTAAAGGTAACATAGAGTCTTCGAACACTGGGCAATCATTAGGCACTCATTGCGAATTGATCTATATAGCAAACAACTGAGGATGGGATATTACTGTTCAGTTGCTCATACAATTTGTGCCATCACATTTGGAAGGAGACTGTTGAATTGAAGAGCCACACATCAAATAAGTGGAAAGTGGATTTAATGCAATAGCAGAGCAGGTACACAGCCAGACAGGTTAGCAGTCAGGAGTAACTGACTACATTAGAATACAACACATAGGAACGCTCTGAGTAGAATGTGGAATGAACATAGTTAAAGCAACATAGCAGAATTACACAACATAACACATCCCCCTTTGAACATTAAAGAAAATAAAGTTATAACTTGTGCCCGACACCACCCCCCATCAAAAAAAAAAAAAAAAAAAAAAACATTACAAAGGAAAATTTTCAGAAATGTAATCTGCTAACCACACGGGAGGCTTTTTCTCACGCCTAGGGTTTCTGAAAACATGAACCTCACCATCACATGCAGAACTTGAAGAAGTAGAAGCACCCAAATCAGACGAAATCTGGCCAGAAATGTCTGAGACAGGACAACTGGAAGTGTTAGACGTCTGGAAGGCATCGGAAGATTTAGGACAAAACAAATCCTCTAAGTCAAACAAATCAGAAGACTCCTGAGAAGAAGCTAGACAAGAAGGGACAACCTGAGGAGGAGGACATTTAGCAATCCTTTTGAGGTTCCAAACACGTCCATCAGAAAGACGAACAGAATTGTTTAAAACTTCGACAATTTGCATAGGTTCATAAAAACTACTTTCCTCCTTGGCAGGCTTACCAGGTTTCTTGACCCTTACCCATTGACCAACAACCAAGCTAACATCTTTCACCTTATGCTTTGTGTCATACAACATTTTGCTTTTAAGATGCGAAGCTTGGCTCCTTTCCTTAACAACATCTTCAGACCAATTGACCACATTGGACTTGAACAACCATCCTGGAGTAAACTTGGTACGTGGATTCCTGCCACGCATAAGTACAAAAGGAGGAAAACCTGTAGCTTCACATATAGAGGTTCTGTAAGACCAAACCATCTTTAAGACTTGAATTTCCCACTCCTTACTCTTACCAGACATTTGAATTGTACTTTTAATGACACGGTTAAAGCGCTCAACCATACCATTACTGTTCGGATTATAAAGAGCAGTGGTCTTGTGCTTGATACCAAGTGTATCAAAATACTCTTTTGCCTTATTAGAGGTAAATTGGACACCATTGTCACTAAGTAAAACTGAAGGAATACCTTCCAACGTAAAGGATGTATCTAAGAATTTTAAAACAGTATCGGTATCAGCTTTGCTCACAACTTTTACACAAGGCCACCTAGAAAATAAGTCCATTAAGACCAAAATGTATTTTTGCTCACTGCCAACTGGACCCATGATATCAATGGCTAAATGTTCCCAAGGAGAACTAGGTGCAGTCATGTTGCCCATAGGAGGCTTACAGACAACTAGTGATTTGTCAGCTGTTTGACACAACTTACAGTTCCTTACAAACTCATCGATTTCAGCATCCATACCTGGCCACCAAAAAGAGGTTTTAACTGTACGTTTAGAACGGACTATGCCAAAATGCCCCTCATGGCATAAGGCCATGATGGACGACCGCAAAGTCTTCGGAGGTATGACTCTCTCTCCAAACCAGATGCTGCCATCTTGAACACTTAAATCTAATCTAACATCCCAAAAAGGCTTCAAAGGATGCTTACAATCAACTTTGCTCGGCCAGGACCCAGCTAGATGGGATTTTACTAAGGATAACTCTTCATCTTTCACGTACTCATCAAACCACTTTTGCTTCAAAATGCCTGCACCTTCCATGTCTTGTACATAGGCTACCTGAAAGGAGTTCCACAATTCATCCTCACATTCATCGAGTTGCTTAGGCATTCTAGAAAGAAAATCGGCTATACAATTCTCTTTGCCAGGTACAAATTCCACATTATAACAAAAATCTTGCAGTTTAATAGCAAGTCTGGCAACTCTCGCTGAAGTGTTAACAGTACCTTCAGTAGTCAGGACTCTGAGTAATGGCTTGTGATCACAGCGCAAAGTAAACTTAGTACCCCATACAAAAGCTCTAAAGTGATTAACTGCCCATACACATGCCAAAGTTTCTTTTTCGATAGTTGAGTATTTTTCTTCTGTGGGCGAGAGTGACCTGGAAGCATAAGCAACAATTTGCTCCTTACCATTCACACCAACTTGGGACAAAACCGAACCCAAACCTTTAATGCTGGCATCTGTGGTGATAATAGAATGGGCATCAGGATTAAAACTTTTTAAAGAAGCAATATTGGCAATACAACTTTTGATGTCATCAAAATCTTGTTCACATTCTACTGACCAAGCAAACTTTGTCTTGTTCTTTAACAGCTGTCTTATATTATATGTTCTGGTCGCAAAGTTTGGTATGTATTTTGAACAAAATTCGGCTAAGCCAATAAAGGATCTGACATCATCTTTTCCCTTGGGGGAAGGAGCACATCTGATAGCATCAACTAAGTTGGGTTTTGGTTTAATCCCATTACAATCTATAACGTGCCCTAGGTACGTAACATGATCACTGGCAAAGGTGCATTTGGAGTATTCAACAGTTAACCCTTTGTCGTTAAGGATGCTCAAAACTTTATTTAAAGTATTGTCATGATCTGCCCTTTCCTTTCCAAAGATGAGAATGTCATCCTGAAAAAACTTTGTGTTTTTAACAGTGGAAAACAACCTGTGCAGAGCTACTGTAAAAACATTACTATCACCTCCCCCAACAATGGGCTTGTTCATTTGGTTATAACATTTGAGTCCTTTTGGACCCAATGAGTGTAAAAGAATACGTTTCTTTTGATCAGCAGACATTTTACCATCGGAATCCACAGTGTCAATATAATTGAGAAAATAGTCTTTCCACTCTAGCCATTTTAACGTTGGTTCAGAACCTTTACACCAGAATTCCTGAGGGTTACTTAAAGAAAATGTTTGTTGACTCATGTTGATGTGAACTAATACAAGAAAAATGAGTTAATAAAATAAATGAAGATTGCAGAAGTAAGTTATCCGTAAGATGTACAGTTGTTTATGGTGGAATTGTTCAGTGAATGAAAATACACGTTCCTTCTTCACACTGTCCAGTCTTCGCCACCAATAAGTTGTAAACGAAGAAATTCTTGAAAATGTCATAAATTAAGTAAGTAGTTTAGTTCGAAGCGTTAAACAGAGATTACCTGTGACCGCGATGTAAATCCGACTTGTGGGTGTCGAAATAGGCAATTAAACAAAAAAAAACGTCTTCCGTTTTTTTTTTCCGTGACGAGTAGGCCTGCCCAATCCAAAATGGCCGCCACGCACCGTGTGATGCGTCACGTTCTCAGCGAACGTATGACGTTACAAGGAGGCAACGCGAGTCGGAGACAGAACCTCCAGGCTTGAGGACACGCGCATTCGATGCGCGTTTTGACGAGCAACGGTGAGCGCTCGAGCGCAGATGTCAAAGCGCATCCAAGATATCCAAAGTAAGGATAAAAATTAAAGTCTTAGTAAAATAAGGCGTCGCTCACCAGGCTTTGTTGTGCGTTAAAGCGATTAGAGTCCTCCGTGCGTTGTCGAAATGTCGTAACGTCGTCTCTGCTCCACTTGTCGTCTCGACCATAAGGAAGGTCAGAGTTACCATCAAAAGCGGTACACAGGCTTTAAAAAATCATCCCGATCGTCGCCAGTTGTTGAATTGAAGAGCCACACATCAAATAAGTGGAAAGTGGATTTAATGCAATAGCAGAGCAGGTACACAGCCAGACAGGTTAGCAGTCAGGAGTAACTGACTACATTAGAATACAACACATAGGAACGCTCTGAGTAGAATGTGGAATGAACATAGTTAAAGCAACATAGCAGAATTACACAACATAACAGAGACCCCCTCAATTTTAGCCAAAAATGTTATATGTCAAACTTTTATGTTTGCTTTTTCCCTCCTACAAAACATTATCCAAGATCACTCATAGGAGTTGAAAGCTGTGCATTTGGTCTCTTAAAATGTTGTCTTCTATTTTTTTGCGAGGCTGAACCCGTGGCTGTTGTTGTAGGGGTCGAGGTACAGACCCGCTCCCACAGAATAATGGTGTGGATGTGTGTTCTTTGCTGTAAACTACGTTTACTTATTATATGTTTAAAAATAGCGATACCGTTTTAGAACATAGCTGGCCATGTAAAATAAAAATGGAAGTACAGTCATGCAAATGGTTTTTTCTTCCGGTAAAATAATACCCGAAACGCTGTAAAATGTAAGTACTTCTTAAATTGGGCACAAACCACCCATCCCAGTATTTAAATGTTTTGTGACCACTGGGCTCTACAGAATGTTGCGAGAAACATACAAATAGATCCTTTTCCTTTAGAACAAGGACAGTTTGTGACATTGATGAATAACCAGAATTAACTGATGTTTAAATGTGATGCGATATTTATGAGTCACTAGGAAGACCGATTGATCACTGCTCTAACTCCTCTGAAGCTGAAGGATATACTCAGTGGAGCTTTAGTTGTGTATTACATTTTTAATTTCTCCATCTTTAATTTGAATAATGTTTGTTAATTTACAGGTTGTAAGTCACAAGTAAAATATATCAAGGAAACCACGTTCAACCACCCCGAATTTCACAGCCTTTTGTTGAGAGGCGGCTGAGGACACTTGATTTAATAGGCTAGGAGAGATCATTGTTCTCTATTCCATTACGGTGCACTCAGTAAATGTATTAGAGAGAGAAATACTCACTTGTCTGCTTTCATCGTGGAAGTTCAATGTTGGACAAAATCAGTGTAAAATAATCAGCCTCTCCAGCTGGGCCCGTGTCCTAAGAGAGCAGGCTGCAACACTAATAGCTGGAATGATTTTGCTGATGCAAACTATGTTTGAAGGATTTCTTGTTTTAATCTTTCTTGAACCTATAAAGATTGGTAAAACCCCAGTGGAAGGGAATCGGAGCTTAACGGTGTAAACAGATAAACACAAGTGTGTCTACACTCCCATAAACTAAACTGCCATCCAAATAAATTAAAATGTCATTAGTTCTAGCTTGATAGCACAGTCTGTGATCATAGTTGAGAAAACAAAAACAAAAAATCAGAAACACTAATGAGAGAGCTTGAAGTGGCAGATAAAAGCCTGTTACAATTCAAATGCCTAGCATGTCCCCTGCACAAACATGCCGTTTCCCAAACTTACATGACATGGGTTAGTGACTGTCAGTCAACCCTCAATGTACTACGGGGCGATGGTCGGGGGACTTGGGAATGCTGACAGATGAGAACCAGGCTCTTCCGTATGGGCACAGCAGTGGATGGAACATTGCGACACTTGCTATGGGAGTTCCCAAGGATACAGAACCTTTGGACTGTGAGGTAAGCTGGAAACACCCTCCGTGTCACAGTGGAAGGTGGAACTGGCCTGGTGTATGCAGGCCAAACAATCGAGGTATATAGTCACTGGCTGTCTCAGGATTCATTTTTGTATTTTTCTAAATTTAACAAAGTTTGGGGTCAGTGGGTAGAAGATATGTGTTGTAAAGTGCCCTTTTTGGATGGTTATCCCCCACGTTTTTGTGCTAGATGCTGTGCTAATCGATCTAAAAGTGTGCTGGGTCCCGCTAACCAGGCCCAGCACCAGTGCTCTTTCCCTTGAACTGTAAATGTGAATTGGAACACCCAATTAGCAGGTAATTTCACACCCCTTTAAGGCCCCAGTATATGGTACAAGTGGTACCCTGGGGCAGGGATGTAAAAGGGGTATTAGGAATTCAGCACTTATTGTGCCACCCTGAGTGACCATAGTAAAACTGAAGTCTGCAGGTCTGCCATGTCAGCCCTGCACTAGCAGCTTGCCTGCTCGAGTTCGACCCTGCACACACCATGTGTGACAGGGTTACCCCACTGCATTTAATAAATGTGATTCACCCCTAAGGTAAATCTCCTGTAGCCCAGGAGGCAGGGGGCATTATATTATATGTGAGGAAGTATATGTGCAAGCATATATTGCCCTGTGGTAGCATTCTAAACGTAATTCTATTGAAAGTGACCAGCGGTCCATCGGATAACATGGACTGGCATATGGGCATTACTTATATGTCCAGCTCCATGATAGCCTCGCCGATTTCTTTCGTGTTTGGTGTCACACACCATGCTTTTTAACCCCCGACATGATAGTGATGTCGAGGTTTAACCAGCATGTACCTAGGTGGCACTTTAGACAGTGTCCACTTCTCCAACCTGCACGTTTTAGGAAAAGAAAACTTACAACCGGGCCTTTTCTGGAGCTGCACCAAGAATATGGAACTCACTCCCGCCCGCCATCCGAAGAATCCCGTTGCTGGCTCGCCTGAAAAAAATGCCAAACCTTCCTAATGGGCAAATTCCTCACCTAAACTCTGCCTGTTATCTCACCCAAAGATGAGATCTTACCTCATCTCCTTGCTATGCATCTCCGTGAGTGCACAGGCGTTATCCTCCTGGCTCCTCTGGGCTTCCCACCATTGACTTTGAACCCTTATTTCCCTGTGAACTGTAAATGTAACTGTTACTTTGTCTCTTTTTTTCTCCCTTTGTTCCCAGCCCCCGCCCCTTCTTCTCCAAATCTTTGTATACTGCTGCCGATTTCTGTAAAGCGCTCTGATACCCTAACGGGTCAAGTCCGTGCTCTATAAAACAAACAAAAAAAAATAGTTAACCCTGTGCCATTGTGGGCTTTTTCGAAGATTGCCCACAAGACAGAAGTCTCCCTCATGCTGGGGAATGTGTGCCGCTCCCAGAGGCCAAAGACAAAGTCCTGTGTGAGCAGGAAGTGAAACCTCCGCCCACAAAGGATGGCTAGTGATTAAGACCGGTGCGGCGGTGAGCGTCAAAGGCTTCAGTGGCACCACTGAACAAAGGAACTTGTTCCCCACACAACGACAAAGCCTTCCCCAGCTCCAGGTACTAATTTTCGGGGGCAGGCGGGAAATTAGTTCTGCAGGAGGCGTCCAGCTCCACAAGACTGACTCAGCCTGTAGGGTGTTGCAGCTGAGGTGTACAGTCAAGAATGGTTTTGACCATCTTGAATTTAGGGTAGAAATCAGGTTCTGACTAGTTTTAATGACCTACACTCACAGGATGTCGTTACTACTGAGGCGTATTAGCCGCAGGACTAAATAATATTAGAAATTATGCCCATTTGAGCAACGAGAAACCAAGAAGTCACTGAACTAAAGTGCACTAACGTCAGGTAGCTGAGAATTGAGCAGAGCAGGGACAGACTGAATGGCTGCACTGTTCTCTGACTCAGTGCACTACAGGCTGGGGGTGCAAGCAGCTCAGAATGATTGAGGCATTCATTTTATTTAATAATAGCTGCCATAGCAAGTTAGCTGAACTACTAAAACACAGTTTCCTTAGCCAGCCTTTGCCCACACTGGTCCCCCTTAATCCTCTCTGTTGCTGGCAATCAATCGGTCAAGTCAGGAAATGAAATGAAATGAAAATGAGTTTTGTAAAGCGCAGAATAGCTGCCCGGAGGCGTCCCAGCGCTGAAAGCTAACAAGTGTTCTCAGTAGGGCTTAATACAGAATGACAGACTATTTGTTGAACAGAAAAGTTTTTAGGTTTTTCCTAAAGGAGGTGAGGTCCGAGTTGGACCTGAGATGAAAAAGGTAGACTGTTCCACAATTTAGCCGCGTTCAAAGAGAAGGAGCGACCTCCTAATCTAGACCTTTTAACCTTTGGCACAACAGCCAGTAAGGCATTAGTAGACCGGAGCTGTCTGCTGGGAAGATAGGGAGTGATTAAAGGGCGACTGATCAGTGGCCCAGTTTCCCAGAAAGATTGATGAGCGACACAAAGGGATTTGAAGCTGATCCTCTCTTTCACCGGAAGCCAATGTAGTCTTGCTAGTCCGGCCTTCACAGAGGTCCTACGGGGAAGCTGGAGCAGGGTCCGAGCCGCACAATTCTGAATTACCTGCAACTTTTTTACTGTGGAGTCAGGGGCACCGAGGTAGAGCGCATTTCCAAAGTCCAGCCTCGCAAGTATCAGTCCCTGGACCACAATTTGTCTAGCCTCAAATGGTAGAAATGGAAGAATCTTCTTCAATATTCTAATGAGGCCAAAACAGGTGGCAGATAGTACAACGGCCTGATGGTTGAACGTCAGAGACTTGTCCAACCAGACTCCCAGGCTCTTGATGGCATCCCTGGGGGCTGGGGGGGTACCTAGGCATGCTGGCCAGATCTGATTGATCGTGGATGGTGCTAGATGTCCCAGCATCATAACCTCTGTCTTGTCCCCATTAAGTTTAAGACAAGACAGGGTCATCCATCTACTGACCTCGCTCAGACATCCCGCCAGGTCCACTGTGCCTACAGGGTCTCCAGCCCGCGTGAAGGAGACAACCAGCTGGGTATCGTCCACGTAGGTAACGATCTTAATACTGTACGGACGGACGACCCCAGCCAGCGGTCTCATATAGACGTTAAACAACATCGGGCTTAATGAGGAGCCCTGCGGGACTCCGCAGTCCAAGGGCTTACTTGTGGAGATGGTTGCTCCCTCAAAGACCTGAGATTGCCTACTAGATAGGAATGAACAGATCCACTCCAGCGCTCCTCCTTGAATCCCAATTTCCCCGAGGCGCTGCAACAAGATGGTGTGATTTGCAGTGTCGAAAGCGGCACTGAGATCGAGGAGGATGACTGCCACCGATCCTCCCCGATACAAGATGCCCCTTGTTTCCTCCAGGACCGCCAACAGCGCCGACTCCGTCCCATGCTTGGGGCGGAAACCGGTCTGCGAAGGATCTAGGAGATTATTTTCCTCTAGGAATTTGGTCAGGAGACTGTTGATGTATTTTTCCAGTAGCTTACTGGCCCAGGGGAGCAAGGAGATTGGACGATAATTACTAAGATTGGTGACGCTCATATTAGGCTTCTTAGCAAGTGCTTTCACTCTGGCTTCTTTCCACTTAGGGGGGACTATATTGGTGGAAATAGAGGCATTGAGTACCTTTAGCATGACCGGTAGAATGGTCTGACTAACGGTCCTTAAAATCTAGGATGCGGAGTATTATTGAAGACTCCAGGGCCTCTTTGCCCCACGTGGGCCCTGGCTGACAACAGAAGGATGTGAGGCCCCAACATGAACAACACGGACATCAGCTGCAATGGTTTCTAAGCTGCAACAGTGGTGGACTCATTTCTGTCACCTGTGCTCGAGTTTTGCGTGTTCAGTGCTGCAGTGCGGTATTCTGACTCAGTGTGCAGGTGTCACTTGCAGTGCTAGCAGGCTCAGAACTCTGACCCAGGCTCTTCAGAGTGGTGGCACAAGTAGTCATGCTCCTGTAGTCGCATTGCGCGGCAACCATGACTTCAAGCTGGTCTGCCAGCCTGTGCCTTTTGAAGAGAACCGTGGCACAGGGCTACCAGCATGGAGGCATTGATTTTAATTTACCGCTGCGCTGCTGTGATTAGCCGCAGCCTAGCCTCCCAAACTTTTAAATGTAGCCGGCAACAGGAGGATATGACATCTCGAGGCGCCTCGCTGCTCAGAGGCATTAATCTTTATTCCTTCTAAGTACTGATACATTGTAGGCAGTCAGTGAGCTAGCAGCTGCTAGCTCAGCCAGCCCCCAAGAATGCCTGGAGCAGAGCACGCCATGGCATGCTGCTACTGCAGCTTAGTTTAGTCATAGAAGCACTGTGAAGGCTTGACAGAGGAGACTGGCTATGCCTTAGGTATGACTTTGCATTTCAGTGCGGTGATGCGGACTACCACACTGAACAATGTTAATCTAACATCTGATGGGTGGTACATGGCAGGGCTGCAGTTGGAGAGTCTATTGTGTGAGTTTGTGCTTCTTGAGCTCAAAGGTAGATCTTTTCCTTAAGGAAATTACTTTATACTGGTAGTGGCCCATGCAGCTCCCTAACAATAAAGTTTTGCATAAGTCATGACAAAAGTATGCTGTGGTATTAGGTATGTGACAAGGTGTAGTAATATTGCTCTAGCTACACCTGCGATGTGCTTGTTTATAGTCTAGATTGCACACTGGTTTGCACAGTTCTGCAACCTGACCCTACAGTCACATGTACAGTACTTTCATCATGAACAGTTGTCAGCATGTGGACATCACTTCACTTCTGTCTGAAAATTTCACAGCAAGATGTTCATTACTATGCAAAACACTGCTCTGTTTCCTTTCAAGAAGTTTTTTTACACATAAGCTCTTCAGTGTAACCTTTATGGTTAAAGGGGTTTGTGCCACATGCCAAGTGCCCATTCTGAAAAATTCTTTAAATAATTGCACATCTGTATGAAAATTGTCCACATATAAATGGTGAACCTTGTGAAAAAGTTATCTGGCAAGTTCCCATACAATTTTGTAACGCGAAATAGTAAGCACAGACTTTGAATAAGGACTGTGTGTCTTTATCCTCCAGTGTCCAGCCGGACAAGGAGGTATTTATTTCAAAGGATTCGTGAATATATACAGAATTAAGAAGTGGGGCAAGCCACAAATAACTGGGCACAAGCCTGTACCAAGTCAAGAAGAAAAACAATACATGGGGAGAAAAAATAACAGGCAAACAGGTTGGAGAGAAACGGTGGCTTACAATACAATGAAATCGTACGTAAGCTCAAACTAACAGTAACTGCAACACATATTACAAAAATGAAGGGGAAGCAGTACTGTACAAACTGTCGACGTAACGTTTCGATCCCTGTCTCCAAAATTAAATTGGGATCATCTTCAGGACTACAATAAACATTTTTGCCTGATTGTGTTTCTACAAGCCAAGGCACTGGATTGTAGTGCGGTCACGACGTGGGGGGTTCAGGTGGGGGAGGCATCAATCCATCTGAGGCGCCAAGTGGTTAGCGTTGGGCGGCCTCCCGGTTCAGCGGGGATATATCAAACTATTCCGGTCCAGATAACGTGGAGTGACCTTAGCAGTAGTGCATTTACTGCTGGCTTCGTGGGCTTTTTGGTGGCCGTGCGCAATGGGGTGAGCCTGTTCCTTGCGTTCCGCAATGTAAACACTGTCGGACGGCGAGTGGGTCCCGTCTGGTGAGCGTGATAGCTGATGTGCAGTGCTAGCAGGCTCAGAACTTTGACCCAGGCTCTTCAGAGTGGTGGCGCAGGTAGTCATGCTCCTGCAGTTGCAATGAGCTGCAACCGTGACTTCAAATTGGTCAGTTAGCCTGTGCCTTTTGAAGAGAACCTTGGCACAGGGCTACCAGCATGTAGGACAGCAAGAGAGTTGATGGTGATCAATGGCAAGTGCTAAAAAGCAAATTTGACACTCTGATGGTACTCTCTGTCTGCACTTACTTGCGAGGAGAGACATGGCATTCCGGTTTATGGGCCGACAGCCCGCATCCTCACATTCTGGCCAAAACAACACGCTCCTTTGACATGGTAAACGTGTGCCACCCCCGGCATCAGACTCACTCAGGCGCAGCTCAGAGGAGAGCTGCATAGTGGGTACGGCTGGAATGCCAGAACCGGTCCTCGGAAGCTTGTTTCCGGTCCAGGGAAGACATGGCTTGGCAGTTCGGGCTGGACTGTTCCCATGAGGCACAGGGTCAGACTGATTTGCATATAGCCATGTCTGAACTGGGGTGGCAGAGTGGGCTAAAGAACGGTGATCTGAAAATTTCACAGCAAGATGTTACTACGCAAAGCACTGCTCTGTTTACTTTCACGTTTTTTACACATAAGCTCTTCAGGGTAACCTTTATGGTTAGAGGGGATTGTGCCACATGCCACAGTGCCCATTCTGAACAATTCTTTAAATAATTGCACACAGGTATGAAAATTGTCCACATATAAATGGTGACCCTTGTGAAAAAGTTATCGGCAAGCTCCCATACAATTTTCTCACTGACTCCAAAAGTGGAAGGACAACCAGGGAGGTCATTTGAAGAATCCCTACTGATGTACACCTTGAAATTACACACATATCGAGTGACACTTTCACACAGCATATACAGCTTAGTACTAAGTGTGGGCAGTGAGCTCCGTTTGTGGAGTTCACGGAGTCTTATCCACTCCGGAATTCAGCAAAACTCCACCCACCACCAGCGGAACTGAGTTCACCGTTTACAACAGTGCACAGGAATGATGTCAGGGAGACAGAAGGGTTGGCTAATGTGTGGCAGTCGCCATGGGGCTCTAATTGGTTGTTGGCTTTCTCCGCCTTTTGCCCTGGGCCTCGCTCACTACCTGCTCCTCCTCGCGGGCGCGGCCTGGATGAGGGAGTGCCGGAGGCACTTCGTAGCTCACACCATGTGCAGGTCAGGAGGACAGGAGGAGGAACAGTCCCTGCTGGCCGTCACCCGTGCCCAACTCTGCTTTGCCCTGCTCTGTCTGCTGGGCTGGCTGGGCATCGCCTATATATACTAGTGTGGAAATGTGCATCTCCGTCTTCACTGTTGCCTGCCCTTGTATTTCGCTTGAGTCATCAACTACAGTTAACTCCTTCAGCACTGAGCCAGAGCCTTGTGCATGCTCAGAAAGGCCTGTAGCTGTCAGAATGCATCTGCCTAAGTGTGTAACTGTCAGGCTGTTTTAACTGATGTCAGCATCTATGTAACAATAATTAAACAAAAATGTTCCCTTGGTGGATCCTTATTTGTCTGCTCTAGAAAAAAAAAATGTATATGGCCAAATTACTTTCACTCCACATACCACTAACTCTTGTCATCACCACATCATTATCATACTCAAACTTTACTTACCCCTTTGCTGTAAGTAGAACCACAAAAGGCACTTAACCCAATAAAAAATATACTCTATGCCAATTATACAGTATGTTCCATTTTATCACACTATCTTCAATATATCAATTGAAATATTTGCTTCTCTATTTGTAGCAGCTCATCGAGTAACTACACTCAGAGAAAACAATTCCTGTGTTATCACACTTAGCAATACATAATCACCATATTCATCATATCATAAACAAAACAACAATTATATATGTGAACAGTATTAATAAAACCACAGAGGTTTATTGTCAGCAACAATGTAACTCCTCCCATTCTGTTGACTAAGTGATTCTCATGTACCCTTATATGTGAACAGCTATTAGTGTGTAGACTTGTACTGCCTCTTTTTGAACCTCCATGCTCACACTGCAACTATCACAGTATATAAGCACCATGGTTTCTGTACTCCTTGGACTACCACATACAGTGGCCTGAGGGTACCGTATTGACGTAGTCTTCCTCATGTGAGGTTAATAAATGTATTCTCCTTAATATTACAGCTTCCGGGCCAATCTCTATTTAATTACTCTAAAGGACTAGTGCGCAAAGAAGGGCAAACCCCTGCACCGGTGAGCCCTTGAAAAGGCTCACCCCCCCAAATTGGTGCCCGTCGTGGGGCTCATCAGGAGACGCGGTCGCCCAAAAGAGTGGATGATTAGAATCTCGCTGAGGATGTACACTGCAGTATAAGACCCTTGTCTTTGCAGACCAAAGTGCTTTTCCGATTTGACCCTCCAGGTGGTGACCGCTCCCTGACTAAGCTCCCTTTTGGCGTTCGTCATTAGGTCGATTCAGAACTTGGCAGTTGGAAGCTGGAGACTTTTGTTTGGTAAGGTTGAAATGCAACACTCTTGTTTTGGAATAAGCTTGGCCAAGATTTTGGTTTGTTTGTTTGTTTGCTGCAGCAAATAAAGGCAGATAATGAGGAGATTTTTCTCTACTTTTGGATAATTCTCAGGATACATACACTTTGATTATATTACATCGCATTGTAATATTTTTGGCATGCCTGCTCCTAGCACCCTTCGTAGAATGTGTTGCTGTTTTGGTGGTACCAATATGGATTTAGAAAGAACTCAGCTAATTCCCCTAGAGGGGATACCTAATAGGTTTATGTACATTAAAAATGGTATTTCTTCCATAATGTATAGTACACTGTGGAACAAACACACTAAAAAGGATCCTGATCTACGCACTTAGTAAAATTCATGAATGGTGATATGGAGCGCTTTTGAGTGTTCCTCCAGCTCTATTGGTAATTCGGTGTATTTTGCAAAAGGTCTGGGGCTAGAGCCTGTCTTTTTGAACATGGCACAGTCTTTCGGCTGTTTACTTGTCTTGGTGCAGTCTCTGTACTATTTTTTTTTAGAGTCCTTTAGTTTGTAAATATGATTTACATTTGGTATTTACAAATGGTTTGGTTTGAGTACAGTCTGTGGGCTGTCTCTTGCTTTTGTCCTAAGTGTTGATTTGTGGGTTGATTGCTCGTTTGAGTGTCTATGTGGTTTGTGGACTGACACCAGTAGTGATGCTTGTGAAGTACTTGTTTGAGTGAGTTGTGACTGTGTTTTTTGTGTAAGAATGGCTTGCCTTAGCAAGCAGTGTTGTGTGTTCTGAGTGTGGGGACCCCTTCTTGAAAATGTCTGGAATTAGCTCAATTTGGTTGGTTGTCGTCATTGTGTCCAGCAGATATCATTGGAAGAATTACACTTTAAAATTCAAAGAATAAATTGTATAACATATTCTAAATTGCTGCACGCTACCATTAACATTAAAGCAGTAACAAAGTATAGATGTATGAATCTTGCCACAATGGTAAAAAACATAGAATTAACACTTAATGGGGAAAAATAGGCCTTACAGAAAGAGAAAAAAAAATGAATTTGTGTGTTTTACACAACTAGGACTCAATACAAAATATTACAGCATTTTCCTTAGATACATTATATTAATATAAAAGGCATTCACATTATCTGAGTAATTGGTTGCTGCTAAAATAAAAGCACCTATTTTATCATATTGCAAAACAATAGATTTTGACTGGCTTGGAATGCCTGGGTTTTAAATAGACTGAACTGTGCTCATTCCTGGCGCTAGAAAGAGAGAGCTTTTAAACAGCTGTTCAAAGCTGTCTGTCTGAAGGAAGCTGTCTGTCAGAATGAATGGTTTATAAACTTTTTGGGGATTCTGTGCAATACAGCAAAGGTTTTTTGCTCTTGAAAAAGCATAAAAGTTGACACCTGCTGCTTGTGAAACACAGCTAAGTAAATGACACATGGCTCACAAGCTACACTTCAACTAGTTAAAATATGTTATTGCACCAAATTAAAAAGGGGAATATTAGTTTCTCTAGCAATGACAATATTACTGAATCTTAGGAACAAACTTAAAATATGATTCCTAGTATGGCCTACTGGCTGCTGTCTGAAATGCACTTACAAGTTATGCAAAGAGTAGCTGTACAACATGTAATTTATATTGCAAGCCTTTATGCAATCTTTTATGCAAAATAATTCTGGGCACACTACGGCATTCAGAAAACTGAAATTTTGAGGTGCTAGAACGCACATTTCACAGGAATAAAAACAAAAATAAGACAGCAAAAGTGCATCCTACCGTTAAATTATCAGTACACAGGCACGGAGCAAGAATGCTTTTCAGTTGTGCTCCTCGAGAGTTACTTTGAATTGTAAAGGCCGCATGGAATAGACTTGCTCAGACAGGGGACAATAGGTTTAAGGGTCAGAGGGCAAGTTCTGTATTTAGAACTGACCAGCACTACTGAACGCAAAATGTCCACGCAGGGAGCCACTGTGATAGTGTGTGATTTCTACATTACACTATGGAAACTTGTAATATTGAAGAGTAGTTTAATAAACGGATTTCTTTGTATTAATTACATTTCCTGATTCTAACATTGTAGGGTAAAACACTACAGGTAATGTCAATTTTGCTCTAATGATGTCTGAGGCTATAATGTGCCTAGGGAAATTAGAGTCAAAATTAATTCTCAATTCATGTTAATAATATTTAGGATATCGGCATTAGTAATTTAACTACATATTAAAAATGGAAGAATTTACTTAGTTGTTTCAATGAATTTTTGACCTTGATTAAGCCTTCCTGGAACAAGATTGGGCACATGGGGATATCACTGTTTTCTTGAGAAATAATACAAGTGTAGGAGTTATGCAGGTGGGGTTTATCCTATTGAATAACGTTATCAAGGGGTAGCAGGGTCTGTAGGCCGTGTGCAGAGAATAGCTCTGCCATGCATACAGAAATATTGGTTTTCACTCAAAACTGTTGTGCTAGGGTCAGATAAAAAGGCTATGAAATAAAGTTTGCATTAATGTGCTATTATGTTACACAGCTCAATAAGCTAAAGGAATTGGTAGTTGGTTATTAATGTTTTCTAGTTAGCTCAATGTGCTATTTACCTCCTATAAGTCTGTTTGTGCCCAGCTGCTAAAAATGGGGGTAAAAATTGTCGATAGGAGGTCATCTGTTTAGGTTCCCTATTGTCGAATGGGGGAAAGCAGACTAGCTCCTGGGCAAATTAAGGGTAAGCAAAATTGAGTAACACATTGTCATTTTTCTTGATTTATGTGCTCTCTCTCTCTCTCTCGTTCTCTTTTTCTCACTCTCTCTTGAGCCTATTTAAGCTGTCTAGGAGTGGTTATAAGACAAATGGTTGGGCTCGCTTTAGTCATTCATTTCACAAGATGCTGTGAATATGTTCTTAAATAAATAGAGACAAAAGTACCTCACCAGTGCACGTCTAATCGGCTATTCAGTAATACTGTTTTAAAATTGTTAAGATTAATAAAATGAATAAATAAATACACAATGTTACTGCCCATCCTGTCTGATGAAAGTATGAAAGGATGAGTAGAATAGATTGATGTTCCCTTATTTGACCTTTAAGGGGAACTATATGTGGGTAGTTTTTGGTCTAAAATTCTCAGGTGATAACACCAATATTGTTTATGTTATTCTCAAGCCATATCTACTTTTTCAAGGGCATTACTAGTCTCTTATTAGTTAGTGTGTGTAATTGAGCTGACAGCCCTTATTAAAGTTGGTGAATAGTTTTTTTTCTCTGAAAAAGATGTTACATAATCCAGATCATGAAAAGGAGAATGCACAAGGGTTCAAAATGTTAGAAAAGACGCCTGTGTGATCGTCAGCAGACATTTTGAAGGAAAATATTGCTTTGTAGGAGTTTGTTTGCCACAACAGATTCTGCTGGAGAAATTCATGTACCCACTATGTTGCGGTTTTGCTAGCTAATTATTTAGTAAGGATCCCTGTTAAATTTGCAGTTTTTAGATTTTCCTGCCTCGCCTATGACATGAGAGCATGGTCCTAAGCGTAAAATGTAGGTGTTTTTACGTAAGAAAAATTATTTTTGAAGTGTCTGCAGTCCTGTACAAGTAGTGGAAGGTTTATAAGTAGACTTCCCTGGCTGCTTGGGATTGGGAGAAACAAATCAAATCGTGTAACGTTTTACTCTTGTCAGTTCACCAAAAAGTTCCTTTTATACTCGATAATAGGTCCAGGGTATTTTGTTTACTCTCAGATAGAAGAAATGGTTCTTGGGTGCCCTGTTAATGTATGGGGCGCCACGAGACTAAAGACGTTTTCTGAAATAGAGAATCCTCTCTGTTGATATATTATTTGTATGCCTTGTCTAAAGATCTTTTGTTCTGACCACCAATAGATATCTGCTGCCCTATAACCATTGCCAGAGGGGCCTGGACATCAGATCTCGCCTGGGGAGTCAGCACCAGTCCAGCTTGAAGCCGAGGTAAAGGGAACCAGCACAGGCGTTGCTGGCAACTAGGACCGCAGTGAAGGTAGAAGCCTGGAAGCACTGGGCCCATGAAAACAACGTGAAGTGTGTACCCTGCCACTGTCTTCGACGAAAGACGGGGTCACGAATCAGGGCGGAGAATTCTTTGCGTTGATCCATTTTTTGATGCCTAGCTGAGAGAGTCACAGACCGACAAGGACGGCAAGGATACTTTGCTTGAGGTTACCCCCTTTCAAACAAGGATTGCTTCAGATACTCCAGCATCAGGCCTCTGAGTCCTGGTCCCTAAGTGAATGCAAGTCTGCACCTCTGTTTGTTGATCAAGAGGTGCCTGGGCACACTGGGTACACTCTGTGGCCCCAACGAAAGAGCAGTGCGCCAGCGGAGCAACACAGGAGTTAGGGAAGGACTTGAGTTCAGGTTACAGGTGCTTTGCCTTTAGTGCCTGTTAGATTAAAGTGAAGAATTCTGGTGCACTGCATGAGACACTAGACAGGATCGTTGAGGATGTTTGCCCTGGAAGGTGATTGCCCTATCTTGAAAGAAGTAGGTTTTCTTCTTCAACCTGGGCCGTGATTGTAATCCTGAGTTGCAAGTTGTGCAGCTCCACCGAAGGAGAAAACAATAAGAGCCTGCCTGTGAGGCTCAGATGGACCATGGGAGAAAACTCCCCTCTGACTGGTTGTACAGCGGCTTCTATTCTTCAAGTACTTTTTTAGCAATGTACTCCTTTGGTCGTCCATTTTTGAGGAGAAGCAGCCCTTTGCGGCTCCTCGTCCCAATTCCCATGGCCCCGTTTGGTCCTCCTGGTCCCCCAACAAAAAGATTGTTTTTGTGACAATATGTGTAGTTGCTTTAATATTTGCATTCGGAATATTATTGCTTCTTCAAGAAAAATATTTTGTGCACACTTTGATAAATACTACTCCGCTCCCCCCGAACATATCATTGGTACCCCGGCCCTCATAAAGAAAAACACTGGAAGATTTATTAAAAATGTTTTTATGTAAGACATTATGTTCAAAATGGGCTTTTGGCTATTTCCAAACTGAATAAAATAGCCACTGAAGAGGAGGAGCTACGCGGGCATCCAAGATGGTCGCGTGAGCAGAGAGCTCCTGAGACCCGCGCCGCCCTCATCGATCTATCCTTCCGATATCCTGGTTACTTTGATGGGCATTTGAAGTACTACTCGTGCTGATGCTCCTGCACTTTTCAGGACTGAGATCGGACTTCGGGAACCATCTCTACGTCGTCCTAAGTTTTCTGGCCTAGCCCCGGACGAGACCGGGGTCTCTGCTGCTCTGGATGGCCGAGCAGTAATTCAACAGCAACGATCGCCTGGCAACTGCTCCACCAGTGGTGTTGTCACTTCCACTTTTGGTTTCAATTCCACCTCCGGGCTGACTACCTAGGGTGCAATCTGCATTCCTGGCTCCGGTAGTCTAACCAGCTGTGCGCTCTGACCATAGCCCTGGGCCGGCAGTCTGCGATTTTTCGTCTAATTGCTGCTTTGGTGACCAGCGGATCGCTGCCATTTCACCAGGACCAGGAAGGCCCATCGGGGCACTGATTCCAATATGGCGACGAAACCCGAGACGGAGAAACGCAGGACAAAAGTCACTACTCGTGGGGGATCAGTCCAGTCCAACGTAATAGATCGTTACACTCAACCAAGAGGCTCCCCCAGCGCTGCTGGCTGCAGTCTTGAGGACCCGAGGACAGACCTGGTGGCTACATCGGAGGTGTCCCTTCAAGACCTCATGGCCGCCATTGCTGGAATCAAGACAGATATGGGTCAACAGTATGAGGCCATCGTATCCAAGATAGACACGGTGGCGGTTGATGTTACCCTTATTAGAGCTGACTTGGCTAAGACCAATGAGAGGGTCAAAGCCTTGGACCTTAAAGCCACCAGTCTGGTTAACGACATGGCGGACGCACAATCGGAGATCGGTAATCTGCGGTCATCGCATGATCTGCTGGCCAGACGTATGGAGGAGTATGATAACAGGGCCCGACGAAACAACATCCGCCTTGTCGGGGTGCCGGAGGACAGTGGCGCTGCTTCTATCGATCTATTGGTCAAAGAATTAATTGTGACCAAACTTGCTCCCGCAGGCCTAAGCAAGTTCTTTGCGGTTGAGCGTGCGTACCGCTTCCCGGGTGGACAGACCAAGCCGGGGGCTCCCCCGAGGCCTATTATTGCTAGGCTATTCCACTTTCGGGACAGGGACGCCATCCTTCAGGGCCTCTCGCAGGCATGGCCCGCTGAAATTTGAGAACAGCTCCATTTCTATCTACCCTGACTTTACTCCTCAAGTGCAGCGGCAACGATCGGGATTCCTGGGAGTGAAACGTCGACTGAGGGACTTGGGACTTAAGTACGCGATGCTGTTCCCAGCTCGCCTTCGCATCGAGTATAGAGAACGTACTTTCTTTTTTGATCAACCGGACAGTGTTGGTGACTGGCTGGACACATTGCCTAAGGAGGACACCGAGAGTAGGGGCCCCGGAGGCGCGGACGGAGGTGCATCAGCACAGGAATGACATTTGGGTCCTGAGATCCGATTTTGGGTCGTAACTATTTGCAGAGTATTTTCTATATGCCTTCACTGTTAGGCCCGGGGGTGGGGCGGGGTTGGGTCATCTCTCCCTTCCTCCTTAGGGGTTCTTGGTGTAGATTCTATGAAGGGTCGACAGGCACACTGCAGTTGGGGGTGGCTTTTGAGTCAGCAGGGGTGCAGGGTGGGGGGTGTTGTAATGGGTTCTTGGTTGGGGGGTGGGGGTAGGGGTTTTGGTCGTTTTTCATTTTCTATGTTTTGTTTCTCACATGGTACTTTTTCATCTGCCTGTATCCTTGCTCTGGGGTTCTGGGAGGGGATGGTTTGGGGGTACTACAGGGATGGGGGGGGTGACATGAAAGTGCTGTCTTGGAACGTTAATGGTCTGGAAGACAGGATTAAGCGTGGTATTGTGCTTCAATTTATTAGACGCCATTCACCTGATGTAGTTTTACTGCAGGAGACCCACTTGATAGGGAATGCTTGTAAAGCCCTAGATCGCCGAGGATACCGACTGGTGGCGCACGCTGGTTTTACATCCGGTTCCCGGGGAGTTGGTATAATGGTGAAATCCTCCTTGCCCCTTGAGATAGATGAAGTCGCTCTTGACGATCGGGCCGATATGCTGCTGTTTCGGGGAGATGGGAGGGGAGGCTGATTGTAATTGTTGCTGTTTATGTTCCTCCGGGATTGCAGGCTACCACTTATGCTGACCTTGGCAAGACTCTTCTAGGGCTTCCGGATGGTGTCCTTATAATGGGTGGAGACTTCAATTCGGTGGTTTCGGGCGAGTGTGACCGGCACCCCCCAGGGTTTTGCCGCTGTCCCAGATGTGGCTGACTGAGCTGATTGAGACTTTTGGGTTAGTGGATGTCTGGCGGATGTTGCACCCTACACAAACTCAGTATACTTTTCACTCTGGTGCCCACGGCAGCCTCTCGAGGATTGACTACTTTCTGATGTTAACTGCCAACACATCCTTGGTGCGTGGGATCCGACATCTCCCTAGGGGTATCTCTGACCATTCCCCCCTGCGACTTGAAGTTTCGGTGGGGAGCTCTTCTGGAGGTAGGGTCCCTCCTCTTCATCCCTGGCACTTTAGGAATCCTCAGCTTCGCTCGGACCTGGTTAAGGCAATTGACTGTTATTTTGATGAGAATGAGGGATCAGTCGTTTCCCCTACGACTTTGTGGGAGGCTTTCAAAACTGTTATACGGGGTTCCGCGTTGTCCCTTATTGCGGCTGATAAGAAGGCCAGGAGAGAAACTGTGTCAGCTCTTGAGGCGGAAATTACTACGCTTGAAAGTGAGTTGGGTGGTGATGATACACCTGCAATTTTGCATTCCTTAGCGCTGAAACAGGCAGACTATAGAGCCTTGGTAACTGACGCTGCTAAAGTGATGCGTATGAATCAGCTGGGCCGGCTTTATGATGTGGGTGATAAGGCTAGTAAGCTCTTGGCGTGGTTGGACAAATCTGAGAGACTGAATCGTGTGGTGCCCGTAATAACCCGTGAGACTGGAGTGTGTGTGACTGATCCGGGGGAGATTGTCGACTGTTTTGTGGACCATTTTCAAACAGTATACCGATCTGTGAGTGACCGAGATGAGGCTGACTCCCGCTTGCTTTTGCGCGATATCGCGCTGCCCTACGTGTCAGAGGAGGATAGATCCGCTCTAGACGCGCCTATCACGGTGGATGAGATCGCTATTGCCATTCGGTCCTTGCGATCAGGGAAAGCTATGGGGCCCAACGGTTTACCTATCGAGCTATACAAGCTGCGACCGGACAAAATGGCGGCCCATCTGCGCACTATGTTTGTTGATGCATTCGAGGCGGGCCTTCTCCCTTCCGACCAGCGTCTGGCTACTATAGTAGTCATCCACAAGGATGGCAAGCCTCGTGATCGATGCACCCCTTATCACCCCATCTCGTTGCTCAACGCCGAG
Organism: Lissotriton vulgaris; assembly: GCF_964263255.1. Taxonomy (NCBI): domain Eukaryota; kingdom Metazoa; phylum Chordata; class Amphibia; order Caudata; family Salamandridae; genus Lissotriton; species Lissotriton vulgaris. The sequence continues at coordinate 381,317,209 of NC_141685.1, forward strand.
CCTAAGATTCTGGCTAAGGTCCTTGCTAATCGCTTACTGACAGTGATCTGCGACTTGATCCATCCGGATCAATCCGGTTTTATTCCTCATCGGAATACAGCGCTCAATCTTTGTAGACTCCACAGCGTTCTCGCGAGAGCTGAGACCCTTACTGAACCTGCTGTCATGACCTCCCTGGATGCCACGATGGCCTTTGACACCATTGAGTGGCCATATTTGTGGGCGGCCCTTTCCAAGTTTGGTTTTGGCCCTAACTTTGTTGCGGTAGTGCGGCTCCTATATGAACAACCGTTGGCCCAAGTTGTAGTTAACGGCAGAGTTTCTGAATCGTTCACGTTGGGACCAGGCACCCGTCAGGGGTGCCCGCTCTCTCCACTTCTCTTCGCTCTGGCACTGGAACCACTGGCGGCGTGGCTTCGATGGGAGCCCTCGATTAAGGGGATCCAGTGGGCACCGGACCTGGAGGATCGCGTCTCGCTATACGCAGACGATATTCTTCTTTATTTTACCTCACCTCAGAAATCCCTCAACGTGCTCTTCGATGTTCTCACCTCTTTTGGGAAGAACTTAGGGCTCGTTATTAATTGGACCAAATCGTGCGTGTATGTTATAGCGGGGGTGCTGCCTCCGCTACCTCGTAGATTCCTGATCCAAGTGGCAGATATTGGATTCAAATATTTGGGAACTTTCATTTCTATGGACTCCTCAGTGCGCTATGACCGTAATCTCTATGCTCATCTTCGTTGCCTTAAACAGGATGTACGGAGATGGCGTGGCTTGCCTCTGTCCCCATTGGGACGGGCGGCACTTTTTAAAATGATGTCCCTCCCTAGGTTTTGGTATGCCTTGCAAAAAATGTTTGACCCTGTTCCCTCCCGTTACTTCCGTGAGGTTGAAGGCCTTCAGAGGCAGTTAATTTGGGACGGACGAGCTCGTATCTCCTTATCTAAACTCACGCTCCCATGGTACGATGGTGGCATAGCCCTACCGGACATCAGGCGTTATTACTGGGCCTAACAATTGAGTGCGATTAATCACGTGACGTATTCAACCGGGCCCACTCCCGCTTTCGCTATGGATAAACTCCTGTTGCCGGGCGGAAACTTTAATAGGGCCTTATATTCGAGGGCACCACTCCGACATCTGACTGGACCTACGAAATGCGCTGTGCGTGCATGGAAGGATGCGACTGTGGCCACGGGTTGGAGTGATAGATTGACGCTAATGACCCCGTTATTTGACTCTGAGCGGCTGGGTAGCCTGTGGCGGACGAAAGGGTTTGACAGATGGGACATGATCGGTATTAGCAAGGTGGAGGATCTTTGGGCCAGAGGCACAGGAAAGTCCTTTGAGGCCCTGAAGGTAGAGTATCAACTGGATGATAAGGAGTATTTTCGTTATCTTCAGATCCGTCATGCCCTGCTCTCTGCCTTTCCCCCTGGGACGGAGGTCCCCCAGTCGTCCCCGTTGGAGGATCGGATTCTGGACGGCCATGTGCCGGACAGTACGACTTCTTTAATTTATAAAAAGCTCATTAACAGCAGGGCTGATCTTCTGGTGCAACTCAGGACCTCCTGGATAGCAGATGGCCTCGAACTGGATGATGAGGACTGGCAAATGGCGATTTCCTCCCCCAGGGAGGTGGCTATTCCGTCTCGACTTCGTTTTGTGCAATTGAAGATCCTCCACCGAGTGTACATGACTGGTATGCGTCTGGTTCGGATGGGGTTCTCCACTGATGGGTTGCGTAAGCGTGGCTGTGGTATGAATGGCACCTTTCTTCACATTCTATGGGAATGTCCGGTTATCTCCGCTTTCTGGTCTACAGTGCATGATGTAATGGGACGAGTCACCGGGGTCTCCCTCCTTCCTGAGGCTAGGCGCTGCCTGCTTAATGTGTGGGAGCCTACGGATTGTACGGCCGCTCAGACCTTTTGGATCACTCTGGGCAACATGGTTGCAAAGAGGGATATAGCGCAACTTTGGGGCTCCCACAGACCACCTGGAATAAGTGCTTGGAAAGATAACATGGATTGGTGCATTTTTCGGGAAAAGACAGTAAATGAGGCTCGGGCCGTCCCAAGAAATGGGGTAGGATTTGGTCACAATGGAATGAATACCGTGGAGACATCTGTACCCCACCACTTGATTACACTGCTGATATCCCCTCGTCCCCGTAATTGACGTTCCCTTAGACTGGCTGTTATTCCTTTCCAATGCTCCTTTTCGCCATCTCCCCGCCCCTTGGAGAGCTGTCTTTATTCTTAGAGATTGTTTTCCCCTTCTCCCCCCTCTCATGCCCTAGACATTATTTTCACCATGTGAGTGTTTGTGTTGTTCGTTTGAACTTCATCAAAATTATAAAATGAAACCTACGTGATCCTTCTTATGATGTTTGATGCCACTGCACCGTAATGAAGCGATTTATGGCTCTGTCCGCAACTTAATGTGGTTGGTTAATTTGTCGATTGTCATAGCGGCTGGCCCGATTGGGTTGTAGGCAGACGCTGTGTACTCTGCATTCGATAATAAAGGTTTAAAATAAAAATAAAAATAGCCACTGAAATCCACTAGAACTCAGGGATTTTGACTTGTACTGGTTGATTTTGAACACGGTTTTCCGTTTGGGGCAGAAAGCTATTTTCAGCCCTATATATATTTGTTGCGATCCTTTTTCCCCGCTGCCTTTGTATTTAATGTGACCCAGTACCTTGTTCTCCATGTATTTCTACTTGTATCTCACCAGGTAAATTAAATGTTCAAAATGTAAACGCCCACCTAGGAATGGATCAGGATATTAATGGATTTATGTGGATAGATGTGCAGGATAACTTCCGTGCTTCTATTAATTCATAGCGGATGTCTTCAGTTAATGCTAAAACGGCCATCTGTGGAAATCGCAGAAATTACCGTTAGCATAAGCTGAAGACATTTTGTTTGTGGCAGCCATTTTAGTTAGCCATGTGCTTGCCATGTGCTTCTCCGTCTTCACGGTTGCCTGCCCTTGTATTTCGCTTGAGTCATCAACTACAGTTAACTCCTTCAGCACTGAGCCAGAGCCTTGCACAGGGTACCGTATTGACGTAGTCTCTTTTAGAGAGGTTAATAAATGTATTCTCTTTAATATTACAACTTCCGTGCCAATCTCTATTTTGGCAGTCTAAAGGACCAGTGCACAAAGAAGGGTGAACCCCTGCACCGGTGAGCCCCTGAAAAGGCTCACCCCCTCACTAGTGGTGAGTCACAGGTCAGCAACAACAACAAGGTAAGATGGGAGGGGCTGGAATAGATATGCAAGCCCATGTTTTCTTTTCTGAGGAAGGAAGATTTTTCAGTTAATGGAAGTGGACACGTTTACTTTCTCCTTCCCCCTCGCTATGCTCTGTGTTGACATATGTGGGCTGTTATTATTTATAATGACTTTTGCAGGCGAGCATTTGATTTTCTCTTAGTGTTGCAAATGCGATCATTCTTGCCCCTCACTTGACGTCTTTAATTAGGCAGGCATGGCAGCAGTTAAATACCCCCTCTTAACAAGCAGGTGTGGACTGTGGACTAGGGCGGAGTGGAGTTGCGCGGAATTGCACAGAGTTTTATGCTACTCAGGGGAATTCACATAGTGCAACTCCCACCCTTCCCTAGTACCATGTTGTACTCTCTTGCTGTGAATGTATTGTCTGAAAACCAAACACCCCTTCATCAAGTCCAGAAACTCACCCGCAGATATATCTTACCTGGAACATAGATCTCTTAGAAACGATCTACCAAATGCTCAAGGACAGGCGAATCTTGAAGAGATCGTCACAATGAGGGTGATCTTGTGGCAATGCTTTTGCATTATCCACAAAATGCAGCATCCGCTACAGAAGCAAATACTGATCTCGACTCAAAGTTGCTGGAAATATAGCAAATGCCTTCAAGGGGCTAGTAGACTCATGTAAAGACAGTGATGGCTTCCTTATCAATCCCATAACCGTGCTCTTCCTGCACTACCAGCATATCACTGTCCTACTCTGAAAGAGGCACTTCATCAACATTAATTGTGGATTCATCTTCAAATGATTCCTCTCGAGCAGAAAATTCACTGCCAGAACCTTCAACTTGGTGCTTCAGATGCAGAGTCCGTCTCAGAGCCATGTTCAGAGAACGATTCAAAAAGCAAAGCTACAAGCTGCTGGGCAGTCAGGTTGCAGGCAGCCATTATGCTTGCTTATGAAACTAGCACACCAAACAAGACACCAATAAACAACGTTGTGTTGGTTTAGAAGTCAGTAAACTCAGCTGTATCAAACAATAAATTTAACTGTTGACATAAGATCTGGAAAGAACTATAAATACAATGAACGTAATACATCTTGCATGCCACAGACAGCTAGACTGAGAATCAACTGCACAGACACAGAAAGCACCAAAGTTTTCCCACTAGAAAGGAAAAATAAAAGCAGTTTACACACAAGATAACAACTCCAAACATACATTTTAAAAAAATCATAAGCTAAATATGCTACAATTATTGCAACCTTTAAAACATAAAACATTCAAGCAGGGCAATGACACTCATTTGAAGTAAACATTATGAAAAAGTTTCCTCACCAAACACATGCAACTGCACAAGCGGCAGATATACCTTTGCCGAAACTGCAAGCATGAGTCTCCACCAAGGAAATCAAAAGCTCTGCACTACGATAAAAAGGAGAATTAAAACATTAAGATCACAAATACAAATCGTGACAAGAAATAAAATAGGTAACATTATAAAACATAATGAAGTCTTCCCTTGGGGCAGATAAGTATCACAAAACGTCCGATTGCCCCCGCCTCCCGGGAAGGTACAAAGCAAAGGCAAGAAATTGGCACCCCAGAGGGGAATGACCCTTACCCCGGCCACCAGCCAAACACAAGTCAAACACCAGTTCACACACCACCACCACTAAATGCCAGTCACACACATTACTAGCTAGTAGCCAGTCCACACATACCATCAGCAAAAACCCCAGTTCAAACACACTATCAGCCAAACGGCAGCCACATACCAGTCCACACACACTGCTATCCAAACACCAGTACATGCACACCTCGAGCCAAACGCCAGTTTACACACATACAGAAACTTGTTCCCTGGTGCCTAGTGGTTTTCAGCCTCCCTTTCGAATGCAGATTGACCTAAGAAAAGTCTGATCCCCCCAGGGAGAGCAACAAACAGAGGACACGTGTGGGCAATACTGGGGAGCCCCCCCAGGGAGAGCAGAAAATGGAGGACACGTGTGGGCAATACTGGGGAGCAATGATCTGCCCCACCAACATATATATATAATTCCTAGTGTCTAGTAGTTGTCTGTCCCCTAGCGGGCAGATCAACCTAGAAAATGTCCCCATGGTGGGGGAGGGGGCAAAAAGCAGTCAAAACAGGTCCCCAAAAATGGGTGCAACCCTTATCCAAAGGGCAAGCTCCCTTGTACAATAAAATGCCTGGTATCTAGTGGCTATCCACCCTCCCCCCATGGGCCAGAATAGCCTTAAAAATGGAATGGCAGAGCTACCACTGGAGGAGGGCGGGGATGGGTATCACCCCTGAGGTGGGGTGATACTTGGCCAAGGGGTTGCTCCCCATAAAATACATAGCCACCATAATCTCTTGTGTCTAGTGGCTTTCCACCCCCCCCAGCGGCAGATTGGCCTAAAACATGGCCCATCTGGTCCAGGGGGAGCAGAAACGACCAAAACAAATGCCTGATATTTTGGGCAGCAACCCCCTGTACTAAAAAGACATCCCTGTAGTCTAGTTGATGCTTTGCTGCTGAAGGATTGCAGTCCCTGGCGCTATTGTACAGCTCTAACGCACTGAGGAGATAACGGATGAAACTCTTTCCTTTTCCCCGTTGTGCCTCTTCCACCCTGATCCCTCCCCCAGAAAGCGAACCTACTTCAGAAAGGTCCTGAACGCACAACGTGCTGGAAGCAAATGGCATCCAGCGTATCTTGGCTCCTTATTATGATGTCAATGAGCCGTGGACGTACTGACATCATCATCGTGCCGGAGGTAGGGTTGGGGGTGGCTGCGGAAGAGCTTCCGCTGCTATCACTGGTGGGGGCATGAAGTGGGGGGCTAACAGGGGAATCGCTTCCCCTGTGGGTGGGTGCTAGGAGGTGCTGGACATGCGTGTCCAAGACGTCCTTAATACCCAAGGTGTTAAGGGGTTACTTAAGAGCGTGGCACAATAAGTGATACAGGCACCCTGGTAGCATTTAATTTACAGGCCCTGGTATGTGGTAAGACACTCTACAAGGGACATCTAAGTAAATTAAATATGCCAATTAAGAGTAACCCAATTTTACCATGTTTAGATAGAGCACAAGCAAGTATAAGATAAAAACTTCTAAAAAATAACCACACAATATAAATATAAAAACACAATCCATTGGCAATCTTTAAAAAAACAGGAATTTTTGTCTCATGGTGTACTTTAAAATCACAAAAATTGAAACAGGGCACCAGCTTGCATTGAGTATCACCAGATTATGTCTAACATTACTGAAAATAATGCCAGTCCAGTTGTTACTCATTTCGGTGTGAGAGAAAGGAAAATTAGGCACTTTAGCATGGTCTCCTTAAATTAAAGATGTAATATGCTCGCTGAACAAATTTTGTAAATTTTATGTTTAGCACTATGTTTTCCTGGTTTAAGGCTGCCATGATGGCTTGCCTGCAGGTCCAAACCCCCAGCCTATTCCATTCTAATTTTAGTCCGGACCTGCGTTCTGTATTAAGGGCTGGGCAGAGGCAACTTACATGCAACATGGTTTCCGCTGTTTTCCCACACCCTCTACAGGAGAGATCTTCCGATGTACGTCGCCATGATGGTAAGTCTTGCAAGAAACACCAGTCACCCAGTCTGATGGCAATAAAGCCACGTTTCAAGTATAATGGGTATGTGCTGGCCAAATAACTGACTGGGGCTGGGTGTCTGTAGGAATTTATCATGGCCCAGGCGTGGCTACGTTTCAGAAAAAGTGCTTTATCAGTGAGACAAGAAGTAATTCTCACACATTTTTTATGGCTTTTTTAAAAGCTATCTGGCCAGGGTTTAGGGCCCACAGATCGCTTGCTGACATTTGCTTAATGGCGTCTGTAAAGAGTAGTCCGTACAAACCCCCCAGGTTAATCTGGCTGATTTCTTGTCAGACTAGGGATTCTAAAGTTCCTGGCTCAGCTTGTCTTAACTTGTGACACAGGTTAAGGTACACCCCGGTGGCTGAGGCCTCGCAGTTTGTCAGCCCCATCTCCAACCTAATCTGTGCTGCGGAGGATGTCTTTGGCAGCCGAAGCACCCTTTTATAAATTTTAGTTGTCTGTTGGTTCAGGGTTGTGTTCATTTTACCACTGAAAATCTCAATCCCGTAGGATAAAGTGGGGCTAACTTTTGCTCTCATTACCTCCAAGAGAGGGGCTAAGGTTGGGCCGGAAAGTTCTTTAGCAAGTTTGCCTAGTGACACCATTAGGGTCAATGCTTTGGCTCCAATCTCTCTGCGCTGTTTTTTGTAGCCACATTTTGAGTCCAGGTGGACGCCTAGGTATTTATAGGTCTGGCCAATTTCTAAACTGACATTGTTGAATGACCAACCGCCCCCTGTGTATTGTTTCTTACCAAATGTAACTACTTGCGTTTTCTTCAGGTTAACCTCGAGTTGGTTTTTGATCGTGTAATCAAACAATTTGTCGAGGAGTCTTTGTAACCCAACCCTGGTTAAACTGAAGAGAGCCAAGTCATCGGCATATAAAAGATTACTTAGAATCATGCCACCCACCTTCGGAGAGTGACTATTAGTGTTGTCTAGGGCCACTGACAGGTCTGCTACAAATAGATAAAAAAGAAGGGGGGCCAGCACGCATCCCTGCTTCACTCCTCTGGTTGTCATTATTTTACGTGAGAGATGTGTGCCGGTCCCCAACTTCACCCGCACCCACGTCCTAGTGTGGAGCTGAATTATTCCCTCTAGTAATTTCTCTGGAATCCCCCACATCTTTAGTTTGGCCCATAGGGCCTCCCTGGGGACTCTGTCGAATGCTGCTTTGAAGTCAACAAAGCAGCAATGAACTAATCTTGAGGTTACAACTGCCCTGTCGACTACAGTTGATATTGCTAGCAAATTGGTGCGGGTTCCTGAATTTGCAACAAACCCTGTCTGATTCATTGGCAATAGCTTATTGTCCTTTACCCATAACCTTAGGTCCTCTAGTAGAAGACCAGCATAGTGCTTTGCTTCTATGTCCAAGAGGGCAATGAGTCTATAATTGCTCGGATGTGCATGAGATCCGGATTAATAAATTGGGTGTATTATGGCTCCCCGCCATGACTCTGGTATTATGGCTGTTCTTAATGCGTAGTTGAAGAGATTGGCCAATGTTCCTGACCAGAGGGCGATATCTGAGTTAAACAAAGTCTGTGGCAGGCCATTTGGGCCTGGCGCCCCATCCGATCTTGCTTTTGACAATAATTTCGAGACCCTTTCCTGTTTTATACTCCCCGTGGGTCCGTGGTCTTGGCTGGTCTCTGTTACGTTGGCATTTCCGGTGGGGTTTGGGTAATCAGGAGACTTAAAATGATTGAATAGGAAATTTGCCCAGTCTGATTCCAGGATATTAGCCGATCCCGTACACACTGTTCCTAAGCTGGTGTGGTTAATAAGCGCCCAGAATTTCCTTGAGTTTTTTTGCTTACTTTCCCACACCAGTTTACTCCAGAATTTCCCGGAGATTTGGCCAGTACCCGCAGGGCCTTATTTCTCTCTTTCTTTAGTGACTTTGTCGTCTTAGATAGTGTGAATAGATGCATCGAAGTGACCCTTTGGGCTTGATGCCTTACAGGAAACAAATGGATCAGGTGGGAGCATAACATGGACCATTGTTCTGTTGGACTAACCTCTTGCTCCTGGCCCAGTCTTATTATATCCGAGCTTGCCCGAAGAATATTCGAGCTGATTTCTTCTGTTCACTTTAGGCGCTTTAAATTTTCTGTGTGGATTCCCCGAAATGTCGATGGTGCCATTTTATGATACTTTGGGTTTATATTAAAAACTGTGACCTGGGGCCTATGGTCGCTTTTGGTTCTTGGGTGTATTTTGAAATCGGTAATGCAGTTTAATAGGGGTGCGGTGCAGATCGTGTAATCCAGGTGCGATTGCTTTGAGCCATTTGTCCATGACCACTTTGGAGGAGTATCCCCGGCTGTTCTCCCATTAATGACAAGGTAACCTGCACTATAAAATTGGCTCACGCATACGTCACCTAGATTACTTTGAGTTTGTATTAACGGGTTGGTTTGCATTGTGGCCTCGGCGATTTGGATTAAAGGGGGGCCGTCGTTGTCTGCAGCTTTCCCCTGAAATAGGTAGGTGTTAAAATCCCCAGTAACTATACAGTCTGAATTAGGTTGGTCCATGACTATATCATTCATGATCTCGGTTAGACGAGTCAGATGGTCCTTTTTGGTGCGTGTACTGGGGTTGATATACACATTTAGAAGAAAGAGGGGACGATGTTTCCGCCAGGGTTCGATCTTAACCCCTAAGATCCAGTCTTCCTTGAATGGCCATCGTGTAATCCGGGCTTTTAAAGAGTTTGATACATATGTTGCCAGTCTGCCTTTCGAGTGACCAAAGCGACTGTCCCTGGTTGCTGGATTCCATGTCTCAGTGAACCCAAGCACTGGGCACCCCTGTAAAGCCCAGGTTTCCTGTAGTGCTATTATTGAGTGATTCCACAAGAAGGATTGCGTATCTGGGTCCCCAATTTTTTGATGTAGTCCACTTATATTCCAGGAGCATAATAAGGTAATTTGTTCCGATAATAAAATGGATGCTGCTCTGACTGTGGTGGGTGTGCTGATATTTTTGTGCCGGTGGACATGATCTTGGGGTTAGATGGTCATTCGTGCCTTTTAGTTGATAAAATTGCTGGGATCCAGTCCCACCTTTGACCAATGTCTTTAATGGCTACATCTCTAAATTGGATGTTGCAGTTTTCTTCTGTCCCTAAGGCGTTTTTTAGGATTGAGTAGGTTTTGTCTTGACCCTTCTGCCTTGTTATCCCGTTTTTTTGAGGTGGCGTTAGGTGGTTAAGGAGTGTAATTGGATAGCCTGGCATAGAGTATGGGTAGACTCGAATACCCCATTCCCTTAGAATTGCTTTTTTTTTTTTTTTTTTTTTAATTTTTGAAAACCTTTATTGTGCACAAAAACAGTACAAATACGGGCCCACAACCATCCGGCCGGCCACGAACTCTCATGTAGCACTAGTGCATGCTATACGGTGTCAAGGTAATGCAGCTCAGCAATAGGTGCAATGCAAAATACAGGTCAAGAAGCGCCGCGATACCTAGGCGCAGGAGCAATATAGGTTAATTTTAAATTTTTGTGCAACTATTAAGATCAGGTCGTAGTACTCCATACATAAACAATTAAAAGATGAAGAACGAGGTCCATGTAGGTGGGACTTGACAAATAACAGCAGGTCCCAGCAGTTCGAAGCACAACATGCAAGTCCCGACCAGAGGAGGGTCACAAAGTAGTCATAGCACCAGAAAGCTGTCTCAACAACCCCTAGACATCTGCGCCGCCACCCATCCCCCAATATGCCTAACACGGACCAAGGAAGAAGGAAAAAAAAACATAAAAGAACAAAGAAAGGCACCATAGAAAAAAAACTCGAACCAAAAGGTAACCCCCCACCCTACACACATGCAGAGGCTATGGCCTGCCCCCCCCCTAGCAGAGTGTTTGTCGCCCCATAAACCCGAAATATAGCAAGAGAAGAGAAAAGAGGAAGAAGAGAAAGCAAAGGGGAAAGTAAAGTAAAATAAATCCAGTGATATAGGGAGTAGGAACAGAAATCCATCCCTGGACTCCCACCAGAGAAGAACCGGGAGGAGGAGCAATCATACATGCATGCGGACTCCGCCGGCTCAATAAGCATTTCCCGCCCCAATAGCAATATCAAGCAAAGCAACAATAATAGATCAATCAGGGAGAGTCAATGAACAGTCCGTAAAAATCAGGCCTAAGTCAAAGTCCACCTTGCCTCCACCCACCCGCCCGGCTATCAAACCAAAGAAAGTCTCCTAGCCCTGGCCCGTTCTGGGACTCGGCCTCTCACCCCTCCTACGTGGTAGTCCAGTGCGGTCCAGGAAGACGAGAGAAAATGGCCGCCCTGAGGAGGGGGGCGGTGCGTAGACAAAGAAGGAATGGCGTCCGCTCCTAGGAAAGGATTTTCCCTCGGTATGAGTCCTCTCTGGCGTGTTCAAGCCGCAAAAGTCACAAATCAGGGCACTCCAAGTCCGTGACAAGAATGCCGGTGACAAAACAGGAGGGCAGACCGCTGGTAGCCGAGTCTTCATCGCCTCAGACAGTTGCACACAGATGAGCTCGGAGCAAGGGGGAAACACTGTAGCGACGACTGAACTATCAAGTGGCAACAATCCGCTACCCTCCACTGCGACAGTTACTGTAGCATCCACTGTATCCCTTCGAGGCATTGTTGTGACATCAGACTGTAGCAGCTCCATTCCGGAGCTTTGTGGGAGACCATTCCCCTGCTCCTGGCTGAAAGCTTGGGCGCAAGCATCGAGTCGTGCCCCCAGCGCGTTATAGGTGCTCTTCACTGCTGATCTCAACTCACCCAGGGCTGCCATCACGTCCACGAGGGTGAAGTCAGGCTGTAGTGTCCCCGTTCTTGCACCCCCATGGGAAGAGTGTGCTCCGGCCCCCTTCGAATCGATGTGCTCACTGTTTCTTGGGGAGAGTGCGTAGGTTTCCACACCGTGACGAGCCGCCGGCGTTGCCATCTTGTCTTCTCCCCAACAAGATGCTGTGAAGGGGGAAGGGGGGAATTCGCGGGACGCGGTGGTGCAGCAGGAGCAGTCCCCGGGCTAGCGATATTCCGCCCGATCTGGGGTAGAGCCTGTGGGCCAGCAGTTACTTGATGAGGCAGACAGTGCCCGGCGGGGCTAGCCGCCATCAGCCAGAGGGACGAGGTGAGCGGAACAAAGCATGGCGGCCGAGAACAAAGGACTCGCCGGGCAGACACCTCTTCCCCCCGCCACCACTCAGTCCGGAGCGTGCACAATGTTCACGAATGGCAGGTAGCGCCAAGACCGCGCTCCTGCAAGGAAGCGCCGTCCAGTCACACCACCCCCGCAGCGGATCGGCTGTGTAGTGGACGTGGGGTCCGGGTGTGCCGCGGAGCAAGCTGGTTCCCGGGCCGGGGCAAATCGGTCCGCAACTTTCGAATCCGGGCGAGTGGAGAGGTCGGCGGAACACCGGTGGCAGCAGCTCCGTTACCCGCACCTTTTGAGGCGAAAACTGGCGAGCGAAGCAGTCAGGATTGTGGTGCGGGATTCCGGGGCCGGCGGAGCCGAAGGCTGCGCGTCCGATCAGGTCGCCATCTTGGCTCCGAACTAGAATTGCTTTGTTGTTCAAAAACGTGGATGCCCACTTTGCCTCCTTGAATGTCACCAGAGTTACCTCCGATGGTTGTGTTCCCCTTGGTGGGAGGAACTCAATAGCCTCAGAGCACAAGCACTTTGGCGGTGGTAAAGTGCACAGAGTCCTATATCCAACAAAAACTAATTCAACAAAAATAGGACTGAAGGCAAATGTTTAGGGGTGAGCCTGAATAGAGGGCCAGTTTTAACACTGAGCGTTCCCACATGTCTCCAGATAAAAATGGAACCCAATTTCTATTGGTGGACCTAGTGTCCATGATTGGAAAGAGCAAAAAGTGTAAAAATGACACATTAAATATATCCACTGAAAATCACCCTGTTTTTGTAATGTGGGTTGCTGTGGATTTTGAGGCTTGTCTGTGCCGCCACCCAGAGAAACCTACCAAACCCACACATTTCTGAAAACTAGACAACCAGAGGAGCCCAAAGGTGCATGACTTGAGTGGATCTCACTTGTCACCAAATTCTGCAGCTACCCTGATTGCTTATCTCTCAGCGTACCGCTTTAGGGTCTTTTGTGTGCCAGTCACTTGAACCACACGCTCAAGTGGGTTCGCGTTTTTATCAGGAGGTGTGTGAGAACTTAGGTTGGCAGACAATTTGTGGCTCTCTGCAGATTTCAAAGCTTTTTGACACAGAAATGTGAGGAAAATTAGTTTTTTCCAACCCCGAATTTCCCTAGGTGTCTAGTTATCATAAATGTACAGGTTTATTAGGTTTGAATAGGTGCCTCCTGAGCTAGGGCCCAAAATGCACACCTACCCAAATTTTTTAAAAAAAGGTCCAGTTTTCAATGAAAAAAAGGTAATGTGTCCATATTGTGTTTTGGCCCCTTTCCTGTCGCCCACACTACGCCTGCCGACACAAGTGAGGTACCATTTTTATTTCAAGACTTGGGGAACTCATGGTGATATGAAATGTGTGGCTCCTCAGAGATTCTAGGCACTTTCCTCTCAGAAATGTGAGGAAAATGTGTGTTTTTTAAAACGTTTGATGTTTGCAAGCGTTTTTGGGTAAAATTACTAGTTAGAGTCACGCATGTCGCCCTGCCCTGGAATCCCATATGTGTCTAGTTTTCATACATTTACTGGTTTGCTGGGTTTCCCTATGTGCTGGCAGAGCTAAGACTCAAGAAAATGTGTGTGGGAAAAAGTTATAGAGGCCTATGCGCCAACAATTCCACATAGCCAATAAAGGGCTCAGCACTTGAATGGGGGGCGGTGGGCTCATGCAGTTAAGGGGTTACACACACACTGGTAAATAAAATGACATCATCTATACTATCTATACTACTATTATAAAGAGAGAACTGTGTCCTTTGAGCCAGGTAAACTCGAAAAGTATACCACCAATTGCAACACCCAATACACCGTTGGAAAGGGGATGTCCAGTAGATGGACATAGGCTACATAAAAAAAAAATATATAGGTTATTTAAAAAATTTACAATAAAAAAGTAGTCCCTTCGAAGTAGTCTCGGCCATGTGCGCTAACCACATACGTGCTGACATCATCATCGGAGGACGGGAGCGCGAGGAGGAGCGGCGGGCAGGACTGCGGGGAGGAGCAGCGGACAACAGCACGGGGAGGAGCGGAGAACTTAGCCACACTGGAGCGGCCTGAGGTACGTGAACCGCGGGGAGGAGCGGTGAAGTAAGGAGGACTGGACTGCAGCAGCGGCGGACAACAGCGCGGGGAGGAGCGGAGAACTTAGCCACACTGGAGCGGCCTGAGGTACGTGAACCGCTGGGAGGAGCGGTGAAGTAAGGCGGACTGGAGCGGGATGACCGGTAAAGTTTAGCACTGCAGCGGGGCGTGTATACTGGCTTTGTTCGTTTGCAGCGTCGGATGCGTGGCCACAGGGTTAGGGAGCAGGGCGTGTGCGGATGATTGGGGGCACTGAAGGTGGCGGTGAACTTAGGCTGAGGAGGTGGTTAGGTGGTTGGGGGCCTGGGTTTCGGCGACTGGGAGCAAGCCTGATTGCCCCCGGACAACGTGGGAATGGAAGTGAGCCTGGGGTTAAGCAGAGTTAGGAATAAGTACCAGCACCCAAAACTCCGCTTAAAAGTACGGGACCCGTGCAATTACATGTCGGCGGGTGGAATACCAGCAAGCCTGATTGCCCCCGGACAACGTCAGGGCGGGCTACTAGTCTTAAATAAAAATGTAAGAATTTTTTTAATTGTTGGTTTAACATTAAATATTAACACAATTTATATATACTAAAGTAATGTGATTAATGCACATTTAATTTGATGGAGTAAAATTAAATATTTACAATCAATTTACATAATCTGTGTGAAAGAATAATTAACTTAAATAACTTTCCCATTACCTCCAGGTAAGGAGATCTATGACTATGTGTGCAAAGCTACTGGTGGTGACTTTACACTCATAAATCCTGTTACATGACGTTGAGGGGGTGGAGATATGTAAGTCTAAATTTAGGTGGAAATCTTCACTCAGTAATGGTAAATAGCAAAAATGTGTGGAGTTACAATTAGGTGTAGTAGTACATATGCTTCTGTAGTAGGGGATCTCTGTGTATAGTCATAATCTAGTGAATAGTCCCGCCCATGTGCGTGGACCCAGGGAATCAAAAATAATCTCTTAAGTTGTCAAATCATGCAGAAACTACAAAGACACTTAAGAGAGAATTTAAAGACAAATAATGCAGCCTATATCCACAGGCTACACTGTCCAGCACTTCAACTAGAAATTCCACCAAACAAAACCACACACAACACAGCCTGCCCAGTTTCTTCCATAGAGAAACTTGCCTCTACCAGTAAAAGACTCTGGAATGATAGAGAGGAAGGCATGGAAAGACAAGCCCCATAGGCTGCCATTATGTGGCTTAAATAGGATACTGTGCCTTTAAGAGAACTTTCCAGAACTTTATCCCAGTATCCCAGAATGCACAGCAGGTCCCTTTTACTTTCAGTTCTTTTTTCCGGCTCCTGCTAACAGGACCCTGGCATTGAGCTCTCCCCTTTTTCAAGGGTTTATATTGGATTTAAGTTCACTTTTTTGATAAAAGTGTTTGCAGTTTATATTCTTGGTGTTTCCCTTCTCTCCTGTGTGTTTGTCAGGCTTTTTAGGGCTCTAAAATTCCTGCTCTTTTCGACAAATGCCCAGCATGTGGAAGGAAGAAGGCCAAGACTGATCCACACGACGTCTTCATTATTTGTCTCCCTGGAGCACATGTCCGTGAAGACTGTGACATCTGCCAGAACCTCTCAGCAAGGATCCTGAGGGAAAGGCTGAAGATTAGGCTTCAAGGCCTGGAAGAGAGACGACTGCAGGCTGCAGGTGGGTCTGGGCAGGCTGGGAAGGTTCCTTCTGCCTCTGCTGAGGCCTCTGGGGGGCTCCCCAGAGGCAGGAAGACCAGCAAACGGTCCCGGTCTCCGTTGGCGTCGATTTCATCGACGACGACGTCGAGAGGGATGACAACGGTGTGTTCCCCATCTCCCCTGCACTCCGGGTCGAGACGGTGTGAAGATTCGACGTCGAAGAGCCTGGTTAGGCCTCCGTTGAAACCATTGTCACCGGCGTCTTCGGCGTCGTCGTCGACGTCAACGTCGAGCTATCGGCGTCGAAGGAGAAGCCACAGGCGTCGGCGCTCGTCGTCGAGGCGATACCGCCGGTCGCCGTCGAGAAGATGGTCGTCGTCGAGGGGATCCTTGGCGTCGAGGACTTTGAGGAAGAGGACGGCGTCGAGGAGGAGTTGACGCTCGTCGAGAATGGAACGGTCGACATCGCTGAGGCGGCGTTCGGCGTCGAGGAAGGAGAGTTCGACGTCGCGGAGGCGACGTTCGACGCCTCAGTCGCGGAGGCGACATTCGACACCGGAAAAACGACGTGAGGAGAAAGAGGTCGGCGTCGAGGAGTCGTTCTCACTCCCCGAAGCGGCGCAGAAGGAGTTCTGGCGCCAGAAGTCACTCTGAGTCTGGTGGGGGACGCCGGAGACGGCGATCACATACTGGAGGGGCTGGTTCGCAGTCCCCTCCTCCGAAGAAGTCACCGGGCTTGGTGTACTCGGTTGTATATACACCACCTCGGCCGAAGACACCTCCTCCCCCTATACCTAAGAAGGATCCTCCCATCAACCCTCGTCTCCCACCACTTCCTTCCTCAGGACAGCCACCACCACCGCTCCCGCCCCATGGGCCCGCCCCTCGGCCGGAGATACCTCCTGTTCCTCCGCCAAGATCGGTGTCACTACCTCCTCTTCCTACACCACCTAAGGGGACTCCTAAACCAAGACCCCAGGATAGGCCACGGAAGATGCCTCCACGGAAACCTGCGGAGCGCCCACGAACCGGGAGGTCGCGCTCTCGCTCCAGGAGGAGGGAGCGATCGCGCAACAGGTCATCCACACGGTCGAGACACCACCATAGGAGGCACAGATCTCGCTCTCACACAAGGTCCTCAGGGACCAGGGACTACTCTCCGACTTTGTCGGGATCGCCGGACACAAGGGTGTCGCCGGTTGATGACCTGGTGGCGTTTCATGATGTCCTATTGAGAGGCGCAGCTAAATTGGGCATATCCTTGACGGTGCCCATGCCCAAGACATCGGTAATTTTTGAGACACTGCACCAGAAAAACCTGTCTCGTCCACTACTACCTCTGGTGCCGGGCCTGGAGGAACCGGCCATGGACCTTTTTCTCACCCCGGCAGTGACTAAGGCGGCCCCCTCGAGATTACAGAAAAAATACCGGGCTCCCGATTTGGATCCGGCTTTTCTGAGGTTGGAACCTCCTCCGGATTCTGTGATTGTGACGGCGGCCCACAAATAGCATGCCACCACCCCGTCATCCACAGTCCCCCCAGACAAAGAGTCTAGATGGATGGGATCAGCTGGAAGGAAAGTGTGTGGAACATCGGCGACCTCTATGAAGGCTGCAAGTGCCACAGCTTTGTTGGGACGCTATGACCGCGCCCTCTGGGACTCCCTCCAGCAGTTTACGGAACACTTACCTCGCGAGAAGCGGGAAGATTTCCAGGAAGTGTTAAACGAAGGGATGCTGGTAGCGAATCAGATTATCAGCGCTGCAGCAGATTTGTCCCTCTTGGCGGCGCATGGCTTTTGCCATGGGATTAACCAGCGACGACATGCCTGGCTCCGCCTTACATCACTGAAACCAGACGCACAGCAAAGGGTTGCCAATCTTCCATTCTCTGGCGAAACCCTATTTGGGAAACTTGCGGATGACAAAATGGCCCGCATGAAGGCGGAGGCCGAAACACTCACGGCTGTGGGTCTAGAGAAGCCCAAAGAGACGAAAAAATCGTACCGCCCGTTCCAACGGCGGTTCGGTGGACAGGGCAGAGGACGTGGCCAAGCTTTGTGACAGTCACAGCAACAACAGCAGTTCCGTAAGCCGTTCCAGAAACGCCCGAAGGGCAGAGGAGGCCAACAGTCGGCACCAGCGACCAAAGGCCCGGCCGGGTCTAGGCCCTGAGCACTTACTTCCCCCGGATCCGTTACCCACTCCGGTAGGGGGAAGCAGCCCATTTTTTCTGGCAGAGTGGAGAACAATTAAATCAGGACAAGTGGGTGCTGAATATTGTTTGCAATGGATACAGTCTTCGGTTCACCAGCCCGCCTCCAGCAATTCCACCGGTCAGCTCGCAGTTTCAGCTGCGCGAGCTCCAGGCGGAGGCAGATATCCTGTTAAGGGAAAGGGCGATAGAAGACATACCTCTGTCTCAGAGAGGAAGAGGTCTGTACTCCCGGTTCTTCCTGGTTTGCAAGAAGGACAAGAACGAGTTCAGGCTCATTCTGGACTTGCGACAGGCAAACAAGTGGATTCGCAGGGAGAAGTTTTGCATACTGTCGTTGCATCAGATTTATCCTCAGTTGCAACAGGGAGACTGGCTATGTGCTGTAGACCTACAGGATGCGTACTTCTATGTGCCCATTGCACACAAACACAGGAAGTTCCTGCGGTTCCAAGTCGGCGCCAATCATTATCAATACACAGTACTCCCATTCAGACTAAAGTCTGCGCCAAGAACATTCTCGAAGAGCATGGCGGTGGTAGCAGCACACCTGAGGAAGAACAAGGTGTTTGTCTACCCGTACCTGGACGATTGGTTGATCAAGGCATCCTCCTTCTCGGAAGCTCGAGCACACTTCCAGAAGACGTGCGTACTCTTGAACAAGCTGGAGTTGCCCATCAACATGTCCAAGTCTGTCTCTACTCCGGTCCAATGCATACAGTACTTGGGAGCCTCCATCAATACGCTGTCAGCAAGCGTGTCTCCTTCGCAGGAGCGATGATTATCACTCCTTCGGAAGGCTCAGGCTCTTATGACCACTCCATCTACAACAGTTAGGACGGTGTCTTCTCTACTGGGATCGATGGCCTCTTGTATCTTCCTGACGCCACACGCACGGCTGCACATGAGACCGCTGCAGGATTGCTTGGAGGACCAGCGGGATCAGAGGAAAGGATCTTGGGACGACAAGATACGACTGTCTCTGCATGCTCTTCAGTCACTGAAGTGGTGGTGTTCAGCGGAGAATCTCCTCAGAGGGGTTCCCTTCCACAAGGACATTCTGGCCAGAGGACTGACGATAACGGCTACCCATCTGCCAGGTGTGCAGAATGTTCAGGCGGACGCACTGAGCATACTGATACAGGAAAACCACGAATGGGTCATAAACAACCAAGTACTAGGAGAAGTCTTTGCAAGGTGGGGGACTCCAGATGTAGATCTGTTCGACACCGCTGAAAACAGCAAATGCTGAGACTTCGCCTCCAGGTACTACCAGCAGGGGACGCTGGGGAATGCATTATGGATCAACTGGTCGAACAGCTTTCTGTACGCTTTTCCACCCATTCCCCTGATTCCGGCGGTACTCATCAAGCTGGCCCGGTCCAGGGCTCGGATGATACTCATTTCCCCGGAATGGCCCAGACAGTGGTGGTTCACGGACCTGCTTCACCGGTCTCTCCTTCCTCACAAACAGCTGCCGTGCAGGCCGGACCTTCTCACGAAGTTCGGGGGGCAGATGTTGCACCCCAACCTCTCATCTTTGAGTTTGGCGGCATGGCTCCTGAGATAGGGCAATATGGCCATTTGAATCTGCCCGAAGATTGTATGGACATACTGAAGGAGTCTAAGAGACCTTCCACTCGGACCTCCTATGCTTACAAGTGGAAGATGTTCTGTATCTGGTGCCCGTCCAAGAACTATGACCCGACGACGTGCAAGGAAGACGTCATCCTTCCTTACCTTCTACATTTGGCGCAGTCTGGCCTTAATGATCATTCCATTAAGGTTCATCTTGCTGCATTGACTGCTTACAGGAAATGCCCTTCACAGACTTCCTTCTTCCAGATCCCTGTGATCAAAGATTTTTTGGAAGGCTTGAAGAAAGTGTTCCCTCCTGTCAGGCTTCCTTCGCCTTCATGGGAATTGAATGTGGTGCTGTCCAGATTGATGAAGGAGCCTTTTGAACCTATTCAGGGTTAGTGGATGAGTGAAATTCAGGCGTTGAGTTGCCAAGAACCTTATACTGTATTTCATGCTGCTAAGGTTGTTATGCGTTCTCACCCTAAATTTCTTCCCAAGGTTATTTCTGATTTTCATGTCAACCAGACCATAACGTTGCCTACCTTTTTTCAGAATCCTTCATCTCCAGCGGAAAGGTCTCTGCATTCCCTGGATGTTAGGAGGGTGTTGAAATTTTATCTGGATAAAACCAAATATATTCGTAGGTCAGACCAATTATTTGTCAATTATGGATCGGTCAGGACGGGTCTTGCTACCTCTAATCAGTCCATCTCTAGGTGGATTGTGTCCTGCATACAGTTGTGTTACCAAAAAGCTAATAAGACCTTAGGGGGTAAACCTAAGGCTCATTCCACCAGGGGAAAAGCTGCCACGACAGCTTTGCTCCGTAATGTTCCGATTGCAGAGATCTGCAAGGCGGCCACTTGGAAGTCGGTTCATACCTTTGCTAAGCATTACTGTCTGGACACGGATGCCAGGGCAGATGCGCAGGTTGGGCAGGCTTCGCTGCGGAATTTGTTCGCACAATAGTGGTGTTAATTTTCTCCTCTCCACCGACGCTTTGGTGTGGGGATGGGATTGCCATTCTATTCACTAGATTATGACTATACACAGAGATCCCCTACTACAGAAGGAGTAGTTTCTGTCTTGTAACTCCAGTTCGGTAGTAGGGGTATCTCTGTTATAGTCATAAGCGCCCGCCCTCCTCCCCGGTGGAGATAAATATTCATGTAAGGAATGCTACAGGTCTGGCGTGCTACGCCTTCAAAAAGAACTGAAAGTAAAAGGGACCTGCTGTGCATTCTGGGATACTGGGAGAAAGTTCTGGAAAGTTCTCTTAAAGGCACAGTATCCTATTTAAGCCACATAATGGCAGCCTATGGGGTTTGTCTGTCCATGCCTTACTCTCTATCATTCCAGAGTCTTTTACTGGTAGAGGCAAGTTTCTCTATGGAAGAAACTGGGCAGGCTGTGTTGTGTGTGGTTTTGTTTGGTGGAATTTCTAGTTGAAGTACTGGACAGTGTAGCCTGTGGATATAGGCTGCATTATTTGTCTTTAAATTCTCTCTTAAGTGTCTTTGCAGTTTCTGCATGATTTGACAATTTAAGAGATTATTTTTGATTGCCGGGGTCCACGCACATGGGCGGGACTATTCACTAGATTATTGTTGGGAATGTACATATGTTCACATGAGCTGTCACGAGCGTTCAGGTGTGTCTGGCAGCTCGTGACAAGCTCGTGCTTTGGGGACACTGTGTTATTCTTTGAATATGTAGAATGTGGGGAGTTAAGGCTGGGAACTGTTATCTGCATTACTGACTTGGAACTGAAGGCGAGAGGATCTGAATAAACTCCGTCTTTCAACTACAACCTTCCTGTGTGATTGCTGCTTTAGCGGAGAAAGGTCTTACACTACGTCTTGACAAATGCAAATTTAGGCAAAAAGAGGTGGAATACCTAGGGCATACTATTAGTGGAATGGGAATCAAACCAAAGAAAAATCACGTTAAGAGCATCATGAATGCTCCTGTGCCCACATCGAAAGAACAACTCGTGGCCTTCTTAGGTCTTATCGAATTTTATGCTAAGTTTATCCCAAATTTTTCAGTAAAGGTTGACCCGTTCAGGTGTTTATTGAAGAAAAATGCTAAGTTCGTTTGGACTGATGAAATGACACATGCTTTTCAGTCTTTGAAAATGTTTGTTGTGAATGCTCCGTGTCTCAAACCTTTTGTTGTTTTTTTTTCTTTTTTTTTTTTGTTCCTCATCTCCACCATGACTTCAATCTGCCATACCAATGGACAGGTAGGATGACATAAGATGACAACATACTGTCTCAGTCGAGGGCTGGCAAGGGTATTGTTATAATGTGGATCCGCCCCAAAAAAAATAATAAAATAAAATAAATGAATAAATAAAAACTCCCTTCAGCAGGTTGTCTCCCGTCATTTCCTTAGACCCTGCTTACGGTTGAACAGATGTTTTGCCATTGTAGCCAGTTACCACCATTGCTTTATGCACCAAGTCGCCTAGTAAGACAGCGAAGATGTTCTAGCAGAAAGGGTGTATCATGGCTTCGTAATCATTGGAACTGGGGGGAAAAAAAAAAAACCCCGCTCAATTCATTGGGACCAATCAAGTTTCTGCCAAAATGCTCTTTTATCTGATTTCCCGGCCCTGGAAAGATCTATTTTTGATAGTTGTAGCATAGAAGAGCTCCAGTCGTGCAAGGACGGAGGGGACGCCTCTTTCCAACGTTTACAGATTTCTCGTCGGGCCACCAACATAGAGTAGAATAAAAGGTTATTATTTGAACTTCGGCTACGATCTACAACTCCAAATATTACAAGCCGAAGATCTATGTCCACTATAGAGCCTGTTGAAGATGTTAATTTGTTGGCTATTGAGTGCCAATAGGATGTTAAATGTGGACAGTCATAGAACATGTGTGCATCCGAGGCTGCCACTTGACCACACCGGGCGCATGCCACTGGTTCCCCTATTGAAAATTTTGACAGTCTCTGAGGGGAATAGTAAGCTCTATGGAGGGTATACAGGTGGTTTCTCCGGAGCCAAGCTGGTTTAACTATATCCCAAAGAACATTACAAGATGCTATCCATAGTTCCTGCAAATTGACAGAAGGTAACAGGGAACCCCATAGTTGATCTGGCAGCTGGAATTCTCCGTCTATCTCCTCTAAGATTAAGTTATATAAAAAGGCCACCTCCTTCGGTGCAGGTATTTTGTCCAGTAAAGAAGATTCCAGTTGAGAGCTCCCTCCTAGGGGCATTTGAGGACGATGTGAAACCTCCGCTGTATATGCTTGTGCCCAACTTGAGATTTGTAGGAACTTAAATCTAGAGAAATTGGGGCCCACCTTGCTTACTAGATGTTCTCAAGAAAGCATGTCCCCCTCCACAAACAAGTCACCCCATGTTAGAACTCCAGCATCAATTAATGGACTTATCAATGTGTCATTAGCCCAACCCGGAGGAGCAGGGAGGTCCCATATAGGAGATCTGTTCGAATAATATCCTATTTTAGTGGTGACTCTCAAATTATACCAAGTTTTTGCTAGGCCCTGCAACACCTTAAGTTTAATTTTCTTTAAAAATTTGGGGTCTCCAAACTTAAAGAGGAACCCAGACTGCCCTAGTCCTTCACACTGTAATAGTGTTGTAAACATCAACCCAATGTCCTGATTTGATTGTGTTTTTAACAGCATTCTGGCATTTGTCATTTGAAAGGCCCAGGCGTAGATCTGAAGGTCTGGGCCAGCCAGCCCACCCTTCTCCCTTCGACGCCTTAATTTCTTCCAGGCTATTCTTATATTTTTATTCTTCCAAACAAATTTAGATATATCACTCTGCATCTTAGAAATTAATGCTGGCTCAAAATATAGTGGTATGCTATTAAAAATAAAAGTCAATTTAGGCAAAATGGACATTTTAACTAAGTTTGAGCGTCCTAAGAGTGTCAATGGGAGATTTCCCCAAGATCCCATCAACTTCCTACATTCCTTAGCAACTAAAGTAAAGTTTGTAGAAGTTATCAAATTAATATCCTTAACGATTCTCACGCCCAGATATCTCAAGTTATCGCAGGGTTCCACAGGCAGCCCAGTTACTGTGCTGTTCCACACCATAACCTCAGTTTTGGTGGCATTGACTTCATAGCCAGAGATGTTACCAAATTCTAATGCCAATTTTATGGCTGAGGGAAACGCTGTATTGATATCAGAAGTCATAATCATAATATCGTCCGCATACAGGGACACTTTTTTTTCCCAATCTCTAAATCTGAAAGGTATGATGTTATTATCCTCCCGAATTTTCTGAGCAAACGGCTCGATATAAAGATCAAAGAGCAGGGGCGATAGAGGGCATCCCTGTCTTGTGCCCCTTGTAATGGCGAATGGTTCCGTCAAACCGCCATTAACCAATATTGAGGCAGATGGATTCTGATATAAGAGTTTGACCGCTCTGCGAAAAGCCCGACCCACACCGAACTTTTCCAAGGCCCCCGACCGTTACAACCAGTTGACCCTGTCGAAGGCTTTGGTGGCATCCAGCGTAAGAATAGCCAAGGGTAATGAGGAGCTAGTCGCGATGTCTATTGCTCCAATCAGGTCATACGTCAGCTCAAAGAGCTGGCGACCCTTCACAAAGCCCTTTTGGTTGAAATGCAGAACTGAAGGAGCGACCTGACCCAGCCTCTTAGCCAAGAGTGACGTGAAGATCTTATAATCCGCATTAAGTATTGAAATGGGGCGATAGGAGCCGCAGTCTGTAGGAACCTTGCCTGGTTTCAAAATCAGTGTAATCGATGCCTCATTCCATGACTTGGGCGGTGAAACTCCCTCCAACAAAACTTCATTAAATAGTGTGGCAAGAAATGGAGCTATATCACCCGCAAGATGTTTATAAATCTCGACGGGCAAGTCGTCTGGCTCCGCCGCCTTACCACTACTGCAGTTATGTATAGCAATTACAACCTCTTCTTTTGTTATTGCCTGGTCCAAAGAGGCGCTTTGTTCTGAGGAGAGTGATGGCAGTGGAATGTTGCTAAGCCATGCCTTCGCAGTTTCAGGGGAGATATTATTGTCCTCCTGGTAAATAGACTGAAAGAAGTCTTTGAAAGCTGCTCTTATTTCTAAGTCTGAAGATACAGTACCAGAACTAGTTGTAATAGAACCTATATTATTACGTGTCCGGTCTGTTCTAGACTTCCAAGCTAATAACTTCCCTGCCGCTTCACCAAATTCGAAATGGGCTAGTTTACTTACTTTCCATCTTTGAAGAATGCGGCGATTAAGTACGGAAGCAAGTTCCCCTTTGAGCTTCAGCAACTCCTCCTGTTTCTCTAATATAATAGAATCTGGTACATTATTGGAGGTTTCTAGTTCAGTTTGAACCAACAATATATTAGCCTCTATAGTTGTGACTTCTTGGGTGTACTGTCTCCTTCTGTACGTAGTTTTGTTCTTGATAACCCCTCGTAAGGTAGATTTAAAAGCGTCCCATACAGAGCTGGAGCTAGCAGAACCGATATTTACTTTAAAGAATTCATGTGCTTCAACTCTAATATATTCCAGATCCTCTGGAGATGTAAGTAGAGATCTATCAATGGACCATGACCTAATCGGGGGTTGAACCACCGCTATAAGATCTAAAAGTACGGACGAGTGATCCGACAGGTGAGATGGCAAATAGGTGACAGTCTTCACTGAGTCCGACAAAATTCTACTAACTAGAAAGAAGTCAATCCTAGACCTATGGCGATATTTATAATTTCGAAAAGAAAAAGCGGTTTTCTGCCCTGACCTTGCTCTCCAGATGTCTTTAAATCCATATTGGGACATCGCTTTCAATAAAAAGTCTCTAGATTTAGACAAAGTATGTTGCCTGCTAGAGGTAGTCTTGTCTAAGACAGGGTTGAGTACAATATTAAAGTCACCTGCTATGATGATGGGTTCAGGGAAATGTAAGAGCTCAGAAAATAATGATATCAGGGCTGAGGGGTCATCTCGGTTGGGCCCATAATAACCCACTATCGTAAAACGAGAACCACCTATCATTGCAGTCACAATAGCCCATCTACCTGCGGGGTCTACTTTTTGCTCAATTAGTCTGGTAGTGATTGTCTTTTTAAAAAGGATAGTAACCCCTCTAGTGTTAACAGCTTGGGATGTGGTGACAAATTGATCTATCCATTTATTTTTATTTGCCAGATCGAGTACTTCAGCCTCAACCAGATGTGTCTCCTGAAGTATAATGACCTGCGCATCAAAGTCACGTATATATTGTAAAATTGTGTTAGATCTGGGTTTGGTGCGCAGGCCATTAACATTCCAGGAGAGAAACTTAATAGAACTCATATCTAATATACCTAAAGGAGCTAGACCCTTCAAACTTGCAACCCTCCATATATCTCAAAGATGTAAAATCTGTCCATTTTATAAAAAAAGAATTATCAAATACCAATTCAGAGATGAGAAACATTTTATAATTATTTACCCTAACCCACACCCGCGTGATCCCCACCCACCCTCCCTTGAGGAACCCTTGTTTGTCCAACCGGAAATCCTCCGGTTATGGTACTCCAAACCCCTTCTAGGCGCCCACGGAGCATTATTAAGTATAGTATTTGAGGACAAAAAAGAGAAAGTCTGCAAATCAGCTTAAATATAACCTTCGTAACCTGCTATGACTTCTCTTAAAAAAAATTAAAAAAAATAAACAAATAAATTTTTAAAGTGGGTTCATCAAAGTGTCAAATGCTTAAGACTATAGTTTTTCATACGGTATTCAGGTGCGTGCTTTATTTATTTATTTATTTATTTATCCCTTCCATCCATCCTTCCCTACCCTCTTTTTTTTTCTTTTTCTTTTCTTCTTTCTTTTCTCTCTTTTTTTTTTTTTTTAATTCTCTCTCCCCCTTATTATATCTTGTTTTTTCCTTTTATTAAGTATTTTTAAAGAGGAGTAAACAACTAGCCGAGAAAAAAAAATTCAGCCGGACCTAACCTCAGCTCTTAGAAGTGCTCTTTGAAGTGCCGATATCCATTAATAACTTATCCGCAGCCTGAACTGTTCGGAGGTTGAACATTTTATTATTCAACATGATTTTTAGGGCTGCCGGAAAGGTCAACTGCACTGTTGCACCCAGTTTCCTGAAGGCCTTCATCCTCCTGCCCAACTCCCACTGCCTGTCAAGGGTCGACCGTGATAGGTCGGATCTTATTTGAAAGTTATAATCTCCCCCTGATAGAGATTTTTGTTTAAGGGCCAGGTTAAGAATATGATCCTTTAACTGAAAAGTGTGAAAGTTAACAAGAATCTTCCGGGGCTTCGTCCGCTGTGGGTTTCGCCTGAAAGGGTCCCTATGGATCCGCTGGATATCTAAATTCAATGCCTCCTCTGTATGGGTTAAATTGAGAGAGGTGCATCGGAGGAACATGGCGGCAGCAGGATAGCTGCCGTGGTGCTCCGCTCTAGGCTCCTGCGGAGCTCTCAGTTATTGCTCGTAAAATCCGAGGACTCTCGAAAAGCTTTTCACCGCTTTCAATGAATGAATGAATCTCATGTGTATTTAGCAATACTTACTAAATAACAAGAGAAAACCCCTTTTCAAAAAAGTTTGCTTGGACCGTTTACTCTGGTCTCTCCTCGCTCTCCATGCTTATCCACTGCGGCGTGATCGGAGAGTCAGCGGCGGCTCTGCAGCAGACTCGGACTCCGGCGGCGCTTTGGAAGTGGCATCTAGCCGCCCTGGAGCTGCGTCGCGGGAGGCAACTGCGGTCCTGTCGCAGGGATATTTGCCCTGGGGATTCAGCAAGAGGCGTGAGTGAGAAAGTCCAGAACGCTCAGAAGGATTATGCAGCGGCTTTCGGCGCTGAGAATCAAGTAGCAGTGGCAGCAGCAGTAGATCCTGATGCGTTGGAGTTTGCCGCTGTAGCAGCAAGTACCGGTTCAACGGAGTTGAAGTCAGCAGAGACTGAGGTGAAGGGGGGGGCAAGGTGGGGGTAGAGGTCTGAAGTTGCAAGCAGCCATAGATGATAAAGAGCTGAACTCAGGTACAGGCGCTAACCGGAGTGACAGCAGTCTGGTAAAAAACACACGTTCTTCCTCCCTTAGAAGCCACGGATTAAATCAAGGGGAGCCTCCTATAACCCTGCATGAAATTGCCACTGACAAAGGTTATAGCGGCAAAAAATCTAATAAACATCAAAGCATACCCCAAAGGAAAGGGAGAAAAGGGGGGAAATATTGGTGGAAGAAAGGGGGGCGAGTGGGCCCTTAGTTTTGGATACCAGGCTGGAGTCTGAACAAGAGGTACAGGATAACACTAGATCTAGCTCTAATACAAATAAGATTCCTTCAAAAACTTCCTCTTATCTCTCCTCTGAGGCTAAACCTAAACGAGCAGAAAAAAAATCTAAGATTCTAAAAACTATCTTAGATCCAGGCTCCAAGATAACGCCTTCATTGCGGTCATATTTTAAGGCCATTCCCCAGGTCTTGGACCTGGTGCAGAGTAATCCCTCTCCTTCTTTATCCTCTCATAAAATTCCGAACATACCAACACCCGATAGTGTGGCTCTTATAGATCCAAGAACACGAAATATGGAGGAAGAGGTTCATAATGGAGGTTATCTTGGGGTGAAGGGTAGTGACTTCACAGATATCGGATCGACAGATCTAAGCCTAACCACTTTGCCTAAGGGGATATCTGTAGATCAGACTCTTGAGGAGGGTAACAGTTGTAGTAATTCCCCAGTTCTTTGTGATACTGCTATAACTGTTATAACAGCTATAACTCCTGAGGTATCAATCAGTAATGCTGGAGAAGCGACCTGTAGTCTCCCGAGTGAGCATATTTCCCTGGAGGAGGATGTTAGACCTGAGATAGAAGTCTGTGGTAGTCAACTATCTGAATCTTCTCCAAGCATGAATCAGAATATCCAGACACAAATTGTTCACGGCCCTACTCCCAGTCCTAGTACTGACTCACAGATGGGCTTCTCTGCCTGCGCCATTGAATCACCCTCAGACCTCTCGCCTTCCTCTATATTATCTATGTTTTCTAATTTATCTGCAGACATTAAACGGGGTTTTGAGGACGCATCAAAAATTCAGAGAGAGATTAGGTCTTACTGCGAGTCGTTAGATAACAAGATAGATGGGCTTTTTTCAAGAACCGGAGTGTTGGAAGAAACAACTGCTGTTATGTCTCTCGAGTTGGAAAACGTTAAGGAGGACATAGTCAAACTTAAAAAAGAGGACACTGCTCTGGTGGACAGAATGGAGGTGATCGAAAACAATGCGTGGCGTAGCAACATACGTATTTTAAATGTACCAGAAGGAAGGGAAGGATCTGACATTAAGCTGTATATTATTCAACTCCTAAAAACATCTCTCAATTCAAACCTTTTGTTGTTGGCGTGAAATGTATCATTATGGTAGATGCAAGCTCTTCTGGTTTGGGTGGAGTACTTCTGCAGAAGGATAGTGAGAAAGAATGGGTTGTTGCCTATGCGTCAAGAGCCTTGAGAGATGCCGAAAAGAATTATTCTGTCATAGAAAGAGAGTTACTGGCGTGTGTTTGGGGAGCTGAGCACTTCAGACCTTTTTTGTGGGGTACGAGATTCTTGATAAAAACTGATCATAAGCCCTTGGTGTATCTCATGGCTCCAGGTGGAGGCAGAACTATGTCGGCACGTCTTGCAAGATTAGCTTCAAGATTGCAGTCTTTTCAGTGCACTATTGAATATGAACAGGGCAAGGCGAATGTACATGCCGATTGCATGTCCAGACTGATCTCTGATACGAATCCTTCTGAAGTGGTTAACGAAGAGGAGTGTGAAGTTGCTTTCACTTTTCTTGATGTCAATTTAGTGTGCGGTGAACGGTCTTCCTTGCAGGAGGATGTTTGGATGGAAGAGATGAGTAAGGATTTGGAATTGTGCAGTGTCAAGAAGTATCTTGTGCATGGTTGGCCGGAACAGAGGAAGTTATCTAGAAATATGATGGGTTTTTTTAAGGTTCAAGAAGAACTTGCTGTGGAAAATGATTTAATTCTTCGGGGTGACAAGATTGTTCCACCTTTTCCTATTAGAAACTCTCTACTTGAAATTGCTCATGATGGACATTTGGGGATATCTTTCACCAGAAGACGTTTAAAGAAGTCTTTCTGGTGGCCAGGTATTGACTCTTGTGTGGACCATTTTGTGCGCTCCTGTTCTTATTGTTCTAACAGTGACAAAACAGCTGTTGCTTTACGTCCAGAACCATGCCCCATTGATTTACCTTCAGGTCCCTGGCGGAAAATGGGGATAGACATCATTGGGCCTTTTAGTTGTTTACCAAAACAGGAGGCTTTTGGTATTGTACTTATAGACTATTATTCCAAATGGCCGGAGGTCAAGATGGTTAAAGAGGTCACTTCGTGTCAAGTAATAGAATTCTTAGATGAGATTTTTTGCAGAGAGGGCATTCCTCAGGAAGTTGTGACTGACAATGGTCCGCAGTTCGTGAGCAAGGAAATGGAACAGTTTTTTGTTAAATGCGGTATTGTTCATAGGAAGATTGCAGTTTTCCATCCTGAAGCAAATGGCCAGGTTGAACGGTTCAACCGTGTGATCAAAGAAGCCATACAACTTTCTATGAAGAGTAATTTGAATTGGAGGAATGCTTTGCAATCTATGTTGTTAGCTTACAGGACTTCTCCCAACTCAGTGACCTTGGTTACTCCCTTTGAGCTTTTAAGAGGACGGAAGCCTAGCACAAAGTTAGTTCCTTGGTGGCTAAAAAAAAACTTAGCTGGTTTTGAAAATTGTTTGAAGGTAGATTTTGAAGCTGTTCAACACAGGGTTCAGTCGTATAAGGATAAAATGAAACATGACATGGTCAAAAGAATTGGTTCTACGTCCAGTCGTTCTATTAAGGTGGGTGATTCTGTTCGCATTAAAAAGAAAGAGGGTGTGAGTAAAGGTTTTCCTGTTTGGTCAAGTCCTAGGAAAGTTATTGAAGTTTTTAGAAATGCGGTCAGGGTTGATGGTGGTTCTGTGTGGAATTTGAGCAGAGTTTCTTTGTTTAATGGGCCTAGTCAATCGGTGGATGATTTGGACAGCAATGTTTTTTTTGATGTTGGGGAACAGAGAGATAATGGGGAACGCTTTCATGCTGAATGTAATTCTGACAATACTAGAGCTACACGTTCTCATCGTTTACCTGTTCGGTTTAATGATTTTGTGATGAACTGATTTTTTTTTTTGTTTTGTTCTTTTTTATAGTTTTTTTTAGGGGGGAAGGTGTGTTGGGAATGTACATATGTTCACATGAGCTGTCACGAGCGTTCAGGTGTGTCTGGCAGCTCGTGACAAGCTCGTGCTTTGGGGACACTGTGTTATTCTTTGAATATGTAGAATGTGGGGAGTTAAGGCTGGGAACTGTTATCTGCATTACTGACTTGGAACTGAAGGCGAGAGGATCTGAATAAACTCCGTCTTTCAATTACAACCTTCCTGTGTGATTTCTGACTTCCCTACAATTATGACTATAACAGAGATACCCCTACTACAGAACTGGAGTTACAGGACAGAAACTACTCCATCTCTACATTTACATTCAAGAAAATCGGAAACTAGTGACATTTAAGGTATTTGTGTTGAGGAGATGTTACATGTGAGACTCAACAATAGCAACCACGTGGGATTGTGTCAATAACTGACAGAATTTCCATTCAAAATGGTAGTGACTGAATGTTGTAAATGATAGGTGCAAATTTCTGAAGTTACCAGTTTCCATGTTACTAAGGGCCTCTTGTACAAAGTGTTTTCACAGTTGCAAACTCTCAAATTCAGTAAATCGGAGGCTTTGCGACCGATAAAACGCTTTTTCAACTCTATTACACCCAATTCGCAACTCAGAAAATGTTTTGATCACTCCTTCAATCTTCAGAGAATTGAGTATGCCCATGGTCCTGTAGAGAAAAGGAATAGAATTCCTCAGAAAGCCTATATCTTTCTGGTGGCCTGAATCTTTTAATTTCACAGAAAGGGCCTTATCTTTGAACAGAGGTGGGTATAGAGTGGTCTTTCCAGCTTGCAGCTTTGCTCTGCATCCTAGGCTCATGATAATGACCCTCATATCTATACTGGCCACTCCTGTGGGAGCAGTGAATGAGGCTCCAGCATCAGGGACACGCCACACCCCACACCCCACCGCTCACCTATCTCTTGAATGGGTGATGAAGATGCACTATGACACTATCCATCGTGCACCAGCTGACTCTCACCATGCATGGGGTGGCAGTGAAGAAGCTGGCGAGGCGGTCCCAACCTTTCCCCTTTTCTGCAAAGCCCTTCCTAGCTTCCACTGCTACAGCACCCCAGGTCAGGGAGCCATTGCTTTTTCCATGTGGGCCAGGGCCCAGATCAAGGTGGAGCGCACAACATTGACTCCACTCCTTGTGTCTGTTTTCTCTTGCCACCAGGACATATTGAGCAGAATCCCTTTGACAATCCAAGGCTCTGATCAGCAGAGAGGGCCATGACCCACAACCACCATGCCGATATTTGGTGACTAGGGCAGCATGAGTGTTGCAGAGAGAACCCTAGCCGTAAGGTGATATCATTGATCCTGCAAGACATGAAGACACTACTCCCTTGATCACTTAAAATGTTTATTGCAAAGTATCTCAGGGCAAGAGGCACACATGGGTGGAAGGAGAGGAATTGGAGAGTCAGAGAAAGGACATGCTTTTAGTCCTGCTTCGTCCGCACCTGACTTGTTGGCATGCGCCTACCACTGTCTGGTCACATCCTGTGTGCTGGATGAGATGTATTGGGCAAAAGGTCGCTATGATGGGAAAAGCAGCATTTAATACTGCAATCATTGCCTCGTTGAGGATCAATCTACATTTACACATTTGATCTTGCAATTCCCTATCTGAATATTCACCTGCTAAAAAGGCCTGGTTCTCCCTCTCTGTAAATGATGGTATACAGTAGTAGTTGAATATTCCATTGTGCTTTTTCTATAAATTCTGTGGGGTTAACAACGGTTTAATAAAGGTACTACTGAAATATTATTAACAGTATACAGAAACATTGCCTTATATTAGTACATACATTATTGAGGTAGACATTACATCATCCATGATGCCTCCGTCACACGCATGCTTAGGAGAGTAGAGGTAATCTCTGTTAAGTATTTAATGTCCCCTGAATAAAGGAAAGACCTGCAGAAGACAAGAGCAGGCCCCTGTGTTTACTGTCCAACTAATTTTTGTCCATGTCCCAAAGTTTAGTTGCATCTGGCTTGGGTCTTAGTAAACAGTAAACTATTATGGTAAGGGCACTTGGACCAGCACTAGGTCCACTTTGGTTGCAGGTGTTGGGTGATTTAGCTGACATTATGCAGACACTCAAGAAAGATAAAAGATGTTTGCTAAGATTGAAACTTGCCATTCACCTTGAAGATTGGCCCTGTGGACATGGTAGTCATTCTGGGGCGATTAGGGCCATATTAGTGATCTCTGGCAGAGCTCAAGGAGCATTTCTGAGAGAACCTCCTTGGGGAGAGGGCCTGCTGCTCGGGTTCTTCACTTTTGTCATGGCTCCCTCATAGATTGCTGCCAAATTAAGGAAGGGTGCCGAGGGATGCGCGTGCCCTTGTTTGTCGGCAGTGTTACAGCGGCCACTGTGCATTTAGGGGCATATTTACAAGCCCTCTGCACCACTGGAGCATCACTTTTTTGACACCCTGGCGGAGCACTGTGCTGGCCCATATTTACAAGGCCACGCAACGCTACCCTGCGTGGCTTTTCCTGGTCTTGTAAATATCGGCCGTTTCATGATTTACTCAGCATGAAAGGGGCATTCCATTGGTGTTGCTGTGAGTGTTCCCAGCAATACTGATGGATTCTGATATATTCCCAGACTTGCAAGGTTTCGTAAAGCTGGTAATGCGTCATATTCTAATCCCGGGAAGCGTAAAAGTGGCACAACGGGGAGAAATACCTTTATTCCTCCTTGTTTTTTCCTCTTTCTGTGTGTGCTGCACAGGAGGAATATGCCATCAATTATTGTTTTTGTACAGGAAGGTGTCCTTACCTGCACAATCATCCCTGCAACGCAGCTATGGTGCAAGGGTGCTCCTGCATTGGCAATAGGCAACTTATTGTGCACCAGTGCAGAGGAAAGCACAGGGATGCGTTGTTTTGTTGTAATACGACACATCCCTGCACTTTACAAGTGAGGCAGCTCAGCACTGCAAGTTGGCTGAGTCATTATCTTGTAAATATGCCCCTTAGTGAGCTGACAGTTCACTGGCTAGTTATCTTCCCATCCTGTGTGCATTTCTGGTGGCTGCTTACTTAGCAATTACTTAGCTGCCAAACTTAAACTCTAATCATGTTAACATCTCTCTCTCCTTACTTTATGGTCGTTTGTGTTTTTCGCCCAGGACTTTAATTTGTTTATTACTATTTTTGGTCCATTGGATTAACCTTCAGACCATTCCCTTTATAAGCTGGAGAGTAGTGTATACACCGCTGTGGCATTTACGAGACAGCTTACATTCTGTAGCTTTAATTCACTGAGTTTGTCCCCAGCTCTTCTTCTTCACCATCCTTCTGCACAGAGTTAAATCTTATGCTAGGAACTGTTTTCTCTTTAACTGTGCTCCCCTCTTCATATGTGCAGTGACTCGACAGTCTTACTTAGGGGCTCAGTTTTGATTTGCTGCCTTTGGAAAGCATACACTTTGTCTAGCCAGTACCTGGGTCCCAAGGCTGTTTCCAGGATTGAATTGCCGCCGTCGTCAGGAGCCGCGCTGGGAGCGCTAGTAGTGGTGTCCCCGTGTTACCACCACCACCAGGAGCTTGCTGTTGTGTTACTGTTCCTCCCCGCCGCCGCAGTTTGAACATCGAGCGGCCGCCGAGCGGGAGGAACTGGACCAGGACTGCATTGCCCAGAATTCCCTGTTTGGGTCCCGCCCACTACACAGCCACTTCCGTGCCCGGAGGCACTACAATCAACCAGGCTCCCACTGAGGAGCGGGAGCCTTTGGAAAGCATACACTTTGTCGAGCCAGTACCTGGGTCCAGAGGCTGTTTCCAAGATTGAATTGCCGCTGTCGTCAGGAGCCGCGCTGGGAGCGATAGCAGTGGTGTCCCCATGTTACCACCACCACCAGGATCTTGCTGTTGTGTTACTGTTCCTCCCCGCCGCCGCAGTTTGAACATCGAGCGGCCGCCGAGCGGGAGGAACAGGACCAGGACTGCATTGCCCAGAATTCCCTGTTTGGGTCCCGCTCACACACACAGCCACTTCCGCGCCCAGAGGCGCTAAAATCAACCGGGCTCCCTTCGCGTCGCGGGACGCATGCAGGACCAGCCGGGCTAAGCCCGGGCAAAGGGCGGGCCCTCTGTGGCCCTCAGAGGCCCTCAGAGGCCGGGCTGGGCCTATACTCTGACACCCCGGCCAGGACAGATTGTGCTATATTCTAGTAAGCTGACATATATCACTGTCTGGTCAAAGGCATCCTAGAAATACTGTCTGTGCTCCTTTATGTTTGACATTACTCTTATGCTTAAGTGTGTTTAAAATTGTCCCCCGCTACTCTTGCCACGCACCATGGTCTTGAGTCTTATTAAAGGAACATCCACGTTGGTAGGAGGAGCAAATAGAGGAACATTAGACAACTATCTTATTAGGGCCTCTGCGGACAACGAAAGGGAAAGCATACTTGCTAAGCGACGGGCTGAGCGACGTCGCTCAGTTGAGCTTATTAAAAACAATCGCTCTTTCTTGGGCCCGTTACAGCTAGCCACCTAACCACACACGAGTTTTCATACTGAAAATGAGGACATTGACATATCTAGTAACAACAGCATCCCAATGCTCCTGCGAGACACAACTTCCTTACCCGATATGACTAATGAACTGCATATAAATGTTTCACCCTCCCTTAGTAACTCAATATCAGAGGTAGAAGTACTAGCTGAGTTGCCCCCACCAGTTGTAGAGGTTATCCAAAAAAGGCCAAAGAGTCAAAGCCACCTTCAGTACAAGGTTCACCACCGAGAAAAAGGAGAAAGAGGGGGAGCGAATCACAGAGAAGTAAGACTAGTCACATCAACTTTGGTAAATCCTCTAAAGCCCCCTCATCAAACGTAGCCACAACACTAGGCTTAGTTACCTTACATTGTCCGTTAAAAGAAACATCGAGTACCGAATTAATAGGAAGTATGGAACAACTAATTAGATCCTTTACATTGCCGTTAATAGAGATTAAAAAGAATAGAACATCGGCTGGGGACTCTAGAGCAGGCAATCGGTAAAAACACAGGGCAAATCAAGGACCTTATGAAGCCTGTACTGGCGCCCCCAGCCACTGTATCATCTTCAAATCTTACTGCCCAAAAGGAAGCAAAAACTAATAAGTTAACACACTCAAAATCCCTGAGGCCAACATCTCCCAAATTAACACAGCAACCGGTACAAAACATTGATAGAGAGGCTCAGGTGGGAGAGAAATTACTTCATCCAGGAAATGCACGAAACAAAAAGGGCAGTACCAGTCCAGTCAGGGTAATGAAGCCTAAAGGGCGTCAAGTAGAATTGCCACCGGAAGCGGTTCCGTTTGTGGTGGTCCTTACGGGAGTTTCAATACTAGAGGATGGTAAGAGGGAAGGCTATTCCTAGCTAAAAAATAAAGTTATGCATTGGCTTAGCCAGAATCGACCACGTCCCCCAAACTTAAACGGTGAGATCTTACACGTCTGGCGTCTCCCCTGGTTGGGAAACAGAACAAAGGACATAAAGGGGGACATAATTGTTATTAACTTTAGAGACCATGGAGCTGTCAGATACATCTTAAACTGGTTCCCAGAAAATGGTAGCAATTCCATTACAGCTTGTGAATTGATCTATTTTAATCCTAGATCTCTAGCGGTTCCCACAGATAATCCGGGGGCCCTATCTTGCTACCAGGCCAATCGTCTTATAGCACTCAAAAATCGGTATACAATTCATGCATCTAACC
Source organism: Lissotriton vulgaris (assembly GCF_964263255.1). Lineage (NCBI taxonomy): Eukaryota > Metazoa > Chordata > Amphibia > Caudata > Salamandridae > Lissotriton > Lissotriton vulgaris. Next base: position 381,353,791 of record NC_141685.1, read on the forward strand.
TTTTGGCCCTTGATAGATTACCTGGGTGGGATACTGTACCATTTAGGCACCACAGAACTAGGAGGGTAGACACATTGGGTCAGCTTAATCCTGTGGAGGTCACGAATAGATTCAATGCCATCTCAGGCATTGATGATTGTGACTGACAGATGGGGGATTCTATAAGTCATTCGCCTACTATTTAAGAACTTAACGTATATATAAACCCCAGCTCCCATGCAAAAACCCTGGTGCTGGACCAGGCAACTCAACCTTTAGCCACCACCCTACTAGCTAATAGACACACACCAAATAGTGAGATAGAGGAAAGGGTGGACGTGAGTTCCAATCTCACCGCTGGGCCTATCAGCCCATTGGATTGTGCACCGATCAAGCTAGGTTTAGCCGATGCACAAATTAAGATTCTCTCCTGGAATGTGGCGGGTTTGAAGAGTAAATTGCCCATCCCAGAATGGGGCACCTTTATGGCTTCACATGATATTTGCATGCTACAGGAAACCTGGGCGTTAAAGGAAAGCACAGTGCCGGGTTTTGCAACATTTGACATTTTGGCAACTACGGGAGGAAGGGGAAGGCCCTCTGGAGGGCTGTCTATTTGGGTGGGCACCCATTTGGGAGTTCAGGCTACACAAATCACAACTAATTCATCAGACGTCCAGTGTGTACTACTTACCCCGCAAAACAGGCAAAACATAGCATTGATAAATGTATACTCAAGGCCAGTTAGGCGGGGCCTGGAGTCCTAGGCAATTGAAACTTTATTAAACTTTATCCAGTCGATCGATTCTTCCACCGCGTTAATTCTGTGTGGAGACTTCAATTGCCATTTTGAGCCTCTTTTGGACCCGAATCTGGGTTACCAGGATGAAGTTGACCAGCTTTGGCACATCCCGGATCCGCTGATTCCCCAGGTCAAGGTATGGACCCCTCTCGTCTTACAATTACAGTCATTTGCGTTAGTTACATCATTGAGAGCATGTAATGGGAGGGTGGAGCCCGATAGGCCGGGGAGAGAGACGTTTAATAGACTGAACCAAACCTCAGTGATTGATTATATATTCATTGAAGCCAGGCACTGGGATAAGCTGCTCGAATTTAGTGTCTTTGATAGGCACAATAGCGATCACAATGCTCTAGTTCTGTCCCTCAAACCGGGGAGTTTTGGGCTGACAAATCCACCGACTGCCCAAAAAAGTGTTTCGCAACCATTAATAACAGCTAATTGTAGGCGAAAGGTGAAATGGCCAGACTTCCAAGACTCCCCAACCAAACTTGCTGAATTATATGAGATCATTATATGAGATCATTATTCCATTTATTGTAGAAATGGGGAATCTTGGTTCCAGGGGAAGGGCCACCAATATACATACATAACCAATTGGTTGCCATTTTAAAGGATCCCTTTTGTCCAGTGAGAAGGGTAAATCTGCCCCGGATGAAGACGCATTTATGGTTTAACGCCTCCTGCCGAAAGTCCAAAAAAGCTTTGTTGTCAGTAGTAAAAACAAAGGACACTGGAGCTATTAGGGTCCAACACTCTCTGTACAAAAAGACAATCTATGACGCTAAGAAGGAATGGGAGGTCATGTTGTGGGAGGAGCTAGGAACTGCACTAAGGTGTAGGGATTCCAAACCATTTTGGTCCATTGTTGCAACCGGCCTCAGTGGGCTTACCCCTGTGCTTGCCCCTAATATTGCTCCTGCAATATGGGAAAAGCACTTTGGTGCACTATAGGGTATTCCTGAGATTGACATCTTAACCAATGAAACCCCTGGACCCCAACAAACCCAAAGTGTCCCCGGGGTTGCAGATTGTGAAAAGATGACCGTAGTTCCTATCTGTCTCCCCCAGGTTGAACTTATCACACTGAGAGAGGTTGAGGTAGCAATAGGAAAATTGCTCCCTAATAAGGCCCCTGGACTGGATAAATTGCCAGGGGATTTGTTTCGTACACAACCCAAAATTTGGGCACCTTACTTGGCCGTTTTATTTAATGAGATCCTGCAGGGAGCCGATTTGCCCCCAACTTGGTTGGGAGCTGAGATTGTGCCAATTCTTAAAAAGGGCTGCCCACTTACCCCCTCAAATTATAGACCCATTAGCTTAATAGACACATCACAAAAGCTAATGGGGAGGATTGTTCTCGATAGGATCCTTGGGTGGATTGATGAGAACCGGATTTTAACCACACTCCAGGCAGGCTTTAGGTCTGGCACCTCTACCCTAGATCAAATATTTCGCTTGCAGGTCCTGTACTGGAAAACAGCAATTGTGGAGGGTGGCAGCCTCTACCTTGTGTTTGTGGACCTGCGGGCAGCATTTGACTTAGTCCCTCAAGCGAAATTGTGGAAGGTGTTGGCAGACCTGGGACTCCCGCCCTATCTATTGGCTATTCTATCTAGGCTCCATACAACCAACTACGTGCAGAAATATATTGTCGCCAGGCCAGAACTGCTGCAATTTATGGTGCCGAACTTTGGGGGCATAAACAGATACTGAACCTCAAAAGGGTGGAACAAAGTTTCATGAGGAATCTAGTTGGATTACCGGCAAGTACTCCATTGATCCCTCTTAGATTAGACCTTGGGATGGAGCCAATAGAGGAGATCACAAGTGCAAGACCAATTATGTATTGGAAGAGGTTCTGGTCAGTCCCAGAACTGGCCTCCTATAGAGAAGAATTATCTGAGGTTTCGGCCTCCCTTAAATGCAAAAAGATCCCATGGCTGCAGCACATAAGGGCTGTTAGTATCCGGATAGGCCTTCCGGAACTTTGAGAAACACCCAAGACTTATTGCCCCTGGGATATCAAAAAGAAAACTCCACACTCAGATACGTAGGCAGAATTTTCTAACATTACAGAGCTCTGCAACTACGGGCAGGCTAACAACAGAGTTCCTCTTAGTTAAATCGGAATCTAAAATTGAGGAATTCCTGGATGTAATTGAACCTCCGCTTGCTAGAAAGTTGTATCTTCAGCTAAGGCATGGCACTTTACCAATTAGGTCATTTACATGTAAATGGTTAAAATCTAACATTGAAGCTTGCCCTGCATGTGATTTTAACTGAAAATGTACCACATGTACTGTTTTTCTGCCCTGCCTATTCTGCAATTAGAAACTGTTGGCTGATTCCAATTTGCAAGAACCTCAAATTCCTGCATTTCACTCAGGCTTGCAGGATACTGACCTATGATACTCATCCTCCTATTGTGTTTGCCGTATCCCGTTATTTATTTAGTATGTGGCGTAGAAGACAAACTTTTTTAACTTAACTGTAGCAAATATGACACTGTCTATTTTCCCGCTCTTGATAACTCATAGTTTAATTCTCTTCTTAACAATTTGATGATTATTTATTGTTTTAATATTTTGTGCTTGTATGTATTTTATGTGCACTTTTATGGTCTTCGACCGAAATAAAGTTTTCAATGGATTTGCTGCATCCCATTCGCTGTTCACCTTGACAACCATCGCCATCTTTAATGCACACCACCTGCAAGAACTGATTGTGAGAACTTCAAAACATCCCCAACTAGATTAGCACACATGTTTCCCATTACTGCATATGTAGATCATATCAAGCTATGGTGCATGTGGGTTTAGTACATAAGGGACACGAAAATTGCGTAATTCATGCAAAACTCTTGCCATTACTACTAGCTAAAGACCGGTCAAAATAGAAATAGTAAAATGTACACCACACCACACTATTGTGGTTGAAACAACAACCTACATATATATCTTAACCGTAATATTGTCTCTGAAATATCATCATGGCACTATTAATAATAGTAAGTGTACACTAACCTTGACAATATTTCAGGAACTGATAGCACAGTTACTGTACATCTCTAGGTCGATATTTTGAGGGTCAATAATGTAATGTACAACCGATTTTTTTTATCTCAAACTTAAATACAGCTTTTCAGAGTGAAGGACTTTGGGATACTGGCTAAGGAACGATTTTACATTGGAGCATGCTCGAGATTGCTGAGTAATCTATATTGTCTTCCTAATTTATATATTTCCTAACCAAACTCTTCCAATAGCTTATGTGGGAATGGATAACTGTTGTGTACTTTAAGTTGTTGTGCGTGTTCTATATAAAGGAACTGTTTTGCTGCTCTGCTGTGCGTTATTGATTGTTATTCCCTATACTGGCAGGTTTCGCCATCTATTCAGCAGATACAAGGTCCGGTAATACAGGTCTAGTCTGCCATCTCATTCTACCCTCTTAGCTAAAGTGGGGTTTACCCAGTGTTACCCCTTAGGATGAAAATGCTTTACCAATTCTTTTGAGAGGCACCATCTAGCCTCTTCACCTCAGATCTAAAAAGCTCATGTTTCCTTACACTGATCCTGTCACCCCTGAAAATGGCTTACACAAGTCATGGGAGAATATGTTTCTCTCTTTCTGGCACAAAATCTTCCTCTTATTTATTGCCAAATATGGACGTTTAGTCATTGCCTTTTATGTTAAGGAAAAGGTGTTGAACAATATGTGGATTTATAAGACTGTATATGGTAGTGGACAATAATTCATATGATTATGCGTATAAGAAATTCTTAACATAATGCAAACTGTTTCTTTCATATTTGTGTATAGCATATTAGCAGGTGGACTGAGTGTGTTATGAGGTTTAGGTCTCGCCATATACACTTGTGCTTGTGCTGGCATCCACCTTGCTTGAGCGAGCAGCGGCGCACGTGGTAATTGACAACATATGTCTCTCACACCGCCGCTGCTCGCTCCGGCATGGTGGATACCAGCACAAGCACAACTGCTGCGTTCTTTAAATTCTTTGCAGTGCGCGCGCCCACCACTTGCGGGATTTACAGTCCTTCTATCTTTTTTCTCTTGCCGCTTTGTTATTGCTGAGTATGAGAAGGACACCTCGGTATACCTGCGCAGGGGGATTTGTGCTGTGTTCCACGGTTTGGTACACAGCGCTCCTGCTCAGCTGTAATAATATGTCCCTTCTGTACGAAGGCGCCTCCTCTGCACGCGCTCAGATCTGCTCATGTAAGCCACCCACACTTTTTCTGAGTTTTTCCAGATTTATACAGCGCAAGCTCGACCCGAAGGTTTTTTTAGCGCTTCACACAAGCACATTCATAGGCGCGGCCAGATGAGGTTATTTGCCCAGAACCACAGGATGTTGATTGTTGAGCACCCCCTGTCAGGGCTTGTTTAAATTCAGCACTGTCACTGTGTTTGCCAAATAGCTCAATGTTCTCGCTGCACAACTCTCACATCTCTCACTCAGTGTACTCTGAGATCCCGCATTTTCACTGTATTTTTTACATCACAATAAGCACTCATGCCCACTCACCCGAACTCGAACTTTCAATGTCAAGATAGACGATCACTCGAATGTATTGCCCTCATAACGGCCCCCTTACAGTAGCTCTTGTTGTCCTCCTATCAGAACCCTCGCATCTTTCCAGACAATCACCAGATTTCTCACTCGCTCCCTGTCTCGTCACCATGACTCACTATCTCCACCCATTCATAACAAGCATTTGCAATGCAATGGTCTCGGCATCATTAATGGTAGAGCTATTGGCATTGCTCATGACATTTTTTTTTCTTTAAATCACAAATAAATGGCATTGTCATTAACATTGCCAATACACAGCACTCTGCACTCAACAGCACACAATGCTCTGCACACTCACTGCTCTGCACACTCACTCTGCACTCACTACTCTGCACACTCACTCTGCACTCACTACTCTGCACACTCACTTTGCACTCACTCCTCGGCACTCACTCCTCTGCACTCACTACTCTGCACTCACTACTCTGCACTCACTACTCTGCACTCACTCCTCTGCACTCACTCCTCTGCACTCACTACTCTGCACTCACTCCTCTGAACTCACTACTCTGCACTCACTACTCTGCACTCACTACTCTGCACTCACTACTCACTATTATGCACTCACTACTCTGCACTCAGCACTCACTACTCTGCACTCTGCACTCACTACTCTGCACTCACTACTCTGCACTCACTACTCTGCACTCACTACTCACCACTCACTACTCTGCACTCACTACTCTGCACTCACTACTCTGCACTCACTACTCTGCACTCACTACTCTGCACTCACTACTTTGCACTCTACACTCACTACTCTGCACTCTACACTCACTACTCTGCACTCTGCACTCACTACTCTGCACTCTGCACTCACTACTCTGCACCCTGCACTCACTACTCTGCACTCACCACTCTGCACTCACTACTCTGCACTCACTACTCACTATTATGCACTCACTACTCTGCACTCACTACTCTGCACTCACTACTCACTATTATGCACTCACTACTCTGCACTCAGCACTCACTACTCTGCACTCTGCACTCACTACTCTGCACTCACTACTCTGCACTCGCTACTCTGCACTCACTACTCTGCACTCACTACTCACCACTCACTACTCTGCACTCACTACTCTGCACTCACTACTCTGCACTCACTACTCTGCACTCAGCACTCACTACTCACTACTCTGCACTCACTACTCTGCACTCAGCACTCACTACTCTGCATTCAATAGGTCTCGCAGCATTAAAGTTTGAGTTATTGGCATTGTGTATGACAATGCGTTGCATAATTTTTTTTAGTAAACTTTGAATTGGTGAGCAGTTTGAGTGTGTGCAAGAGTATGCTGTTGCTCAAAGCTGTTATTATTCACACAGCTCTAATGATGCACCTCACCACAGGGCTGATGCAGTTATTATTCACAAAGCCCAGGCGGGCCATCACAGCAACATTGGATATCTCTGGAATTGTATTTTACAGACTGACATCATAGCACAGTTATTCGAAGAGGAAACGAGCAGCGCACAGCTGGCGAACGCATCCCCTCAGCCGGAGCAAGCCATCAAAACACAGATGTCTCGACTTGAGAGAGAGAGAGAGAGGAAGTCGGGGTTCAAGGGAGCGCTTGGTCCCATGGACTCTGGTCTGACCTGGGCTGGGCACCAGCAGCACGTGTGCACTGTGCAACAGGAGAGGCACAGTAGTACAACCGGCAGTGCTTAATTTGTAAATGAAAGAGTGCCGGTGCCCGAAGCTCCTGCTGAGAAGTCCAACAGACGCCATTAACTAAAAATACGAACTACAAGCTGCCTGTGGAATCAACTGGAATTCACTCCATGGCAGTTTGATAGCCAGCGCTCTCTAACGAAGGGCGTCTAGAAGAAGGGGAAGGTGGCGCGCGCTGCTTATTTTGGTTAGAGTCCAAAACCACTGTTCTGAGAGTAGCAACGCCCAACGTAATCTTTGCCAAACCGGTCACTGTATTTGCAGGTGTAGCCAAACTGCTTTTGCTAGATTCATACTGGGCAATAAAGGTGGGCCCTATACCCATGGCCCCTTGCCTAAGCCTGGACTTTCTATCGGAGAAAAGTTCCATCAGGGTGCTTTCAGCCCGGATGTATTCTAAAGGCATTGCCGACAATAAACAATAAAACCGCAGACAGGAAAAAAACTGAACTCCCGAGGACCTCTTGATACTGAAGGGCCTCCGTGCAACATGCCGACTCTTTCTCACATCAGCGAAAGCACTAACCATCACCATCAATGAAGCCACAAACAGAAGCAGAAAGCTGTTCAAGAAAATCAAGCACTACATCTGCCACCTGCTAAACTGACCCATTCCTCACTTCACAGAACGTTGCAACGTTATCAAGCTCTTCTTCGGATAAAAAGATTCAGAATATCAGACAATACCAAGCTGATTCATCTCACACCCACCTTTCCTGTATATTGCTGCTATGTTCAGCCTTCAAAGCCATATCTTTCACCAATCTGGCTGACAATTATTTTTAATGATTTTCGAAAACCTGTATTTAAATCGTTGGCAATGATTACAAACAATATGTTGATCAGTGTCATCTGCGACAAAGCACTTACATCATACATATTTTACAGTTTATACCATGACACTCGAACAGGGTAGGTAAATGAAGAAGGAAAAAATGTGGGTTCACAAAGGGAGGTTCACCATTTCCCCCCCATATTGGCGCGCCCTACGATCTCCATCCCAGTGCATATCCAATATACAAACAGTGTCTTTCCTGTTGGCCTGGTGTTGGGGCAGCAAGGGTCAGGGGTAATTTGCAAGGCGAGCTATGTAAACGGGTCACATTATTAGGGTGGGGCCCTGCATTTTGTTAGTCAGGCCCCCCTGAGGGGGTCTCTGATAGTCGGAGATAGGTGTTAAAAGGTTTCCAGATATCATAGGGACACGATCTCAGTGACAGCAGCTCACAAATGTTAGTCAGTTGCTAATGGCAGTATGCAGTGTCTTTAAGCCAGTCTCGGATTTGTGGAGCCTGGGGGCATCCCCAATTCATTGAGTCTCTGCGTTTTGCGAACAGCAGCATTAGTGCGATCAGTTTACGAACACCACGATCCACTTCTGCTAAATAGCCCAGCAGCGGGACAGGTTTAGTGTTGTGTCTATTATTATCTCGCTAGTGTTAAATATTTCTCCCCAGTAGTCCGTGATGACCGGGCATTGCCAAACCAGGTGTAGGAAATCCACCAATGGAGAATGGCAACGTGCGCAGTGAGAGTCTGCAGCTAGCCCCATACAATACGTTTGAACGGGTGTTCTGTAAATGTGATGCAGAAAATAACAAGGTTTACTCAGGGAGGGGGAGCTGTGCACGAAAACATGCTACTTGACCCGTGAGGCTTCCTGGAGGGTTGTCTCTTCCTGTCCCACTTTGCCCCGTGTTTATTTCCTCTGCGGGGCTGTGGAGGAAGCACAAAGCACGCCCCCTTCTGCGTGACCCTCCTATGATGGGCTGGCTGAGAATGAAAGTCTTACCATTGTTCGCTATGGCGCGCGCACTCCTGAAAACGAAAGCTATGGTGGGGGCGGGACTTCCGCCTTGTGCGCGAAGCCCGCACCCACGAGTGCCTGGCCCGAGGAGCAGTGGTTGAGGCTGCAGATCTCCGGAGTGGCAGTAAGTGCCCTTACTTGTAGAGGGGGGGGGGGTGCGCTTGTGTGTGTATATGTATGTGTGCGATGGGGGGCCTTGGTGCACGTGTGTGTGTGCTTGTGCGCGCGCGTGTATGTGTGTGTGTGTCCGGGGGTGTGTGTCTATGTATGTACGTGCGTGGGCGCTGGGGGAATTGTCAGAAGAGGTGCGGCGTAGAGTGTGAGGCGAGGTGGGGGAGGGGTGGGTGCAGTATCGTGGGCAAAGGAGAGAGCGGACGAGGCACTGGGAGGCATGCGAAGGGGGGGCGAGAGTGCCGGGATAGTGGGCAATTGAGGAACATCAGCGATGTGAAGAGTGGGGTGGCATAGCGAGCGCTGAGCAGGGCTGCTGCGGAAGGGACATGAAAATGGTTGATCACCGGAGTAGCAACGGCATAAGGGGCTCGTTGCTGGAGAGTTTTTAAGAGGTGCGCATCTGTCGGCGGGGGGGGGTGGGGGGCGGGCGGCTCCCGTATTGGTGGGGATGTGTGTGTCTGTGTGCATGCGTGTGTGTATGCGTGTATGCGCAGGCGTGTTTGAAGCTTCTCAGGAGACAGTGGCTGAGCGCGCGGCCCGCGGCAATCGGCTCAACAGGAAATGCGCGTGGCCGGGACTATCTCCTGGGGAGCATAGTCGCTGACAAAAGATCTCGGCGGAGACGCGCTTCCTCGCGTTGACGCCGAGACCTAAAAAACCACTCAAACTGGCTTTCCTCTCACTGGGAACCGCACATTTACTCTCATAGTCCGGTTACCAGATTCCTACTGCCGTTGCACCAGATCACTCACTGTACCATCATTCAGTGTCCCATCATTAGAGACTTGCTTCACCCTCATGTTCATACCAGATCCTTCACACTCATTCCCACTGTCCTCTTACCAGATCACTTACTCACTGCCCAAGCAAACACTGGTAAATCCTCCTGTGACCTATGTTAACAGTTCCCTTTCACTCAAAGCCTTCGCAGACCCCACACATTCACTTTCCTCCACACACCTTTGCTCACACCTCCTGCTTCTCATACAAGCCCTAGCAGCACACTTTTTGCACTAACAGCCTTCTCATTTTCATTCACACTTTCACTCCCGCTTCATTTCCCTTTTGTTTTTCTGCCCCAATACTCATCCTTTGACGTGTCAAACCTACTCTCCCACATTCCCTGGCCCACACACACTTCCTGCCTAACACTCCACTTCCCCATCCCTCCCTTTCACCCTTCTGGCCCCTCTTCCTCCTCCTACACATCCCTCCCCTGCAAATCAAAGTACATGGCTGAACTGACATGCACACCCTCCGGCTCACACTCACCTTCCGTGCCGCAGAGCAGCCGAGCAGCAGGGCCAGCAGCCTCCAGATGCAGCAGTGTAGGGTGCAGTGCAGTGCCATGCTCCCTAGTGCAGTGCCATGTTCCTCGTTCTTTTTTCTCACGTTCTTTGTGCTCCCCATTCTCTTATCTACCTTTGTCCTCCTGCACTTCCCACCTTTTCCCTGATTCAGTTCCCCTGGCATCCTCCACACCCCAAAACATTTCTCCTCTTCCTCTCACACATTCTTTTCTTCTATACTTTTTCACGCTCACATTTCCATTGTTCCCTTCTTAAAAGGGCCTCTCACATCCTTTCTCAGGCAGATAAAAATTGCCAGCATTGAAAAGACAATAAACACAAGACATTATTTATTGTTAATACTTTTTAGGTCGAGCCTAGACGCAAGCAAAAGCGAAGCTTTTGCAGTCTAGGGCGACAACTTATGTTATCACTTTTGGGGGAATGAGGACAGCAGACTGACACGCGCTTCTCCTGCCGGAGATTTGACCTCGTGGGCGCGCTACATAGTCAGTTTCGCTTTTTAGGTCTCGCTGGGTTAGCATCCGTAGCTACCCGTCTCGAGGGGTGGGGGGGGGGGGGGGGGGCGGCCACCGGCAACGTTCTCCGACGTGACTGCCGCCCGCCCGTGTGTCCCGCTCTGACCATGAGCTGTGTTTGCACTGTGTCCCTGGGCCGCTTCTACCCGCTTCACCCTCCTCTTGCAGGACTGCGCCGCCTCCCCGCTGGCTGAGAGCTTGCACTGCACCCCCCCGTACAAGTGTACTGGCCGGCCCTGTGCGTTGTGCCTCTGAGATCCGCAGCCCCTGTGAGCTGTGCGTCGCGGATCCCAAGAGCCTTCCCCGCCTGGAAAAGCACGTGCCAAGTGAACGTCCCGTCGGACGGATTCTGCCTGGGTCTCGCACGCTTCCTTCCCCTGGGGCGCCCCGCCCGTAACGCCTCAGCTAGAGACGCCTTCACGAGCCGGACAGAGCCCCACCGGGAGGAGAGCCGCCAGATTGCCCCAGGAGCCCCGCCTACGCCCGGACAACAGACCGCACCCCTGACGGCCCGCAGAGCCCCTCGGAGGCCCCGCTCCAGCGCCGCATCTCTTCAACGCTGCCACGAGCCGGACCTACCTCAGGCATTCTGCTGAGCCCTGCCGGTCCACAGCTGTTCCCCGCATTGTCTGCGGCATCCCGGACCCAGGTACTGTTTAGTGTGTGCTCGAGGGCGCCGTCACAGACTCGAAGGTCCGCCCCTCATGAGATCTGTTTGCTGACTGTTAACCCCTTGCAGGGCCTAGTAACCTGCCTCTTCCCAGTAAACGCGAAGCGCACAGAACAGCGCATTAGAAGCAATCACCCTAAGGAAAGTATCGTGTAATCAGGAATTCTGTTCCCCAGTGCTATCTTGTGTTCATTCATGTGATTTCATGTGTTAATCTCATAGAAATGGGCTAACCTTGTTAGAATGAGTTGCTTAGCTTTCATATTGGTTTGACAGTTTTGATCTCCTTTCTCCACCAGTTTTCATATTTTATTGAGTCTTTTTCTACAGCTGCATTTTAGAGTTCTTGCTTGAAAACTCTTTAAAAGACCTCATTGTTCTAGCTGAATAAGATGCTGGTACCTTGCTTTCCGCATTCTGTTTCAAGTTGTACAGGTGTTCTCAGTCATGATTTGTAGAAGAATTTTTTTCACTCGTGCATATTCGTCAGTGTAGCATGCCCCACCTCGCCCCTGGTCTTTCTTTGATTTGGACTACTTATTTATATGAGATTTAGAGGTCCTTGAGTCCACCTCTCTGCCTAACCATGTGAATTTGTTTTAGTTAATGCAATTTACACACCACATAATTACACTGCATTCAATGCAACATACACTCCAAATACCACTCAGTGCCACATATTTACACGCCACATAATTACACTGCACACAATGCAACATACACTCCAAATATCACTCAGTGCACATAATTACACGCCACATAATTACACTGCACTCGATGCAACAATACACTCCAAATACCACTCAGTGCCACATAGTTACACGCCACATAATTACACTGCACTCAATGCAACATACACTCCAAATACAACTCAGTGCCACATAATTACACGCCACATAATTACACTGCACTCAATGCTACATACACTCCAAATACCACTCAGTGCCACATAATTACACGCCACATAATTACACTGCACTCAATGCTACATACACTCCAAATACCACTCAGTGCCACATAATTACACGTCACATAATTACACTGCACGCAATGCAACATACGCTCCAAATATCACTCAGTGCCACATAATTACACGCCGCATAATTACGCTGCACTCAATGCAACAATACACTCTAAATACCACTCAGTGCCACACAGTTACACGCCACATAATTACACTGCACTCAATGCAACATACACTCCAAATAAAACTCAGTGTCACATAATTACACGCCACACTGCACTCAATGCTACATACACTCCAAATACCACTCAGTGCCACATAATTACACGCCACATAATTACATTGCACTCAATGCAACATACACTCCAAATACCACTCAGTGCCACATAATTATACGCCACTTAATTACACTGCACGCATTGCAACATACACTCCAAATATCACTCAGTGCCACATAATTACACGCCACATAATTACACTGCACTCGATGCAACAATACACTCCAAATACCACTCAGTGCCACATAGTTACACGGGACATAATTACACTGCACTCAATGCAACATACACTCCAAATACAACTCAGTGCCACATAATTACACGCCACATAATTACACTGCACTCAATGCTACATACACTCCAAATACCACTAAGTGCCACATATTACACGCCACATAATTACACTGCACTCAATGCTAGATACACTCCAAATACCACTCAGTGCTACATAATTACACGCCCATAATTACACTCTACTGAATGCAACACACACACTCCACACAATACCACTCAGTGCCACATAATTATATCTATCTATCGCCCTCACTCTATCTATCTATCTATCTATCTATCTATCTATCTATCTATCTATCTATCTATCTATCTATCTATCTATCTATCTATCTATCTATCTATCTATCTATCTCCCTCACTCTATTTATCTATCGCCCCCACTCTATCCATTGCCCCCACTCTATCGCCCTTTCTCTATCTATCTATCACCCTCACTCTATATATCACATCACCACAACATCACTCAGCACCACCACAGCATCACTCAGGGGCACCACAACATCACTCAGCGCCACCACAGCATCAATCTGTGCAACCATTCAACAACAACTAGTTCAAATATGTTCTCTCAATGTTTCAAGCTTTATTATAAATGTCACAAAAAGATGTTAATATTTCACATCTATTCTTGGATTTTCGTCACAATAAAATACACTGAACATAATCTTCACAAAAGTTATTTACAAAACTTTAAGCTATTGCCATTATAAATTACAATAACTTTTATTTAAGTATTAATTATTAGAAAATAAATAAAAGCCATTTATTTGCAATATCAATACATGTAAGTCACGTAAATAAAACACATATTGCATTACAAATGCTATAGGTGTCATATTTGCGAAAGCTATACCTATTAGCATTGTAAATGACAAAGCTATTAATTTCGCTATTTTCAAAACCAACACATAAATACAAAATTTGTCATTTACAATACCAATAGCTCAAACTTTCCTAATGCGAGACCTATTGCATTGCAAATGCTTGTTTAATATATTCGGTCATTTGTACATAATGCTTCCTTGGTCATATATAAGGTAACAAAAATGCTTCTGACACTTCTTTATTATAACGTTTCAGCATGCTGCAGACTTCTGTACAGCACAGCTAAAATACATAGGCAACGTCAATATCTCTGGCTAAACACTTATAAGGTCCCAAAGGCGAGACCTATTGGCTATGTCAATCCTTGTTATTAACATTGTCAAGAGTGGGAAGGGATCATGACTCACGCGAGAGAAGTTTTATGTTGCCCATGCTGTCCTTTCTCTCTGCAGTAAATTGAATGGTCAAGATTCTCCTTCTACCTCAGCAATAATTGGCAGATCTCTCCTGGTGAATCCTCAGGGATTTACCATGTTTTTTTCCTTGTTTAGAAGTTAGAAAATAATATTACAAGAATTCGAGCACAAGTGCTTTTCCAATATAAAGTGAGTTTAATTTTCAGCTTTGTTTATTACTCAACAAATCAATATAATTATAGCCAATGAAAATGAACCACAACACACATGCATATGTATAGTTTCTCGATCTTTAGGTCTTGTCAGCCACTAGCAATGTACTGATAAACACAACTTATAACACCCCCATATAAGTAGATTATCAGTGACTCGTGAAGAGTTTAATAGACTAAAAGGATGTTTAGTGAAGAGACAAAGCATGACAAGAACAGGGCTGAATGTGCCGCTTACCGTTACGACTGGTCAGAGTATGAGGAAACACCACCTTGAAAGCCTTTGTGCTGGGTGTTTTTCAGCAAAGGAAAGGCTGTCGATTATTACAGTGTATTAGGCACTGACTGGATTCATGCTGTTCGTGCATAGAGAATACGCTGCTGGGCAGAGAAATTAAAGTGAACTACGATTCCCAGTGGGCCGCAAACTCTTGTGTGTCCAAAGAGACAGCTGTGGAACTGCAGAAATAACTTTCATTGTGGTGCACAGCATCCTTGCTAGGCAATTGCACTAAAATATTGCTACAGCTATGATCTCCATACATTGATGTTGTATTTCAAGTGTCAGGACCTCTTGCTTCCCAAAGGATTGTACATTTCAAAAGTCCAAGGATGGACATTTGGGATTGCAGAGAGGTACCAAGGATGGACATTTTAGATTGCAGAAGGTATGCTGAAATAGTTTGTGACTAAAAAAATCTCTGAACTATTTATTTCACATGTATTTGTAGTTCTAAAGACTGGGTTATATTTATCTCCACTTTTAAGTTTTGGAATTTATGTTCTACTAAATATTCCTGTGAAGGAGCAGGACGGAGTCTTAAGAGGGCATTAAACAACCATACATTAATGAATATTGAATACCACATACTAGATTTGCGGTCTGTTTAAATATTGCTAAGAGTAGGGATTAAAAGTATGTCAGTGATGTCCCTTATTTTTCAGTTCTTCAAATGTCAAGTAGAAACTATATTCATCTTTCCCAAAAGAGCTTACAGTTACCCAATTTCAGTTATTACTTTTAAACGTAGGAAGAGATGAACATGTGCACGTATTTTGCAAGACGTTTCTCCTTTGTGTTAAGATTCCAGAAATTCCCAGTTACCTATTGAAGCACACAGAGTTGGATAACAGGGACATTGCTATGTTATAGCTATTCACAGTTACAGTTCTGTTTAGTATCCCAGTAACAAGTTACTTACATGCAGACCTCTGTTACCTCAGATTTGAGGAGGTAGAGTGTGGAGTCCCCTGTCTCTGTTTTTGCTATCATCCCATTCTCTTTTCTCTGCTTCTACAACTGGTCCTCACATCTTAGTATGTATGGTAATTGGTGGGGCTAGTGAAAGATGGAAAAGTACATCACTTGCCTTGGGCTCGTCACACAAGGTTAGTGTAAGTTGATACATTTTCTAAACCATGTTATCATCCAACCTGATTGATGGATTCAAATACAACTCTGTCAAAACCAAATTACTACAGAAAGTCAGTTTAATTAAATCGGAGAATAATACTCTTTAATTAGAGTGAGCTGCTGTCAATTAGGAGATAGGTAATTTGTTGACGAGAGAGAAAAAATTGCAAGCCAGATTCCCTTGCCTTCAGATGATAAAAGTTTATGTTATTGAGCATTGACACCGCCCTTAAGAGATATAAAGTTTGTTGCACACTCTTGTTCCTCAGTGATTCTGATTATATCCTTAACCTCTCCATAGTGGTGATCTGTAAATCCAAAGAAATTTGCATTATTTCTTAAACTGTGCCAGTTATATTTTTGTGCAAACAAGCCACCTTCCCAGATGATCAAACTAAAGTAGCCTTTATCCTGACATATTTAAGTGGGAATGTGGCCAATTGACAGGAAATTTCCTTTACAACTTGTCTGATTTTTGTGATCAGATGTGGAAAATGTTTAATAGGAAATCACATATTCTTGCTTTACATACATAGTTGTTTAATTTAAAACAGGGCCATTAAGATTTACTGTGTTATATTACCACATTCAATTGATTAATAGCTGAGACTGGTTGGCCGGAAGTGAAGAGGGAATCTATTTTATAAAGGCCTTCGCAGTGAATTGAAAGATGGCTTAGTGCAGGTGGAAAATTATCCTTTGAAATATGATGAGCTTAGAGAGTTCTATCATTGCTTATCTGAATGTAAATCAAAAAAGACAAGAGTATTAGTAGTCCAGCATGTATCTGTAGAAGAGATAGAAAGAACATATATAAATAGCCTGTTTGTATTATGGGAGGTCAGGACATTTAGCAAAAGATGGCAAAAGTAAACCCAAAAATTAGGTGGCAGTGCCTATGGACGGCGCAGCCAGCATGGCGTGCGGGTGGCGGTGTGGGTGGTCGCGCGTGGAAGTGGGATCATGGGGGGGAAGTTGCGGGTGGGGTTTTATTTAATAATAATTTTTAAAAAATCAACTTACCATTCCGCCGTCCAGGTCCTGCGTCTTCTCTGCTCCTGCTCTCCTGCTTCCGGCAGGAACAGGAAGCAGGCAGGCGCCCTTCCCTTAGCCAATCAAAATGCTGCAATCAGCATTGTGATTGATCGGGACACCGCCCAGCCAGGGGCTTATGGGGAGGCCATGCTCTCTATGCAGGCTGCATTGCAGCCTGCCTGAAGAAGGGCAGTGTGCACATGACTGGTTTGGGCGGCCCCAGAGGGCTGTCCAAACAGGCTTTGCACACTCAGAAGTGGGCACACCACTCCTCCCCTGCCCTGTTTGTAGAGCAGCCCCGCCCACCCTCCCGCCTGCCCGCAACCAAACATAAAATGGTAATAAATGAAATTTATTACCATTTTATGTTTCTGCTTCTTGCACTGTGAGAAGCAGTGGGGTGACGCTCCTCCGCCCTAATGGAGGAGTCGCCCCTGGAATGGGTTAGAGCATGCAGAAAACGACATTCCTTGTCAATGAAATATTCTGCCTTGTCAAACAAAGATGTGAAGTCAGTTTACAAACGGGTTGTAAATACTACACAGTCAGCTGTGGTGCATGGGATACTTCTCCTGAGGATGTTAAGGCAGTGGATGGTTTCAGTTTATAGTCAGGCTAATTGATGTTTCCCAAACATATGATTTTTATGGTTTGTTTCTGAAATGTGTTTGACCGTATTGCTTCTCAGTTTGAGGGGATTCTGGATATGTCCTGGTTAATCTACATAAGTCATATTTTGTTTGGGCCAAGACAGTTCAGTTGAATTCCAATTATTGTCAGAGTTACTGTACAATTTCAAAACTAGCAAGCGACAATAGTCCCTCCAATGCCTTTGCAGAAGAATCATTTTGCCATCTGTCGGGTGTACCGTTTATTTACTTCCTTGTGACCAAGAATTTACTGATTTTTTTAACAGGGAAAAAAGGCAAATGTTTTAACTCTACACAGATGTTATGGTTGCAAGATAGGTTTAGAACAAGAGTCACAAATTCTTTGTAGTTTAGTGAATGTACTCATTTAGTTAGAAACAGGAAATCTCAAACAGTATTCAGATGAAAAATTCACTAATTACTTTAAGACCTTCATAATCTCCCCATTCTTCACAATTAATCTTTGTACTCAAGAATGGGGAGAGTTGGGTATATATATAGATTACAGAGCTTTGAGTAGAATTACTGCAATTTGTTTGTCTTTTGCTTTTTATCTCTGTTTTTTACAACAGAATTACATTTAAAAAGACCACACAGTCTGCTCAAGATCCACGCAGGTGATGAATGGCAGATGTCTTTCAGTATTAAGTTTGAATGTTTGATTTAGCAGATGATGAAAAATGGACTATGTAATGTTTTTGCGGCATTTCAGTATTTTATTGATGAGGTATTGAGCTTTTATTTTGATGTGTTCTTATGTGTCTATCTAGAGGATATTTTGGCCTACTCTGACACCTTGAAATCTCACATATCAAATGTTAAGGCAGTGTTGCAGTGTGTAAGGGAACATCACCTTTTACCTGAAATTGTGAAGTGTCTTTTTCTTTTTTCACTGTTATTCTGTACTGTTTGGGGTACATCATTACATCTCACCATAAAGGATAAAAAGAGGGTAGCAGCAACAGTGCAATGGCATAAACCCACTTAATTGAAGGAAGTTTTATATTTGTTTGGGATTTGACAATTTTTGTTGGAGGGTTATTTGTCAGGTTTCTGAACTTGCAAGGCCTGCCACTAAAATATTGTGAAAATTAGCTTATGTTTGGTCAACTGAAGCAGATCAGGTATGTTTTTTAAAGAATGTGTGTAGGTCTCCAATTTTGAAACACCCTACTGTGCAATCCCCCTTCAGCGTTGACACAGGTGCTTCTTACTACATGCAGAGAGAGGTGTTATCTCAAACAGATTTAAATACTGGCCTGGTTCATCTGGTAGCTTATGTTTATCTTTTAAAAATCACAAGCAGAGCTAAATTATACCATCACTAACTTTTGGCCATTGAAACATCTTTTGAAGAATGGAGACACTATCTGAAGACCTCTAATGAGAGCAAAATGTGTCAGGGGTTGCTTTTATTTCTATCAGGTTGGCTTGGTTGGCATTTTACCAATTCAAAGCTGTAATACTGTGCCCGGAGTGGTAAAAGGATTTTGTCATTTTACAGCTCAGCATGGATAGCACTGTCCTAGTCCTATGCTTTAAGACTTTGCTATAGAAATGGCAAAAGGCTTTGTCCCTTTCTATTTTTTCATGGATGGCACTGTGCTAATCCTATGCTTAAAAACTTTGATAGAAAAGCAGACATTTGAGGTGAGCTGATCTAGAGTGACACTGGTGTTGAGAGTGCTCTGTACAGTAGCTGCTTTCCACCAAAACTTGAGTATTACCCAGGGTCCTCTGCTTCTTTTTTGCATAATTTATGCATCACTCTATGCCTGAAAGGGTATTGTTCTGACTTATACTGGGTACTCCCTAGGCGTGGGCGGAAAATCCGTTCCGCTCGCAGATTTTGCGGATTTTCGGGAAATCCGCAATCCGCGAGATTTGCGAATTTCCCGCAAAATCCGCAAATCCGCGAGCAGCGGATTTTGCTCGCACTGCTCGCACTGTTCGCGTGAGTTCGCGCCCCGCGAATAAGTGCAAAATTGCAGAAATACGATTTTAGCAAAACTGAAAGTAACTACTTACCAGGTTCAAAAGTTCAGGCTCATCATTAGTAGCCATTTCCTGGAGTGCTTCCTGAGGGGCCCCTCCAGAGTTCAGTTGCCAGTTGAAACTAGTATGTGACCCTGCTCTGAACCTCAGAATAGTTACACATATGCCACAAAGGTCCTGAATTACAGCTAAGGGAGACAAGCAGGAGCCAGGCTGGAAGTTAAAATCCATTAATCAGCCCCTAATTCATTATTGTCAGTTGGGGCAGGGCAGGTGTTGTAACTAATTTTGCAACAATGAAAGCACTTAGCAAGTGCAAAAGATCACTAATCAGGGCGCACTAAGGAAGCAGGTGCCAGCTAAAAAAATATTCTGTGACACATGAATCAGCCCCAAATTAATTCAGGTCACTTGAGGCAGGGAAGGTGTGCTTTGCTTTGCCGAAAATAATGTACACTGGACAACCAGAGGGTGTGGTGATGAAACAGAGGGTGGCATGGGTGGGCCAGAGGGTGGCATGAGTAGTCAGAGAGTGGCAGTGGTGACAGAGAGTGGCAGTGATGAAGAAGAGTGTCCCAAACAGGCTGGACACGTAGAAACAACAAGTTCGCGAAACTTGCGACCCGACAGGTAAGTTCGCAATTTGCGAAAGTGTACAAAAGCCTCGCGAACTGGCAGAAACACGGGCGAACACAAAAAAAAAAAAAATCCGCAAATTCGCGGGAATTCGCGGATTTTGCGGATTGCGAATCCGCAAATCCGCAAAATTCGCGAACGCGAGATCCGCAAAATTCGCTCATGCCTAGTACTCCCTTGTGTCTGGATAAAGCTATACCTCCCTGAAGCGCTCTAATGAAAGCAAAACATGTCAGGAGTAACTTTTATTTATTCCAGGTTGGCTTGGTTGGAATTTTACCAATTCAAAGCCTGGAGTGGTAAAAGGCTTTTGTCATTTTACAGCTCGGCATGGATTGCACTGTGCTAGTCCTATGCACTTCTCCTATGGAGAAGTGTGGCTCAGTGGTTAGAGGCGGCAGACCCGGAAGCTGAGATCGGCCCGGGACCAGGGTTCGATTCCCAACGCGGCAGGGTCGTGGGTCAAAATGTCCCCAGGCCTGATAATTCTCACCTCGGCGCCTACTCTAACCTTGGGCTCCACTCTGCAACTCTGGGCAATAGCTTGCTTAATCTTCACAACGGCCCCTTCAACGCAGGGGATGCCGGTCTCACCTTGGAGGTGCCCAGAAGGGACCATCTCACAGGGAAAGCCAGGACAGGTTCCCCAGCGGTATACAGCGCCGGGACGCCCGCGGTGCGGGCCGCTGTGCGCTTTACAAGTATACAACATTTACAAGTATACAACATTTACATAAAAACTTTACTATATAAATGACAAAAGACTTTGCCCCTTTCTATCTTGTCATGGATGGCACTGTGCTAGAAAAGCAGACATTTGAGGTGAGCAGATCTTGAGTGTCTCTGGTGTTGAGAGTGCTCCACACAGGAGCTGCTTTTGACCTAAACTTGAGAACTACCAAGAGTTCTCTCCTTTTTTGCATATTTTATGCGTGACTCCATGCTCGACAGGGTACTGTTTTGAGATATATATATATACATTAATGTATGTATGTATATATATATATATATATATATATATATATATATATATATATTATTTTTTTCACCAAAACCCCTCCATGCCGGAAGAAGAGGAGGCCACTCGGGGAGTCTGTTGGGACGCACTTTAATTGGACAGCTTGGCATTATGCATTTCGGCAAAAATATGCCTTCCTCAAATGCCGCTGCTTCATGGTTGAGGTCCCAGCCCCGCCTTAAAATTCTCCTGCACACCTCCCATTGGTGGGGGCACTAATTACCCCAGGTCACATGCTCACACACCTGATGCAGCCCGGCAGGCACTACACCTCCCAGAATTCACCTTTGCCTGGTAAGTGTTGTGTGGGGGAACCAAGATGTTAATTTCCAAAAATGGATGAGTGCTGTGCAGGGCAAGCGGGGAGTTACCAATATTTGCAAGTCCCGGTTGTTGTGATGTCCAGGTGCCCCCTCGAGTCCCCTTCACGTTCCAGCCCCCAAATCCAAGTGTCCGCCAGGCCGCATGCTTGACTGTAGTAAGTCTCCCCTCTCGTGTAGTCACGACCCGACATTGGCAGCACCCCATGCTTGGCTTGCACTGTGGAGTGAGTAATACCGATCCCTCGGAACAAAAAGAAAACCGCAGATGCAGAAGCCAGGTGTGCTCCGGCCAGCTTTGTAGAACAGGGCCTCCTTGCGCGTATCTGGCAGACGCGCCAAACATTCACCAAAACCCCTCCATGCAGGAAGAAGAGGAGGCCACTCGGGGAGTCTGTTGGGATGCACTTCTTTAATTGGATAGCGTGGCATTATGCATTTCGGCAAAAATATGCCTTCCTCAGATGCCGCTGCTCCAGGTTGAGGTCCCAGCTCCGCCTTAAAATTCTCCTGCACACCTCCCATTGGTGGGGGTACTCATTACCCCAGGTCACATACTCGCACACCTGATGCAGCCCGGCAGGGACTACACCTCCCAGAATTCACCTTTGCTGGTAAGTGTTGCGTGGGGGAATCAAGATGTAAATTTCCAAAAATGGATGTGTGCTGTGCAGGGCAAGCGGGGAATTACCAATATTTGCAAGTCCCGGTTGTTGTGATGTCCAGGTGCCCCCTCGAGTCCCCTTCACGTTCCAGCCCCCAAATCCAAGTGTCCGCCAGGCCGCAGGCTTGACTGTAGTAAGTCTCCCCTCTCGTGTAGTCACGACCCGCCATTGGCAGCAGCCCTTTCTTGGCTTGCACTGTGGGGCGGGCCGGAGTAATACCGATACCTCGGAACAAAAAGAAAACTGCAAATGCAAAAGCCAGGTGTGCTCCGGCCAACTTTGTAGAACAGGGCCTCCTTGCGCGTATCTGGCAGACGCGCCAAACATTCACCAAAACCCCTCCATGCAGGAAGAAGAGGAGGCCACTCGGGGAGTCTGTTGGGACGCACTTCTTTAATTGGATAGCTTGGCATTATGCATTTCAGCAAAAATATGCCTTCCTCAGACGCCACTGCTCCAGGTTGAGGTCCCAGCTCCGCCTTAAAATTCTCCTGCACACCTCCCATTGGTGGGGGCACTCATTACCCCAGGTCACATACTCGCACAACTGATGCAGCCCGGCAGGGACTACACCTCCCAGAATTCACCTTTGCCTGGTAAGTGTTGCGTGGGGCAATCAAGATGTACATTTCTAAAAATGGATGAGTGCTGTGCAGGGCAAGCGGGGAATTACCAATATTTGCAAGTCCTGGTTGTTGTGATGTACAGGTGCCCCCTCGAGTCCCCTTCACGTTCCAGACCCCAAATCCAAGTATCCGCCGGGCCGCAGGCTTGACTGTAGTAAATCTCCCGTCTCGTGTAGTCACAAGCCGCCATTGCCAGCAGCTCTTGCTTGGCTTGCACTGTGGGGCGGGCCGGAGTAATACCGATACCTCGGAACAAAAAGAAAACTGCAGATGTAGAAGCCAGGTGTGCACCGGCCAGGTGTGCTGGGCCTCCTTGTGTGTATCTGGCAGAACCGCCAAACATTCACCAAAACCCCTCCAATCAGAAACATAAATATATATTCAATGAAAAAACCATAGGTTTCAGGGTTGTCATAATTAGTTGGACATTTCACTCGTACAAAACCATAGAAATTCATCTGTTCTAGTTAGTTCTGCTAACTACAACTCACGCCCCCTCAATGCACTGCTGATGACCTCACATATTACATCACTCATGACATGGTCAGTGACATCACTGATGACATACCCTGCATATGGCCATGTCTGAACTGGGGTGGCGGAGTGAGCTAAAGAACAGTGATGGATTAAACCCAGATCAGTTGACTGGGGGTGAGTGTTTGTATTGTCAACGCTCCGTCCATCATCCCCTTTGGTTTTTCTTTGTTCGCTCAAAGTTGGCAGGGTATGCTTAGACGTGAGTCCCTTGCTCACTACGCCACTGGATTCAAGCAAGCCCGGCTGAAGACGGCTGTAATGCCAGAAACCGGTCCTGGGAAGCTTGATTCCGGTCCATGGAAGACATGGCTTGACAGTTCGGGCTAGACTGTTCCCATGAGGCACAGGGTCAGACTGATTTGCATATGGCCATGTGTGAACTGGGGTGGCGGAGTGAGCTAAAGAACAGCGATGGATTAAACCCAGATCAGTTGACTGGGGGTGAGTGTTTGTATTGTCAATGCTCCGTCCATCATCCCCTTTTGTTTTTCTTTGTTCGCCCTAAGTTGGCAGGGTATGCTCAGACGTGAGCCCCTTGCTCACTTTGCCACTGGATTCAAGCAAACCCGGCTGAAGACGGCTGTAATGCCAGAAACCGGTCCTAGGAAGCTTGATTCCGGTCCAGGGAAGACATGGCTTGGCAGTTCAGGCTGGACTGTTCCCATGAGGCACAGGGTCAGACTGATTTGCATATGGTCATGTCTGAACTGGGGTGGCGGAGTGAGCTAAAGAACCGTGATGGATTAAACCCAGATCAGTTGACTGGGGGTGAGTGTTTGTATTGTCAACGCTCCGTCCATTATCCCCTTTGGTTTTTCTTTGTTCGCCCTAAGTTGGCAGGGTATGCTCAGACGTGAGTCCCTTGCTCACTTTGCCACCGGATTCAAGCAAGCCCGGCTGAAGACGGCTGTAATGCCAGAAACCAGCCCTGGGAAGCTTGATTCCGGTCCAGGGAAGACATGGCTTGGCAGTTCGGGCTGGACTGTTCCCATGAGGCACAAGGTCAGACTGATTTGCATATGGCCATGTCTGAACTGGGGTGGCGGAGTGAGCTAAAGAACAGTGATGGATTAAACCCAGATCAGTTGACTGGGGGTGAGTGTTTGTATTGTCAACGCTCCGTCCATCATCCCCTTTGGTTTTTCTTTATCACTGATGACATCTCAAATGACATCACGGATGACATCACCGATGATATTATCCAGTGAGTGTGTAATTCTGTAAAGTTTAATTATGTTTAATAAATATAGGGAAAGGCATATTAAAGAATGAGTGGGTGTATAAGTGTCTGAATGGATGATTTAGTAGGTGTGTGACTGACTCTATAAGTGAGTGATTAAACGTATCTTACTGAATGCATGGGTTAGTGACTAAACTGTGTGAATGTCTGTATCCGTCTGTCTGTTGGTGTGTAACTGTCTGTATGGGTTTGTGAATAGCTACATGAGGGTCTATATGTGTTACTGATTGGTTGTCTGAGTATCTGTATGGGTGTCTCAGTGTTTATGTGGGTCGGGTGTGTGTGACTCTGTTCATAGATGTGTGAGTGGGTGATTCACTTGGTGCATGGTTTCAAGAGTGCACCTGTGATGGACTGTATGGATGGGTGAGTGTGTGTATGGGTGTGTTAGTGAATGAATGTATTTCTCAGTGGTACATGTGTGAGTAACTACATATGTGAAAGGCAGTATATATGCGTGTTGGAGTATATACATTTCTATAAGTGAGAGTGTGTTATTCTAAGAGTGGATGTATGGATGACTGTGTGCTTGTATCAGTGATTGTATAAGAGCATAAAAATGTGCTAGTGTTTGTATGAGTGATTGAGCAGGTGTGTTTATAACTGTATAGGTGAGTAAATGGCAGTGTGGTTAATAATATGCATGACTGACTAGGTGTGTGAGTACCTGTATGGATGAGTGGTGGTGTGTGAGTGTTTATATAGGTGTGTGAGTGTTTATATAGGTGTATGAGTGCATATGATCGTCCTGTACTGAGTGACCATAAGTATGAGTGATTGTACAGGTGAGTGAGTGGATGTGTGTGTAAACCTAAGAATCAGTGAGTGTGTATGTAGTTATTGCTGTTGGAGAGTCTATGGTTTTAAGAATGGCACTCTGTAATTTAGAGTGGGTGTATCAAAGGTTATATTAGGGTGTGAGAAGATACACCAATTTATCAGATGGATGATGTCATCAGTGATGTTATCAGTGATGTCATGTGAGATGTCATCAGTGATGTCATCAGTGATGTCACTGACCATGTCATGAGTGATGTCATATGTGACGTCATCAACAGTGCAGTGCGGGGGCAGGAGTTATAGTTAGCAGAACTAACTATAATGGATACATTTCTATGGTTTTGTACGAGTGAAATGTCCAACTAATTATAACACCCCTAAAACCTATTGTTTTTTTCAGTGAATTTCTAAGATTTTTTAAATGCTAATTTCTAACTATAACGTGCCTAAAACCTATGTTTTTTTCAGCGACTTTCAAAGGTTTTTTAAATGCTAATTTCTAACTATAACGTGCCTGCATCCTATGGTTTTTTCAGTGAATTTCAAAGGTTTTTCAAATGCTAGTTTCTAACTATGCCTACAGAGGTAGGACATGTGAAGAAAGAAGAAAAAACGCACAGAAAGAAGCAAAGGAAATGCAGAAAGAAGCAACAGAAGTCTACAAAGACGAAGAAAAGTGCAGGAAGAAGCAAGACATGTGCATAAAGAACCAACAGAGGAGCAAAAAGAGGCTTTGCTCCAAAATTATCCTGTGCCCACAACTTTTTCAGATGGGTACTGGTGGTAACTGACCCTGACTAACCAGACCCTTAGCCAGTGGTATGCTAAAACACACTTAGAATATAGTTAAAACACCTACATACACTAGGGAACACTATGTGTTGGGGTTCCCTTGTGATTAGCATGACCTCCTCTGTGAGGCCCTAGTACATAATAGGGCAGGGGATTAAAACTACCTTTTACAATGCACTACGGTGCGCGTTTGCACAGTGGTGAAGGGATGGGGGGCCTGAGGTGACATGTGCGCAAACACGCCCTGTGGATCTTTTAAGTTGAGAGATTAAGTTCTCTTGAATCCTGAGAGTCCCTGGGGTCCAACTAGACCACCAGGTACCTCCAGTAAGCGCCGCAGAGCTGCGTTGCAGAGAGGTGTAAAAAGGGGCATGGCCTGGAGCACCTCTCTGCAACGCAGCGCAGTGGCGCTTACACGAAGTACCTTGCGGGGTAGTTGGCCTCCAGGGGCCCTCAGGATTGAAGGGAAATTAATTTCCCAACTCAAAACACGCCACAGAGCGTGTTTGCACAGGTCTCCTCAGGCCCCGCCCCCTCCCTTCACCACTGTGTAAACACGCCCCATGGCATGTTTTAAGTTGGGGGATTAAGTTGCCTCGAATCCTGAGGGTCCCTGGGTCCAACTAGCCCACCAGGTACCTCGAGTAAGCGCCACAGAGCTGCATTGCATAGAGGTGTAAAAAGGGGCTTTGCCTGGGCCACCTCTCTGCAACGCGGCACAGTGGCGCTTACTGGAGGTAAGTGGTGGGCTAGTTGTCCCCCAGGGACCCTCAGGATTGAAGAGGAATTAATTCCCCAACATAAAACGCGACACAGGGTGTGTTTGCACAGATATCACCTCAGGCCCCGCCCCCTCCCTTCACCCCTGAGCAAAAATGCTTCCGTGGTGCGTTGTAAGATGGGGGATAAAGTCCCCTTGAATCCTGAGGGTCCCACACACAGAGCTGTGTTGCAGAGAGGTGTAAAAAGGGGCGTGGCCTCTGAGCACCTCTCTGGAACGCAGCTCCCTGGTGCATACTGGAGGTACTCTTGGGTCCCTCCGTCCTTCTTTCAGTGGTGACAGAGGACGGGATCGTTAAAGAACCACTTCCTGCACAAACGTTAAGGTTTGTAGTGTTTATTTTGCGGCCGGCAGATGTGGGCACATTTTTTTTATCCATATATATATTGACTTGCGGAGGCACTGCGGAGATACAGAGAGCGTCCTTTCTCTTTATCAAACCGTTGTGGTACGGTGTTCAGTACTTTCGGCATAACATATTGTAATTTGTGCTCCCTATTCTCACTGAGTCACTATGCAGTTACCCAACAGCTGTTAGTTTTATGAGGCGTGGATCCCAATGCAGGTGTGGCTATATCTGGGAATTTCACTGTGTAGTGCCCCAACGGCCTCAACCACACGTATTGGGGATCCCAACGAATGCACTGGATCGTACCTGTCTGCGAAGTGCGGCACTGGATCGCAGTGTATGCTTGAGCCTATTTCTTCCATGTGGTGAAGAGCTTTGCTGCCTCCTACGCGACTTCTTCACGGCTTTCATTTGAAAAGAGAACAGCAAGAATCGAAAAGGAAAAGGCAAAATGGAGGGGGGAAAAAGATGGAAAAGGGGGGGGAATTTTTTTTAGAGAGGAACCTCCCGCCCACCAGGTCACCAAGCCTAAAATGGTGGCCGGGAGGAGGAGCCCAAGGAATTTATGCCTGGGCTACATTTGGGTGGAAAAGAAAGCCAAAAACGGAAAAACAGCCCAATTGGGCTGCTCAAACCCACCCAAAACCCTCCCAAACCGCCCGGGGGGGGGGGGGGGACCTCCCTGCGGTCGGCTTCCCCCCCAAGCCCCTCTTCATGCTCATCTGGGTCACCTGATCTTCAATTGTCAGGGCAAAGGAAACAAACAGAGGACTACGTTTCCTTGCTGTTGGGCGATATCTAGTGGGTGAAACTGTTACTGCAGGTGCAGTAATTATTTCAGTTTACCACTAATTTCCTCAGCGATGTGCACGCTTTTCTACAATTGGTGAGGTTCCGTGAGGATCGTAAGTGGTGTTTTCGACTTGTACGAATATGGTCGAGTCTGGTATCTATGAACCGCAAATGAAGAGTTTAGTGGGTGTACGCATTTTCGCTGTGCTAACCTAAACCGTTCGTTTGTTTCGTGGGTTTCTACATCCGAGCCCACGGGTTACATCTTAGATGCGGCATCCATTTTGTCTCTTGCCCTCAAGTAGCCAGCGAACGGACGCTGTCCGCTTCGCGACCCTGGGATTCCCAAACTCTTGCGGAAGACACGTTTCCTTTGAAGGTGTCTTTATGGTAAGGGGACGGCACTGTAAGGCAGATGGCCCCGCTCGAGGCTCATCTTGCCGTGCCGGTCTATTGTCTTAGCCGTGCATCTCATTAGGCACGTCCCTTTGATGCCTGCAGCTCGTGTTTCCCGATACCACCCCCTTTACACCCTTTCCGATCTCCCCACTGTTCCTGTCTTCCTCTGCACCTGTTTCTGTCCTTTCCTCGATCTGTTTATTGTTGATTGGAATGTACTAATGGTGGGAAGATGGGTTTTTACAGTTGGGAACCACCAAACGTTTCTGTACTTATGTTCCGGGCCTTGAATACATGAAAGTAACCCCTTATGGTTTTACGATGGGAACCGAGTTGTAACCTTTTGTGTACCATGTTAACCTATGAGAGAAAACTGTATAAAAGGAGCGACCCACAGTAGCAATTCGAATCAGGCTCCGTGAACCTACATGTTATGTACTTCTCGTGACTTCTCTGTTCCCTGCAGTAATAAACCTCGAATCTTTGACGCCGAAGGAAGTGTCCCGTGTCTCTGTCATTTGTACGCCGGAACAGGTTACCCACGAAGGTTTCAGGTGTTGTCCCCTGGCACCGCTGGGTCTTAAGAAAACCCAGTCCTTCAGTTGGCGCATCAGTGGTACCGGTCCAAGCCCGACGATTGTGAGGAACTTCGTGTGAAATCTCTGAGGGAAGGTGCACCCCGCTTCATCGATCCTGTTGTCGAAACAAGTGGCCCGACGACTTTTCCCGCGAAGATCCCCGCCTCCTGACGGCTGCGACGGACTGCTGCCCTGACTGTAGACCTGTTTTGGCGCCTGGCGTAGACCTTGGTACAGCGAGACAATTGACGGGCCTTCCTGGTGACGCCATCGAACATTGAGTTAAGTATTTGTGGGTCGCTCCCAGAGTCCTTAGTTGTGGGTGCTTAGTTGTTGCATGGTTCCATTGCATTTGTGGTTCTTAGTACTTGGTTCTTTGTTGTGATATTTGACGTCTGCCGTCGCCAAAAACTGAGGGTTTTTGCTCTTTGCAGGGACATTGTTAATCCTATAACCCTTGAAGTTTGTGAAACTCGGCTAGTGTGCAAGATGCCTGGCCGTAGTACTTTGATCAGTTGTTTTAGTTGTTTTAGTCGTTGTGGTGCGGATTCCCGGCTGGAGGATTCGTGTCCGATACCTCCGGTTGGAACTCCAACTTATGAGCTATATAGCAAACACGGGTTAGGTCCGATTACCTTTAATGAATATTGGATTCGCTATACTAAAAAGGATGGTGTCCTTAGTTGGCCACCTCATGGTAGTTTTGAGACCTCGATTTTAGATAATTTAGAAGCTAAATTGTTTCAGAAAAAATCAAGGCCGGCCATGTTTGATGCCTTTCGGTTGTGGCGTAAAGAAGCCAAACAGAGAGAGATCAGACAGATTAAACACAATAAGAGAGAAGGAGTTGTTACTACGGTAAGAAATGCAGAGCAGTTTCAGCGAGATAAGGAGGAAAAGGAAAAGGAAGTTTTCGATAGATTGCAGCGTATGTCTGTAGACAAGTGCTATCCCGCTTTACCAACGGGTACAGATAAGAAGGAGGAATCTGCAGATGACCCTTTAATGTCTTATCTCTTGAAGTCGCCACCTCCGTACGCACAGGGCACTGTAACTCCTGTGGTTCCTCCTGCCCCTGTTCTTCCTGCTCCTGTTCCACAACCTGTCCCTCAAAATGTTCCTGCTCCTCTACCTGCTTCCGTCCCTACTGCTCCTCCACTTGTACTTCCCCATACCCCTGCTCCCGCTGTTCCCGCTGCTCCTGCTGTTCTGGTTACTCCTGCTGCTACTTCTGCTCCTGACTCTTCTCTTGTTACCTCGTTGTGTTACTCTTCTTCTCCATCTGTTCCACGTCGTACCCCCTCTGTTGCTGCTAACTTCTTTAATTCTCTTGGACCTATTCTTGAGTCCGCTGGTTCGGACGGTCCTCAAAGACGAAGTCAGCTTCCTGGTGGTAGGGAGCGTGACTCATTGTATAATATGGCTATGGGTTGGATGAAATACCCCTTTAGAAATCCTCCTCGTGTAGTGTTAGATACGTTTTGCCAATTCAACATACCGACACAAAGGTTCGTGTTTGAAGAAATGTGCAAGGCTTTACGTGACCTAATATTGGCTGATGCATCTGATGAGGTGTTGACTGCTCTGACTAACCTTCAACTCCAGTTTGCGAGCGGAATGTTGGTGGGCACCAATGTTCGACGTGCTGTCGAGCAATTATTGTCTTTCCGTCCTTCTACGATGCCTCGGGCATTGTTCGTGGAGGACATTGAGGGATCGCTCGCAGCACCTGGTCAGTACCCCATGCGTGAAGTTCCACCAGTGTGGATGCCAGGTGATGCTAATGCTGTTCCTATCATCCTGCCACACTTTCAAAGAGTGTGGATCCATCTTCCATGGAAACGTTCGGAAGTTTTGCAGGTGAAGCAATCTTTGCCTGACCCTCGCAAAAATCCTGCAGGGTATTATAAAGAATGGTCGCAGCTTGTGGATGCTACGATAATGAATCTTGCTGATATCGATATGCTGTTTGGCAATGTCGTACCGCAACCGGTATGGGCAAAGATTCGTCAGGAAGACCATGCAGGAAAATTAGGCGGTGACTGGAATGCATTGCGGGCTGCTGACGCTTTGCAAGTTGGTGGGGCCAAGCCTGATCAATTAATTACGGCTCTGCCTCAGAGAATTATAACTCTTATGAAAACGCTTATGCCAGCTATGAAGGTAAATTGGGACAAACTGTCCGCTTGCAAGCAGAAGAAGGATGAGAGCGTCTCTGATTTCTTTACGAGATTTGAGGAGGCTTTCATCGACCATAGTGGTCAAGACATGGGTACTGAAGGAGGTCAGCGATTGTTTGTGGATAAGTTTGTTTCAAATTTACTGCCTGACTTAAGCAACAAATTGCGTAATTCAGAAAGTGCGTGGGCTGTTTCTACTTCTGCTCAAATATTGGCTACGGCCCAATATTATGAGAATAGGGAGAAAGAGGAGAATGATCGTGCTGACAAGAAAACGAAAGAGCTAAAAACTAAAGTGTTGTTGCAACAGGCGTATCCTCCGCGTTCGAATCAGAATGACTCGCAACAGCGGAACAGATCACAATCTCAGTCAAATAGGTCACAATCACGAAATGATTCCTCTTTGCAGAGATCTTCGTTAGGGTACAATTAGTGTGCCTATTGTAGGAATGAGGGTCATTTAAAATTCGATTGTCCAGTTCTCAATGAGCGTAATAGTGGTAATTCGTCTAGAGGAGGTCGTGGTGGTTCTCAACAGACATCACGTGGTAGAGGTCGCGGTGCTCAAAACGATCGTTCCACTAATACTTCTGACTCCAATAATTGTTTTGACCAGCGCGGATCGTCGCAAGGGCGATCTGCTCAGTACAATGTGGATGATTATTACGTCGATCAGGATGCTGACGACGGTAATTACTAGGACAGCCATAGACAAGGAGAGGGAGTAGTATCAGTTCCGGTTGATCAGAGAGGGCCTTACGTCGCAGTTGCCACCTCGGGCGTCGTTGAGCCTTTTCTGTTGGACACTGGTGCAGCG
The DNA here is from genome assembly GCF_964263255.1 of Lissotriton vulgaris. Taxonomy (NCBI): domain Eukaryota; kingdom Metazoa; phylum Chordata; class Amphibia; order Caudata; family Salamandridae; genus Lissotriton; species Lissotriton vulgaris. Next base: position 381,385,925 of record NC_141685.1, read on the forward strand.
AAAAGTTCCATAATGCATTCGAAACTCCCTGGCGCACCTTTGTCTGGCTTAACAAATGTTTCCGTTGGATTCTCTGGCGCACCTGTTAGCAATCCGGTTTCGTGCCCTTTGCCTCTTACGATTGGGCCTCGTGAGCTGAAAGCTCCCCTGATTTTGACCACTGGTTGTGGCGAAAATCTTTTGGGCCTGGATTTGCTAAAACGTTTGTATGCGACTTTGTATTGTTCTCCTGCGGGAGTAAAGCTCACGTTAGGTGAGAGAGTTGTCTCTCCTATGTACTTATCCATCGATAAGCTTCCACCGGAATTGAGTTCTCTTCCTGCATCTTTGTGGGCAACAGGTCCCAACGACGTGGGCCTGCTTGACATCTCCCCCTATGTTGTTCATTTGAAATCTAACGTGCGACTGCCAAGTATTCCCCAGTATCGTATCTCCCTTGATGGTGAGCGAGCATTGTTAGCTATTATCTACGATTTGATTGAAAAAGATGTTATCGAGGAGACTCGGGAAACGTGTGCAATAGCCCTGTACTGCCCATTTTGAAGCGCACGGATCCATCAAAACCACCTGTTTATCGTTTTGTTATCGATTTACGGGAGGTAAATAAAATTGTGATTCCTCAGTTCCCTGTTGTGCCTGACATCACTGCGCTACTGACTCTGATTCCAGCCTCTGCATCTTGGTTCTCTGTGATCGATCTGAAGAATGCTTTCTTCAGCATTCCGATTGCTGAGGAAAGTAGAGACCTTTTCGGTTTCTCTCTTGGTGGCCGCAGCTTCCGGTTTAAACGTGCTCCTCAGGGCTACTGTGAGAGTCCATCGATATACAGTCAAGCCTTGAAGGGCCAACTTGATACGTTTGTGTTGCCGGCTGGTGCAGCCTTGATCCAATATGTTGACGACTTATTGGTGGCTGCAGATACTCAGGACATTTGCAAAATTGCCACGGTATCGTTGTTGCAGCATCTCTGTGACTTACATCACAAGGTGTCACCTTCTAAACTTCAATATTGTTGTCAAGAAGTAACCTATCTAGGTCACTTATTGTCAAAGGAGGGAAGGAGGTTGACCCCAGAGAGAATTGCAGCAATTGCTCGAATGACTGTGCCAACAACTCAGAGAGATGTGCGTGCCTTTTTAGGTATCACGTCATACTGCAGACAGTGGATTCCAAATTTTTCATTGTTAGCGAAACCATTGGTAGCTCTTACGTGCAAGGATGTTCCAACTCCTTTACCATGGACGGAAGAATGTCAGAAAAGTTTTTCTGAACTGCATGACGCATTGTGTTTGGCTCCTGTGTTAGGGACCCCTGACTACAGTAAGCCGTTTACACTGTACGTTCACGAGAGAGAAGGTTGTGCGTTGAGTGTCTTGACGCAACAATTCGGCGGTAAGCAACGTCCATGTGCATATTTTTCCTCGACATTGGACCCGGTAGCTAGAGCATTGCCGAGTTGTCTGAGAGCAACAGCGGCAGCTGCGGTGTCCATCCGAAAATCTGCAGGATTGGTCATGGATAATATGCTTACGGTGATGGTTCCGCATGCAGTTGACACTCTCTTGAATCGTACGAAAACTCAGCATTTGACGAGTGCAAGGTTGTCTGGTTATGAGTTGACGCTTTTGGCAAGTCACATTCAAATAAAACGCTGTAATGTCCTGAACCCGGCGACTTTGTTGCCAATCAGTATGGAGTCAGATGAAGTAGCACCTCACGATTGCTACTTGCGAACTGAAGAGGAAACAAAAGGTCGTGTAGACCTGAAAAACACTCCTTTGGAAGATCCCGATGGGACTTTGTATGTGGATGGTTCATGTTTTAAATTGCCGAATGGTGATGTAACGACTGCTTATGCTGTGGTGACATTGAATACTGTTGTGGAGGCTGCGAGATTGAATCAGAATTCTGCTCAGGCAGCAGAACTGATTGCCTTGACTAGAGCATGTGCGTTGTCGAAAGGGAAACGGGTGAATGTGTTTACCGACAGTCAGTATGCATTTGGCGTAGCACATAGCTTTGGACGTTTGTGGCGAGAGAGAGGTTTTATGACATCGCATGGCACGAAGATCCAGCACGGACAGCTCGTGAATGATCTTTTGGATGCACTTACATTGCCCAAGCAGGTGGCGATTGTCAAATGTAGTGCACACCGTAAGGTGACGGATGATGTTGGTCGTGGGAATGCGTTCGCTGATGAGACTGCTAAGGAGACTGCCCGGAACCTTAGCACTAGGATGTATGTGACGAGTTCGGTTAGGTGGCCTACAGAGACTAGTATGTGTGAGGATACCATCGAGAGCGTGAAAATGATTCAGAATGAGGCCACCGAAACTGAAAAAACGAAGTGGAAAGAGAGTACGGGAAAGTTGGATGCGAATGGTTGTTGGATTGATCTGTCGGAGAATAAGAGGTGGATGTTGCCAGATGCGTATGTACTAGCTGTTGTGACGATGGCACACGGCTTGGCACATATTAGCGTGAAAGGTATTTGTAAGTTGTTGTCACCTGTATTGAAGAATGATGGTATCACAAAGTGTGCTGAGAGATTGGTGAAGAATTGTATGATATGCATGATGTACAACCCTGGAAAAGGAACCCCTACACCTCCTGGCCATTTTGCTCCCCTTCATGTCCCTTTGAGGTGATCCAGCTAGACTTCATCCATATGGAGCGATGCAATAACCTGAAATACGTTTTAGTTGTGGTTTGCGCGTTCTCCCGATGGATCGAAGCCTACCCTCTTAAAGATAACACTGCCCTGTCCACTGCGAAAATCCTACTGAAGGAATACTTTCCTCGGTATGGAATGCCACGAATTGTATGGTCTGATAACGGAAGTGAGTTTGTGGGGAGTGTGATGAAGAGTGTGTGTAAGGGCCTTGGAATTACCTAGAAATTCCACAGCGCCAATCATCCCCAGTCAGCAGGTTTGGTTGAAGGGTATAATGGCACCCTCAAATTGAAGCTGGCGAAGGTTCAGGCTACGACTGGTCTCTCGTGGCCTGACGCCTTACCTCTAGCCCTTCTGTCTACTAGGGCGACTGTACACTCCTGAGTAGGGCTTGGTCCCTACGAGATTGTGTTCGGCCACCCTGCGAATGTTTGGGGGGTTCCTAGACCGAGTGTGTTCTCTGATCTTGAGTACCCAATGTTGATCGATTATCTGCATGATCTGACTGCTAAACTGATGTTAATTCACCAACAGGTCTTTGAAGCACTGCCGACGCAGACGGAGGGTCCAGGCCACCAGCTCCATCCCGGAGACTGGGTGGTGACTCGCAATTTTGGAAGAAAACAAAACCTTGAGCCCCGCTTTACTGGACCCTACCAAGTTCTACTCGCCACGAGGACTGCTGTTCGTTTGGAAGGTCGTAAACACTGGGTGCACGCCACCCATACTAAAAAGGTACCTCTACCTTTGCCGGCAGACTCGTGGGTGAGGAAAGGCATTGCTTCGTCTGAAACGGAAACTGCACAGACCTTTGTTCCTTTTAGCGACGCTCAGCTTGTTGGAGAACCCTCAGCGCAGCAGGACGACATTGTTGAACAATTGCCACCTACAAACTCAAGATCTGAACAATTGACTGACCAGCAGAACTCTGTCCCACCATCGGATCAGTTGTTTGATGAACAGACACGTCCTGGGAGAAGCCGATACTTCCTGAGATCTAATACTAAGGACAAATAAAAAAAAAGTTTTTTTTGCTCTCTCCCTTGACATCCACATTACCCCATTGACACCAGTCAGTCTGAACACACTCGTACAATTTTAGTTTTTGTAATTATTGTGAGTTTGTTTCCACATATGTTTTTGCTTCCACAGCTTGGAGATATTGTGTATATTTGTAAATAAGTACCTTACATCCAGGTGTACCATAGGGCCGCGCGTGTACTTCCTTCTGGTTAGTAGGTCTTGACACTAGGTCGAAGGCCGTCGGTTCCTGGGAACTCCTGGGGATTGACTACTGCTACACAGAACGAAGTGCGTCAAGAAACGTTGCGGACGGTTTTAGAGGATGCCGTTCTCTAAGCTGGTGGATTTGGAAAAAGCTCAGGCTCAAAGATTCAAGTTGCAACAAATTACTCGTACAAAATGCTTCATGATTCAAGTGTTCCTACTGTTTCTAACTGTTTCTTCGCTATTGGTGGGTGGGGTGTATTACCTGATATTGACGTTCTTGCCTTCTGCTTCACCTACCCCTTCTCCTGAACCTAAAACTATCTCCACTGTTTCTCCTCATTCCTTCCACATTTTACCCCAACACGAGCAGGCCAGACGTGCGGAATTTATGAATAACTCCTTTATTCAGCTCCTTCATCAACATCAGTTGGTGGTTAACACTACCAATTGTTGGGTGTGTGGGTTGATGCCACATACCACCGATAAGGGAATTCCGTACTTGGTCCTTCCTTATAGTTCCCAGGGTTCAGCTCGAGCATTTCAAACAATGTTTCGAAGTGCACTAGATTCCTACCCCAATCGAGAGTCACGTCCTTCCCACTTTGGTCCTGGTCCGTACCACAAGCCTTTGGCTATAGCGATCGCTGATTTAGATAGGGATATCTATGAGCCGTCGCTCAACCCAGAGTAAGAGGTGCGAGCCTATAGGGATCTGAGTGAGGCTGAGTATAGTGCTCTCGTGGGTGAAAGACAGCTTAGAAGCTCGTCTCCGATATGGATCGTACCCCACCTTGGTAATTTTTGTCTGAAAGGTCGTGGCCGAAGACCGAGAGCTCATCTTGGAGAGAGTGCTTGCTCCGAGACGTATGTCTTGCCGATGCTCTCGTCCCCTGTGTTTCTGACTGCCAAGGGTACGTACTTTGTCTGTCATGATCGTGCGTATACGTGGTTGCCCTCCGACTTTGCGGGCACATGTTACATTGCGAATTTGTTGCCTCCGACTATTACAGTCGCCTCCGATTACCACAAGACTCGAATTGTGAGGGGCGTGATTAGCGAAGAGGACACTGCCGGTCAAGAGGCAGGAGACTTTTTCAAAGGTTTCTTTCCGTTTTGGGGACCTATGGTTAATAGTAGGAACCTGAGACAGTTGACCCGAGTGGTGGAGTCGACAGCTAATATCACTGCCAGTGCCCTTGGTAACATCACAGCAGAACTTCAGGCGGATAGGCTCATGAGGTTACAAAAGCGTATGGTTTTAGACGTGGTTTTGGCAGATCGAGGTGGAGTATGTAAGGTGATCCATTCGAGCTGCTGTATTTTCATTCCAGATAACGCTCCGACTGTCTATCAAGCCATTTCAAAGTTGCATAAGATCTCTGAGTCCATACACGTGGATGTAGGGGATTGGACGCTACTTGGGTGGTTTTGGGGCCTGATGTCGACTTGGGGTTGGAAGATTCTGATGATCATTGGGGTTGTTGTAGCGTTTCTGTTCACGTGTTGCCTTTGTGTGCAGTGTGGTCCTGCCTTATGTGGCCTCTGTGCTACAACGTGTATAAGACAGCCGCCTGTTACCAAAGGAGCTCAGATGGATAGAATTATGTTGCAGCAACATCTAGATGGTCTGATGAATATCGAATATGATTCCGACTAGTGCTTGCCTACATGAGGGCAAAAGGAGCGTCTGAGGTTCCATGACGATCGTAAGTGGTGTTTTCGACTCGTACGAAAATGGTCGAGTCTGGTATCTATGAACCGCAAATGACGAGTTTAGTGGGTGTACGCATTTTCGCTGTGCTAACCTAAACCGTTCGTTTGTTTCGTGGGTTTCTACATCCTAGCCCACGGGTTCCATCTTAGATGCGGCATCCATTTTGTCTCTTGCCCTCAAGTAGCCAGCGAACGGACGCTGTCCGCTTCGCGACCCTGGGATTCCCAAACTCTTGCGGAAGGCACGTTTCCTTTGAAGATGTCTTTATGGTAAGGGGACGGCACTGTAAGGCAGATGGCCCCGCTCGAGGCTCATCTTGCCGTGCCGGTCTATTGCCTTAGCCGTGCATCTCATTAGGCACGTCCCTTTGATGCCTGCAGCTCGTGTTTCCCGATACCACCCCATTTACACCCTTTCCGATCTCCCCACTGTTCCTGTCTTCCTCTGCACATGTTTCTGTCCTTTCCTCGATCTGTTTATTGTTGATTGGAATGTACTAATGGTGGGAAGATGGGTTTTTACAGTTGGGAACCACCAAACGTTTCTGTACTTATGTTCCGGGCCTTGAATACATGAAAGTAACCCCTTATGGTTTTACGATGGGAACCGAGTTGTAACCTTTTGTGTACAATGTTAACCTATGAGAGAAAACTGTATAGAAGGAGCGACCCACAGTAGCAATTCGAATCAGGCTCCGTGAACCTACATGTTATGTACTTCTCGTGACTTCTGTGTTCCCTGCAGTAATAAACCTCGAATCTTTGACACCGAAGGAAGTGTCCCGTGTCTCTGTCATTTGTACGCCGGAACAGGTTACCCACGAAGGTTTCAGGTGTTGTCCCCTGGCACCGCTGGGTCTTAAGAAAACCCAGTCCTTCATTGGCATATCCTTTTTTGTTATGAGTGCAATTTCTTCAGCGATGTGCACACTTTCTACAATTGGCACATGCTTTTGTTGTTTTAGTACAACTCAGCTACGCTTCTGTCTCCCGCTGTGTGCTTGTTAGCAGTTTCGCCATTCGGTTGTTTCATATCCAGTGTTTTGTTCATCTATTACCGGCGCACTGTTTCAGTGATGGGCACACTGGTGCTTTTCTAACTGGTTTGTTTTCTCCTCTTTTCTTATTACTAGTTTTCCTCTTTTCCTTGTTAATCTTTTTACTTTTCAGGTATCCACAGTTAGATCCACAGTTAGAATGGAGATTATGGCTCAGGTCTTTTAAAGCGTATTTAGGTGCTATGGATGGACAGAGGTTCAGATCTGAAAGGAAAAAGAATTTCATGTACTACCAGTTAGGGGTTGAAAGTCAAAATGTTTTTGACCATTTACTGCCATATGACCCTCCTGAGGGTGAAGATCTTGATGAATTCGAAATGGCTGTGGCCCAGCTGGATAAGTATTTAACCAAAACCAAAAAAATTGTGGTACACGCGTACAAATTCTTTACCAGAATGCAAAAGCCCACTGAAAGTATTGACACATTCATTACTGCGCTGAAAGTTTGGGCAGCCAAATGTGAATTTGAAAACTTTACTTCGCAATTAATTAGAGATCAGTTTGTAGCCTGATGCTTTTGTAAAAAAATTCAGGAAAGGTTGCTAACTTGTAAGGCTCTCTTCCTTGACCAAGCAGTAGATATTGCAAAGAGTATAGAGTGTTCCACGGAAGATACTAAACAATTGGAGACTGCTTTGTCTGATACTACCATTTTCTGGTGTTGTATCCAATAAGTCACTGGTTAATAAGAATGATGATGCCAGAAAACAAAATTTATTCAGAGGTGGGAGACATGTTGTACAAAACAGAGCCTTTAATCAGAAAATTAGCTGTATTAGATGTGGTTCACCTTTGCATGTGTCGTCCTTTAAGAACTGTCCAGCTGTCAGTCAACAATGCGGACAATGTAGAAAAATGGGCCACTTTGCAAGAGTCTGTAGAGGAGCTAAAAGGAAGAGTGTCAGATGTGTTTTGAATGATTCTGAGAGTCATGGCGATGATGATGTTGCCAACCAAGAATACATTGTAGTAGTGAGAGATAAGGAGAAAGAAAAAACATCTCTAATTGTTGATCCTAAGGTTGATGTTACAATCGAATGAGTTAAAATTCAGCTCTTAGTAGATACAGGTGCATGCATTACCAGTGTGTCACAAGAAAAGTATTTTAAGTTTTGGGAGAACAGAAGTTTGTTACCACCTGATGTACTGACTGTAGCTTTTGAAGGTAGCAAAATCGAGGTACTGGTTTATTTATGGGCCTCCATCAGCGTTTTGGGAGAAGTTATTAAAGGCAAAGTTTATGTGGCAAGAAAAGGTATCAATGTTCTTTGTTTATTACACCAAGCTGAGTTTGGCTTAACTATACCGGGGTTTGTAGAAACCGTTTTTCATAGATAAGACGCCTACCCAAAAATGATATTAATTCCTTGTCTAGCTCTAACATAGCTAGTATGTAGGAGAATATGTTTGAGAAGGTATTTCAGGACAGTTTAGGCAAGGTGTCTGATTTTCAACAGTCCACCTGGGTCAACAAATTTCCTCTACCTCGTATTGAGGATTTGATTGCCAAAGTTGGATCTTCCTGTTGGTACATCAAATTGGATCTCAAAGCTGCTTACCATCTGGTGGAGTTAGATCCCCAGTCTTGCCATCTCACAGCTCTTGTGACCCCTGATTGTGTCTTCCAGTTTTGCCACCTACGTTTTGGGTTAGCTTCGGCGGCCAATGTTTTTCAGAGACTTATGACTGAAATGTTCCAAGACAATCCCCATGTAGTAGTATTCTAATATGATATTCTTATTTTTTTCAAAAACTGACGTAGAACATGATATTGCAATTAATAAGATTTTCACCACTCTAGAAAAAGAGGTGTAACTTTATATAAAAACAAATGTACCTGTAAAGTTAAAGAAATAGAGTATTTAGGCCACAACATTTCAGAGCATGGCATAAAACCAAGACCAGGTCTAGTTAAAAGTATTGTTGAAGCTCCAGCACCACAAAGTAGAGAACAGCTTAAGTCTTTCCTTGGGTTGTGCAAGTTTTATGCCAAGTTTATAAAGGATTTTGCAAAGACTACTGAATGCTTCAGAGCATTGTTGAAGAAGGGAACAACTTTTCTATGGTCTGAGGAATATGAAAAAGGTTTCCATGCCATCAAAGATCACATTGTTAAAGCCCCCGCTTTGCAAGCATTTGTGGAAGGGAGACAAACTGTAGTTACTGTTGATGATTGTGAATATGGTCTCGGGCAGTACTTTCACAATTTGTGGAAGGCAAAGAGCACATGGTGGGTTTTGCTTCAAGGACTCAGTTATACAAAAATAACTTCTGACGTGTGTTTGAAGTGTTGAAAAGTTCAAACAGTACTTGTGGGGCAGATCCTTTGTTTTAAAAACTGATCATCGTCCGCTTGTTGACATTTTGTCGGGTAGAAAGGTCAAACACACCACTGCTCGTTTGGCCAGACTGTCTGCGAAGCTTTTGGAATACAATTTTGTTGTAGAGTATATTCCAGGTGGAAAAAACTGTAGGGCAGACTGTTTGTCTAGACTTCACATTGTAGATATGGAAGAACAAGATTGGGAAACAGAAATTGAAGAGTGTTTTGTGGCTTGTATTAGTCAAAGTAGTGTGTCTTTTGTAGAAGATGACTGGTTAGGTGAGGTGGAAAAGGATCTTGTTCTCAATGAGGTCATGTCTTCGATTAAAAAGGGTTGACAAAAGGAAAAAAGTATTTAGCCGGAATTGCAACCGTATTTGAAGATTGGTGATGAGTTGTCCATTGAGGGTGGCAAGGTAGTCAGAGGTGATAAACTGGTTCCACCTGAATGTTTTCAGCATAAGATAATTTCAGCTGCACATTTGGGCGCTACTATTGCATAAAGGAAGGTCAGAACTGATTTTTGGTGGCCAAAAATCGATTCTAAGATTGATGATTTAGTTAAACAGTGTATACGATGCAATGCTAGTGATAAGATCTTGGTTTTGGAAAGGGTGGTTGAGTCTCCTGTATCTCCTTAAATCAAAATACAGAATACAGAATACATGAGAAGTCAAACAGAAAATATTATGATTACAATTACACATTATTATTCGGAAATTAACTGCAAAAAGCAATCCTCCAGGCTGATGTTTAGTTTGTTTTATTTATTCAGAATAATATGTTGGTGTCATTCAGCTTCCAAGCAAGAACAATATCATTGATACAACAAAGTTAACAGCCGGCGCATTTTGTCCCCATTTGGAACATCATCAGGGCTGTAAATAAGGAAAACAAATAACAAGTCACCTAACAATAATAAAAATAATGTACAATGTAGCATATTAACTCGAAAAACACAATCATTTCACCAATATTGCTCATAATAAAATATTATCCGTACCAAGCACAAGTACCACTCTGCCTAATGAACAATCTAACAATAGTTTTTGAACAACAGCCTATATCTTGGAACATTATTATTTTTATAACAATGGAGAAACCAAAATGAGTAACAATTCAAAAATAGCACCCAGCTTGGGTCTTGTTCTGGTAATCTAACATTATCAACATAAGAAACATAAGTGCCAGCTTGGTTTGAACGCCGCAACCCTCTCAGCCCTTAACCCCGGCCGCCCACCTAACTGCTACCTAGCCGCCCCAGGACACACCCATGGACCCTTCACCTGCCATTCCTGCAAGTTCAACTACATCAGGACCCACACCAAATCCACAGACTCCAATCAGAGCTCCGACACTAACCAACTAAAGTGCATCCTGCTCAACACCCGCTCGGTCCACAGACACGCCATTGAACTCTGTTACTTACTCGATACTACATCGCCGGATGTCGCCTTCCTTACAGAAACCTGGATGAACGCCACATCAGCACCCGACATCGCCATAGCCATCCCGGACGCCTACAAGATCATCCGAAAGGACCGCACCAAGCAAACAGGAGGAGGCATCGCCATCGTCCACAAGAACACCATCCGCATCACGACCAGTTCCGACGACAACCTCACAAACGCCGAACACCTTCACTTCCAGATCCACACTGAACCTAAAACCACACTCAGAGGCACCCTCATCTACAGACCACCAGGACCCCGCACACAATTCAACGATGACATCACTGACTTCATCAGCCCACACGCCCTCCCCTCCGAGAACTACATTCTACTGGGAGACCTCAACTACCACCTGGAAAAGAAAAACGACTCCAACACCACCACCCTTCTGGACAACCTGGCCAACCTCGGACTCGAACAACTTGTCAATACCCCCACCCACTATGCCGGACACACGCTCGACCCAATCTTCACCTCCAGCAAGCACATCTCCTTCAATCACACCACAGCTCTCCACTGGACGGACCACAGCTGCGTTCACTTCAACTACAACAAGACCACGACCCACAACCCCCCACAACCTATTCCCCGAAGAAACTGGAACAAAATTAGCACCGACCAGCTCTTTACATTGCTACACCAAAACCCTCCTGCCAAATCATCGGACCCAACCCAAGCAGCCACAAACTTCACACAATGGATCACCCACAGCGCAGACGAACTAGCACCCTTGAAAAACCATCAAATCAAGCAAGGTAACAAAAAAGCCCCCTGGTTCAACGACGACCTTAAAAAATCCAAGAAGTTATGTCGCACCCTTGAGAAAGCCTGGAGAAAAAACCCTACCACTGACAACCTGACAAACTTTTAAGAACGCTACCCGCAAACACCACCAAACACCACCAACAGATCTGATCCACCAAGAAATCAGCATTCAAGGATCGACTTGACAACAACGCCCACAACAGGAAGGAACTATTCAACATCGTCAAAGAATTTACCAACCCCACCACCGGCACCAACATCATCACTCCCTCCCAAGACCTCTGCAATTCCCTAGCCTCTTTCTTCTACAACAAAATCGCCGACATACATAACAGCTTTGAAAACCAGTCCGGGGACCGGTCCACTGCACCCACCTCCGAACCAACACCCCCCTCTAACAACCTCTGCGCCTGGAACCCAATCACCACTGAAGACACCATCCGCCTGATGAACTCCATCCACTCAGGATCGCCAACCGACCCATGTCCCCAACACATTTTCAACAAAGCAGACTCCATCATCGCACCCCATCTCCGTGACGTCATCAACTGCTCCCTTCCCGGAAAGCTGGAAACATGCCGAACTCAGCACACTTCTGAAGAAACCCACAGCAGACCCCACTGAACTTAAGAACTACCGCCCCATATCGCTCCTCCCATTCCCTGCCAAAGTTATAGAGAAAGCCGTCAACAGTCAGCTCGCTGCCTTCCTCGAGGCCAACAAATCCCTCGACCCCTCACAGTCCGGCTTCCGAGCCAAACACAGCACCGAAACCGCCCTCATCGCAGCAACAAACGACATCCGAACTCTACTGGACAATGGAGAAACAGCTGCCCTCATCCTACTTGACCTCTCCGCAGCCTTCGACACAGTCTGTCATAGCACCCTCATACAACGCCTCAGCAACGTCGGAATACAAGGAAAAGCATTGGACTGGATCATCTCGTTCCTCGCCGGAAGAACCCAGAGAGTCCGCCTCCCCCCTTTTAGATCAGAGGCCTCCGAAGTCATCTGCGGCATCATCACTCAGTCCCACCCTCTTCAACATATACATGAGTCCCCTCGCATCCATCGCACGCCAACACAACCTCAACATCATCTCCTACGCAGACGACACCCAGCTGATCCTCTCCCTCACCAAAGACCCAAACACCGCCAAAACCAACTTACACGAAGGAATGAAAGAAGTAGCCGAGTGGATGAAGAACAGCAGTTTAAAACTGAACTCTGACAAAACGGAAGTCCTCATCTTAGGATCATCCCCCTCCGCCTGGGACGACTCATGGTGGCCACCGGCCCTGGGAACCGCACCCATACCTACGGACCACGCACGTAACCTGGGCTTCATCCTGGACTCCTCCCTCTCGATGACCAAACAAATCAACGCCGTCTCATCCTCATGCTTCAACATCCTACGCATGCTCAAAAAAATCTTCCGATGGATCCCCACCGGAACAAGAAAGACGGTTACCCACGCACTGGTCACGAGCCGACTGGACTACGGAAACACTCTTTACGCCGGAACCACAGCCAAACTACAGAAAAAACTCCAACGAATCCAAAACGCCTCAGCTAGACTCATACTGGACATCCCTTCGTCAAGCTCACATCTCCGGTCACCTGAAAGACCTCCACTGGCTCCCCGTCAACAAGAGAATAACGTTCCGTCTCCTCACCCACGCACACAAAGCCCTCTACGACCTAGGACCCGAGTGCCTCAACACGCGACTGTCCTTCTACACCCCCACCCGCCAACTACGATCATCCAATCAAGCCCTCGCCGCAATTCCGCGCATCCATAGATCCACCATGGGAGGAAGAACCTTCTCCTACTTAGCGGCCAAAACATGGAACTCTCTCCCCACCCACCTCCGCCTTGTACAGAACCACCTCTCCTTCAGAAAGCAACTTAAAACTTGGATATTCGATAAATAATATACCCCCCTCCCCCAAGCGCCTTGAGACCCTCTGGGTGAGTAGTGCGCTATATAAATCTCTGAACTTGAACTTGAACTAGAAAGTACTATCGAACTTGGGTCATGATTTGGTGATCGAACAATTATAGACATAAGAATCATTTGGGCCAACTTCATAAAAGAAAATGTTACCTTCTCAAGCTCACCTTAGAAAAAAGTTTTTTGTTCTCACTGAAATATCCACTAGTATGTTGCTCTTTCTCAAACCTTCTAATCCTCTACCCAAGTTTCAATCTGTAAGTAAACATTAATAAGAATCTTTAATTAGCAGAAATGACATATTCTCTCTAGTCTGTTCCCACATTCGCTCTGTAAGATTTATGTAAAGCAAACTAGGGGATTTTGGACAGTGTGCCCCTATGAAGTTGAGCGGGTCATTATATATAACCAGGATTTCAGTACGTCATTTTGAACTGATAGCTACTCAGTGCACACATTAGTACCCTAGATCTCCTGTATCTCCGCCTGTAAGAGCTTGGCAAAGATTAAGGATGGATTTTTTAGGACCTTTCCATATTCTACCTTCTAACATGAGATATTTCCTGGTACTTGTAGATCATCTGTCCAGGTGGGTTGAAGTCAAGCCAATTAGTGTTCCCACTTCTAAGAGTGTGATTGGTTGTTTAAACAAAAAATTTCTCCGAGAAGTCTATCCTGAAGAAATTTTAACCGATAATGGTGTCCAATTTATTTCTCTTGAGATGAACTTATTTTTACGCACTTGTGGTATTAGACATATCAAAACTCCCCTATATCACCCTCAGAGTAATGGCAAGGCAGAGCAATTCAACAGAGTTGTTGTGTAATGTGTACAAGCAGCCCTTAGAACCAAGGCTTGTGTTATTCAAGCTTTAAGAGATTTAGGTTGGTCTTATCGTCCTTCACCTCATTTGCCACCAACATCAGTCCATTTGAACTTATGAGAGGAAGAAAATCTTCTTCTCAGGTTTACCCGTTTTTGATAGTCAGGACCTTTTATGAAGTTTGTAATATGAAATGTGTGTGTGAGTCAGCAAATAAGAAGTCTACTGAAATTAGTTTAAAGAACTGTGAGTCTACGGTTGGAAGAGAGACACATAGACTGAATGTTGGGGATTGGGTCAGAGTAAAAAATCCTGTTTCTGTCAGAAAAGGTTTTCCCAAGTTCTTGCAGCCTCAACAGATTGTTGAGGTACGAAGAAATGCTGTGAAATTATCCAATGGTAACAAGTGGAATACTTCTCCCGTAGCAAGGGATCTCTGTGTGAGCTCTGGGTTGGTTGATACTGCCAAGGATGTTTTCCAGGGGGACAGGGTATCTACTGGTGTGGGTCGTGCTGAGAAAGTTGACAGAAAGAGTACCAGGGTACATGTAGACCCAGTAGATTATGTGATTATGTTTGATTTCATATTTTATATTTCTTTTTGGTTTTTATCTCATGATTTATGTTGAAACTTGTATACAATCTGGTACTTTTTTTTTATCTTCTCTTATTCTGTGCCATTTATTGTTCTCCCTACTTAATGGGAGTATATACTTTTAGAATTATTGTATTAAAAAAGGGAAGGTGTGGTGATGCTGGAAAAATATACTTGAGGTGGATGTCATCTGGAATGTTTGGTGCAGGCACGAGCAGGATGCCACGAATGTTCTGTGTGTGGCAGTTGCTGCTGATGCCTCGCACGACACTGCCGGTCTGGACAGCTCTCTGTTAACCTCCATTAAACCTGCTTACTATTGGAAACCCTTGAGTCCCTTCGTCCTTCTCTCAGTTTATTATGAGACTTTTATGAAAGATATATTTTCAAACCAAGAGCCCTACAACATAAAAGAGACCTTTCAGGAAGTGGGTCCATAGGTGTTGCTTACTGTCAGCTCTGGTCTGAGTTGAGGAAGCAGTCCCTTGAAACCATCCTTACTAAGTGCCTAGACAGTTGGGTCCATGAGAGGTTCGAGAGGGGGCGTGGCTTGGGCGCCGATGGCGATGGTCGCCTGAGAGCTCGGCTCCGGGACTGAGCCCGGGATTATCCTGTTAATCGGAGGCCGTGGGGCACCCTAACCCCCGCAAACTGTTGATCGGCCCGACTGGAACCTGCTGAGGCACCTGGCGCAGCCCGGACGGGTGGTGATCCGACGGAAAATCGAAGTTTGTGGTCCCGAGGAGAGCGACCCAACATGGCGCCCGGACCCCATTGTCCCCTCGGACGGGACCATTAGACTGGAGGAACATCGCTGATTACAGCGCGCCGTCCGCCCTTTTGTCTTCCTGGACTGTGAGGAACCGGACTTTGAACTGATGGGACTCTGGCATTGGAGATTGCGCCTGGATGGTCGGATGCCCCCACCATAGTGGACCTCGGCACACGGACGCCTGGAGGCCCTGACGGTGGCGCCGACCCCCTACACAGCACTTGGCTGCATCTCCTCGATCGACCCGATCCCATGGGAAGCACAACCCCCTGGCGCCACAAAGTCTCTGGTGGTGTGGGTGGCCCTCGCTCCGGGTCCTCGTTAACCAGACGGGCCTGCCCGGCCTGGCCCCGAGTGTCTCCGCCTCCTCCTCAGTGCTCTCCGACGACGCGGTGGTGGCGCGAGCCGAAACTGTGGAGGTCCACCAGGCCCTGGAGAAAGGGATCGCCAACCCTCAGCCCGAGGGCCAGCAATCGGGAGAGTTATAGCCGACGCCCGCACTTGGTGGCGCCTTTGCCTGGGCCCACACTGTGCGCTTCCCGCGACATGGGGAAACCAAGGGGGGCCAAGGGGACCACCCCAGCCGCCTCTGATTCAGAGGCCCCGGACAAAGAGGACCATGGAGACCCGGGGAGTGCTGGCGGAGCGCCATTGCAGCAACAGTTTGACCGCGTCCTGGAGGCGATCGCGACCACACGTTCGGCCCTTCAGCAGGACATTGCCCAGGTGGCGACGAGCCTGGGCCTCCTTAGGGCGGATCACGGCAAGCTTTCCGACAGGGTCAAGGACGTGGAAGGCTCGGTGAAAACCTTAGAGCCGGCGCAGCGAACTTTGGCCGCGACAATGAAAGATGCCCTGTCCCGGATTTCTGCCCTGGAGCAGCGAGCGGAGGATGCGGAAGGCCGTAACAGGCGCAACAACATCCGAGTGGTAGGCCTGCCGGAGAAGATCGAAGATGGCGACATGGTGGCCTACTTGGAAGCCTGGCTCCGAGACACGGTGGCCCCGGAGGGTTTATCCTCTTTCTACACCCTTGAACGAGCTCATAGAGTCCCAGCGAGGCCACCACAACAGGGCCGTGCACCGCGTCCGGTGGTGGCACGCCTATTGCATTTTCGCGACAGAGACCTCATCCTCAATGCCGCTAGACATAATGGCCCCTATAAGGTGGAGAACAGCCAGGTGAACATCTTCCCGGATTACACCTATGAAACCCAACGCAGGCGGTTTTCATTCTTGGCGGTCAAGCGCGAGCTCCGGAGCGAGGGCATCCAATACTCGCTCCTATTTCCTGCAAAGCTCCGCATCATTGTTGATGACAAGACTCAATTTTTTGACACCCCGGAGGATGTCTGTAACTGGCTTGAACTCTATAGAGCTGGGAAAGATGGTTTCACCTCCGCATCTCAACTAGCGGTGGAGCTGGGACAGCGACGGCGGTCTAAGAGAATACGGAGTCGCCGGGGCCGGTCGGGCGGCCCTTCAACTGCGGAGACTTCGACGGAGCGGAAGGGAGTGTTGGAGGTGTTATCTGCACTATCTGGTTCACGAGACGGTGCCATTGCAGAAGAAGAGGACCCTGGTGACGAGGGTGCACCGACGAACTCGGAGGACTCGGTGACGGATAGCGTCCACACGCCGGTGATCACACCGAAATCGGTTGAGGACCTTCTGAATGGACAGGGTTGACGGGGTGTGCTGCATCCTTTTGGGTGGGGGCCCGAAGCGGGGGCGGCGGGAGCCGATGGTTGATCATGATCTCCGGAGAAGGGGGGGGGGGTGCCTTGCTCTTGCCCCGAGGGTTTCCGTTACTGTTTTGGGCTTGCTTTAGTCCTGGTAGCCGGGGCATCGAGGGCCCGCTGCCTCCACCCAGCCCGCACCTGGCCCTTAAGGCCGTCCTACGGTGGCGACCGCAGGATTAGTTGGGGACGAGGGGTTTTCTGAGGGCATGGTTTGGATGGGAACTAGATGGTGCTATTTGGGTCCTGTTCTGGGGAGGGTGGGCAGGGGTTTGGTTAGAATAAGAGTTGTTGAGTTTTGGTTGGGGAAAATGGCCGCCATCAGTGATGGGTTGATTGTTGTTCGTTCTTTGTTGGGACCCAGATGGGGAGACTTTGCACAAACAGTATGGGACAATGGTTGATGTTGCTAATGTGAAATGTATTACTTGGAACGTGCGGGGGCTTCACACCATGTCTAGGCGGCACAAAGTACACGCTTATTTAGTGCGTAGGGGAATACAAATGGCGCTGCTGCAGGAGACCCATCTGAACAAGGCGGAAGGGGCGGCGCTACAGCGTAGGTGGAGGGGGCAGGTCTTTTACACATCGTACTCCGCGTATGCCAGGGGGGCGCTAATTTGGATTAGAGCTGGGGTTCCCTTCCAGGTCACAAACTCAGTGGTAGATCCAGAGGGGCGCTACGTGGCCATCTCGGGCACTCTGGGGCGGAGGGACCTAAACGTTTGCTGTGTATACGCACCTAACATGGACCAGATTGCCTTCCTTTCCAGGTTATCGGGCTCGTTGGCCCACTTTTTCACTGGGCCCCTCCTGCTCTGTGGGGATTTCAATTCAGTAGTGGATGTGGAGACCGATCGCTCGCACCCGCCCCTCCCTGACTCTCCGGTCCGCCGTGTGGCTAAGGGTCGTAGGGACTGGCAGCTACGCTGGGGTTTGACGGATATTTGGAGGGCGCAACACCCCGACACTAGAGACTATTCCTACTTCTCGGGCCTACACGAGTTACACGTTAGGTTGGACGGATTTCTTGGCTCGACTGAACTGGTTTCAGCAGCGGTCCGTTCCGAATATTTAACTAGGACCATCTCGGACCATAACCCCCTCCTGCTGGCCCTTCGCTGGTTTCCTGGGGCGCCGGCGGTGCCCACCTGGAAGTTACGTCCCGAGATCCTCGAGGACACTGTATTCAAAGCGGACTTAGGGGATAAGATCGCGGAGTATTTCGCGTCCAACAGGGGCACTGCGAGCTCGAGAGCGCTGGAATGGGACGCTTTTAAGGTGGTGGTGAGGGGTTATTGCATCACCAAGAGGGTAGGTATGAGGCGGGTTATCCTCGATGACTTAGATGTTGCCGATCGGAGGCTCCATGAGTTGGAACTCCGCCGCCCCGGACACCCTGAACTTCAGGGACGCACGGTAGAGGCGAAGGAGGCGGTGGCGGCAGAGGTCGAGCGGGGTGCGCTGCTTCGACTACAAGGCCTATATGGTTAGGTCCCTCGCAGAGGGGGAAGGTCGAGCGCATTGTTGGCGTGGCTGGCTAACCCTACGCGCCAGACCTCACTGACGACGTCCATGCGCATGGCGGACGGGACCGTGGTGCACACTCAGCCGGAGATTCCGAGCTGCTACCGGCACTACTATGATCAGCTGTATCGCAGTCGTTCAGCCAGGGACCCTGACCTTCTCGAGGATTATCTACGGCCCCTGGAGCTCCCAACGGTGGAGCCTGACGTAGCGAAAGCCCTGGGGTCCGATATCGAACTGGGGGAGATCCGCAGCGCCATTAAAAAGATGGCACGGAACAAGACCCCGGGCCTAGACGGCCTCCCTGTGGAATTTTACGCAGCCTACGCTGACCTCCTAGCCCCGAGACTGGTGATCGTATATAGAGAGGCGAAGAGGCTTGGCCGGCTCCCCGGCTCGATGCGCGAGGCCTTGGTGGTTCCCCTCCTCAAGCCGGGACGGGACTCGGCCGATCCGGCGTCCTACCGTCCCTTATCGATGCTGACGGTCGATTATAAGATTCTGAGCAGCATCCTGGCCTCGAGGCTGCTGGGCCACATGAGCTCCCTGGTACATGAAGACCAGGCTGGGTTCATCCCCAAGCGAAACACGACCATGAACATCCGTAGGTTGTTCCGCTTGCTGGGGGAACCGCTCGTGGACGCTCCGTGCCCGGTGGTCCTATCGGTAGATTTAGAGAAGGCATTTGATAGCCTGGAATGGGACTACCTGCACACTGTGTTACGGCGGTTCGGCCTCGGCGAGGGTTTCATCAGATGGACCACGGTCTTGTATACCTCTGTATCGGCCAGGGTTCGGGCAGGCCCGTTAATTTCCTCACAGTACCCGGTGGAGAGAGGCACGAGACAGGGCTGCTCGCTATCCTCACTTCTCTTCGCGCTGGCGGTGGAGCCTCTCGCGCTGCTACTCCGATCGGGGGCTCATTATAATGGCTTCTGGACACCTTCGGGCCCGCACTACATTTCGCTGTATGCCGATGACCTGTTGCTCTTCCTTGAAGACCCGGTTGTTGCCCTGCATGGAGCTGCGACGGCGCTCACGGCGTTTGGGGAGGTCTCGGGCCTCCGGGTGAATTGGGCTAAGACATGCCTTTTCCCGGTTCGCAGAGGCACCCCTAGCCCTGTGCTCAATAGAGAGATTAGATGGGAACCTGACTGCTTTAGGTACCTGGGAGTGTATGTCTATCATGAACCATCTGACCTCCTAGACGGAAACATTGCCAGATGCAATCGAGCGCTACGGGGTAATATGGATTTCTGGGCTACGCTACCGCTCTCGATGGCGGGGCGGATCGCTTTGCTCAAAATGGTGGCGCTTCCCCGGTTGCTGTATTATTTCCGAGCGCTACCGATCTGGATCCCGCCGGCCACATTTAGGCTCCTACGGTCAATGATAGTCGGATTCCTCTGGGGCTCGGGCCGCCGAAGGGTGGCCCTTAAGACCCTGATGAGGCCGAAAGCCGAGGGTGGGCTGGCGGTGCCGGACTTTGAGAAATACTATCTAGCGGCGCAGCTCCAGACCCTCACCCAGGAAATCGCCAGGGAATTCCGGGGCCCGGAGGACAGAAGAGGTACGGGGATGGCCAGGCATGTTCTCTCCTTCATAGCGCTACGACAACGTTTGGCCTTGCAAGACCTGTCGCTGGAGGAGAAGACCATTCGCCTGTGTTGGAACCGAGCCCACGCCCGGGGCCAACTGCGAATACCGTATGCGCCTGAAATACCTTTAGGGATGTTGACGGCCTTGCCCCATGGCGGTGATTGGTCACGGTTGGCGGACTGGGAGAACGCGGGACTGCAGTTGGTGGGGGACCTCTATGAGGATGGGGCGCTCTTGCCCTTTCAGGAGCTCATTGACCGCTTCGAGGTTCCCCGCGGAGACTTTCTATTGCACTCGGCCCTGGTCCGAGCGATCCAGGCGCACTGGAAAAGCGGGCAAGAGGAGCCCCCTACGTCTCCGGTGTGCCAATATGTCATGATGTCTGCGGGCACGGTGAAGGCGGTCACTTGCCTCTACGGTAGACTGATCAATGAGGGGCTGACCCCCCTCACGACCTTGAGAGCCCGTTGGGAGGCAGACATAGGCAAGGAGATCCCGGAGACGACCTGGTCCCAACTCGTGCGGCGAGCTTGGAAGGGCACGCGCCACGCCCGCTTTCAGTTGGTCCACTATTACGTACTCCATAGAGCATACTTGACCCCGGCGAAAATCCAACAGTATTTCGCCACGGGCTCGGCGAACTGCCCCAGATGACCGGCGCCGGAGGCGGACCTCCTCCATATGTTGTGGGCCTGCCCGGGATTGTCCTCCTACTGGATGGAAGTGGGGAAGACCCTGAAGGAGGTGACAGGGAGATCCTTATCGGTCGATGCGGCAGTGGGACTCTTACATTGGTTTCCACATACCCCCAAAAACAAAATTTCCAGCAAATTCATTGATTTGGGGCTTCTCCTAGCTAAACGAGAGGTGACCAGGAATTGGAAGGCACGGGCTGGTCCGACTGGGAGCAGGTGGCACAGCGAACTCTTGAAGTGGGCAGCGGGAGAAAGCACGCTGAGATACCAACTAGCTGGGAGACAGCATAACGAGAAGGCACAGGAGGCAGCGCTAGAATGGGAGACATTAGTGCAGGCCCTCAGGGACTATTGCGCCCCCAGCGACACTGACAGTGAGGGAGCAGCGCGCCCCGAGTCCCGATAGGCGATTGCAATTCATGTTCTGATACTCTCCTCATGGGTCCTCTCATGAATCCTACTGCGGTTGCTACCATACACTGATGGCGGGGTTGGGTTGGGTAGGGATTATTTGGGTTATAGTGTTTTATGGGAGGGGTTTTCTTTGGGGGTTTTATAGGCTTGTTTAGAAAAGCAGATGACGGACAGTGGATTATCCGGACCAGCTTTGCTTTCCTGCTGAGCCCCCATTGGATTTTGCCGCCCGACCTTTGGGTTGTGGGCTGAATGGCTGTATATGGGTACATGCTGCTGGGGGATGGTGGGATGCAGTTCATTGATTTTATTGGATTTATATCGCTGGTCGTATATGTAACAATTTGCTAATTCCTGCAATAAAAATATATTTCAAAAAAAATAAAAAAAATGAGAGGTTCGAGAGACTCTTGCGGGAGCGCTAATATAAAAATAGAGTGTTGTGATTAGCCTAGGGAGTTTTATTTCCCTGTGCCTTTGCCAATTAGCTCTGTGATAAACTGATTGGCTGCCAGGAACATGAGAAACATGTTTCTGGCAGTCATTACAGGACTCGGGAACTTAGTACCCCGACCTCAGACCTGGGGAGCTGGGTTTGAGTCTCGGTAACGATGTCAAAACTTCCTGTGATTCTGGGCAAATCACTTAATCTCCCCGTGCCTAAAATTAATGTGTGTCCTCATGTAACATAACTGGTGCTATGTAAAGCGCTCTGATACCCGATTCGGTTCGGGTCTAGTTCGCGCTTTATAAAACTCTGAAAAAATATATATATATATAAAGATGGCAGGGTTGGATACCCAGTCCACCTAACCCCCTTCTCCCCCTGGGGCACATTACATAAGGAGAGGGGGCCACGCTCCCCCCTACCAGAGCCATTGTAGGCCCTGGGGAGATGACCCCCGGGGCTGCATTTTAATTAACCTCTTCCGTGCTCATGACGGCCCCTGGCCGTCATGAGTCACAGTGGGCAGGTGCGCTTGACGGTTGGGGGCCATCCGAGTCACGCCCAAGATTGAAATGTCCCAGCACAGCGGCGGAATTTGCGCCGCAGCAAAGCGGTTAAGGGGAGCAGTGCATTCGGCCCCCCTGCCTGAGCCATTATAGGCCCCGGAGAGCCCACCCCTGGGGTCAAATGGCAAAAAAAAGGTAGAGGGGCTGCACAGGCCTCTCCTCAAGCCTTTAAAGTCCCCGTGAACCCCATCCCCCTTGACCAATATATTTAATTGATGAGAGGATTGCCGCATGCCCCCCTGAGCCATGGAAAGCCCTTGGGAGCCCACTTCCGGGACTGATTAATAAAATTAAAAGGGAGGGGGGCCACATGCCCCCCTCCTCCCTGAGCCTCTAAAGGCCCTGGGGACTCCTTCCGTCAGTGTCGCTAAACTTTTAAAAAGGGAGGGAGCAATGCGGCACCCTCCCTGAACCTTCTATGACACCAGGGATCCTATCCCGCGGGGCTGGCTCTCATACTGTGTCCCGGGGACCCACCCCCATGACACAGTAGGCAGGCAAGGAAACTTGTGTTTGCTCCCGCCTACCTGGAGCATTTTTAAAACTCCTGCCAAATGAATTTTTAAAAAAAGTCTGCTATCTGTGTGCGGAAGCTTTAAAAGTGCTGCTGTCGGCTGGAAGCAGACTTTTGATCTGTTTCCTTGTCCACAACGATTCGGGCAGGGAAACAGATGAAGAGGTTTCTCATACCCGGAGGGAGCAGCATAAATAGCTGCTCCATCTGGGTAGGAGCGATGAAGGCACCAACAGCATGCGGGGAGCTGGCTGTGGCTTCAGGAGCCCTTAGAGCTCCCACCGCAAGCTCAACATGTGTATGGTGGGGGCCCTGGGTATTATAACTAGAAACCCCGGGAGATGGAGTCCCCGGGTCAAAATAGGCATCACTGATGACGTCACTGAAGCTTCTTTTGGACATATTGCTCAATAAACTAGTATTGCATTTAAGGCCTGTAAGTAAGTACAAAATAGCTCAGAATAATATGAACCGTCATTAATGCCATCACAGATACAACTCCCCTGGGTGTAGCAAGCATGGGTTACGTGCAAGATTGACCTATACTCTACACTTCACGGGTAGCCTAATTCACATTAACAATCAGCCACAGATATATATGGGAAACCCTCATTACACACACAGTGTTAAATCGTATTCAAATGACTAGAGAAAGCCAAGTTCCTCAAGGTACTCAACGTCGGTTCCAAAACGAATGCCCTACAAATCACAACTTTAATCTGCTTCAAACCCCTGACAGCCACCGAACACACATTGAGAAATGAAGTTGATATGGGTAGAAAGGTGGCTATTGCAAACAGTGTTTACTCTATGGAGAGAGTTTACTCTGTACTACACTGTTTTCAGACAGTGAAACTTTCATGAGAAATACACTGCAGTGTATTAAAAAGCATCTACTTAGAACAGTGTACACTGTATACAACACTTGTCAAAAAAGCTACTATTCATTTCAAAATAACCAAGATCTGAAGGTGCTAAAAAGTATAGTACCTGCAGCTTTCAGACCGTGGTGGAAACTTTGCCAATAGCCAATTTTCTGAAGCAAAAGAACACATTCTGTCATAGGTTTATTAAGCACAGCTACTCACCAGAGTGGGTCTTAAGGCGCTGGGAAGGAGGGGTGGGGGAGTGCAGGTCCAGGATGTTCAAGGAGATCCGTCAAAGAGCCAGGTTTCGAGATCCTTCATGAACTTGGAGAGTGTTTTCGTTTGTCTGAGGTGGAGCATGAGGGTGTTTCATGTTTTGGCCATGAGGAAAGAGAAGGAACAACCTCCTGTTCTGGTCTTCTTGATGCGAGGCACCATAGCAAGAGAGAGCTGCGCTGAGTGGAGAGTTCTTTGGGGTACATGGAATGTGAGTCGGTAGTTCAAGTATTCAGGGACAGTGTTGTGGAGGGCTTTGTGAGCGTGGGTGAGAAGCTTGAAGGCAATTTTCTTCTTGATGGAGTGCCAATGTAGTGTGCACAGGTGTTGGGTGATGTGGCAGTGATGCGGTAGGTTGAGAACTAGTCTGACGGAGGCGTTCTGAACATTCTGGAGTTTGCGGTGAGGTTCTTGTTGATTCCGGCGTAGAGACATTTGCCGTAGTCGAGTCTGCTGCTGATGAGGGCATGGGTGACAGACTTTCTGTATTCGAGAAGGTCTTTCGCAGGAGTCGGACACTGTGGAAACAGGAGGATAAGATGGTGTTGATTTGGCTGTCCATTTTGAATTCAGAGTCCAGGATGATTCCGAGGTTGTGTGCATGGTCTGTGGTGATGAGTGGGTTCTACAGGGCGGGGGCCACGAGTTGTTGTTCCAGGTGTTGGGGCGTGGGTCCAGGATGAGTACTTTGGTTTTGTCCATGTTGAGTTGTAGGCAGCTGCTCTTCATCCACTTGTCGACTGCTTCCATTACTTCTTGGAAGTTATATTTGGATACGTTGGGTTCGTTGGATAGGGAGAGGATGAGTTGGGTGTCGTCTGTGTAGGATACAATGTTGAGTCAGTGGGATCTGACGATGGGGGTGAGCGAGGTCATGTACATGTTGAACAGGGTGGGGCTGATGTAGGATCCTTGGGGAACACTGCAGGTGATCAGTATGGGGTCTGAGAGGAAGGGTGGGAGTCTGACCCGCTGTGTTCTGCTGGAGAGGAGTGAGCGGATGCAGTCGAGGGCCTTGTCCCGTATCCCTGCGTCGTGGAGTCTGCTTGCTGCTGTGCGGTGAAAGACTGTGTCGAAGGCTGCAGAGAGGTCCAGGAGGATGAGGGCCACAGTCTCCCTCTGTCGAGGAGGGAGCAGATGTCATCAGTTGCAGTGTGGAGGGCAGTTTCGGTCCTGTAGTTTTTCCTGAAGCCGGATTGGGAGGTGTCGAGGATGTTGTTTTCTTCAATGAATGAGGCAAGCTGGCTGTTGATGGCTTTTTCGATGACTTTCACCAGAAACGGGGGTTGATCGCGGCGTGTTTGCAGTCGTCTGGGAAGGAGGCGGTCTCGAGGGAGCGGCTGATTGTTCGGCGAAGCTCAGGGGCGATGACGTCTGCTGCTCTGTGGCATATGTGAGGGGTCAGGGGTCAGGGGGGGCCCCTGAGTGGATTAACTTCATTGTCTTCAGGGTGTCTTTGGTGGTGAGAATGGTGCAGCTATCAAGTGTTGGCTGCTTAGTGCCGGAGTGGGAGGTGTGGGTTCCGCATGTTGGTTTTCGTCGTCAAAGTTGTCGAAGGTGGGCTTGATTTTGTGATGGAAGTTGGAGCTGAGTTTATTGCAGAGGTCCTGGCAAGGAAGATGTCTGTAGTCTCACTGTTGGGTTGGGCAAACTCTTTGATGATGCTGAAAAGTTCCTTGCTGTTGTGTGTGTGGGTAAAGATTATGTCCTGGAGTGCCTTCTTCCTTGTGTTTCTGATGAGCTGGTGGTGGGCGGTGGTGACTGCTTTGAATTCGTCATGTGCTACTGTTGTTTTGGATTTTCTCCAGATCTTATTGAGGCATCTGCAGGTTTGTCTCGATACTTGGAGTTTGGTGGAGAACCAGCTTGCTCTCTTGGCGTGTGTGTTGGTAGATTTCGTGAGGGGGCGATTGTGTTGGCGTAGTCGGAGATCTATTTGTGCAAGGTTCGGGCTGCAGTGTTTGAGTCATCGTCCGTGGTGGTTGGAGTGGAGCTGCTGAGGGAGGCAGTGACCTGGTAGTTGGAGATCTTGTTCTAGCTTCTGCTTGGGAGCTGGTGAGGAGGTTTGCAGATTATGATTGTTTGAAGGTGAAGTGGTTGCATCAATGATCTGTTCAAGGGAGTTCGGAGGTGTGGCTGAAGGTGATGGAGTTTCCTGCTGTGAAGATAGGGTCGAGGATGTGTCCTGCTGAGTGCATGGGTTCTGGTATGATCTGTTTGAGTCTGATGTTGTGCAGGTTGTCCAGGAGGGAGTTGGGGGTTGTCGAGGTGGAAGTTGAGGTCTCCCAGAAAGGTGTAGTCGGTGGAGGTCATGGCTTGCGAGGTGATGATGTTGGTGATGGAGTTGATGAAAGGCGTGCAGGGTCTGGGTGGTCTGTAGATGAGGGTGCCCAGGAGGGTGGTGGCCGAGTTGGTTTGTATCTTGAAGTGTAGGGATTCCATCAGGTTTGTGGGCTCGTTGGTGTGGGTGCTCAGTCGGAGGTATGATTTGTGGGCGATGCCTCCTCCGGGGCGGTTGGGGTGGTCCTTCCAGGTGATCTTGTATCATTCGGGGATGGCGATCGCGATGTCCAGTCCCGAGGCAGCGTTTGTCCAAATTTCTGTGAGGAAGGAGAAGTCAGGGCTGGTGCTGTCGAGGAGGTCACAGATTTCTGTGGCGTGTCTGTGGATGGAGCGGACGTTTAGGAGGATACATTGTAGGGTTTTGGGTGTTGGGGTGTTGTGATGGGAGGGTTGTGGTGGACCCTGGGTCTTGGCGATGGTACAGGCGTGACGGTAGGTGAAGCTCCATAAGTGTCGATTGGTGAAGAATGCTTGCAATTTTTGTTCTGGCCTTTGTTGAGTGCGTGGAGGGCCGAGGAGCTGTGCCGCTAGTGGGTCAGAGGGCCTGGGTCCCTGGCACTGGTCATGGTCAGGTCGCAGACGGGCTTGCCTTTGGCACGCCTTTGGTGTGCTAGCGGCATGCCCTCTTTGCTTGGCTGCCATTAAGTAAGGGTCGGGGAGGGGGAGCAGCTGGGAGGCGGGAGTGGGAGCACATGAGAGGGTCCGCGGGGGCAGCAGCGGTGGGTAGGAGGAGGAAAGAAAAGGAAGGAAACTGAGGGAACGGAGAAGGTGATAAAAAGAGGCAAAGTGCAAAAAGATGCAAAAAGATAAAGTGAGAAAAGGGCAAAGAAAGTCAAAGTGAGCAAAGGCAAAAGGGCAAAGAAAGTCAAAAGTGAGCAAAGGCAAAAAAAGACAGAGTGAGTCTGAACAAGCAGCAGCAGGACCTCACGGAGCGAAGCGCAGCACAGGGGCCTAGAACACCAGCCTGAAGCAGCGCTGGGGTCAGAGGCACTACAGTGGAGCTGTGCAGGGGGAGAGCAGTTTCCTGACCAGGAGGTGATTCATGTTTCTGCTGGAGAGAGATCAGAGTTTTACCTAGTGGAACTTTTGACTCTTGGCAAGGTAGCGCAGTGGTTAATACGCCTGCTGCAAAGAACATATACAATGCAAATCACAAAGTGCATATAGTATAAATAGGTCAGTCGGTTACTGCTTATGTCAGAGATATCCTTTTGTTACTGTCAGGGTATAAGTTATATCCTAAAACAGAACAGTGAGCTATGAACTGTGATCAAAAAGCTGCATGCAAATTACAAGGTCTAGATTAGAGTTTATGATTTTTTCCCCAGTCTTTCATTATCCTAATGTTGCAAAAATGGTTCATTTGGGTAGAAAGAATTTCTTTTTAGTAAAGAGAACCCCCGAACAAGGGTGTTAAGTTTTAAATTCCAGGTTTGTGCTTCTCCAGACCAAGCACTCTTAAACTATACTGCCAACCAGTATGGAGGACATGTCACTCCTACACCTTGTAGTCCTCTCTTTATGTAACGGTTACCAGGCGCGCAACACCCATTGGGCTCACGGGGCTTCAGCCCAAACCCCGTCTGCCCGGGCGGAGACAGCTTCGCGGGCTGGCGAGCATCTAATTGCAGCTGCACCGGAGTACTTAACAGGTCTTTAAAAGACCATTTACTTGTAAATTAGGCTTTTTTTGTGTGTTCGCTCCTTCTTACAGCCACTCTGTCTGTGGTTGGAAGAATTAGCCCCCCTCGAAATATTTTTCAGCCCCTCCCCAAATTTGGCTCTAGTTGCCCGCCTGACGGTTACTATGCACGGATTTACCCATGTAATGTATGTGTGATGCAAAGTCCTTTGACGCCCTACATTTGTACGAGTTGCGCTATAAAAATAATGAATTGCATCTGAGAGAGAGCGGTTATGTAGACTTGTGGGGCAGTGTTAAAGGGTGGTAGTGAGGGAATCCATGTCGGTGGTCATTGGGGCGCGCCAACAAACATTGTAGCACCAGACACCACCAGCGCTAAAGCCCGTCCTGATTGGCATTTCTTAACTATTTCATGCATAAACGAAAAAGTAAATGGAATGTATGCTGATATACTGGATATGTATGTAAATGTTGCAATACAATAATACAGCACACAATCAAGAAACTAAAAAGGTTATTGGTGTGCGTGGAATTTTGAGATTTGCGACCGATTATGGCCAGGTTCGGCTCTGTTCAACATGAGCCCCGTGTCTGTCTCGCTGGCATCCAGCGGTTTGCGACGGGCAGTCGTGCTTTACGGCACAGTGGTTGAATG
This sequence comes from Lissotriton vulgaris, assembly GCF_964263255.1. Classification (NCBI taxonomy): domain Eukaryota; kingdom Metazoa; phylum Chordata; class Amphibia; order Caudata; family Salamandridae; genus Lissotriton; species Lissotriton vulgaris. The sequence goes on from NC_141685.1 coordinate 381,414,572, forward strand.
TGCAAGCGGTCTATGCGAGCTCAGCTGCCAGTGGGATGCAGGAGCCTGAGCGCGAGCGACACGCAGGCAGCATCTCGCGCAGGCAGAGGGTCGGGGTCCTCGTCACTATGGTCACGGTCACCCTCGCGCTGCTGCTCCTGGCGCTGTCCCTGTCCCACCAGAAGGACAAGGACTTTTACACTTTTAAGGTGGTGAACATCAGGGGCAAGCTCGTGTCACTGGAGAAGTACCGGGGCTCGGTAAGTGCAGCACGGGCTGCGGAAACTACTAACCCCGCGCCGAGGAGCCGTGCATGAGTCTCCGGCCCTCGCCCTGCAGCCTCCACGGAGCACTAACCCAGCTCGGCGACAGACGCAGCCCGCGGGTCCCTGTATACGTGGCAAGAGCCGGCATCCTTAGCGCGGGAGGGGGCTTCTGGGGTCTCAGCCTCTGACCCCACTCATGTCCCTGGGTAATGGCACAGCTAGTAGGGTTGTTCGCTGTAATGTTTCTCTTTGAGGCGCTATCAATTATTTACACGCCTGTCTACAGCCCGTGCAGACAATGCATTTAAACGTTGCTGGTACATCACTTATACATAGCACACTTCACTCGTGAGGGCACGGCGGCAACTTTGCAAAACCGTGACGAGTTGCATTTCTTGTTGATTTGCAGATAAAACCTTATTTGTCCGTTGCAAAAAGGGCACAGCATATGTAGAAAGGTCACGAAAAAAAGTTTTACGTTAACGATAGGTATAGTCAAAATGTGGGTTTGGGTCTTCAGTGGAGTGTTCGTAACGACGTGTGGTCTCGTGGGAGATGCCCGACTGTATGTTATCTGAAAAATCTATTTATCCGTTGTGGTCTTTGTCGCCCATTCAACCCGACCTTTTTCTCAATAATTCCCCATTGTTTAAGCGTGACTGTTGTATAGGTTGATACCCTTTTAGAGGCACGTTAGTGCCTTCTACTGAGAGGGCAGGAGGAAAACGTTCAAAAACTGCTTAATCGTCCAGGGGGGCTGTAATCTCAGAAAATTATGGGAGGGTGCGAAAAAACAGTGTAACCAAAGATTGGCCCGCTTTGACAGGCAAGCATCTAATTATACATTTAGACCAGCTTGTTTCGAGTCCTTATCCCTAGCAATCGAACAACGTAAGTTGCTAATGATGATAGCCTTTATGTACTTTTTAGGTATTTTATATAGGAATCGTTTTTTTTTCCTGGGAAGATCTACCTTTTCAACATTTCTACAGTTTTTTTTAAATTTCTTTAGCTAGTTCTGTTTGGGGTGACCAAGCCTAGCAAGTGCAGGAGCAGTGGGACACCATGTGTCTTCTTCCTGTCTCCTAGTACTCACCACCTCTACTAACCTAGTGAGAGCAGTCTTGGCCTGTGTAGGAAGCATTTGAGTAGAAAAATGATTCACGTACTCCAAGCCTGACAGCACCTGTCAATTAAGTCCTGCTATCACCATGCTCTGCTGGGCATGAAGCCTTGGGTGGAGTGGTGTGCCTGACACTACCAAATCTCAGACAAAGCACTCGAAGCTAGGGGTGAAATAGGATCTCAGCGTGAAGGGTGCACTGTGCAGGGGCAGAGCTATGGTGAGTAAATATGTCTGGTATTAGACATTTTTGGGGATAGTACATGAAAGTGGCGGAGCGCGTCTTTAGCCTCCTTGGCTTAACACTGCGCTCTGCCACTTCTGAAACGCAAGGATGCACCATATTTACATGAATGTGGTGCAGCCTTGCGTTTCCCACTGCGATGGTGCTAAGTTTAGCTACTTGGCGCCAACGCAGGCACCCTTGCAGCATAGAGCAAGGGTGTCTGCGTGCAGGGGAGGATTGTTTGTGTAGGAAGGTGTCCCTTCCTGCACATAACCAATCCTAATATGACATTCTGTCACTTTTATGAAAGTGACAAAATGGAATTTTTTTAAAGGTTAATATATGTACAGGAAGGGACACCTTCTTACACAGATACCAACCATGGTATTTTGCCTTTTCCATGTGTGCTACAGAAGGCAGCACACATGGAAAGTGACAAACAAGGAGAAATAATGCCTTTCCCCTTGTTTTGCTAATTTATGACCAGGATTTACCTGATGTTAATTTTGGCGCTGACTCCTATATACGCCACCCTTGTATATAGGGAGCAGCGTCAAAATGAATGGGTGTTGTGGTGGAATGCCCACAGCAACACCCACTGCAAACCCCCCTTTCACGCTAACCATAGTGTGAAAGAGGGCCTCATGTACAAGGCAGCGTTAAGCCATGTTAAGTGTCTTAACGGTGCCTTGTACAATAGGCGCAGCCCCTATCGCCACACAACATCGGTAAAAGTGACGTTCTGGTGGCGATAGGGGCTTGTACATATGCCCTCTTGATTTAAAAAAATCTGTCTATCTGCATATTTGTATGTATGTGTGTGTTTGTGTATGTATGTATGTATGTATATATATATATATATATATATCAAACAGAACCCAACATTGAAGACGCCTGCACACTGAAGAGTTGTATGCCTTGTTTAATGGGGATGACAATGCTCACAGTTCTCATCTTCAATCACGATTTCGGGCATCGTGTGCCTTTGATCACTGGCTGGAAGCAGAAGAACGGCAGCCAAGTGGAACACCTGTTAAATACACCAAGTCTGTAAACGGCACGGGGTGTCCGTGCCACAAAGGAGTTGCACAGCCATATGCACAAATGTGAATGATATACACACGTATTCCATATTTACTCCAAATTCTTCCCGTTTTTATTCCAAGTTTTTCAAGTTCTTTTCCAATGTTTACACATTTTTTCACCATCACGTCAAAGATGCGAAGTTTTCATGTTTTTATGCGTCTTATTATTCTGAGAGTGCCCATCCAGGCTTAATCACAGACAATTATTTAAAACTTCATGGTTCCAAAACATTCAACCCAATGCATTTCGGTCCTCAAGACCTTCTTCGGGGGTATCTACAATATTAAAAACATATTTTAATAAACGCTCCATTTATGCGAAAAGCATTCCAACAAACTTTTAGACCAAGTGTCCCTCCCCCTTCATCGATACTATAACTAAATAAAGTGTAACTAAATAAAGTGTGTTGACTCTTATGCGCGCTGTTATCTCCCCCGTCCTGCAGTCTTTAAACACCCTTAGGGACTGTCCCATTACACATGATAACAATGTGCCCTCTCGGTAAACCTCGCGCTCAAAAACCAATTTAAATAAGTCTAAATATCCCATCTACTTAAAGTGTAACCCACATCTACCTTTCTGAATCCACAGTCGATCCTTCGTGCATCCCTGCTCCAACGTTCTGAGTATTAAACCACTCCCTTTTCTCTTCTCCCTTCGACTGCAAGCTAAGTTTCCTGTCCTCTACGAAATGGTTTATAGCCTTCTCCTCCCACCTGTGTTCTTTTCTACATCACGTGGTTCGTCTGCCTCCCCGTGTTTCTTAAAGTGCACCTTCCCCCTCCCAAATAATCCAATGCTAACAGTTACCGCTTTACTTGTGTGCATACATCAACTAAAAAATAAACTGACTGTAACCAATGAATGTCCGTGATAAAATTATCAAATGAAATATAAAAATGGCAAATAAACACTTAATTGTGACATTATGACTCTAAAATGTCCACTTGAAACAAACGTCCATTGCGAACAATCTTTCCAAATGTAGCTTCTTAATGTTTGGAGAAAGCGTCCTTGACGTGTATACTTCCATAAGTCCCATTTTTCATCTGTATCAACTTTTCGGCAGGGTGCTCAAACAGGGTTAGGGACAGAATTAATGAAACTGCACTGTAAATAGTCCTGCAGCACACCCTTGCTTTATCATTTTTAAACTTTTTGCAATGTTTTCTCAATCTTAGCGTGCAGCACTCCGTCATGCTCCGTCCCAAACAAGCACCTGAGTTAAACAGCTCTGTAAACGGCACGGGGTGTCCGTGCCACAAAGGAGTTGCACAGCCATATGCACAAATGTGAATGATATACACACGTATTCCATATTTACTCCAAATTCTTCCCGTTTTTATTCCAAGTTTTTCAAGTTCTTTTCCAATGTTTACACATTTTTTCACCATCACGTCAAAGATGCGAAGTTTTCATGTTTTTATGCGTCTTATTATTCTGAGAGTGCCCATCCAGGCTTAATCACAGACAATTATTTAAAACTTCATGGTTCCAAAACATTCAACCCAATGCATTTCGGTTCTCAAGACCTTCTTCGGGGGTATCTACAATATTAAAAACATATTTTAATAAACGCTCCATTTATGCGAAAAGCATTCCAACAAACTTTTAGACCAAGTGTCCCTCCCCCTTCATCGATACTATAACTAAATAAAGTGTAACTAAATAAAGTGTGTTGACTCTTATGCGCGCTGTTATCTCCCCCGTCCTGCAGTCTTTAAACACCCTTAGGGACTGTCCCATTACACATGATAACAATGTGCCCTCTCGGTAAACCTCGCGCTCAAAAAACAATTTAAATAAGTCTAAATATCCCATCTACTTAAAGTGAACCCACATCTACCTTTCTGAATCCACAGTCGATCCTTCGTGCATCCCTGCTCCAACGTTCTGAGTATTAAACCACTCCCTTTTCTCTTCTCCCTTCGACTGCAAGCTAAGTTTCCTGTCCTCTACGAAATGGTTTATAGCCTTCTCCTCCCACCTGTGTTCTTTTCTACATCACGTGGTTCGTCTGCCTCCCCGTGTTTCTTAAAGTGCACCTTCCCCCTCCCAAATAATCCAATGCTAACAGTTACCGCTTTACTTATGTGCATACATCAACTAAAAAGGTGGAGAAGGCTATAAACAAACCAGAACGTTGGAGCAGGGATGCACGAAGGATCGACTGTGGATTCAGAAAGGTAGATGTGGGTTACACTTTAAGTAGATGGGATATTTAGACTTATTTAAATTGGTTTTTGAGCGCGAGGTTTACCGAGAGGGCACATTGTTATCATGTGTAATGGGACAGTCCCTAAGGGTGTTTAAAGACTGCAGGACGGGGGAGATAACAGCGCGCATAAGAGTCAACACACTTTATTTAGTTACACTTTATTTAGTTATAGTATCGATGAAGGGGGAGGGACACTTGGTCTAAAAGTTTGTTGGAATGCTTTTCGCATAAATGGAGCGTTTATTAAAATATGTTTTTAATATTGTAGATAGCCCCGAAGAAGGTCTGGAGGACCGAAATGCATTGGGTTGAATGTTTTGGAACCATGAAGTTTTAAATAATTGTCTGTGATTAAGCCTGGATGGGCACTCTCAGAATAATAAGACGTATAAAAACATGAAAACTTCGCATCTTTGACGTGATGGTGAAAAAATGTGTAAACATTGGAAAAGAACTTGAAAAACTTTGAATAAAAACGGGAAGAATTTGGAGTAAATATGGAATACGTGTGTATATCATTCACATTTGTGCATATGGCTGTGCAACTCCTTTGTGGCACGGACACCCCGTGCCGTTTACAGAGCTGTTTAACTCAGGTGCTTGTTTGGGACGGAGCATGACGGAGTGCTGCACGCTAAGATTGAGAAAACATTGCAAAAAGTTTAAAAATGATAAAGCAAGGGTGTGCTGCAGGACTATTTACAGTGCAGTTTCATTAATTCTGTCCCTAACCCTGTTTGAGCACCCTGCCGAAAAGTTGATACAGATGAAAAATGGGACTTATGGAAGTATACACGTCAAGGACGCTTTCTCCAAACATTAAGAAGCTACATTTGGAAAGATTGTTCGCAATGGACGTTTGTTTCAAGTGGACATTTTAGAGTCATAATGTCACAATTAAGTGTTTATTTGCCATTTTTATATTTCATTTGATAATTTTATCACGGACATTCATTGGTTACAGTCAGTTTATTTTTTAGTTGATGTATGCACACAAGTAAAGCGGTAACTGTTAGCATTGGATTATTTGGGAGGGGGAAGGTGCACTTTAAGAAACACGGGGAGGCAGACGAACCACGTGATGTAGAAAAGAACACAGGTGGGAGGAGAAGGCTATAAACCATTTCGTAGAGGACAGGAAACTTAGCTTGCAGTCGAAGGGAGAAGAGAAAAGGGAGTGGTTTAATACTCAGAACGTTGGAGCAGGGATGCACGAAGGATCGACTGTGGATTCAGAAAGGTAGATGTGGGTTACACTTTAAGTAGATGGGATATTTAGACTTATTTAAATTGGTTTTTGAGTGCGAGGTTTACTGAGAGGGCACATTGTTATCATGTGTAATGGGACAGTCCCTAAGGGTGTTTAAAGACTGCAGGACGGGGGAGATAACAGCGCGCATAAGAATCAACACACTTTATTTAGTTACACTTTATTTAGTTATAGTATCGATGAAGGGGGAGGGACACTTGGTCTAAAAGTTTGTTGGAATGCTTTTCGCATAAATGGAGCGTTTATTAAAATATGTTTTTAATATTGTAGATACCCCCGAAGAAGGTCTTGAGGACCGAAATGCATTGGGTTGAATGTTTTGGAACCATGAAGTTTTAAATAATTGTCTGTGATTAAGCCTGGATGGGCACTCTCAGAATAATAAGACGCATAAAAACATGAAAACTTCGCATCTTTGACGTGATGGTGAAAAAATGTGTAAACATTGGAAAAGAACTTGAAAAACTTGGAATAAAAACGGGAAGAATTTGGAGTAAATATGGAATACGTGTGTATATCATTCACATTTGTGCATATGGCTGTGCAACTCCTTTGTGGCACGGACACCCCGTGCCGTTTACAGAGCTGTTTAACTCAGGTGCTTGTTTGGGACGGAGCATGACGGAGTGCTGCACGCTAAGATTGAGAAAACATTGCAAAAAGTTTAAAAATGATAAAGCAAGGGTGTGCTGCAGGACTATTTACAGTGCAAATACACCAAGTCCCCACACCGCATGGACTTCTGGTACTTGCAGTTCCACCAATAACACCACAGTGGGTGCCACCGTAACTCGCCATTAAAACAGTCTAATACCCCAGTGGGCCGATTGAAAGCTGAAGAACTGCTCGTAGTGCTGTTCACGTCCCTCAATAATGGCCTCTCCGTCCTCTCAGCATCCCTCAATTCAGTTTGCCCCACCACAGACTGCAGTTTGGGGCCAAAAGATCACAGAGAATGGGACTTGGCGGCGCAGCATTAGCGGAATGAAAATAAACTGCCATTTAAACTTCAGCCCACATGGGGAATACTTTATTTTATTGAACCCACATGGGAGCAAATATCTCGCAGTAAATAAAACTTCCAGTTCCAGCATGCTTGGAGTAACTCACCTGAATCATTTGTGAGGCCCGCAGGGGCGGAACGTTTACATGTACTAATGGCGCTGGAGCGAGTTGTCAGTCTTTCCGGTGTTACCCTCTGATGAAGAAGCTTTCCAGCTTTGAAACGCGTAAGGGATTTGATTTCGAAGTACATTTGGCGGTTTAGAAAATAAATAGCGTTTGACAGCACTCACCTGCGTGGGCATCCTTGCTTCAGGGCAAAGTTTTGGATTGGATATATATATATATATATATATATACTCTCCACATGATACAAATAAGATAAACATAGACAAAATACTAAAGCATTCTTGTTTTCAGCATATATTGTTAACTGCATCACCCAAATTATCATAACGAGTACTCCTACATTAATTGTATTAATCAACTCTAATACGTGCAGTATCATTAGTAATCTACACACTGTTGAGTCATGTATTGTTAGGTGTTTAACCCGAATGGGCACACATTGATTGATAAAACACCTGTGCCTAAAACTTATCAGTTAAAATAAACGTGAACTGGGCAGATTACATGAATGAGTTACTTCATATAGTCCTCAATAACTTATTATAAAATACAGCTCCAATGGGCCGGCTATAATTGCATTGAAGTTTAACACAGCCACGAGAATAAGTCATACTTCAGATCTGTTTCCCTTCTTGCAGTGATGCGGGCAGGGAAATAGATCTGAATATTATTATTATAATAAAAATAACTTATGCCCTAAGTTACCTATAAATCTCACCGCTGCCATGTACTGCTAATTACTCCACATATTACATCACTTACGAGATCTTCTATGACATCATTGATAATATCACTGCAACAGTTGCTGTAAAATTATTAACAAGAAAACTGTGCATGCCGGGGCCCTAGTTATAGTTATCTTAGGGCACAGGTTCTAGTTACTTGAGATAACTGTAACTATAATTGTGGAATTTCTATGGCTTTGCGTGTGTAAAATCTGAATTTAACTAAAATATCCATGTATCCTTTGTTTTTTTGTGAATTTATATATATATATATAATTTATATTAAATATATATGTATAACATATAGGAGATTTCAGCCAGCTTTCTACATTCATTGGTCTGTGTGTTATTCAAAATTCTGTTATGTCCACCACAGCATGGGTCACAGGGTCAACTCACTTCAGCCATTGGCCTACTTGTAAGTGAGTAACACATATTGTTCTTGCACGATGTGCACTTTCACACAAAAAGTCATCCCCTTATAAAAATTACAAAAAATATTTAGAAACATCGGAAAATCCATATTCGTCAGCTAGAGACCGGCCTACTGACTTTGTCAAGGTTTCTTTCATACAGTGCTTTCTACACACTAATGACTTTATTCATAAAAGAATGTGAGCATGTGGGTTTCAACTTACACCAGCAAATGGCTTTGTTTACAAGTATAAGGCGTTCAGAAAAAGTGAATTTGCACTCTTAATTTATTCTTGCCTGGCATTACTCCGCGGATGGTGTGACTGAGCTTGGCGAAATCCTACTGAGGGGTGGAGAGTGGGCGCTTCAGACCAGGGAGGACACGAAAAACTCTCTGTGTTCACAAACATTTGTCTGACCCTTTCCAGCCCTTGAAACGACTGGAGGCTTACTCCTGTGAATAGCAGGAGAGAAGCCCTTTGGAGGGTCGGACGGAAGATAATACTCTCACAATATGTAGGGAATCGGGGGAGAGGGTTTCCCAAGCAATTGCACAAATCTAGGAGCACTTACCACGGTGCACTTACGCACTATGTATAATTGTACAAAAGCGGACATTCCCACGCTCATCTGGAGGTAGAAATTCACACACAAATTCTCAGTGATCCTGGAAACTTGCCACTGCGGCAGGTTTCAAGGAGTACTCGCGGAAATCTTTGAGAATTCCTGTAATTTGGAAATGTGCACTCACATGAGGCAGTAATCCTGTGGGTGCAGGCAACGTAATTTTTGTGTGACTTGGGCCTGGCCCCCGAAATTCCGCCCACCAGAGTGTGTCGGAGCTGCTCAGGCTAGAAATCTGGGAGGGAGGTAAGACTGCATTCAGTCCTTGGCCTCTGCTGAGACCAGTGCGCCGTTCGTGAGCATGGCACTTGTTGTCTGTCCTTTAATTTCTTTTCGCAAAATGTCAGTTTGACTGCTTTGTGAAAATCATATGTGTAGATGTACACATTGTAGGAAGAAGTTCACTCAATCCACAGTGAGCTTGACGCATGCCACCATGAATGCTTCCTGTGTTGTCAGAACTGGGGCTGAAGTAGGCCTTTCAGGAGAAAAGAAAGAAAATACTTTTTGAGCGTAGATCTTGCATTTTGTAAAACGTATACCATTCAGCTATTTCACAAATACTTTATCAGTCAGGTGTAGGCTAAAATACCTAATCAGGAGCCTTGCTAATGTATGCAGGCAATCCAAAAGTATGTATATATACGTCCCCTGCATCTAATAGTTTTTACAATAAATGTACGAAAATGTGCTGTCCATTGCCCCATGCATTGTGACTTTCCGATTGGAGTCAGCAGTGTAAATATGTAACCGTATACGCATAGGGAGTTTCACAAGAAGGGACTCTCACTCCTGAAGGAGTGAAACACGATTCCATGTCGGGACAGCATGGCATGTCCAGTCAACAAAGCAGGTTAGAACATGTGTACCAGACGCGTGGCTACCCTGAAGCATGGAGCAGAGCTGAAAGGAAAAGATTCCGGTGGAACGGCCTGCTTGCAGCAAGGTAACCTTGAAGAAGAGAATAAAGAAGAGATATCCGACTCTAAAACCATTTCAAAGTTTTCTGTCTGGAAGAGATGTGATGTTGTCAGCTACACGTTTTATTTGAAATGTTTACAGCTGTTCCGATATGTGGCTATGCTTTATTTACACATAGCACAACCATAACATACTGGGTATTGTATCAGCGTATGACCCACAGGCTTTGTTTCCCCCAGATACTTAAATTGTTACCACCGACAGCGCCATCTTTGTTTCACTGCACAGTTGGCCCCTTCTAGTTGGATCATGTATTTCCAGCTATTCTAATGCTGTTCGTTGTTGCTACCTAAGAACACTAGTGTATGTTTATCCTAACAATCTCTTCAGAAAATTGGAAACTACACCCTAGACTTCACTGGAGCCTTAGAGCACCCTATCGGTACCCTGTCGCCAGTTCCCTTTTTCCCACAACTTCAATGCAAAATTTTATTTTGCCAAGTCTTCTTTTCTCACTTTGAACTCATGTTTTCTTTTGTTTTTGCTCAATGGGTGCTGTTCTCAAAAGATGAAGACCATCTTGTTCTAAATAGCTCAAATACATTGTTTCTTTCTTATGTGCAATTTCTGAAATGATGCTTTAGCACATAATCGTGCAGTACACTCCAATGCACCCCACTCCAATCGAAAAATATCTGCCCCACTCCAATACAAAACAATCTGTCCTCCTCCAATCCATCCCACTCCAATCTGCCCCACTAAATTCCAAAACAATCTGACCCTCTCTAACCCACCCCACCCCACCCCACTCCAATCCAAAACAATCTGCCCACATCAACCACACCACTCCAATCTAACTCACACGTGTCCAAAACAATCTGCCCTACTCCAATCCAATCAATTGCACCCAATCCACCTACTTCATCCCAATTCACCCTACTCTAATCCACCACAATCCACCCCACACCAATGCTGTCCACTCCACATCAATCGACTCCACCCCAATCTAATCTAACCTACTCCAATCCAATCCACCTCACCCCAATCCAATCCACCTCACTCCCTCCCTAATCCACACCAATCCAATCCAAAACAATCCGCCCTCTCTAATCTGCACCACACTAATCAGTCACCCCTCCAATCCAAAACAATCAGCCCACTCCAATCCAAAACAATATGCCCCATTCCAATGCAGAACAATCCGTCCCACTTCATTCTGCCCCACTAAAATCCAAAACAATCTACCATACTCCAATCTGCCCCACTCCAATCCAGAACAGTGTGTCCCACTCCAATCAGCTCCACATCAATTCAAAGCAATCTTACCCACTCCAATCCACCCTACTCCAATTCACCTCACCCCATCCACCCCACTGTAGTCCAATCCAAACTACCCTAATCCTACCAAACCCAATCCACCCAACACAATCCAATCCATTCCACCCCACACCAATCCAATTCAACCCATTCCACCCCAGTCCAATCTAATCCTTCTTATTCTAATCCACGCCAATCCAATCCACCTCACTCTAATCCTATTTCCTCCTTGGCAGTCCAATCTACTCCTCTCCAATCCACCCCACCCCACCCCTCTCCCATTCACCCCACTGAAATCCATTTCACTCCAGTCCACCCCAATGTAGCCTACCACTCTCCAATCCACCCCACTCAATCCGTTTCACCCCAACCCAAACCACCCCACTCCAATCCACCTCTTCCAGTCCACCCACTCCATTCCACACCACCCCACACAGTACAATCCACCCACTCTTCCCCAGTCCAGTCCCATCTACCCCAATCCACCCCACCCAGTCCACCCCGCTCAATCCAATCCATTCACCCTACCACACTCAAACCCACCCCACTCCAATCCACCCCTCCAATCCAACCCCTTTCAATCCAATCCATTGCAATCCATTCACCCCACTCCAGTCCACCCCACTGCAGTCCAGTCCACCTCATACCAATCCAGTCCAATGCACCCCACTCCAATCCAGCCCCCTTCAGTCCGATCCACCTCCTTCATTCTGGTCCATTCCACCTCATTCCAATGCTGTCTAATCCACCCCACTCCACTTTAATTCACCCCACTCTAACTCAATGAACTCTAACCCAGTCCACCCCAAACCAATCCACCGTACCCAAACCAAACTTACCCTTCCACCCACCCCACTTCAATCCACCTCACTCCATTTCAATCTGCTTCAAACCAATCCACCCACTCCAATGAACCACCTCCTCGCAATCCAGTCTACTCTACCCCAATCCAATCCACCCTAAACTACTCCAATCCACCAGCTACCTCAATCCACTCCACTCCAATCCACTCTACGCCACTCCATGCTGCTCCACGCCACTCCACTCTATGATGTGCCACTCTACGACAATGCACTCTAAGACACACTGAACCACTGAACTCTACTCCCCTCTACTCAACTCTATAACACTCTACTTCCCCATCTCCACTGTTGGACACTCAACTTCGACAAATCCAGTCTACGACACTCTACTTCCCCCATTCCATTCTAGGACACTCCACACCACTAACATTTAGCTACGATGAGCAGCATCCACACTGGTGTAGAACATGGCAAAAACACATTGCCAAATCCAATAGCTCCTGTATTGGAAAAACGTATTGGCCTTGCCGATTCTTGTTTTGTTGCATGCTGCGATCTGTAGTTCTGTCTAACCCATTATAGAACATGGACTTCAAGTCCCAGACTTTGAAGAAAATGCCTGTAATGGGAGAGCTACTCATGTATGGAATTGGAAAACGAAATGCCTCACTTTATGTAGTCATTTCTGCACTCGTCATCCTAAACCTTCCGTGCCCGGTTCATACACGGTTCTTCCACCAGGGGCGGCTCCTTTGCAATGGCGGAGGAGCATCACCCCACTGGCTCAGTGCCAGCAAGTGAAAAAGAAAACGATATTTTAGTACTGTTTCATTTTTAATTTGCTGGCTCTGAGCCAGCTTGAGAAGGGAGTGGCAGGGCCGGGGCATGGAAGGGGGAGGAGGAGTGCTATGTGAACTTTTAAGTGTGCATGTGTCTTTGTCCGCCTGTCTCAGGCTGACCAAATTCCACATGCCTAATTAGGTTTCTTCATCTGACTTCATTGAGCAGCCAGGCTGGAGATACCCACAGACTCCCTGACCTGAGCGGAGCGTCTTCTCAGCCCGCTCAGGCCAATCCCCATGCTAACCTCCAATGAGAGCTGCGTGGGGATTGGATGGGAGTCTGGTGCTTTCTCAGGAACTGTAGCAGAGGAGCTCGAGGCAGACGGCATCACCAGGTAAGTGTTTATTTTTACTACCCCCTGCCGTGTGCTCCCCGCATGTTCTTCCTGCTGGCCCCCTCCATGCTTCAAGCTGGCCCCCACTGCCCCCCCCCCCCTCCTGCACCCCCTTCATCCAACCCCAGTATTTTATTGTGTCGGCGCCCACTGTCTTCCACTGCAGCTGATGTGATATTATCATTCTGATTGACGGATATTAAGTAATATGGGAGTGGTGGATTCTGGGACACAAGATAGTGTGACCGACACCTCAGGGTAGAGCAGTGTGCACATCAGTGCAAACTGCACTGTAGAGGCTTGGCACAGCAGCGTTGTCCACTATGTGGTGCAGTTTGCACTAGTGAATGGTGAAGTACTCTACATGTGTAACTTCTTTGTAGGTCTTGCCTTGAAACAGCTTTACTTTGTTGACAACCTCACATAATCAAAAACATGTAAATAAAAAGTACATGCCTATATACATATGCATTATCCCATTTCATGCATTATTCCTGTCCAGCTGCCGTTCACATTTTGCTTATTTCCAGCAGAGCATACAGCATAAAGTCATCGGACTGCCTACTTCAGCCATAGTATCTGCTACACTGTAACTAAGGGCATTTTGCCTGCTCACAAGTAATCGGTCTGGTTAGTCAGTACTTCACTTTGCCAATTCTTTTTTTTTTCTTTCCATTCTTTATCCTTTTTTATTTTTTTTTTCAAAGAAAAAATAGTCCGTCTGTGTTTCATTTTCAATTTAAAACCAGTAGTACATTTTATAGAATATTATTTACCTATGGTGTGCATTAATACTAATAAGGGTTTCTATACCTGTGCTCGTGCCCATACTGTTCTATTATGCAGTGATTAAAATGTATAAATGTAAAAAGTTTATTGCCCACATGCAGAGACCATATTTGCACTTTACAGGTTTTCTTTTTTTTTATATGGCATATGCTTTCAATAAATATTACAAAAAAGTAAGCATCATACCAGCTTACCAAGACGAGAGCTATTGGTGTTGCCAATGCTTGTTTCATGTATGTTATGTTTTCACGAGTATCATTATATGGGAAATGGCGACACTCAAACAATGCACAGGACAAAGAGAGATTCAAAGCCACACTTTCTTCTTATCATATAAACTTAAAGTCTGCACGGAAATTGCATATTGCAAATCAACTAGAACAGGCTGGGAACAACTCTAGGACCTTTTATCGGATCCTGAAGACCTTCACTAACCTTAAGGCTTGCGATACTGCGGGGACTCCCTCACAGTCGCTGTGCGACAATATAGCGTCCTTTCTAACCCAGAAAATCGACGCTATTTACCATAAAATTATCTCATCCAACGGAATTCCTAATAACCCCTTCTACAGAACGCCTTGTAACCTCCATCAACACTGCGCAGTTGCACTTTTTTCCTTCCCTTACCCCAGAAGAGGTAGAAACTCGTCTAACCAAAGTTAAGTCTGGGCCCCCTAGATGTAATCCCCACAAACATCTCCTCCTGACTAGCTAAACAGCTAGCCACACCCATTTGCACTATCCTCAACAGCTCTTTGAGGGTTGTCAGACTCCCTCCCGAATGGAAAGCAGCACAAGTTGTTCCCATTCATAAAAACCTTAAGGTCCCCACTATCAAGCTGTCCAAATATTTCCCCCATTTCTTTGCTCATCCTTCAGAGCAAGCTCCTTGAAAAACACATAAACAGGCACTTTTCTGATTTTGTTGAATCCTCACATTGCCTGGATGTCTCCCAGTCAGGTTTCCGGGCCAAGCACAGTATCGAGTCCGCCGTGATAGAGGTAACTGATAACATCAGAATGGCCCTGGACAAGGGTCAGGCAGCACTTTTAGTGCTGCTTGACCTATCTGTGCCGTTTGACACCATCTCTCACCAAATCCTACTGGGGGGACTTCAGGACATTGGTGTTCAAGGGGTTGCGCTGAAATGGATGACCGACTTTCTAACAGATTGAACCCAGAAAGTCACTTTGAGCACTTTTAGATCTAAGACCAGTAAAGTTATCAAGGGAATACCACAGGGCTCCTGTTTGAGTCCTACCCTCTTTAACATTTATGTTACTCCCTTGGATAAACTAATAAGGACCCTAGAGTTTAGTCTCATCTCCTACGTGGATGACACCCAGCTCCTACTCACCTTTGGTATGTCCAGTCCTAACATACAACTTATCTTTTCGGAGAGCATGAAGACCATTGCCGCCTGGATGAGGGCTAATTTCCTTCAACTGAATGCCGAAAAATCAGAGATCATGTTTGGAGGTACAGCTATAAGCTGGACTCCTGGTTGGTGGCCAGAGGAGCTAAGTTCTGTTCCCACTCCAAAAGCAGTGGTCAAGAACCTAGGCATCTGTATTGACCAGAATCTTACGCTCGAAGCACATGCCACTACCACCGCTGGTACCTGCTTTCATACACTCAGCCTCCTCAGAAGAGTATTTCCTCTGTTATCATCCCCCACGCAAAAAACACTGATGCAAGCTCTGGTGTTAAGCTGTCTGGACTACTGCAACACACTGTTGACTTCAGCCAACGAGGCTTCCTTAAACAAGTTGCAAGTGGTCCAGAATACAGCAGCCCTACTAGTAGCAAATGCCCCTCCCAGAACGGCCTCCATACCACTTCTTAACAAACTCCCCAGGGTCCCCGTGAGAAAGCGGGTGAAATTTAAGATCTGCTACTCTGTTTTTAACACCTTGGCTGCTAGGTGTTTTCCCCTCCTATGCTGAATTATCGTCATTTCCATCATTTCATGACGAGCTCAGCTCGTCATCAGCACAGCTCAACCGTGCATCATGACGAGCTGAGCTCGTCATGAGCATGGAAAGGGTTAAAGCCCTTAACAGCCTGGGGCCTTCCTACCTGTCTGACAAACTGCCAAAGTATACCCTCTCTCGGCCCCTCCGATCTGGATCCAAGCTTCTCCTTTGCACCCGAGAATGAAAAAGGCTTGCATGGGTGGCAAAGCATTTAATTACCTTGCCCTGACTCTCTGGAACAAACTTCCCCCTCCAACTATGCGACTGCCAGAGCCTTCCCCATTTTAGGAAACTGTTAAAAACCCATCTCTTCTGAGGCCCACTCGTTTGGCTGTAGCATGATGTCCCAGCGCAGAGATAGCCCTTATGGGGTGATTTGGGCGCTATATAAATGAATAAATATCAAATATGAAGAATTAGTGTAACTGTTTTTTCTTGAAGAATATCATACATGAAAAAAGGATTTTAAGAGCAGAAACATTTGCAACAAACCTTACACCTAAAAACATAGTATGAGAGGGTTTGGAGCAAATATAGTCCTTTGATTAGTATATGTGGTGTTCCCTGACTGTCAAATTGGTTGCTGTATTTTCCAGTAATCCCAAGTACTTGCATAGTTATATTATGCCACTAACTTGGCATAAGTGGTTGTTTTGTGGTAAACCTACATTGAGGGGGTTGCTTTGTTACTCCTTGGGCAAATCCTCATAAATTATACTAGCTGAGGCATCCTATGGGTGTACCCTGTTTGAATAATGGGAAATGAATGGGAGCATAATTTTATCTTTGCTGAAAGGGAGGCCCAAGATCTGTGGCTTGCTTGGATGATACTCTATCAACAACCAATAACTGTGGGTCTACGTGGAACTAAGGTCTCTGTATTCAAACGGTGTCAACTATACTGTAACGTACAAAAAGGACTAATCACAATGTTATATATGTACCCATCAGTTACACACTCTGAACCGCCCTGTTGTCATCATTTGGGCGATTTCACAAAGTAGTATGTCCACATTGTACATACCACTAGTCAACACAGTGGTAACCGGAAGCAGTGCTCAAAATAAAAATATGTGAGTGAAAGTGTAAAGATAAAAATGGATAGTGGATGCACCAAATAATTTTAATGAGAAGGCAACCACTTCCAAGATTAAAAATCAATTAGATGCAAAGTAACAGTAGTTTATAACAAATATCTACTGCACGTTATTGAAGGTCGACATGTTTCTGCAGTAAATAGACCCAACCGGGATCTCCTGCTTCTTCAGGACCAGAAATCTACTTTGCGACTGCTTCTAAAGTGAGTGAGTGCAAAAAAGAAACAAAAATGGATATCACCTGAATAAGTCCTCTCACTGTTCTGTTAGAGTGATGCGGAGGTGTAGAAGACACATATAAAAGAAAAAACAGAGATAATAGGATAACATATTATTAACAGAGTTATCTCTCCTTAGTTTCAAAAAAGTCTAATGACTTGTGAGTTTATACTGTATCAAAAACACATTACCCAACCATTTATTAGTTGGACACTCCTCTCACTCACCTGGAGATTGAGGGACCAGCGCCACTCCTCACCTGGCTACAGCTCAGGAATTGGGGGCACCGCTCTAATTGAAAATCATAAACACGAAAATGAGAAACCCCACTCGCCAGCTGCCGTTCCAAAATCTGATCAAAACTATCATTGAAGTTATGATGGTGTCAATCATATTATGGGTAATATCTGTACAGATCAAAGCACCTGCGGTGCTACACAGACACCCACCACGAGACATCATCTAACCACTCCGTCATAAGATTGTTAGAAGTGTGAACCCTTAATCCCATGCAGTTGGTGGTCGGGGATTGATACAGTCCATAGCCTGTCTTTCAATGGACACAAAGGTCGGGAACAGCTCTGCAATAGCGCTCGCTGCGGGAGTGACAACCCGCGCTCAGCATCCCGCCCCCACCTAATACAGTCTATAGTACCCCAAGCCACGGTTTGTACATACCTATCCGTCGGTGCTCCGATCAGGCATCTGCGCTGTTCGGGGAGGCACCGAGGGGCATGCAGTTCCGTATTTTGAAGTTGTTTGCCAAAATCGTCGCGATTACACGTCATTACGCGACGTGCCAGCCCATTGGTCAATGCCACTAGAGTCATCAGTATGCGCCCAAAGGGGCACGGGAAATCTAGTTCAGAGACCGCTTTTACTAACGGCGATCTACTGAATACAAATCCTGTAGTTTTAAATGTGTAAATGATGATAATTAGCTGTCTTCCGATCTTAAAATTAAATCATCATTTTGTATAGCAGGACACACAAGGTCCTGGGGACTGAAATTGATATATTTCATAGTGCGATAGTCAATATAAATATATGCAAATACCTCGTCTCTGACACATCAGTATTCAATGTACGAGACAAAGGCACAAAGAATATGAAGAATAGCACGGAGAGCCAAAAGTTCGTCTCCCGCCAGTCATCTGCAAATATGCTATTTATTAAGGATAGTGTTGGTATACTGCATATGATCCAATTTTTCATGTTAATAATACGGTTGCCTCATGAAGCCAAGATAATTAATCATAGCATAATAGCGCAATTATGACCTAGTTTTGAGCCAGCCTATTCAAGCCCATTCGAGCGTGTTTATACAATTACACAGCCTACTAGGTTGTAGCAAGCCTTGGATCATCTTATTTATAGCACTCATGGTTAGAGCCTGTGCACCATCCATTGCTTGGATGATACCCAAATCCTCAGGGGGGAGGGGTTGGCAGGGGGGCAGCGGGTGGGGGTGTAGCAGCATGAAGCATCCTATTGGTACAGATCTCAATCCAGTCCATCTCACTCCAATTCACTCCACTCCAATCCATCCACTTCATTCACCCCACTGCAATCGACCCCACTCCATTCCACCTCACTTCATTCCACCCCACTCAAGCAAACCCTGATTGGTCAGATAAATTGAGCTAATTCAGAGGGTATGCACTCTTACTACTGTGTGGAGGCGGGAACTTATGGTTATATTTAGATAAGCTGCTACACAGCTAATGGCATTTCCGTTATGAACAATGAATGAAGTGGTATGCACACCATGTTTTTTTTCTTATTCTATTCGATTGCAACCGAATTTGTGTCATTTCCTTTTGCCTTTGCGTGCAAACTGGATTGTGCCTCACCATCATGCACTTTGCATAAACAACAGTTCCTAGTATTTTATTGGATGAGGTTAATTGGTCTGTTTTCATCAGCAGTTGCTCACCCTTTACTTACACAGCATGATCCTCTTCATACTCTCCTTGCCCTATTCTGTTTGCATTGCATTTGTTTTATCGTTTGTTTTATTAGGAGACCTCCTGCCTTCCTTCAGCCTCCTGTCTAGTCGCCCCTGTTAGTGTTACACTTTACAGTCTAATCATCCCCTTCCCCTCCAGCCCCCATACTCTCCTTCCCTGCCTTCTGTTACTCTTATGTGCGTGTTTCTTATTCATTGGCTTCCCTTCCTCTTTTTGTGTTTTCTTCCTTCCTCTGCAGTATATCCTCTTTATGATCCTTTTGTTTAGCTAGCTTGTATCCTTCCAATGTTCATATTTATGGAACTACTTGTTTCTTTTTCATTCAACATTCCATCAGAGTGCATGTGTTTTCTCGCTCTCTCCCTCATGTGCTGGTTCCCCCTCAAATAGTTGCCTCTGTGCTGTGTTTCTCCCCACCCCTCCGTTCTTGTTCTTGAAAGCACAGTAACAGGGATAGTTTTGTTGGAGTATGGCTGAAGAGCAGACTTGAAGGGTTTTTATGCCGCCGAGAGAAGGACCATCTGCTGCAGGCAGAAGGTGCACCTAGGATGACACTTCTCCTGGAGGCCCATACATCTGTTCCCAGGCTACTGCGAGCGGACCCACATAGCTAAATCCTGTAGAAAGTAAATAAGGCCTTGGCAAGAGTTTCCCTTTACATTGTAACACTTCCCTATTCTTTTTTAAATTATGTTCACAGTTTCCTGAGTGAAAACTGTTCACAGTTTCCTGAGTGAAAACTATTTGCTAAATACCCTAGGCCATTCATAAAGATTTAACACACTGAAATCCATGTACGTACAGTTGTGAGATACCATAAAATATGTGTTTGAATTTCCTCAAGTATTTTTTTTTTTAGAAATACTTTACAGACAAACATTGCCAAACCCAACAGCTTGGCATTTGCATTGTAAAGGTGAGACCTAGTGGCTTTGTCAATGCTTGTTGTGACCTGCAAAGGAATACATAAATGCTGCAGTTGCAAGCCACTGAAGGCAGGCAGGCAGGCAGGGACCATTTGCAAAACGAAAGCGTTTCATGTTGAACAGCTGCCACTTTGTGTGTGTCCTTCCAGGTGGTAGAGAATTAGACAGCTGACCGCATTCCCCTCAAATGACCCCTTTTAACTATGTACAACATGTAGAGCAGTGGTTCTTAAGCTGTGGTCCGGGGGCCACTGGGGATCTGCAAAGCTTACTGCGACTGCTTAGAAAATTAAACAGATTAATAAAGTGTTTATAAATTTTTAAAAAAAGCACATTGTAAATTTGAAATTATTCTTTAAAGGTAAATGAATTTGAAATTAGGAGCAAAAAGAATTTGGCATTCTCAGATTGATTCATGGAACAGTGCAAGTGCATAAAGCTGAATATGTTATAGACCATGGGTTTGGCTTTATGGAATTAAAAAAGCTCCAACCTTGCCATTAACATTGTTATTGTTTGCATTTTTGTTAGTGAATTAAATAAAACAGATCTTCATTTGTGTATTGTTTTGTGGTTCAAATCCTCGAAATTGCTTTTGCCTGGGTTCCTGGCTTCCAGTAATGACTCAGTGGGGGCTCCGGATTCCAAAAATTATTCAGTGGGGGTCCACAGATTCCAGTAATGGTTAAGTGGGTGTTGACAGAAGTCAAAAGGTTAAGAACCACTGATGTAGAGCATTGCTAACTGGTCCCTTTAATGGTGCCTGCAAACAATATGGTTTACAAAAAGTGAGCGACCCGAAAATACCCTTGAGGGCTTGGGTAATTAAAATGGAAAGGTAAAAGTGCCTTCAAGGAGTTTATTTTCTATATGTTCAGTAACTCAAATTAGTTATAGAAGGATAAATCAATAATCCTTATTATGAATCAATCCAATACTATTTGACTCGAAATTCAATATAGATACTTTGTTTCATTAAAACACAACATACAAACAAAGACACAAGGTGTATTAGAAAAATAGTTTTATCAAAAATTCATTGAGATAAGTGACTTCATATACAGAAGCAATTTAGCCAGCAAAGCAGAGGATTTACAGCGAGCTTATCTCCTAATTGTGGTATGCCCAGTTCCTCATGAGTGGAGAAATTAGCAGTGCTTTTTGGTAGACACAGGACCTGCTTAAAAAAGTTATTTTCAGTGATTGTAAGGGCGTCCACTGGAGCGAAGCCCCAAAGTTCACTTCCATAACAGGCGACCGCAATGCTTTTAGCTTGATATAATTTCATCAAGGCGATCACTGGTGTATTGCCCATTTTGCGTGCAAAGTCAATTATTCCAGCATTGGTCCTTGTTAATTCACCTTTCTTTTTGTTTATAGCGGGACCCCATGTAAGTTTATGATCAAACAATACTCCAAGGTATGAGAAGGTTTTTGTTGTTGGTATTTTTTCCCCGTTGACAGAAAAGGGGTAAGGCTTTTTTGATCCTAAGACTATCTTCATAACAAATGATTTGGAATTGTTGATGCTCAGGCCACGCAAATTCATAAATTGGAGAAAGGAATCTAATAGTTTCTGAAGTCCAAGTGCAGTTCTGGATATAAGGACGGCATCATCTGCATAGAGCAGAACAGGGACGCCCTTTTTCCCTATACAAGGGTAGTCCGTGTCAGTTTTTAAAAGATGCTCCTCAAGACCGTTTATATATAAGTTAAAAAGAAAAGGCGCTAAAATACAGCCCTGCCTAACCCCCGATTGATTTTGAAGTCTCTAGTTACTTTCAAGTCTTTGGTGTAACGAACATTTGCATGTGTATCATTATGAAGGTCAGCCAGAAAATTGATCAGATTGTTTTCAACACCCATGTTCAGCAAGACGTCCCAAAGTTTGCTTCTATCAACACAATCAAAGGCCGATGAAAGGTCCATGAAGGCCATATATAATGTTCCGTTTCTGGCCAGGGTATACTTGCCACTGATTAAGTATAAGTTCAGGCATTGAGTTGTTGTTGAATGCCCCGGTCTGAAGCCATATTGAGCGGGTGCCATTATGTTGTTATTTTTGGCCCACGTGGTCAGCCTGTTTAAGAGAATCCCTCCCACTACTTTAGCGACTGAATTTATCAGGGAGATTGGTCTGTAGCATGCTGCGTTAGTTCTTATATACAGGAACGATGGTGGAGGCTCCCCAGGTCTTTGGAGCCCCAATTGTAGCCCGGCATTAATAACTGCTGTGAGAATTGGGGCCCAAAAAGGAATGTTTGATTTGAATAAGTCCGGGGGAAGGCCATCTGGGCCCGGGGCTTTGTTACTAGTTAGACCACGGATCCCCATTTCAACTTCTTTGACTGTAAAGTGCAAAGATGCACCTTCGGGAAGTTTAGGAGCTTGTGTTGTTTGTGGGGCGTCGCTCTTGAAAATTAAACTGAAGTGAGAGATCCATTCATTCTCGGGTATAACAGTTATGCTCCAGAACTTCGAGCTGTTACCCAAGGTTGAGGGATCAAGCAAAGATTCCCAAATGTTCATTTTTATGATCTTTTTGCGGGATACCAGAGCAGTTTTATATTCTGATCGCAAGACCTTAATAAGTGCGGGGTCTCTTGGTTTATTCTTGAGGGCGATTTTCAGTTTTCGATTGACTGATGAGCAAGTGTGATCAAACCATCGTGGTTGTTGAACAGTTGTTCCTTTTGTTGATACAGAGAGCAGTTGATCGATTCTTTTTGTAACCACAACAAAGGCAGATAGGATGGATTCCGGGGGTGTGGTATTTGAGGTACAAAGGTTGAGTTCTTGTTCACAGCACTTTATGACAGACTCGTGCAAAATGTCGCTATTTATCGTGGTCCATTTCAGACGGCGGTTGTTATTGACCGGTTTTAGTACTCCTGGGTCCTTGAGGTTTTTCCGGAGTACTAACGGACCACGTTGTAACTCAAGGTAGAGCGGGTTATGGTCACTATAAGTGCTTTCAAGTATGTCAAAGTTTAAGGCCTGGTTTGCCACACCAGCTGAAAGAAGTATGTGATCTATAAAAGAACCTGACTCTGATCCTTTATAAGTTGGAGTTTTAAAGGTAAAAGAGTCATCTTTCAGAGACAGTGCCATACTCAGGTTCAGGACATCTGTTAGGGTGTTCATACTTGTTCCTCGAGGGCAATGTGCAAAGTGAGGACCTGATCTATTTCCACAGCCCAGAGAGCCCAGGGATGTCACAGATGGATTTCCACAAATATGCGTGTTAAAATCGCCAACAATTATTTTATCCCGGGACAGTTTTGTCAGGTTTTCACATAGGTAATTTTGGAGTGTGACGATATTACATTCTCCTGGTGATGTGACAGAGTTGTAGAAATTGACCAGGGTTAATCCTTTTTTTCCCTTCCTGAGATCCAGTATCTGAATATTCCTACTATCCAGCTGTGTGTTATTTATCTGGGATATGAGAGACAGACTGATAAATGTTGCTAAGCCCCCCTTTGCCCTACCACTAGGTGAGGGAGATGCATGGACAAAGAAGCTTTGATAACCCTCAATGAAAACGTTATTGTCTACAAGCCAGGTCTCCTGGAAACACAATATGGTGTAGTTTTTGACAAAGGATACCCACATCGAGTCGTTTACTTTAGCAGCCAGTCCTGCGACGTTCCATGACAGGATTTTGATGGAGTTGAAATCATTGTGATCTGTCGATAACTCTGTGGTCATGTTGGGTGAGGGGGTGCGGTTTTGGATTAACATTACTGGCTAAATCTGTCAGTTGACTTCTGGTGGTGAGTGAGGAGTGGAGAGCTATGGAGGTAGGGGAGCTACTTGCTTCAGGTAGGGGAGGGGTAGAGGCTTGATCTAGGGGAGGGCTTTCTGAGCATAGGGTTATCGTCGTTGTTACAGTGTTAGCTGGAGTAACACCTAAGAGGTCAAAGGTTATTGTTGGGTTAACCTTACATGTTGTGTTAGAATAAACTTGGGTATCTAACAGGTCAAGTGAGGGACCAGGGGGCAAAGCGAATGGCAGTCAATCCACCTCGTCCAGATAATCATAGGTGTATAAGGCGTCATATCTATTTGATATTGGGATCCCGAAATGATTATAGTGTAAATTCGAGTATTTATAATCTCGGTGTTGAGTGGGCCCTAGTCTCTCAAATGTTGCTGGGGGTGGGTAGTTGTGCGTTCTGCCTTCCCAAGAATGGTCATATGTATGTGGTTCTAAGTCCACAAGTATCCCTTGAGTTGGATCAAAAGGGGGGGCCCAAGGTTGAAAGTGAGATTGCGGTGCAAGGGGCCCTTCTTGGACATAGTGGCGTTCGTGATTTTTCCTTTGGCCATCCGAGTGAAGGGGATAAAAGTAACTTAGGCCCATTGTTCGAATCAGGCTATTTGTCGCGGAACTCCTCCAGTTTGCAATGAATTTCGCCGCTCCTCTGTTTTTAAAAGTGACCACGATACAATCACCCTCTGTACATTTAAATCGTGTACCCACCCAATCTACTCTCTTCACGTGGGAGATGGTTCCTATTATATTGGAGGGAAGTGGCCTGTGGATAGTTAGCCATTGCATCACTTTGTTCTTTAAATCCACGTAGGATTCCCCCCTGTTTTCAACTATTTTGGGAACCCCGATCATGACTATTGTGTAGGCATTAGACTCAGGTGGTAAGTTTATGTGGGTGGATGTTCGTGTCATGGCGGGTCTGGGTTGCTGTACTCCAGTTGCTTTAGTAGGTATCTTCGCGGTTGGTAAAATGGGATGTCTTGATACCTCAACGGGAGCTGTATTTGTATTTGAAGGATAACCCTCCGCAGCCCACTCACTGTCATCGTCGTCCTCACGTATGTAAGTGATTTGCGTATTGTTAGTGGGTGTAGCTGCAGTCTTCTCTAAGAGGTGTGCTATTTGTGGAGTTAATGGCGAATCATTAGTAGCAGGGGGACCCTGTTGCTGTGTCTTTTTCTGTTTACCTGTACTTATTAGTGGGTCACTTGAGTTTTTTACAATTTTTGTATTTTTAGCATTAAGGGTTGTACTTGCTGGGACAAAGGTAGGGCTTGTATTGGGCATTTTTAGTAGTTTGAGAATGCTAGACGATATTTCGTTTTGTGCTCTCTCAAATTTACCTAAAGCCTTTTCAATGTTGGCAATCTGTTGGCTAATAGGTTGTAAGAGGGATTTAACCAGGATTTCGATCTCGCTCATGGATGGTGTTTTCGCAGTGGGTGTCTTGTCTATGTGACCTGTCTGCTCATTGACCTGAATACTCTCTGCGTTGTTCTTGTTGTTTCGGTGTGCCTCCAGAACCTGAGAGGGAGTCAATGGGGCTCCCGTGAAAATGGATTCGGTGGGTTTCCCCTGAGTTGGTTTCTGCCACATATCTTTAATTGAGCGTTTCGGTTTGCCTAGTAGGCAATGGGTTTTTTTCATGAGGTGTTTTGTTTTGCGTTTTTTCCGGGTACACTTGGGGATACTGGTTTGATTAGAAGTTTGAATTTCTGTCAAGTGGGTAACCGTTGTGTGGCTCTCTGTTAAATGAACATCAGGGTCTGGTGACGAAATGTGTTCACTGTTTATGTTGTTTCCACGGTTGGTTAGAATCAAGAGGCTCCTGTCCAAGGTATTCACTGTAGAGTCAGTAAACAAAGTTTTTGGTGTATTATCCTTGACATGCGACCTTGGTAGGTCTGTGAAAGATTGAATCAGTAGGGATTCCTGTGATGTAGAGGTATCGTCCATGTTTTGGGTATTGTTTGTGGTATGTGAGGACAAGTTTGGGAAGCACAAGTCTGGTGTCAGAGAGAGTCGCCTCTCTGTATCCTGGATGGCATCCGCCACTACACTAATAGTTTTTTGCAACATGATGTCTATGGCAGTTATAGTGGGTAGTGGTGTACTCACGGTTTTTAGTCTGGTGGTAGATCTTGTTGCCATCGGGGTTTTCTGTGCTTTAGTCATCCTTGACAGTATTTGATTATCCACACTCCGTATGTTCTTTACGTTGATTTGACTTAGGGATCCTAACTGTCAATCTAAAGGAGGTGGCCCGACCCGGCCACTTCAGGCCTCTGAGGGCCACAGAGGGCCCGCCCTTTGCCCGGGCTTAGCCCCGGGCGCTCCCGCAACGCGGGGGTGACGCGCTCTTTATGCGCCGCCTGGCGCGCTGTCAGCGCCGAGTCCCGCCGCAAAGCAGGGGGAGAAACGTAGTCCTTTGCCCCCCTCCGCTCGGCGGCCGCGTTCAAGCTGACAATTGTGGCGGCGGGAGGGGGACAGAGACCAGCAGGCACAGGGGTCAAGGGTCCGCAGGGAGCAGCGTTATCGAGGTGGGCTCTCGCAGATTAGAAGGACCTGGCTTCTTCAAATTGGGCAATGTCCACAGGTTTTACCACAGCGTCACCCGCTCCACCGGGGTGACGCGCTCTTTATGCGCTGCCTGGCGCGCTGTCGGCGCCGAGTCCCGCCCAAAGCAGGGCGGGAAACGTAGTCCTGTGCCCCCCTCCGCTCGGCGGCCGCGTTCAAGCTGACAATTGCGGCGGCGGAAGGGGGACAGAGACCAGCAGGCACAGGGGTCAAGGGTCCGCAGGGAGCAGCGTTATCGAGGTGGGCTCTTGCAGATTAGAAGGTCCTGGCTTCTTCAAATTGGGCAATGTCCACAGGTTTTACCACAGCGTCACCCGCTCCACCGGGGTGACGCGCTCTTTATGCGCCGCCTGGCGCGCTGTCAGCGCCGAGTCCCGCCGCAAAGCAGGGCGGGAAACGTAGTCCTGTGCCCCCCTCCGCTCGGCGGCCGCGTTCAAGCTGACAATTGCGGCGGCGGGAGGGGGACGGAGACCAGCAGGCACAGGGGTCAAGGGTCCGCAGGGAGCAGCGTTATCGAGGTGGGCTCTCGCAGATTAGAAGGTCCTGGCTTCTTCAAATTGGGCAATGTCCACAGGTTTTACCACAGCGTCACCTGTTAGTCCAAAATCAGATAGTCGCTGGCTAAAGATCATATAATACTAGGTCAACATACCTGTAGCAAGAATCCACAAAGGTGGTTCAGCACTCAGCTTGCAGATCAGTTTTATTTATATATATATATATATATATATATATATATATATATATATATATATATATATATATATATACACATACACTAGAATTTTAGTCCATAGTACACATAGAAATAAGACCGCATCATCTCAATCAACAAATGTAGTAGTTGTTCCTACTTCCAAATATTCTTTATTCATCCATTTTTTTTTAAAATCATAGAATGCGAGTGATAGCCAACACGCTTCGTCCACCTGGTACTTCTTCAGGGCTACAAAACATTATGCATTGTTTTGATTTGATTTGATAAATCTAATGCAGTAATTCTGTCATAGAACCCAACAGTAGATGGATATGGTGTATAATTGTTTTCCACCTTTGACCATTGCAATATGGCGCCCACGAGTTGGGATCGGTATGAGACTTTTCATGTTAGTCCACCGTCTATGTCTAGTAATTGCAAAGGCGTGAAAATCAAATGTTTACCAAACTTGTATACATGGGACCTCCACATTATCCGCTCATCAGTGAGCAAGGACGCAAGTCCGAAACGCGTCTGATGACTGGCACCACCACCTCCCATTTGTTGGAATAAATAATCTTTCACATTGAAGACTGGCTTGCGGTGATTATTACATGGTGTCTGTGTGCCTGTATGCTGGCTGATGGCTGTAGCCGGCGACTCGTTGGAGATATATATATATATATATGACCAAGCCTGCTGGGTCAGGCGAAACGCGTCGTAAGCGACTTAAGAAATAAAGAGAAGGTTCTTCCACTACGCTGTGTCGTCTCCTTCGATAACTGGTTCGAAGTTTTGAGCGCTTTATATATATATATATATATATATATATATATATATATATATATATATATATATATATATATATACACCAGAATTTTAGTCCATAGTACACATAGAAATAAGACCGCATCATCTCAATCAACAAATGTAGTAGTTGTTCCTACTTCCAAACATTCTTTATTCATCCATTTTTTTTTAAATCATAGAATGCGAGTGATAGCCAACACGCTTCGTCCACCTGGTACTTCTTCAGGGCTACAAAACACACTTATTTACAATATATACAACCATTAAAAACAGAATCTATTTACACTATACATTCAATCAGACGTTACATAGTATGTCAGTTAGGTATCTAAACTTCATTTATTCCTTTGATTGAACATTTGTTCTCTTGAGATGCATCTATCGGTAGGTTTATTCGGCTGTTCACATATTTACACAGGGAGAGTAAAATAACATACATGATAAATCACGCTATTCATTTTGGGCACTCCATGTTACACAAAAGAAAGTTAATCATGCTATGCTAAATCAGTTAAGTTAGACAGAGAGGCTCATCAAGTACTCTGTATTATTTGCAATTTTGCATGCAGCGGTTTACTGCTATTCCAACGCTCAAAGTGAAAAGTAATCCTACATTTGACTGTAGCAAGGTGGCAATATTATGTGGTATGGCTGAGGGCCTTACCATGTAATATTAACAAGATGCCCATATTAACAAGGACCTCAGATTCACACTAGGAATCCTTCCTTCAGCCCAGGTAGAGTGGCAACGTGCAGACATGCTTACTTGGAGAAACATGTGTAAAGCATTTTACAGTACCAACACTGACGATAAGTAATTCACATGACTCAAAAGAAATGTGACACCAATTTATAAAAATATAGCTTATTTTTATATACTTTTGGACACCAGAATGAAATATGTTCAGTTCGTATAATCGGAGTAATAGAATTTACAGTGATATTGTAATCAATACTTTGCAGAGCTGTCAAACTTTATCACTGCGGTCAATGGTAGAAACCCAAGGTGACACTCGGTCACTTGTGGGATGAGTTCCACAGACCAAGCTTCGACATTCAGAACACTTTTACCCTGCCCAGGGAGTCTGGGTGCAGAAGTAACTTAGCTGTCTTTGGTACTGAATGGGAGTCAGGGTTGCTGAATAAGCAGTACTTGGCAAAATAAAACTTGCAGGTCGAATTTGCGGGAGCCCTTTGGAGGTAAAGCTTTGCGGGCCTCTGGACCAGGAATTGCCAGGCGGAACAGCTCTGCCTAGCTCCGGTGTCTAGAGTGCAGTGGTGTACCTGGCTATGGTGCTGAACAGGCATGCAGGAGCAAGCTTCACCAGGTGTGCCAATGCAGACAGGTTTTTTTTTTAACACTTTATTTTTATTGTGATGAAATGGTAGACACAGTGGAACTCATCCCTGATCTGAGGACCTGGACGTTAACCAATAGAACACAGCCATTCAGCCCACATCCCGGGGGCCGGGCGGCAATATAATAGTAGCAGCATGGGCTCCGTAGTCTTTGTAAGGCGCCAATCACGCCGTGTAAACAGCCAGGTGTAAGTACATCATCACTTTTTTCTTTTTGTTTTGGAATTGAAAACTTCAATACAATGCAAGAACATCTAAACATTCCCCCCACAACTCGGCATCAGTAAAACCCAGGCATATATAGTCCGTTCAGGTCAACAGGGCCCATCCGGGCACAAGTATCAAATTGCAACACAAATCTTGTTGTGAAATCAGAGCAAATTACCATAATTACCGAGATTATACGTGCGTCACTAGCAAGGCACTACTCCCTGACGGCCCCCTCCTCCCCACTCCCATCCCTACCCCCCCTCCCTCGGACTCCGACCCCTCCGGGGTAAACAGCTCCGCACTAGTGGCGTCTGAGTCGCTATCAGTATTCCCCACCGCACACATCACTCTCCATGCAAGCAGGTCCTCTTGCAACTTCTCGTCCCTACGTGTATGTTGCATATGTATTTCCTCCGCTAAGGACCATTCGCTGAAGTCCCTAAGCCATAGCGACAACTCCGGGGCTCTACCTCCCATCCAAGTGATAGCCACCCTGCGCCTTGCCAACACCAAGAGTAGCTGCAACATCTTAAAGGATAGGTTTCTCTTTTTAGGTTTGGGATCCAGGGCCAACAAGCAATGTAGAGGGACTAAGTCAATCCGAAGCCCCGTGACACTCCGGATACGCTCTACTACCTGTCGCCAGAAAGCAGCAACCGGCATGCAGACAGGTTTGAGATGCAGGTACTCTACGACTGAGCCACAGAAGGAGAGGGTTGGCAGACTATTGATGATGAAAATCAGGTGTCCAAGCAGTCTGATGGGTGGTTGGTACTGAAATTATATGATACCCAAAAAGGGTCTCTTCTTCTGGAGGCCACTTACCTCTGGGAGATTAAACAGAGATTATTGACATTACGATTTGGCAATATTCTAGCCTTTTGCTTTCTTCCAAAGACCAGCAATGCTGCCCATGTAATCAGGCAGGCAAAACACTGAAGCAGGTTATCTGTATCTGCCATGCTCTGGCACCACAGCTGAGAAGCATGTTTAAAAAATAACTTAATGCAGTAGGGACTAGATCCTGCAGATCAGCTTTAATCAAGTCAATAGATCCAAGGAATACAATGCTTAACATTCGATTGGTATAGTTCTTGGACATTTTTAAATTATTTGTTAAATT
Organism: Lissotriton vulgaris; assembly: GCF_964263255.1. Classification (NCBI taxonomy): domain Eukaryota; kingdom Metazoa; phylum Chordata; class Amphibia; order Caudata; family Salamandridae; genus Lissotriton; species Lissotriton vulgaris. Next base: position 381,445,384 of record NC_141685.1, read on the forward strand.
AGACCCGAGGACTCAGGTGGGGGTCGGGATTGACGGCGATGCAGGCATCTGATAAGAACCTGGAAATGCACTTTTACCATTATGGGCTGCTCAGGACTATGTAACCCTGTTGTTTCCTATCCCGTTGCCTTGGGTTTCAAACCGACACTCCCCCCAAATGTTAATATAATTAAATATTAGCTTTTTTCCATATTGCGAGGATTTGCACACTGCGTAGGCCTTTGTCAGTCCTACAAATAAAAATGTTGCATTTTTTTGCACTTTTATGTGATTTTTGCTCATTGTAGACCCCTGCCAACTCTGTATCAGTAGCCACTGCTCAAATAAGAAAGAAGATCTGCATGGTTGTACTTTATGCAGGGCCTTTTCTAGGTGTTTTGCCGCCCTAGGCGAGAACTAAAAAAAATGCCGTCCCCTCCCTTTTACTACCACCTCCGCCCAAAAACGTGTTGGAATTTTGAAGGTTCAACCAGTGTTCTACCTAAAGGTATTTAACAGATAACCATTACACAAGATAATATGTTGTTAATTTGATATCTTCTCAGACACTACAGTGTTCAATTCATCACACATTCACATAATATAACATAACAAGTCAATGTGTTCAAGAATTATTTGTATCATTTACCCCACTGTCAAAGACTTTGAAAACAATATTTCTGATGTCCTATATATGAGCAGATGAGGTAATGAATGAGAGGATAGGTTAGTGGGTGAGTGAGTATGAATTGCTTTCTGATAATCTCGATTGACCTTAGTCGTCCTTGCCCCAGTTATTACTAGAGAGGTGAGTCCCAACTCGAGACGGGAAAATCTAGAAGCATGTTGAAAATGTAAACCAGGTCACATTTGAAACATCCCATCAACAATGACAAACTGGTAAAACTTCCCCAGCTCCTGGCAAGGCAAGGCTCCTATCAACATTCCTCCGCTTGCAGCTCCTAAAGGCTGCAAACACACTCCCATCTGTCCAGCTCCAGGGAACCGATGGTCTCAATAATATTGATCAGAGTTGTTATATATTTCCTATAGGTGTCCTAATATAGGCATAATCGCAACTTGCCCTAATATAGACCTAATTCACGTTGCCCTTATGTAGGCATGATTCAAGCTATCCGAATATAGGCATGAATCATGCAACCCTAATATAGAGGCATGCTCCTTCACCTACATTATCCCACAACACTACGCAATAACGTGCTCTTAGAAATTAACCTTATCTAGCTTCAGCCCTGGATACAGAAGGAGGGGTTTTCCCTAACACAAGTCTTTCAGTGTACATCTCCAACAGAGGTTATAAATTATGCATGAACCATTATCTACGCACAAGGTCCATCTCTTCTGCCTTCCTCTGTCTGACAAAATGTCAGCACTATACACACATAGTAACAGTGGACACTCTTGGGGTATAAATATACCACATCTTGCCCAAGTAAGTTAGAGGAGATCGTGACTTCCTTGCTGACACACTGACCAGAGACGCTGTCATTCCTGCATGCAGAAGCTCCAGCTAGCAGTGATCTAAACATCCCATGCGGGGTGTCCAACTCGAGACCAGGACGGGGTTCTACATTCTCTCATTCTAAAGGTAACAGTGTTGACTAGAACCTAGAGGGACTCTTGGCGAAATACCTACATCGATGTTAGGTATATTTTAGGTACATATAGTTAGGGGACGCATCCTAGGAGTACGCATATTTATCAAGTGTTTTATATCTATCTATGTATTCAAGATTATTGCACCATGATAGAGCTTTATTATTTTTTCATTCTTGTAGTGCTGCTAATCATATTTCTCTGTTACTGTTTAATGGTTGTTACAGCGCATATAATTTACACTAGAAGAACACCTGTGCAATAAATACTTATTGTAACACGCCCAACTGTTTCTTCTGTGTAACTCTCTGAGAAGCAAATAAGTGAGCACGAGTGACTGAGCGAAAAGTAGTACATTGTTTCCACGATCCTGAGGGATCAGGGTTGTTCATGTTCGATAGCTGTTGGTAGTAGTTTCTAGTGGCACTGTGAGCTAGCTGGTAAAAGGTAAACAGGTTAGCATACCCAATAGGGGTGTACAGAATCAGTATGACATCAAACCTATAGTGTATGTTAACCAAACGCGCAGCACCTATATAGGGATATAGGAACTACGTGACAGAGTTTGCTGAGAAGCTCATAGTTCATAAACTCCTCATCTCAGACAAGCAGGGCGAAAAAACAAGAGGATGCTGGTAATGCCTGTAAATGTATGTCTGTTGGATGGGTGCACCTTGCTTTTTCACCATGCGTCTAGATTTTCCAGCCTCAAGGTGGGATTCACCTCATTAGTAATGAATGAGATGAGGGCTAGGGTCATAAAGATAACACGTTAGTTCAGTTCCATTACCCCACTATACAGATACATTCACCTTTGTGTTATTGAGGATAGAAGAAGTACAAGATACGTATTTTAGGGAACACATACCAAAGACAGATGTCAAGTGGCCTGAGGTGAAAGAAGCGTTGTTGAAAGCATTTCATATGACAGAAAGAATGAAGCTAGTAAAAACGCTGTCTCCAAACTTGTAGCAGAGTTCCCTATCTGCGTCACTCTAAAGGCACCCATTGGAACATCCCCTACCTCCATTAGATTGTGACTAGGAAGGGGATTTAATTCAACAAGGCACTTTGAAAGCGTGGTGGGGCAAGGCAAGCGGGAGACTGAGAGCCTAAAGCAAGAGCACGCTTTCATCAAAACCTATAAACAAACAGTAATACATGCTGACACAATGGTAATTGATGTCATTACGTGTGAGCCTCCCGCATGCAATTAGATATACATTTAGTGCCATGAGGTAGGATCCAATGTAAAGCACAGTTAACGCTGATAACCACTGCTACAAAGAAATTATAGCAAACGTGCAAGGAAAAAGCTGTTTTGTAAAGGCACCAAGCCGTCCTTTTTGCTGCGCCATACTGCGGTTTCATTGTTTCGAATACAGCAATGTGTTGAGCAGTGGCCTGTCGGGAAAACAAAAGTGCACTTGATGGCGCACCGTACTTTCCTATTGACTGATGTTTCAGCTGCCTGTTTTCATTGCTCTGAGGGTCGGGATTAGCCTAAACTATGCTGCACTGTAATTGGTTATTTCAATCTACTTTCATTGTGTAGTTCGGCTGTATTTCCCGAAATTTAAGAGCAACAGAATTATTTTAAGCATTCAATTCAACGCATTCAAGATTAACCTTATGCTCACCTTTTACAGTTTTCTGACTCATTATTTTGCCGCCCTCCTCCTTTTGCTACCCTAGGCAGCCGCCTAGTCTTGCCTAATGGTAGAAACGGCCCTGACTTTATGCACTATCCTGCACGTACTAGTAACATTAGAACCTACCAACTGCTTTTCTTACGTAGTTTAGCACATTTTACAGGCTCCCGTCATTACTGTATTAGTGCAGGCTGTTATGGGATACCAGATAGAACTGGAGTCACTCAGCTTGCCTCTAATGCTCTTATGATTAAATATTAGCATTTTTTTGCGTTTTGTGTAATTTTGCACACTGCATGGGCCTTCGCCAGTTTTACTCATTGAACATTAGTTTCTGCGAAATCTTGCTCATTCCAATAGGTCCCTGCCATTCCTGTATTTGTGGTCACTGACCAAAGATTGGCATGGTTGCACTTTACGCATTATTACACACAAGCTGCCAACATTAGAACGAGCCAAAGCGCTCTTCTGCATTATTTTGTGCATTGGATAGGCTTCGGTCATTTCTCTATTAGTGCTGGCCGTCTAGGAATGCCAGATGAAACTAGAGTCACTCAACTTGCCGTCTGACCAAATGAGGAAGCTAACCCGCACAGTTGCACTTCACGCACTATGTTGCACATGCTGGCAACACTAGAATTTATCCAAATTTCATCTGTATGTATTGATTGCATATGATTGATTATCCTTCCTCAATTCTTAGCTTTTTTTGATCGTGTTTTGAATTGTAACTTTTAATGACGCGTATGGTTTTTATTGACTAATAAACAGATATTACTTCTACTACACTGGGCCTGGTCAGCAGGTCCCAGTGCACTTTCAGTTCTAAAACCACAACATCTAGAGCAAAAAGAGGGAGGGGGTGAGCATCCAAAAATGGCACTTTCCTACAATAACTTACAGCTTAGTCAAGAACACATACTGGTGGTTAGAAATCATAGCCAAGGTGGCACAGTGCTGAATCAAAACAACACAGTACAGGCAAAGTATTAACTTTTACTGACCCACTATTCCTCTGAACTGGTTCAAGATCACAAAACACTGACACAGAATCAAATGCTAACGGTGCAGGATCAAACTCTGCGTATCCAAGAACAACCCGCATTATGCAAAGGTTAGGGCAAGCCAATATCGCACACTGCTGACCGTTTTGGACAGTTCTAAACCTGGTACATTTGTACTGAAACTCTTGAGGCTTTGAAATGAGAGTCCAACTTAACCTTTCCCTTTAATTGCAACGGTCAACATAAATAGTTCAGAGGGGCATGGCACCATAATAGCTGGTAATTAGTATGTATTGTGGCAGATATGCAGAGTGAAACTGCACATATGGGAAATTTGAGACCAATATCAACTGCAAAATGAATAGTCAATAGAAGTGTATTTGAATCATCATCATAACTCGCCCCGCCCACTAGCCCCTCCTCTAGCTCTATTAAATGAATACCAGCACGTATTTTTCCCATTTAAAGTACTGCCTAGCCCTGTAAGTAGTGTGACCAGCTGGCTCCACGTCACAGTGAGGATACATTCGCAGCCCTGCGTGTTCTTTTAACACACTACTATCAGAAGCATTAGTTCAGTTGTAGAGAACTAAGACTACAATTCCAATGATGCACCAGTGTGTAAAATTAAAGTCAATTTCTAGAAATATGCTTAGACATCTATCTGATCACGAGGGCCTGCGTTCTACGCGTGCTCCCTGAAGTTCCGCCCCTCTACCAGGAGGGGGCAACATCTCCTAAGAATACACGGTTTACGGAGAAAACGTACTCGGAAATACTACTTTTGAACTGTTGCACGAACACACGGGAGGAAGCACCGCACGCAGAAGCTCGGCAAATACAGAGGATCACAACACTTTCGCCACATAGATGTATATTAGATGTATATTAGATGTATTTGTAATTTTATGTATGCTTGAGTAGGCACTTTCAATCTTTTAAATGAGGTACGTGATGTTACAAGCAATGTGACAGGTGCGTGCGAGAGGAGCAAAGCTGTGCACGTGTGCACCATTATAGTCCCCAATGGGCGTCAGTCACTGCGGGGATGCGGACCGCACCGGGTAACACCATCAAATGGTGGTGACACCTGACCGTGACACCAATGACTCTTGCGGAGGTAGCGCTGTGTGGGCAGCCGCGGTGCGTAACTCGGAGGGAACAACTTCCAGCGCACAGGTGACAAGTTGGAGCATGAAACTGGGATTGTCTGCGAGAAAACACATCCCGAAGAGCTCTCCGACAGCAGAGACTGCTGGAAGAGCCTGAGCGGCGATTCTCCAGATAATGAAAAGTCGCAGTCTCTCAGCACACTCTGCATCAAGTTAAACACCGACGCTGACGCGGTTCTATAACTATCGTGACATTGGGGTTGTTTTAAGATTCGGCATGAAGTATGCACTACAGTGCTTTACGTTTAGTTATCTAATTCTAAAGTACAGACTCACAGACTGTATATTTATTAGCCTTCAAGATGCAATGGTGTTACTAAGCAGCAGGACTAAATAATCACTAGCTGTTCCTAAAAGATTGCATCTTTGTAATCAATGACAGGGTCGAGTGTATATTTTAAAGGGCGAGTCTTTTTTTCCAGTGCATTCTGCAAGCAAACTGATTTAGCTCGGACCCTGAATTTAGCGCCTGTGAAAGGGAATGTATCGGAAGCACAAACTAGTATTGTAGTTAGTGCTCAGGGCGCAGTTGGGGTCAACATACTTGAGCAGGTATGTATTTAGAACAGACTGTTCATATGTTCATTCAATCTTTGGCCTCTGTGTGGAGTGTCCTAAATGACTCTGGTGATTTTGATGGGAGCAAGACTCCAATGGGGCTTATTTACAAGCCCCTTGCGCCGCCGGTGCGACAATTTTAATGTGGGAAATAGCGACGTACCAACGGCGCAAGGGGCTTTGTAAACAAACCCCAAGACTGCTAAAGCAATGGTTTAAGTGGGTGGTCCCTCCGGGGCTCAGACCAGGTTGTAATTAAAAGTTAGCTTTGCAACTGGTGTCACTTTTGGGCCTAATAATCAATGTCCCTAGCTTTACAGTCAAAAGCACTGCTTGAATTCTGACCAATGGATGTAATCCAAATCTGTGATTTAGTTTCTGTTTATATTGCACATGTTTTACTTAATCTTCCATTCCTAAAGAGCATTTATTAATTCTTGGGTGTTATGTTTCTGTACTCCGGCAGCTGAAATAAAGGGCACAAATTGAAACTATACATGTCACATAAAGCTGTCCCTGGGCTGGCGCTCTGCACACATGTCCCATTCTCTCCCGGTGCTATTAGCATTCAGCCGGCGGAACGAGCCCAGCAATTAACACAAAGGCAGCGCCATTCCTGGTGACTGGAGGCCTCGCAGGACTCCGGGTGGTGCGGGCCTGCGGAGAGGCGGCCCTTTGCTGTGAACAGAGAGTTGTTAACGCCGAGTAGGCCGCAATATGAAAAGCTATTAATAATTATGCAGGAGCGTCCCTTCCATCCGCCGTTTATTGAAAGGTGCTCAGCGCGGGAGCGCGCCTTCTGATTTATGAGTGGTACGTAATAACGGGGTAACCCCTAGATACTAACCGACATGGGTCATAGTGTAAATGCAGAAAAGTGGTCGGCGATACAACATATCATATAAATTACTTTGCAATAAATAATTAATGAGGTACACAAGTAAAGGAAAATAAAGAACTGAATTTTAATTCAGCTGTATGCAATATTGTTAATTTCATTCACATATGATATATCTCTCATTTCATCACATACAATGTAATTTCTAACATAATTCATATAGTAATCACATATTATAGTGCTCCGTAGGTGCAAAAGAAAGGGGTTTAGAAAGGTAGGGTAGGGTGTGTGAGAAGTTGGCCCGATATGCAACGTTCGCTATTCTAGCGACCGCTATGTATCGTTCCAACGACCCTTATGGTGTTTGGTTGTAAGTCAACCTATAGACCAGCTATCCTAGTAGCGTGGATACGAGCAGTCTAAGGCTAAAGACTCGAGAGGGCGCGTTAAGCCAGCTGTTTACCACACATGTACCCCTTGAACACACAGTGAAAGGACACCACACAAGTGTTATGAAAATAAACGGTATATTTATTAAGAATCACAACAGCCCTGTACTCTTTATGAGGACAGGGTACTTAGCACAAACCAAATCTCTTTAGCAAATACTTTAAGTGCACAGTTAAAACAAGTGTCCGAGGACACGGAAAGGTTTAAGGCAAGTCTGAAGCGAGGGACTCGGGACCCTAGAGTAAGGAGGCTATGCAGGCACTGAAATGCCGGGTTACCTAGCCACGAGGGCTGTGGCTGCACAAGTCTTACAGGCGTCGGGGTCTTCGCTGACGAGCCAGGAGCCGGAAGAAAAGGAGTTGCTGGCCGGCGACCAGTGCTGAATAGTTCGTAGAGATCCAAGCCTGGATCGGAGATTGAAGAAACCTGAAAGCAGAGGGGACCAAGTTCGTACTACTAGCCAGTAGTCAGAGGGTACCAGGAAGGCACCTAGTTGGCCGTCACCTCGACCAGGTGAGTGGGCGACGCTAGGCTCTGCAGTCTCACGGACCAGGAGGCGTTGTCGGCGACCACGGTGGAGGTGCGAGCTGTCCCACGACGGATGTCGCTGTCGGCGTCTTGAGTGGACCAGGAGGGTCCGGGGTGCTTCTCGAAAAGATGGAAGCAAGGGCCAGTCTGGAGCAACCAGACCGGCAGTGATGATTCTCGGATGTCGTCACAGAAGGACACAAGCCAGCGGCTAGTGACCAGGCAACGTGTTGAGCAGCGAGCAGAAGGGCCCCACGCAGATCGTGGAGATGCTGGGGGACTGCACTTCGGAGCTGGAGCGGCTCAGGGTCGGGGCTTCTCGGACCCCAGAGCACTCACCAGAGAGTTACCTCGATGGTCGTGCTGGTTTTTAAGAGCGTGCAGGTTCTGATGATGGCCGGTCCCTCGAGGTCTCGTCGCACCCACAGGTCACAGCTGAGCTGATGACGGGGGTAGAGGTCAGAGGTGCCAGGGAAGCCGGTTCTCGTCGAGCTGGGCCGTCGGATTCCTTGAGGAAGGACTTACAGCAAACCGCAGAGTTCTTAGATGGTGCCCGCTGATGCAGGGTGACTACTCCTTAGCCACAAGGGAGAAATCTTGAGAAGAGTCTTGAAGTCCTTTCGTAGAAAGTATTCTTGATTCAAAGATGATCTAATTTGGAAGGGTCCCCGCTCCGGCCTTTATCCTAAAGAAAGGGGCGGGTACATGACTAGGTCCTGCCCTAAGGGTGGGACCAGGAAGGGGGGTAGTTACACCCCTCTCCCCTGCCGGACTTTCCCCAGGCCAGGGCTGTCGCCCCTGGAACTGGTTCTAACCGGCAGATGCGTAGTGAGCACCGGGGTGCCACTCCGCAGTCACCTTCTCGCAAAAGCCCTACCTACCCAGAATACACAAACCCTGTCTGGGACGGTGCGAACACCGCCCTCGACAGGAAACCCTTTGTCCAAGCGCTCCTCGCTGGAAGGACTCCCAGCAGCAGGAGGTCAGACTCGTGTCTGTGGTGGCAGCATCCATTTTGTGGAGCTGAGGCTTTCGTTAACTTTAACCGGGGTTCACAGTTACGTACATGTCGTGTCCCTCTAGAAGGGCGGAATGCTAACCTCGTCGCCAGAGTTGGGGAGAGGGCAGCATCCCGATTCGTATGACACCTTACTCGACATGTCTTGATAACGCGACACCGAAGTTACCGATGTGGCACGCGTTACCATGGAACAGCCATTGGGTCTTTTCTCCGCAAGCTGCAACCGGCTCGGCTCAGGCCAGAACACAGTTCACGCGAGCCCATGCACTCTGCCTTCAGGATTGTCAAGGCCTGCCATAGGAGTGACTGATAGGGACTCGGGTGTCCATTGTATGGTTAGATATAGAGCTACTATATCTAAAGCAAAGGGTGATTACACGACTTCGCCCCAGCTGTCATGCAGCCAGTTGTGTCAAATTTAGGAGGCCAGCCAGGGGTGGCATAATACATGCTGCAGCCCCTGGCGGCCCTGGGTACACCTATGCCCTGGGTTACAGGGTCTTGTAAGGTGGCCCAGTACCAATTGGTAAATGCACCTAGGGTACATCGTAATTTAGAAAGAGAACAGCCAGGCTGTGGGTCTGATTGGCAGGCCCACAGCCAGAGAAAGTCGTAAACCAGTGAAACAAAAGCAAAAAATCTGGGTGATCATAGGATTGCAGACCCTACTCTCCTACATGACCCCCCCCCCAAACGTCGGAACAACTAGCTAACCTTGACCAGGCGAGTCTTCTTGTTCTAAGTGGAAATATCTGGAGAGCCCATCGGCATTGCCATGATCAGTACCAGGTCTATGTTCCACTGTGAAGTCCATCCCCTGTAGGGAAATGGACCACCTAAGCAGTTTGGGGTTTTCACCCTTCATCTGATTTAGCCACAAGAGGGGCTTATGGTCGGTCTGAATCTTGAAGTGAGTGCCAAACAAGTATGGCCTCAGCTTCTTCAGGGCCCAAACCACAGCAAAGGCCTCCCTCTCAATAGCTGACCAATTCTTCTCCCTAGGGGTCAGTCTTCTGCTTATAAAAGCAATGGGCTGGTCTTGACCATCAAAATTCAGTTGAGAAAGAACAGCTCCCACACCCAACTCAGAAGCATCTGTTTGGACAATGAATGGTTTGGAGTAGTCCGGACTCTTGAGGATAGGCGCCGTGCACATGGCCTGCTTTAGGTCATCGAATGCTTTTTGACAGCTCGCTGTCCACTGAACCTTTTTTGGCATTTTCTTACTTGTCAGTTCATTTAATGGTGTCACGATGGAACCATAGTTCCTGACAAACTTCCTATAGTAACCAGTCAGGCCCAAGAAAGCTCGAACCTGAGTCTGGGTGGTTGGAGGAGCCCAGTCCCTGATTGACTGTATCTTGCCCTCCAGTGGCTGAACCTGACCTCCACCTACAAGGTGGCCCAGGTATACAACCTGTGTCTGCCCTATCTGGCACTTGGTGGCCTTGATAGTGAGGCCTGCTGCTTGCAGCGCCTCCAATGTCTTCCGCAGGTGGACCAGGTGATCCTCCCAGGTGGAGCTAAAGACAGCAATATCGTCAAGATACGCCGCACAGAAGTCATCCAGCCCAGTAAGGACATGATTCACCAACCGTTGGAAGGTGGCAGGTGCATTTTTCAGACCAAAGGGCATCACCACGAACTGATAATGCCCACCAGGGGTTGAAAATGCTGTTTTAGGCTTGGCGTCCTCAGCTAACCTGATTTGCCAATACCCAGCTGTCAGGTCAAACGTACTTAAGTAGTTGGCCGAAGCCAGCCTATCAATAAGCTCGTCTGCCCTTGGTATTGGGTGGGCGTCAGTCTTAGTGACTGCATTGAGACCCCTGTAGTCTACGCAGAACCTCATCTCTCTCTTACCACCCTGGGTGTGAGGTTTCGGCACTAGAACTACGGGACTAGCCCAAGGGCTATCCGAGGGTTCAATGACTCCCAGCTCCAACATTTTCTGCACTTCACTTTTGATGCAGTCTCTAACGTGATCAGGCTGCCTGTAGATCTTACTCTTTACGGGCAAGCTGTCACCAGTGTAGACCTCATGGGTGCACCAATCGGTCTGACTGGGTGTCAGAGAAAACAGATGTCGGAACGACTGAAGAACCTGTTTACAGTCGCTCTGTTGATGTTCGGAGAGGCTGCCACAAAAGACAACACCATCTACCGAGCCATCGTCAGGATTCTGAGTGAGCAGGTCGGGGAGAGGGTCACTCTCCTCTTCCTGTCCCTCATCTAGGGCCATGAGCAAACTCATGTCCTTCCTGTCGACATATGCTTTTAGCCTGTTGACATGAAGCACCCTGTGGGGGCTCCGGGGAGTTCCCAGGTCGACCAGGTAGGTGACCTCTCCCTTCTTCTCCAGGATGGTGTGGGGCCCGGACCATTTGTCCTTGAGTGCTGCTGGGGCCACTGGCTCCAACACCCACACCTTCTGTCCGGGCTGGTAAACAGTCAAGACAGCCTTTTGGTCATGCCAAGCTTTTTGGAGTTCTTGGCTGGCCTTAAGGTTTTCTGATGCCTTCTCCATGTATTCAGCCATCCGCGAGCGGAGGCCGAGCACATAGTCCACTATGTTGGTTGCCGGCTTTTTGAGAGGTCTCTCCCATCCTTCCTTCACCAAACACAGGGGTCCCCTTACAGGATGCCCGTACAAAAGCTCAAAAGGGCTGTAGCCAACCCCCTTCTGTGGGACTTCTCTGTAGGCGAACAAGAGGCAGGGGATCAGGACGTCCCATCTACGCCGAAGCTTTTCCGGTAGTCCATGAATCATCCCTTTTAGGGTCCGGTTGAATCTCTCAACAAGCCCATTGCATTGTGGATGATAGGGTGTAGTGAACTTGTAGTTGACACCACATTCCTTCCACATAGCAGTTAAGTAGCTCGACATAAAGTTTGCACCTCTGTCGGAGACGACCTCCTTAGGGAAGCCCACTCTGGAGAATACTCCAACCAGGGCTCTTGCCACAACAGGTGCGGTAGTGGTCCTAAGGGGAATAGCTTCAGGGTACCTGGTGGCATGATCCACTACCACCAGTATAAACTTGTGCCCTGATGCTGTTGGTGGTTCCATGGGACCGACGATGTCGATCCCCACCCGTTCAAAGGGCACCCCCACCACAGGCATTGGTATAAGGGGGGCCTTTGTCGTGCCACCTGACTTACCACTGGCTTGGCAAGTGACACAGGAGCGGCAAAACTCCTTGGTATCCTCATTCATGTGAGGCCAGTGAAAGTGCGAGACAAGCCTGTCCCACGTTTTCGTCTGGCCTAAGTGACCTGCTAAGGGAATCTCGTGGGCCAAGGTAAGTAGGAAACCACGCTGAGACAAGGGGACGACCAGCCTCCTGGTCATGCCAGGCTTGGGGTCTCTTGACTCAGTGTACAGGAGTCCATCTTCCCAGTATACCTTGTGGGTACCTGTGGCGTTCCCAGCAGCCTCAGCAGCAGCCTGCTGTCTGAGGGGTTCAAGAGAAGGGCAGTCTAACTGGTCCTTCCCCAGGTCTTCCCTTGAGGGTCCCCCTGAGCCCAAGAATTCAACTTGATCAAGTTCGAACTCCCTAGGCTCAGTTTCCCTCAATTCCTGTAGGTCAGCCTCCTCTGAGACTTGATCCTCGACCTGGGGCAAGGGGGAAGGCGCAGCCTTAACCCTACTGCTCTTTTTCTTGGGAGGTGTCTGGTCCGTTGTTCCAGGATCCAGCACCTGTTCAGTGGGGCATTTCCTGACCTGTGACCTAGTCACAGCGAACACATGTGCTGGCAAACCTAACATTTCCATGTGAGTCCGGTGCTCCACTTCTGACCATTGTGACGACTCCAAATCATTGCCCAACAAACAATCCACTGGGAGGTCTGGACTAACTACAACCTTCTTTTGGCCAGTTACCCCTCCCCAGGAGAAAGCTACAATTGCCATACTGTGATTGGTAGTGACATTGCTTGCATTGGTCACCAGGAATTCTGTACCTGGCATGATCTGTCCAGGGTCCACAAAGTTAGGCGTCACCATGGTGACGCTGGCACAAGTGTCCCTATAGGCCTGAGCCATCTTTCCATTTATGAAAGGCGTCTGTCGGTATTTGCCCAGCGTATTGGGACTTATGTCAGGGGACACGTCCGCGTCCCCTGTACTGACAAGGACAGCCTGAGTGAGTGTGCCAACTAAGTTGTCACGCCCCTCAGAACCCAGGGTTAACCCTACTAAACCCTTGGGAGGCGCACTACCACTGCTGACTGTACTAGGGGGCACAGGTGCCTTAGGGGCTGCAGTGGCAGGAGTCTGCCCTCCTCCTTTCTTGGTGCACTCACTAAACCAGTGAGATTTACTTTTACAGTACTGGCACCATCTTTTGGATTGGCCTTCTTTCTTCTTTTGGGGAGCCTGACCCCCACCCTCTTTGGGTTGTTGGGGACCTGCCGAAGACTTCTGGTCATTTTGTTCCCCCTTAGAATCTTTACCCTTCTGGTCTGCTTTCTTCTGACCACCTTGATTCTGGCCCTGGTTCTGTTTAACTCTCGTACGAACCCATCTGTCTGCCTTCTTTCCCAATTCTTGGGGAGAGGTCAGATCCGAGTCGACAAGATGCTGATGCAACAACTGGTTCTGACAATTGTTTAAAATTTGTTCTCTCATCATCAAATTATACAATCCTGCGTAATCAGTAACCTTACTGCCCAGCAACCAGCCCTCAAAAGCCTTAGTGGCACAATCGACAAAATCAGACCAGTCTTGAGCCTGCGTTTTCTGGGTATCCCTGAACAGCACCCTGTACTGCTCAGTGGTTAGGCCGAACCCTTCAACGAGTGTATTCTTCAAGACGTGGTAATTATTAGCGTCCTCTACCCTTGTGGTGAGGAGCTTGTCTCTTCCTTTTCCTTCAAAGGAGAGCCACAAGATAGCTGCCCACTGACTCTGGGGAACGCCTTGCACAGTGCAGGCCCTCTCCAAAGCAGTAATCCATTTGTGGATGTCGTCCCCTTGTTTAAAGGGGGGCACTATCTTCCCAAGGTGTTTCGTATCGAAACTCTTTTCCCTATTACTAGGTACATTGCTGCCACCAGTGGGGATTGCCCCACTTAACTGTTGCTCTCTAGCGAAAGCAAGCTTTTCCTTGGCCAGGGCAAGTTCTTCCCTTTCGATCCTTAGATTAGCTGCCCTTTCCTTCGCTTCGTACACTCTCCTCTGAGGGGACGTCATCCCTCTTTGAGAAGAGTTGTGAGAGCCGTTGGTACGAAGGGATCTGCCAGAGTCTCTTGACAGAGATCGGGCTCGTCCATTGCCCAGGTTAAGCGGAACCGACAGCAGCGTCGGGGTTTCCCCAGTACCACTATCGTGCCTGCTTAAGTTGGACCGTGTTAGTCTGACGACTTCTACCTGTCCCTTATCTGCCTCGTCCCCAGAGAGATCCTCATCCTCGTCCTCCTCTCCCTCTTCGTTCTCAGTTACGAGGTGGATGAGGTCAGGATCATCTCGGGTTCCCTCGAGGGGAGGCATGTCTCCTTCTGGATTAGAAGAGCTACGAAGTTTCTCAGCTCTCCTGGCATCATAAGTCTCCAAGAGACCAATCAGAAAGGACGTTGTGGGGTTAGACCCCTGCTGAATCTTCCGGGAGTGACACAGTCGTCTTAACTCCTTGAAGCTCAGCACAGTATATCCTGAAGGGATGACCTGTGGAGGGTCAACTGACACAAGGGGAGACTCAGAGTTTCCTCCTTGGCCCGACATACTGTTTCTAGTGTGGTGTAAGTGATGCACCTACCTACACTATGTGTTTTCCTACTGATCCCTTGCTAAGAGTTGTAGCCAAGGTGTGCTAAGCCTTGAGGAGCTACAACAGCTGGTTCAGTAGAACTCAGAGTATTCTAAGCTTTAGTTATATGTACTAACAGTACTTGCGCGATCTTTCAACAAGATATTCTTAGGATACGTGTGGTAAAACAACAGCAAGCTCAAATCCCAACCGCTGCCACCAATGTGAGAAGTTGGCCCGATATGCAACGTTCGCTATTCTAGCGACCGCTATGTATCGTTCCAACGACCCTTATGGTGTTTGGTTGTAAGTCAACCTATAGACCAGCTATCCTAGTAGCGTGGATACGAGCAGTCTAAGGCTAAAGACTCGAGAGGGCGCGTTAAGCCAGCTGTTTACCACACATGTACCCCTTGAACACCCAGTGAAAGGACACCACACAAGTGTTATGAAAATAAACTGTATATTTATTAAGAATCACAACAGCCCTGTACTCTTTATGAGGACAGGGCAAATACTTTAAGTGCACAGTTAAAACAAGTGTCCGAGGACACGGAAAGGTTTAAGGCAAGTCGGAAGCGAGGGACTCGGGACCCTAGAGTAAGGAGGCTATGCAGGCACTGAAATGCCGGGTTACCTAGCCACGAGGGCTGCGGCTGCACAAGTCTTACAGGCGTCGGGGTCTTCGCTGACGAGCCAGGAGCCGGAAGAAAAGGAGTTGCTGGCCGGCGACCAGTGCTGAATAGTTCGTAGAGATCCAAGCCTGGATCGGAGATTGAAGAAACCTGAAAGCAGAGGGGACCAAGTTCGTACTACTAGCCAGTAGTCAGAGGGTACCAGGAAGGCACCTAGTTGGCCGTCACCTCGACCAGGTGAGTGGGCGACGCTAGGCTCTGCAGTCTCACGGACCAGGAGGCGTTGTCGGCGACCACGGTGGAGGTGCGAGCTGTCCCACGACGGATGTCGCTGTCGGCGTCTTGAGTGGACCAGGAGGGTCCGGGGTGCTTCTCGAAAAGATGGAAGCAAGGGCCAGTCTGGAGCAACCAGACCGGCAGTGATGATTCTCGGATGTCGTCACAGAAGGACACAAGCCAGCGGCTAGTGACCAGGCAACGTGTTGAGCAGCGAGCAGAAGGGCCCCACGCAGATCGTGGAGATGCTGGGGGACTGCACTTCGGAGCTGGAGCGGCTCAGGGTCGGGGCTTCTCGGACCCCAGAGCACTCACCAGAGAGTTACCTCGATGGTCGTGCTGGTTTCTAAGAGCGTGCAGGTTCTGATGATGGCCGGTCCCTCGAGGTCTCGTCGCACCCACAGGTCACAGCTGAGCTGATGACGGGGGTAGAGGTCAGAGGTGCCAGGGAAGCCGGTTCTCGTCGAGCTGGGCCGTCGGATTCCTTGAGGAAGGACTTACAGCAAACCGCAGAGTTCTTAGATGGTGCCCGCTGATGCAGGGTGACTACTCCTTAGCCACAAGGGAGAAATCTTGAGAAGAGTCTTGAAGTCCTTTCGTAGAAAGTATTCTTGATTCAAAGATGATCTAATTTGGAAGGGTCCCCGCTCCGGCCTTTATCCTAAAGAAAGGGGCGGGTACATGACTAGGTCCTGCCCTAAGGGTGGGACCAGGAAGGGGGGTAGTTACACCCCTCTCCCCTGCCGGACTTTCCCCAGGCCAGGGCTGTCGCCCCTGGAACTGGTTCTAACCGGCAGATGCGTAGTGAGCACCGGGGTGCCACTCCGCAGTCACCTTCTCGCAAAAGCCCTACCTACCCAGAATACACAAACCCTGTCTGGGACGGTGCGAACACCGCCCTCGACAGGAAACCCTTTGTCCAAGCGCTCCTCGCTGGAAGGACTCCCAGCGGCAGGAGGTCAGACTCGTGTCTGTGGTGGCAGCATCCATTTTGTGGAGCTGAGGCTTTCGTTAACTTTAACCGGGGTTCACAGTTACGTACATGTCGTGTCCCTCTAGAAGGGCGGAATGCTAACCTCGTCGCCAGAGTTGGGGAGAGGGCAGCATCCCGATTCGTATGACACCTTACTCGACATGTCTTGATAACGCGACACCGAAGTTACCGATGTGGCACGCGTTACCATGGAACAGCCATTGGGTCTTTTCTCCGCAAGCTGCAACCGGCTCGGCTCGGGCCAGAACACAGTTCACGCGAGCCCATGCACTCTGCCTTCAGGATTGTCAAGGCCTGCCATAGGAGTGACTGATAGGGACTCGGGTGTCCATTGTATGGTTAGATATAGAGCTACTATATCTAAAGCAAAGGGTGATTACACGACTTCGCCCCAGCTGTCATGCAGCCAGTTGTGTCAAATTTAGGAGGCCAGCCAGGGGTGGCATAATACATGCTGCAGCCCCTGGCGGCCCTGGGTACACCTATGCCCTGGGTTACAGGGTCTTGTAAGGTGGCCCAGTACCAATTGGTAAATGCACCTAGGGTACATCGTAATTTAGAAAGAGAACAGCCAGGCTGTGGGTCTGATTGGCAGGCCCACAGCCAGAGAAAGTCGTAAACCAGTGAAACAAAAGCAAAAAATCTGGGTGATCATAGGATTGCAGACCCTACTCTCCTACAAGGTGTAATTGGAATACGTTAAGGGACAAAGAAAAGGAATTGTGTCCTGTAAACAATTCAAAATCAATCTAGGAACTTTTCTAGTCTCAAATAGATTACAAGGTTCCCTATGAAACATTACACGTGAGCCATCGATGGCTATTTGTAATTTTAGCTTGTATGTTGAAGAAAGAACTGTCGACGTTTCGACCCCCGTGGTAAGGGCAAGTTATTCCTCATTCTGGGGTCTTCATCAGGACTGTGAGGGTTGTGAGCACTTTGGTTTTGACGCTGCTAACGTCCCAGCTAAGTTGGAGAATTGCGCCGCTATCTTGATTTTAGTGTCCTCCTCCGTGAAGAACTAGAGGTCCGGGTCGTGCATGGTAACGACGTCCTGGATCAATGGTTGGCGGTGTGGATCAGTCACACCATCTGTCATAAGCCGGATTCAATCAAACGCGTCAGGCAGGCGTGTGACTGCTAAAAGGATTCTGCTGAAGTATGTTTTCCCTACCTTTTGAATAAAGGCTGTTGCTTGGAGCCTTTGGTGTAGTTCGAGTGATTCCTAGTACTACAGACTCAAGCTGGAGCCTTGATGTTTAAACGGCGGCCGTGCCGAAAGGAATGCACCATCCTGGTAATTTGGGAGCCGTGTGGACTGTCATCCTGCCAGCCCATTGGAGCTACATCATACAGGATTTAGGAAAATATCTGAGGCGGGGGCCCATCGTGGGTCTTGAAAAGAAGCCGGCAGAACATTGCACCTCAAACCGGCACTACAATTCCCATCATCCACAGCACAGTCTTATAAAAGCAACCAAAACAGGTGCGCATTAACATTGGAGAAAAACGGGAAGTGCGGCAGTGCATCTCATCCGCCAGAAGCCTCTGAGGAGAATTATCGAAACGTGTCAGGCAGGCGTGTGACTGCTAAAAGGATTCTGCTGAAGTATGTTTTCCCTACCTTTTGAATAAAGGCTGTTGCTTGGAGCCTTTGGTGTAGTTCGAGTGATTCCTAGTACTACGGACTCAAGCTGGAGCCTTGATATATATATATATATATATATATATATATATATATATATATATATATATATATATATACACTCTCTACTTCACAGACGCGAATAGACAAACACTCCCCAGCACACCAGCAGAAACAACTACACACCCACATACTTTTGTCCTTGCTCTAGGACATGGACAAACAGACGAAGACAAAGTGAAGGTAAGAATCGCTGACCAATGAAAAGCAAGGAAACTAGAGTGATGTTGAAGCCAACCAAGGGTACATAAATTCGCAAATGACAGCGCATGCTCTGTCTCAGGCGAAACCTAAAAATGACATACACAACACAAAAATAATAATCTCATTGCTTATCATTCACTTGCTATTGTAAAGCATAAGAAGGCTGAAAAACACAAGTGGTGCGGTTGATAAAACCAATCCAGAAATTGTAAGCTAATGTTTATTGCTGTGTAACATGCTAGGTAACTTTCCACATTACTTAAGGAACTGCCACTTCACAATTACAGAATAGCTGAAGTGAGCAGGAGAGGACATTTTAAAATTACATAGTGTCTTGTTCAGTATGCCTTTGCAGGGGAAAAAAATTTAATATTAATGGTTCTGTCGGTGATACAGTACTGTGTCCCTAGTCAGGATACAAAGATAGCAGTATTTTTATCAAAACAATTAAGTACACTGACCACAAGATAAAAAGGAAAGCAAAATTTTACTCAAACACTTTCATATTTCGAATTTGAAACACAAAAAACTACAGATGCTGTCCCTAAAATACACATAAAATATAATTGATACATAAGCTTTGTGCAAAACTTGATACAGAATTAAAACAACAAGTAAACTTGTAAATTCATATACTCATTGACGAAGACAACTACATATACAATAATCTGATTTTCACAACAATTTGATCTTGGTTCCTAGGAGATTTTGAGTAGTTGGTTCATATAAGGAAGGATTGTGTCGACGTTTCGACCCTGGGGAACGATGCAATGATTTAGCGCATCAAGAGTGGGTCTTCATCAGGACTGTATACATGTAGGACAGCCTCTTGTGTCTCTAAACCTTCCGATTGCTGGATCCCCTACAGCAATCGGAAGGTTTAGAGACACGAACGGCTTGTACTGAAAGTAAATTATGAAATAATCGCTTCACTCTGCCTCCTGTATAAATAATCATTGCAGAGGTATGAGGAAGATCTACGCTGTCTGAGTCGGCTGAGTGGCAGTAGTTTTGAGAAACAGACCAGGACTCCAAGGGGAGCTAGGTCCCAGGGTCGAAACGTCGATGCAATCCTTCCTTATATGAACTACTGCTACCCGTAGGTTTCCTGGCGCTGTATAACGCTGGGGAACCCGTCCTGGCTTTCCCTGTGGGATGGTCCCTGCTGGGAGTCTCCAAGGTGGATCCAGGCATCCCCGGCGTTGATGGGGCCGTTGTGGAGATTAGGCAAGCTAATGCCCAGAGTTGCCGAGTGGGACCCCTGATTAGAGTAGGCACCGAAGCGAGAATTATCGAGTCCGCTGACCCAGGTCCACGACCCTGTCGCGTCGGGAATTGAACCCTGGTCCGGGGCCGACTTCTGCTCCCGGGTCTGCCGCCTCTAACCAGTGAGCAACACTACTCCTTTAAGCACCCTTTAAGAGGAAGTGTACAATTTCTGTCGAAAAGAATCTTTTAAACATAGCTCCCAACATCTGGGCAGACACAGAGCCCCTCTCTTGTTGATTCTCACATAATTGTCTGGCGACAGCTGCACTGTCTAGGATGACCATAAAACGGGCAGTCTGGAGTGGAAAATGCGATTAGTCTCTCAGCCTTTTTACTTCTAAGATGTTGAGGTGACTTCCTCAGCACCATGGACTTCCCCACTTCATCATGTTCAATTCAGTCAAGTTTAGATGTGAGCTACAAGCTTTTACCACTCCTGGTTTCCTTTTCACATTGTTGAACTTTGGATGGGTTTGGGATTGGAGAGCAGCCACACAGCATCTCCTTGAACTCGGACAAACCCTCATACCACAAGCAGTTCGTCTAGATATAGAGTGGGGACTGGGAGAATGAGAAGGGACAAGAGAGAGTAAATCTAAAGCAAAGTTAACTTGTGGAGACCTATATTAAGGATTTTTTTTTAAAGGCTCACAGGTCAAAGAAGAGCTGGCCAAAGGTAGAACAAATGAGAACTACCAAATCTGTGCCATGATTCAGGCTTAACCAAAACAATGGAAACACGTTATTGGAAACCAGGTAAGTCTTTCACCACATGGTCTTTTTTTACCCTTAAATGTCATTCACTAAATAATGAAAGTTGAAGTTGCCTGGAAGGAAATTCTATTAGGTCAGGAAGATGTCTCATTTTGTAAACTATAAAGAGCATGGGTGTCTGGGTTCTAAGAAAAGTATTAAGCTTGCTTAGAGGCAGGAGGACAGAAGGGTAACCTGAGGCAGGCAGGCAAAGCCACTCTGGTGCAGTCTGGACAGACATTCAACAATCGCTTTGTGTCTCACCCTCAGCAGGTGGCAGTATCCTTTCCTTAAATAATGCACAGCTACTGCTCATGTCATCAATTCCAGTTCTTGTCCTTTTGGCATCCTTTTACTCATTCAATGCTGTCTGTAACTGACACATTTTTCTATATAGATTGCTGGGCCTTCTGTTACCCCCTCTTTTTCTAGTGCACACCCACTGAGCATTTTATTTCATTATTGCAATAATAATCTGAGCATGTCTCACATGCACTCCCCCATCCCACCGCCAGGTGCTGGTTCCTATCAAATAACCGCAGCTCAGCTGTCAACATGTGCAGCGCCACCCATAGGGGCAGTAAACGCTGTACAAATACTACAACACAACACAGCACGTGCACCACACACCCCTTCTCTTTAATATAGTTAAGTTAGAGATATACTTTTGTAAAATATTGGACAAGCATGCAAAGTATTTGTAAATATAAAGACATTCTTTCATTGTTGTACAACATGTCAGCAATGGTAGAGAAAACACTTTATTTTCAGCTCAGTAAAGTTAAATAACCCATTTGATCTAGACTGAGCACCTGCGCATCTACACAACCACTAATATTTTTCTGTTGCAACACTCCAATTTAGTTTCTGCCATAGTGATGCTATTGCTTGATTTTGTCCACCAGATGGCACTTCAGGCCTACATTTAGAAAAAATGGCAGATTGGTAGGAAAATAATTCTCTTTCAAGTTTAGCATCGGTCCTGACACGTTATTTCACTTATAATGTTTGATCCTGTTAATGTTTGGTGTGAAATACACATAGCCATATTCACACATCTACCCCAACATTTTTGTTTTGATAGACCGACACTACCGATATTACATTGCAGGTACTCCTAAACATGCCCAAAAGAGAACGTTACTCTCTTGTGGATGTGTTTCTAAGAGTACAGGCCTATGCCTGGAATCTGCACTGCGGCTTTTCCTCTGGTCCACTGTATTGCAGACAGAAACTTTCGCAGTTCTTGTCCCCTGCCTTGGATTCCGGAAATAGAAGACACCTGTGCCCCCACATACCCCAAGAAATACCGAATCTTTTTCTATTGAGCTTTTTCCTGCAGGTCTTTCGATTTGTTTTAGAAATGTAAATAATCGAGCAGTATTGTGCAAGCTGTAATATCTTAAAAGAAGACTACACGTGGCAAGTAAATGTAGTTTCTTTATTGGTAGACGGAGCGCCGGGGATATACAACTGATCACTTTGAAACGGTTGGCGCCAATGAACAAAATGGTCGCCTTCCGTTTCCGTTTCCCGTGTTTCCTGTTCCGCCTAGCGGAACACTAGTGCGCTAACGCAAGAGCGTTACCACATATCTCCCCCCTTTACTCACAATAAATCAACAATAAAAGTTCTTACTTCCAGTCCATGTTAAAGTCCTTAAACCTCTCTGGTGTCTTCACTTCTCTTCCCACTCTGGTTCTCACCTTCATCGCTCCCTCTCTGCACTCCTGTTCCATGCTTTCTTTACCTTGAGTACCACTCTTGTCTGTCATGTCCTTGTTCCTCTCTCCCTTCCTTTCGCTCCTCTGTCCTTCTAGCTCTGTTCTCTTCACTTTGTGGTTCTCATTGAAGTGTGTCGTGTAGATCTCCTGTGCTCTTTCCAGGTTCTTTTTTACCACTGCCGGAGACCATCTGCTCTGTATCACCAACTTCCTCCACGCCTGATTGTCCTTGGTGAACGCTTCTCTCTCTTTCAAAACCTTGAAAGGGCTGTACCCGGTGCTGCCCGGTGTGATCCGGTATGCCCAGACCATCTTTTCCAGCTCCTTCTCCCAATCTAAACCGTCGTTGATGGCAGCTTGGATGGTTCCCATGATCACGCGGTTAAACCGCTCCACTTGGCCATTGCCCGCGGGATGGTAGATGGGTGGGTGCTTCACTTCTATCCCATTCCTTTCGGTGAAGGTTGTCCATTTTGTCGAAGTGAACTGAGGACCATTATCACTAATAATGATCTTCGGAATACCTTCTCTTAGGAATGTGGACTGTAGGAAGTTCACCACCGCCTCCGTGTCCATGTTTTCTCTTACTTCAATTTCCGGCCATTTGGAGAATTTGTCCACCAGAGCTACTACGTATTTCTGAGTCCCTGCTTTGTTTAGGACTGGTCCTAGAATGTCCACTGATAGCATTTCCCACGGTCCATCCGGTATGGGGAATTTCCCCAGGGGTGGTCTGATTAGATTTTGAGATTTGTCTGCCTTGGCGCAAGATTCGCACTGTCTCGCGTGCCTTTCAACTTGTGTATCGATGGCCGGCCACCAGTAAGCCTGCCTGGCCAGGGCCTTGGTCTTGGTGATGCCCTGGTGTCCTTCGTGTAGTAAGGCCATCAGATGTTCCAGTACGCCCTTAGGGGGTATCACCTTGTCTCCTCCCAACATGAAGATGGAGTTCTCGGCTAGCGATAGTTCCTCTCTGACCTCCCAGTACCTTCGGAGCTCTTCTCTTAGATGTCTTTTCTCCGGCCATCCGTGGACAACATAACCTTTGATGGCTTCCAGATCAGTATCCTCTTTGTACGCTTCCTCCCACTCTTGCATACTTATTACTTTCTCTGCCTCTTGGATAGTGGCGACCACATAGCCTTCCCATTCTTGGTCCTCTTGGTCATTCCCAACTTCCATGGCTGCTGCTCTGCTCAGGAAGTCCGCCACTTTGTTTTGTGGCCCGGGGATGTGTTCCACATCGTACATAAAGTCTAACAGGCGCAGAGTCATTTTAGCAATCCTAGGTGTGGCATGCGCATGACCACTCGATGTTAAAACTCGGACTAAGGGCTTGTGATCCGTTCTTACTAAGAATCTCGCTCCCCACAGGTACTGACGGAATCTCTCCATGGCCCACACCACTGCCAGCATCTCCTTCTCCACCACGCTGAACTTTTCTTTGTTGGGGGCTAAGGATCTGGATGCAAAGCTGACAGTGTGTATCTCTCCCTTTTCAGTTTTCTGCATTAGGACTGCCCCCAGTCCTCGGTCGCTTGCGTCCGTCGTGAGGATTGACTCTGCTTGGGGATTGAATCCCTGGAGTGGGATGGTAGTACTCATCTCTTTCTTTAGTGTTTCGAACTCTTCATGTTCTGCCCGACCCCACTGGAATCTGTTCCTCTCTTTGAGCAGCTGTCGAAGGTGGTGCGTCTTGAAAGCGAATTGTGGCACAAACTTGCTGTAGTATTCGGCCATTCCTAAGAATGACCGAACGTCCTCCTTCTTGCACGGGGTAGGTGCATCTTGAATGGCCTTCATGTTGGCAGTTTTGGGCCTGATCCCGTCTTCACTTATTTCGTGGCCTAGATAGGTGACTGATTTCACTCCCAATCTGCATTTCGACCATTCGGCTGTCAGTCCGTTGTCCTGTAGGATCTTGAATACTTTGTGGAGCTTCTCATTGTGGTCGTGCATGGACTTCCCCATTACAAGGATATCATCTTGAAAGAATTGAACGTCGACGACTCCTTTCAGCAATTTGTGCATCATCTTTTGGAAGACTGCGGCTGCCGAAGCTAAACCAAATGGCATCCTTAAGAATTCATAACAACCAAACGGTGTGATGAAGGAGGTGAGGTGTGTACAGGAGGGGTGTAGCTTGACCTGATGGTAGGCCGACGACAGGTCCACCGTTGAAAACCATTTGATGTTCTTGGTCTTCGACAACATCTCGTTTATGTGTGGCAGGGGGAACTTGTCGACGAGTATATTTTTGTTCAATTCCCTCAGGTCCACACATAGCCTGACTTTGCCATTGGGTTTTTGAGCTACCACCAAGGGAGAAAGCCACTCTGCACTTTCTATGGCTCTTATCACCCCTTCTTTCTCGAGTCTGTCTAGCTCTTGTTGTACTGCCTCTCTGCTCCTGGAGGATGTTCCTCACTTTGTGCACCACTGGCGTTGCTCCTTCTTTCAGCTTGATTAGGTGCTTGTATCTCGCCAGCTCCCCGATTTGTCCATTAAATACTCTTGGGTACGCCCTCTTCCAAGACTCCACGTCGTCTCTCTTCTCCATGTCCATAAGCAGGATTTTCTCGATTCCTCCCGGATTTAACTGGATCCCCAAGGCACCCTGGTCTCTCCAGCTCAGCACCGAGGGGCCTTTCTCCGCTATGTACAGTTTGCACACAGCTTGGCGGTCCTTGAACTCGAACGACAAAGGACAGTACCCCAACATGGGGATCTTTTGCCCGGTGTATGTGACAGGACGCAAGTCCATAGGACGTAGTCTTTCTCCGTGTGTGGACGCAAATTTGTCTTCCCATTCTTTCCTCTGAATTATTGAGATGGGAGCTCCACTGTCCGCTATCATCTCCAACGGTATCCCTCCGATGTGCATGTCTAATCGGGGCTTGTCATTTCCTGAGTCGTCCATCTCCAATACCTGGACATCTATGTACAGGATTTCCTCTTGGTCATCAGTTTCTTCAGATTCGTTGGTGTCGTCTTGCTGCTCCCGGTCAACGAACTTCACTGTAGTTCCTTTCGGTTTCCGGCGGCACACTTTCTCGTAATGACCAAATATTCCACAATACGAGCACTTTGCTCGGAACGCCGGGCACGCCTTGTCATTCCCCAGATGGTTGACACTCCCACATCTGTAGCAGCTCGGACGTCCTCCCTTATTCCCTCTCTGGTCCGTGGGATTGGTGGACTTCTGCTTCCTGCCATCCAGATGTTTCAGCGGCTCCTTTTGCTTAGGGCGTTCCCCTCTTTGTCGTGTTGATATCTGGCACACCGACTGCGTACCTCCTGTTTCTTTCTTAGCTGCTTGGGCGCAGCGTTTTGATAGTTCAGCTTTCTTGACCATGGCCCAGATTTCTTTGAGTGGGGCATCTCCGTTCACCCATAGTTTTTCCTGGACATGGGTGCTCGACGTGTGCATGATGATCTGGTCTCGGATTAGATCGTCGTGTAGTGCGCCGAATTTGCATGAGATGGCGAGTTTCTGCAGGGCAACTACATATTCATCTACCGTTTCGCTGCTCTTTTGCTTCCTTTGGAAAAAGTTGTAACGGTCAATCGCGACACACACCACGGGCCGGAAGTGTGCATCTAGGTCTGCTATGGCGTGGCTGAAGACATCAGTGTCTCCGGCATCTCTTTCCACCTTCACGATGGTGTCGTAGATTCTGATCCCCTCCGGGCCTAGGTTGTGTAGCAAGATTTTTTTTCTTCTTTTGCTGGAGTATGGAACGCCTGCCTCCTCCTCTAACGCGTCGAGGTAGTTAAGGAAATACCTCTTCCAGTCCTCCCAAAGCCTCTTCGGTTCCCCTGGATTGGTTAGGAACGGTACCAGTTGCGTGAGGGACGACGAGTGCACCGCCATTCTTCCCGCTCTGTTCCTGGTGGGTTGGACAGAGACTGTCTTCCCTTGGGGGCTGCCTGGAGTGTTTTGCTTGGTCGGGTCCCCTTCTTCAGGGTCACTCTCGCTATCTTCTCCTAGCTGTGCGTGGGAAGGGGTGGGTAGTGTCTGCGCCCCTGCCCCTCCTACCGCATGAGCGTCTGCTGTCTCTTCAGGGCGAGTGGTGGATGACTCCCCTCTGCCCTCTCTCTGTTCCGCCAGTTTGCTTGGCTGATATTATTCTCCCTGGGGCGATGCTCCCACTGCCCCTCGGGTCGCCTCCTATTTGCGCAGGCACTATCGCTATGCTCGCTCGCTCGAGCTTCTGTGGTGCTCGGTGCCCTGAGCGCTTGCAGGCCTACCTCCGCTGCCTGATTTTCCAGTGTGCTTCAGGCCGGGGTGCGCTCCTTGAGTTGCCAGGTGTAGCCCTCTGCCACGCTCCGTCTTGGTGTATTTCACCTTGGTTGCCAGCACGCTCGATTGCTCGACCTCGATTGCTCTTCTGCAATCTTTCCTGGGGTTCTGCGTTAGATCTGAAGCCTCGTCGCCATTGTAATATCTTAAAAGAAGACTACACGTGGCAAGTAAATGTAGTTTCTTTATTGGTAGACGGAGCGCCGGGGATATACAACTGATCACTTTGAAACGGTCGGCGCCAATGAACAAAATGGTCGCCTTCCGTTTCCGTTTCCCGTGTTTCCTGTTCCGCCTAGCGGAACACTAGTGCGCTAACGCAAGAGCGTTACCACACAAGCGGCTACTCCATACTGGCCAATGACTCCCTGCGATTATTGATGCGGTAAATCAGAGCGTTTAACTTTTCTGTAAGAGGTTCTGGTTTTCATGGTATTATTTTTGGTATAGTGAATGTTACAGGGAGGGCATTTATGCTGCATTGTTTTTGGTACCCTATAATCTCTGTGTTTTCTCTTGGTTTTACTGATGGTGTAATGTTTGTGCCACATTAACCTTCAATTAAAATCCATTGATGCTGGTGTCTGTTTTACAGGTGACTGGAAATTTGTAAAAACAAGCATTGGCAAAGCAAATGGCTCTTGACTTCAAAAAACCGGAGCTATTGGCTTCGCCAGTGATCCAGGGTGTGGCAAACAGACCCAGGAAAGATAGTCATTGAATCAAAGACAATAAAAGCCACCCAGCCATGAGCAAGAGGCTGACCCAAAGCCACATGGCATACAGCGTATATGTTATGCATTGGCAACAACCGGTCTGGTCAACAAACAGCTAAACCTGTCGGTGGCCGAGGCCTTAAAAAAGCAGCAAAAATAAATAGCTACTCTTGTTCTGTGGGGTGCTACGGCACCTATCTTGCTGGTGTACCTCATTGTTTGAAATAGTATTCTTGCCCATTCGTTTAGAGAGTGACTGTTTAAGTGTATGTTTAAGTAAGTTCACATATGTTTTCATAATCAATTTAAGAAAAAATGTATGTAGTTTGTGGATTGAGTATATATTTGCCCAGTAACAGTTTTAGTAGATTACAAGGTTCTCCATCTTCAAAACCTTCATGGCCTCCTGCGCTCTTTTAAATTGTGGAGGAGGAGGATACCTGAGATATGCCTAGGACCAGCATGTGATTCTTTGCATTGCATTCTGTTTGTTGGGTGTGGATGCTGTTTTGTCATCTGCAGTGCCTTTTGAACAATGTCTCTGTGAGATGCAAGTCTGCAGTAGGTTTTGTGTGATGTCCTTGTACCTTGTGTTTGAAAGTTGATACAACTCTATAGTGTTTTCAGCAATGGCCTTCTTCTGGGTGGCAGGAGCTATGGTGCTATGCAGTATGGTTTGGATGATGTAATTGAAGAAGAAAGGTACCCCCTAAACATACTATTTAAGGTCTGGGACAAAGGGGAAACAAACCAATGAAATGTGATGCATGGCCCCACTTGATCTGTATTACTTACTGAAGGGCTACAAAGAGCTCACAAGGATGGCCATATGCGAATTCTTACTAATTTCATACATGTACTCCTTGTACCTGGATCATTTGCTTATTTCCTAATTCTAATACTAATTTCTTAAATGTATTTTTCCCTATACATTTTACATGTCTCAATTGGATTATACACTATACATGATATAAACACATTTAATGGTAATATACAACACAGTGCATAATTTTATCCAGTATGCAAAACTAATACAATTACCAATTTTCGTCATATCTTGTTAAACAACACAGAATGTTCCAAAAGAGGCCTTTAGATTAAAAGATGGAAAAAGGAGACTCCTGCATTTACAACAAACAACTTTTAAAAAGAACATACCTCATTAGTAAGCTGGTTTCATTCCCCCATGCACACACTCCTACTCTCTCCTTTCACACAAATATTCACTCACTTTTAACATTCATACCCATCCCAACCCCTGATTACATTCACTGGCAAAAAACAACGGGAAAGTGACTTTTATTTCAGCCGTTGTTGTGTTGTAGGTTGAGATCTTGCACAATCCAGTCTGTGTGTTTCGGTGGAAATTATGTTTTAAATCCACCTTCTTCAGGACCACCTATGGTAACCACTCAATAATGGTGGAACATAGGGGGGTATCTCATAGGTCCAGAAATCTGGACTTTCCTTCTGAGTAAATTGACCTCATCCCATAGACCTGGGAAGGTCCGGGACATGAGAAATTGTTGTTCTGTCCTGATAACTTTATAGTTATTTATTATCATTTTTTGCTGTCGAATGAATATGTCCAGATGACCCATGCACTAGAAGCTGTCCGACAAACACGTCTGACAGAAGCCAGAGTACCACAGCATTTGGAATCTGTAATAGAGTGACACAGGGTTCTCTGGACTTCAATACAAATAGAATCATGCCCCATCCCAGAGTATATGATCATACTGGACACATTCATTTGACAAAGAAAATAACTATAAAGTTATCAGGACAGAACAACAATTTCTACACTCTCACACACACACTCACACACACACACACACACTCTCCTACACACACTCACACACACTCACACTCTTTGATAGTAGAGAAGGTTATAAAGTGGACCGTGGCAAATTTAACTACGCTTTTAGTTTTATGATACACTCACTCGAAAATACCTAAGCACACTACTACGACCAATCCTCACAATGCACCAGTCCTCACAAAGATAGTTTTTATCAGGTTCTGACATGGTTAACCCACACTGTCTGTCCCCACAGCGTGGATTATACATGCCCACACACAAACACATCCCTACCTCCCTACTTACAGGCCAGAAAAAGGAGTAACTGAGATAAAATGTATGTTAACTGTTCAATATGTTTTTGGGGACGTAGGATATATTTCCATTCTACAGAGGCCTATTGCAGCGTTCAATGGGAAAATGCCCAGAAAAAGGTAAAAGTAGCTTCATAGGGCATCTTATTGGAAATTGGCTCAGGCCCATGCTGTGGTTCAAGTGGATTAGCATGCAGTGCAGGGTGAGACCCTGTAAATCAGTTCCCTTAGCTCATAGACTCTTTCTTGGGTCTCAGTTATACTTAAGCCTATATGGATGCAGTGATGTCTGAACCACATTCTATGGTCACTGATTGGATTGACGAATGCTCACAGTGAAGAAGACTTGAAATGATGAAAAGGTTTTGGCAAGAGCAGGTGATGCTGAAGGCTGGAGCATTATGTGAGTTCCTTGGGTTGCCAGGGTTACCTGTTCTAATGTTGCTTGGTGCACCACAATTCCCTGGTACTAATTTTCATGGCTTTTACGAGCTTGGCTTCAAGCATCGTTTCATTGTCTCTTTTAAGTGTTTGCTTTCAATTATGTGTTTTTTAGGTCTCGCCTAGCGAACGCAGTGCATGCGCTGCTTTGCCTTGGCGAGACTATTGTTGTGGGTTTGGTGCGCGAAGGGAGACAAATCATGTGCACGCGCGGACAGGCGATGTGCATGCGCATGGCATCTCCTCTCTGCCTCGCGCGCTCACCCGCTCCCACTGCGCGCTTAATTTAGCTTGTAGCAGACATGCGGTTGTTGTGTGTTTAGGTGTTATATTTTTATATGGCTTTCTGCTTCTACAGATGCCTGCATGCATTTGTGTGTGTGTGTGTGTGTTTATTTCTGTAGCTGTATATTTCAGTTTTTGTGTTCGTGTCTTGGTCCAGATAACCACCCGAGAAAACAAGGTAACAATTAAGAGCTGCTCCTGTCTCCTCTCATATAATGTATTTAGGGATTGCAAGTAGGAGACGGTTAAATGTTTGTGTCTGGCTGCTGCCGTGGAGGGTCGGAGTCAGGGCGTCCTCCCGCTCTCTCACTTCCTGCCGTAGTGTGTTCTAAACTAGGCCTGGGCGAAGCACTACGATACGCTCGCGTAGTTTGTGAAGTTTGCACTACGCGAGCTGCACGTAGCACAGTGCGAACACGCGTAGTATAGTGCAGCGGTCATTTTTTGCTTGCTCCCGGTCCGCAACAACAAGTTGGCGACCGCGAGCAAGCAAAATGACATTTGGAGAGACTTTTTCCTCATTCGCGATCAGCAACATCAAGTTGCCGATCGCGAGCGTGGAAAATAAACCTCCCTGCGAGATTCTCAACGCGGGGAGTTCTTTATTCTCATTGCGAGTGGTCGCGTATGCTCGCGATGAGAAACTACCAGTCCGCGTTGAGAAAGCTGCCGCTTGAGAAAAAATCTCCTCGAGCGGTAGAAAACTGCAGCTCGCACTGTGCAAGATGCCGTTTTCAATGATTGCACAGTGCCGGATGCTTGCCCGCACTGTGCAATCATTGAAAACGGCATCTTGCACAGTGCGAACATGCTACTACTCAGTTCGCGTAGTGCGAAGTGCACTTCGCGTAGCTTCGCGAAGCGCTACTTCGCAAACTACTCCCAGCCCTATTCTAAACCCCCTCCCACTTCTGTCACAGAGCCCTCCAGTCTGTTGCAGCTTCAGACCTGTCGCCTCCCCTGCACCTCCGCTCCAGGCTCCTGCACTCGCGCTCTGTCCCACGCACCGACCTCGGCTGAAGGCTGCCCTCGACGCAGCACTCCCTGTAGGCGTTTGTCTCATCCCGGGACAGATGGGACCGCCCGGGAAGTCTTGCTTCCTCGCTTTTTATTATTTGGCTCTGCTCTGTGGGCACACTCAGGTGTCCAGGATGACCACCCCGAGAAAACAAGGTAACAATAAGAGCTGCTCCAGTCCTGAGGTAGGAAAAGGACACACTGGTCTCTGGCTGTAATATAGGCCGGACAGGCCGGTGCCACTGGAAGGTCAGCTATGCTGGAACACGGGCAGAGAAGAGACCTGCTGGTGTCTACAGTGTCTACGGGACACCATGCTGCTTGTGAATGTTCTGTAGGGAAGAGGCAGGGAAAGGTCACATCGGTGTCTTTGAAGAGCCCAAGGGAATGGACAGGAAAGGTACAGGCAGGTGTTGTTTACTGTTCTGTTGGTTTGGGGGCAAAAGGCTCAGCCGGTTCCTGTGAAAGGCTGATAGTTTGAGACTTAACCCAATAGTACCTAATAACGGCACCGAGACAGAATAGTCCAGCACCTATAAACACACACAGACCCAAGACGGTCTGGAGCCCCTTTGTCGGTAGGATTGGGTTAGAGTCCCTCACAAGGAAACCTGACTTTTTTTCTTCACAGTTTTATATAGCACATGCGACTTCCATGAGCATCCAACTACATACAAAAGGATCAGATGCCTTATTTTTAAGGCACTTGGACATTAAGCATTTCGCTCGGAATCACAGGATGTTGAGCTAAAGTCAGGACTCAAACTTGGTTCTTAAGTTCCAAAACCCTGCAGATGTAGCTGCTTAGACATATCTCTTTCTTGCCTGACATTAGTGCTCCTGCCTGTCCGCTTGTCTGGCCATCTCTTGGTTTTTCAGCAGCCCGATCCAGCCATTCTAGTCACGGGATGTAAAACTGGCAGACAGCTCTCGGACATGAGTAATGTAGCCCTTGAGAACTCCTTGGCTCTGCCGTCTCATTTGCCTTGCAGTCTCTCGGCGTGGCATTTCCCGTTCAGCCCCCCAGAGCTGCAGATGTGGGCTCTGCCCTGTGCCTTTCGCTGTGGCGTGGCTCTTCTGGTGTCAGTGTGTTTATCCGCACCAGTATCTCCCTGGCATATCTGTGTAGGGCTTCAGTAATCTCTGCTCTAGCTCCAGACACGCATTGTTCGGCACCCCTCTTCCAAATAAACTTTGTTTCAGTCAGTTTTAGGGACACTAAATCCTGCCTGCCTTGTTATTTTATCATTACAGTGCAGCCTCTGAGTCCCCGAAGACCCACCAAATGGAGTGTTTATTTGTTTGCTTTGCAGTGGGTTCTTAATGACACATGAAAATACTTACAGGCAGCTGCGGGAATTTAATTACCACTGACTATATTTGTATGCCATGCGCGCTTTCAAATTCCAAGCAGCCCAGGACAATGGCGGCCGCTTCTTTGAAGTGAAATAGGTCTCGCATTTAGAAGCGTTTGAACTATTGGCAATGTTAACCCTTTAATTGCTGCCGTCGGCCATTGGCAGACGGCAACACCACCTCCCCAGTGCTGCCGTCGGCCAATGGCCGACGCGGCCCTGCCAGTTTTGCGGAAGTACCGCACTGCGGGAAAATCGGGGCCGCGGTAAACGGGTTAATGACAATGCCTTTTATTTGTGTGGTAATTATCAAAACAGATAAATAAAAGGCATTGTTCTTGGAGCTTGTGCCAAGTCACAGGCAGACACCATTGCACACCATTGCATGGCCAGGCCAACCCAGCAATGCAGTTCCCAATGCTAGAAAGCCTGGTTGTACAGGCAAAACCAAGTTGAATAAACCCCAATGCCTTCCCCACCATTCGACTGGATAGCAAATCTAATTGCAACAAAACGCTTGGAAAGCTCATTTTCTCTTCCATCACCTTGTCATTAGGTTTAGTCAGTATCAGCTGCTTGTTAGGACATCATGACCATGCCCTTTGGAACTCTGTTTCTCCGAGTCCAGCTGCAGTGCTGGATGATTTACGTTCCACCTTTACGTATGCGTCTCAAGATCACGGTTATGCGGCAAAGTTTACAATCTGCTGTGGGCTGGATATCACAGATTACCTTGGCCTGGCAATAAGCACCATGGTGGCTCTTTTGAGACATGCCTGGATGAGATTCACTGGCTTCTCTGGGGATGTTCAATCCACCTTTATAAAATGCCCTTTGATGGCTTTTGTCCTTTTTGGCAAGAAGTCAGATTCAGCCCTCAAATGCTTCAAGATTAGTAGGGCTACAGTGTGCTCTTTGGGCCTGTCTGTCCCACCATGCCAGGAGTTTCGTCCCCTCCATGGCTACTGTAGGGGTTTCCATATTTTCAGCTACCTAAGCAGCCAGCCCAGCAAAATCTGCAGTCCTTTCGGGGCAGAGGCTGCGGTACTCACAGGCATTGTGGCTAGCCTGGGCTACAAGCGACCCAATCCATCTCCACTCCAGTTCCCTCAGCTGCAAATCTTTCTTGGTGTGCCCTTCAAGGCACAGGACAACCCTGTCCAAGACAGGATCTGATATTTTCTGTCATGATGGCAGGCAATTACCTTGTGCAACAATACTCGTTTCTGGACGTGAATCATACAGACGTTGAAAGCCTTGTAGTGTGGGCTTGCCAAAAGAAGGGTGCCACTACGCTAAACCTGATTTTCAGAGTACAATTAATTCTTTCTTCCTGCATTGAATAGCTCCATGTACTCCAACATATAATTATGTTCTCAGTCTTCCAGGGTCTCCTATCCACAGAAGAACAATTCGTCCTGAAGATGGTCTCATAGATTTTATCACAAAAAAAAACACATTGACAATTTAATCCATTTTTATTGCAACCTTCATCTCAGGAATTGCTCATTGTATAATCAATGATGATTTGCCTGTTTTTAGGTCTCGCCTGGCAGCGCACATGCGCTGCTCTGCGAGACTTATTGTAAGGGGCTTCAGAAAGCTCACCACACGCACGCTTGTTCGTGTGTGGCCTATTGCTTGCGGTTACCCGCACGGGCGAGATCTGTTTGCAATTATCGCACACAGACGCGAGCGCGATAATAGAAAACAGATGTCTTGCTGTGGCATGCGCACACCACTCTCATGGTTATTATTTTTACCGTTATCCTCTCCTTCGCATTTAGTTTGCTCTCTTCGCATCCAATTTGCTCTTCACTGTCCATCAGTTGGAACTGGTGGCAAGCTGGGCAGTGGGTAGATTGTTTTGTATTTATCTTACTTTTATCGTTGAATGCTTGGTGTTTTGAAGGTTTGCAATGTAGATCGCTGTGCTGTGTTGGAGTGAAATTTACACTTTATAAAAAATGTAATCCCCTATTTTACTAAAAGAAACTACTAAAGTTAGGAGCCACAGAAAGGAGAGACATGCCTGTTTGTGAAGACCTGTGACGTGCGCCCACACACAATTTGTTCTCTTAAATACAATGCTTTATTTAGAGTCTGACTTCTAGGTTTTTTCAGGCCTGCCTGCATTCTCTCTCATTAGTTCCTTTTCTCTCTCTCTTTCACTGCCTTTCTCGCTCTCTCTTCATCATAGGCTCTCTGCTCCTTTCTCTTCTAATTTACATCCTCTCTCGCTCTATCTTCTCCTGAATGTGTTGTCTCGCTTTACCTTGTACTTCTCAATCCTTCTCCCTTACACTCCCCTCCTTCTCTCTCTTTATCTCAGTGTGCGTGCATCAGTCTCTCTCTCTCTGAACCTCTGTTCTTCTCGCAGAACAGCTCTCTCGGTTGTACTGTTGTGTCCATGTGCCTGTGCCTTTCTGCCCCATTTCTGTCTTCTCTCATCCTGTGTGTTTGTGTCTCGCATGCTCTTTTTTATGTTTTTTTAGTAGAGCAGAAATGTCACGTGTATGTTGTGCTCTGAAGCTCGTTTCGTTTTTACTAATGTACTGTTAGTGGTAATAATCAGTTATTTGTATCTCTGTGGGAAAGATTGCATGTTATAATAACATGCGTCAGGGAATTCCTACAATGAGGAATGTACTACAGTGCAAGGCGTGTGTCCGTTTTATCTGGTCTTCGTTGGTTTTAAATTCTCTTCTAGAGGCTCTGCCGGCCCTATGTAACTCTAATCTTGCAATTAGTCACGAACAAAAGTAAACAAGCAAGCATTGGGGAGGGATTTAAAATCCTCTGGTTGGCCTAGCCGTGCGTAGCACAGGACGGGATTCCGCGATGGGCTTTACCCTCCCTCCCACCCCGTATACAGGTTAAAAGAGGGTGGTTTGCAAAACCTCAAATGCAAGACCTTCAAGTGACCCACAGCGGGGAATGATCAGAAATACCCCGTGCCAGAAAACGAGCCTCAGAAACAGCAGGCGCGTGTGCGGCCAATGTAAGAACATAGTCGATCCGGGAAAGACTACCATGGGCGCCAGAGTGGAAGGAATAATGACAGAGCGTGGGATGTAGGAGCCGCCAGCTATCTACTAGCCCCATGGTCTCGAGGAAAGAGGGCAACCACAATTGGGAGCCCCGGAGGTCTCTAGGCGGATGGCGGTCCAAGGAGCCGGAGCAGACCGAGTTGAAATCACCCCCCACTATCAGTAATCCAGCAGGCAAATTCAAAATGGCGCCACCAAGGTCCTGGAAGGTGCTAGATTGTAGACCCGGGGGAACGTAAACTGAGAGCAATGTTAGGGCGCGCCCCTCCCATCGACCCGCCACAGCGGCGTACCGCCCCCTCTCACCGATCACAGTGACGTCGACCTCAAGCGGAAGGGACGTGCGAACAAGAACTCCCGCCCCCCGAGATCCCGAGGAGAACCCTGAGTGAGCCACCATCTTGTACCCTCTACGGTTAAGGGCCTTGCACGTGTTACCAACCAGATGCGTCTCCTGAAGGAGGACGACATCAGGCATATGACGTTTAATCAATTGGAGCACAACCCCTCTCTTGATACGGTCACCCAACCCGTTAACATTCCAACTGAGGACTCGTAGTTTCCTACCCCCCATCATCGTGACCCTGGCCCCACCCAACCCCAACAAGCCTCAACAACAAATGAAACTGAGCAGTAGATACATCCCATTGCCTAAGAGATAGAAAGAGAGAAGAAAGAATAAACAAACAAACTTCCCCACCACCACCCACCACCCTGCACCCCTGCAGCAGACTAAAAAGCCCCCCCAACCAGCAGTGCGCCTGTCGCCCCATAAACTAATCTACAAAAAGACCCTAGAGGAGTAAGGAATCTCAGCAAACCCCTCCCGCCACCCTCCATGTACATAACAGGAAAGCTATCAAAATCGGAATAGCATTGGTATTGGCAGTCACAGACATCAGGGCCACCAACCGCCATATGCAGCACAGCAGAACCCAGTCCTAGAGATCAGAACCACCAGTTGCGCCACCGGAGTGTTCGTCGTGTTCTTCCCGGCGTTGTGGCAAAGTGTCCAGCCAGTCGCTCGCATTCTCCGGCACATCAAAGAACATAGCTCGGCCCTCGTACTCGATCCGCAGTTTAGCAGGGAACAGCATAGAGTATTTAAAACCCATGTCTCTTAGGCGTCGTTTCACCCCTGCAAAACTCTGACGTTGTCTCTGAACGGCCCTGGTGAAGTCCGGGTAAAAGTGCACCTCAGAGTTCTGAAATTTAAGCGGCCCATGTCTCCTGGAGGCTTGAAGAATCACATCCCGGTCTCTAAAGTTGAAGAGCCGGGCAATGATGGGTCTAGGCGCAACACCCGACTTCGGAGGGCCGCCAGGTATCCGATGGGCACGTTCCACCGAAAAGAAGTTACTCAGGCCAGAAGGTGCGAGATGCGTCTGTACCAAGTCTTCCACAAAAAGGTCCACTGCCACCTCCTCCGCTCCCTCCGGAATACCAATAATGCGAACATTCTGCCACCTTGCACGCCCTTCAAAATCCTCCAGCCTCCTGGAGAATTGATCGTTGACCGATCTCAGAGTCCGGACCTCCGCCTGAAGGTCTGAAACATCGGTGGTTAAGCTGGAGGTCTTGAGATCAAGGGATTTCACCCGATCATTGGTCTTCCCCAAGTCGGCCCTGATCAGGTTGAGATCCACGGCCAGAGTGCCCACCTTATGAGTCAGGACCTCGTGTTGCTTCTGCATTTCTGATCGAATGCCTGCGATGGCCCCCATAATGTCACTCAGAGTAGGCTCGGAACCTTCAGGCGAGCCCGCACTGTTGGACTCGGCCCTTCTGGCGGGTTCACCCCTGAACTTTTTGCCTAGTGATTTCTGGTCTTTGCGCACTTTGACACTGTGGCGCAGTGTAAAGTGCGTGCTCTTCCTGAGTGCGTGGAGTGAGATTGGCCTGCCCTCCCATAGGAATGCATGGGGAATGTCTGTGTCCCTGGTAGTTCCTGATGCGTGAGGCGTGCATGCTCAAGTCTGGTATGTGCGAACTCGTGTGATTGAATGCTTCGCAACAATGTATGTGACATGGTTGTGTCTTGTGCGGAAGTGCTACTTCTAGAAATGACTGTGTATGTGCTGTGAAGGTGCTGGCGTGTGATTGGCTGGAGCTGGCTGGGATGCCAGGCTCCAGGAAGTCTGTGTGGGTTTGCCCCGGTGGTGAATGGAGAGAATAGCATGCTGATGTGAGGGAGGGGCTGCGCCTGTGTCCTGAATGAGGCTGGGTTTCCCCCACACAATGCTGGCTCCGCCCCCTGTGGTGCGACTGATGACCCTAGCCTGCCTGATGAATGAAAGGGGTGGTTGAGCCATCAACAGTGCTCACAGACCAGCTGCGACTGGTTCTGCCCCCACCCTGCACCTACAGACAAAAGAAAAGGTGTATAAAAGAGGGGCTGTGACCCCATGAAAATGTTCTTGTTTGCTGCTTGAATCTACCAGGGGCATGCTGCTGCTTGGGCCCAGGGGAAGGCTTGCCCCCCCCCTGGGCCCTGCCCAGCCCCTGGCTTGCTGATGGACCTTTTGCTGGACTCTAAGGGTCAACTAGCGCTGGGGAGCGCTTTCTCTGGACCCTTTTCTGATTTATAGCGCTGGGAGCGCTGTATTCATCTGCCTAACGCCTGAGAGCGCTTTTCTTTCGCTTATAGCGCTTGGGAGCGCTTCATCCCCTTCTAGCGCTTACGAGCGCTTGATTTTGCATGCAGCGCTAGGAGCGCTTTACTTTTGGAAGCCGGAGCCCACCCGGCGTTTGCCCCGCTGCGTGGTGATTTTCGAGTCCTCTGGCAGGTGCCCGCCCTGCCAGGGACATTGCCGCCTTTGAGCGAGTGCCACCTCGCTTGCTATATTAATTCAAGCCGGTGCCCATCCGGCATTGCCCCTCGAAATTCGCCGCGGTGATCTTAGCAGCGCGCCCGAGAGCCTGGAGGCTCGCCCAAGGGGTCGCGCTGCCATTGGCTGCCAGACCGGAAGTCAGGCAAGCTGCAGCAGGACGTGGGCCGGCCCACAGGCGAGCCGGAAGTCCTGCCCCCCCCCCCCACAACCCGGAGGAAGCAGCACCGCCTTTTCCCGAGCCGAGGAGAAGCCAAGGAGCAGCTGCTGGCGTCACCCGGGAGCCGCGCTGCCATTGGCTGTGGCTGCGGGAGGCTCGCCGGGTGACCTGTGCTCTGATTGGCCGATTGGAGGAAGGCGCTGCCTGCGGGGGCCGCCCGAGGCTCCCCGAGCTGGAGAGGAGACCCGGACCTTCACCGGAAGCCGGTGAGTGCACCAGACAAGGGAGGGGCGCCGGGACACATTGTCGGTGTCCGCCCCCCCTCGGTAGCGCGACCTCGCGCTTTGTGTTTTGAGCCCAGAGGAGGCTCACGGGGGGCCTTCGTCTTCCTCGAGATCGCCATAGTTATTTAAGAGCCAGAGAGGCTCTTGAGTGCCATTCTTGCAGGAGCCCAGAGAGGCTCAGGGGCCATTTGTTTCACGAGCCCAGAGAGGCTCAATATCGCCACAGTTGTTTGTAGAGCCCACGAGGGGCTCAGGCGCACTATTGTTGGTTGAGCCAGAGAGGCTCAGGAGACAGTCAGTTGGGCAGAGCCTAGAGAGGCTCCCACGTTGGCCCCATCAATTGCACCAGTTGCCCAGCACTTTGTGGGCAACTGCCACGTTTAGGCCCCCTGATTTGGACACAAGGACTGCCACTGGTGGTGGCGAATGTGGATTTTGCGCTATTGTGTTTGCTGTTCCTTGCACCTCTGAATGGGTAGATTATTCATCATGTGTTCTCTTGTGCTACACCGCTGAACGTGTGTTGATGCGTCATGTGTTCCTTACACCGCTGAATGTGTTGTTGATGCATCATGTGTTTTGTCCCCAGGTCTATACCCCTAAATGTATGGTGATATTTAGTTGGTTGTTCTTGCTAGTACAGGTGGTGCTAGTGAGGTCCTGGTTCCCTGCGTGACCTGTTCCTAAGGTGGTTAGGATTGCGTAGGGGGTACTTACCTGATTACCAGTAGTTACTGATTGTGTGCTCTTTTGTGCTACAGTGATTTTCTGTTATGTGCTAAGTGATAGTCCAAGGGCTTGATACTGAGCTCGCCCCCTGACCAGAGTCCCAGGACCAGTGGACTCTATCCTGCCTTCCCCTCCTCTTCTGAGCCGCACACATTGGTCGCCCCAGAGAAACGCTTGTACCTTGCCGGTGGCCCGCTCAAGCCTCAAGCCGCACCACTCTCCCCTGAGTCGTGCCGCTTCGCTGGGCCGCCCGCTCAAGTTTACTAAGGAGGTCACTCGCATTATCCCTACAACCAGGTCGGGAGGTACTGTCCGTTAGGCTCTATGTTTAAGTTCTAGGCCTACAAGTATTGTATTCTAAGTTCTAAAAGTGCTGATTCCTGACAGTGGTCAAGGTGGCCCTGTCTTGTACATATCCCTTGTAAATTCTGCCCGTGCCTGTTGGCACATTGTAAAGTGTGTGTGTTTTATCTAATGTGTTTTGGTGTAATACAAAGGCTATTTTTATATATAACCTTGTGTGGAGTTTCCTTTGTGGTGGGCCTTGGGTGTTGTTGCTGGGTTGCTTGCGCAAATACTTAACTCATATCGCCTCCAAGTTTAGCCTTGCAGCTCGCGCCACGTTACCTAGAGGGTGAGTAGGGGTTATCTTGGCGTGTAACTCCCTTGCCCTGACTTAGGAGTGGTGGTCTCTGACTGACTTTGGCGAAAGCCCTGGCCAGCCAGGGATCCCATTTCTAACACACGATGAAAGTCTTTAGAAGAGGCCACCACAGTGGGCGAGGTCCGCTGCTGAGCGTATCGATCAATTTTGTTCAGCTGCGTCTGAGTCGTCCTACGAACACCTCTGTTCGACGTCTTGTCGGGGTCCCCTCTGCCGGCCATGATGGACCCAAGGAGAACAAAGGGATACGCCGCCCGGACAAGGAAGCAGATGTGTAGAACAGAGGCGAAGTCAGCAAACAGTAGCAGGCGACTCCGCAGCTACACGCACTTCGCCAGCAGGGACCAAAATGTCCACTTCGCATTCCAATCATGCAGAGCGTCGGTACGAACAGCAGCCACCCATGAGACAATGGCGCATCACTGGCACGAAGTGCAGCTCGACGTAACTTCGCCTAGGAGCTACAAATTCGAAAGCGGAAAGCAGTTCCCGTGTCCGCGACCTCTCACCAAGCAGAATCCACTAATGTGGATCAGGATTCTCAACAGGATATTTGCGGAGGGTCTGAGGGTCCGCGGAGCTCGGAGCTTACGCGGCCATCTCGGTCGCCCGCGAAGCTCCTCCTCTGTATCCGAGTGCTTTTATGCAAACCTGCTTTTGTGCAATATTGCTGTATGCTTATTGTGTGGCACTGGGTGTTTGTGTATGAGTGACATCTATGTGTTGGTCTTTGTTCCTGTGTATACGGTGGTGCGTGCGCCCGCACGCGCCTGTGCATGCGTCCATGTATATATGTTGTTCTGCTTGTGTACGGATGTCTGGAGTTGAGTTTGTTCTGCATTTGTAGATGCATGTGTGATATAGTCAAGGTAGGATACTGTGTCTTTTTGTACATGTACTATAAAAATACAAGCCTATTGTGTTTGTCTGCGCCTGTTAAGAACTAGAAACTCATCTGCCTTTTTAAAATTCATATTCCTTTCACAGTTGCCTTAAGTCTCAGAATAGAAACCCCGTATTGGTAATTCAGATATTTTAATTGGTATTCCGTTGCCTAATTATGTCTCTACTTTGGGGACCGAGGGGAAAGAATTAATAGCCTGGCGCCACAACCTCCAACACCGACAGCCCACCCGTGCAATCTTGTATACAAATGTTCCACAGGAGGTAAAGCACTAAGTCATCAATAGTTCATATATCCAGACGAACTCCTCTTTTCATCTAAAATATTCAATCTTTATTTATTTCAAGCGCCCACCCTGGACGGGGATGGAGAATCCCAGTGTTCCTGCCTTGGTGATGAAGTGGTGATCCCCAAAACACGTGTTCACTGGCTGTACCTGTAGAAAATCTATAAAACTAGTTTTATTCGTGATGAAGACTCCATAAATAAAGAATGAATATTTTAGACGAAAAGAGGAGTACGTCTGGATATATGAATCAGTGATGACTTGGGGCTTTACCTCCTGTGGAAAATTTAGCCTAATTCTGTTTGTATGGGGGGTTCTATACTCCGAGTCTAGGCACAAAGCAACGCAGCTCTGTTGAAAGATGAGGTTAGAGCGGAGGAGAACCTAAGTGGTCGAATGTATGTGGGTGTGGAAGCAGGCAGAGCAAGGGGAAGAAACCTGCTGGGTTCTATCTGTAGGATTCTGCATGTATGAGATCTTGGAAGAAGAATAGGGTCTTTACAGCTTGCAGGACTGAGGTGGGGAGGCAGGTCCGATCCTAGAAACGTATCAAAAGCAGCCTTGGAATCATGGCTTCTCTTTCCAGCCTGAGTGGCCCGTGGCCCAGGGAGCGCCTGATCTTCTGTACTAGATATGGCGGGTGCTGAGGTTTACCGCTTGGGGGTGAGGAGGGCCGGTAGGAGGAACCACTCGAGTTCTCAGATGGTGGATAACATTATGTCAAGATGCCTGAGACACTCTGCAGCCTTGTTAAAGATGTTTTTAGTCGGGATCACCTGTGATTCTTAAAATCTAGCGAGCAGGACATCCTTCTTGAGGCTGAGCTCGGACCAGGTTGTAGGGTTCCCCTGAAGTCTGATTTAGGAAGGAACATCTGTGAAGGAACATCTGGGTCTCCCTCGTTTCACAACATATCTGAGTTTTTTGTTACTGCTGTGTAAAAGCTGCTATTCTGTTTGTCGGAATATTGCATATTTCTGTCCCTCGCCTCTGTTTCATCTGCTTCTGGAAAGGGTATCGTTCCCTACTTTCACAAGCAATGCTTTATTATTCATCTCAATATCACCTCTTGAACACCAAAGCTCTGAATCAAAGGCCGTGCATTACCTGATCGTTACTTGCAAGGTTTCTTAGAATTTCTGCTTCAGTACATTGATTTAAGTATTATTGATTTAAGCATTATGAATCGCATTTAAACACTGAATAACTTAACTTCTGTTAATATTGATTTCGTGTGCATTAAACATCTAAACTCTAACAAGAAGCTGTTGCTGAACTCCCAGAATGTCTGTGTTAAGCTCCAAACACACCCTGGTGCATTTGTGCCCTTTTTTCTTTGGCTGCAATTTGTTATGTCATCATGTTACATCCGTTGATCTAATCAACAGTAAGAAAGAAGGGCTGTACAAACCATCACAAATATTTGATTCTACGGTATTAACAATGTTCTCTGCCTGTCTAGAAATTGGGGTCTTGATTCTCAATGGTCCTCCGCGCCCGGGCGGAATCTCCGCAATAAGAATTCTCAGGCCCTGATAGACAACAAATGTAAGGATTGCTCTAGTTCCAGACAACTTTAACTGTTTCTAGAGCTCATGTAAACAACACCTAACACATAAGGTACATACAGAGGGGCCCAGTGTCAGCCCCCTTCAGTCAGTAGTTGCTGGGGGTCTGCCCCTTTCAACAATGATTTTGGTGAAGTGAAATCTTTTTTATAGATCTGTGACATGTTTCTGTGTTGTTCAGCCACCCTTCTTTTCCTCCCCCCCAAAAAACGGGGAGAAAGACCAAAACCCTGATTTTATGTATTTATATAATACTGTTTTAATCACTTTTTAATCCTTGTAAATGTCATGAGATTTCAATCAAAGTTCTTTTTTTTAGATGACTCTTTGCAAACAAACGTTGTAAATTTTGCACTTTCTGGGCCATGTTGGCCGTAATAAAGATATATTGACTTGACTTGACTTGATTTCGGTGAAGTGTCTTTCACATTTAGATGAGCACACAATGTTATTGTGCAGTTTTGCATTTCGATCATTGGCAAGGAGTTCAGACCCCGCATTGCTTGCGAGGAGTGGCTCGCAGTTATAGAATGCCAGTTGGGTCCCAGTATGCCAGACTGCTGCTCTTGCACTGGAGGGGATCGGGCTGCTAACTTGGTAGTCACGACTCGAATGAGGTATAGGAACTTGAATGCTGATTAATGTTAGGGGAATACCATCGGGTTAGATAGCTACCACTTCAAGTCATAAAGTTGTGCAGTCTTCTATAAGGTGATTCCCCACTGGCAGCCAATTCACCTGCAACGCAAACAAGTGGAAAAGGGGAATTGAGTAGACAGAGACGCTTTTTAGGTTGAAGACTACCAAAACATCTCAGCTGTCTGGTTTGCAAATACTTTTTGGGGACACTTCCCAGGGAATGCATTCTGCCCATTGCTTAGCATTGGCTTTGTGGTTTGTAACTCAATTTTGCTTGCTTTCTATTTGCTGGATTTATTTGTTGTAGGCTTTAGGTTTAGGGTTA
Source organism: Lissotriton vulgaris (assembly GCF_964263255.1). Taxonomy (NCBI): domain Eukaryota; kingdom Metazoa; phylum Chordata; class Amphibia; order Caudata; family Salamandridae; genus Lissotriton; species Lissotriton vulgaris. The sequence continues at coordinate 381,489,179 of NC_141685.1, forward strand.
CGATGTTCGCCTTCGGAATGTAAACAGCGCAGTCATTCTGAATAGGTTTCGAGCGGCTCGCGGAGTATTCGTGTTGGTCAGAACCGCATAGTATACCCCATATGGACAGCGTTTCCGCCCTCTGGATCACAATGTCGATTTCCAACAGCCTTTCCGCTTCGACCTGTCTGACATGGAAAGGCTGTCGGAAAGTGACTTTGGGGGGCCCTGGCAGGGCTCCCTTGGCCCGCGGCCTAGGGTTGATGGCAGAGGGGGTACCTAAGTGACCCCCTTTTAAAACCCTGCACTGTGCGACAGGCACTGTGGGGTGGCTGCGGCAGGGTACAGGGTTTTCCACAAACACCCCATTTCCCAATAGGGGCCTGTGTTACGACCAGTTTTCGGACGGAACACGAGCTCCAATACGGAACAATGGGACTCCGACTGAACAGTGTTCCGTTGCATCGTAATCCGACGGTCGGAACCCCGAATGCAAGTCTGTCTGTCCCGATTCCGAGTCGGTGCTGGGTGGAGGCTTTACTCCCAAAATCGTAATGAGCCCTAAAATGGAAAGGTCTGTAAATAAACTGTGCAAATATTTCAGAATACATCAGAATTAAGAAAGCACAAATGAAGAAACTTTTTTTGCTATTCTGAAGTGTGCTGGAAACAAATATTTGAATATGATCAAAACAAATTAATACACTAGATGATCTCATTTCCACACATATATCATTTGTGTGTTGTATAGTTTTATCAGTTAAACTGTATGTCTGTGCAAATGTAATGGCCATTTCAATCGAAAGTCTGTTGTCTGTAATGGCAGTATGCTACCACACCATGCGTACTCCATTCTAACCACACTGTACTTCACTTTATGCCACTCCACTCCACTCCACAACACTTTACAAGACTCCACGCCATTCTACTCCATTCTACACATACCACTTCACTCTAAGCCACCCACTCTGTGCTACTCCAAGCTACTATACTCTGACATTCTACTCTATTCCACTCTACCTCATTCCACTCTACACCACACTACCCATTTCACTGCGCAACATCTATGCCACTTTACACCATACTACACCACTCCACACTATGCCATTCTGCTATGACACTTTACTCCACACTGTGCTACGCTACTCCACCCTACAGCACTCCACCACACTCCACTCTGAATTTCTACTGTATTCCACACTGTGCCACTCTCCTCTGCTCTACACCACTCCACTCTATGACACTGTACGCCACTCTACTCCACTCCACTCTTCTCCAACCTATTGCACTCAACTCCATTCTTCGGCACTCCACTCTATGAAACTTTAGTCCACTCTAACACTTTACTCCATTCTGCGCCACTCCACGGCACTCCACTCTATGCCCCTCCACTCTATGCCTCTCCACTCTATGCCTCTCCACTCTATGCCTCTCCACTCTATGCCCCTCCACTCTATGCCCCTCCACTCTATGCCCCTCCACTCTATGCCCCTCCACTCAATGCCACTCTACTCCACTCTACGACCCTCTACTCCACTCTATGCCACTCCACTCTACCCTAGGACACTTAACTCTACAAGACTCTACAACACTCCACTCCACTCTTTGCCCACTCTGTGCCCCTCCACTTTACAACACTCTGATATATGCTCCTCCATTCTATGTCCCGCCACTCTGCAAAACTCTACTACACGCCACTCTACCGCACTTTATGTCATGGTACTCTGTGACTCTCCACTCTACGACTCTCAACTCTACGAAACTCCACTCTACATTATGCCATCGACACCACTCTACTACGCTTTATGCCACTCTATTCTATGACATTCCATTCTACAGCACTCTACTCCACACTATGCCACTCCACACTATGCACCCCCACTCTTCTCTGTGCACCTCAAATCTACGACATCTCCTCCACTCTATGCCCCTCCACTCTGCTTATCCTCCACTATAAGGCGCAATAGTTTACAACAGTCAATTCCACTCTACAATACTCTACTCCTCTCTGTGCCACAACACGCCACTCTACGCTCTTCCCCTTCACTACCCCCCACTTTACGCCACTATATATATCACTCCTCTCAATCAATCAAACATTTGTAGATTGCCTCAAATCAGTCATGAGGGTCTTGAGGCGAAGGAGACGTTGGCTGCTGCAATTTCGGTTGTTCAATTGAACATCCTGGTCTCGCATTCTCTCTTGAATTGTTGGAGCGACTGTGCAGTCCTGAGGTGCAGGGGAAGGTTGTTCCATACCTTGGCCGACATGTGCGAGAAGAAGCGTATTCTGCTGTTAGTTCAGCAGATCAGTTGGGTGTCTGTGAGGGAGAGGGAAGCAGATCCAAGGTGTCTGGATGGTTGGTGGAAGGTGAGGTATTTGCTGATGTATGCTGGTCCCTCGTTGTGCAGGGCCTTGTACACCTGAATCCAGTCTGTTGATGATGAGGGCCCGCGTGAGGGACCTTCTGGTGTCGGCTGGGAGCCACCTGAAGATCTTGCAGAGCATGCGAAGAGTGTGGAAGCAGGTGGATGAGACTGCATTGACTCGATTCTTTATCGATTTGCTTGCTGTCCAGGATGATGCCAAGGTTGCTGGGGTGGTCTATTGGAGTGGGACGAGTTTTGTGGCCCACCATGCAATGTTCCATGGTGAGGTGTTGTTCCTGAAGACGAGGACTTCCGCTTTGTCTATGTTGAGTTTGAGGCAATTGCCCTTCATCCTGTTAGCGACTCATCATGTATCTGTGGAAGTTGGCGTTGGTGGTGGTTGAAGCAGTAGGCTACTCCAGCTGAGATGTTGTCTCTTCCTGACATGGATGGCAGGCAGGGTTTTGAGGGTTCCAAGGCAAACGTCACCGGCAACTACAATTGGCGTGATGCTGCCCTTGAACCTGGTACTCTGATATTGTTTTGGGCAGCCTTTTACTGGATGAAAGCATGCTGTGGATATGGGAGTTGCTGCTCCTAGCCACACCTGTACATCCACTCATTTATTTATTTGATTCATCGATCTAGCATGCACTCATTAACTCATCCATCTAACTGTTGACTCATTCTCACATTAATCTCGTCACCCATCTACACAAAAAACACTCACCAATCACTGAAGAAGCACCTTCACTTATAAAGTAGTCATACCGATTGCATTTGTCAATGACCATTTAATTTATGCAAAAGTGTAATAACTCTAAATAATTCTACTTTTCCTTTGATCTCTAGATATCATTGGTGGTTAACGTGGCCAGTGAGTGTGGATTCACAGAGGAACACTACAAGGCATTACAGCAGTTACAGAGAGAGCTCGGCTCCTCTCATTTCAATGTGCTGGCATTCCCATGTAACCAGTTTGGCCAACAAGAACCTGGAAGCAACCAGGAGATTGAGAGCTTTGCCAGAAAGCATTACAGTGTGACCTTCCCCATGTTCAGCAAAATTGCTGTTACTGGCACTGGTGCAAATGTGGCCTTCAAATACCTAATTGGTAAGTGATGTATAGGACACTGGCTGCAAGAGGGAGCCATTCATATATTTATTGTCTTATTTTACATGGTGCATAAAAGTTGAGGGTGTCAACACTGCAGTTCCTCGCGGATGAGGTATAGCTCTTGGACAGGATGTAACAGCATTAGAAATGGAGTTAGCACTAGTTAGAATAAAGAGAGCATAAACAATTCAATTAGTGTTATTTTAAGGGTGGAGGAGGTGCAGTTTTATGTCCCGATAAGAGCTAGGGCATTAGAGAGAAATTAAATTTGAAAAGAAAAATTATGGGTGGGAAACTGAAGAGTTTGTGTCCACATGGGCGTGCCTAACGGAGTGAAGCTGCAATAAGGAGCTTAAAACGATCACGAAGTTGTGAGAAAGAAAGGTATTAAGAGCTTTATTGAAGCTAGAGAAAGATGGGCAGAGATATCAAGAGTCTTGGTGCATTTCCTGAATAGCATCTATTGAGACTGCTGTTTCTTAAGGAGTCATTTTTCATGGTGATGTTGATTGAGCTTCTGACATTGTGGTACTCAGTATATATGTGAGCTTCTGATTAGGGAGGTTGGGGGTACGAAGCTTCAGGTCTTTGTGCACGATGTGGTATGCGCTCTAGCTTACGGGCGCCTACGCGATGACGCGTCACGCCATAAGCTAGAGCGGCACGGCGCACGCGCAGGACTATGAAAGAGAAGGCGCGAACAGAGCTGTGTCAGTTGGCGGCTGGAGCTGGTCATAGCCAGACGCTCGGCGCCCTTAGCGATTGGATTTCTTGTTGTATGAATAAACCTGTTTCCTCTACAAGAAGTCTCCGTGTAGTACTGTGGGGAAGTAAGGAACATTACAGTGGCGACGAGGCTGGGATCCGAACACCACCTGGTGCTTGGAAAAAGAGAAGAAACGAAGAAGATCACAGGATACCTCCACAGCCCACATCCACGGGCCGGTGAGGCACAGGTACTACACAGGAGCAAGGGCGTGGCAGCAGCGCAACAGCAAAGGAGGGAACGTTCCCAGGCATAGCAGTAAGTCGTGCGATCCAAGCTTCCAGAACCCCAGGCAGCACCCTGGCAACTAAGGGAGACACCCCCACCTCAGAAGAAGGGGGGAAGGACGCACAGGCAGCACACGCCACAAGGGATAATACCCCGGGCAGCCCAAGAGGTCCAGGCGACACGGCAGGGTACGCAGGAGCGTCCGGTGAGCCTACCCAAAGACCCCAGGAAGGAGGACCCAGAGGTGAAGCCAGAATGACGAGTCAAGCGTCAACACTAATGGCACCCGTCCCGTTCTTGACCAGACCAGGCGAACCCCAACTAAAATGGGAAGATTGGAAAGAGTACTTCCTAAATTACATAGAAGCACTGGAAGACGAAAGCGAAAGTGAATACAAACCGGATAGAAAGAAAAGACTATTACTCCACAATTTAGGCCCAGAAGGGGTAAGGGTCTATAAGAACTTGGTGCCCAAGGAGAGGGGTGCAGATGAAACGGATGTATTCGTGAATGCACTGGACGACCTGGACAGCCACTATCGCCCAGCGGTCTGTGTCTCGATAGACCGCTACAACTTCCAGCAGAGGAAGCAAGAGGCGGGAGAATCGATCGACGACTATGTGGCTGCCCTCCGCCGACTTGCAATCACGTGTAGGTACGGGAACCTGCAAGACGAATACATCAAGGACCAAATAGTAATGCACACCACCAGCAGGGCAGTCCAAGACAAGCTGTGGGCAATGAACGAGACCACCCTGAAGGAGGTCGTGGCAATGGTCAAAAAGGCGGAAATGTCGAAGAGAGGCGCAGACGCGGCGAAGAGAGAAAGCGCGCCAAAACAGATGATCAACAAAATAGACGAGGCACCACACTACAGCAAGCAAAGAAGTGCCGGTGGAGACCTGAGGAAGGAGGCGAAAGGACCGGGGAAGCAGATGCCTCGCTCCAGCCAGGGGACGAAGTTCGCATGCTACAGGTGTGGCAGCACCGCCCATGCAGCCCAGGACAGACGTTGTCCCGCGTTTCGCGCCAAGTGCTCGTATTGCGGAATGATGGGGCACTTTGAAAAAGTCTGCAGGAAGAAAGGGTTGAAGTCTACGGTAAAGTGCATTGAAGCAGCCACCGCAGAGGCGAGTGAAGAAGAGGAACCCGATGAGGACGACCTGGTACTATGCATAGAGGACCAAGTGCTGGACGTGTCGGGGAAACGCAGGGACAAGCCACGCACAGACATGCACATCGGAGGCGTCAAAGTCTATGTGGCGGTGGACTCAGGATCCCCCTGGACGATAGTGCAGAAGTCAATATGGGAGGAAGATTTTGCCCCGGCGTTGGGACCCGACCTATGGCCACCTGACATTAGACCCATATCGTACACCGAAAATGCCATCCCCCTGGTGGGATGCAGAGACCTGGAATTCGAGTTCAGAGGAAGGACGGCCACGTGCACGCTATATGTGGCGGAGAAGGGTCCGTCGGTGTTGGGATGGAGAGATGCGGGTGCCCTGGGCATCGTGCTCAACCCAGGAGGGAGAGAACAGATCTTGCTGACTGAGGAATGGCCCCTCTCGAAGGAGGAAGACTGGAAGGCAGCATACTCCAAAGTATTTGAAGGCACAGTGGGCAAGCTGGAGAAATTCGTGCACAAAATGGTCCTCAAGGAGGGAGCAAAACCGGTAGTGCACAAAGTGCGGAACATTCCAATATCCACCAGCGAGGCCGTACGCCAGGAACTACGGAAACTGGAGGAGCTAGAAATCATCGAGCCAGTGGACAGCGCGGAATGGCTATCGCCCTTGGTGGTAGTAAAAAAGCCCAACGGCAAGGTCAGGCTCTGCGTGGACCTGAGGGAGCTCAACAAAAATCTTATAGTGGAGAGGTTCCCACTCCCCAGAATAGAAGAGATGTTGGCTAAGACCAAAAGGATCACGCACTACTCTACCATTGACCTCACGTCTGCGTACTACCAGATAGAACTGCACCCGGCGAGCAGGAAATACACGGCCTTCATAACGCCATTTGGGTGCTACCAATTTAGGAGGATGCCCTTCGGACTGGCGTCCGCCGCAGCCGTATTCCAGAAGCTCATGCACAGGCTATTCAAAGACATTCCGGGAGTGCAATACTTCCAAGACGACATCCTGGTGATGGGCTCCGACAAGAAGGAGCACGACAAGAAACTGCACCAGGTGCTGGGAGTGCTACAGAACAAGGGATTGACAGCCGAATGGAGCAAGTGTAAAATAGGGTCCCGCTCAGTGACCTACCTGGGGCACGAGATAGGAACGCATGGCATCTTACCGAAAGAACTGAATGTCAAGGCCATAAAGGACGCCAAAGCCCCAGCGACCAAAGAGGAGGTGCGGTCATTCCTCGGCATGGCCGAATATTATAGTAAGTTTGTGAGACATTTCGCCACTAGGACGCACCGGATGAGGCAACTGATCAGGCACAACACGAAATTCGAGTGGGACGAGGAGGCCCAGTCGGAATTTGACTCCATCAAGGCATGCATCAGCCAGGCCATTCCATTACAGGGATATGTACCCACGGGCAAGACCATAGTAACCACGGATGCGAGTGACAAGGGATTGGGGGCGGTCCTGGCGCAGGAGAGAACGGATGGAACGAAAGAAACAATCAGCTTCGCTTCAAGGGCACTATCCCCAACGGAACAGAGGTACAGCGTGATAGAAAAGGAAATGCTGGCCGTCACATGGGCGTTGAGTAAATTTCGCCAATTCATATGGGGCACGAGGTTCAGGCTACAAACAGACCACAAGCCCCTCGTCAAAGTATTGACGTCATCCGGCCACGACACGGCCACCCCGAGAATAGCGAAGATGTCTCTGAAGCTGCTAGACTATACCTACGATGTCGAGTACCTTCCGGGCACGCAGAACAGGGTGGCGGACTACCTCAGCAGGGCGGCGGCGATGGAAGACGCCCCGAGTACCACCCCCGAGACAGAGGAGATGGTCGCTTGCATGGAGGATCACGAGACAGCCATCAGCGCTCAGGAGTGGCAGGAGGCCTATGAACTTGATGAGGAGAAGAGAGAGGTCAGGAAACACCTCAAGTTGGGGTGGCCGGACAAAAGGAAACTGTCGGAGAATGTCCGCCGCTTTTACGAAATAAGGGAAGAGTTGTCCTTGAGTGATTCGGGGATATTCTTATACCGAGGTGAGAGAGTAGTACCCCCGAAGTCATTGATACCAAGACTGCTTAAAACACTCCACGAAGGCCATCTGGGCATAGTGAAAACCAAGGCGTTGGTCAAACAGACGTATTGGTGGCCAGGAATGGATGCCCACATCAAGAGGCAAGTCAGGGAGTGTGTGCAGTGCCAAGGAGCGGACAAGGTGCTCCGACCACTCCGACCGGCGCTGGGGAAGTTTGACACGCCACATGGTCCCTGGGAGGATGTGGCGATAGACATTCTGGGGCCGGTTCTGGACAACCAGGGAGTGAACAAGTATATCTGCGTGCTGATGGACAAGTATTCCAAGTGGCCTGAAGTGGACATACAGGAGTCGATGGATACGGACACGATCTTGAAATTCGTTACTGAAGTGTTCCTGAGGGAAGGAATACCCAGAACGATCCTCAGTGACAACGGGCCACAATTTGTGTCGGACAAATGGGGAAAATACATGAAACGCAACGGGATTGAAGTGAGACACACGGCGGTGTACCACCCCGCGTGCAACGGCCAAGTTGAAAGGTTCAACAGGGTGCTCATGGGATCCATCCAGGCAGCCATTTCTCAAGGCAAGGATTGGGAAGTGGAGATAATGAATATGATATGGGCCTACCGAATAACTCCCTCGGTGGTAGGGTACAGTCCCTTTCAGGTGTTAAGAGGGCGGCATCCATTTACGAGGGACAATGTGGCATGGAGGGAAAAGACCATCACCAGCAAATGGTCCCCAGCGGTAGTGCAAAGCAATCTAGAGAAGGCCCAGAGAATATATGCAGCGCACTACGACAAACGACACAGCACTAAAGAAACGTCGCTAGAAGAAGGGGAGTGGGTCAGGATCAAACTGCCCACCCTCCAAAAGAAGGGCGACAGCAAGTTCAGTCAACCGCTCCAAGTTAAGGAAGTGCGGGGCAGAGCAGCCCTCCTTAGTGACGGAAAAGTCTGGTCACAAGATCGCATGGCCAGGGTCAACAAAATATTGGTCTGGCCGAGGACGGAGGAAGCAGACAGAGACACTGATCACCCAGAAGAGAGACCGCATCAGGAGCAGAACAGCCAAGGAGAGGAGGCAGGCGAAGTCAGTGAGGAGAGAGCCCAGGGAGCTGGGCAGGCCGAAGGAGGGAGAGCGCAAGAGAGTGCAGAGCAGAGATCGGTGGTGAGAGATGTGGGGATACCCCAGGCACAGACTGAGACGAGGGAGAACGTGCCGGTAAGACACACCCGCAGCGGAAGGGCAGTAGTGATGCCCTCTCGTTACAATGACTTTGTGGTAGAAAGACACTAAGGTACATGGCCCCGGGCGCCTCACATAGACTATGGGCACAGAGGTGGACTATGCCTTTATAGAAGAGGGGAACGTGCTTTCTGTGTTTATAAAGGGGGGAGATATGTGGTATGCGCTCTAGCTTACGGGCGCCTACGCGATGACGCGTCACGCCATAAGCTAGAGCGGCACGGCGCACGCGCAGGACTATGAAAGAGAAGGCGCGAACAGAGCTGTGTCAGTTGGCGGCTGGAGCTGGTCATAGCCAGACGCTCGGCGCCCTTAGCGATTGGATTTCTTGTTGTATGAATAAACCTGTTTCCTCTACAAGAAGTCTCCGTGTAGTACTGTGGGGAAGTAAGGAACATTACACACGAGGCAGGCTTTTTTAAATAAATACCGGAATCAAAGAGATGTGGCTACTGGCATGATGTGGCCAAATTTGTTTTACGTTGATCAGGAGCTGAGCAGCTTAGTGCGGTATAGCTTTTGGCCAGAAATTTTTTGAGTTGTTCAGAAGCAGGGCTGAAGTAACTATTTTATGAATTATATCTGTACTTTTTAGGGAGATTACGCATTTTCCCTTTACAGATAATTTGATTTTGGATGAGTTGGAGCTCTGATTTGAAAGCATTAACTTTGAGAATTGCTTGTGTCATCCCTTCCTGAATGCTATGCATTAGCCCTGTCAGCCAGACTGCCAAGGTCTATAACAAGGTATTCAGGAATCGTACCCAAGGCTGTCCCACAGGGCCCCACTTCAGAATTTAGGTCCTGTGTGGATTAGATGGGACTCCATTTGGTCACCAAGACTGATGCTCACCACATCCCCCCAGCTGATGAGCTCATCGACAGTCTGGGCGATGCCAAATTTCTCAGTACTTTTGATCTCACATCAGGGTACTGGAAGATTGCTTTGACTGAGGATGCAAAACAGAGGTCAGAATTCTCGACCCCCACCCCCTGTGCCTCTTCCAGTTTAGGGTGATGCCCTTTGGGTTAAAGAATGCACCCGAACCACCTCCAGGAGGGACTTCAGGACCTGCATCCAGCAAGCCTGATCATCAAGGCCAGCAAGTGCCAGTTAACAGTGGTGTATCTGGGCCACATAGTGGGTGGGGGCAAGGTGCAGCTCCTCCAGGTCGTGACTGAGACTATCATAGCGTGGCAAACCCCCTGTGCCCCCCCTCCTCCCCCCCAACCCAGACTGGAGTGAGGGCCTTCCTGTGGCTCACAGGCTACTACAGGAAGAGATTGTGGCCCCCTTAACTGAGCTGACTTTCCAAGAAGCAGCCCAAAAAGGTGATATGGATGGAAGACTGTCAAAAAGCCTTTGGCATACTCAAGGTGGGCATGTGTACAGCACCCTTACTCAAGGCTCCTAGTTTCTCCAAGGTATTTATTTTGCAGACAGAGACTTCAGAGCATGGCATAGGGGCTGTTGATCAACTGTTAACCTTCATCATTAGGAGATTAATTCCCTGGGAACCGAGGTGGAGCCCTATTGGAAGGGAGGCCTTTGCTTTTGTCTGGGCATTGGAGAAGTTGAGACAATATATGTTTGAGACTCCCTTCCGGGTTCAGACAGACCACAGGACCCTCAGATGGCTCATGCAAATGAAGGATAAACATCCAAAATGATTGAGGTGGTCCATCTACTTGCTGGGAATGAACTTTATGGGGGAACACCATCCTGTGTCAGACTACGCTAATGCTGATGGTCTATCTAGGTGTTTCTGCCTTAAAGACGAGAACTCTTATGAGGTTGGGTAGTTCTCCTCACTTTCTGCTGTGTGGAGGGGGGGCACCTGCTAGGCCTGTCAGTCTTAGGGTGGTCTTATCCCCAAACTTTTGCCTTACTCCTCCACTTACTGCTAATCTTGTTTTTGCTAGCCTTGGGACTCTTTACTACTGCTTACCAGTGCTAAAGTGTGTTTGCTCATTGCCTAAAACATGGTAAAATTGGCATACATCTAATTGGCACATTACATTTACCTGTAAGTCCCTAGTAAAGTAGTACTACCTGTAAATTAAATGGTATAAGTGGGCCTGCAACACTTATAGTGTTTCCCACTTAAGTAGCCCTTCCAACATGTTTCAGGCCTGCCACTGCTGCCTGTATGTGCAATTTTAAACTGCCATTTCGACTTGGCAAAAGAAACTTTTCGCCAGGCCTAAACCTTACTTTTTAATGCCTCTACGTCACCCCTAGGGTAGGTCCCGAACAGCTCATAGGGCAGGGTGTGGTGATTTAGAACGTTTTACATGTATTTTTAACTTTAAGCGTACTGGAAGTGAAACCCTCTTAAATTTGTTTTTCACTATTTCAAGATCTGCCTCTCCTATAGGATAACATTGGGGTACCTTATATTAGTGATAACTTTCATGTGGGTGTAGGTAGGGATGTTAAGTTTGGTGTCTAAAGAACAGTTAAATCCCTCTTTTTGGTAAAGTCGTACTTTAAATGACTATTCTGAAAATGACACTTTTAGAAAGCTGGCATTTTCTTGCCCTAGCTATTTGGTGCCTGCAGCCTGTATCTTGGTTCACATTACAAGGTCTAACTGGCAGTTGGCCTTTGTGTATTGCTCCCAGACCGAGAGACAAAGGGGGATAGGTGCTGACAGGATGGGTTGTCTTTGTCAGGATGAGGGGGAAGAGCTGTCACCTACCACTCTTGTACATCACAAAGACTCTGCCTGAGTGCACACACAAAGGGTTTCACACTAGTCTTAAGTGTCCCTAGGCAAGCTAGGACCAGGACAGGGAAGGAGGAAGCTCAAAACACAACCGGGGATGGAAGCCTCTAGAAACTTCTCCTACTTCAAAGCTGGCACCAAGGATAATTAGTGGACCTCAGACCCAACTCTTCTGGATCTGTGGACTCTGCCAGGAAGAAGTACTGCCCCGCTATGAAGTCTTCCCTGCGGATCACCAACTGCTTTACTGGCCAAGGCCTGCTGTTGCAGCACCAGAAAGCTCCAAGGGTTGGTTGGCTGGCCCTCTATTCAAAGTTGCAAGAACATAACTTGCTTCTTCTAATAGGATGCAACTCTTCTCATCTCAACACAGCGCAACGCAGTTCTCCACCGGCTCTGCCCAGCTCGACGCCGACACATCTTTTTGCAAGTCCTCGCAAGTCCCATCTGCTTTTCCGACGCTGCTCCATGCTGACATCAGCCCAGCATAATGCATAATTTCCTCTGCTCTGACGCCTCGCAGTGCAAGTCTGCAAGCCCTCGCAGCATCTTGACGACAATGCAGGACTGCGCAGCGCTAGCCCCCGTCAACGACCTCTGACTTCGCCACTGCGCAACACTTCTAAACCCCAGACCTCACATTGCAATTCCTCGATGACGGCTCCTCGATTCCGGCCTGTGCAGCCTATTGCACAGACTATGCATCTCGATGCGCAGGTTACAAGGTACTTTCAGCTGACTGAACTCAGTCCTGCGACCCCCGCTGCATTGCGGTCGGCCTGAACTTGTGACTTGGACCTGGTCTACTGCAACCAAATAAGTCCTGCTGGCGTTCTTGGCTTTTTAGTGCTTGATTTCTCCAAAATCTTCGGTTCTACTAATTTCATTTTTCTCTCAAATAATGTTTTACATTTTACTCGATTTTATTTAATTGGTGTGGATTTTTTCTTTTTTCTTATGTTGTGTTTCCACTTTATTGCAGTTTGAACTGCTGCATAAATACTTTACACATTGCCTCTAAGTCAAGCACGACTACTTCTGTGCCAAGCTACCACAGGGTTAAGCACAGGTTAATTTGGCGTTGGTTGGGACTTCACCTCCCCTTCAACCAGTAACCCAATTTCTTGCACTTTGCAAATGGACTGTGATGGTATAAATTGATCTAGAGGAGTCAATCTTCAGAGACGCTTGGGTATCGTCCTCATATGGGTGAAAAGTGGTTTTGAGATCCCCAGGGGCCCGAATCACAGAACTAACTTAAGATAAAATCCTAAACTTACTACTTTTGGTATTCACAGAAGTTAGGATTTTGTCTTAAGACAGACTTAAGACGGACTTAAGTTAGGATTCTGTCTTAAGTATGTCTTAAATCTGTCTTAAGACAAATTTAAGACAAAATCCTAACTTCTGTGAATACCAAAAGTAGTACGTTTAGGATTTTGTCTTAAGTTAGTTCTGTGAATAGAGCCCTAGGTCTCTGAGTGCTTTGACATATGCATTACAAAGGATTGGTACCAGAATACTCCTGGAAGAGATTATGAAGGAACCTGGTTAACCCCTATAGAACCTGGGCCTATTACAACTACATAACAAAAGGGGGATCCCGAAGGAATAAAAACACATAGAAATAGTTTGGCCCTCAATACTGCATCTGTGATTGTTGGGTGAGATTACTATTTCTTTCACAGTCAGTTATTTAAAACATTTGGATGACCCCCGATGTGGTAAAACCCATACAGTTCTTTCAACACAAACCCACAAAGCATGTGAATGGATTGTATTCCCCTCCTTTAGGTTTATTCTAGAGTTCACATAATTCATTATATTACATTTCACAAAACATCCTACTGTTGGAGTTTTGTTTAGGTAAGTACAATTCACCAAACCAACATCGTACAGTCCTTGTAAACATGATTTTGGGTGTTGAACATAATTCTAGTGACCAGCCGGTCGCTGAGCAGTTAATGGTTTGTCAGTAGTGGAAAGCTTCGAGTTCAATTTTTTTTTTTAACAACGATCCATACGTTCTTCGTGGCCACAGAACTGTTTTCCAGATGTGTTCCAACAAAAGCTCTAGGGTAAAATTTAAGCAAGGGATTAGATCAGTGATTTGGTTGCCGATCTTGCTCCGAGGAGACCTGGGTTCTAATCCTGTCTCAAACGCTTCCCCAAAAGTCTCCTCAGAGTAAATATGTGTAACTATGAATAAGGATAAAAAAATGTAATGTGCTGTCCCAAAGGAAGGAGTCCTAAAAATATTCCTAGGGGAATGTTTTTTTAAAAATCTTAATCCATACTTACATACCATTAGCAGGGAAAAGATAAATAAAATATCATGTCAAATAAACATGTAAAAATATTGCCTATCTTACAAAGTACCTAATTTAAGTATGCAATTATGCAATGTAGTTACAAGATTGAGGCACATGAAATAAAACAAGATAAAGTTGGATGGGTATTAACACACATCAAAATGTGTGACAAGTTATCCAGATAGCCTAGGTTAGACAAGTGTTATTACATGACAGAGGGGCTAGGAGCTACAGAGGTTCAAAGTGGAAACCATATAGCGGAGTAGACATAGCCAGGGCGCGCAGAGTTTCCTCAGCCAGGAAGTTATTCGATGAAACGTGCATCCTTATAATATAAGACTTAATTTCTCGGTTCCGAATAATTTGAATCTTTCTTGAAGACTATTTTTTAAGTCAAACTTGCAGTATTGTGCCATTGTGGTTCAATGGGAAGAACAGGGATATCTGCGTCTAGAGCGCTATATCAGCAGCACCGTTATGAAAACTTAACTAGTTGTAAAACGTCACACAGCGATGTCTCCTACCCGAATGTCAAAAAAGACTGCATTCTATCTTACTTGTTTGTCAGATACATGAGTGCAACAAATATTTAAGCAGAAATGTTAATTCTTCACTTGACCTCACTAGTAGAAGGGATTTAGGGATGATGACTTACCATGATCACATGCTTTGGTGTAAGAAAGTAACAACAGGAGAGCTCTGGACTGAAGAAGCAAAGTGTACCACATTGTGAAAATTGTACTGACTCCATCAGTTTTTCTGAAGCCGGTATGATGTGGAGGTGACCTGGTTGTCATAAAGTCTGTTGGCGAAAGTGTCTTGCGAGGTTGGTCTTAGATGATCTTGAGATGATGAAAGCGTACAAGCGAGGCACTCAGGGAAGAGAGGATCTATTCATATTCATTAATAAGTACTAACAGTAAAAACAGAATAGCATAAACACTGACTGCATTTTCATTGACTGTGGGATACTAGTGAGGCAATGCACTGGACGCATTGTTGCAGCTCTTCAGCCCTTCTCCCCTACACAACAAAGTGGGATAAATGGACTGAGGAAGCAGCCTGCTTCCCTCTTGGGATAACTCGACAGCGCCCATGCTAGCTTACAACAAGATTGGCTTCTCTAGGATAGAGCGCTGTGAGAGGGGAGGAGGATGCATCCAAAGCCCACCTCAGCCATCCTCCCGCTTCTAACCCACAGGGAGTTTTACCCCTGCCTCAACCCTTCAGCCCCACCCTATTGGTAATAAAAGCTGATGGCACTGCATGCTGGAAGAGGGTCATGTGAAAAATGAGAAATCACAGATATCACTGTATGTTTTAGATCTGGTCTCAAGAGGCCTCCACTCACCTGTTGTATTTTCTTTTTGAAAGAATCTTCTAAAAAGGAGCCAGACTGGAACTTCTGGAAGTATTTGGTGAACACTGATGGAAAGGTGGTGAACGCGTGGGCTCCTACCGTCTCTGTGGAGGAAATCAAACCCCAGATCAAGGAATTAGTGAGAAATCTCATTCTGAAGAAGAAGGATGAATTGTAACCATTGTCGACCACGGAGAGATGAACGGCTGGCCAAGCCTCTTCCTGGGGGAACCCACGTGTCCATGGCATGGCTAGAATAAGAACTCCTTCAGAAAGACACCAATCTCCTTGTTATCTTGCTCCGGACCACTACTTTAGGAGAGTCTCTTGTCCTCACACTTGTCTGCATATGGTGCTTAAGGGCGGGGTCTGACTGGTGGAGAATGCAATCATGTTATTATCTCCAACGCCCCTTTGCAACTCTTTTGGATAAACTGAATACAACTGCCACATTTTTTACTTTTAAAGTTCTTAAATGTTTTTAGTATTGCTTAATGAAATACCTAATGGGATTAATAGTATTTACTATCACCAAAGAAGAAAACAGCAGATACCTGCCAATGACAGCCTCAAGAACTGTTGAAAATTAATGAATAAGGCCTTTAATGCCTGCCTTGAGTCTCCTCCCAGAAGCATTAATTTAATTACAAACATGTTTTGTTGTACTATGCCGTTATGTAATGCTAACCAAGGGTTTTGTATTTTAAAGAATGAAAACTTCTAAAATAGGACTGTAATGTGTTTTTCCATGTTCTGTCTACTTGACTATTCCTTTCAGTAGTAATGCATTAATGTCCGTCCTTTAGCGCTTGCGCTACGCTATTAACGTATAAATTGTGCGGCTTACAGAAGCTAGCCGGAAATGGGGGTCTTGGGAGCCTTTTCATAAGTGAGTGTGTACCTTGTGTACATTGGCCTTGTGACTGATTGAACAGTGTGCAGCTAGAAGGAAAACATATGTTTGCTCACGATTAGATGACAAAAATGGGGGTTTTGCAAGAAATTGACAATCCAATACTGGCGGCCCTCAACAATTTGAACAGGTGCAGCCCTGAGGCTGGGATTGCCCAAAGCCTGATGTGCACACGTTAAGACCTTGTCAAAGAGGTTGGAACCTGTGTGCTTGTCTAGAGCAGAGTTACTTAGGCTGTTGCAAGGTTTCCAAATAATAATGACCATCTAGGTTACTACAATTTCTCAATAGATGGCAAAACACAGAATCAATAAAAAATAGGTCTCAGAGTGACAGCAGGAGGATTTTCAGGGTGCCGATGTGGAATATCACCGAAGTGAGAATGGTGTCAGAACTCATCCACCTATACATTCCTCTTAGTGAGTTAAGCACCTGTTTCAGAAATCTGTCTGTAACCGACATGTCACTTATGCCTTAACTGTTCACGTTCTCTGAGTAATGAAAGCTTGCCCAACTCTGCAATGTGGTTGTATGGTAGAGGCACGCATGGATAAAACATGCGTGCCTCTACCACACAGCACAATCCACAAATGTGTCTTCACCACACATTCCTTTACCACGTATGCCTTTACTATGCAATTTTGTGGTAAAGGCATGAATTGCAAAGGGGTATGCATGGCTGAGGTTGCCACTACTCTGACCTCTTTCCCCTGCCCTAAGCTATAACCCACCTCCTACCTGCCTCCCCCACTCTGGGGGCCAAAACCTTCCCTGAGAACTAACCATTCCCCTCCCCTTACTCCGAGGCCTAAAACCCTGCCCCTTAACATACGGTATCCCAAGCCCCTCCTACCCTCGTGATATCCATAAAACTACCCATTCCACTAACCCTTAGGCTTAAAACCATAACCCCTAATTTAAACATCGGTTTTGCCTATGTTGGGAATAATAAGGTGTTTTTATCAATCACCATCCGGGACGAAAGAAAGAGCTCCCATACAAGTATCACAGGAATGGAGAGGATGTGGCACAGCGTCCAGAGTTGCTGACACAAGAGTTCGGGATTCCGGTCCGAGTCTCACCAGCGCAAGAGAGACAGTTTCACAGACATTATTAACTTATCCCAATACTGAGTGGAAGTATTGGGAGAAAGAGTGGAAAATGTTCTGCAATTGGTTCCGTAAAATCGGAAACTGGTTTAAATAAACAATAATGAAATCTCTAAATGTGAACAAAATTAAACCTGTGAAGCAGCCGTTTATTTTCTTTTTATTTACCAATAAGAAATGTGTGAAACATTTTTTGTGAGGTGCTGAGAAATAAGAAAGGGGGTGGCAGAGAGTCACATGGGTGAGAGAGCGTCACAAAGCTTGAGTGTAGGGGCGGGTGAGGGAAGAAAGGCACACATGGGAGACCTCTGGAAACGACATGCATCCTCATGGAGTGCTTCCCAAAAAGTACAAGCTTTGGTAATGCATCGGGTTCGCCTATATGATGAATAATAAATAAGCTGTTTTCATCAATCACCATCTAGGATGAAGGAAAGAGCTCCCTGACAACTCTAACTGTGTAGAGAGATTGTGATGCAGCAGGCAGAGCTGCGGACTCCAGAGCTGGGGATCCTGGTTCGAGTCTTGCCAGTGCAACATCCCGTGATTCTGGGAAAATTACTAAATATCTCCTGATGATGAGTTACATTTATATATAAAACTGTTGCAAGACGAAAAAGCAGAAAGAGGCAGAACTTTATTTATGAAAAGATTATTCCACCAACAGTATATCGGCGGCGGGAAACTGATAAGAGAAGCAGACGAGGAACAAGCACTGGTACATGGAGGAAAATAGGCTACGGCCAATAGACATGGAGGAAAAGTAAGTAGCACGCACAAGAACCAATGAGAAGCCAGGAAAAAGAGGATGCGGGATGTAACTCCCTTTTAAGTTTATATTTAAAACATTCGATTTCTCTAGCACAGCTCAAGCGCTGTGCAGGCGAAATCTAAAAACGACCCCCACCGAGACCTAAAAATTACCCACCAAATTACCCACCCTCCCCTAAGCCCTAAAAACTATCTCACTACCCAGTCCCCTCCTCCTGTCCTGAGGCCTAAAACCCTGCAGCTAGACTGCGCACTGCCTTAACCACGCATATGTGGGGTTAAGGCAAGTGTGCTCATGATGTTGGAACACACGTGGCTGAGGCCGTGACGTTCCAACAGTTTTCCCTGTTATACTGGGTCTGTCCTAAGGAAATGAAAGATAGTACTTATTGCATTCTATGGGAGAGGGAAGCTTGCTTTGCTAATGCCATGCTACCCCAATTCTTTGAGGAATTTAGGCTTGCAGTGCTGTTGTCAGATTTGTACCCACTTGTACTCGTACTACACTAGCTGCACCTGTCCTCTGAAGGAGGGATAGTTGCACTGTTTCTACCCAGAGTGAAGCATTTCTATGATGAGGGGCATTATACACTATACAGTTTTATCAGTAAAATCAAGTAAGTGTGAAATGCTGTGGCCATTTGAATGGAAAACCTGCTGATTGCAAATAAGTGAGCTATCACTTCATGCTACGGGTATGTATTTATTAAAAGTCATAGTTTTTAAACATGATTTGAGAAACGTTCCTACCTCACCCTGATGACAATGCAGTTAATAAACTAAGTGGCAAGTCAGAGGTCATGTGTATCCTATATGTGGCTCAACTTTTATTATATATGGAGCAAAAACGTAGTCTATTAAATCAAACAAAAGTGTTTTTTGTTCAGCACGCGTGCTGAGCTTGCGTATTTGAAAGATGCTCACCCATGTGATAAATAATAAAAAGCTAGCCTAGGATCACATAATTTGAAACCAGTTTATGGGTCAAGAGCATTATAATTACGTCAAGCAGATTAAGTAAGTCCCTAGACCTGCAGGTTTAGTAACCTTTTAATGATTTTTATGAGGTTTTCCTTGTATAAGAGGCATAAGGCAACTGACTTGCCTTTTGGGTCACTTATAAAATGTTAATCGGGGCAAAAGGGGAAAGAATGTGAATTGCACAAATTCTAATAAAAATCACTGAGTTCAGTACCAGCTTCTAAGCTTGACTAACCAGCAATTACTTGCCTCTTTTCCCATGATTACCAAATTTGAGAGCACCTTGAAATAGTTAAGGATGCACACTTTCCAATAACCTCTTGTGTATGGTTTAATAGACCATAATGTTGCTCCAGCTATAAAAATAAAAGGTTTACATTAGAGAAAATAATACAACTGACGTGCCTCCAGGGTCATTAATACAATTCTCACAGCAGAAAGGCTGCTCAGACTAGTGATATAATCTAAGTTGGTAAAGTGAATAAATCCAAAAGGTGTTTTATTTCATGTAAAAGTTCATACCTCAGCTATTAATAAAGTGCAGTCACTGACAATTTTGAAAGAGTGAGGGAGGTCAGGCTGAGCTATGCACTGTCCCTTAAGCCTCCACAGCACTGGTTTTCCAGACAGGAATTAACACAGATGGGGCAGTGGAGAATTATGGATTTGATGGTCACCGTATCACTGCCATATTTTAGCGAAGCAGGAGATGCCTTGGTGTTGGACGTATGGTTTCTGGTCTCAAGGCCTATGCACTCCTACTACCCAACCCCAGTCAGTTGTGAGTGCGGGTTGGCAGCATGGACATGGTATATGTCATATTGAACGCTGTTATTGCAATGGCAAACATGCTGCATACTGACAACCTCACCAATAGCCTCATGCGAGGCCTTCCTCATTGCCTCTTCCTTCTTGCGAGGCTGGTGAACATTCCCCGTGAAGCAGGGATTGTTTCATAGTATTTGATGCGAGATACCAATATTCCTGGGGAAGATGCCTGAGCCCAACGGGGCAATTTTCAAGGTCCAAAACGTGTTGATGGAAAGAGAAGTAGGGTCCATTACTCAGCCCTCCCATTTTTATTTAAGTGGTAGTGAGACCACAGTAAAAACATTTCTATCCCGCCCACATAAAATGTTAATATAGGTCTGACCAATAAACAAAGGTAGTACATAAATGTCGGCATAGTCTCATCCAAACTAGGAACCCCTTTGGTAGGAGTCTGTACAACCAGTAGACACTAGTACTCTTGAATGATTCCAAGTGCAAGATATGTAACCCACTTAAAAAGTGTACCACATTAGGTAGATGAGCATTCATCATCTTATATGAGTACATACATGTATGGTAATTCTAGAACAGGTTTGACTATTTCTTGCAGGAGTTTTGTACTTTCAGTATGTTTGTCTGTTAATGAAAATTATACAACAGTCCTTTAATACCTTTCGTTCACTCTTTAATGAGTCAGCTACCTCTGTTGTGGCTGTCCTGATTGTGTGAGAGAATTGTGTGATGTTATTTCTGCTGCTGCAATTTGCCCATGTTATTTGTGTCAGAGAAATTTGCACTGCAGCTGTCCATGTTGTACCTTTGTGTTGTGAAGCTTGGTATATAACTTTCTACTACACATCAGAAAAAAGATCCACATTGCCAATGCTTGTTTTAATTCATGGAGCAAGGGAAAGAGTGAAACCTCACAAAATAAGTGTGCACAGTTTATTTTTGGTTTTATGCATAAAACAAGTGTTTTTTTTAATGGAATTGGGGCCTTTGTAGAATGTTAAAACATAGATGACAAGTGCTTCCCTGTCATGCAAAAGACCTGCAGCCAATTTAGGTATTTTAGACAGCATCACTTTGCATGCTGGTATTTTAATCCCATAATGAAGCAGTTCAAAGCAAAACTGCAGGCCCCACAATCCAACAAGCTGTTGACTAAAAAAAAGTTGGTGTTGGTAATCTATGTCATTGTGCCAAAGCACAGAGTTGTACTATGCAAAATAACTTTTAGTTCTAGATTTCTGACATTTTAGGTAGAGCCTGGGCAGTGCATGCACTGCTCTGCGAGGCATGCTGAATTCAAGTATGGATTTGAAGCTCTCCCCTTATTTTTCATTGGCTTGTGTAATTGTCCTTTGTAAATGCTGTCTTCCGATTAGTTAATAGGCTTGTTAGTCCCTCCTTAGTACCGCCTTGTCTTCATTTGTAATTTCTCATGAGGACTGGCCCTTTTACTCCCGTTTCTACACGCTATGTCTTATTTAGTCTGTAAGCACTATTTTCGTTAACAAGTTTCTCCTACTGCATGCACAACATGCTTTCCTGCAACATTCAGCGTACCATATGCGCTTTCACTTTCCAAGCAGTCCGGGACAATGGCGGCCGCTTCTTGGAAGTGAAATAGGTCTGGCATTTACAAGAGTTTGTGCTATTGGCATTGTAAATGACAATGCCTTTTATGTATGCGTTAATTATCAAAACAGATGAATAAAAGGCTCACAGAAAAAAAATGTTTATTTAAAAATTTGTGTTAAATGCTGGCCTGAATGGGGCCCCTATGCTCGTGGGGCCCCAGGGCAACTGCCCAGTGTGCCCATGCATTAAGAAGGCACTGCTCCCCCCCCCTTCTTTGCCAGCCCTTCTTCGGGGGCTTGTGTGATGTGGGTGGAACACTGTGGAAAGGCACCCTGCCTCACACAGGGGCAGAAGAGGCTGCAGGTGCTTGTAAAAGTGCAACGCGATACTAAAGGGGATGATGGACGGAGCGCTTGAGCAAATCAAACACTCACCCCCAGTCAACTGATCTGGGTTTTAATCCATCACCGTTCTTTAGCCCACTCTGCCACCCCAGTTCAGACATGGCCATATGCAAATCAGTCTGACCCTGTGCCTCATTGGAACAGTCCAGCCTGAACTGCCAAAGCCATGTCTTCCCTGGACCGGAAACCAGCATCCTGGGACCGGTTTCTGGCATTTCAGCGGTCATCAGCCCGGCTAGCTTGAATCCAGTGGCAAAGTGAGCAAGGGACTCACGTCTGAGCATTCCCTGCCAACTTAGGGCGAATAAAGCGATACAAAAGGGGATGATGGAGGGAGCGCTTGAGCAAATGAAACACTCACACCCAGTCAACTGATCTGGGTTTAATCCCTCACCATTCTTTAGCTCACTCCGCCACCCCAGTTCAGACATGGCCATATGCAAATCAGTCTAACCCTGTGCCTCATTGGAACAGTCCAGCCCGAACTGCCAAAGCCATGTCTTCCCTGTGCCGGAAACCAGCATCCTGGGACCGGTTTCTGGCATTTCAGCCGTCATAAGCCAGGCTAGCTTGAATCCAGTGGCAAAGTGAGCAAGGGACTCACGTCTGAGCATACCCTGCCAACTTAGGGCGAACAAAGTGATACAAAAGGGGATGATGGACGGAGCGCTTGAGCAAACTAAAGAATGATGATTGATTAAACCCAGATCAGTTGACTGGGGGTGAGTGTTTGATTTGCTCAAACGCTCCGTCCATCATCCCCTTTGGTATCGCTTTGTTTGCCATAAGTTGGCAGGGTATGCTCAGACGTGAGTCCCTTGCTCACTTGGCCACTGTATTCAAGATAGCCTGGCTGATGAGCGTTATGAACCTGAAACCGGTCCCAGGATGCTTGCTTCCGTTCCAGGGAATACAGGGCTTGGCAATTCGGGCTGGACTGTTCCCATGAGGCACAGGGTCAGACTTATTTGCATATGGCCATGTCTGAACTGGGGTGGCGGAGTGAGCTTAAGTATGGTGATGGATTAAACCCAGATCAGTTGACTGGGGGCGAGTGTTTGATTTGTTCAAACGCTCCATCCATCATCCCCTTTGGTATCGCTTTGTAAAAGTCCAACAGCACAGTGAAGAAGTGGTGAAATTCAGGTGCAAGGAATGATAACATGAGACCAAGAATATTAGGCTGCAGACGAGAGAACCCTTTATTTGATATGTGTACATCCAATAAACAGACTCGCGGTTGCCCTTTAAAGTCTAATATGTTTTTTAAAATCCGGATAAATTAGCACCACTTTGGAGCATGTAAGCACTAACTGGTTCGTTAACCAGGTTTTCTATTTTCCGAATAAATCTGCAGATTTGGGCTAAAATTCTTCAAATTGTACTGCAGTGTAAATTCGGGGGGAGCTGCCTAGTGGGGTAATTGAAGATTGAATCGTTTTGTTTGGGCAGCTCTCTTTAGGGCTAACAGGAGCAGAGGTTGAAATTTGGTGACATTTTTCTCTTGTTACTTTCAAATAATAACATCTGACTTACCCTTCTTGCAAGCAGCTTCAATCAATTTCCCAAATGGCATCTGTTCCACCAAATAAACTTGATGTCCTTTGCATGTCTTTTGTCTGCAACTCAATGTATTGAGGACCGTTTGTTTAAGGGCCATCTTGCGTAAACCTGCAATTGTTGAGTTATACATATTTTGTCCAATTTCTTTTTTTTTTTTGCTTTCTCGGGTGACAAAACTGTTTAGAGCAGGACTTGGTTTGAGTAGAAAACGTCTTGTGGTAACTGTCTTACAGCGCAGGGCATGAGGCTGCACAATGTTCTCAGCGCAACATACAGAAACTAAATGGACCAAGGTATCTAGCGAGCCTTTGTGTGAGTGCATACCTGGCGTGTATTTGTCTTGTGACTGACTGGGCATGAGCAGTGGACAGTTTCAAGAGAGAGGTACTTGGGGTACAGATGAGAACAGATGATAAAAAAAGCATTGTCACAGCCAATCAGTGTGGTGTTTGCTGCCAGCCTTTTGACTTTGCCAGTGCTTGTTTAGCTTTGCCATGGTTTTTATAAAACATTTTTGTGAGTGCTGGCAGGCCCTTGCCAATATTTTGAAAAATGGGAAAAAAAGCAAAGACTGTTCTTCCTTCTCAAAAAGCACAAGTTGCCATAGAAGTTGCCTTAGAATTTAAAGGAACTACCTTGTGTGGGGATGTGCTTCTTGTGAAACAGAAGTTGTGAAAGAGCTGAATACCATCACTCAGAGTGGTTAGCCAATTACTGAAGTGGGCTGACCCATTACCCTATGCTGTGAACTCTAGTGTGCAGAAGGAATATGTGAACAACAGACCAATGGGTGAGGAGAACTGGCAGAAAGCCCCTATCAAAAAATATATTTAATAAATATACTGTTGCCAAAATCGAAAAGTTTAGGTTAATGACGTGCCTAGAAATGAGATTTGCAATAAGAAAGCAAATCATTCCAAAATGCCTAATTTTAACACAGATGCCCGCCCAATGATAATATTTGTACATTCTGTAATCCTCCAGGAATGTCCTAAATGTGGAAAAGATTCTGCGATTCCTCCCATCTCCACCCTTCTGCTAAAACAATTAGGAGAAGCGTGACAATTTCCGAAATCTCTGCTCTTTTTCACTACTTATCGGAAGCGCCATAATCCCCTTACTTTGTTCCTAGTGCATAAAAGGAACACTGAGGGAACGATATAGCGCTATACCAGAAACATTGAATCCATCCATACTTTCAATGGCCGTGGAGAGGCCTTCCTTCACTCGCCCCCTAACTGATTGTGGTGTCTTTGAAAACAGAATGATACTGGGAGGCCTGCGCGTGCATACATTACAGCACCAACATTCATGCATAGCGCCTCGCGGCTTGGAGATTCACAAAAACGCTGCATTACGGACAAGTGCTTATACAAAAAAGGCATTTCCAAAAAAAATGTAACAGTTGAAGCAGAACCGGAACAAGAATTGGAAGAGTTCTTAAATTTCTACTTTGCACCTAAAAGTTCTCAATGCGAATGCCAAACTTAAATCCAGACTCTACTTTCACAGCTGAGACAACGGCCTTGTCCTTGGAAACCCCAGTGAGGTGATGTGACTTTTACAGAAATGCAGAGAACTGAGAAAATTACGTTGTCTTGATGTACTATACTAATAAGCATTCATGAAGCAGGATGTGCCCTTTTTACACTGCAGGGCATATTTACAAGCCCCTATCGCCACCACAACGTCACTTTTCAGGATGTTGTAGTGGCGATAGGGGCTTCGCCTTATTTACCAGGCAGCGTTAAGCCACTTAATGTGGTTTAACGCTGCCTGGTAAAGAAGGTCACTTTTTATGCGACACTTAGCGTGAAAGGGGTGGGCAATGGGAATTGTAGTGGGCGTTCCACCACAACACCCATTGATTTTGATGCTGCCCCCTATTTACAAGGAAGGTGTAAATAGGAGGCAACGCCAAAATGAAGACCAGGGAAAACTCTTTAGCATATTTACTAAGCAGTGGCGGAGTGCGGCATTCGCCTTCCTGGCTTAACGCCGCACTCACGCAACACCCATTGCTTTTATGCTAAGTGTATCGTGAAAGGGGGCCTTATTTACAAGGCAGCGTTGTCACGTTAAGTGGTTTAACGCTGCCTTATAAATAAGGCGAAGGCCCTATTGCCACTACAATGTCCTGAAAAGTGACTTTGTGGTGGCGGTTGGGGCTTGTGAATATGCTCCCTGGTTTTAACCTGGCGAAACGAGGAGAAATGTTAAATTTCTCCTTGTTTTTGCTGTTTGCATGCGTGCTGCATTGTGCAGCACACATAGAAACAGCAAAATACCATTGATTGTTTATGTGCAGGAAGGTGTCCCATCCTTTACATAAACAATAATTAAAAAAAAAGTGATGGTTGGCAATTTCTATGTGTGCAGCATTAAGCAGCACACATAGAAGTTACAAAACACCATTTAAAGATTGCTTAAGTGTAGGAAGGGTCACCTTCCTGCACATAAACAATATTCCCCTCAAAGCAGACACCCTTGCGCTATGGTGCAACGGTGTCAGCGTTGGCGCTAGGCTGCTAAATTTAGCGCCAGCGCAGGGGGAAACATAGGTTGTGCACCATATTGTTGTAGATATGGTGTAGCCCTGCGTTTCAGAAGTGGCGGAGTGCGGCATTAAGCCAGGAAGGCTAACGCTGCAGTCCATCACTTCTTAGTAAATATGTCCCTGAGGGCTTTGCGAATAAGTCCGCACTTTCCGATCTATATACTACTACTACTAGTAGATCGCATTGCAATTTGCACATTCACTAGGGTTCGTAAAACACGGGGAACGTCCTTTAAAACTGAACTTTTACAACGAAGTACCGTTATGACGCAGGTTTAACAACGAAAGTCATTACAACGACTTTCGCTGGAGGGCGCTCTAGGTACGTAATAGTTTAAATTACTATCCAACACCTTCCCTACTATCCACAGGGACTGGAGTTGGAATAGTAAATTAAACTATTCACTATTCAGCGCTCCCCACCGCAAGTCGTTGTAACGATTGGGTTGTAAAACTTGCGTCGTAATGGTACGAGTTGTAAAATCCCGCATTGTACGTCATACATCCGTAAAACACTAATGAAACTAGGCATCTCGGTAACAGTTGGTGACCACCAGTGTTTGACTACAAATGTATGAATGGTTACCTGTAGGGGGCAGCAGACCTTCATCCATATTTCTTTCACAAATGTTGGAGACGATTTTTAAGCACCAACTTTCCCTTTAATTGCCATGGCTGCTTAAAAACATGTTTCCTGTTTTTGAAACACTGGAGGATGCGCGCACTGCTCCCTACAAAGGTCTCCAAACTGATTCCCAATTGGGAAGACAGCCTACCTTTGCGAATCAGATATCACGTCCTTGCAAATATTGTTTACTTTTTAATGAGTTGTGACTGCAGCTTTAGTCACCACCGATTGATTTATCTAATTCGACTCGCAATTAGGAGGGGTTCATCCCTTCAACTCCCCCCCCTCCCCTTAATTGCGTTTTGGAATGTTTTACAAAATCGCTTTTGCAAGCCAGGAAAGCATTTCTGACTCGCAAAAGGGATTTACTACATGCATAACCCCATTTTGCGGCCGCAACATGTGTACATTTGTGTATCTCATGTTTTTAGATCGTAAAATGTTTTTGTACATCTAGCCCTGTCTGGCATTCTGTGTTTGATAATGGGAGGGTTATCGCTGCAGCCTTTGAATGTGAGTAGGTAAGGGCCATGACAGATGTTAAAAGAGAGTTTTCCAAAGTGTGCGTCCCAGATTTAAAATGTTGCCCTATCCGTAACGCATGGAGGGAGATTGACTAACGGAAACACATATACGATTGCAGGATCGCCCGTCTTAGATTTACAGCATACACACGTTTAACAATGTACACTAGATGGCGCTCTGACACAAGCTATTGTACACTAAGCTTTGATGAAAAAAAATCGTCTTACTGTACTACACTGAATTGGTATCGTTGCTGCACGTTTTGAAAGTTTGCATTGAGCCTGGTGGCATATGTGGTCTGGCAAACCTCTCGCAATCTGATTCTTTCATAACAAACTCCCATAGTCCATAGATGCAGCACATCAGTAAATAATTTGTAAAATAATAAGTGCTGGGGCCTTCCTCAGGAGGCCACTGCAGTTTGCACCACCCATGATACCAATGACCAAAACATCGCACTCCTTCAAGTGTGACAATTCCAACTATTTCAGGCACCCAAAGCTATGATTGGCCAAGCCGGCACGTAATAGTCATTTTTAATGTATATCGTATTAAAAATTAACAGTTTTCGTGGTCATCCCTAGTCATCCCTAAATTAGCCAGACAGCGCCACCCTCTGGCAGACTGTCAGAAGCGCCAGTGTTGACAGTTAAGTGCTAGTGCTCAGCACCGGAAACCACAGGCTCAAATTAAGCACTGCAGCACACATGGAAAGAGAAAATCGCCATTATTGATTGTTTATGAGCAGGAAGGTGTACCTTCCTGCACACAAACAATCGGCCCTGCAGCGCTGGCACCCTTGCAACATGACGGTAGGGTGCCTGCACTGGCAGCTTTTTTTGTGCAGGCGCTAGGAGAACACAGGGGTGCACCGTATTCTTGTGAATACAGCACATCCCTGCTTCTAAAAAATTTCAGACTGCGGCGTTGTCAAATTTGGTGTAGGACCGCACTCTGACATTTTGCTGTAAATATGCTCCACTATTACTTATATACTGCTGAAGAAGGGGACTAGTCTAATCAAGACTCCCATTCCTCCACTACTACAGCCCCTCTTGTTCTCTTTATTCAAGAAGATTCATCACAGAGGTGCCAGGAGCAGAAGAACTGCTTATTAAAGGTCTTGGGAAATTCAAGTCATGGACTCCAGGTGTAAACTGCATTTACTCACCCATGTCATTTACTTTTTCTGGCTAATACACAAAAGTGTATCTTTTACTTTTCAAAACCCAATACAGCGAGTACCTAACCCTCATGAGCAACAGACTGCTTTACAGCAGTTAAAACAAGCATTGACATAGCCAATTGGTCTGCTGTTGGCTGTTTGCCTTTTGGATTTGTCATGAGTTTTGCAAAACATTAATGTTGGGGAAACGGCTGGACCCTTGTCAATCGAAAAAAAAAAGAATACAAGAAAAAAACATTTTGGTCTCAAAAAGCACAATTTGCTACAGTAGTCGCTGGCACAGAAGGAACTACTTTGTGAGTGGATGCTCTTCTTGTGATAGGGCTTGCTATCAGCCGCTGAGAAGTTAGCCAATGGCTAAAGTAGGCTGAAGCTTTGCCTCTTTTATGCTGTGGTGGGAGGCAGAAAATGTGAGCGACACAACAACAGCCCAATGGACGAAGAGAGCTGGCTGAAAGCCTCAATAGGTAATTTCGTTTCATGTATAATTTTAGTAAAATCCAAAGATTTTGACTATCTCCAGGCCTTAAACAACAATCAAGATCGAGCACAGTTATGATCAAAGTGCTGACTTCAGGAACCTAATCTTCTCAGTCCAACACCCCGGTTACTTGAGACTCCCCTTATGCCCAAGATGCACAAAGACTCTGTTTCAAACTTACATGTGTACGTCAGGGACTTCTAAGACCTGTCTCAGGAATACAGTGAGAATACGTACTTTTTGAAGAAAATTCTAATTTTGTGAATTGGATCAAACTGATTTGGAGGGAGGTCTCTAAAGGTTCAGGGCAGAGCTTTACCCCACTACATAACACGCCTGAAGGGCATCCAGCCTGCAGGAATCTTCTTAGAAAGCTCTCACAAGGGGTTCACTCATGGTGTTTTGCATTATTTCCATGAATATGCCAATAACCCGATGAACCTCCGAAGCATGGATATTCGAAGCCCTATATAAGGAACCAATGACCATGACTTAAAATGTAGCTCCTAATAGCTCAGACTAATTCAATAATTTAAGAAAAGATTTCTTCAAATGTAGCTTTTACATATGGTCTGTGAAGTTCCTGCAAGTTTTACAAATAATATGTTTACTACACATAGTACACACCGGCAGGCAGGACACTCTCAGAAGACTGACTCAGAAGAGTCACAAAAAAAAGGCCGTAGTCCTTTTCCATCTACGCACCCAGGATCTGGAACTACATCCCAGTATCTATTAGGACTGCCCCAACGCTGCTCCAGTTTAGGAAAGAGTTGAAGACGCACCTCTATAAACAACACCACATCACAGTGCATAAACAATCTACCCACCAGGTACCGCTCACATTGACTTTGCCTGTGACTACGCAGCGCTCCACTGCCTTTTGGCTACGTCTGTACTATAGAAACGCCACATACTTACAAAGTTTTAAAATCAAGATTTTTGTCCTCCTTTTAAGTCTGTTGTGAGTAAAAAGAGAGGGTCAACAGCCATTCAGTGGAGAGAAAATGGCACATTGGTTTTTTTAATCTTCAGCTAGTACTGTCATTGAAATATTACTAATTTACGACTAAAAACAACAGGAGCTTGTACAGATAAGAAAAGTTGGACATTTTGTAAACTTCGGAAGACCAAAAAACTCTTGAAAACACGTATTTTATACACCTCTTCTTCAAAACCAAAGGATCCCATCTCCCAGTGATCTTCAGTAATGCCGTCCAGCTGGCCTTTGCTCCCAGGGTGCCTGGGATTGTGTTTAGACAAAATATCGAAAAAATATTGTGTTGTCAAAATATTGTGTCAAGAATATTGAGGTAAAAAATATCAGAAAGTAAGGTTTTATTATATGTAAATCCACATATATGTACCATGGCGTTATATATATCTTGAATGTACGTAGATGTGGAGTTAAGAAAAGTAAATCTTTACTTACCGTTTTGCACTTACCATCTTGATGTTTTGATCCTCACTATTTTTGATACATTATTCTGTACACAATATTTTTGTTTGCTATGTTCTATTGGAAATGACATGAGCACTGGCAGCCTCCAGCAAGAGTCTTTAAATGCACTTGTCTTTGGAGCCATGTCGGAAGAAGACTGCTGCAGGCAGCTATGGCCACCCCTTGAAGGTCTGCGCCCTGGGCGTGGGCCCAGCTCACACATGCCACAGGCCAGCCCTGAATACCATAAACTATTGAGGCAATAAGGCCCTTTTACTAAGGAATTGGGGAACAGGTCCCTGCTGCGCAGTGCCTGAATGCTGTGGGAATGTGCAGGATTCGCGTTCCGGCAGGTTTTGTTGTTTGGGAACTGAGGGGCATACTACCTAGGCAGGCGAAATGAAATAATTGCCGCTTTGGCAGCCGTTTTCGGCTGCAAAGCGGCGATAATTTCATCGCCTTATTAGCAAGCTGTCACTAACGTCAGTTAGCGACAGCTTTTAGGCGATAGCGAGCGGTATGGGGCCCGCGTCGTATGTCAGCGATATTTATCACTAATGACATGCTAAGTGGGCGTACCCAACCTATTAGCGACTGAAAGCAGTCGCTAACATCGCTATCGTCTATTATGAACGCAGGCGTAGCGATTAAAAATTTGCGCTAAGCGTGAAAATCACTGAAAACTAACGCCTGCTCTGACCACTTCTTAACCTGTATATCCATTGGGAGGTGGATATTCAGGTTAAGACCCCATTAGCGATAATGCCTGAATATCGCTAGATTCCAAGCGATATTCAAGCATTTCGCCGCTATCGACGGATATTTTATCGCTTTAGAGATAAACGTTACTAATAGCACGTTATCTCTGTGATAAAATCCGGCGATAAAAAAAATATCGGTAAGCCCATTTAGCGATAAATATCGCTAGTTGTTGATAATATGCCCCTGACTTCTTGGCTGGTACCTGAAGCTTCTCCCCCTCGGTGCTGATCCACAGACACAGGCTGTGCTTGACAAACCCATCAGCCTGTTACACAAGCAGTGTGCGGATATCCCCGAGGAGCTGTGCGGTGGTCAGTGATAAGGCTCTTTTCCTCTACTTCCTGGTGAGTGTGCTGTATTGTTAATTAAAGGTGCTAATATTGAGGCATGATTACTTTCCTTTCAATCAGGTCTGGGCTCTCCACATTTGCATACTTTTGAGGCAATTAATTCCTTTTCAATAGGTTGACTCGGGGCTTGGCGCAGGCGCAGCATTTCACATTTCGGGGCAGATTTATGAGGCCCTTGCGCCACGTTTACGCCGCTGTTGCGTCACGCAAGGCGGCGTAAACGTGGCGCATCCCTACGAACGATTTACAACGTGACGCATCTAGGCAGATGCGTCACGTTGTAAAGCCCTGCGCCGCTTGTGGGCGTTCCCGCGCAGGGTGGGCGTTCCGGGGCAGGTGCGCCTCGCAAAAGTGGCTGAGTGATATCTATGAGATTTCACTCAGTCACTTTTAAGCCAATGCTGCGTCAAAAGCCTGCGCCTGCTTGAAGCAGGCGTAGGTCTTGACACAGCATTGTTAAAATGGGGCACCCCCGAGCCTTGCTGGAGCTGCGTCGCGCTTGCGACGCAACTCCAGCAATGCGCCACATTTCCGGCACAGATGCGTCACGCATCTGTGCCGTTTTTGCACCATGGTGCGCCGCATTATAAATGCTGCGCACCATGGCTGGCGGAGCTGTGGCGCACTGTGGCGCATGTTAACTGGCGCATCCCTGGGGATGCGCAATTAACATAAATCTGTCCCTTCATCTCCAGATGGTGGAGCAGGGGATTAGTGGTACAATGAGACAGTTTATCAGTTAATCTGCAGAGGGATGAACTTGTGTTTTAGTGTAGTGTTTTTTATAACTTTTTTTAAACTTTTGGTTGTTTTCATTTGTATTCACGTTTATTTATGTCCGGTCTAAACATTTCTATTAAGCAAAGTGCTAGAATTTGTAAAATGTGGTCTATATGACCAAGGGGCACTTCATCCATCCGCCGATAGTGCACCAAGAGGTGCGTTTGCCAAGTGGTAGAGAAAGGGGGCCAGACCTCCTGCAATGTCCTGCTGTGTGGTACTTACTGGAGGTAATAGGAGGGGTAGTTGAGCCCCAAGGATGCTCTTTTCGGCCAACTACCCCTCCTATTACCTCCAGTAAGTCCCAAACAGTGGGATTGGTAAGAAGTGTTCAGAGGATACGCCCCTTTCTCTATTACTCTGCAAACACAGCTTGTGGTGCACTATTGATTGGGGGATGAAGTTCACTTTACTCCTGAGGGACCTTGGGGGCCAAGAAGCCCTTCTGGTACCTCCTGTAAGTCATACACAGCGGGATTCCTAAGAGCTGGTTCAAGCCCCAGACCCCTCTCTTTATCTTTACCACTCTGCAAACGCGATAGCTAGTTAAAAAACAAAGAAATCCACTGAAAAAAACAAAAGGTTACAGGTCAGGTATAGTTAGGAATAAGCATTTCAAAACCCTTAGAAATTCACTCAAAAAAATCAAAGGTTACAGGGAGATTATAGTTAGGAAATAAAATAAAAAAAACCTTACAAATTTGCTGAAAAAAACAAAGGTTAGAAGGACGTTATAGTTAGGAAATAGAATAAAAAAAAGCCTTACACATTCACTGAAAAAAAACAAACAGGGACATTATAGTTTGGGTGATATTTCACGCGTACAAAACCAGAGAAATTCAGCAGTTATAGTTAGCTGAGCAAATTCTAACTCGTGCCCCCACAATGCACTGCTTATGACCTCACATATTACATCACTCATGACATGGTTAGTGACATGACTGATGACATCTCAAATGACATCACTGATGACATCATCTACAGAATCTCTGATGCAGCCGCTCACACCCCATGTAAATTTTCATACACCCACTACAACTTCCACACTACCATTCTCGAAACCATTGACACACCCATACCAGTACTTTAATACCCACTCACTGATTCATAGGTCTTCACACACATCCACTCAGTCACCCATACAGCCACTTGTACACCAACTCACTCACTAATACAACTCTGATATGTCTGCTCATACAGCCACTCACACACTGTCAGTCACTCAGTACTACTTACACACATACTCACTCATCTATAAAGTCAATCAGACAGCCATTTACTCACCTATAAATATATACACACACACACTCACTTATTCCTACAGATACTAACATACAAACAATCACACATGCACTCACTAACCCATATAGCCACTATCACAATCCCTCACTCACACATAATCACTGATATACTCCAACACTCACCTATACTGTCTTTCTCATATCCACTTACCCGTATACCACTGACACATCCATTCACCCTCGGACACAGCCATAGGCACACTCTCGGGCATATCATCAAGCAGGGCGTTAAAAATTATCGCCGTTTTAGGGGCAGAAAACTGATGCTAAAGAGTCAATAATGGGCTTGATAATATGCCCTTGTGACTTCCAATAGAAACCCATGTTCTGGTGTGAACATGGGCTTCTATTGGAATTCTTCAGGGCATATTATCAAGCCCATTATCGCCGCTTTAGCAGCAGTTTCCTGCCACTAAAACAGTGATAATTTTAACACCCTGCTTGATAATATGCCCCTCAGTCACTTATACAACCCTTCTCTTACACTCACTAACCTATACACCTACTGACTCACATACTCACTCATCCATGCAGGCAGTCACATACCCTCTCACCCACCCACATAGACACTCATACACCCATACAGTTACTCAGACAACCGATCAATCACCCACACATGTACCTACATATGTACCCACTCACCAACCCATACAGGCACTTTGACACCAACCGACAGACTGATACAGACATTCAGACAACGTAGTCAGAGACCCATACATTCACTAACACTTAATCACTCACTTATACAGTCAGTCACGCACTAACTGAATCATCGATGCAGGCACTCATAAACCCACTGATTCATCAATACACCTTGGTATTAATATTTAACAATCATAAACATTTCAAAAACACTCATAGTCACTGGATGATGGCAACAGTGATATCATCCGTAATGTCATCAGTGATAGCACTGACCATGTCATGAGTGATGTAATATGTGAGGTCAAACGCAGTGCATTGTGGGATGCGAGTTATAGTTAGCAGCTAACTATAACTGCTGAATTTCTTTGGTTTCGTATGAGTGAAATATCACTCTAACTATAATGTCCCTGTAACCTTTGCTTTTTTAAGTGAATTTCGAATGTTTTTTTATTCAGTTTCCTAACTGTGCTGTGGTAAAATAAAAAACATCTTTGCCTGAAATCTTTGGGACTCGCCGTGGTTTCTGTTCGCCAGAGTTGGAGGTGCAGGGCCAGTATTTCTGAAATATATATATATGTATATATATATATACACATATATATGAGAATTAACTCCTTGCAGTTTCACCTTGCGTAGCCACAGCAGCAAGCTACGCCAGCATAGAAGGAGACGGACCAACCAGGTACAGCAAGATGGATTTCTTTATTCACAGAACAACAGTTACGCGTTTCGGGCTGACGTGTCCTTGCTCACAGTGTCATATGTATATATATATCGAAAAAAGGATGCCCTCAAAGGAATGCCACACACGAAGGGGTTTCCACACATTTGTATATATATATATATATATATATATATATATATATATATATACCAAGGCCGCTGGGATGGCCGAAAAGCGTCATGACACTCTGTCTGTTGGCTAAATAAAGAATGCTGATAAAAGATGGTCCTTGCCTCGTATTTCGCTGGGGGAAGCGTCGCTGCTGCGAGGTATTGCAGATATATATATATATATATATTCACTGAATAAACCATAGGTTATAGACCATATATAGTTAGGAATTAGCATTTACAAAACCTTGAAAATTCACAGAAAAAACCATAGGTTATAGACCATATATAGTTAGGGATTAGCATTTACAAAACCTTATTTTACTCACACAAAACCAATGAAATTTGCATATATAGTTAGTTGCACTAACTATATATCGCGCACCCGCAATCCACTGCTGATGATTTCACATATTACATCATTCATGACATGGTCAGTGACATCACTGATGACAACTCAAATGACATCACTGATGACAACACTGATGACATCTCAAATGACATCACTGATGACATCTCAAATGACATCACTGATGACATCTCAAATGACATCACTGATGACATCACTGATGACAACTCAAATGACATCACTGACAACATCACTGATGACATCATTCATGTGATAATACGATGAACCTCTTCAGACTCTAATATAACCTTAGATACACTCAGTGTAAACAGACACTCACAGATTGTCACTCATCCATGGAGTTACTCAAACACCTAGTCAGTCATGCAACGAATCAATCACACCTCCATTTCCTCAACTATACAGTTATACACACTTTACTTATTGAAACATATTCTAACACATATTTACTCTCTTATACAATCACTGATACAAGTTTTCAATGATCCATGCAGCCACTCACACATTCACTGGCTCTTATACACAGTAATTTATATATGTCAACTCTCACGTGTACTGTATTTTACATATGTACTTACTTTGAAATGTAGCACTGAGATATCCATTCACTCACCAATACACTCATACACACAGTCAACCACCCATACAGCTGTTTCCACATGCAGTTTTGAACCCATACATCTAGTGAATCAACTGTTCACACATCTATGCACAGAGTCACACACCTCCCAGCCACCCACACACACACACTCACTCTCCCATACAAATACTTGGGCAACCAATCAATAACCCATATAGTTACTCATATAGCTACTAATCAACACATGCAGCAGTTTACAGAACAACAGATATAATGATGCACAAATTAAGACAGTTTAGTCTCTAACCCATGCACTCAGTGAGACACATTTAATCACTCTCTCATACAGTCAGTCATGCACCTACTAAATCCTTCATCCAGACACTTATACATCCACTCATTCTTCAATATGTAAGACATATTTTAACTTTACAGAAACATACAGTCACTGGATGATGTCATCAGTGATGTCATCAGTGATGTCACTGACCATGTCATGAATGAAGTAATATGTGACATCATCAGCAGTGGATTGCGGGTGCGCGATATATAGTTAGTGCAACTAACTATATATGCAAATTTCATTGGTTTTGTGTGAGTAAAATAAGGTTTTGTAAATGCTAATCCCTAACTATATATGGTCTATAACCTATGGTTTTTTCAGTGAATTTTCAAGGTTTTGTAAATGCTAATTCCTAACTATATATGGTCTATAACCTATGGTTTTTTCAGTGAATTTCAATGTTTTTTTATTGCAAATATCAAAAACTGTTAAATGTATTATTCTTTTAAATGAAAAATATATTTTATATGTTTGTAATATAATTTTTTTATGCATCTGCCAAACCCTAACCTCTTAATAGTGCACTGTGGTGGAATTGATTTTGGGACTATGACTGGGGTTGGTCTGGAAATGCTTTTAAAGGACACCTTTCATCAATTGATGACACTTTTTCCACAAACTGCCTTGGTATATTCCAATATATGCCAATGACAGAAATGGAAGTGGTCCAACCAATTTTTTCCACAATTTGAGAACGCACGGAAACATGTGAATAAACCTGTTTCTGCTTACATGAGAGAATTTACAATGGGTTTAATATACAACAATAACTTGCGTTACAACATGCAAGACATCTACAGAGGAGATGGTGTGCACTTCTCCGATGAGGGGAATAGAATATTCCTCCTGAATTTAAAACTGTGCATTGGAACCTACTTATAAGTACCTTAATTAGCCACAGAACCCAATAGCTCTTTTCATTGCCTCCCTACCTCTGATCATTCAAAACGTTTATCTTTTTCTAATTTTTTTTTTCACCAAAGTACGCTCCCCGGTTCGCTTACCGGTGCGCGTACCGGGCGCTCCCCCCGCGAAATTTTTCAAATTTTTTATTTTTATTTTTGCATATATCAGCGTCCTAAGCCCCACTCAGAAAACCTAGACGGTCACAAAGTGTCTATCGTGCCCCCTACCCATTCCGAACATTGTTTGTCCTCCATCTTGTGTATTAATTGTACCGATACCCATATTGAAGGTCTCCCGTTACGCTGCCGGTTCGCGTACCGGGGCGCGCACCGGTGAGCGCTCGCTAAAAAAAGGTGGGAAAGTAATTTACAGAAAAACCACTAGAGACACTTTCATCAAATATAGAATAGGCCCTACTACATAGCAGTCCCTACCATTTACCCAAATTTGATGGAATTCCATTGAGAAAATTATGCTGTAGGCCTGACTAAATATCCTGAGGTAAATTACCTAACAAAAACACTTGTTAGAATTGACAACCAATTAAAATGCTACTTTCATTATCTTCTATTATTTCATGACATTTGATTGGTTATGTACCTGAATATATATAAAGAAAGAGAGAGAAACACAGCCATTTTGACTACTACTTCCTGAAGTATATTTCAAGTGCATTTCAACTGAGAACTTAAACTTCTTTTTGAAAGGTAAGATGTTATTTTAAAAACTGAAGTATGTTGTGCACTTTAAGTTAATTAGGAAGACATTTTCTGATAGTTATATACTATCCCTCTGTAATAGTTATAGAATAAGATAGACTTCTCTGTTATAGTTATGGATGGAGTTAGGCTTGTCTTGTATAATTATGAATTTACTTAGGCTTTATCACATACACTTTTTTATATTTCTACTTCCAGTCTGATACCATACACTGCCCAAAGATAAAATCACTGTTAAAAAAAACCAACTACCTGTCTGAATTTAAACCCAACAGTGCCCTATCTCTACTGATATATTTTTTTAAAATTCAAATTACAGCACAAAAATGGAAGGAGAGCAAAAAAATACCATCAAATTAGTTCTGGAAAGTAACAAAGATACAGATATTGAACCCAATGACTCTGAATTCTTTGATGAATCACGGGACTATGAACTTCTTCAATGTGTAGAATCAGTAGGTTTCCTGATTGAAAATGAGGACATTTCTGACAATAAAATATTAGAAGTTCTTTTAAATTTTGAAAACGAATCTGAGAAATAAATTTATATTAAATAATTCAAAAATTGTTTGAGACATTATTCATTTTTATATGTATTTTTTAAACTAGTACCAAATTGATTATAATGTAAAGTCAGACTTTAAATATACTGTGCAACTTTTTTGTGTAACATAGTAAGTTTGCTCATAGTTACTTCCTTTCTCCCACTATTTTATCTCCAATGTGTATTTAACATCTCTTTTTCATCTCCTGCCTCCATATTCTTTCTGCTTTCCTCACATACTATGCTATGAATTCCATATACCACAATAACTTCTGAAACAACATGCAAGATATCTACAAAGGAAACGGTGTATTTTTATTTTTCGACTCTGCATTGGTACCTACATGTTGGTACTTAAATAAAAAAAAAAGACAACAAAAAGAACAATCAATATACATACATTATTTGAACATTCTTTCATTCTATTTTCCCTATATTACGCTCCCCGGACCGCTTCCCGGTGCGCGTACCGAGCGCTCCCCCCGCAAAAAAAACGATAATAATTTTTTTTTTCCCCGCGGGGCCCTTTTAAAGCCCCCTCAACAAACCTAGGGAGTCAGGGAGGATGTACTCTGCCCCCTTATGCTAATTTCCCCCTTTGTTTTTGCCACATCTTGTGTCTCGATCCTACCGAGACACAAGATGGCGGCCGCTCCGGACTGTTTAGAATGTTCACAGTCACCGGGGAGCCAATCCGCTTCTCCTCGCGAAGTTCCGTTACGCGTTAGGTACGCGAACCGGGGCGCTAACCGGGACGCTGTCACAGATATATCTGTTTTTTAAAACGTTAATTTCTCAAAATCCACTGGAGCACATATATTGAGACATAGCAAAGGCACATCGGGCAAACCATATATACAATTTTGCCAAGTTTCGTGTAAATCCATTCAGCCGTTCGAGCTAAAAGTGATTCCAACCGCCCTATGGAAAAATGAATGGGAAAAACGTGTTTTGGGACCCCCCTTTTTTCTCAGCCCCCCCTTGACGAAACCCCCCCAAATTTTCAGGGGCTGCTCAGAAACAAAATGTGCCAGTTTCCTGAAAATTTCAGCCAATTCCGTCCACAAACGCTAAAGTTATTCGACATAGAATTTTCAGAAATCCATAGGAAAAAAATCCTAACTATATATACCTACTGGCGATATCCAGTAGGTAATATATATATATATATATATATATATATATATATATATATATATATATATATATATATATATATATATATATATATATATATATATATACAGGACTAATCAAAAGCGAGGTGAACATGTCGCCCTGACATTGCAAGGCATCCGAAGAAGGCCGTTGGGCTGAAATGCATCATGCCGTCTTTCTAAATAAAGAGCTTCCAAACGTTTCCCCTGTGTGGCCCCTGCTTCTTCGTTGCTGGAGGAGGTTTGGAGAGATATTGTGCGCGGTTGCCAGGAACGCGCTACAGGGGTCCCGTTCAACAAGAAGCCCGGGTTAAAACTGGTGCATGCTGTGGCATGAATTTCTTTTGTCCAAGTTATTGGAAAAACCCGGACTCGCCCTGAAGCAAAGATGACACAAGGGTGACTGCAGCGCGGTCCGTGACTACACGGGGTGGATTGGACTTCCATTTCTACCACAACCCAGTGAAATCGATTTGCTGAGTGGCCTGAACGATTGGGGACTGGAGGAAGCTGTTTACAGAATTATTCCTGGGCCATTGACATTTGAACACTTCGCTATCAGCCTGCCTTCCCGCCCGACCACAAGGTGATTTCCCGTGCAGCACTTACCGGGGAATGGAATCCTGGGACTTGCAGTTTCTATCAGCGCAAGTGGTGAGCACATCAGTTAATTAGGGGCAGGGCGGACTCTGACCAATCAGGCGAATATGCAGGACTAATCAAAAGCGAGGTGAACATGTCGCCCTGACATTGCAAGGCATCCGAAGAAGGCCGTTGGGCTGAAATGCATCATGCCGTCTTTCTAAATAAAGAGCTTCCAAACGTTTCCCCTGTGTGGCCCCTGCTTCTTCGTTGCTGGAGGAGGTTTGGA
Source organism: Lissotriton vulgaris (assembly GCF_964263255.1). Taxonomy (NCBI): domain Eukaryota; kingdom Metazoa; phylum Chordata; class Amphibia; order Caudata; family Salamandridae; genus Lissotriton; species Lissotriton vulgaris. Next base: position 381,529,553 of record NC_141685.1, read on the forward strand.
GATATATATATATATATATATATATATATTTCCATCAAAGAAGTTGCCTTCAAACAGAAGAAACCTCACGCAGGTATGTATTTGCTCATGACTTTAATCACGATTGCTGCAGCAGACAGAGTTCAATCAGGAAAGCAGCAGTTTCAGGAGCCTGATGCGTTTCATGATTCCATCACTTCTTCAGAGGCTTGATTGACTGACATCACGCTGCCACAGGTGCCACAACTAAAATAAACGATAGCCAGTCCCCAGTGGGTGTGGCCGCTCGTACGGCCTTCTGGAATTTGTAGTTCGGCACAATTAAACTACAGTGAGCTGGCGCGGGATACAGTTTATAATTTAAACAAGTGTTTCCACAGTGGGTTGCTTTACCAAGTTGCCTTCTAGACTGCTGCACTTCGCAGCAACCGTTACCGAGCACCTGGCCCACTTTGTTCACGTCTACTCTGCGTTGCAGGGGTCCATGCTGACACAGCGGGTTTCCTCCACAGCTAGGCACAGCTGTTTTAATATCCATCGAAGAAGTTGCCTCCGAACAGAAGAAACCTCACACAGGTATGTATTTGTTCATGACTTTAATCACAATCGCAGCAGTTTCAGGACTTACAGACTCTCATAACTTCCTTTCAGCGAAGGGAGTGACAAACCAAGGATTCTTTGGCAAGATGTTTTTATTTAGTCCTCACTCCTAACAAACGATGACGTGTTTCGGGCAACAAGTGCTATTGTATATATATATTTTCACTGGAAAAACAAAGGTTCCAGGGACATTGTAGTTAAGCTCTGGTTTCTCTCGTTCAAAACAAGTGAAATTCAGAAGTTTTAGTTACCTGAGCTAACTATGACTTATGTCCCGCAATACACTGCTTATGACCTCACATATTACATCACTCATGACATGGTCAGTCATATCACTGATCACATCAATGATGATATGTCAAATGACATCACTAAAGACATTACCCACAGAACAACTCACACACCCACTCATGCCCCTACACAATCTCCCATACACTCACTCACACACCCACACAACCACTCACATATCCAGTCACAGACCCATAAAAATACTCAGACAGCCACTCACTCATCCATAGAGTCATACACCCACTCTCTCACTCATACAGCCACTCACTCACCCATACAGCTACTCATACAAACAGTCACTCACCCACACAGCCCCTCAAATAGCCAAAAAAAGAAGGGTACAGGGATGTTATAGTTAGACTCCGATTTCACTCATAGAAAACCAGTGAAATTCAGGAGTTAAAGTTACCTGAGCTAACTATAACTTACTCCCCCAGTAAGTTATAGTTAGCTCAGATAACAGGGGTGTGGCTAACTGTCGAGCATGGCGGACGCAATGTGACGGAGCTACACTGCAGGATCCTTTAATCCTGCTGAATTCACTGGATCAGGGGTCAACTGCATCTGTTCTTCCCTGCCATCGATCCCTGAGCACAGCAGAATGGTGCAGGCCCGCTAAGAAAGTAGAGCACAGTATATGCAAGGAGAAAAAACGTCTGAAAACTGACTGCGCACTGCGGGGCCTAGCTGCATGAGGGGCGGAGGCGTGGGACGATGAGCCACATCATCAAAGGCCGTACAGTGGTGCTGAAATGCACATACTGCTGCTGCTGAACCTAGCGACAGAACGCTATCACACTGAACGACCTGAGTGGGCCCCCGCTGCCAGGGTGTGCCACCGGAGAGCTTGAATAAGAGCTGTGATGACTGCCTGGGCCTAAGTACGTTTTGGGGTCTTGAGGATTACCTAATGGAGAGAACCAAAGCCCGCATTACAGCCCCAGGAAAACGATCCTCTGCCAGTGTAGGAGGCTGCATTCCTTCCGCAGCGGACGGCAGACCGAATCTGAACTGAGTGTGCCAGACGAGATCGGGGCGGGTCCCGAGGCCAGGCAGTTTCTGCAGTGGAAGTCGACTGTGGCACCAGCTGGAGGCCGCTGGAGTGTTGTGGATACGGCGGCTGGGCCCCTTGAACACACCCCGGGACCAGGTCCTGGGCCTCAACACCCGGCGCGAGCAAACTGTGAGTATGGGGTGCTGCCCTGGGGAGCTGGGAAGTGACAGTGATGTGCTCCCTACGAGTTGGGAGCGACTCTAAATGGAAATATCTACGGCATGGGGCCCACAGCAACAATAAGATCAGTGGCGTGTTGACACCCATGGAGTTTGCCCCCCTTCCTTCCCTCCCCCCTCCAAAGGCACTACCGGTGCCCTCTGAGCCTGGTGATGGGCGGCCCAGGGGTGAGACAGAGGAGGATGCGGGTCAGGGCCACCATGCAGGGAAAGCTTATGGGCCACCGAGGTACATGCTTGATTGGGCCAATGCGGTCCCACCAGCCATACTTTCCATCCAGCGAGAATTAGAGGCAGCACAGTTCTGACACCCCTGTGTGTCTCCAAGGCCTCACATATACATCCTCATCTTCAAACTGAGCATTGTTGGGAGCGCAACAGAGAAAGGCAATACCCATACTAAACCTTTCAAGGGAATCTATCATTTGGGAGAAAAGATCGAACCTACTGTTTTATGTAACTGGGCTTCCCAATGGTTGGAGGTGCAAATAAGGAGCACAGAAACGCTGACTACATAAGACTTACAGCAAAGTTAGTAACGTGCTACTTTAAGCGGATTGTCTCTTCCTCCTGCAGAGATTCTTAATAGCAGTCCTTGGTGTGAGCTATCTCCTATGGAGGGGCATAGCCGATACCCCACTGTGGTGCACTGGTGAACTGCAAAGAAGATCCACAGCCTGAAAACAGACCTCATTGCCCTATCCCATTGTAGAACTGGGACCAATCCTCATAAGAGTTGTGACCAACAGCCCTGCATTTGTCTGATTTCCAACCCTGACGCAGACGTGATATTTGACAGAGCTCGTTCTCTCCCCTCCTTCCTTCTATTTAGCACGAGTGCAACACAACAAGCAATACCCTGATACTACGACTGGGTCACCACGCAGATGTACTACTGAAAGGCCATTCACTATGGGGCGCACAAAGGGGAAGACCACGGAATAGCCCCCACTGGAACACCAGACGCAGGGGGAACTAGACACGGACTCACAAACATCGTCCATTAGATGTGTCCCGCCAACCAACGAAGAGCCTACTCCAGACAAGTTAGACGTAATCTTACAAGAGATACGGGACTCATGTGAGTCTATTGAACAACAAATAGGCTCCTTAACCACTGGCTTTACACTTCTGAGAGCAGACCATGTAACATTGGCGGACACAGTAAAAAACAACAAACAGGCACTGCTGGAGATCCTATCACAACATAAGGGGCATGCAGAAACCCTGACCTGCATGCAAAAGTAGTTATCGACTCTTCAAGACAGGGTGGAGGACTCAGAAGGCAGGGCACATCACAACAATGTCCGTGTGCTGGGTCTGCCAGAACCGCTGGAAGGCGCCAACGCAACGCAGTTTATGGAACAGTGGCTACGAGACCAGATTGCCCCTAACGGACTATCTCCTTTCTTTTGTGTGGAGAGGGCCCACCGAATACCATCAGGCCAGCCAACGGCTGGGTCACCGCCAAGAACAATGATCACCCATATTCTTAACTATAAAGACTGAGATATCCTTCGACAGAAAGCTAGAGAGAATGCATCCATCCAATATGAAAACCAACTAATCTCTATAAACCCGGACTACACGATCATGGCTCAAAAATAACAAGCATCACATTTGCCCCTGAAGTAGAATCTCCAAGAAATGCAGCTTAAATACGCCTTACTATTCCCTATCCGAATTAAAAATCCTCCATGACCACAAATCCCATTTCTTCCACATCCCATAGGAGACTAACGGCTGGCTTGAGACCCCCCTATCTTCTCAGACGCTGGACAAACTAGACCAGAAGATCCGAAGCGCAGCCCAACTCCCACCGAGAACAAGAAGTCAGTGGGGTGCATCGACCAGCGGGCCCGGAAGATGAGCACCTTCCCCAGAACAGACCCTGCGGGACCAAGAGTCAGCAATAGCTGTTGTATCTGCCATGCGAGATCCGAACTCGCCATCTCCCTCAGAGCACTCCAATGATAACATAGCACCCTCTGACTCTGATAGCAATGACCTGATGTTTCCATCCATCACCCTGTGAATAGTACACACGCTCTTTGAATAATGCAGCATTGCTCAGAGACTGCCAGACACTGTTGTAGACCACAACCCTATGAGGAAGGGAAGTACGACTAATGTAATCCTTTCTCTTAATGTAACTTTACCCCCAGGTATCCTCTCTATGATGTGCCAAGATTGGGTCCTTGCCAGTGTGTAGCTCCATCTGGTAAGGAGAAAAAATGTGCTCTGTAGGAGCCACCCCCATACAATTCTTGCAATACTTAACCGTGTGGACGTTCTACATGTTTTGTTTAATGTTTGGACTACCAAAGTTCTTGTGCTTGTCCTAGTATTGGGGAGTTTGATCAATTCAAAAGTTTTGGGAGGGAGGCTCACCTTTGCGTACTCCATTTACTCTACATGCTGTACATGCTCGAAACAACATAATATACACAGACACTATCAGATATGCCCACACAAGGTAAATACAACATAGTGACCTGGAATATTAGAGGGATGGGTTCTGTACACAAGCAGCACCGGATCCACGCCCAATTGAACTGGAGGAAAGCTCACATTGCTCTAACACAGGAGACCCACCTGATAGCTAGTGAAATAACTAAGCTACGCAAGAATGGAGAGGGCAAAATTATACCAAGTCCTATTCCACCTTTGCACGAGGGACCCATATCTGGGTGAGGCTCGGCGTACCATTTATACACATAGAGCAGCGTATAGATCATCAAGGAAGATACACAGTTGTACACGAGACACTTGGAGGAGTACACTTAATTCTTGGGAGCATATCTTCTCCAAATTACGACCAAGACAAATTCCTCACTAGCCTGAATACCATACTACCCGACTGTGTGAATATCCCGTGGGCACTGGGCAGCGACTATAATGGCATACTAGATACCCAACTGGATCGTTCCCACCCCCGGTTCACGGGGCTGTATCCATTGAACAAACATAATTTCTAAAATCTTGGGTGGAGAGATGGCCATTGGAGGGTGTATGGCGTTGCCGCAATCCTACTAGTCTCAAGTATTCTTTTTATTCCCCATCACACCAACTCCATACCAGACTGGGTAGAATTTTTTGCTGTGGCCGCAGCTGTTGGAAGACGTGGGCTTTAGGGATCGATTGGATACAGGTATCTTCAATTACTTTAACGAAAACTCTAACTCCACTTTTTCATGCTCCATTGAGTGGGACACATTCAAGACGGTAATGCACGGTACGTCCATAGGTGTCATGGTAGGGGCTCGATAAGAAATTAACAAAAAACTCACAACACTTGAAGCCACACTGCAGGAGTTGGAGCGGGATGCGAGTGCCGACCAAGCCTGTCAGGCCCAATTACAAGAAGGCAGGATTAGACATGCCGAACTCCTTGAAGATTTACGGCTGGTGGATTACAGGACATACACTCAACACACTCATGCTGAAGCCGACAAGTCAGGAACCTTACTGGCTCACCTTACATGTGACACGCCCCTTGCTAACAATACCAGAAGTGTCACTGCCGGACGGCACAGTGGCGTACTCACAGGCGGCAATAAACAAGGCTTTTAAGGACTACTATGAGAAGCTGTATAGTGTGCGAGTACTGGCGAGGCCATAACAAGTAAGCAGGTTCTTGGACGGCTTAGAGTACCCTAAATTGACGAGGGCAGCTCAGATGGAGCTGGAAGGTCCCATTACTTGGACTGAAATTAAAGAGGCCATAGGGGAACTCCCACGCAATATGACATCGGGTTTAGATGGGCTACCAGAGGAATTTTATTCTACCTACACAGGCAAACTAGCTCCCCACCTCAAATGCTTTTATAAGACAGCACAAGAAACAAATATGCTCCCATAGACAACTATGCAGGCACTAGTCATATCCCTTCTTAAGCCAATGGCGGGATATCATTCCCTGTCCCTCCAATTCACAGAGTACAAGATACTTAGCAAAATACTGGCCCGTCACCTCCTTCCCTACCTTCCTAAGCTGATCCATTTGGATCAATGCAGCTTTGTTCCAGGCCGCAACACGTCCCTTAATATACGACATATGCACTGCGTTATGGAGGCAGCAGCCAAACCTTCTTGTAGAACAGGGTGTATCTACCTGGACCTCCAACAGGCGTTTGACACACTACACTGGGAATATATGTTTGTAGTCCTGAGCAAATTTAGCATACCACCTAAATATATACAATGGGTCAAAGTTGTGTACACTGCCCCTATTGCCCGAGTTCGTACTGGATCTCATATTTCTGACCCATACCCGGTGGAGAGAGGAACTAGACAGGGTTGCCCCCTCTCACCAAACCTATTTGTCCTGGCCCTAGCACCTGAGCGATGCGCCACATACTTTTAAATACTTGGGTATACACATTTACAGAACATCTCAGGACCTACTGGAGGGCAACCTCATGAAAACTATTCACTCGCTAAAAACTCAGATCACATTTTGGACATTGTTTCCTCTCTCGGTAATGGGGAGAGTGGCTATATCCAAATGGTCCTACTTCCTAGATTATTATACTATTTTACTAACCTGCCACTCCTAATCCCACACAGTATTTTTCACACATTGGACACCCTACTAACGGACCTGATATGGGGGAGGCGTCATAGGATAATCAGCTTGGCGAAACTCAGGTTGAAACCCGCAGAGGGAGGACTAGGAGCCCCTGATTTTAAAGCATACTGCGTGACCAGTCAGTTGCAGTGGTTGTCGTATTGGCTGACCAGGAGTAATTTGCCCGTAATTTAATACACGCTGCAGAAACTGGCCTGAGGATCGCTACACATATTACTCCTGCCTGCTGCCACCTGCAACCTTACCTTTACTTAAAGTTGCCCTGGTCTACTGAAATTTTCTCTGCAATATACTAAGAAAGTTACCCCATAGTCCGCTAATATCCCCCTACTAGGTATACCAACTAACACCGGACTGATTACTAACCATAGTATCCTCCATTGGACTAGACTAGAAGGGGGTGGAAATGGTAGGTAGCTTATTCACATATACCAGACCATAACAACTTTGCCCAGGACCAAGGGGTACCCCAGACGCTGTTCCTACTTCATGCCGCTATCACAGACTATGCTAAAAAGCATTGGCCCCCTAATGGGGATGAACCCCCAACACATGGACTAGTGCATGCAATACACTTGATAGGTCAGGGACGACACTTGGCTCACTGGCTCTGCATGGGCATCCGGGCACCTGTGCGCATTTCCCTTGGAACCCTGCACACAAGATGGGAAAGGGATATTGGGCTGAATCTCACCAATAAGGAATGCGCACACGCCCTAGAGTTCCCCAGGAAAGTGTCCCGCAATGTTAAATTCAAGTACAGCCAATATATATTTTTAAACAGGGCTTTTATTATGCCGCACCACCTTAACTGCATATATACAGATCCCCAGCTCAGTTGCCCTAGGTGCGGGACAGCAGATGCGGACTTACCTCACATGCTATGGAACTGCTCAATGTTAGGGAGGTTCTGGGCCAAAATAGGAGATATATTGCAGGATATTACAGGCACGTCAGTATGGGACGCAGCAGAACCTGCTTTTGGGACTACATCCCGACCCAAAAAACTGGAAAACACAAGATTTGCTGATATGGCCATATTATTGGCAAAGCAGGCAAACACCATGAAGTGGAAATCTTCCTTTCCTCCTCAGATACACGCATGGCATGCTGAAATGGTCCAGTGGGGTGGGGGTGGGGGGGCAGAGAGCACCACGCTCCGATGGGAAGAACACAGGGGGCAGCACAAAATACCCATCTCTATGGAGTGGGACCACATGATGGGGTTGTAAAAAGCTATAGACTTGACAGACCCTAACATTTCTCAGACTGTGTAGAGTATTCCCCTGGCACAATACGAAACCAGAACACTCCCATCTAGAAATATAATCACATTCCAGGCAAACCATCCATTATATAGGCATTACAAATTAAGATGTCATCAGCTGGGGCACTGTACAGAATAATAGAAGCTAACATGTATAAGAGTGAGCCTAACAGGGGGGTGGCGGGTGGGGGGTGTGTTCTGCCAAATTGGGGTTTGGACGCGTCCTGAAAAATAGGCAATGCTGGCTCAGGTAACAGTAACTGCTGAATTTTACTGGTTTTCTACAAGTGCAATCGGATTCTAACTATAACATCCCTGTAACCTTGGTGTTTTTTCAGTAAATTTCTAGGGTTTAAAAAAAAAATATATTTATTATCTATAACGTCCCTGGAACTTTTGTTTTTCTCAGTGAATTTCTAAGTTTTATTTAACGGTAAGTAAGATGCTGTTCGCAATTGACAGCGGGGCGGGGGGGGGGGGGGTTGAATGCAGGGCCTGGACTGGCATTGTGCTGCCCACACCCAAGCATGTTTTCTCCTGCCCCCTCCTTACCATCCATTGTCTAATTACATGACCCTGATCCCTCATTATAACAAGATGTGGCCGTTGTTCTGCCACTGCCCTTTCCACCTGCCCTAAACAATTAGCTTCCTGCCCCATACACCACCTCCCTACCCTCTCTTGTCCGAGGCCATGCTCCAGCCCCCTCCTTCCTGCCCTGCATTGTCCGATGAGCCGCCACTGCTCTCCATTTAGCTTGATGTCCCTGCATACTCCTCCTGCCCTCTGTTGCCCAATTATATGCCCCATCATTGCCCTAAAGCTTAGCCCCTGTTCTTAGCTTGCTGACCCTATTCTATTTCCTCCTGCTCTCCGATGTCTGTGTGCATACCCCTGCTCCCTCCTTTTTGCCCACCATATTCCATGGACCTGCCACCATCCTATTTACTGTGAGTATTCTGTTGAGCTGTCCCTCCCACCTGCCTAGCATGGTCAGATGGTGGCCGCCTGTCCCTGCCAACTCCACCCTGCCTGTCCAAGTTCAATGCCCCTATCCCCTCCCTCTTGTCCACCATGGTCCATTTTGCTCCCACTCCGTGTTGCCCTCCATGCTCTGTTGTGCTGTAACTGCTCCTCCTGCCTGCCATGCATTGCCTGTCGTGAAACCCCTTCCCCTGCCCTCTTTTGATTGTGTCCAGCCTCTACCCCTCCCTTTTGTTCTCCATGGTCCTTTGTGCATGCCCATGGCCCCTCCGTCTTTGCCACCATTGCCATTGTCCTGGCATAACCCCTCCCGCTTGCCATGCAAGGCCTTCTATGATGCTATAGCCCCTCCCACATGCCCCGTGTGGTCAGCTTGCTGCCCTTGGCCCCCTCCCATCTTGCCCCCATTGTCTGTGTCCATGCGATTATAGTCTCACTGTTGCCCTCCATGGTGTGTTGTACTTCCAGTGCCCATCCCATCTCATCTCCATGGTCAGTTGCTGCTCCTGCCCTGCCCCCTTGCCGTCTGCCCTCTATTTTCCATGTGCAGACCCCTATCCCCACCTTCCTCCCTTGCCTGGTCCATTGTCGTGCCCCTGCCACCTTGCCCCTGCCCTTCATGGTCCGTTATACTGCAATTGTCCCTCTTGTCTGTCCAGTATGGTCAGCTTGCTGCCCTTGTCTCTTTCCCCTCTGATCTCTATTGTCCATGTGCATGGCCCTGTCCCCTCCACATTGCTTTCTGTGGACTGTTGTGCTGCACTGCCGTCTTGCTTGCCCTGTGTGGTCTACTGTGCTATTGCAACATCTTACGCCTGTCCTGTAAGGTCAGTTTGGTGCCCCTGCCCAACTCCCTTTTGCCCACTGTTATCTGAGTCCATGTCCATATCCCAAAGTATTCATCGCTGACCCCTATTTCAACTCCTTTGTACTCCAGGCCCTTAGACCTCCACGCCACAAATTGCCTTCCTCCCTGTCGTGTCTTGCACAATAATAACAGACACTTAGTTATGTTTCATGGAGCTTTATTGATTGCCCCCTTACTCGTCCCTGTCCCTACTCTAACTGCACCTTTCCTGTAATTGCTCCTCCTCTTCCTCCAACCCCTTAGCTCCACCCATGCCCCAACTACTAGACTGCACAGATCATCACATCTCCCCCTTTGTTAACAAATGAAATAACTGACTTGATCAGAGTTCTTCAATTAGCCGCCTGGGCTTCTGAATGTTCCGTTGAGGGCGGAGACTCACTCCTGCATCTTCAGACTCAGCTTCTGCCTGAGTTTCAGGTCTCTCTACTGCAATCACCTGATCAGGTATCTCCGCGTTGATCCATTGTCCTGTCGAGAGCCTCTTTCATGGCAGGGGTACACTTTTGAAAGTGCAACACATTTCGGGTAATCCATCTATTCTCTGACTCTGCAGTGAATATTGTACTCTTCTGCTGAGTGATTACCAAAGGTTCCTCTTTGAATTTACAGTCCGTTTTCCTTAGCTGATCTTGTTTAACCACTACACAGTCTCCTTCGTGCAAGGATGGAGATTTTGCTCTCCTCCGAGTGTCTGCATAGGACTTCATTTTGCTTTTGCCGGCTCGATCAGCCACTACTAGCTCTTTATGGGCACAGGCAGGAGACACTGGTCGCAACGCTCCTTCCCATGTATGTATCCACGTTCTGATGGGTCGCACCAACATAATCGTGGCAGGACACTTGCCTGTGGTGGCATGGGGTGTTGTTTGATACACTCTCAGGACCTCATTGAGAGCCACTTGTAAGTCCTTTTTGTCCAGGGTAGCTTGTTGAAATGTCTTTTTTAAAGTTGCCATGAATCTTTCAATAGTGCCGTTGGCCTGTGGCCACAGAGGCGTGATTTTGCGATGGCTGAAATTGAGATGCTTCGCGAACTCACCAAATTCATGTCCGTTGTAAGGAAGACCATTATCTGTCTTGAGTTTCTTGGGGACGCCCCAGGCAGCGAATACTTCATCTAGCACGACAATAGTGCTGGAGGCGTTGGTGGATGATACAAACTGTGCTATTGGAAACCTTGAATATTGATCCATTATCGCTAGGACATATTTGCCTGACTGGAGGGGTCCATAAAAGTCCATGGCAAGTTCTTGCCATACCCCAATGGGTAGCTTGGTCATTTGTAGAGGAGCTGGGGGATCTCCGTGATTGACCAGTTGGCACTGGGGACAGTCCTTTAGAGTGAGCTCCACCATTTGATCGAGCAGTGGAAACCATACTCATTCTCGGAGAGCTCTTTTTGTCGCGACCACTCCGCGGTGGCCCTCGTGGGCCAAGTTGATGACACCTTGGCGTAGCTGCCTCGGGATGACAATCCGATGATCTCTCAGCAGGAGCCCCTCTGAGGTGGCAGATAATTCTTCACTGATATCCCTGAAGGCCTGCATCTCTTGGCGGACTTGAGGGTCACTCCTTTCTTCCTCACTGTCGTGTCTCCAGCGATGTGTCCGCAGTCGACGCACCACTTTCTGAAGGATGTCATCTTGTGCAGTGGCTTCCTGTATTGCTTCCAAGGGAACCGCCGGTGGCCGGGCTAGGTCCACTACAAAGTGTATGTATTCTTCAGCTATCGAGGGATGTGGGACTTGGGATGCTATAGGGTGTCTTGACATATAATCCGCGGGATTCGCTGATTTTCCAGGTTTGTGTATTATTGTGTAGGTGTATTCCTGCAGACGCAAACCCCAACATTCAATTCGAGGTGGCATCTTGGCTCTGCGGTTTCCAAAGATGGTGACAAGCGCCTGGTGATCAGTCACCATGGTGAAATGTTTGCCATAGATGAATACATGAAAATGTTCGCAGGCCCATACAACCGCAAGACTCTCTTTTTCGGGTTGGGAGTAGGCCTTCTCAGTGTCCGATAGGCTGCGACTGGCGTAAGCCACAATGTGTCGTTGATCTGTGTCATTGTCATACTGAGCCAGGATTGCACCCAGTCCCACCAGGCTAGCATCCACCGTTATCTCCGTCTTCCTCTTGGGACTGAAGTAGGCTAAATTGTCTGCTGATTCAACAGCTCGTTTAATGTCTTGAAATGCCCGCTCACACTGGGGGGTCCAAACGAAATGTTGCCCTTGCTTGGTAAGGGCTCGTAGCGGGTGACTGATGGTGGCGTAATATTTTATGTATCTAGCACAATAACTCGCCATGCCCAGAAAAGATCGAATGTCACTCACATCTTGTGGGCTCTTAGTGTCATTGAGTGCTGTCACTTTCTCTGGGCCGGGCTTCATCCCGGCTCCAGAGAATACATGTCCAAAGTATTAAAGGGTGGATTGATGGAACTCACACTTGTCCTTGTTGAGGGTAAGGTTAGCTTCCAGGAGAGCATGGCATACCTGATCCAATGCTTTGTCATGTTCCTGGGTATTTGACCCATACACCAAAATGTCGTCACTATAGTTCAGCGTATTTGGTATATGCCAGATGGTCTGACGAATGACTTCTTGAAATATTTCCGCAGCAGAGGAGAAGATACCAAAACTCAGCTGTTGAAGAACCGGGTTTTCAAATACCCAGCGGCGTCAGGGACATGCCCGAAGTCCTCTGGGTTACCTTGCCTTGGTATACAGAGACACGGAATACTTCTAGGTGGCGTCAGAGATCAAATTTATTAGCTGCAGCTAGTAGCAGAAATCCCAGCAATACAATATGGTGTACAACTCAAGAAACTGCTCAATTTTACTAAGGCGAGACATCCCTATTTATACACAAAAAGGTACATTTAAAATGCACGCCCCTGCACCAAAATTCAACCAATAGAAAATACATGACATCACACAGCATCATACAGTAAAGCTCATTTTACAGTGTCCCAACCCACAAGTTAATATTTAGGCATATCTAAATAATAATCTGGAAGGCCCGGACAACACCCTTAAATGAAAGCGTAACCCATGAAACGAAGTAACAGTCAAGAAAAGTAGTTTCAGATAATGTGCAAGATAACAGAAACGTAAAGAAACTTAAAAGTTAACAAATGTCTTGAATGGTGATTGGGAAAGTAAATAACGATCTTGCAGGGAAATTGGCTTGGCAGGGTCAATTCCAGGTGAAAGGCCAGCTTCTGAAATTAACTACAGCGCCCAAAGAATTCCTTAGTTAATGTATATATGATCCATAATAGGTCAGACTGCTTTGCTCGCACACTAACTTCTGAGGCCTACATAAAAGGCAACACCAGATGGCAGTCACGACGCATGGCAAAAACCCATGTTTAGAAAAGAAAGTCTTAAGGAAAGAAACAATTTAGATATTGTTTAGGATAAGATATGTGCAAGGAAACTAAAGGTTAACGAGGTCCAGAACAGTGGTTGAAAAACTCAGACAACGATCAGCTAGTGAAACTGGTTTTGCAAAAGGTCAGTTTCAGGTGAAAAGAGTTACTCTCTCTGCAGTTCATTCAGAGTCAGAAAAACCCAAATTAATATATGCACGAACTCAGAAAGCAAGGCCACTTTTTCGTTGGGCCTACTTCACTGGCCTACGTGAGGGCAAAACTAAAATGGAGTCAGGTTTGAGAATCACAGAACCACAGACCCTCCTTTTGCCATTACATAGGCAATAACCTAAACTCATGTCAATCTGAATCTAGGTCTATATCTATCCTCATCAGGTCATCAAGGTGTTGCTGTAACATCATCTTATTATCCTTCACTTCTCTCGGGACTGGTCTTCTCACACAGATCGTAGCACAAAGACTACAAATGACGGGACCACACTGGATGCATAAACTGTCAGGGTCCGACTAAGCGCCTGCATTACCGCACTAAGAGGAATATAGACTGTAATCATAATCAGGCAGGAAAAGACTACGTTTCCCAGAAGCCTCGGCTGAGGCTACTTTAGACTGCATGACACGCTTCCTGTTGCGTGTTATTCTGTGTTTTGGACTTGAACTGAGGAAGGAGGTCGCTTCTCTGTGGTTTTGCATAGAACGCCGGGGAAGATTCCGTTTGGCTCTTCTACTTCAGGTAGGAGCGGCCCCTGCCCTTCTTCGGCCGTCGGTGAGCGGAGCGCGGTGGTAGCTGCCACGCGTTGCCGTTTCGTGGTGAGTGCAGTGAAGGAACTGCCGCGCCTTGTCATTTGTTGTGAGTGATTATCGAGCGGAGCGTGGTGGTTTCTGCCACACGCTGCCGTTTCGTACCTATTATCAGAAGATATGTCAGGTTCTTGAATTCGGGTTGAAGAGCGGAGCGGAGTGGTAGAGGTCGCCTCACACCGCCGTGTCTTCATGTACTTTGTGTGAGATTCTGTTGTCAACTCAGCTAAATCTCTAGGAATCACCCTAGACGAGAATCTAGACATGAAAGCCCACATTAACTCAATGGCGAAAAGTGCCCGCTTTCACTTGAACTACTTAAGAAAATTGAAACTATACATCACAGAGTCTGACCTCAAAGTGGCAATCCAATCCTTAGTTATCTCAAGGATTGAATATGGTTGCACTACCTTGGCGGGATTACCTAAAGCGTCCACTGCACCACTGAAAGCCTGCCTTAACGCTGCGGCAAGACTTATCACCGGAACCAGGAAATATGATCATATATCCCAGCACCTGAAAGTATTAAACTGGCTACCGTATGAAGCAAGAATCCAAATGAAGATAGCTTGCATCACACACAAAGCACTACATAAGAACACCCCAAGATATCTAGCCAAGAAAATTCAGTTGTCCGGGGGCAACAGACCAGCTAGGAGTGCCAAGGAGTTGCTTCTACGGCCAGCCTTCTTCCGAAAGAAAAAAACCTATGACAGAGCGTTCTCTGGAGCTGCCCCCAGAATTTGGAACTCACTCCCTCCAAACATCAGGAAGATCCAGAATCTGGTAACATTCAAGCGGGAAGTGAAGAGCCTGCTGATGAAGAGATACATTACCTAGAACACTGTTCTTGGTTCGGATTTACTACTGCCTAGTATTGATCATGTACGTCATTAGGAAGGGAGACATAGGCAATTCTATAATGGAATACGTATCCTATGATATGATATGAGAACAACTGAAAGGCCATTAGTAATGGTTACTTTGAGTGAACAGGAGAACAGCTTCTCTCATGAACATATACCGAGCTACCTCATATCTGTTATATATACATGCTCTTGTTAGTAATTTTTGTCATATCTGTTATATACACATGCTTCTGTTAGTAATTTTGTCATAGCTTAGTTATGTACGCCAACGTTCACAGGTGTTACGACTATATATATCATCTACCTCACAGCGGTTGCTCGCTAACTGTTTATATATATGTTATCACTCTTTCCTCTCTTATGTTAAGCGCTCTGATACCCACGGGTCTTGTTCGCGCTATACAAAACTCTATAATAAATAAATAAATAAATAAATAAACCCAGTATTCCTAACTACAATTAGTAGGTGGTGCGCGGTGGCGGTCGCAGCTACGCGTTACCAGAACAAGCGCTTGTTATTGCAAATCAAACTGGTTAATTCTTACATGTGGAGCGCGGTGGCGGTCGCAGCTACGCGTTGCCGTGTGAGCAACAGTTGATTCTAGAGGAGGTTGTGTACTTATAGTATTGGTCTAAGATTATACTATTCAACAACCGTCCGTTTTTGTTTATTGAACATCTTCATTTACAGTACCTGTGGATTTCTTAACTTGTGTTCAGTGGAAGAGCAGAGCGGAGTGCTGTGGTTCTTGCTTCCCACGCATTACCGTGGTCTGTGTTTCTGCGTATGTGCATATATACTTTTTCCCCTCAGTCCTTTTATTCTTTATCATTTGAGGAAACCCACCTCAGGAACCCCTTATACTAAACATAAGTTCATATCAAAGGTAGGATAAGTGTATCCTGCCTGGTCTAATTGTTTCAGTAGTAGATATGATGTTGGTATTAATATATGTATATTCCATGTAGGACTCACGCATTACAGCAAAGAGGGGAATCAGAGAAACCCTATTTCCGAGTTCTATCTTTCCATACAGGTATTTAGCCTAGTAAGAAAGTACATTGGGTATTAACAGTGCTGTATGAACGGTGTTCTTATCTCTGTATGTTCTGTCGTTTCAGGTACTTCCCTTTCCCAGCTGACCCCTTCCTTCGCTTCCCTGTTTATTATTTTGTATTTACCCTTCACCTAATGGCTCAAATCCTCTGTTGATATATATATCAGAGGGTTTGTGACGTTTGGAGGTGGGCTTTATAATCATCATCCGGATCCCGTGGAGCGTACATGACAGAATAACACGCCCACGAATTAAGCTACACCCGATCCGGGTGGGGATTATATGGCTACCTTGGAGGATGTGCTTCAGGCCTTGGTGTTGGTGCAACAGGAACTTGTTGCTTCCAAGGCTGAGGCCACTGCCCTAAAAGAAATGGTGGACAGGTTAAGCAGGAACCCCTTTGATGCCTCCCCCTCGCAAATCCAGGTTACTGTTCTGCCTCCTATTCCCCTCGCTAGCCCAGAGAGATATTCTGGTGATCCAGCAAAGACCCAAGTCTTTTTGGCACAAATCATGATGCACTTTTCATGCAAACCGGCCTCCTTTCCGACTAATCATTCTAGAGTGGCTTTCGCCATTTCCTATTTGATTGGAGATGCGGCCAATTGGGCAGTACCTTTGGTGCGCAATGATGACCCTGTGCTGAATAACTGGACGGCATTTAGGGCGGAATTCGAGTGAGTGTTTGATCGCCGGGCCACTACCTTCAGTGCAGACAGAGAGCTACTTACACTCAGACAGGGTAAGAGAGACCTGATATCCTATATGACGGATTTCAATAGGTTGATAGCTGAAACTGCTTGGCCAGAGGAAAAGAGGATGTCCCTTTTCTATCAAGGGTTGAGGGATGGACTCAAGGACATCATAGCGCAGATAGACCCCCAGCCAACTACCTGTGCGGACATGATAAATCTGACCTTACGTCTTGATGGTAGGATGAGTGACAGAGGGGGTGACAGGAGACGATGGGATCGTGGGTACTTTGGGTCTGACTCTAGCCCACGAAGGGCATTAACGGCTACAGAACAAGGTTCTGAACCTATGGAGATAGGGGCAGTCAAAGCCCCACTGTCCAAAGAAGAAAAGGAACATCGTCGAGCCTTGGGCCTTTGCCTTTACTGCGGTAAAAAGGGTCACTATGTTAGGGACTGCCCTACTAAGCCGAAAGCAAGTGGTGTATGGAATCGTAGCAAAAGGTTGGCCATCACATCGATGGGTCCAACGGAGAAAGGAGGAAATGTAGAGCCTGCCGTAGACAGTAGTTCTCCGCCTTACCAGATCCCATTGTTAACTGTACTGACACTGTTAGAGACAGAGACACACATACTCCTTCCCATGTGCTTGGAGAGTCAGCTTAAGAACCATCAGGTGAGAGTCATGATTGACTCAGGAGCCACCGGGAACTTCATAGATAGCGGGTTGGTAACTGCCTTGTCTTTAGTAAGAGTGCCAAGAGACTTCCCTGAAGAGGTACTAGCAGTGGATGGAAAACCTATGAAATCAGGAAAAATCACCGAACAAACAGACACTCTTGTGTTATCAGTAGAAATACCAGAAGGTCATCACAGAGAGGAATTAAAGCTAAATATTATAGAGGCGCCTCAATACGAGGTTATTCTGGGAATGCCCTGGTTGAGCCACCACAATCCGATGATTGATTGGAAGACAAAGGAGGTCCGGTTTGTGTCCGAGGAATGCAGAGAGCATGTGGTTTCCTCATGTGTGATAAAAGCAGCAGTGTCTTATCTGCCATTGGCAGTGGCCACAGCTGCAAAAAAAATGGTGGTTTTGCCCCCACAATATAAGGCGTATGAGGAGGTGTTCAGTGAAAGTATGGCTGAACAACTGCCCCCTCATCGCCCTTATGATTGTCGAATAGACTTGGTGGATGGGGCTACACTACCTTCTTGTCGTGTGTATGCCCTCTCTGTTCCTGAGACAGCACATTTGAGAGAATATCTCAACCATTATGTGGACATTGGGTTCATCCGTCCCTCCAGATCTCCGGCTGCCTCCCCCTTGTTTTTTATCAAAAAAGCCAACGGGGAGTTGAGAGCGTGTGTCGATTACAGGGTGTTAAATAAGAACACTGTAAGAAACAGATACCCCTTACCTTTAATTTCTGTCTTACTGGATCAGGTGAAGGATGCTAGGATTTACACACGGCTAGATTTGAGGGGAGCATATCATCTGGTCCGGGTTAAGGAAGGCGATGAATGGAAGACCGCCTTCAAGACCCGTTATGGCCTCTTCGAATATACCGCAATGCCGTTTGGGCTGTGTAACGCCCCAGCGGCGTTTCAGTATTTTCTGAATGATGTCCTGAAGGAGTTTGTGGATGTTTGCGCTGTTGTTTACATTGACGACATTCTTATTTATTCTAACAACACCACAAAGCACCATGTTCAAGTATCTCAGGTATTGCAGAAGCCAGGGGAGAACAAACTATTTTGTAAGCTTTCCAAGTGCGAGTTTAGTGTGTCTGAAGTGGAGTTTTTGGGGGTGGTGCTGAGTCATTCTGGTTTACAGATGTCGGAGAGAAAGGTGAAGGCAGTGCAAGAGTGGCCAGTCCCTGCAAGCATTAAGGAAGTGCAGAGTTTTCTAGGGTTTTCTAATTACTACCGTAGATTCATAGCACAGTTCTCTCAGGTGGCAGACCCTTTGTCTAAATTGCTAAGAAAAGGGGTTCCTTTCCAATGGACAGATATCACTGATGGAGCTTTTCAGACCCTAAAAGCCACTTTTACGACTGCTCCGATTTTGGCACACCCTAAACCGGAACATCCTTTCATTGTCGAAGCAGATGCTTCAGATGAAGCAGTAGGGGCTATCTTGTCTCAAAGGAATCACCTCACGGGGCAATTACATCCGGTGGCATATCTATCAAAGAAGCTTAGTCTGGCAGAAAGAAATTACACCATAGCGGAGAAAGAA
Organism: Lissotriton vulgaris; assembly: GCF_964263255.1. Taxonomy (NCBI): domain Eukaryota; kingdom Metazoa; phylum Chordata; class Amphibia; order Caudata; family Salamandridae; genus Lissotriton; species Lissotriton vulgaris. The sequence continues at coordinate 381,548,431 of NC_141685.1, forward strand.
CTGCTAGCTATTAAGAAGGCGTTTCAGGAATGGCGACAACACTTGTGGGGGGCTGCTTTTCCTGTTACTGTATACTCTGACCACCGAAATTTACAGTACATGAAAACCGCCCACAACCTCACTCAGAGACAAATGAGGTGGATGCTATTCTTCTAAGAATATGACTTTGTTATCACCTTTCGTCCTAGGGCTGACAACAAAAAGGCTGATACGCTATCCAGACAACATCAGAGGGTGGATTCCACCGAGATAACCAGACTTGAGGCCATTGTGGATCCAAAAAAGGTATTGTGTGTGATACAAGCTGACACGTTCCTGGATCACATCTGTCGGGCAAAGACTCCGGGGGAGTGGGTAGTGTGGGCCACCCAGGGGAATGGCCAAACATTGAAGAAAGGACTTCCTTTTCAAAACAACAAGTTGTTTCTTCCAGATGATGCTATGAGAAAAACTGCTTTTGAATGGTGTCACGATTCCCGGTTGGTGGGACACCAAGGGGTGTGTAAGACTATGCAATTGTTGCAAAGATACTTTTGGTGGGACACGGTCAAGAAAGACGTTGTCACTTGGGTGAGATCCTGCAGCGAATGTGCTATGGCAAAAAATGAGACCGGAAAAAAGAAAGGGTTGTTGATGCCACTACCTACTCCTAAAAGACCGTGGCAGACTATAAGTCTAGATTTCGTTACCGGTCTACCCCCAGATCAGGGTATGACAGCCATTCTAGTGGTGATTGATAGCCTCTCCAAATTGGGTCATTTCATTCCCTGCGTTAATCTGCCTACGGCAGGACAGACTGCGCAATTACTGTTGACCAATGTCATCAGGCTACACGGAGTACCCGAAGTCATCATATCTGATCGGGGTCCGCAGTTCATCGCCAGGTTTTGGAAGTTTTGGTGTCAGGCCCTGGGTATACATTCCTCTCTTTCTACCAGCTTCCATCCGCAAACAGACGGGCAAACGGAGAGGTTGAACCAAACCCTGAAGAAATATCTCCGATGTTACACCACGGATGCTCACGACTCATGGGTTTCGTTATTGTGGATGGCTGAAGTAGCCTACAATAACGCTTGGCACTATTCCCTAGGGGTGTCTCCATTTTGTGCTACGTATGGGTACGATGCTAAAATCCTTCCCATTACTATTCCTGAAGTTGTAGCCAATCAGCCTACTGTTCTGGGACAGATGCGTAAGGTTCAAGCCATGCACAAGAAAATCAGAACTCACTTAATAAAGGCTAAGAGAGAGTATAAGAAGTACGAAGATAGGCACAGAAGACAAGGTCCATCGTATGCGGTGGGTGATAAGGTGTGGCTTTCAACAAGGAATATCAGATTCAAACTCCGCAGCATCTTTCACCCCAAGTTCATTGGGCCTTACATGGTGGTGAAAAAACTCAATCCGGTGGCCTATAAATTGAAACTGCCGGGTTCCCTTCGTATACATCCTGTGTTCCATTGTAACCTGCTGAAACCCGCTTTCTCGGACCGACGTAGGGCTCCCCCCCTGTGTTGTGTGATGGGGGCTTTGAATACGTGGTGCGGAGCATCAAGGATTCGAAGTTCCGAAGGGGTGTGTTGTGGTACCTGGTGTCATGGAAGGGGTATTCGGTTGAGGACGACTCCTGGGAACCTGTGTCCAACATCCATGCTCCAGAGGCTATTCGTTCCTTTCATCGTAGGTTTCCTATGCGGCCTGGTCCTAGTAGGTGCTGAAAGGGAGGGCATACTGTCAGGGTCCGACTAAGCGCCTGCATTACCGCACTAAGAGGAATATAGACTGTAATCATAATCAGGCAGGAAAAGACTACGTTTCCCAGAAGCCTCGGCTGAGGCTACTTTAGACTGCATGACACGCTTCCTGTTGCGTGTTATTCTGTGTTTTGGACTTGAACTGAGGAAGGAGGTCGCTTCTCTGTGGTTTTGCGTAGAACGCCGGGGAAGATTCTGTTTGGCTCTTCGACTTCAGGTAGGAGCGGCCCCTGCCCTTCTTCGACCGTCGGCGAGCGGAGCGCGGTGGTAGCTGCCACGCGTTGCCGTTTCGTGGTGAGTGCAGTGAAGGAACTGCCGCGCCTTGTCATTTGTTGTGAGTGATTATCGAGCGGAGCGTGGTGGTTTCTGCCACACGCTGCCGTTTCGTACCTATTATCAGAAGATATGTCAGGTTCTTGAATTCGGGTTGAAGAGCGGAGCGGAGTGGTAGAGGTCACCACACGCCGCCGTGTCTTCATGTACTTTGTGTGAGATTCTGTTGACAACCCAGTATTCCTAACTACAATTAGTAGGTGGTGCACGGTGGCGGTCGCAGCTACGCGTTACCAGAACAAGCGCTCGTTATTGCAAATCAAACTGGTTAATTCTTACATGCGGAGCGCGGTGGCGGTCGCAGCTACGCGTTGCCGTGTGAGCAACAGTTGATTCTAGAGGAGGTTGTGTACTTATAGTATTGGTCTAAGATTATACTATTCAACAACCGTCCATTTTTGTTTATTGAACATCTTCATTTACAGTACCTGTGGATTTCTTAACTTGTGTTCAGTGGAAGAGCAGAGCGGAGTGCTGTGGTTCTTGCTTCCCACGCATTACCGTGGTCTGTGTTTCTGCGTATGTGCATATATACTTTTTCCCCTCAGTCCTTTTATTCTTTATCATTTGAGGAAACCCACCTCAGGAACCCCTTATACTAAAACATAAGTTCATCAAAGGTAGGATAAGTGTATCCTGCCTGGTCTAATTGTTTCAGTAGTAGATATGATGTTGGTATTAATATATGTATATTCCATGTAGGACTCACGCATTACAGCAAAGAGGGAAATCAGAGAAACCCTATTTCCGAGTTCTATCTTTCCATACAGGTATTTAGCCTAGTAAGAAAGTACATTGGGTATTAACAGTGCTGTATGAACGGTGTTCTTATCTCTGTATGTTCTGTCGTTTCAGGTACTTCCCTTTCCCAGCTGACCCCTTCCTTCCCTTCCCTGTTTATTATTTTGTATTTACCCTTCACCTAATGGCTCAAATCCTCTGTTGATATATATATCAGAGGGTTTGTGACGTTTGGAGGTGGGCTTTATAATCATCATCCGGATCCCGTGGAGCGTACATGACATAAACAACACGAGAAAAGGATAGCTAACGCCATACCTAGAAACATCAGACTCTTCCATCCCCATTTAGACAACGACTCCCATAACCATCCCATCAACGACCAGTCTCCTTCGTCCACATGAATAGACTCAGAGATCTTATGTAGTCTAGAGATGGCTTGGTACACTGTCGGGGCCTTATCTGGTATGAAAACGCAGCAACTAGATCTAATTAATTTGCATACCCCACCTCTATCTGCAAGTATAATATCTAAAACAAAACAGTTCTGTAATGTCATAAGGTGATCCGCTTGAAGCTCAGCTGTAATGTTGCTAAGGGCACCTGCAGTCTCATTTATAGTGGCCTCAACCACTCTCGTAAGCTGACGAATATTCCTACTATTAGCCATAGGACCCCAAAAGGGTAGAAAACCCTTAAAGAAGTCTCCAGCTTCTTGTGCGACAGTATCTTTCGCATCGATTACACCTCTACCATATCTTGTCTTATGGTAATCGAAAACAGCAGTGTATGTAGGGGGAAGCAAAAATGCCACAAAACATGTGCCAGAAAAATCAGATGGCAACCATGTATATGCTCTATCTTGACAAACAAAATGCGTGCCTTTAGCTGGCACAAACGGAGGAGATTTCTGGGACGTATAAACGTATGTGTGAACACACACACTCTTACCAAGCTGAGCTCTCGGATTCTGACCATTACCTTGCAAAGAAAGATGACCTCGGTGGGGTACAATCCAAATAGGAGGAGACCTTCGCTGCTTTTCTTTCTCCGTCAAGCTAACACTATATGTCGTCTTATTCCAACCGACATATGCTCGTACCTCATATCTAGGGAAAGCGTTATACGCATCGATATCTTTAATCATATCAACTATTCCCCGTATCAAGGCATTATTACTTACATTGTCTTTGATGGAACGTACAGGAGAGGCTTTATTTGCATAGATAAACATTGATTGGAGTGCCCAAACTTACCCGTTAGGCGAAAAAGGCAAAACCAAATATGGCATTCCCTTATCTGTAGTATGTGGCATAATACCACACACCCAACAATTTGTGGCATTTATGACTAGCTGATGCTGATGCAACATCTGTATAAAGGAGTTGTTCACAAATTCTGATCTTCGTGTCTGTTCTTGTTCAGGTAACGTATGAAACTCATGTGGAGAAACATTAGAAAAGGAAAGCATAGGTTGAGAAGTTGGTGCAGACGTCAATTGTGTAGAAGGAACAAACCAGAATATAGTAGCTAATAGAATAGATAAAAGTATTAAAATAGATAAAGCTATACCACACTTGGAGAACAACATTCTATAATATCGGTTTTTCATCTCTTGTCTTTTATCGTCCTTCCTCAATACAATCTTCATTTTCTAATGTTGCTCACGCAATCTTGACAGAGTACTTCAGCTGTGATTATTAGCAGGTCGTAGGGACACCGCAAGTCCTGCAGACCTATTGCCACTACTCAGGTCACAAACTGAACCGTTGGTACTCCTATGTGACCCTGCAACTGGCAAATGGTAACCAATCAAAAATTTAACAGAATACAATTTTTAGAAAAAGCAAGAGAAAAAGAAAAACAAAAGTCAAATGCAAAATACTCGAAGAAATTGTCTCTTTTTGATCTCAGTGTGGAAAAAAAATAATGTTCAAAGTCTCTTTATTTATTTCGAGATCGGAGGTTGTAACGTAATTTAGTCGGCACAGTTTGGTCCGTAAACAACAGTTCAGGTTCGGTAGTGTCCAATCTCAAACGTGGAGGAACAGCTTCTTGCAGCACATTGTCATCCTCGCGTTCTGACCGTGTCCATGTCAAATGAGCATCACTAAATGGAACAAATCTAGGATTTTTTTCACATTCAGAATCGGCTATACCTCCCCTCACCCACTTGTCATATGGTAAGGGCAATGGAACTTTTTTGCAATGGGTGGCATGCACCCAGTTTTTCTTGCCTGCTACTCTAATAGCAGTTCGAGTCACTAACAAAACGAAATGCGGTCCAGTCCACCTCGGCTCCAAATTCTTTGTTCCCAACTGCATCCAAGCCGCCCCTGGACAAACCCATGGACCTTTCTCCTGCTTCTCCTGCAAATTCTGCGGCACCGACAACATCTCCTCTACGACCACACCACAGATTCCCGACCCCAACCACCTACAATGCATCCTTCTCAACACCCGATCAGTCCACAGGCACGCCATTGACCTATGGAACCTACTAGACACCATTTCTTCGGACATCGCCTTCCTTACGGAAACATGGATGAATGCTTCCCCCGCACCAGACATCACCATTGCCATCCCTGAAGACTATAAGATCACTCGCAAAGACTGCACCAGCCACACAGGAGGAGGAATCGCTATCGTCCATAAAAAATCAATCCGCATCTCAACCAGCTCTGACGCCAACCTCGCTAACTCCGAACACCTTCACTTCCAGATCCACATCGACCCCAAGACCACACTCAGAGGCACCCTCCTCTACAGACCACCAGGTCCACGCGCAAAATTCAGTGAAGACATCCCGGACTTCATCACCCCACACGCGCTCCCCTCCAAAGACTACATCCTTCTGGGAGACCTCAACTTTCACCTCGAAAAGATCAACGACCGCAACACCGCCACCCTCGTGGACAACCTCGCCAACCTCGGACTTAAACAACTAGTCACTTCCCCCACCCACATCGCAGGTCACACACTCGACCCCATCTTCACATCCAGCAACCATGTCTCCTTCAGCCACACTACGGACCTCCTCTGGACTGACCACAGCTGCGTTCACTTCACCTACAACAAACCAAAACCCAGCATCCACCTCCAACCTACCCTGCAAAGGAACTGGAACAAAATCACCACGGACCAAATCTCCGCATCGCTCCTTCAACACACCCCAGCCCCCTCTTCCAACGCTAACGAAGCCGCCGCCAACCTCACCCTATGGTTATCCAACACCGCTGACACCTTAGCACCACTGAAAAAACGTCAAAACAAACCTGGCAGCAAGAAGGCCTCATGGTTCAACGATGATCTCAAGAAGTCCAAGAAACTCTGCCGCTCCCTTGAAAAGGCCTGGAAAAAAGACCCAACCACCAGCACCAAGGACGCCTTCAAAAACGCCACCCGCACTCACCACCAACTAATCCGAAAAGCCAAGAAAACAGCATTCAAGGATCGACTCAACAACAACGCTCACAACAGCAAGGAACTTTTCAACATCGTCAAGGAATTTTCCAATCCCTCGGCCAACTCCAACGACATCACCCCCTCTCAAACCCTCTGCGACTCCCTAGCCTCATTCTTCCACAACAAGATTGCAGACATCCACAACAGCTTTGACAACCAACCCGGAAACCAACCCACCCTACCATCTGCTGATCATCATCCCCCCATGAACACCCTTAACGACTGGAACCCAATCTCCACTGAGGACACCATCCGACTGATGAATTCCATCCACTCAGGATCCCCCACAGACCCATGTCCTCACCACATCTTCAACAAAGCAGACTCCGCCATAGCACCGCACCTCTGAGACGTCATCAACTGCTCCTTCAACTCCGCCACCTTCCCGGAAGACTGGAAACACGCTGAACTCACCGCCCTTCTGAAAAAACCCACAGCGGACCCCACCGAACTCAAAAATTACCGCCCCATCTCGCTTCTTCCATTCCCGGCCAAAGTCATCGAGAAAGCTGTCAACAACCAGCTCGCCACCTTCCTCGAAGCCAACAAATCCCTCGACCCCTCACAATCTGGCTTTCGAGCCAAACACAGCACTGAGACCGCCCTCATCGCAGCAACAGACGACATTCGAACTCTACTGGACAATGGAGACACAGTCGCCCTCATCCTCCTCGACCTCTCTGCAGCATTCGACACAGTCTGCCACAGCACCCTTTTACAACGCCTCAATAACATCGGAATCCAAGGAAAAGCACTTGAATGGATCACCTCGTTCCTCACCGGAAGAACCCAGAGAGTCCGCCTTCCACCATTCAAGTCCGAGGCCTCTGAAGTCATCTGCGGCATACCACAAGGATCCTCACTCAGTCCCACCCTCTTCAACGTATACATGAGCCCCCTCGCGGCCATCGCACGCCAACACAACCTCAACATCATCTCGTACGCGGATGACACCCAACTGATCCTTTCCCTCACCAATGACCCCAGCACCGCCAAAACCAACCTACACGAAGGAATGAAAGAAGTTGCCGAATGGATGAAACAAAGCCGTCTGAAACTGAACTCAGACAAAACAGAAGTCCTCATCTTAGGTACATCCCCCTCTGCATGGGACGACTCCTGGTGGCCGGAAGCCCTCGGAAAAGCACCCATCCCGACTGACCACGCACGGAACCTAGGCGTCATCCTGGATTCTTCACTCTCAATGAACAGACAAGTCAGCGCCGTATCCTCCTCCTGCTTCAACATTCTTCGCATGCTCAGAAAAACATTTTGCTGGATCCCCTCCGAAACAAGGAAAATAGTCACCCACGCTCTGGTCACGAGCCGACTGGACTACGGAAACACCTTCTACGCAGGCACTACCGCAAAACTCCAGAAGAAACTCCAACAAATCCAAAACGCCTCAGCCAGACTCATATTAGACATCCCACGCAACGATCACATCTCTGGTCACCTTAAAGACCTCCACTGGCTACCCGTCAATAAGAGGATCACTTTCCGACTGCTTACCCACGCACACAAATCACTCTACGACATCGGTCCAGAATGCCTCAACTCACAACTGTCCTTCTACACCCCCTCCCGCCAACTACGTTCTTCCAGCCAAGCCCTCGCCACTGTACCTCGCATCAACAAGACCACCATGGGAGGCAGATCCTTTTCATACCTGGCTGCTAAAACATGGAACTCTCTCCCCGCTTACCTTCGCCTTCACCAGAACCACCTAGCATTCAGAAAGCAACTTAAAACGTGGATATTTGACAAATAATTCTCCTCCCCTTCCTAAGCGCCTTGAAACCCTCCGGGTATGTAGTGCGCTATATAAATCCTTTGACTTGACTTGACTTGACTTGTTGAAAATTCTTCGTGAGAATATAATCGCCGGGTTGAATTGTGAGTCCTGGATCCGCAGTTGCTGTCGGTAGACTGTCATAGACCTGTTGGTTGAGAACACATAATTTAGCAGTCAAGTCATGTAAGTAATCCACCAACATAGGGTACTCAATACTGCTGTATTCTTTAGGACGAGGCCCACCCCAAACATTGGCCGGACGACCAAACACAATTTCATACGGACTAAGTCCCACTCGAGAATGCACAGTCGTCCTTGTTGACAAAAGAGCCAACGGCAAGGCATCCGGCCATGTAAGACCAGTGCTCGCTTGTACCTTAGCTAATTTCAGCTTCAAGGTACCATTGTAACATTCAACAAGTCCAGCAGACTGGGGGTGATTTGCTGCATGGAACTTCTGATTTATTCCCAATCCAGCACATACTTTCTTCATGATTTGACCCACACATTGTCCGACCATACAATTCTCGGCAAACCATACCTAGGGAAGTACTCTCTCAGCAAAACCTTGCCTGTAGACAAGGCAGTATTATCCTTTAGGGGGTAGGCCTCTATCCACCTGGAAAAGGCACAAACAACCACAAGGACATACTTCAAATTGTTGCATCTCTCCATGTATATAATCTAGCTGTATCACCTCAAACGAATACGTCGGAGGAGCAAAATGACCAGCTGGAGTTGGAGTTCCCTTACCAGGATTATACTTCAAACAAATCATACAATGTTTCACCACGTTCTCTGCACATTTCGGAATTCCAGCATTCTGCCAAACTGGAGCCAACAACTTGCATATTCCCTTCGAACTTATGTGAGCCATTCCATGAGCCATTGTAACCACTGGGAGCACATACGCATCTGGCAACAGCCATTGCTGGTGTTCTGACAACTCAACCCAACAACCTGTCGAATCCAACATACCCATAGTTTCTCTCCAAACACTCACTTCTTTCTCAGTCGCTTCAGCCTGAATCATTTTCACACTTTCTATTGTGTCTTCACACATTCCCCAGCCATAACCCAATTAGCTGGGCCTGCAACATACATACGGCTCATCATGTCTTTCGCCGTTTCCTTCGCAACTTCATCCGCAAACGCATTCCCTCGACCAACATCGTCCACAACTTTCTTATGCGCACTACACTTCACAATTGCAATCTGCTTTGGGAGAGTGAGAGATTCCAAAAGTTCATTCACCAACTGCCCATGCTGTATTTTGGTTCCGTGCGAAGTAAGGAACACACGCTCTCTCCACAAATGCCCAATACTATGGGCAACTCCAAACGCATACTGGCTATCGGTGTAAACATTCACTCGCTTTCCTTCTGACAACACACACGCTCTAGTCAGTGCAATCAATTCTGCTGCTTGCGCAGAATTCTGTGGTATGCGTGCTGTCTCAACAACTGTATGTTAAGTTGTAATAGCATACGCTGCAGTCGTTTCATCATTCGGAAGTTTAAAACACGAACCATCTACCCATAGGGTACCATCAACATCCGTAAGGGGAGTATCCCTGAGGTCAACTCTAGCTTTCGTTTCTTCCTCTGTACGAAGAAAACAATCATGCTGTTCCTGAGGATCCGTCTCTGTAGAGATCGGTAACAACGTAGCTGGATTCAGCACATTACATCTTTCAATGTGAACATGACTAGCCAACAATGTCAACTCGTAACCTGACAGACGTGCACTAGTAAGGTGCTGTGTCTTAGTCCTGTTTAATAAGGTATCCACTGCATGTGGGACCATCACAATCAACGTATTGTCCAATACCAAACCAGCAGACTGTCGGATAGAAACAGCCGCTGCAGCTGTAGCTCTCAGACAACTCGGCAACGCCTTAGCAACTGGGTCTAACGTAGAGGAGAAATACGCACATGGACACTGCTTGTCCCCAAATGGTTGTGTCAACACTGACAATGCACAACCTTCTCTCTCATGCACGTACAACGTGAAAGGCTTACTATGGTCTGGAGTACCCAACACAGGAGCCGAACACAATGCATCGCGTAGTTGAGAAAAACTTTTCTGACATTCGTCAGACCAAGGAAGAGGATGCGGAGTATCTTTCAGAGTCAATGCTAGCAAAGGTTTCACCAACAGTGAAAAATTGGGGATCCACTGTCTACAATACGATGTAATACCTAAAAAGGCATGCACTTCTCTCTGTGTGGATGGTACATTCATTTGCGCAATTGCTTGAATTCGTTCTGGGGTCAATCTCCTTCCCTCCTTCGACAAGAGATGACCTAAGTAGGTCACTTCTTGGCGACAATATTGCACCTTTGAAGGTGACACTTTATGATGAAGGTCAGACAAATACCGCAACAAAGAAAGAGTGGCCTCTTTACAAATCCTTTCATCATCAGCAGTAATCAACAAATCATCGACGTACTAAATAAGAGTAGCACCAACAGATAACACAAAACCGTCAAGCTGAGTTTTCAACGCCTGACTATAAATGGAGGGACTTTCACAATAACCTTGAGGAGCTCTCTTAAACCGGAAGCTTTGGCCTCCTAATGAGAAGCCAAAAATATCCCTACTCTCCTCAGCAATAGGAATACTGAAGAAAGCATTCTTCAAATCGATGACAGAAAACCAAGCTGCCGAAGCAGGAATCAAAGTCAACAAAGCAGTGATATCAGGTACCACAGGAAACTGTGGCACGACTATCTTATTTACCTCTCGAAGGTCGATCACAAACCGGTACACAGGTGGCTGAGAAGCATCAGTACGTTTAAGGACAGGCAAAACAGGACTGTTACAAACATTACCTCTCATTTCCTCAACTACACCCTTCTCAACCAGATCATAAACAATCGCTAAAAGAGCTCTCTCACCATCACTCGAGATCTTGTATTGGGGAATACGAGGTAGCCTAGCATTTGACTTAAGGGTGACAACATAAGGTGGAATCTGCAAAAGACCAACATCATTTGGACCTGTGGCCCAAAGTGTATCAGGAAGCGAACGCAATTCCAGTGGCAAACAATCCTTAGACAAATACATTGGGGAAATCACTTTCTTACCAAGGGTAAGTTGTACTCCTGAAGGAGAACAATGCAATGTTGCATATAATCTTTTCAGCAAGTCCAAACCCAACAGATTCTCACCACAACCAGTCGTTAAAATAAGTGGAGCTTCCAATTCACAAGGGCCAATCGAAAGGGACAAAGGACTAGAAACCGGATTACGGACTGGGGCGCCTGAAAATCCTACTGAAACATTGGTCAAGCCAGACAAAGGTGCGCCAGGAAGTTTAGAGTGCATAATAGAACTCTTCATCGCACCAGTATCCAAAAGAAAAGGTTCTACCACACCTGGGCCCTTATTTATGAGGCCTTGCGTCAGTTTTACGCCGCCGGTGCGTCACTTTTTGTGACGCACCAGCGGCGTACAAAATGCGCCTTGTTGCGCCATATTTAAAAAGTGACGCATCTAGGTAGATGCGTCACTTTTTAAACCCCTGCACCACATTATACCTGCGTCAGGTATAATGTATGCAAAGGGGGCGTTCCCCCGCAAAAAGCCTCGTAATAGTGACGCAGTGAAATCTATGAGATTTCACTGCGTCACTTTTAGGATGCTGTTGCGTCAAAATCTTGCGCCTGCCTCACAGCAGGCGTAAGACTGACGCAAGCCCTTTCACATGGGGCTTTACCCATGTGAAAGGACGCATTGCTGGAGTTGCGTCACTTTTGTGACACACTCCAGCAATGCGTCACTTTTGCGCTTACAGATGCGTCAGAAATACTGACGTATCTGTAAGTCCTTGCGACATGATGCGTCATACATTAAATATGACGCATCATTGGTGTCGCAAGGAGTGCGCAGTGAAAAGTGACGCATCGCTGTTTTCACGCAGCGATGCGTCACTTTTCATAAATGAGGCCCCCGATGTAATCACTTCAACATAAGGTCCACTCTGGTCTACTGGAACTGACACTACTCCCTCACTTTGTCCTTGGCTGTCCTAGTTATCATTATAACCAGAACTCTCACCTTCGACATAGTAATCCTCAACATAATACTGGGCAGACTGACCACTCGGAACATTCTGTCTGTCAAAATAATTCACAGAATTCTGTAGGGAAGAGGAACGCTCATTCTGGGGAAACACACCACTTTCCTACCCCTAGGAGCTTGCTGAAAACTACCACGACCTCTCTGATCAGATACACCATTCGCACGCTGTAACAAAGCCGGGCAACTATTCTTGTAATGACCTTCCTCTCTGCAATAAGCACACTGATTAGGGCCAGGAAAGAATCGTTGAACATAAGGCTCAGGCTTCTGTAACAATCTCTGAAATTGTGGAGGTTGCTGAAACTGAGGCTGATTCTGACGAGGCGGATAAGCTTGCTGCAAAAGAACTTTCATCTTTAACTCTTTAGTTTTCTTCTCCACTTTATCCTTCTCATCTTTATCCCTATTCTTGTAATATTGTGCAGTATCCAATATCTGGGCCGACGAAGAGACAGCCCATGCACTCTCAGAGTCATTTAACTTATTAGAAAGTTCGGGAAGCAAATTAAAGACAAATTTATCCACAAACAACCTTTGACCACCCTCCGTACTTTTATCCTGGCCACTATGATCGATAAACGTCTCTTCAAACCTAGTAAAGAAATCAGATACACTCTCGTCTTTCTTCTACTTACATGCTGCTAACTTATCCCAATTCACTCGTAAAGCGGGCATCATCGTTTTCATCAGATTAATAATTCTACCTGGTAATTCTGAAACTAGAGGTTCAGGTTTAGCACCTCCCTCCGGTCTACTATCTGCAGCAACAATATTCGCCCAGGTATCACCTAATTCAGCAGCATGATTCTCATGACGAATCTTCGCCCACAAGGGTTGAGGGACTACATTACCCATCAACATATCGATGTCAGCTAAATTCATAATACACGTTTCAACTGTCTGGAACAACTCCTTGTAATAACCAGCAGGATTCTTATGAGGGTCAGGTAAGGTCTGCTTAAGAGCCAAGACCTCTGCTCTGTTCCAAGGGACATGTACCCATACTCGCTGAAAATGAGCCGGAGCGGCCTGAATACCCTGATTTACATTAGCCTGGACTGCTTCTTTCCATACCGGAGGAACTTCTCTCATAGGGTACTGTTTCACTTTCCTCCTAACAGAGGAATCAGGTTCATACAATGTCTGAGGCGAAAGTCTAGATCTGAAGGCAAGTATTGTCTCTACGGCATCTGTAACATCAGATTCCACTATCATTCCTTTGGCAAAATCTGACTGAACATCGAGCACATCCTGCGGAATCGGACCCAACTCATTATCTTCCCATTCCTGATGCAGAAAAGTACACATTACATCAAAAACATACCTTTGCTTAGGTGGTTCCCACTGAAAGAAAACATCCATAACTTCTGGCAAATCATACCTTGGAGCATTTAAAATCCACCTACGAGCCAACTAGGCATGGGCGGAAAATCCGTTCCGCTCGCGGATTTTGCGGATTTTCGGGAAATCCGCAATCCGCGAGATTCGCGAATCTCCCGCAAAATCCGCAAATCCGCGAGCAGCGGATTTTGCTCGCACTGCTCGCACTGTTCGCGTGAGTTCGCGCCCCGCGAATAAGTGCAAAATTGCAGAAATACGATCTTAGCAAAACTGAAAGTAACTACTTACCAGGTTCAAAAGTTCAGGCTCATCATTAGTAGCCATTTCCTGTAGTGCTTCCTGAGGGGCCCCTCCAGAGTTCAGTTGCCAGTTGAAACTATTATGTGACCCTGCTCTGAACCTCAGAATAGTTACACATATGCCACAAAGGTCCTGAATTACAGCTAAGGGAGACAAGCAGGAGCCAGGCTGGAAGTTAAAATCCATTAATCAGCCCCTAATTCATTATTGTCAGTTGGGGCAGGGCAGGTGTTGTAACTAATTTTGCAACAATGAAAGCACTTAGCAAGTGCAAAAGATCACTAATCAGGGCGCACTAAGGAAGCAAGTGCCAGCTAAAAAAATATTCTGTGACACATTAATCAGCCCCAAATTAATTCAGGTCACTTGAGGCAGGGAAGGTGTGCTTTGCTTTGCCGAAAATAATGTACACTGGACAACCAGAGGGTGTGGTGATGAAACAGAGGGTGGCATGGGTGGGCCAGAGGGTGGCATGAGTAGTCAGAGAGTGGCAGTGGTGACAGAGAGTGGCAGTGATGAAGAAGAGTGTCCCAAACAGGCTGGACACGTAGAAACAACAAGTTCGCAAAACTTGCGACCCGACAGGTAAGTTCGCAAATTGCGAAATTGTAAAAACCCTCGCGAACTGGCAGAAACACGGGCGAACACAAAAAAAAAAATCCGCAAATTCGCGGGAATTCGCAGATTTTGCGGATTGCGAATCCGCAAATCCGCAAAATTCGCGAACGCGAGATCCGCAAAATTCGCTCATGCTTACGAGCCAACAAATCCAACACTGTCCGTTCTTCAGAACTAGGAAGCTGACTACGACTCTGCTTACGTTCCGGAACAGGGGTCATATTCAGTGACCCAAACAATGGTGACAACAAATTAGAAACAGTTTCTGTCATTCGTTTTCGGACAGAAGGAGAAGAAGCAGACATAAGAACAGGAGAATAAGTATTCTGAGGCAAGGAAGGTGTAGGGACAAGAACAGTAGAAATCGAAGATGCAGAAGCAGAAGGCAAAGGAGTTTGAAGCAAAGCTGGTAGCAAGGCTGGCGACCCTAGAATGGGTTGCGCAGGAGAAGGCAAAACCATCTGTGAAGCACCGGGTGGCTGAACAACAGCAGGAGGTTGAACAACAAAGGGTGGAACAACCGGGGGTAATAGAGGCGCAGTAGCACCCTGCACATAGGGAGGAGGCAATCTCAGTAAATGAGAGATCAAAGGATCTTTTTCAAGGTCTTCCATCACTTTCAGAGGAGAAGACGGCAAGGCCGGATAACATTTATCTATGGCCATGCAACGCTGTCTATCTAAGACTTCACTCGCACGCTCTTCTCCATCTTCCTTAAACTGTCTAGCAGCTTGTAGTACTGACATATTCTTATCTTTCCTATCTCTCTTTGCTTGCTTAATTTCTCTCAAAGAGTCAAACATTGCCGGCCGGACTTTCTTCCTAAATAGCCTAACTTCTAGATTGTCTAAAATCTCTGTTTCAAAACTACCATGTGGGGGCCATCGTAAAAGACCATCTTTTTTAGTGTAGTGGACCCATACTTCATTATAAGTAATAGGGCCCACTCCGTGTTTTGAGTAGAGTTCATAAGTCGGAGTTCCAACCGGAGGTATCGGACATGAAATGAAATGAAATGAAATGAAATGAAATGAAAAATAAACTTGATAAAGCGCGCTGCGGCCAAGCGGCTTCCTGGCGCTGGGAAACACATCAGTAACTACAGAGGGACCCAAGAAATTTAGCCAGGGAATGCCTGAAGAAAAAGAAAAGTTTTAAGGGCTTTACGAAAGTGGGAGAAAATAGGAATAGAGCGGATAGAGAGAGGAAGGCTGTTCCAGAACTGGGGGGCCAGCACAGAGAATCGGGTACCCCCGGTACGTGATTTATGGAAGCGAGGGACATGAAGGAGAGAAAGTGATGAAGAGCGGAGGGTGCGGCTTGGGACGTGAGAGGTGATAAGGGAGTTGATGAAGTGCGGGGCAGAGCGAGCATGCGCCCGAAAGGCCAAGCAGGCTAGTTTAAAGTAAGATCTAAGATGGACCGGGAGCCAGTGGAGGGACTTGAGGGCGGGAGTGATGTGAGAGGATTTGGGAAGGCGAAGGATAAGGCGGCCGCCTGGTTTTGGATAGCCTGGAGGCGGTGGATTTCATAGGCAGGGATGCCTACGTACAAGCCATTCCCGTAATCCAAGCGGGAGGTGATGAGGGCCGTAACGATGGTCTTGAGAGCGTCAACAGAGAAAAACCGGGAAATCTTGCGGATTAAACGAAGGGAGGAAAAACAAGAAGACACAACGGAACTGATTTGGGCATGCATGGTCAGATCATTGCTGATCTTGATGCCCAAAGTCCGAACAGAGGAAACTGGGGAGGGGGGAGGACCGAAAGAGAGGGGCCAGTGAGCTGGGGACCAAGGGTTAGAAGAACCTCCAGTGAGGACGAGCTCTGTCTTGTCCGGATTGAGCTTCAAATGATTGAAGCTCATCCACTGGGAGATAAAAACAAGGGTGGAACAAAACTTGGGGAGAGAGTCGGCTGGGGATGAAAGATCGAAGACGAGCTGGAGGTCATCTGCGTAGTTATACACAGAGACCCCCAGCTCGAGAAGAGAAGAGATAAGGGGGCGGATATAGAGGTTAAAGAGAAGTGGGGAGAGGGAAGAGCCTTGAGGGACCCCACAGGTGACAGGGCGGGGGGGAGCAGAAAAACCAGAGAGGTGAACTGCCTGCGATCTTCTTTGAAGGAAGGACGCAATCCAGGAAAAGGCAGTGCCTTGGATGCCCGCTGCGCTGACACGGTCGAGAAGAATGGCATGATCGACCGTGTCAAACGCAGCGGACAGATCCAAGAGGACCAAGGCTTGGGGGAGGTTGCTGTCGGCTTTCCCCTTGAGTTCATCCAGGACCGCGAGGACCACACCCTCAGTGGAGTGGCCGGGAGGAAAGCCCGCCTGGTGGGAGGCCAAGAGATGATTCTCCTCGATGTAAGTGGAGAGGCAGGATGTTACGTGCCTTTCAAGAATCTTCCCTAGATAGGGGAGTAGGGAGATCGGCCTGAAGTTGGATGGGAGAGAAGGGTCAAGACCAGGTTTTTTCAAAATAGGGAAAACTATAGCAGATTTAAAAGGGGAAGGAACACAACCCAAAACCAGAGAAGTGTTGAGGAAAGTGAGGGGGGGGACAGGGCAACTAGTGTAGAGAGTTCTGAGAATCTGTGCGGGAGCACAGTCCGCAGGAGAGCCAGACTTGACCGTGACAAGCAGGTCAAGGAAGAGCTCAGATGAGATGGGTTGAAAGTGATCCAGAACGGAAGGGGACAGAGGAAGGTAGCCCGAAAGTTCGGGTTGAGACACGGTGGGGATGTTGGCCTTGATGTTAATGATCTTATTGATGAATTAATCATTCAGTGAGAGACAGAGAGACTGGGATGGAGCAGGGGAGAGTCAGGCACGATCAGAGGTGGCAAGACTATGAACTAGTGAAAAAATCTCACGGGATTTGTTGGCCGAGAGGGCCACTCTCTCAGTAAAGTATTTGGTTTTGGCCGCTAAAATGGCTTTTTTGTAATTATTGAGGAGGGCTTTGTATTTGAGGCGGAGGGTAGGGCAGTAGTTACGTCGCCAATGGCGCTTCGAGCGCCTAAGCTCTAATTTAAGGGATTTAAGGTCGCTAGTAAACCACTTATGAGCGTCATAAGGGCGAACAGATTTGACCTTTTTAAGTGGGGCGACCTGGTCGCAAGCAGAAGAAAGCCAAGTGCTGATGACATCCGCCTGACTTTCCAGGGACAGGTCAGTTAGGTCAGGAGCAGATGAGGACAAGGAAGAAGAAAGAGCGTTAAGGTCAGTCTGGTTCCAGCTTCGAGCCAAGATGTTTTTAGGCAGGAGGGCTTTCTCAGCTTGACCCAGGTGGATGGAGAAGGAGATCATGGAATGGTCCGACCAGACACAGGGGAGAATAGAAGTGGGTAAGAGGTTGCAGCGTAGGCACCAAATTTGGTCCAAGATATGGCCCTGAATGTGGGTAGGGACCGAAACATGAGATGAAAAATTAAGACACTGAAGTGTAGCAGAGAAGTCTTTAGATGAGGAGTCCTCCCTCGGGTCGCCCGGCCAAAAGTTGAAATTGCCAAGCAGGAGCAGCGAAGAGTTATTAACCGCCAAGGTGGTCAGGAGATCCTGCAGGGTGGACACAAACAATGGCATACTTTGAGGGGGGCGGTACATGAGGACCACAGTAAGAGGTAATGGGAGATTAATAGAGCGGGCCACCAGGAAGTCAACACTGGGTATGCGGGGTGCGGGAGAAGTTGGAATTTCATGGAAGAGTGAATTATCATCGCCACACCCCCTCCAGTTTTGCCGTCAGGGCGGTCAGTTCGAAGAGCATAGTGGGTATTTGGAAGGATAGCCAAGAGGTCCGGAAGAGAATCCGAGGAAAATCAAGTTTCAGTGAGAAAAAGAAAATCAGGGGAATCAGTGTTGAGAAGATTGAAAAGAGCAGTTTGATTTTTGACAGCAGAGCGAGTGTTGAGGAGAATAGCAGAGGCTGCTGAGGAGCCGGAAGAGGGGCCAGTGACAGGGGGGTACGGGACGTGGAGGGAAGGGAGATAGATAGAGCAGGGAGGAGACAGGGGGAGTGGGGGGCGTAAATACCATGCGAGATTAATTGTTGAGCTACAGAGGGGGAAAGGGGGGCAGAAGCAGAAAAGGATGATAATTGGGCTGAAGTGTACACCAAAGGAAGGGCAGGGTCTGTGGCCCCTGGTCCCTGCCCGTCGCGGACGGGCGCAGACGGGCTTAACTTAGGCGCAACTTCGGCGCGCCTTCGTCGTGCCCGCTGCGATCATCCGCTGCGCTGCCGGGACTCCAATCGGGAATCCCTGTTACTACCACAAACAAACCAATTACCAAATTTACCAAGACCAGGCATCTTGCTCACTAGTCTGGTTTCAAACTTCATAGGTAATCAAAAAATGATACACTCGTAAATATACAAGCCCTTCGGCTTTGGGTACTGCAGCAACCAAATCAAAACCAAGGAACCAGACAAAGTCGTGGGAGCGACCAACTTATACTTAACCAAATATCTGTCACGCCACCAGAAGACCGTCTATCGTCTCGCTGTACAAACATCAATCGGAGGGTCCAAGACAAGGCGACAGTCAGGGCAGCAGTCCTTCGTAGCCGTTGGAAAGCGGGAAGCCTCGCAGAAAAGTCCTTTGGTCCACGTCGACATGCAGGGGTCGATGAAGTGGGGGCCCTGCTCCAGAATTTCCTCACGTGGCTCCTCGCAATCTTCGGGCTTGGACCGGTACCACTGAAGTCGTCCCACGTTGGCCGCGCCAACTGAAGAACCGGGTTTTCAAATACCCAGCGGCATCAGGGACACGCCCGAAGTCCTCTGGGTTCCCTTGCCTTGGTATACAGAGACACGGAATACTTCTAGGTGGCGTCAGAGATCAAATTAATTAGCTGCAGCTAGTAACAGAAATCCCAGCAATACAATACGGTGTACAACTCAAGAAACTGCTCAATTTTACTAAGGCGAGACATCCCTATTTATACACAAAAAGGTACATTTAAAATGCACGCCCCTGCACCAAAATTCAACCAATAGAAAATACATGACATCACACAGCATCATACAGTAAAGCTCATTTTACAGTGTCCCAACGCACAAGTCAATATTTAGGCATATCTAAATAATAATCTAGAAGGCCCGGACAACACCCTTAATTAAAAGCGTAACCCATGAAATGAAGAAACAGTCAAGAAAAGTAGTTTCAGATAATGTGCAAGATAACAGAAACGTAAAGAAACTTAAAAGTTAACAAATGTCTTGAATGGTGATTGGGAAAGTAAATAACGATCTTGCAGGGAAATTGGCTTGGCAGGGTCAATTCCAGGTGAAAGGCCAGCTTCTGAAATTAACTCCAGCGCATAAAGAATTCCTTAGTTAATGTATATATGATCCACAATAGGTCAGACTGCTTTGCTCGCAGACTAACTTCTGAGGCCTACATAAAAGGCAACACCAGAAGGCAGTCACGACGCATGGCAAAAACCCATGTTTAGAAAAGAAAGTCTTAAGGAAAGAAACAATTTAGATATTGTTTAGGATAAGATATGTGCAAGGAAACTAAAGGTTAACGAGGTCCTGAACAGTGATTGAAAAACTCAGACAACGATCAGCTAGTGAAACTGGTGTTGCAAAAGGTCAGTTTCAGGTGAAAAGAGTTACTCTCTCTGCAGTTCATTCAGAGTCAGAAAAACCCAAATTAATATATGCACGAACTCAGAAGGCAAGGCCACTTGTTCGTTGGGCCTACTTCACTGGCCTACGTGAGGGCAAGACTAAAATGGAGTCAGGTTTGAGAATTACAGAACCACACCGTTTATGTTGAAACAAGCCCAAATGAGTAGCGAATGTTGTTATATATCGTGACTTCTCATGTAGTTCCAGCTGATGGTACCCCTCGTTTAAATCAAGTTTGGAGAAGACTCTTGCTCCATTCTATGATGCTATCATGTCACTCAAGTGAGGTCCTGGGTGATGCTCTCTTTCTATGGGCGTGTTGGGAAGCCTCATTTCCACACATAGGCGCACCTTTTCGGGTGTGTCTTTCTTTGGCACAATGACTACAGGTGACACGCAGGGTGTGGACCGTCAGTTCTTTAAATAATGTCTGTTTTTAACAACTCCTGAATTTCATCCTCCACCGCTTGCTGAAGATGAAAAGGTACTCGCCTGGGGTGTTGTGCCACAGGACGCACTTGTTCGTTAATGTGCAGTCGGATTAGGCATTTGTTCATTTTCCCAAGCCCAGTGAATAATTTGGGGAACTTGTGTATGATGTCCGGATCATCACTGACTCTGTATAAAATCTTGACCATCCGGAGACGCTCCACAGTAGGCAAACTGAGGAGACAATCAGCCTCCGGGCCTTCAATAACATGAATGTACACCGGCACAGAGGTGGATTTGTGTTTGAGTGTCGTTGCGAATTTGCCGAGACATGGAAGGGGCTTTTTCGACATCCAGGTGAACACTCTAACATGTGCCGGGCTCAAGGGGGGTGGTGGCTTCATTTTGTTGTATTCGGTCACGGGGATGTAGTTCAGTGACGCCCTGCAGTCTAATACAAGCGTGGTTGCATGCTTTCCCACGCTTATATCTATATCTTATATCATGGGGATATTTCTTTAATTGATCCGGATCAGCTACCATGCTGACATATTCATCCGTGTATTCTGATTCCAGAGATGCGGATCTAGATTCTCTCGACGGCGACCTTCTCAACCAATGTGACTTGCGAGACTCCCTGCTGGAGTGGGAAGAGCCGGAGGATGACTTTGCTCGATCCTGTACTGCTTTCGCATGATGTCGCCTTGTATCAGGGAGAGATGACCTTGTTGCTTCATTCATTCTTTCTTTGCGATATTCTCCACACATCACCTCAAAATGATTTTTCCATCCGCACTTCCGACATTGTTGACCTATGGCTGGACACGCATCTATGTGTGGGAAGTCGTATCCACACCGATAACATTTTCTTGAGCGATCTTCTTTCTTGTCTTTCCGGTCAGACTCATAGCATCTGCGTCCTGGATATTGGTGTCGGGATGCCGGTCGGGACCTTATCTGTCGTTCTTTCGAGCGTCTGCGAGTGCTGTTGGCTTGCATCCGATATGCTTGTTCTCTTCTTTCACTACGCCCTGTCTCCATTCTTTGGCATGTTCCTCCGCTTGATCATGCACCCGGGTCATTTCCTCAATCTCATCGAGATTGTGACTTTTCCTTAATAACCGCCTTCGAAGTGTCTCTGAGTGACAACCATCGATGATTCGTAGTCGGATGGCATCCTCTGTTGAAAATGTGTCAAAGTTGCAATACCGAGACAGTCGGCGTAGTCTTGTTATGAATGTGCTCATCATCTCCTCCTTTTCTTGACGGGCTTGGTGAAAGATGTATCTTTCATAATCCACATTTCTTTTGTGTAAAAACGTTTTGTTTAAAGCGTCTCGCACTTTGTCATATGATCCTGTGTCTGCTGTCGGCAATTCTTTAATCAATATGCTGACTTCTTTCCCCACAAGATTGCGCAGTGCAATTAGTTTCTCTCTGTCTCCCGTGACTTTTGATCCTTCAATATAGTCCTCAAAGTCCTCGAACCACTCCTGCCCTCTGGGGCCCATGCTTCCTCCAGCTACCAGAGTCAGTGGTTCCGGGGGGCACAGATGTGAAACTCCAGTCGCACTTGGTGTGGTCACTGCTGCACCGTCAGTATTCTGGTGTGGTGAATTTGACATTTTCTACACGTGTGTACTGGTGACACTTTTCCACTTGCTTGTGCTTGCTGTTCTTTGCCAATGCTCGTTTTGCTTTTACCAATGCTTGTTTGCTTGCCTCTTGTCTTTGCCAATGCTTGTTTGGTATTTGCCAATGCTTGTTTGCTTGCTTTTCCAATGCTTGTTTTGTGATTGCCAAGGCTTGTTTACTTGCCTCTTGTCTTTGCCACTGCTTGTTTTGTCTTTGCCAGTGCTTGTTTGCTTGCTTTTGCCACTGTTTTTTTTTGCATTTACCAATGCTTGTTTGCTTGCCTCTTGTCTTCGCCAATGCTTGTTTGGTCTTTGCCAATGCTTGTTTGTTTGCTTCTTGCTTTTGCCAATGTTTGTTTTGCTTTTACCGATGCTTGTTTGCATGCCTCTTGTCTTCGCCAATGCTTGTTTGGTCTTTGCCAATGCTTGTTCTGTGATTTCTTACACTGCCTGACCTCAAAATGACCACTTGTAATCTGCACATAGGGGATGTCTCATTGGCTGCCTGATTCCAAGATGGCCGCCGCTAAGGAAATCGCGGTTCCCGCGAGATTTCAGCTTCATTTATTCCTTTCAGGCTGATTCGTTCACCAGGACTCACCGGCAGCCGGTCCTGCAGGCAGCAGCTCTTTGTCGACGCCTCACACACTCCTGAACTACTGGAACATCCAGGTAGGATCGGGGTGGGCTCCCGACTTCACTTCTTTAATCTCGGGCCATTTCAGCAACTGTGTGCCATGTCACACGCATCCGGGGTGAGCTCCTGACTTTGGCGCGAAACATCGCTCGGTTTCAGTTATTCTTGGCGCTCGACCACGATGATCAGGTAGGGCTCCACGCGATCGATGAATCGCGGAGCTGAGGCACTTATCGCTGGCCTTTGGTTCTAGGCGGCGGCTTCAATAGCGCACATGTGTCGCGACGACGACTACTTCTCTCGTGCTGCCCGGGACAGGATGTTTCTCCTCATCAGTTCAGGGTTGGCAGGTTGCAGGATCCCATCTTCGTCGCCAGCTGTCGTGTCTTGCACAATAATAACAGACACTTAGTTATGTTTCATGGAGCTTTATTGATTGCCTCCTTACTCGTCCCTGTCCCTACTCTAACTGCCCCTTTCCTGTACCTGCTCCTCCTCTTCCTCCAACCCCTTAGCTCCACCCACGCCCAACTACTAGACTGCACACATCATCACACTCCCTTGCACCCTTCAGCCCCAGTATTGCCTATGCCTCTTATAATCTTAAATGAAAGTGTACAGATATTTTGCCGCACTCGACTGACGCTGGGCTACCAGAAAATACCGTGCAGTAGCACGAGCACGTGCTTCACTCCTTTGCTCCTTCACTGCCCCCCTCAACGCCTTGATATTAATATTCACCATGTTGAATTCAAGCCTCCTAGCTCGAAACATGGATGCCAGACAGGGCAGGGTGCAACTAAGGCACCAATCCCTTTAGAGATTTAACTGGTGACCTTATCTGTTTCCCCACTGGAAAAGTGACCCTGGGACTAAAGATAGTCAGACTCACATTACAGGTTAGCTGGAATTTGGTGTGGTGATCTGGGTTACCAGATTTTACGAATCCGGCTGGTGTGTCAGCACCAAGTCTGGCTATTTCACAGTGTGTCCTTAGCATGGGGAATTATAGCATGGAGCTGGGAATGCCGAGTCCTGTTGTGGGAACAAATCCTTTTTTATTTACAACCTGCTCAAAAAAGGCAGAACATATCAGTGGATTTCGGGGGCCTACGTGGTTGTTAGAATGCAGTGACACAATTCACAAAGGTCATCTTAAATGTCATGAACGCTACCTGGAGTTTCTGTTTGGCACCACCTAGTATGATGCACCTTGCCCATACTCTCAGTTTGTTCTCCCCCTTCTCTGGCAAGCACTTTGTTGCTTTATAGCTAGGTTTGTCCTAATCAAGCCCACGCACAGATGCATACAAACCCATGAAAATCAGAACATGTTGATACAAAGGGGTATGTAAGGGGCACCCATGGGCAGGAATCTGACAACACAGGGCCCAATTCATGGTTGCAAAAGAATGGTGGAGAGTGGCTGTTACAGGAACGAGGGAACATAGCGGCATTGCAAAAAAAAAAAAATCATAGGGCACAGGAATTATGCAATGCTGTGGTGATTTCAACACAATTTTGGATTTACAACCTTTGCCACATAATCAGCCCACTGCTGCATGATTTAAGATTTCATCCAAAAAGTTGTTTCTAACCGAAACAGATCAAAAGGTACAACAAGATTCACACATGGTAACGCACACTGGCAGATCATTTGCAAAGGTCAGATAATCAGCTTTCGTTTGTTCATTGCTGTATTCTGGTGGCCTAGTGGCACAGATGAGGGGAAACCTGTGCTTAGACAGTATTACTGTGTGACATGATAGCAACATTATGCCATACGGTTCACTGACACAACATGGATATAATAAATATATATGTAAAAAATATTGAGTAAAAAATATAGACAACAAAAATATCGACTTCTATACTTACATAGGTAAGAACAAAAATATTGACTAAAAAATATCGATGAAAAACATATAGATGTATAAAACATTGACTTTTATATAATTATAAAATAAAATAATATATATTACATATATTAAATATTACATTTAATTTTAACACAATAAAATAAATTCAATATACATTTTAATAAATATAAACTTAATAAAAAAGATAAATTTACAAACATAATTATTTATAAATATATCTTTATTTTAAAACAATTAACAGAACTGTCTGTCCTGCTGCAGTGGCCTCACCTCTCTGAGCTATCTAGAACTGTCTGTCCTGCTGGAGGAGTGTCACCGCTCTGAGCTCTCTAGAACTGTCTGTCCTGCTGAAGTTGCATAACCACTCTGAGCTTTCTAGAACTGTCTGTCCTGCTGCAGGCGTGTCATCGCTCTGAGCTCTCTAGAACTGTCTGTCCTGCTGCAGTTGCGTCACCACTCTGAGCTCTCTAGAGCTGTCTGTCCTGCTGCAGTTTTGTCACCACTCTGAGCTCTCTAGAACTGTCTGTCCTGTTGCAGGCTTGTCACCGCTCTGAGCTCTCTAGAACCGTCTGTCCTGCTGCAGGTGTGTTTTTACCGCTCTGAGCTCTCTACAACTGTCAATCCTGCTGGAGGTGTGTCACCGCTCTGAGCACTCTAGATCTGTCTGTCCTGCTGCAGGCGTGTCACCGCTCTGAGCTCTCCAGAACTGTCTGTCCTGCTGCAGGCGTGCCACGGCTCTGAGCTCTCTAGAACTGTCTGTCCTGCTGCAGTTGCGTCACCACTCTGAGTGCTCTTTAGAACTGTCTGTCCTGCTGGAGGCGTGTCATCGCTCTGAGCTCTCTAGAACTGTCTGTCCTGCTGGAGGCGTGTCATCGCTCTGAGCTCTCTAGAACTGTCTGTCCTGCTGCAGGCTTGTCACCGCTCTGAGCTCTCTAGAACCGTCTGCCCTGCTGCAGGTGTGTTTTTACCGCTCTGAGCTCTCTACAACTGTCAATCCTGCTGCAAGCGTGTCACCACTCTGTGCTCTCTAGAACTATCTGTCCTGCTGCAGGCATGTCACAACTCTGAGCTCCCACAAACTGTCTGCCTTGCTTCAGGGCAGTCACCGCTCTGAGCTCTCTAGAACTGTCTGTCCTGCTGCAGTTGCGTCACCACTCTGAGTGCTCTTTAGAACTGTCTGTCCTGCTGGAGGCGTGTCACCGCTCTGAGCTCTCCAGAACTGTCTGTCCTGCTGCAGGCGTGCCATGGCTCTGAGCTCTCTAGAACTGTCTGTCCTGCTGCAAGCGTGTCAGCACTCTGTGCTCTCTAGAACTATCTGTCCTGCTGCAGGCTTGTCACAACTCTGAGCTCCCACAAACTGTCTGCCTTGCTTCAGGGGTGTCACCGCTCTGAGCTCTCTAGAACTGTCTGTCCTGCTGCAGTTGCGTCACCACTCTGAATGCTCTCTAGAACTGTCTGTCCTGCTGGAGGCGTGTGTTACATTCTCATTATTGCCTTTCATCACTGTACCTTTAAATGTCCTTGTTATGATTTGCTTGCCCTTAGTTCCATTGGAACTCCTGTGTATTACTAGCCTTGAGATTCAGTTATTCTACTGGACCTTTTCCTGCTGGCTAGCTGTCTTCTCCTGTTGCTGTGCTGCTTGTGAATAAACCTTCAATTACAACTCTCCTGCTTCTTGAAATCATTACAAATTTGGCGACGAGGTGAACCCAACGAGCAGCACAGGTGTGGAACTGGATTTTACAAAATTTTTAAAGATATTACTTTCATACTTGAACCTTTATACTTCTGAAGGGGATTTATGGACTAAAGATTCATTTTCATCACCATCAATACTTCTACCATCAAAAATCCCGGCAAAATTGTTCCTACCAACAGTGAGTTAGTCAATTTTCATCATTTTCAGCAAAAACTCTGTTTTAAAGACTTTGTTTATTTTTGAGTGTGGCAATACCTGAAGACTCGTGTACAACGTTCCGCTGCACCAGACGACTCGTGCTTTCCCCTGAAGTTCCGTACATTCCAAGCTGCAGCAGCCTGAACGTGAGCATTTCCAGCGCGCCCTACTCTACTCAGCCTGAACGTTCGCAGCGTGTCAAAGGTAAACAACACGTCTTGCGTGCATAGCGTCATCACGCGGTGCGCAAAGTGTCATCACGCACCCGAAGCTGCCTGCGCATATCGTCATCACGTACAAGGCGGCCATTTTGTTTACCGTTTCCATGGCAACTGGTTTCTTCGCGTATACCGGATATTAAGAGCGCTAGTCTTCGCATTTACTGCATTTTAAAGCTGCCGCTTTTGGTACTTGCTTATTTGCCAAGAAATACTTCATATTAAGAGCGCTAATCTTCACGTTTGCTGCATTTCAAAGCTGCCGCTTTTAGTACTTGCTTATTTGCAAAGAAATACTTCATTTTCAAAGTAAGTACTGAGTAAGTTTCACAAAGTGATTTCATACGAACTGATGTCCATCGTAAAGGAAAACTATTAACATTATATTTGAACACAAGCATTTTTTTTAACATCAGCTATTCTATTGGTCATTTCACTAACAGTTATTCGTGATTGTTTTACTCATATTCTCTTTATTAGACAATTTTCAATTTTATTTTATTGACCATTATTTAAAAAAAAAAAAATGCAGTTTGACCCACCAGAAAAGTTTCTACAAAACAAAGGTGATCCTCCCATTCTGTGGACACGTTGGAAAGAGGAATTCTTCAATTATATGAAGGCCATCGATGGTGAACGTATGGGTTCTGAAAGGAAAAAAAGTATTTTATTACATTGCTTAGGTTCAGAAGGACAGATGGTATTCAGGGCTCTACCACCCATAGCAGCAGCGGAAGGGGAGGGTGATGGTTCAAATGTATATAAGGAAGCATTACTTAGAATAGAAAAAAGATTCAAACCAGTTTCTAATATTGCTTTGAATAGATACAAATTTTATACACGTTCGCAACATGACATGGAATCTTTTGATGATTTCATCACTGCGCTAAGATCATTATCTATTCATTGTAACTTTGGTAATATGTGCGATGAAATGTTAAGAGACCAGATTATTGTGCATGTAAAAAATAAGAAAACCCAAGAACGGTTGTGGGAGTTGGGTGATCCAAAATTGTCAGAAGCAATCGCTATAGCTAAATCTCTAGAACAATCAGAGAAATGGATGTTAACTGTTAAAAAACATTCTGAACAAAAATCAGAACCCGTTGATGAAGTTTGTTTGGTCAAACACACTGAGAGTCAAGCTTCTGAAAATTTCCGATTTCCACCTAATGTTTCTAAAACTAACAATTCTGGTCAGTTTAAAAGATTTGATAAGAATGTTACTTGTTACAAATGTGGAGCAAAGGGTCATTATGCTTCGTATGCTGGGTGTCCTGCCATCAACAAAGAATGTAAAAAATGTGGCAGATTAGGTCACTTCGCTACTATGTGTAGAGATGGGAGAAAATTTTTACAAAATACCAGGAGCAAAGTAGCGTATACTTCTGAGGATAGTGTAAAAGTGTGCAATTGCTCATGTGCGTCTGTTTTGCCTTCTTCTAAGGATAATAAAGGATTTGTTGTGTATCTTTCTGAGGATATTAATTGCGTCAATGCATGTTTGGAGGAGTGCTCCATTAAAAAGCCTCTTTGTGAGATGTTTGTATTGGGTTCAAAAATTAACCTTATGGCGGATTCAGGTTCCCCATGGACAATAGTTACCAAGGATTATTTTGAAGAATGTTTAGGTTCTTTGTTGGATTTGAACAACATTTGCTCACCGGATGTTTCTCCTTTAAGTTTTAATGGTACTAGAATTGACATCTTAGGCTATTTTCCAGTTGACCTTACCTTTAGGTCTAGGTGTGTCAAAGTAAAATTATATGTGGCAGTTAAAGGTGTTAATGTGGTAGGTTGGAAAGACCAGTGGAGATTTGGAATAATTCTCAATCCTCGTGCTACTGACCCCATTTCTTTGCATCCAACATTCGAAGGTGACAATGTTTCGTTAATAGTGTCTCAAAGAAAGGCCGACATGATTAAATCTGAGTTTGAGGATGTCTTTTCTGACAGATTGGGTATGATACAAAATTTTTCACATAAAATAAAACTCAAATTGGGAGTTATTCCTGTCAAACAAAGGTTAAGGGGAGTACCAATAAATGTCAGGGAAGAACTTAAGAAAAATTTAAATGAGTTGGTTTCAGAAGGTATCATTGAGCCCATTGAGTCTGCAGAATGGGTTTCTCCCATTGTTTTGGTGAGGAAACCTGACAAAAGTTTGAGGATGTGTGTAGATTTAAGAGCTCTTAACACTGCCATTATCGTGGATTGTCACCCCCTTCCCAATATAAATGAGGTTGTGTCGATGTTGGAGGGAGCTAAAGTCTTCTCCACCCTTGACTTGAGATCTGCATACCACCAAATTCCGTTGACTGATGACTTTAAGTGCCTTACCGCTTTTATTACTCCTCAAGGTCTGTATCAATACACCAGGATGCCGTTTGGCTTAGCATCTGCTGCCTCTGTTTTTCAGAGGGTTATGTTCAATATTTTCAGGGATGTTGATAACTTTGTCAAGTGTTTCCAGGATGACATCCTCATTTATTCAGCCAATTCTGAAGAACATATCTCGCATTTGCGTTGTGTGTGTGAAAAATTGAGGAAAAGTGGTTTAACACTTAAATCTAGTAAGTGCAAACTATTTCAAGATTCGGTGGAATATCTGGGTCATACTTTATCTGGGGATGGCGTTGTACCCAAGAAATCAATTGTAGAAGGTATTAGCAATGCTCCTCCTCCATCCAACAAGGAACAGCTACTATCTTTCGCAGGAATGTGCGAGTATTATAGCAAATTTGTAAATAATTTTGCAACAAAAATGGAGCCGCTTAGAAAACTTCTCAGGCAAAGTATTGTGTTTGTATGGGGTACTGAACAGCAGGATGCTTTTGATAACATAAAATTAGATATTTTAAATGCTCCAACACTTAGACCTTTTTGTTTAAACAAGACTTGTATTATCACTGTTGATGCTAGCATGTATGGAATTGGATCTGTTTTATCTCAGAAATCTGGAAAAGAAGAGTGGAATGTTTGTTATGCATCACGTACTTTGAATGATAGTGAACGCAGATATGCTGTCATTGAAAAAGAACTTTTAGCGTGCGTTTGGGCAATTGAACATTTTAGGAACTATGTGTGGGGTAGTAAATTCATTTTAAAAACAGATCATAAACCCCTGGTGAATATTCTTTCTCCGGGTGGTGGCTGGAACTCAACTGCACGTATTGCAAGGTTGACCTCGAGACTACAAGAATATTGTTTCACACCAGAATATGTTCCTGGAAAACAAAATGTCATTGCTGACTTTATGTCTCGTCTTCCCTGTCAAGTGTCCTCTAATGATAGTATTAATGATACTGATGTGGTCACATCTTTGCAAGATCTATTGTCAAGTACATTTGAGGATATTTCTGAGGAATCTTGGGCTCTTGCAGACCAACAAGATCTGTCTTTACAGGCTATTAAGAAATATATTTTAGAAGGGTGGCCTGACAAGAGAAATGTGTCTGAGGATTTCATGCCCATGTTTAAAGTAAATGATGAACTAGAATTAGAGAACAATTTGGTTTTCAAATCTGGAAAATGTGTCCCTCCTTTTTCTATGCAAAGTGTTATTTTAAATTCAGCTCACAAAATGCATCTGGGTATGTCTGCAATGAAGGGTCTGATAAGGAACTATTTTTGGTGGCCAGGCTTAGATCGCATGGTTGATAGGAAGGTCAGAGAATGTTCAGCTTGTATGGGGAGTGAAAAAATGTTGAAAGTTAATGTTCCTCCGTTGAAGACTACACCTTGGCCTATTGATCCATGGAAAAAAATAGCATTTGACATCTCTGGTCCCTTTATGTGCTTACCGTCTGATTCACGCTATGCCTTGGTTCTTATTGACTACCACTCCAAATGGCCAGAAGTCAAGTTTGTTCCTACAGTCTCCACATCAAATGTAATTGAATTTTTTAAAGAAGTGTTTTCTAGAGAAGGTTGCCCCTTAACGCTTGTCTCTGATAATGGAGTTCAATTAACTTCTTTAGAGATGGGAATGTTTCTTAAACAACAAAACATCATTCATCATACTGTATCTGTTTATGAACCTCATGAGAA
Source organism: Lissotriton vulgaris (assembly GCF_964263255.1). NCBI lineage: Eukaryota > Metazoa > Chordata > Amphibia > Caudata > Salamandridae > Lissotriton > Lissotriton vulgaris. Next base: position 381,579,250 of record NC_141685.1, read on the forward strand.
TGGGTTAGTTGAGCGCTTCAACAGAGTTTTAAAGACTTTTGTTTCTGATGTTATTAAATCTGGTTCAGATTGGAAGAATGTTTTGAGGGAAAAACTTTGGTTGTATCGCATAACTCCACATTCAACCACTGAAGTTAGTCCTTTTCGCCTTCTTAGAGGGCGTGATCCTGCTTCTAAGATTTGTCCCTGGTGGATCAAAGAGAAGTCTGCTAAATCTTTCTCTGAGGTAGTCATTAATGATGTTGCTCACAAGATCGCAAATAAACAGGCTAAGTCTAAAGAGTTATATGATAATAAGTGGAATGTCAAAACTCCTAATTTTTCGGTAGGTGATTTGATCAGAATTAGGAAGCCTGGTTTTCTTACCAAGTGTTCACCTAAGTTTGGTAAGCCCATGAAGGTAGTTAAACTTTTCCCTAATAGTGTAATCACACAGGATGGCAAATTATGGAACATCAGACGTGTTGCTAAATGTCCTGATTTTCACAATAATTCTCTTCATGATACCTCTGTTTCTGTTCCACCACACAACTGTTCTGATTCTATTGCTTATAGAGTTAAGTCTTCTTCTCGCCCCATTTCTTTGCCTGCTAGATTTTCTAATTTTGTTTCTTAGCCCCTCTTTTCTTTCTTTTGGTTCCCTGTCTCTTTCTCTCTTCTCTTCTTTCTTTTTTCTCTTACCTCCTCTCTTTTTTTCCTATTGGGGGAGATGTGTTACATTCTCATTATTGCCTTTCATCACTGTACCTTTAAATGTCCTTGTTATGATTTGCTTGCCCTTAGTTCCATTGGAACTCCTGTGTATTACTAGCCTTGAGATTCAGTTATTCTACTGGACCTTTTCCTGCTGGCTAGCTGTCTTCTCCTGTTGCTGTGCTGCTTGTGAATAAACCTTCAATTACAACTCTCCTGCTTCTTGAAATCATTACGCGTGTCACCACTCTGAGCTCTGTTATGTTATGTTATATTTGTCTTGTATAGCACACGGCTACTCAGAGAGTGTCCCGGCGCTTTATTGCAGACCTGTACCAAAAAACATAACAAGAAAAATAGCAGGAAGTAAAAGACCAAAAGCAGAGAGTCAAGCTCTCTAGAACTGTCTGTCCTGCTGCAGTTGCATCACCACACTGAGCTCTCTGGAGCTATCTGTCCTACTGGAGTTGTACCACTGCTCTGAGCTCTCTAGAACTGTCTGTCCTGCTGGAGGCGTGTCACCACACTGAGCTCTCTAGAACTGTCTGTCCTACTCCAGTTGAGTCACCACTCTACGCACTCTAGAACTGTCTGTCCTGCTGCAGTTGAGTCACCACTCTGAGCTCTCTAGAATTGTCTGTCCTGCTGCCGGCCTGTCACCGCTCTGAGCTCTCTAGAACTGTCTGTCCTGCTGTAGCTGTGTCACCACTCTACGCACTCTAGAACTGTCTGTCCTGCTGCAGTTGAGTCACCACTCTGAGCTCTCTAGAACTGTCTGTCCTGCTGCCGGCCTGTCACCACTCTGAGCTCTCTAGAACTGTGTGCCCTGCTCTAGTTGCGTCACCACTCTGAGCTCTCTAGAACTGTCTGTCCTGCTGCCGGCCTGTCACCACTCTGAGCTCTCTAGAACTGTGTGCCCTGCTCTAGTTGCGTCACCACTCTGAGCTCTCTTGAACTGTCTGTCCTGCTGCCGGCCTGTCACCACTCTGAGCTCTCTAGAACTGTGTGCCCTGCTCTAGTTGCGTCACCACTCTGAGCTCTCTTGAACTGTCTGTCCTGCTGCAGGCCTGTCACCACTCTAAGCTCTCTAGATCTCTCTGTCCTGCTGCAGGCGTGTCACCAGTGTAAGCTCTCTAGAACTGTCTGTCCTGCTGCAGGTGTGTCACCGCTCTGAGCTATCTAGATCTGTCTGTCCTGCTGCAGGCGTGTCCCCAGTCTAAGCTCTCTAGAACTGTCTGTCCTTCTTCAGGCGTGTTACCGCTCTGAGTTCCCTAGAACTGTCTGTCCTGCTGCAGGTGTGTCACCGCTCTGAGCTCTCTAGATCTGTCTGTCCTGCTGCAGGCGTGTCCCCAGTCTAGGCTCTCTAGAACTGTCTGTCCTTCTGCAGGTGTGTCACCACTCTGAGCTCTCTAGAACTGTCTGTCCTTCTGCAGGCGTGTTACCGCTCTGAGTTCCCTAGAACTGTCTGTCCTGCTGCAGGCGTGTTACCGCTCTGAGCTCTCTAGATCTGTCTGTCCTCTGCAGGCGTGTCACCGCTCTGAGCTCTCTAGACCTGTCTGCCCTGCTGCAGGCGTGTTACCGCTCTGAGCTCTCTAGATCTGTCTGTCCTGCTGCAGGCGTGTCACCGCTCTGAGCTCTCTAGACCTGTCTGTCCTGCTGCAGGCGTGTCACCACTCTGAGCTCTCTAGACCTGTCTGCCCTGCTGCAGGCGTGCCATGGCTCTGAGCTCTCTAGAACTGTCTGTCCTGCTGCAGTTGCGTCACCACTCTGAGTGCTCTTTAGAACTGTCTGTCCTGCTGCAGGCGTGTTACCGCTCTGAGCTCTCTAGATCTGTCTGTCCTGCTGCAGGCGTGTCACCGCTCTGAGCTCTCTAGACCTGTCTGTCCTGCTGCAGGCGTGTCACCGCTCTGAGCTCTCTAGACCTGTCTGCCCTGCTGCAGGCCTGTCACCGCTCTGAGCTCTCTAGACCTGTCTGCCCTGCTGCAGGCGTGTTACCGCTCTGAGCTCTCTAGATCTGTCTGTCCTGCTGCGGAGTGCATAGTTGTGCTCATAGCCACAAACATACAAGAGAGATGCTGAAGAGAGATATAGCTGACGCGCATAGTGACATTTGTGTTATATTATATATGGGCAGATTCACAAAGATTTTTTCTGAGTGTAGCTGCCACAGAATCCTAAATTAGAGGTGTTTTATCCCTAATGTTTGTGAAGTAAGCCTCAACTACTCAAGGAAAAACTCTTTGTGAATGAGCCCAACAGAGAGGGGCTGAGGAGAGAAACAAGGGGTGGGGAAAGAGACCATACATATCTCCAACAGCTTTCTTTCATTTAAAGCATTTAGGATCTTTGAAAATTAATTAAAATCTAGAGCGTAGTTAAATCTAGGTTGCCAGTGCATCGAAGTGAAACATATTCATGACAGTTTCACTCTCATTTCCGTAGATTTTCGGGTTTTCCCAGTAGATTTCATGATTCTCCACGGAAGTTGGAAGAACCGTTTTGCCGATTTGGACATATGTTTCATCAAATTTGGATTAGCTCTAGTTTGTAGCCAATTACTTCCAACTCTCAGGGTTATGCATCCGTCATTTAAAAATCTGCATCGGGCAATATATAATTAATGCATTGCAGGGTAAAGAAGCCGGATTTTCTAGTTTTCATGTCCCTGCCTTTTCATCAGATTAGACCAATTTTCCAATTAGTTGCGGAAGTCCTGGCCCTGGAGACAGTAGAACGTGTGAATTAAAAAAATGCTCTGGTTCTCATCATAGATACAAAACCCTTCGAAAATAAGAGCTGCGCTTTCAGCCATCTTGGTGCAGAAGAAAATGTGTGTACTCTCAGCCAGGCAATGTATTTTTCAGATTGAACGCAGAGGGTTCGGGGTGAGTCTGAAGAAACTGAAAAATATATCTTTAGGAATTTCACCAGTGCATTTACAGAGAGCTGTGGATGATACTATCTGACTGTAAGGTATACACTATGGATCGGATAATTATCCTCTACCACTGACCACAGGAGATCATCTTTGGAAATCCAAGGTGCTTCCTGCACTATCGATAATTGTATTTGCTTTCAATTGCATCTTCTTGTCAGCAGGGCACAAGTCGCAAAAAAAGAAGTGGGGGGACGCGGTCACCGTAAGTGACGTCACAACAGGAAGTGACATCACAAAAGGTGCCGATCTCCTCATCCCAGAGAGGCCAAAGAGTGAAGTCCAGTTGTTTGGCAGGGGGGACGGTGTCCCCCCGGTAAAATAAGTGGGGGGAAGCCGTCCACCTGCGTGGTACCCCGACTCGAGCCCTGCTTGTCAGTATACATTGTCTGACAATTCCTTGTTAGCTGCATCCTGCAGGACAAAGAGGCTGTCCGACTGGTGTGTGGCACCGGGCACGGATGTAAAGTCTTGCGTGTGGAGGAGAGGGTATGTAGGCGTGGTTGGTACCCACACCTCAGTTCTCTTCGACTGAAACCACCTTCACAAAGAGGCCAAGATGACAGGTGTGAGATGGATGTGGGCACGCACCGGAACGGAGAGGGGGCAGGACAAAGAGGCGGCAGCCTGTGCTATAGGCAACGGTTTGGTGGGTGTGGGTGGGTGGGGGTGGGGGATGGCAGCCTGTGCTGGCAAAAAGTCTTTACATTGCGGCTCGAACCGCACTTTGCCTTAACAACCAGCTCCTAACCACAAATGCGTCTTTACAACACGTTCCTTTACCATGCAAGTCGTTACAACAAATTGCTTTAAGGAAAGCGTTGTTGGACTGATGTTGGACTTTAAGTTCAACATTTTCCACGCTGTTGCGCAGAGTGGAGTTGAAATAGTAAATTATACTATTCCAAAGCCCAGCGCTTTCCCTAAGGCAGGTCGGTATAACGACTTGCGTGGTAAAGGAATTCGTTGTAAAGACGCATTCGTGGTGCGGACCGTGATATTAAAACAGACATGATAAATGCCCGCGTGGTTCCAACATGCAACGACCTGTGCTATATGCAATGGTTTGGTGTGTGGACGGGTAGGTATGCTGGGCCACTTCGCCTTGTGTTTAGGCAAGTGGAGTGTTATTCATTGACTCTCTCAAACCAACCCACAGATTCGACATAAGGCATAGTTAAGCAGCCTTTATGCAGGGTGCGTGTTGTTCTATTTTTTTGTGTTGTAGTCACAGTGTGTGGTGCTGACAGGCTACATGCAGTGAGCTATTTCTTTGTGGAACTGGAGGACAGCGCTGTGGAGACTTACCACAGAGGACCTTAACAGTGGTTTCCATACTGTAGTGAATGTGTGGGAAAGTAATAGGACCGAAGTATACCTCTCGCACTGGTATGTATATAGGAACACAGGGGCATATTATCAAGGACCGGTGTTAAAATTATCGTTGTTTTATCAGCAGGAAACTGCCGATAAAACAGCGATACTGGGCTTGATAATACACCCTTGTTAATTCCCATAGAAGCCCATGTTAACATCAGAACATCGGTCCTTGATAATATGCCCCACAGTTCACCTTCTTCCACCGGCCCTTAAACAACCATTTTCATTTGCAACGCCATCCAGATCGGCTTAAATGAAGGAATGGATGATGGGTTTTTGTAAAGTGCGACTGTCACTTCAAGGAGCATCGTGGCGCTATGCTTAGAGCTACTACAGATTCTGACAAAACATATTATAATAACCTTAAATAAGGTCTGATCTGTAAAATAAGTGAGTTAAATACTTCCCCTGTAAAAACAACGACCAAAAATATAATGAGGAGAATCTGAGCTGTATTTGTCTTTGTTGTTTGGCTTTTCCTGTTCCCACTCTACGAATTTGAAAAGCTGTTCTAACGTTAGGTATGTGTAGGTATAGGATATTATATAAACACTAACGTTTGAACCAGACAATTTAACGAGTGAACTGAAAAGTATAGTTGGTATTTGTCCGAATATTGAATAGTTTAGCCAAGTATTCGGCCGAAATGAGAACTGAATAGATTTAAAAAAAATATAAATTTAAACACTAGATGAACAGAACTTCAAAAAAAAAAAGCAAAAATACTCCAAGCATCCTCATTTTCCATTGATTTCTGTCTTCTATTTTTTCAGAATGAAATATTTAAACAAGGGTGTTTTACATTTCTTACATTTCTGAACAAATGTTCTTTCTTTTGAACACTAATAATGGTTCGTTTTGCCAGCATAAAAAAATTAGGAAATGTCTCCTTCAGAAAACATATCGAATAGACCGATTTACAAGGAGCTGGCTTTCCATCACAGCTCGTTAACACTCTGGGGCAGGTTCACCAAGACTTTGCCATGGCTAACACTGACTTGTACATAAGGGCCACTTTTACGCTTTGGTTAGCGTGTAAGGGGTGGGCAGTGGGTGTTGCGGTGGGCGGTCCACTGCAACACCCATTGATTTTGACACTGCTCCCTATGTACAAGAGTGGCGTACATAGGAGGCAGCGCCAAAATTAAACCTAGGAAAAACCTGGTTCTAAGTTGGCGAAACAAGGAGAAATGCATATTTTCTCCTCGTTTTTACTTTTTCCATGTGAGCTGCCTTGTGCATCACACATTGAAAAAGAAAAATGCCATGGATTGTTTATGTACAGGAAGGTGTACCCTCCTGTACATAAACAATCCTTTAAAAAAAAAATGCAATTTTGTGACTTTCACACACATGACAGTGTCAAAATGGCATTTCAGGATTGTTTATGTGCTGTAAGGGACACCTTCATACACATAAACAATCCTCCCCTGCGCGCAGACACCCTTGCACTATGGTGCAAGGGTGCCTGCATTGGCGCTAAGTTGCTATAATGAGTGCCATCCCAGGGGGAAACGCAAGGCTGCACCAAATTCTTGTAAAGATAGTGCAGCCTTGACTTTCAGAAGTGGTGGAGTGGGGCGTTAAGCCAGGAAGGCTACTGCCTCTCTCCGCCACTTCCTTGTACATATCCCTCTCTGTTTCTCAGTGCAAATAGCACTTTGCTATGCTTTGCACCACTTTGCGATAGCCACAACTACCAACATTTTGAAAGATGAAAGTGGGAGATTTAAAATACCAAAATGGGGAGTCTGCATTTCTCCTATTGACTTCTATTGAAGGACAGACAGTTTCAGGCAAGGGACAGCCAAAAGAAAGCCAGTTCTTTTTGCTTTAAAAACCGGGAGCCTCCAGTCCAAATAAAGAATATTGGCGTGTATGTGTATATTGGCGTGGTTCCTAATGAAGGGGGATCACTGGTGTTCATGAACTCAGTTAGATGTCTGCTCTATTCTTTGTGTGAAATCTTACCATGTGACCAACACTACAACACTTGTGAATAGTAGGGTATACGTTTGGGTCAAGCTTGTTCCTGTAAATCTTTTCAGAGGGGGCACCCGGCTAACTGACTGTGTGATTCTCACACTACTCATTAGGTCGAGCAGACCTAAAAAGCATGCGAAGCATGCTTTGCGAAGACATCTTTTGCTGGCGTGTCTGGGGGAATGTGAGACAGCGATCGCCCACGCGCATAGCTGTCTCAGATTCCTCCTCGAGGGCGCGCACGACGCCGTGCATATCCCCTGCCCCGCATTCTCTCTCAATCACACACAGTCACGCATGCGCACACACATTCCCTCGCGCACACACATTCCCTCGCGCACACACGCTCACACACATACACAGCCCGCCCCGCCACACGTGCGCGCACACACACATGGCTCCCCCCGCCCTCGCAGCTTAGCAACAAGGCGAAGCCCCACTCACCGGCTTCCTTGGTGCGGCGGCTCTCCTCTCATCGGCAGCTGCAGGGCCCGGCAGCAGGACTCTTCCTCCCTCCTTCGGCACCAGGGCGCAGGGTAGGCTCCTGCCTGCTCCGGTGCTCAAAACCACAGCGGCTCTTCCGTGGGAGGCGGGGTAGGCTCCCGCCCTCCTACTTCCTGTTTCCAGTTGTCCCGCCCGGCCTGCCTGACTTCCTGGTCGCAGGCCGGTAGCGCGAGCTCTGGACGGACTGCAGCACGCGCTCTCGCGAAGATTTTTAATTATTTCCCGCTTCCCGCTCGACGCGCTTTCATCACTCTCCTAGGTCTCAAAGCACAGTGGGGCCGGCGGGAAGCGGCAAGACTGAAAGTTTGCGAGTGGCATCTGTCGGAGAGGCAGGCGCCAGGAATGAGCAGTGCATAGACTATAAAGGGCGAAGAGTGAGCTTTGACAGTGTTACTTTCATCGCAAATCCAGGGTTCGGTTGGTAACAATCCATTTCAAATATATACATTTTTTAAATTCACGTGGCAAAGGACAGATTTGGCGTTAGCGAGCACTGCCATGCGGTGCACCCAGAAGCCACAACAATACTTACTTCCTCTTTCATGATCTTTGGTCTTTGTGACAAATCAAAACGGACCTTTCTCCGGCATAGCGCACCTCAATCCAATGCGCAAACGTCAGCTATTCACCCCCAACCACTTGCATCTATAGCTCACTTGGGATTCTGCAGCTCTTTGAAGGAGGGACAACGTTTTGAATATGAGGTAAGGTTACTTGGGTTCAGGCTACAAGTTACAAAAATACACCCTGACAGTCTTGCACTCCAGATGTTGAGGTACAACACGACAATGCTGTGCGAAAACTTGTTTATATATTTTTTGTGCAAAATTAGAACCTCCTCACACTCTGCACACTCTCACACTCTGCGCACCCTCACACTCTGCGCACCCTCACACTCTGCGCACCCTCACACTCTACAATGGAACATACACTCTAAATACAATTCAGTGCCACATAATTATACACCACATAATTACACTGCACTCAATGCAACACACTCCAAATACCACTCAGTGCCACATAATTACATGTCACATAATTACCCTGCACTCAATGCAACATACACTCCAAATCCCACTCAATGCCACATAATTACACAGCACTCAATGCAACAAACACTCCAAATACCACTCAGTGCCACCTAATTACACGCCACATAATTACACTGCACGCAATGCCATATACACTCCAAATATCACTCAGTGCCACATAATTACATGCCACATCTTTACACTCTACTGAATGCAACACACACTCCACACAATACCACTCAGTGCCACATAATTATATGTTACATCATTACACTGCACTCAATGCAACACACTCCAAAGACCACTCAGTGCCACATAATTACACGCCACATAATTACACTGCACTCAATGCCACATACACTCCAAATACAACTCCGTGCCACATAATTGCACTCAACATAATTACACTGCACTCAATGCAACATACATTCCAAATACCACTTAGTACCACATAATTACACGCAACATAATTACACTACACTCAGTGCAACATACACTCCAAATATCATCCAGTGCCACATAATTACACTGCACTCAATACAACATACACTCCAAATATCACTCAGTGCCACATAAGTACACACCACATAATTACACAGCACTCAATGCAACAAACACTCCAAATACCACTCAGTGCCACATAATTACACGCCACATAATTACACTGCACTCAATGCCATATACACTCCAAATACCACTCAGTGCCACATAATTACATGCCACATCATTACACTCTACTGAATGCAACACACACTCCACACAATACTACTCAGTGCCACATAATTATATGTTACATCATTACACTGCACTCAATGCAACACACTCCAAAGACCACTCAGTGCCACATAATTACACGCCACATAATTACACTGCACTCAATGCCACATACACTCTAAATACAACTCCGTGCCACATAATTGCACTCAACATAATTACACTGCACTCAATGCAACATACATTCCAAATACCACTTAGTACCACATAATTACACGCAACATAATTACACTACACTCAGTGCAACATACACTCCAAATATCATTCAGTGCCACATAATTACACTGCACTCAATGCAACATACACTCCAAATATCACTCAGTGCCACATAAGTACACGCCACATAATTACACAGCACTCAATGCAACAAACACTCCAAATACCACTCAGTACCACATAATTACACGCCACATAATTACACTGCACTCAATGCCATATACACTCCAAATACCACTCAGTGCCACATAATTACATGCCACATCATTACACTCTACTGAATGCAACACACACTCCACACAATACCACTCAGTGCCACATAATTATATGTTACATAATTACACTGCACTAAATGCAACACACTCCAAAGACCACTCAGTGCCACATAATTACACGCCACATAATTACACTGCACTCAATGCCACATACACTCCAAATACAACTCCGTGCCACATAATTGCACTCAACATAATTACACTGCACTCAATGCAACATACATTCCAAATACCAATTAGTACCACATAATTACACGCAACATAATTACACTCCACTCAGTGCAACATACACTCCAAATATCATTCAGTGCCACATAATTACACTGCACTCAATGCAACATACACTCCAAATATAACTCAGTGCCACATAAGTACATGCCACATAATTACACAGCACTCAATGCAACATACACTCCAAATATCACTCAGTGCCACATAATTACACACCACATAATTACACTCTACTGAATGCAACACACAATCCACACAATACCACTCAGTGCCACATAATTATATGTTACATCATTACACTGCACTCAATGCAACATACACTCCTCATAATACCACTCAGTGCCACATAATTACACGCCACATAATTACACTCTACTCAATGCAACATAAATACACTCCACATAATACCTCAGTGCCACATAATTACACGCCACACAATTACACTCTACTGAATACAACATAACCTCCCCATAATACCACTCAGTGCTCTATAATTATATGCAACATAATTACACTGCACTCAATGCAACATACACTTCAAACAATACCACTCAGTGCCATATAAATATATGCTACATAATTACACTGCACTCAATCAACATACACTCCAAATACCACTCAGTGCCACATAATTACACGCCACAAACTTACACTGTTCTGAATACAACATACACTCCCCATATTACCACTCAGTGCTACATAATTACATGCCACATACTTACACTCTACTCAATGCAACATAAAGACACTTTATCTGTCTATCTATTGCCCTTACTCTGTCTGTCTATCGCACTCACTCTATCGCCCTCACTCTATCTATCACACTCACTCTATCCATCTATCACACTCACTCTATCTATCTATTGTATCACCACAGCATCACTCAGCCCCACCACAGCATCACTCAGCTCCACCACAGCATCACTCAGGGGCACCACAACATCACTATGCGCTACCACAGCCTCACTGAACACCACAGCCTCACTCGTCGCCACCACATCACTCAGCGCCACCACAGCATCAATCTGTGCAACCATTCAACAACAACTGGTTCAAATATGTTGTCTCAATGTTTCAAGCTTTATTACAAATGTCACAAAAAGATGTTAATATTTAACTTCTGTTCTTGGATTTTCGTCACAATAAAATACACTGAACATAATCTTCACAAAAGTTATTTACAAAAGCAATTGCCATTATAAATTACAATAACTTTTATTTAAGTATTCATTATTAAAAAAATGAAAGCCATTTTTATTTGTAATATCAATACATCTAAGTCACGTAAATACAACACATATTGCATTACAAATGCGATAGGTGTCACATTTGCGAAAGTTAAAACTATTGGCATTGTAAATGACAAAGCTATTAATTTCGCTATTTTCAAAACCAACACATAAATAAAATGTGTCATTTACAATACCAATAGCTCAAACTTTCCTAATGCGAGACCTATTGCATTGCAAATGCTTGTTTTTCTTTAGTTAATAAACCCTTTCAGACTGTGGATGCAGAGTGTGTAAGGAGATTTATCCGCCACTGGGTACAGCTTGGTATTGTTATGGGAAAAATTCCTAGCTGGCTGCTATTGTATGCTATATATTCCATGTGTGGTTGCAGGGTGTCTAAGCCATTTTACCAATTGTGTGTATACATTAATATCAATTAGGAGAAGGCAGGATTTGCAGAAAATGATATAATATGGCAAATTAGAAGATGAACAATCAGGATAACATTTTTAACCTTAAATTTAAAGTCCCCCTGCTTTGGATGGTGTCAGTGCCGATGACGAAAATGTGTCTGATCAAGAATCAGACACTGGAAAGCCTCTGATGTAGGCAGTGTCTAAGAAGAGAAGGAAACCCTCAAGCAGTCAGATGGAGTTCAGAGGAAGAACCCACTGGCGGTGGATCTGACGGCATTGAAAAATACCAGCTTTTCACACAATGCTGTTGGTCACCGGACTTGGGCCTTGCTGATTTATATTCTTCGTGCGCGTTTGATTTTTTTTATAGCATTACATACTGTTTTCTCTTTGTCTGCATGTCAGTAATTTGGATTACGATCTTCGGACCTAAACTATTTTGTTTAGGACAGCTCTAAATTTCAAAACCGAATACATTTGTCTATCCCCATGGCTTCACTCTAGCCTTCCTTCTCCTCTGTTTTGTTTTGAAATTTGCCTGCATCCAGACCCTTTCAGGCAGCATTGTGCTTGAACTAGCATACTTCAGGCCCCCCCTGAACTCACCCCGAAGAGGTAAGACACACACAGATGTACTCACTTTACATGAATGCAGTGGCGACACAACATTAAAAGTCTTATTTATCAATCCATGCAGCATTTCTTAATAAATCTAGAGTAACCTGAGGCTGCGCAACTTGCTGCTTTGCGTTACTCTACCGCAGGAAGGAGTTCACACACAACCCACCCATGGATTTTGGCTCATTCCCATATTTTCCATTAGTGGTAGACCTGGGAATGCATCAAATGCTGTGCCTCACCAGGGGAGGCATAACAAGGAGAAAGATCTTTATTTCTCTTTGTTTTTCCTCTTTCTATGTGTTCTGCAGCACACATTGAAAGAAGAAAATGCCTTTCAAGATTGCTTTTGTGCTTCTGGCATAAAAACAGCCCTGCTTACACCACAGGCAATCGTGCACCATCGTGCAAGGGTGCCTGCCTTGGCAACCGAAAAGTGCGCCAGCGCAAGGAAAAGACAGGAATGCTCCGTATGATGTTAAATACAATGCATTCCAGTCCTTTCCCCTTCATACAGCTCAGTGCACTAAGGTGGCTTTCTGTGTTAAAGTATGATAAATATTCCCCTATAACAGAGGTCTTCAAATTTTTTGATGCAGAGACCCCCTTGTCAAACTTTTGTAGGCATAAGGACCCCCTTCTAGAACCTGGTACTTTTAATCCTCGACAACTATCAACAACCATAAACGCCCCAAATTCCCACAGCAAACCATTGATATGGTGGGGAAATAATATTAAACTGTGTTTAGCAAACCAAAGGTGAGTGAGCATGTGGGTGTAGCTAAAAACAAAGGGCCTCATTTATGAGTAATTGGCGTAGGGCAGCGCTGAAAGTCTTCTTGCTACTCTGCCATATGCCGATGTGAAAGGGCTGGAAGGCACTGTATTTATGAAATACGGTGCTTTCCTCTCTTTTTCCCTTACGTTGGCGCACATATTGCTGCATAGCACCAACATAGGCAGGATTGTTTTTATACAAGAAGGGGCACATTCCTTCACAAAAACAATCCCGCGAGGCGTTTTCTTCTATGTGAGCTGCAGAATGCAGCACACATGGAAAGAGGAAAGAACGAGGAGAAATTAAAACATTTTCCCCTCGTTACGCCTCTTCTGGGGAGGCGTCATTTCTGGAGATGCCCCTGGTTTACTTGATTTTGTAAATATGGGGCAGCATCAAAAGCCATGGGTGTTGCATGGGAACCCCACACAAAACCCATGGCATACCTCCTTTATTATTATTATTATATTTCTTATATAGCGCCAGAATCGACCCCCAAAGGGGTATCTTCGCACTTGCCTTGGGAACCCGTCCTGGTTTTTCCCTGTGAGATAGCCCCTACAGGGCATCCCCAAGGTGAAAGCCAGGCATCCCGCCGCGGGGGGCCGTTGTGGAGATTAAGCAAGCTTAATGCCCAGAGTTGCAGAGTGTGAACCCATGATTAGGTCAGGCACCGAAGCGAGAATAATCGAGTCCGTGGACATTTGAGCTCAAGATCCTGCCGCGTCGGGAATCGAACCCTGGTCCCGGGTCCGACCTCTGCTTCAGGGTCTGCCTGCTCTAACCAGTGAGCCACACTTCTCCTTGACGTAGAGTAAGGCAATGTAGTGACTAGCGCTGCTATGTCTTACTCTATGTCTGTGAGGCCATGTAGAGTGACTTTACACTGCCTCATAGGTATGGTTGAGACGCTTGCACTGCCGGAGCATCAAGAAAAGTGATGCTCTGGCGATGCAAGCCTTTCATAAATAAGCCCCAAAATATTCTGTACGTTTTTTAGGTCTTTCACCATCAGGAATCTCCATATAAAATAATGGGCCGTCAAATGAAAAATATGTTTAAAAAGCTGTTACTCATTGGGAAATGCACTGTAGTACATTATGAACCCTCTATTAGTTAATGCACTACAGAGGGCTATGTTTAACCAGGGAGCCACAGAATTAAATCTTGATTGGTGCAGTGGAGAATAGTGACGTGTATTTTTAGTGCTTCAAAGTCACAGCCTATTACAGTGAATATGTACAGTACTGTGAATATGTAAATCATTATTTTATATTTGCATTACACACAGTGTAAGCGAGAGTACTGTAAAATGTGCAAATCGTTTTACAATAAATTAGTGCTTCAAAAATGTAGATTTAAGTAATACCAGTGCATATGCAATGCAATTTGTTTTCCATAAATGTCCCATCAACATCTCTTTATGGGTCCTTTGGGCTGTGTGAATGCAGTTAAAATTAAAAGCAAGCACTTCACAGCTCAGTTGTTAACTCTTTTGTGAACTCTTTCCACTACCACTCAAAAAAACAAATCTTTGTCATCACAAAGCTTGGAGTGATTTGAACAATTTAAGCCAGATCCTGCTCCCAAGCACTCTTTACACTCGCCGATTAACTGAAAGGCACATTTGCACTCCATTCAAGCAAGCAGGCACCCTGGCACAAAAGCTTTTCACACCACAAAACACTCAATTGATGAAACTTCAGCTGAAGGTGATCACAATCAGCAGGTCATACAATGGGTGCTCTGATTCGAACAAGGAAGGTGTTAAGGACTCGCTGAGCCTTTGAGATGGAACATGGACACAAACGTTTGTGCTCAAATGATAGCAGAATTTGGGTACAGCTTTTGAAAATACATTTAGAATTTATGTAAACACTTTCAGCAGCACCTTTCTAATACCTCTTTGAGCCAGCCTTGTAAACTAATTTGAATTGATTTACTTTGCAAACTTTCACGAGGCCAGACGTCCTGAAAATAGGCTGGCAAGATGGCACTCACAGTCTTTAAAAGCAGGCAAAAAATAAAAATTACACTTTTAAAACAAAAATGTTTTTATTGAGCACTGCAAGTATCATACAGAAGTACACAGTAAATCAGAAGCATTTTGGAATCAATACTGGGAAGTAGTCTGGCATGAATCTCATCCGCATTTTGAAACAAAACTCAATTAGGACTAGGAATTCACAGATAACATCGCATTATTCACGGCATAGATCTTCAAAAAGAACTTCTCACAAAGGAAATGTTTAAGGCAAAGAGGGAGCACATAAAGGGGTGCTGCCAAGCAGTCGCGGCTCCTCGAGGGAGTGCTGTAGGGCGGTGGGGCGGGGCGAGGCAGAGGAGGGGCAGCGTATGGGGTAGTAAACTCCGGCATACGGTCAAACCGAGTTAAGTACATAAATAAACAAATAAAACGAATTACATTGCACGTGCTGCAACCCAATCAGTAATTTTTCACATACTCCTATATGCTTTTGTGAATTGGCCCCGAAACGCGCATCTCCCTGTTAGAGAATCTGCACAGGGGTTCAAGTTCATTCTATTTGTACTGACTGAATATGAATATTCTCATTGTATTCCTGCTTTAGATATTATGGCGCCAAATCACAAAGGCATGTACTACTCTGCCTACTCTGAAGTGCCTTTATGTGCTTAAAAATAATCATTATAGAAGATTTTGGACTGTAATAAATGAACTGGAACAGATGACCACTCGGAACTCTTGTAGTAGTGCATCCGCTGATCAGTGACCCACTCAAATGTTGCGAAGCCATCTTGAAAGCAGAGTTAAGTGTGGAGGTTGAACCAGTAAATGAGACAGGGCAATCAAAATAAGAGAGTTCATGAAAAATCAAGCTCGCCAGGAGCTCCAGGACCAAATGGATTTTTACCTATGAAATTATATAAATATTATATGTCTTCCTGGTGTTCGGTTTGTTTCCACCCAAAGCTGGGGCTGTAATATATCTGGTATGCCACAAAGCAGTACAGAATCGAGCCCTGACAGAAAGTGGGGAAATAGCACAATCCACTTCCTGCAGTTGTGCCTTGCCGCTTCCTGTAGTTGTGTCTTATTGCACAAGCCGCTTTCTGTAAATGTGCCTTGCCACTTCCTGTAGTTGTGTCTTTTTTTGTGCTCCTTTTTGATATTCTTGGGGCCTCATTTATGAGAAATGACGCATCGCTGCGTGAAAGCACCGATGCGTCACTTCTCAGTGCGCACTGCTTGCGACATACCTGATGCGTCATATTTAATGTATGACGCATCATGTCGCAAGGAGTTACAGATACGTCAGTATTTCTGACGTATCTGTAAGCGCAAAAGTGACGCATTGCTGGAGTGTGTCACAAAAGGGACGCAACTCAAGCAATGTTTCCTTTCCCATGGGGCAAGCTACATGTGAAAGGGCACACGTCAGTCTTACGCCTGCTGTGAGGCAGGCGCGAGATTTTGATGCAACGGCGTCCTAGAAGGGTCACAGTGAAATCTCATAGATTTCACTGCGTCACCTCTACGAGGCTTTTTGCGGGAGAACGCCCACCTTGCATACATTATACCTGGCGCAGGTATAATGTAGCGCAGGGGTTTACAAAGTGACGCATCTCCTTAGATGCGTCACTTTGTAAATAGTGCGCAACAAGAGGCATGTTGTATGCCGTCGATGCGTCACAAAAAGTGACGCATCGAAAGCGCAAAACTGACGCAAGGCCTCATAAAAGAGGCCCTCAATTCTTAGCAGTAGTCAATTTTATATCGCCTGTGTAAGCAAAGTGACACCATCAAACTATAGATTAATGTTGATATTGCGCTTATAATGATTACCATGATGAATTTGACATATTCTGTTGTGAAGTTGTGTTTATTTTAAAATGAATAATGTAGTCCTCCATTTCAAAATGGTTGTTGCTACCTGCACCTCAAGGAGGTTTTTTAGTATGTATCCTGATGTCTCTGGAGTACACACATTTGTTTAAAATACCCCTCACACACCAAAAGGGCCCTTGGTGTCATGCTTCATCATCGGGGTCTTCCCGCCCGGCTGCCGGACGGGGCAGTGCTGCGACAAGCGACTACGCTGGAGCACCTTTTTAAATGTGGGTGCTATGTGAGTGAAATGGAGTGAGTGTCAGTGGGGTCAGGAGTGATATAAAGGTGATGTTAAAAAATACCTGGCCTAGTGATAAAAAAAACTATTTAATAAACACTGGCTGGTATTGTTAAAAAACGTGAAGTTGGAAAGAGTAAGCATGTAAGCGTCTGAGTGGTATTAGCTGCTCTAGAAGATTTCCTTAATTTATTCCATAAGTTATGCCATACTGGGATAGTGAAAGAGACATCAAGATCAGATTCCCAATCTTGTTCTGTTTTAGGTTTGTCACGGAGAAGAGGAACATCCTGTAATTGCTTATAAATTTGTGAGGCGGAGGAAGAAGACAAGAGAAAATGAATATTAAGAGAAGAAGCAGGAGGAGCAAGAGAAGCGGAAAAAGAGTCATAACAAGACTGAACAGCAGTGCGTAATAAGTTATACTTATTAAGGAAGGAAAGAGGAAGAGAAAAACGAGATTGGAGAGATGAAAAAGGAAGGCAAAGACCATCTTGAAAAAGTTGATGAGTCCAAAAAAGACCAAGAGAATGACAATCTTTACAGAAGAATGTTTTATTTTTGATTTTAATAAGAGGATTATACCAAATGGAGGATTGTAAGAAACGAGCTCGGTCATCAAGTCCATGAACAAAGAGAGGAAGAAAAAGTTTCCTAGAGTTTTTAAGAATAGGAAGAGACAGCTTCGGAGGAATATGTGATAAAGAAATACATTCTTTAAAGGAAAATGGACGAAAAAAGGAGGATTCAAGAGCAACCCACAATGGAAGAGAAGAAACATCCTCGGTGGGATCCAATAAAAAAGGAGTTGAGTGGGAAAGAAAAAAAGAAGTATGATAAGAAGAAAAATCCGGAAAATTAACACCACCTAAGAATTTAGGACGCTTGAGTTTGGCAAAAGACATCCTCACTTTTTTGTGTTGCCATAGAAATTTGGAAAGGATAGAATAAATGGATTTAAAACAAGACTTTGGAATATTGACAGGAAGATTAGATAGGAAAAATAAAATTATCGGAACCAACATCATTTTAATGGAGTCTAATCTACCCCACCAGGATAAAAACAGAGGATGCTATCTAGTTGTGGAGTCTGTTAACATGGTGAGCAGAATTTTAATGTTTAAAGCAACCGTATCCTTAATAGAAGGAGTGAACCAAAGGCCCAGGTATTTTATTTTAGAGGGACTCCAATGGAAGGACGAAAGTAAAAAATCAGCATGAAAACAATACTGAGGAAGGATTTCACTCTTAACAATGTTGAGTTTATAACCAGAAACTATGGCGTAGGAAGAGACCTCGGATAAAAAAAGCTGGAATAGAAGTGAGAGGATGAGAGATAAATAAAAGAATTTCATCCGCGTAAGCAGAGAGTTTTAAATGGTTGTCTCCATAGGGAAAACCGGTAATATCTTTGTTCAATCTAATTCTTGTTAAAAATGGTTCTAGAGCTAAAATAAATAAAAGAGGAGAAAGAGGACAACCCTGACGGACTCCTCGAAAAAGAGGGAAAGATGAAGAAACAAGACCATTAGCAAAAATAAAAGACCTAGGGAAAGAATATAACAAAGAGACATAGGAAATGAATTTAGGATCAAAACCAAACCAGGATAAAGTAGAAAGCATAAATGACCAGTTGACCCTATCAAAAGCTTTCTCAGCGTCCAAAGCGATAGCAGCTAAGGAGTGAGAATAGGTAGGAGATTTACTGAGAACATTAAAGAAAAGATGAGTATTATCCGAAAGATGACGGCCCTTGATGAAACCACATTGCTCTCTACCAATAAGTTGGGGAAGAATTTTATCTAAACGGAGTGCTAACATTTTTGCGAAGATTTTGTAATCTAAATTAATTAAAGAGATAGGCCTATACTTTTTACATAAAGTGTGATCCTTATTATCTTTGGGAAGAAGACAAATGAGAGCTTCCTGAAAAGAACCTTCAGATTTTTGAGAGGAGATAAAAAGTGAAAATAATTGGTGAAGTTTAGGGACTAGAAAAGAAGAAAAATGGGAATAAAATTCAATCGAAAATCCATCTGGACCCGGGGCTTTGCCTTTTTTAAGAACATGAATGGCCTCCAAAATGTCTTTGGGAAGAATATCGTTATGTAGAGTTGAGAAATCGACATCCGACACTGGAGGAGAGGTAAGTGTCAATATCCGAAGAGAAAGGCGGAGATTCTGGGATATAGAGAGTTTTTTAAAAATTTGTGAATTCATCCAAGATATCTTCATCTTTGTGGAGAATGACATTAGAAGAAGAAACAATCGAGTCAATTTTCGTGTGCTCTTTTTAAGTTTAAGGTAATTAGCAAGAACATTACCAGCTTTATTTTGTGCAGAGTAGAACTTAGCTCTAAATTTAAGTAGGACCAAATTGGCAGAGTTAGTAGATACTTTATTAAATGAAAGTTTGGCATTAAGAAGTTGAGCAAGGACAGAAGGAGATTTGGAAGAATAATAAGAATGTTCAAGATGTTTGATTTGAGAAGTCAAGGTGGATAAAGATTGATGTGCAAGACGACATTTCTTGGCAACATAGGAAATAATAAAATCTCTAGAAGCAGCTTTAAAAGTGTCCCAGATTAATTGAGGGGATGTGAGTGGAGATTCATTTTCTGCAAAAAAGCGTGGAGCAAAGTCAATGAAGGCAGATGTAAACTGTGTGTCTAAAAGAAGGGAATTATTAAATCTCCATCTACGAGTACCCTTAACAGGGGGGAGTAAATCAAGACCTAAGGAAACAGGAGCGTGGTCAGAGATTAGGATAGAACCAATATCTGAATGAGTGATGAGTTGTGTCAAAGTTTTGGAAATAAAGAGATAATCAATTTGTGATTGGGAGGAGTGTACGGGAGAGAAAAAAGTATACTCTTGTGAGGTAGGGTGGCAAAGCCTCCAAGAATCAACAAGAGAACCTTATGATATAGTGTTTTTAAACTGGGTATGGACTTGAGATGGAGAAAAACGGGAAGTGGACTTTCTATCTAGAAAAGGATCTATGATCATGTTGCAATCCCCACCGAGAATAAAATAATCATCAGTATGTTGCATGGACGAGGAAAGGATTTGAGGCCAAATAACTTATCCTGCACAGTGGGGGCATATACATTGAAAATAGTTAGAGGAATTTTGTTAACCAATAATGAAACATTTACCCATCTCCCTTCGGTATCAGCCTCTTGAGCAATAAGTTGAACAGTAAGGCGTTTATGACACAAAACTGCAACCCCATTACGCTTACCCGAACCAGGTGAAGCAAAAACATGGCCTACCCAATTACGACGTAACTTAGAAATTTCAACTTCTTTTATATGAATTTCTTGCAATAAAACTATATCTGCTTTCAAATGAGCCAAATGAGAAAGAACACGTTGTCTCTTAATAGAAGACCCCAAACCTCTAACATTCCATGAAACTACATTAATAGACATCTAAAATCTCGTAGAGAAAATCAAAAAATATGAGAACAATGCAACAATAACATGAATAGTAACAAAGATATAACCAAAACAAGGAGAAGCAATACAGCTAAAGTAGGAATAAATATAGAGAAGAGAGAAGGAAAAAGCTAAAGCAGAAACGTAAGATAAGATAAGAAATAACAGCAAAATAGTAAAGTGAAAGGCAAAAAATAGAAAAGGTGGAAAAAAGAAAGAAAAAAGAGAGGAAAAAGGGAACGAGGGGTGAGCAGAGACCACACCAGTGCGCGGTAACGATACCGACCAATTTGCGGTCGACTGGACCCACTACAGAGATAGGGGCACCCAACAGCTACACATTCTTCCACGGGGCCGGGTAGGCACGCCAGTGGAGGCCACCTGGTACAATAAGGGAAGAATTCATAACGTGCAATTTATATGCTGACCCAAAACCCTGAAGAAATCACTGGTAAAGTAAATAACAGTGATGAAACATGTCGGTCGATTTTTAATAGAGTGAGCCAACAGCACAGAATAAAGTTGTAGTTGCCAGTTTTGCTCAGCTCTTTTTAATGGTGGTATGTCTGTATTCCATTTTTGTTAGGGGTATGGGAACACCACAATGGGTTATGTAACACTTGTAACACATGATGG
Organism: Lissotriton vulgaris; assembly: GCF_964263255.1. Lineage (NCBI taxonomy): Eukaryota > Metazoa > Chordata > Amphibia > Caudata > Salamandridae > Lissotriton > Lissotriton vulgaris. The sequence continues at coordinate 381,600,501 of NC_141685.1, forward strand.
TTTTTTGGTTTGATTGCATCTTTATCTCCCCTTTTATTTTGGGTTGGCAGCAGCTGATGATGAGAAGTGAGGAATCAGGCGAGTACCAGTCTGTCAGATCCTCCCCTTGGTGTTGCTTCCGTGAGGCACTGTCAACCTCCCCTCCCCCTTTTTTCACAGTTGGAGGACACAGGGAGGTGTTAGATCGGTGGTGGACCACTTAGACACACATATATAGGCGCGTGCGTCGATTTAACCTGTAACAGAGTGCAGTATATGCAGACAGAAGGCTTAATTATACCCTCTGTGTCAGGATCCTTTCCGCTCTACTACGTCTGTTGTGCATCAGTTCCCTGTGTTTCTAAACATTTCTCATTGTGCCCTTGTGTGTACATTATGTTATTTGGCCTTACCAGTGTTTGTTATGCCACTTTGCCTTTTGCGCGATGCCACTGTGTTGAACCTGTCAATGCTTGTTGTGTGCGCTTCCCATTTGCGCTTTCCGCATTTTGCCAGTGCTTGTTTGCCCTTAGGCTTCGGGAGTTCCCATTTCGAGTTTGCTGCCGAGGTCTTTTTTCCCTTTGCAGCTTCTGTACCTCTTTGGGCCTGGGACTATATAAGCGGCCACGCCCAAACCGCCGTGCGGATTATTCCTTCCTGGTTCCCGAGATTGGAGGTCTCCTGCTCCTGCTTCCTGGCCGGTCTTCGCTCTCAACGACGGAGGACTTCGCTGAGGCTTCCAGACCTGTTGGCAGTTCAATGGTAGTAATCTACCACGAAAATCCGCTTGCTGAAAACGCAGGTAGGATTGATCCTTTTTCTGTTTGCCGGTTGGTGTTTTCTTCGAGAAGCTCGTAGGGCGAAACGCTAAGGGCGTTTCCCTGGCAACGATCAGGACAATTGTTTATCGAACTGGATTTCTGGACTCTTGCTTTAGTTTGGGACTTGCCAATGTGTTTATAGTTGTTTAGGAGCGCTATCTTAAGTATTTCTCGTCCGAAATTGTTGATTCAAGCTATTCTGCTTTTACCTTCGTTTGGTTTCCACTTAGACTGATTGTTGTTTGAACTTGCTTCAATCTGTATTCTACTATTGCTGCTGTAATGTCGAAATGTGATTGGCTCGAACTGTGATTGCTTTCATAGAGAGTTTAATGTTTAACTAGGCTGTGAAACAAACAGTGATAAAGAGCGCGCAGATGTACAATGTTACTGTATTGAATATTGAATGAATCAATATGTGAAATCTTTAATCATGTCTTATCTACTATCCGAGTACATATGATTATAAACATCTTATGGTGAAAAGTCAACCTTGTTGCTTTTAGCTGGGAGTCTTTTATTAATCCAGAACAATCCTTTTTCCTAGTTATCTGAAATGGGCCTGTAGTTTTAGCAACCAGAGAATCTTGAGAATCTAAAGTTTCTATGTCAGAGTGGGTTTGTGAGTATTGCTCCTGAGAAACGCAAGGGGGGCCTGAGAAACCCTCATCCCTGACAGAATAATCCGCCCACGAATTTTGTTTCTCCCGAGCAATAGCCAAATGAATGCCACCATGGATGACCTATGTGCCATGATAGGGAATTTACAGACTGAATTAACGGTTAGTAGAACCGAAACCGCAGCTTTAGCCAATAAAGTAATTCAGTTACAATCACGTTTAGATTCAACACCATCTTCTGGGCAACACCAAGCAAATGTATCCGGTTCATCACCCTCAGTGTCAGTGACTGTTCCTACAACTGTTCCGTTGGCCCAGCCTGAGAGGTTTGCTGGGGAACCCAATAAATTTCAAACGTTCTTAACGCAGGTTCAGTTGCACTTTATGGTTAAGCCAGCTTCATTTCCTAATGCTCAATCACGAACTGCCTTCTTAATCTCCTTCCTGAGTGGTGACGCGGCAATGTGGGCAGTACCACTAGTGCAGTCTGATGACCCAATTTTATACAATTGGGCACAATTTAAACAGGAATTTGAAAGGATTTTCGACAGACGTACCATAACAGGATCTGCCGATAGGGAATTACTGGAATTAAAACAGGGAAATAAGGAACTGGTACACTATCTTACTCAATTCAATCGTCTTATAGCAGAAACAGATTGGCCAGAAGCTAAGAGATCTGCTCTTTTTTACCAGGGACTAAGAGACGAGCTGAAAGACCTTATTGCGCCTATTGATCCCCAACCTCGAACTTGTGCAGACCTCATAGCACTCAGTCTTCGTCTGGACCACCGAGTAGCTGACCGTAAAGGAGATAGGAAAAGAACAGATGTCCGAATTTTTTCTAGAGCCAAAGAAAGATCTCTTCCCAATTCCCAGGAATCAACTGAGGCCATGGAAATAGGAAGTTTGAGGAAACCGTTAACTCCTGAGGAAAAAGAAACTCGGCGCAAAAATGGTCTTTGTCTCTACTGTGGCAAAAAGGGACATTTTGTCAGAGAATGTTCACTCAAACCAAAGAACTCTTGGCCCCGAGAAAAAAAGGACATTAAGTCGGAAAACTAGAAAACTCGAATTTGGATCAGGAGACTTTTTCGAGTTGGTTATCTCCTCCTGAACAAACCATTGCTAACACTCTGCAGTTAACTGTGCCTCATCTCACATTGAATGTTTCTTTTAGGATACCCAACATGAAACCAATCTTGGTAGCTGCAATGATCGATTCAGGCGCCACCGGGAATTTCATTGATTCCAAGTTCATTGCAAAAACCAATATTCCTATTGTTAAAAAAGAAAAACCAGAAATTGTGTATGCAGTCGATGGAACTCAACTAACTTCAGGAATGATTACGCACTGTACCTCTTCCATTGCTATGGTGTGCGATGCAGGTTCCAGACAACATCAGGAAATCATATCATTCGATGTAATCGATGCACCTCAATTTGGGGTTATCTTGGGTATCCCCTGGCTAACTACGCATAACCCCAGCATCAGTTGGACAGAACGTACAGTTGACTTCACATCCACTTGGTGTAAACAAGAATGTTGTGGGGGACCAGAAAAGAATCTTCAAGTCTCCCCAAGTTCCCTTTTGCGTACTGTTTCAGCTCTTTACATCTCCACAGCAGCCGAGCAAGACACAACTCTACCACACATCTATGAGGAATTCACGGATGTTTTCTGTGAACAAAAGGCAGAAACTCTACCCCCACACAGGGATTACGATTGTGCCATTGATCTAGTGCCAGGAGCCAAGATACCCTGTAGTAGAATATACGCCTTGACAGATTCAGAGAACACACACCTTCGAGATTATTTAGATAAATTTTTGAAAAATGGTTTCATCCGGCCCTCCAAGTCTCCAGCAGCCTCTCCGCTCTTTTTCGTCCCTAAAAGTAATGGAGAATTGCGTACCTGTATTGACTACAGAGCTCTAAATAACATCACTATCAAGAACAGGTATCCTCTTCCATTGATCCCTGTACTCCTTGATCAAGTGCGCTCAGCCACAATCTTTACCAAACTGGACTTACGAGGCGCCTATCACCTGGTCCGTATTAGACCAGGTGATGAATGGAAAACAGCCTTTCGAACTCGCTTTGGCCTGTTCGAGTACTGTGTAATGCCCTTTGGCTTATGCAATGCCCCGGCTGCATTTCGATTTTTTATCAACGATGTCCTTCGGGACTTCTTAGATAGGTTCGTCATTGCCTATATTGACGACCTTTTGATTTTTTCGTCTTCCACTGAGGAACACATTCGGCACGTTAAAATCATCTTGAACACCCTAAGATCACATGGTTTGTTCTGCAAATTGTCTAAATGTGAATTCCACACCACAAAGGTCGAATTCCTTGGATTTATCCTTTCTCCATCTGGGATCACAATGGCTCCAAGAAAAATCCAAGCAATCCTTGATTGGCCTACTCCAACCTCGGTGAAGGATATTCAACGATTTTTAGGTTTTGCTAACTTCTACCGCCGATTCATTAAAGACTTTTCAACTTTGGCCACACCTTTGACCCAACTTCTAAGGAAGAATGTTAAATTCATCTGGACCCCTGACACTGATACTTCCTTTCAAACTCTCAAAAGAACCTTTACACAAGCTCCTGTCTTGCGGCATCCAGACTCAGACCTGCCTTTTATTGTGGAAGCTGATGCTTCCGACTTCGCCATTGGAGCAATTCTCTCACAAAAGAATCCAGTAACCAACGAGCTACATCCCATAGCTTTCTTGTCCAGAAAATTTTTGCCTGCAGAAGCCAACTACACTGTTGCAGAGAAAGAGCTCTTGGCCATTCGTCATGCATTCAAGGAATGGCGTCACTACCTTCTTGGGGCTAGACATACTGTTACTGTTTACACGGACCATCGTAACCTACAGTTCCTAAGATGTGCAAAAGCTTTAACTCCCAGACAACTCCGTTGGACCTTGTTTTTTGCAGAATTTGACTTTATCATAACCTTCAGGCCCGGAACGAAGAATAACAAAGCAGATTCCTTGTCACGGTATGATTCTAAGCCAGGTGAGCTTCAACTTCTTCCCCGACCTACTAGCATGCTCTCTGAAGACAGAATAGTAGGTGCTACAATGTCCGATGTCTTCTTCCAACAAATAAGACAAGCAATGCCAATACCTCAATTGCTATCTTGGGTGCGAGAGGGAGCTAATAGAACAATTCACCAAAACCTACCCTTCTTCTCCAATCTCTTATTCGTTCCAACTAAAGTTCTACAAACACAGGTTTTGCAATGGTGTCATGTTAGTCAACTGGCTGGTCATCCTGGAATCGCAAAAACCAAAGAACTTGTACGAAGAAATTTCTGGTGGCCAACCTGGAGTAAAGATGTGCAATCTTTCGTTCAAGAATGCGATGTTTGTGCTCAAGCTAAAGTAGAACATGGTCGAAAGAAAGGACTCTTACTTCCTCTTTCCACACCAACTCAGGTCTGGGAAGATATCGCAATGGACTTCATAACTGATCTACCCGAAGACAAGGGGATGACTACCATTCTCGTGGTGGTTGACCGTTTATCTAAGATGGCCCACTTCATTGCTTGTCCTAGACTTCCGACCTCCGCCCAACTAGTTCAATTAATTCTGGAGCATGTGGTTCGTTTGCACGGCCTACCTAGGTCCATAACTTCAGACCGTGGTCCTCAGTTCATTTCGCAGTTCTGGAAGGCTTGGTGTAAAGCGCTTCACATAACTACTAACACATCCACTAGTTTCCACCCTGAGTCGGATGGACAAACCGAACGAGTCAATCAGGTCCTGAAACAATACTTAAGATGTTTCCTTTTCAAAAAACAGGGTTCCTGGTTAACCTTACTATGGGAAGCTGAATTCGCTTACAATAATCTGCAGAATGCCTCTACAGGTTTTTCACCCTTTTTTGCTATCTATGGCCGACATCCCCATTTCTCGCCTTTGCTGCTGGCCCACCAAAAGACCAACATACCTTCCTTGGATTCGCATTTCAGTGAAATGGAACGCATTACCAAAGTCTTAAGAACTAATGTACTGAGAGCCAAAGCCACATACAAGAGGTTTGCGGACAGGAGACGACAAAAGGGCCCAGACCTTCATGTTGGCGACGTAGTTTGGCTTTCCACCAGGAACTTTCAGTTCAGGAGACGTTACAAGTTCCACCCTAAATTCATTGGTCCATATAAGATTGTTCAGTGTGTGAATCCCGTTACCTACAAGCTGCTGCTTCCTAGAGGCATGAGAATTTACCCTGTGTTCCACGTTTCTCTGCTAAAGAAAGCAATTGTCAAAAGAAGGCCTCGTCCTCCAGCTCTTCGTGTGAAGGGTCAGGACGAGTTTGAGGTGCGTTGTATCAAAGACTGTAAACGAGTTAGGGGGAAGCTTTGGTACCTGCTTTCCTGGAAAGGCTATGGTCCTGAGGAGGATTCCTGGGTTTCTGGGATGGACGTTCATGCTCCCCGCCTGGTGCGCTTGTTTCATGCTCAGCACCCGGCCTCTCGATTTTAGTGTTTGGGGGGGTGTCTCCATTTTTGTTGGGGGGCACTGTCAGGATCCTTTCCGCTCTACTACGTCTGTTGTGCATCAGTTCCCTGTGTTTCTAAACATTTCTCATTGTGCCCTTGTGTGTACATTATGTTATTTGGCCTTACCAGTGTTTGTTATGCCACTTTGCCTTTTGCGCGATGCCACTGTGTTGAACCTGTCAATGCTTGTTGTGTGCGCTTCCCATTTGCGCTTTCCGCATTTTGCCAGTGCTTGTTTGCCCTTAGGCTTCGGGAGTTCCCATTTCGAGTTTGCTGCCGAGGTCTTTTTTCCCTTTGCAGCTTCTGTACCTCTTTGGGCCTGGGACTATATAAGCGGCCACGCCCAAACCGCCGTGCGGATTGTTCCTTCCTGGTTCCCGAGATTGGAGGTCTCCTGCTCCTGCTTCCTGGCCGGTCTTCGCTCTCAACGACGGAGGACTTCGCTGAGGCTTCCAGACCTGTTGGCAGTTCAATGGTAGTAATCTACCACGAAAATCCGCTTGCTGAAAACGCAGGTAGGATTGATCCTTTTTCTGTTTGCCGGTTGGTGTTTTCTTCGAGAAGCTCGTAGGGCGAAACGCTAAGGGCGTTTCCCTGGCAACGATCAGGACAATTGTTTATCGAACTGGATTTCTGGACTCTTGCTTTAGTTTGGGACTTGCCAATGTGTTTATAGTTGTTTAGGAGCGCTATCTTAAGTATTTCTCGTCCGAAATTGTTGATTCAAGCTATTCTGCTTTTACCTTCGTTTGGTTTCCACTTAGACTGATTGTTGTTTGAACTTGCTTCAATCTGTATTCTACTATTGCTGCTGTAATGTCGAAATGTGATTGGCTCGAACTGTGATTGCTTTCATAGAGAGTTTAATGTTTAACTAGGCTGTGAAACAAACAGTGATAAAGAGCGCGCAGATGTATAATGTTACTGTATTGAATATTGAATGAATCAATATGTGAAATCTTTAATCATGTCTTATCTACTATCCGAGTACATATGATTATAAACATCTTATGGTGAAAAGTCAACCTTGTTGCTTTTAGCTGGGAGTCTTTTATTAATCCAGAACAATCCTTTTTCCTAGTTATCTGAAATGGGCCTGTAGTTTTAGCAACCAGAGAATCTTGAGAATCTAAAGTTTCTATGTCAGAGTGGGTTTGTGAGTATTGCTCCTGAGAAACGCAAGGGGGGCCTGAGAAACCCTCATCCCTGACACTCTGTCTCACTAAAATAAAGAATAATTGGTTTTCTAAACCACAGAGCGTACAAGGGGTAGGCCATTATTGTTGATTGTAGGAAAAAGAAGAAGACAAAAAAGAGAAAGTGAGGAAGGAGAAGCAGGGAGAGAATAGAACACAACCGAGGAGGACAAAGACAGAGCAATAATCGATGAAAAAATAATGCAACAAAAGACATACCACAAGAAAACGAAAAGAACAGGGAGGGTGGAGCCACATGAGGGAAACGGAACGCCGAACAGGAAACTCCAAGATGGGACCATGAGGAGAAGAACAACCCTCAGGAGGGAACATATGAGGTACAAGGTGATGAGGGACCACAAAACCGCTACCTAAGAAAGAAAGGGTGGAAAAAGAAGGAGTTAGGTAATAGAACACACCAAAAACGCATTAAACATCGAATAACACAAACGCCACAAAAATGGCAGAACAAATTACCACATATTACAAACAAAGGAAAAGAAACAGAAAAGAAATACAACAGATTCATCAAATAAGAGGCATTGGTCCGTTAAGATTGAGGTACTTCCATGGAATTGCCACTGCAACTGTCCAAAAATCTTCATACGTGGTCGTCTTATTATTATAAGTCACTCTGAAGAGGCAGGGGTGGAATAGGCCATAGCAGGCATTCAAACTACGCAGAGCAGGTCTCATCTCTAAAAATCGTTTCCGACGATCCGCAGTGACCTTGGCGTAGTCCTGAGCAAAAAAGAGGTTAGAACCATTCCAGGTGAGTTTACCACGTTGTTTCGCTGCATGAAGCCCCAAGTACCTCAACAACTGCCTGACTTTCTACACTCCCACCCGCCAGCTACGATCGACCAGCCTCGTCCTCGCCACCGTACCACGCATCCGTAGAGCCACCACCGGAGGAAGATCATTCTCCTACCTGGCGGCTAAGATATGGAACTCCCTCCCAATCCACCTTCGGCTGACCCAGGACCATCTCTTCTTCAGGAAGCAACTCAAGACCTGGATTTTTGAGCAGTAACGGACGCCTCCCCCCCCAGTGCCTTGAGACCCTACCGGGTGAGTAGTGCACTATACAAATTCTATGATTGATTGATTGATTGATTGATTGATTGAGCAATTCTGTGTACTCCAAAAAATACAGGATAACACCTCTAGGTTTTGAAGAAGACGAAGCAGAGTGAGAAGGCGGACCAAGACTATGGGCACGCTGAATATTCAGTGGTGGATTGTCAGGGAGTCCCAGAAGAGGTGGTAAGAAAGTCTGAAAAAAGAATATCGAGTTTCAGCCTTCAAGATTTTCTGCCAGACCGTAGATACGTAGATTATTGCACCTATTACGATTTTCCAATTGCTCAATCTGCTGTTTGAGATGAGATATCTCTTTAGACATGAGAGGGACTTGATTGGTAAGACCTTGAACTAAGTCCACACGACTTTCCAAATCTCCAATTCTCTGCTCAGTGAGCGACCATGAAGATTCCAAGTTTTGCAGGCGAGTATTAGTCTCTTCCATATGTGGCTTAAGAGCACGAATTTCCTCAAGAATGAGCTCCATAGATATTGTGGAAGACGAGTTAGTAGGAGATGGCGGGTTAACTTTCACTTGTTTGCCTGAAAGAGCTGTCGACGTCGAGGGTACTTTAACAGTTTGCTTTGAGCATGAACGGGAACCAGAAGATGAAGTAGAATTTTTAGACACAATGGAGTCGGTAACATTCTCTTCCATGGGTTCCTGTAAAACATTGAACGGATTAAAGTCCTCTAAGCCTGCTGGTTTAGATTGAAGGGAGCCTCCACGGTTGCTCAGAGACAATGCCATGAAGAGTCTTAGAAGTAGAAGCCCTTCAATGAAATTGTGAGGAGACTCGCAAAAGTATGAGGCGATAAGTGGGAAATGAAAAGTCAGTCAGCAGAGAGCACCATGAATAAATAAAGTTAAGAGACCAGCGAATTGAAGGAGGTCAAAAACATTCAGCAATGAAGAATTAAGCCAATATTTCAAAAAAGGGTATATTTTCCTGAGAAGAATGCACATGTCACGCAGTGTGAACGGTATTCAGCGGAAACGCCGAAAAACAAAATGGCGGCCGCAATTTCACGCTGATGAGCAGTAACAAAATGATGAAAATACAGTCATGTGGCTCACCATGAGCGATGTTTCTCGCCGCATTGGAAGCAGCCCTGGTTCCGACGTACGAAAAGGAACAAATTCGGGTCCGGAGTAAAGAAAAGAGTCCTGGGGTTGAACCAAACCCTCACGTCGCGGCGGAGCTCCTAAGAACCTCCGAAGGCTCCGAAGCCACGCCCCCCATGTTATTTACTATTGAATTCATTTGAATGGCCAGATCCAGAGACGAGCATCAAAAGCCTAAAGGGAATAATACCGCTCCTGGTCCATCAGAAGCACTTTACTTTGACATTAGAGAAAAGCGCTACATCAAAGCAAAGGAAGTGTACATCTAGCTAGGTTAATTGTATTTGGACGGACCTTTATGGTTCAGCACATTAGATCCCAAAACTAAATTTTACCGGTTTCCTTCTAACCTCACCAATAGTCTTGTTTGGATTAATGGCAACGTTCCAGTGTTGCTGATGCTGAGCTGCGCATTGAGATGAAGTGAGTATTGCCTTGTGATAAATTGTGTCATTAAAATCATTGTACTTAATGTTTTGAAAAGTGCATTGTGGGATTTGTAGTTTGGTTTTCAGTGTTAATGCAAGTTGTATACAGGCTGTGATCGCTTTGGTTATGCAGCATTGATTTGCAGAATAATAGGGCCTTTGGTTACTGTGATTTTGATTATTTTGCCTTATTTTTAAATTGCGTATTTGTGGTATCCCCATCATGTTTGAGGGGTGTGAGAAACAGGGTTATTGGATGACTGTGGTGTAAGCCCTAGTCAAGCAACAGCCACAAATCCCATGCCACAGAAAGTCACCAAATTAACCTGTGCTTAACACTGGATAGCGTAGCGCATAAAGCAGCCAGGCTTAAGTTGGAAGCAGTGTTTTTATGTATTTATGCAGTATACAACAGTAATAAAGTGATAACACAACACAAGAAAGATATTCCACATCAATTTAGAAAACTAGAGTAAATTTAAATACATTATTTGACACCAAAACAAAAATAATACAATCATTAGAACCAGAGATATGAATTTCTAATGATTTTAGTGAAAACTAGCACCTAAAAGATCAAAGCACCAACCGCAGACATCTAGTCGCGCGAGACTGGGTCAAAGTAAAAAAATATGGTTGACAGCGATGGAACGCGGTTTGGGTACAAGAAGTGGATTTGGCCCGGTTAGCGTGTTCCTTTGGACTTAGGAACATTTCTGAGAGGGTAAAGTTCAGTGGGTCAAGGCTGCAGGAGGTGTCCGAGAAGGGACCTTCACCATTGAATAGCCTTGGGTCGAACCCACAGTGAAAATTTCTATGTTCGGGGCGTGGCCAGGCGCCAGTGAAGATGGCCGCCTAACTCGGGAGCTCCGTGAAGCCGAGCCCTCATTCAACTAAATCCGGGGCAAAATCCGACAACCATCGAACTTCTCTCACAGCCCCTGTCCGGCGCTGCGCAGAGCTGCTGTTTGCTCCAACCCCGGCGACGTAGCTCGCCTCCCTGTCTGAGATCCGTTCCCCGGGTGCTGGCCTGCCTTGGAGCGGCGTTGCGAGGGCAGAATCTACATGAGGGCCCGGCTGGCTGGCCTACACCACGCGAGCGGAATTGCGAAGAGGCCGGTGTGTGAGCCGCGGCCGTGAGTACTTGTCGGGGGTGCCTGCGGGGGACGCTATTGGGCGCCCCCCCCCCTGGGAGCCTCAAGCGCGGACCAACTGTTTCTGCGTGGGGCCCACGCCAGGATTGCTGCTGTTGGACTGCGGTGGGCAAGCTTGAGGAGTACGTGGGGCCCCGGTTTGAGGGCCTGGCCCTGGACAGTTGCAGCGAAGGGGGCCGGTGCCGGAGGCCTCTGCGACCGATAGACTCTACAACCCTGGTGTTGGTTGGGGGGGGGGGGGCGGTCGCTGTGCTGCCCGAGGGACAGTACCAACCACGTGGCCTGTGTGAGAAAGCCTCAATGGCTGGCTGACATGACAGAGGGAGGCAACAGCGCCTGGAGGCGTGATAGCACTTGGGGCACTGCGTGGGTCGCTGCAGATGGCTCCCCGGCCGTAGCGGGCTCCAGACGACATCGGCATCAGTTATCCTGACGCGTGAGGCCCGGTGGGACACTGGCTACTGGACGAGGCCGGCTGGCGGGCGTGGATGAGTGCAGGTCAGGCCTAGTGAAGGGTCGCAGGCGGCGGTGGTTGGTCACTTCCTGACGGATGCCCTACTCAGGGCCATTGGTGTGTTGCTCCTGGGGTCTACAGACTGTAATGTTCAGCCGGGCTGGAGCGCCTGGGCCTGCCCTCTTCGATCTCCTGGGCTGGCTCTGGAGGGCCTGGACGGTTTTGCCTCTCCCTCTTGTCCTTTTGAAAAAGCGAATATCGCACACGCCTGAAACTGCCATGTAAACACCGCGCGTCTGGGACACTTCACGTCACCATGAGGCCCAAAACTGCTGTTCCCACACAATCCAACAAACTGGACAAATATGCTGTCCATAAGGGGACCCCTCAGGCGGGTGGGGCGACGGGCTATACCGCTGCCCCTCAAGAACCATCACTGGCCTCCATCATGCGGCCATACAGGCCCTGGGCACTAATCTGGAGACGAAAATAGACAGAGTCTCCATCGAGGTCAATCTCCTCCGTGTGGACCTCAGCAAGACCTCGGACAAGACCCGGGCGAACGAAGACGGAATCAAGGAGCTTCGGACGTCAGCGAAATCGTTGGAGCACCGCTGCAATGAGCTAGTCCACCAACACCGTCAGATGGCCCTCAAGCTCGGGGACCAGGAAGGGCGGGCCCGGAGGAGCAATATACGCGTGGTAGGCGTTTCGGAGGAAAGTGAAGGGCCTAGTGTTCCTAGAGGACTTGATCCTCAACCATATGAAACCTAAGTGCCTATCGCGTATTTTTACCATCGAACGCGTGCACCAGGTGCCCATCCCCAAGACAAAACCAGGAGCGCCGCCTCGAACAATCATAGCAAAAATCTTCAACTATCGAGATAGAGATGCCATCTTACAAGCGGCGAGACTAAAAGGAGACCTCCAATATGAAAACACCACTATCCGATTCTTCCCAGACTTCACGTTGCAGGTGCAGAGGGAGCGCTGTTCCTTCACAGGTGTCAAAGCAGCACTACGCGACAGAGGGATAAAATACATGATGTTCTTCCCAGCCAAACTCAAAGTCATTGCCTGGGGCAAGTCCCTCTTTTTTGCCAACCCATCGGATGTGCAGAGCTGGCTGGGTGAGGAAGCGTCCAGGAACTCGGACCGCCTCAACAGCGGTAGCTAGAGGGACACGCAGATTGCCTCGCCGGGGTCAACGACTGGACAGTCGGAAGCGGGAGGACGGAGTCAACGCTCCTGGAGGTTGAGGTCGGCCAGCCCTCGCGGGGACAATCTCCGTGAAGCGGGGGAGCAGTAGCCGTAGCAGACCGGCAGGAATGAACCTCTACGAACCGTAACGTATTGCATGGTCTGAACTTGGGAGTCATGCCTTCTCTTTGGGGGAGCCACCGGGTGGCAGGACACGGGCTGTCTGGAAGGTGCAGATTGGGTTATGTTGAACAATGCTATATGTATTGCTCCCCTGAGGTAACTTATTGTATGGTGTATATCTTCCTGGGACAGGCTGGGACGTTGTTGAACTGGGTTTGGGCCGGGCTATTTGCTTACTGCCAATACGTGCCTATTGAGCTGAAGTTTGAGTGGTGCACATTAATACTCAACAGTGGGAATGAGTGGCGGCTGGAGCTGGGGCCGGCGCACGTTCCTCTTAGCATAAAGCTTTGTTAGAAGAGGGGAGCTTTTCTCCACTCTGGCTAGGGTTCTGGGCGAAAGGCGCTCTGCTAATTGGGGATGTGGGTAGTTCTAAGCCTACGGAGCAGGGAAGCAGGGAGGGGGACTTGTTTGGGGGGGGCCTGGTGGGGTGTCTGGTTTGGGCGGTCGGGGCTGGCGGGGGGAGTTGGGTGGAGGGGGTTGGGATTGTTTGGTGTAGTCACACAGGATGGAAATGATTGTACTACAGTGTGGTGCCAGGAGCATCGGGGCTTTACGCGCATTTAGTATGTCTGCCAACATGAAGTGGGACAAAAGCCTTAGAATTCTGAGTTGGAACGTCAACGGGCTGGGGGACAAGCTTAAGAGAACAATAGTCTTGCAATTCCTTAAAAGACACACGCCGGACGTGGTTCTCCTGCAGGAGACCCATCTCCTGGGTAATACTTGCCACGCGCTTAACAGATTTGGTTACTCCCTTGTTCTTCATGCAGGCTTCACTTCTGGCTCCCGAGTGGTTGGTATTATGATATGCCGGGGCCTGTCATTGGTCATTGACCATACTGAGACAGATTCGCTGGGCAGATATGCTGCCGTCTCAGGTCGATGGGAGGGTGGCAGAGTGAACCTCATGATGGCTACATCCCGCCGGGGCTACAGACCCAGTCTTTCCAGGCCTTGGGGAAATTACTCCTCTCCCTTCCGGAGGGTCAGCTCTTTGTCGGGGGCGACTTTAATGTGGTGGTCTCCGGTCAATGGGATAGGCATCCCCCGAGGGACCTACCCTCCGGCCAGATGTGGCTAGCCGATTTTATACTCAACAGATAGGTAGCACACCAACTGTTTCCGCCAATTAATCCTATTTGCATAAATCATGTAAATTTTATACATTGCGTGCTAACAGGAAACGTGCTCAGCCCGTGAAGCACGTCAACTGAACAACATCCAAATGGGACCCTTTTCGGCCTCAACCTGTGGCACAGCTTTTTGGGTTGCATTTGCATCCAATTTTAGTCCTTTATCACTTATGTCTAATTTTCATCATTATTCATACAGTTCTTCTTTCTGTTTTTACGTTCGTCACAGCTCTGTATCCACATGCAAGGAAAAGCTATTTTCAAAGTTTCTTATGTTCCTGCGGGGCCATCCGAACCTCTCCCAAGAACACGCACCAATGCCAAGTCCATTAAAAAGCAGTTTATTATATCCCAATGCATTTCAGACCTCAAAGGGTCCTTCGTCAGGGGAAACTAAAAACATTCTAAATAAAATCTAGTGAGAATTGGTTAGATAAAAGAGTTTATTTAGAAGGCATTGCGGGCTTATGTGAACAGGGATAATCATAAAAACACTTGCGAAATGTATGAGATGTTGTTTTATCACTAGTGCACAGAAGTAAGGTATGTTTAACTGTTTGAGGAAAGTAAGGAGCAGGGCCTACTACCCAGAGATCAACGAATAGCTACCATTGTTGCCATCCCTAAGGACGGCATACCCAGAAACCTGTGTGCCTCATATAGGCCTATATCCCTGCTTAATTTGGAACCCAAGATCCTGGCTAAGGTTCTCGCTAACAGGCTCCGACCTGTCCTCTCGACACTGGTCCACCCGGATCAGTCGGGCTTTATGCCACATCGCAATACCACTCTCAACCTCCGCAGAGTGCAAGGGGTGTTGGGGCGCTGCCACACCATCCGGGAGGATGCTGTGCTAGTGTCATTAGATGCAGACATGGCTTTTGATACTCTTGAATGGCCATACATGATAGCGGTCCTCCGGAAGCTGGGTTACGGGCACAAATTTATTGGCTGGGTCCGCCTCCTTTCCTCTGAGCCACTTGCCCAGGTTACTGTTAATAACAAACTCTCTGAGGTATTTGCTCTGGAGAGAGGGACGCGGCAGGGGTGTCCCCTCTCGCCGCTGCTCTTTGCTCTGTCCCTGGAGCCCTAGGCTGCCTGGATTCGACAAGACCTTTCTACAAAAGGACTCCGATGGGCAGACGGCTGGAAGGACAGAATCTCGCTATACGCGGACGACATCCTTCTGTATCTGGCTAGTCCTTGTAAATCACTCATAGTGGCCATGGACATTTTCACAAGCTTTGGGCGAAACTCCGGCTACAGAATAAATTGGAGCAAATCTATACTCTATGTCCTTCATGGCGACCCACCAGTTGTGCCCCGCGATTGCCCAATTACTATAGCTGCGGATGGGTTTAAGTACCTAGGGGTCTATGTCTCCAAGACTGCGAGCACTCGCTATGAGAAAAACCTCCTCCCTCCTTTGCAGCGCTTCAGGAGGGACTCGGCAGCGTGGCGCAAGCTCCCATTGTCCCTGTTAGGCAGGTCGTCGCTGTTTAAAATGATGGCACTACCAAGATTCTTGTATGCTTTACAGAACCATCCTGATCTGGTGCCACAGTCATACTTTGCGACACTTGAAGCCTCACTCCGGGAGCTTTTTTGGGCTGGGGCACCTCGCATCTCCCTTCAGAAATTGACGCTGGGTTGGTTTGATGGGGGTATTGCGCTACCTGATATCCGCAAATATTACTGGGCTGCACACCTCTCAACCATCAACCAGGGCACGTACTGTGATGGTAACGACCCGGGGTATGGGATGGACCGGTGGCTGTTGCCGGGGGGAACTACGAGAGAGCGCTGTATTCTAAGCCGGGTAGGTTACCGCTCACTGGGCCCACCAAATCTGGCATGTGGTGCAAACCATGTCCACTCCGTTGTGGGCTTCTGAGCGCCTGGTTAACCTGCACCGCACTAGGGGTTCCATAACTGGGACTTGATTGGGATCTCCCACATCCGAGACCTATGGGGCTCTAAAGGGGTCGTATCATTCACACACCTCCAGCAGACTTATGAGCTTGCCCCGGGAGAATTCTACCGCTATTTGCAGGTTCGCCACTCCCTCCAACCCAACATTCCCCCTGGGACCCTTCCCCCAGCATCCTCCCCCCTGGAAGACAGACTGCTGGATGGATACATTCCTGACCACACCATTTCCCCCACATATAAAAAGATTGTTAATAACTCCCCTGAGCTGCTGCATAATCTCAAGAGAAAATGGGAGGCGGATGGGCTGGAAATAGATGAGGAGGAGTGGAATGGAGCGCTGGCATCCCCTAGGGAAGTGGCCATATCGGCTAGACTTCGTCTGATTCAACTGAAAATACTCCACTGAGTGTATATCTCAGGTACAAGGTTGCGGCTCATGGGCCGTGGTTCTGACGGGCTCTGTTGGAGGCGCTGTGGGGAGGAAGGGACGTTTTTTCACATTCTGTGGGAATGCCCACTGATACAGGTCTATTGGCAACAAATACTTCAGTGCATGCGTGAGGTTTGGGGGGTGGAGTTTGAGGTTCCGTGACAATTGTAAGTGATGTTTTCGACTCGCACGAATATGGTAGAGTCTGGTATCTACGAACCGCAAATGACGAGTTTAGTAAGTGTGCGCAGTTTCGCTGTGCTAACTTAAACCGTTCGTTTGTTATGTGGGTTTTTCATCTGTACCCACGGGTTCCATCTTAGATACGGCATCCATTTTGTCTCTTGCCCTCAAGTAGCCAGCGAATGGACGCTGTCCGCTTCGCGACCCTGGGACTCCCAAGATATTTGCGGAAGACACATGTTCTTTGTAAGTGTCTTTATGACGAGGGGGATGATACTGTAAGGCAGATGGCCCCGCTCGAGGCTCATCTTGCCGTGCCGGTTTATTGTCTCAGCCGTGCATCTCATTAGGCACGTCCCTTTGATGCCTGTATCTCGTGTTTCCCGATACCTCCCCTTTTTCACCCTTTCCGATCTCCCCACTGTTTCCATCTTCCTCTGCACCTGTCTTCGTTCCTATTTCGATCTGTTTTACTGCCGATTGGAATGCACTAATGTTGGGAAGATGGGTTTTTACAGTTGGGAACCGCCAAACGTTTCCGCACTTATGTTCCGGACCTTGTGTGTATCAAAGTGACCAAAACGACCCCTCTGGGGGATAATTGTGGGAACCGGGTTGTAAACCTTTGTGTATCATGTTGTCCTATGGGTAAATTCTGTATAAAAGAAGCGATCCACAGAACCAATTTGAAGCAGTCTCCCCAAGTTGCACGTGTTGTACTTGTCGTGACTTCTGTGTTCCCTGCAGTAAATAAACCTTGAATCTTTGACGCCGAAGGAAGTGTCCCGTGTCTCTGTCATTCGTACGCCGGAGCAGGTTACCCACGAAGGTTTCAGGTGTTGTGCCCTGGCACCGCTGGGTCTTAAATAACCCAGTCCTTCAGTTGGCGCCCAACGTGGGGCTGCATCAGTGGTACCGGTCCAAGCCCGACGATCGTGAGGAACTTCGTGTGAAATCTCCGAGGGAAGGTGCACTCCGCTTCATCGATCCTGTTGTCGAAACAAGTGGCCCGAAGACTTTTCCCGCGAAGATTCCCGCCTCCTGACGGCTGCGACAGACTGCTGCCCTGACTGTAGACCTGTTTTGGCGCCTGGCGTAGACCTTGGTATAGCGAGACGATTGACGGGCCTTCCTAGTGACGCCATCGATCTTTGAGTTAAGTATTTGTGGGTCGCTCCCAGAGTCCTTGGTTGTTGACACTTTAGCGAGTGTTTTTGTTGTTGACGCTGTGTGAGTGTTTTTGTCGGTGACACTTTGCTAGCGTACTTTGTTGTGTTATTTGACGACTGCAGCCGCCAAAAACCGAGGGTTTTTGCTCTTTGCTGGGACTTGGTAAATCCCGTAACCCTTGAAGTTTGTGAAACTCGGCTAGTGTGCAAGATGCCTGGTCGTAGTACTTTGTTCAGTTGTTTCAGACCTTGTGGTGTGGATTCCCGACTGGAGGACTCGTGTCCGATACCTCCGGTTGGAACTCCGACTTATGAACTGTACAGTAAACATGGGCTAGGCCCGATTACTTTTAATGATTATTGGATTCGTTATACAAAGAAGGACGGTGTCCTTAGTTGGCCACCTCATGGTAGCTTTGAGACCCCGATCCTAGATAACCTAGAGGCTAAATTGTTCGAGAAAAAGTCAAGGCCGGCCATGTTTGATGCCTTTCGGTTGTGGCGTAAAGAAGCCCGACAGAAAGAAATCAGACAGACTAAACGAAATCAGAGAGATAATGTTGCTACTATTGTAAAGAAAGCAGAGCAATTTCAGCATGATAAGGAGGTTAAGGAAAAGGAAGTGTTTGATAGATTACAGCGTATGACTATAGATAAATGCTATCCTACTTTGCCTACGGAGTCGGAAAAGAAGGAAGAGGCAGTTGAGGATCCTTTAATGTCCTATCTTATGAAGTCGCCACCTCCGTATGTACAGGGTACCATAGCTCCTGTGATTCCCCCTGTACCTGTTCCTGTACCTATTCTTCCTTTGCCTGTTCCTCAACCTGCACCCGTTCTTCCGACTGTTCCTGCTCCTTCGTCTGTTGCTATCCCTACCGCTCCTCCGCTTCCACATACTCCTGCTCCTGCTACTGCTCCTGCTCTGTTAACTCCTGCTGCTGCTTCTGTTTCTACTCCTTCGTTTGTTAGTCCTGTGTCCTATACTTCTCCCTCTACTCGTAGTCGTAATTCTCCTCTTGCGGCTAGTTTCTTTCATTCGCTCGGACCTGTTCTTGGGTCCGCTGGTTCCGATGGTCCTCAGAGACGTAGTCAGCTTCCTGGTAACAGAGAACGCGCTTCGCTATACAACATGGCGATGGGTTGGATGATGCACCCTCTTAGAAATCCACCACGTGTCGTACTCGACACGTTTTGTCAATTCAATATACCAACCCAAAGATTTGTGTTCGAGGAAATGTGTAAGGTTCTTCGTGATCAGATATCGGCCGACGCACCTGACGAGGTGCTGACCGCTTTGTCTGATCTACAACTTCAGTTCTCGACTGGACTGATAGTGGATACCAATGTTCGACGTGCTGTTGAACGGTTGCTATCTTTTCGTCCCACTCCTATACCTCAAGCCTTGTTTGTTGAGGATGTTGAAAGACAGCCAGATGAGTCTGGTCAGTTTCCCATGCGGGAAGTTCCACCAGTATGGATGCCAGCCGATCCCAATGCTCAACCTCCGATATTGGCACATTTCCAGAGAGTGTGGATACATCTCCCATGGAAACGATCAGAAGTGTTACAGGTAAAGCAATCTTTGCCTGACCCTCGCAAAAATCCTGCAGGGTACTATAAAGAATTATCGCAGCTCGTAGACGCTACGATAATGAATCTTGACGATATCGACATGTTGTTCGGCAATGTTGTGCCTCAACCGGTATGGGCTAAGATTCGTCAGGAGAATCATCCGAATGAATTAGGTGGTGCTTGGGCTGCCATAGTAGCGGCGGATGCCCGACAAACTGGTGGTGCTAAACCCGAGCAGCTGATTGCTGATCTTCCTCAAAGAATAATAACGTTAATGAAAACTCTTATGCCAGCTATGAGGGTCAATTGGGACAAATTGTCAGCTTGTAAACAGAAAAAGGACGAGAGTGTCTCCGACTTCTTTACGAGGTTTGAGGAGGCATTCATTGATCATAGTGGTCAGGATATGAGCACTGAGGGTGGTCAAAGGTTGTTCGTGGATAAGTTTGTTTCGAACTTATTGCCCGATTTGAGCAATAAGTTGAAGAATTCAGAAAGCGCATGGGCCGTTTCTACTTCAGCTCAAATATTGGCCACGGCACAATATTAGGAGAACAGAGAGAAAGAAGAGAACGACCGTGCTGATAAAAAGACGAAAGAGCTTAAAACTAAAGTGTTGCTTCAGCAAGCGTATCCACCACGTTCGAATCAGAATACTTCGCAACAAAATAGATCACAGCCGCAATCAAACAGATCACAATCTCGTAATGACTCCTCTTCCCAAAGATCCTCGTTAGGGTACAATCAATGTGCTTATTGTAGACAGGAGGGTCATATCAAATTCAATTGTCCTGTTCTAAACGAACGTAATAGTGGTAATTCATCTAGAGGAGGTCGTGGTGGTTCACAGCAGGCACCACGTGGTAGAGGTCGTGGTGCTCAGAATGATCGCTCAGATAACTCATCAAATTCCGATAATTGTTTTGATCAACGTGGATCGTCGCAAGGACGATCTGCGCAGTACAATGTGGATGATTATTACGTCGATCAGGGAACTGACGACAGTAATTACTAGGACAGCCGAAGACAAGGAGAGGGAGTAGTATCAGTTCCGGTTGATCAGAGAGGGCCTTACGTCGCAGTTGCTACATCGGGCGTCGTTGAGCCTTTTCTGTTGGACACTGGTGCAGCGAAAAGTTCCATTAAGCATTCGAAATTCCCTGGCGCACCTTTGTCTGGCTTAACAAATATTTCCGTTGGATTTTCTGGCGCCCCCGTTAGCAATCCAGTTTCGCGCCCTTTGCCTCTTACAATTGGGCCTCGTGAGCTAGAAGCTCCGTTGATTTTGACTACGGGTTGTGGTGAAAATCTTTTGGGCCTGGATTTGCTTAAACGTTTGTATGCAACTTTGTATTGTTCTCCTGCGGGTGTAAAGCTTACGTTGGGAGAGAGGGTTGTCTCTCCTATGTACTTGTCTCTCGATAAGCTTCCACCGGAATTGAGTTCTCTTCCTGCGTCTTTGTGGGCAACAGGTCCCAATGATGTGGGTCTGCTTGATATCTCACCTTATGTTGTTCAGTTGAAATCCAATGTGCGATTGCCACGTATTCCCCAGTATCGTATCTCTCTTGATGGTGAACGAGCACTGTTAGCGATCATCTATGATTTGATCGAGAAAGACGTTATTGAGGAAACACGGGGAAACGTGTGCAACAGCCCTGTACTGCCCATTCTAAAACGTACTGATCCTTCGAAACCCCCTGTTTATCGTTTTGTTATCGATTTACGGGAGGTGAATAAAATTGTGATTCCTCAGTTCCCCGTTGTGCCTGACATCACGGCATTGCTGACTCTGATTCCAGCTTCTGCATCGTGGTTTTCGGTGATTGACTTGAAGAATGCGTTTTTCAGCATTCCCATTGCGGAAGAGAGCAGAGACCTTTTCGGTTTCTCTCTTGGTGGACGCAGCTTCCGGTTTAAACGCGCTCCTCAGGGCTACTGTGAAAGTCCGTCGATTTACAGTCAAGCCTTGAAGGGTCAACTGGATGCGTTTAGGTTGCCGGCTGGTGCGGCCTTAATCCAATACGTCGATGACCTATTGGTGGCTGCAGATACTCAGGACATTTGCAAAATCGCTACGGTATCGCTGCTGCAACATCTCTGCGAGTTAAATCACAAGGTGTCACCTTCTAAACTCCAGTATTGTTGTCAAGAAGTAACCTTTCTAGGTCACTTATTGTCAAAGGAGGGAAGGCGGTTGACCCCAGAGAGAATTGCAGCGATTGCGCGAATGGCTGTGCCAACAACCCAAAGAGATGTGCGTGCCTTTTTAGGTATTACGTCGTACTGCAGGCAATGGATTCCAAATTTTTCATTGCTAGCGAAACCATTGGTAGCTCTTACGTGCAAGGATGTTTCGACTCCTTTACCATGGACGGAAGAATGTCAGAAAAGTTTTTCTGAATTACGTGATTCATTGTGTTCGGCTCCTGTGTTAGGTACTCCTGACTATAGCAAGCCGTTTACATTATATGTTCACGAGAGAGAAGGTTGTGCTTTGAGTGTCTTAACGCAACCTTTTGGTGGAAAGCAACGTCCATGTGCATATTTTTCCTCGACCTTGGACCCGGTAGCTAGAGCATTGCCGAGTTGTTTACGAGCGACGGCGGCAGCCGCGGTCTCCATCCGACAATCAGCAGGATTGGTCATGGATAATATGCTTACGGTGATGGTTCCGCACGCAGTCGACACCCTTTTGAATCGCACGAAAACTCAGCACTTGACGAGTGCGAGGTTGTCTGGGTACGAGTTGACGCTGTTGGCAAGCCACATTCAAATAAAACGTTGTAATGTTCTGAACCCGGCAACTTTGTTACCAATTAGCTCAGAGTCAGATGAAATAACAGAACACGATTGTTATTTGAGGACAGAGGAGGAAACAAAAGGTCGAGTGGACCTTAAAAACACCCCATTGGAAGACCCAGATGGAATACTGTATGTGGATGGTTCATGTTTCAAGTTGCCGAATGGCGATGTGACTACTGCATATGCTGTTGTAACGTTGAATACTGTTGTTGAGACTGCAAGATTAAATCAGAATTCTGCACAAGCCGCAGAGCTGATCGCTCTCACTAGAGCGTGTGTGTTAGCGAAAGGGAAACGTGTGAATGTGTTTACCGACAGCCAATATGCCTTTGGCGTCGCACATAGTTTTGGACGGTTGTGGAGAGAGAGAGGTTTTCTAACATCGCATGGTACGAAGATTCAGCATGGCCAGCTTGTGAATGATCTTTTGGATGCACTTACGTTGCCTAAGCAAGTGGCGATTGTCAAATGTAGTGCGCATCGTAAGGTGACGGATGATGTTGGTCGTCGTAATGCGTTTGCGGATGAGACTGCTAAGGAGACTGCCCGGAACCTTAGCACTCGAATGTATGTGACGAGTTCGGTTAGGTGGCCTACAGAATCGAGTATGTGTGAGGACACTATCGAGAGTGTGAAAGCAATTCAGAATGAGGCCACCGAGACTGAAAAGGCGAAGTGGAAAGAAAGTACGGGAAATTTGGATGCAAATGGTTGTTGGATTGATTTATCGGAACAGAAAAGATGGATGTTGCCTGATGCGTATGTGCTGGCTGTTGTGACTATGGCGCATGGGTTAGCACATATTAGTGCGAAAGGTATTTGCAAGTTGCTGTCCCCTGTGTGGAAGAATGATGGTATTACGAAATGTGCTGAACGATTGGTCAAGAATTGTATGGTATGTATGTTGTACAATCCTGGTAAGGGAACCCCAACTCCTCCTGGTAGTTTTGCTCCCCCTTCATGTCCCTTTGAGGTGATTCAATTGGACTTCATCCATATGGAGCGATGCAATAACCTGAAGTACGTTTTAGTTGTGGCTTGCGCATTCTCCCGATGGATCGAGGCCTATCCTCTCAAAGACAATACTGCTTTGTCTACTGCGAAAATCCTACTGAAGGAATATTTCCCTCGGTACGGAATGCCTAGAGTTGTATGGTCAGATAATGGAAGTGAGTTCGTGGGGAGTGTGATGAAGAGTGTGTGTAAGGGCCTTGGAATTAATCAGAAATTCCATAGTGCCAATCATCCCCAGTCAGCTTGTTTGGTTGAAGGGTACAATGGCACCCTTAAACTAAAACTAGCAAAGATTCAGGCTACGACTTGTCTCTCGTGGCCTGACGCTTTACCCTTAGCATTACTGTCAACAAGGGCGACTGTACACTCCCGAGTAGGGCTCAGTCCCTATGAAATAGTGTTCGGTCGTCCTGCCAATGTTTGGGGGGTCCCTAGACCGGGTGCTTTTTGTGATCTTGAGTATCCAATGTTGATCGATTATCTTCATGACTTGACTGCTAAACTGAGGTTAATTCACCAACAGGTTCACGAAGCATTGCCGACGCAGACGGAGGGTCCAGGCCACCAGCTCCAGCCCGGAGATTGGGTGGTAACGCAAAACTTTTCGCGCAAGAACAATTTGGATCCCAGGTTCACTGGACCCTACCAGGTCCTCCTTGCCACGAGAACTGCAGTTCGTCTTGAGGGGCGGAAGAATTGGGTGCATGCCACCCATACCAAAAAAGTCCCTATCCCGTTGCCAGCAGACTCGTGGGTGAGGAAAGGCATTGTATCAACTGAAACCGAAGGATTGCTGGCGTTTGTACCTTTCAGCGACGCACAACCTGTCGGAGAATCCTCAGTGCAGCAGAAAGACACTGTTGAACATTTGTCAGCAAAAGACTCAAGACCAGAACATTCAGCTGATCAACAGGACGTTGTCCCTTCAACGGATCCTTTGTTTGACGAACAGACACGTCCTGGGAAAACCCGATACTTTTTGCGATCCAGCACCAGAGACTAATAAAAGATCCTGTTCTGTTCCTTGACAATTGCATTATCCCGTTTTCCACGATCAGTTTGAACATTTGTATCATTGTGATTATTTTTGTATATATTCATTGAGCTTCGTTCCTTATACTTTTTGCTTCCACAGCTGAGAAACATTGTTTTCGCATATATATATATTTGTGAAATAAAGACCGTAGGGCCGCGCGCGTACTTCCTTCTGGTTAGTAGGTCTTGACACTAGGTTAAAGACCGTCGGTTCCTGGGAACTCCTAGGGATTGACTGCTGCTACACAGAACGAAGTGCGTCAAGAAACGTTGCGGACGGTCGTAGGGAATGGCATTTTCGAAGCTGACGGACTTGGAAGGAGCTCAAGCGCAAAGATTCAAGCTGCAGCAACTCAGTCGTACCAAATGTTTTAAATTCCAAATATTCGTATTGTTTTTGACTGTTTCTGCATTATTGGCGGGTGGGGTGTATTACACGATGTTTTACTTCTTACCTTCTGCCACACCTACTCCTACCCCTGACCCTAAACTCACCTCCACTGCATCTCCTCATTCTTTTCATATCTTACCTGAACACGAGCAGGCTAGACGTGCAGAATTCCGCAACAATTCCTTTATTCAGCTCCTTCACCAGCATCAGTTAGTGGTTAACACTACTAATTGTTGGGTGTGTGGGTTGATGCCACATACTACGGATAAGGGAATTCCATATCTGGTGTTACCGTATAGTTCCCAAGGGTCTGCTCGAGCATTTCAAACAATGTTTCGAAGCGCACTGGGTTTCCACCCCATTCGAGAACCACGTTCCCCCTACTCTGGTCCTACCTCGTACCAAAAACCTTTGTCTATAGCAATAGAGGATTTAGATAGCGATATCTATGATCCCTCGCTTATTCCTGAAGAAGAGGTACAAGCCTATAGGGTCCTAAGTAGAGGCGAATATAGTGTGTTCACTAGTGAAAAACAGCTTAAAAGCTCGCCTCCGATATGGGTCGTACCCCACATTGGTAATTTTTGTCTAATAGGTCGTGGCCGAAGATCGAAAGCCCGACTTGGAGAGAGTGCTTGCACTGAAAATTACATTCTGCCGATGGTCTCGTCCCCTGTGTTCCTGGCTGCCAAGGGTACCTACTTTATCTGTCATGATCGTGCGTATGCATGGTTGCCCTCTGACTTAATGGGCTCATGTTTTATCGCAAACTTGTTGCCTCCGACGTTTACTGTAGATGCAGATTATCACAAGACTAGAGTTGTGAGAGGCGTAATTAGCGAAGAGGATACTGCCGGTCAAGAGGCAGGAGACTTTTTCAAGGGTTTCCTCCCGTTTTGGGGACCTATGGTTAATAGTAGGAACCTGAGACAGTTGACTCGAGTGGTAGAATCGACAGCTAATATTACTGCCAGTGCCCTTGGTAATATCACCACAGAACTTCAGGCGGATAGACTTATGACGTTACAAAACCGTATGGTTTTAGACGTGATCTTAGCAGATCGAGGTGGGGTATGTAAGGTGATCCATTCGAGCTGCTGTATTTTCATTCCTGATAACGCTCCGACTGTCTATCAAGCCATCTCGAAGTTGCATAAGATCTCCGAATCCATACACGTGGATGTAGGGGATTGGACGCTACTTGGATGGTTTTGGGGCCTAATGTCGACTTGGGGTTGGAAGATTCTGATGATCGTCGGAGTCGTTGTGGCGTTCCTGTTCACGTGTTGCCTTTGTGTGCAGTGCGGTCCTGCCTTATGTGGCCTCTGTGCTACAACGTGTATGAGACAGCCACCTGTTACCAAGGGGACTCGGTTGGACAGAGCTATGCTACAGCAACATCTCGATGGTCTGATGAATATCGAATATGATTCCGACTAGTGCTTGCCTACATGAGGGCAAAAGGAGCGTCTGAGGTTCCGTGACAATTGTAAGTGATGTTTTTGACTCGCACGAATATGGTCGAGTCTGGTATCTACGAACCGCAAATGACGAGTTTAGTAAGTGTGCGCAGTTTTGCTGTGCTAACTTAAACCGTTCGTTTGTTATGTGGGTTTTTCATCTGTACCCACGGGTTCCATCTTAGATACGGCATCCATTTTGTCTCTTGCCCTCAAGTAGCCAGCGAACGGACGCTGTCCGCTTCGCGACCCTGGGACTCCCAAGATATTTGCGGAAGACACATGTTCTTTGTAAGTGTCTTTATGACGAGGGGGATGATACTGTAAGGCAGATGGCCCCGCTCGAGGCTCATCTTGCCGTGCCGGTTTATTGTCTCAGCCGTGCATCTCATTAGGCACGTCCCTTTGATGCCTGTATCTCGTGTTTCCCGATACCTCCCCTTTTTCACCCTTTCCGATCTCCCCACTGTTTCCATCTTCCTCTGCACCTGTCTTCGTTCCTATTTTGATCTGTTTTACTGCCGATTGGAATGCACTAATGTTGGGAAGATGGGTTTTTACAGTTGGGAACCGCCAAACGTTTCCGCACTTATGTTCCGGACCTTGTGTGTATCAAAGTGACCAAAACGACCCCTCTGGGGGATAATTGTGGGAACCGGGTTGTAAACCTTTGTGTATCATGTTGTCCTATGGGTAAATTCTGTATAAAAGAAGCGATCCACAGAACCAATTTGAAGCAGTCTCCCCAAGTTGCACGTGTTGTACTTGTCGTGACTTCTGTGTTCCCTGCAGTAAATAAACCTTGAATCTTTGACGCCGAAGGAAGTGTCCCGTGTCTCTGTCATTCGTACGCCGGAGCAGGTTACCCACGAAGGTTTCAGGTGTTGTGCCCTGGCACCGCTGGGTCTTAAAGAACCCAGTCCTTCAAGTTGCGGGTGGAGGCGAAACGTTGTCTGTTGAATATTTGGGAACTCACTGATCTGTCTACACGGGGTAGAACATGGGCTACACTTGGGTTTGTGATTGCAAAACGTAATGTAGCCAGAATCTGGGGGGCGGGTGTGCCTCCAAAGATTGGTCCATGGAAAACGGACATGGACTGGTGCATGCTCCATGAAAAAACAATCTACGTGGCAAGGGGCTGCCCACAGAAGTGGGTTGGTATTTGGTCATGCTGGAATGAGTACAGGGGTCATCTCTGTGAACCCCCCGCGACAGCCAGAGTTGACGAATCACTTGAAAGGTTAAATGTATGATGTAATCCTGTATACTGCAAGGCTTAGATCTGTTATTTCATGTGCTATGCCTCGATCTTGTCTGGTACAACTGTGCGGTCAGTGCTGCAGCTGTGATGTACACACTGTGTTTTTTCTATGCAGTTAATAAAAAGAATTAAAAAAAAAATAATTCTATGTTCGGACATAGACTCTGAAATGGAAGTCAAAAATCTCCAGCAGGATGAGGTAGAAGGCTGTAGTCGAAGACAGTTCTACCAGGACCACAGAAACGGATGCGATGCTGCAGAGAAGAATGTCTTCAGGTCCTTAAGGGGCATGGGTCAGGGTCGGGAACACACACTGCTTCCTGTGCTGAGCCCAGTAGGAGAAATCATTCCTTTGGGTCCCCCACTTTCTGGTTAAGGGCCATGGGAAAAAGAAGCTCCTCTGTGTCTGTCTCCAGAGCTGGTGCAATGTAGTGCTTCTCATCCTCTATTTCCCCCTCTTCCTCATCCAGTACAACCTCCTTATCATCACCCTTCGGTGCTGCAGCTTGAATTATGAAGCCCTCATCCCAGGCTCTAAGGGATATCTGGTACTCAAACTACAGAGAGACCTTGGGTGGTTTCAGCCCTCTCTCCCTGCACAACTTCTTCAGCTTAGCCATGCTATAGCTGTCACTGGCATCAATATCCAACTCCATCTTGGCAGGCATGAGTCACAGGCACACAAAATGTGAGGCAAGAATCAAATTTGGAAGAAGGGAAAAAAATATGTCTAATTCAGGACAATTTAAAAAAAAGTTGAATCTGGTATACAATTATTAATCTGAGATTTTTGTGTAACACAAATCACTGTATGGTAAAACACTCTATGGTACACAAGTCCTGATCCACATCGCTGTACACCAGTTACGAGGCAGAATGTTCTGTAAGGCCGAATACCCCTTTGGCAAAGGACCGCTCAAACAACAAATTTGCTGTTGTGGAGTAGAATCTAGTGGGAGAAGCCACAAAGTCAATAAGACCAGCAATGGAACCCAGGCGGATATGTGAGCAGATTGGTCCTGGTCTTCTCCTGGTTCTAAGAGCAGTTTTTATCCAAAACCTTTTTGGGGCAGATTTACAAGAAAGTGACGAATCTGTAGAGATGCGTCACTTTCCCTACGCCACTGTAAGAAACCCTTGCGCCACCATGGGTTTCACCGTATTTACAATAAGGTGCAATAAGGTGCACCATGGCACAAGGATTGACAGATCTGTTGGGGCAAAAGTCACACATTGCTGGAGTTGTGTCACAAGCACAACGCATCTCCACCAATGCATTTTGAGGCCTATTCCCACTACACTGCGTCACTCCTTATGCCTGCTTCAAGCAGGCGTAAGGTTTTGATGCAGTGGCGTCCTAGAAGTGACGCAGTGAAATCTTGTAGATTTCACTGCATCACTTTTACCTTTCGAAAAGTGGATTTTTCAAAATTGTAATCAAATCCCCGACTTTAGCATTATATAGGGCTTTTCATTACAATTCCAAAGACACCAAACATCACAATGCTACCTGCTCCCAATTGGAAATCACATCTTATTAAATGAAATATAGAATCTCCAATGTTATCCTATGGGAGGAGTAAGCTTCACAGTAGTGCAAAACGAATTTAGGAGTTTTTCACTACCAAGACATGTAAAACCTAAATGTACATGTCCAACCTTTTAACTGCACACTAAGCATGGGCGCAAAATCCATTCCGCTCGCGGATTTTGCGGATTTTCAGCAAATTCGCGATCTGCGAATTCCAGCGAATTTGCCAAAAATCTGCGAATCCGCGAGCGGAACGGATCCGGGGGGCAAAAGTTCAAGCTTCAAGCTTGTAACTATTTTAGAACGGCGCCGCAAGCTGCCAGCACCATTCTAAAATAGTTACTAAGTTAGCTTCAACAGGAAGCACTATTAGATAAAATGCAGGTGCTCGAGCACCTGCTTTATTTTATCTATTAGTGCTTCCTGATGAAGCTAACTTAGTAACTATTTTAGAATGACGCTGGCAGCTTGCTGGCACCATTATAAAATAAAACAGGAGTGGGGCAGAGGGCAGAAGGTCACAGAGTGGGGCAGAGGGCAGAAGGGCACAGCAACGAGTGGGGCAGAGGGCAGAAGGACACAACAACAAGTGGGGCAGAGGGCAGAAGGGCACAACAACGAGTGGGGCAGGGGGCAGAATGGCACAAAAACGAGTGGGGCAGAGAGTAGAAGGGCACAAAAAACGAGAGGGTGGCAGTGATGAACCACAGGGCGCATCGCGGTCTCGCACAAAAACCCCCCCGCGAACACGCAAAGCGCCCCGCGAACACGCCAAGCGCCCCGCAAACACGCAAAAATAAAAAAATCCGCAAATTCGCTCAAATTCGCGCGTTTTGCGGATCGCGAATTCGCAAATCCGCAAATTCACGGATCACGAATTCGCAAAATTCGCCCATGCTTTCTGCACACCACCCTGCCCTATGGACTACCTGGGCTTACCTTAGGGGTTACATATATGCAATTAAATGGGGGTTTAAGGCTTGGCAATGGTTTTTAATGTCAAGTAGACATGGCAGTTTAAATTGTATTGAGAATGCAGTGGGACATGTTTAAGGTGCTACTTAACTGGGTGGCATACTAAGAGCTGCAGGCCCACTAGTAGCCCTTAATTTACAGGCCCACGGAATATGGTGTACCACTCTATAAGGGACTTATGAGTAAATTAAATATGCCAATTGGGTGTGAACCAATTCAATCATGTTGTAGGGGAGTGAACACAAGCACATTATCACTGGTTAGCAGTGGCAAAGTGCACAGATTCCTAAGGCCAACAAAAACAAATTCAGTAAAAAGTGAAGGGAAAACAGCAAAAAGTTTGGAGGTGACCCTACAGAAAGGGCTAGATCCAACAAGAGGGCTATATGTGTGTGAATACTTTCTGGTGCTCTGTTTAGTGTGATTAATGGGTCAATTGCTTGAATTTGCAAATTGGATTTTTTTGGTCCTATTTTTGAGTTGCACATACGTGGTATCCAAGTTGTGTCCAAGAGGACTTTGCACCAATCACACAATTGTGAGTGTTCTTCATGTATCCTAGCTGTATGTATTGCTGTTTATGTGCTAATTCTAAAGGTTTATGGTTTGGTTGTCGGATTTTGTCGAAAATCCAAGATCTTGAGATATGAAATTGTTACTGTTACTTGTCTGGTAAAGATGAGGTGTGTTTGGTGAAGCACCACATTCGCACCATAAAAAGGATTTACTAAAGATCTAATTGTGAGTGTGAATAAATTCATATTGATTACTATGTACCCCTTGGTGCACAGGAGTAAACAAGCAGATCAAGTTTAGGTTACTGCAGGCCGTGCCTATCTCTTCCAGCAAAATGGGTTGGTCTATCAAATGAGAGTTGGCCCACAAGTGCTGTGGGAGGGGTACATCTCATAAGAAGTGAGGGTTAGACTCAGAGCCAAAAGACGAAGCAGCGAGTAGTGGCACCTATAATATTTAGCAAAGGTCAGCGTAATGGCAGCAGAAGCATGCTGGATGCATCCCTCTGCGTCCAAAATCCCTGGAATTATACGGTAAATAATCTTGCCATTCTTGTCTCCCCAGCCATAGACTCAGGCTGCTGAAGACCTCCACATATGCATAGCCTACGCCATGTTTCTACCACTGACACTTCCAGCCCACCTGGCCCTACGGGAAATGAAATCCTAGCAATCCTCCAAGACCACAACCCAGCCCAAGCCATCCCTTGACCGCAAAGCACGAGTCCGGGTCACCCCATCAGCACGGTCACCATCAACCCCAACAGGCCACCTCCCCTCCATGACAGAAGTGTGATGGAAAGTAACCTCGCGCCGGTAGTCCTGGCCGTCCAGTCACCGGTCACCTCCCCTGACCCCCCTTATCTGGTCTCCTAATCAATTGCCGTTCAGCAGTCAAGCATGCCGCTGATATTGCTGACCTCATTCTGAACAAAAACGTAGACCTAGCTATACTAACAGAATCTTGGCTCAATGAATACTCCTCCCCTTGCCTGGACTTATTAGTCCCCCCCAACTACAATATCTCTAAACTAGACAGACGCTCCCACAAGAAAGGTGGAGGCATTGCCTGCATCTATCGATCCTCCCTCCTTGTCACAGAACTCTTGGCGGACACCACTGATTTCTGCGAATACCTCGCCCTCTCCAACTGCAGCAGCTCACTACATCTCTGCAACATTCACATCTTCTACCACCCTCCAGGTTCCAACGACTCCTTTACTGACACCTCTTGGAAATCATCACAACTAAGATTTCCTCCAATGCTATAGAGATTTTCCTGGGTGATTTCAACCTGTACTGGAAGGACTCTGAAGATCCCCACATCAACGCTATCAAAGTCCTACTAACTGACCAAGCCCTAACCCAAGCCTGTTCTCAGCCAACTCACTCAAAAGGGGCCATCCTTGACTGGATCATTTCTAAGGAATCCTCAGTCAAGCTCATCTCCATAGACCCATGTGACTGGTCTGATCACCACTCCAACTCCTTCATTTTGCCTGGGACCCGCAAGTCTAAGACTTTGCAACCGGTGATCCCCAAACGCTGGACCAGAGACCCTAAAACCCTTGACCTTATGGAACTGGAGGCTCGCTGCAAATTTGACCTCCTACCACCTCCGCACATAACTACGGTCAGAGACCTAAATGAACATTACTCATCAACTATCTCAATAATTCTGGACGACCTTGCCCCTCTAAAGCTAAAAAGAACACAAGTCAAAGACGGGAATCCTTGGTTCACCGGTTCCCTCAACACGGAGAGGAAGTCCCTATGGCAATGTGAAAGAAACTGGAGACAACACCCCTCTGCGACGCATCTTAAACTTCTCCGCCAGGCAAGAGACTCCTACAACAAGCACATCCTGAATTCAAAAAAAGAATATATCAGATCTGAACTGGGCAATGCCAAGAATAGACCCCGTAAACGTTTTGAACTGGTAAAACACCAATCCAACAAACTGGCTAAAACACCGAAAGAATCCCCCAAATCTCTAATTTCGTCAGAGGAATTCTCCTCTTTCTTCACGGATAAAATCACAGCCTTAGGAACTGAACTCAGTACCGCCTCCTACTCACAACCCCCTCGTGACCTTTCCCCTTACCCCGCTCCACCCCCTATGGCCTCTCCTAAAAACCAAGCCAGTTGGTCTGACTTTGAATATTATGACGAAGATTCCATCTCCAAAATCCTCTCTATCCTAAAACCTAACAATCACTTTAATGACCCCCTACCTTCCAACTGCCTCACTGCTGCCTCCCAATTCATTATTCCTTGCTGGACCACAATAATAAACTCTCTCCAACAGGGATCGATTCCGGACCCCTTGAAAGTTGACCAAATCCTCCCCATCTTAAAAAAAACAGCACTGGATCTATCCTCCCCTGACAATTTCAGACCCATTTCCAATATCCCGCTACTAGCCAAAGTACTTGAGAGATGTGTACAGCAACAACTAAGTCAGCACATCAGTAACTTCCACCTACTTTGATGACTTCCAATCTGGGTTCAAACCGGGACATAGCACTGAAACCACTATGCTTCACATCGTGGATGATGCCCTCCAAGCCCTAGACCAAGGCAAAACCTGCCTGCTAATCCTCTTAGACCTATCCTCCGCCTTCGACACGGTCAATCATGATAAACTTGAACGCCTCAATCTCAGGATGGGTCTGGATGGTGTGGTCCTAGAATGGTTCCGATCCTTTCTCCATAATCGATCACAGAGATTCCTTATTAACGGCAACCTATCAGCTCCCTCTCCGGTTACTGTTGGAGTCCCCCAAGGCTCAACCCTGTCCCGACCCTCTTTAATCTTTACTTAGAGCCACTCACTGAAGTTCTTCGTACCGCCAACATTTCCTATCACATGTACGCGGACGATACCCAAATATACATCAATGTTTCTTTATTGGAGGAGATCCTCTCCTGAACGAGACCTTGAAACTGACTGTCCAGTGGCTAGCCGCTAACCAACTAATACTCAATGCAAAGAAAACTGAATTCCTCCTAATCTCCCCTTCTAAAGCCAACCCTGAGATTCAGACGTGGATCAAGGCCATCACAGCCCTAAACTGCCCGCCGACCATTGTGGACTCTGCCAAATCTCTGGGCATAATCCTAGACTGCAATTTGAACATGCGGGACCACATCAACTCAATGGCTTAAGCAGCTGAATTCCATTTGAGCTATCTTTGGAAGCTGAAATCTTTCATTGAGGCTGCTGACATAAAAAATGGCATTGCAAGCACTAGTCATCTCCAGACTGGAATATGGTTGCTCCACCCTCACTGGTCTACCCAAGATCTCCCTTGCACCCTTAAAAGCTTGCCTCAACGCGGCCGCCAGACTACTCACCGACACCAAGAAATTCGACCACATCTCTCCACACTTGAAAGCACTGAACTGGCTCCCCCTAGAGGCCAGAATTCAGCTGAAACTGGCATGAATCACACACAAGGCTCTTTACTCAAACTCCCCTGCTTATCTGGCACAAAAACTAGTGATATCTGGAGGAAGCTGGAACTCCCGGTCCGCCAGAAACCTCTTACTCCAACCCGCCTTCTTCCAGAAAAAAGAACCTATAATAGGGCATTCCCCGGGCAGCTCCTAGAATCCAGAACTCCTTCCCACCTAACATCAGAAGAATCCCCTCTCTCGCACTTTTCAAGAAGGAGGTCAAAACCTTCCTCATAGGTTCTAATGCCTGACATGCCTGGCCACAAGTCTGATGTTTCTCAGACTAGTGCTTCTTCCTCAGACCACCAACTCTCCCGCAGAGAATTTTTGGGTCCCTTATTTTTACTTTTATTGTTTTACTATTTTATTCCTATTATTTGCCGACTTTAAATATGATTGCATTCATATTGTGTATCACCAGTATCCCCATGTTCCCTACACCCCGGCCATACCCCTGTACAGTTTTTTTTTTAAACAATTTTTATTTAAGTAATCAATGCAATTCCCAGACAATATAATTGGCATGACGTGTACATAGATCACAGTATTCGGTATATAAACTTTTCCACCATTCTCATAGTCCCACATTCGGATATCACCCTTACCTACCCTTCCCTTGCCTACACATATGTTTAACAGTCTGCTTTGGCTGGTGTATTTAAGTACTCTCATCCGAACCATAATCCTCAGGGGGCGGTGGTTCACATATATCTCCCCGATAGGAGTTCCATCTTCCCATACCTTTTCCCACTTTTTCGGACAGCCCGATGAATAAAGACGGACTTTTCCGCTACCATTGCCAGGTCCATGTCCTTACACCACTGGGCAAGAGTAGGGCCTATCCTAGACCCCCATCGCTGTGCAATATTCCGCTTTGCCACTGTAATGCCAAAAGTCACCCAACCCTGGGCCGTCGTACTCAAGTCCGTTGGCCCCCATATATTGAGCAGGCAGCACCTCAGCTCTGGCAACACAGTGACTCCTGTGACCTGGGAGAGCGTCCTCATCACGGCCATCCAGTATCTCACTATTGTGGGACAGCTCCAGATGGTGTGGAAAACTGTCCCTAGCTCCCCGCACTCCCTCAGACAGTTTGGCGTGTCTGTCCATCCAATTTTATGAAGGAGCACCCTCGTGTGATATGTACGGTGGAGAATTTTAAGTTGGATAAGCTGTAGCCTTGACGGAATAGCCGCCTCTCTAGGAGAAGCTAGTGCCTCCCTCCAGACTGCCTCATCAATTTCTCCCACCTCTCTCTCCCATGTGGCCTTAACAGTCCCAGTGGGGTCAGGTCTATTATTAATTATTTGTTTATACGTCATCGAGATCCCCTTTTTTGAAGATGGTCCGCCAGGAGTCTATCCTCTAATGGCGAGGATTCCTCCGGGGTTGCGCCTGGTGGTAAGACTGACTGCAGTGCGTGCCTAATCTGCATATAGCAGAACCTTTCAGTCTCAGCAAGGCCATAGGTGGCCTGCAGATGCGCAAATGTAACCACTTCCCCCTTCTGCCACAAGTCCCCTACTGTCGATATTCCTATTGTGTCCCAGTTTCGGAACCCCTTGGAGTTAAACAGCCTCCCCAGCTTCTTTGTGTCCCATAGTGGCGTCACTAGGGTGATTACTCCCTCCCATCCCAGCGCGTGCTGAGCCACAAACCAGGTGTGTATTGTGTGCAGTGTTGGTCCGGTGATAGTGTGCTTTCCTTTTTTTATTATATAGGGCATTCATGATCCCTGCCGTCTCAAGAAGATGCCTGTCTAGCCTGAACGCTGGCTCTCCTTGGGGAACGTGCAGCCACTGGTTGATCGGGACGAGCTGGGAGGCCCAATAATATGCTCTGATGTCCGGAAGAGCAATCCCGCCGTCATACCAGCTCCTAGCGAAGTTTTTGTTGTGCGATGCGGGCGCCTTCCCGTCCCAGAGTAATGTGGTCATCTCCTCATCAATTGCACCAATGTACGTTGATGGGACCGGGAACGGGGTATTTTGCAACGCACATAAAAATCGAGGTAGCGCCACCATTTTAAAAAGCGCAGCACGGCCGAGGAGCGTCAGAGGTAATGTTCACCAATGCTTAACATCTTTTTTAAGACTCACCAGCGATTGGATCAAATTTATTTCAATAAATTGTGTCCGATCACGCGTGATGAAAATTCCTAAATATTTAAATCCGTTTGTGACTACTTGTAGGGCACATCCTCTTGGCAGCCTCCGCAGCGAGCCCTGAAGGACATACAATAGCGATTTGTCCCAATTTATTGTGCATCCGGATGCCCGAATGTATGCCACACATATATCTAGTAAACAATTAATGGACCGCGCTGGGGAAGTGAGGTATAACAAAATGTCACCCGCATGTAACGAAATGTGATCCTCCCAGCCGATCGCCCACCGTATTCCTCATATCGTGAGGTCCTGTCTAATCCAGGCCGCCAGCGGCTCCAACACTATTGCGAAAAGCAGGGGTGACAGTGGACACTATATAAACAAAACAGGTGTGTGGAGGGTCGGGGGGAATATTTATTGACCTTCCTGCTCGCTCCCCTATGCCAAGATACAAAACACACAAAAGAACAGGCAAGGTCTGACAATGGTGTGTAACTGCACTGACGGCCGTGAGGTACTTGTGGTGAGCGCATGAGATGAAGGGTTGCAACAGTAGAAACTCTTTGTCACCAGCAGGACCAAGATAACTCCCATCAGACCACCCATGTGGTGGAGTTGCGTCACATAGGAATCAAATGATCATCCCGAACCGAATCTGACCATGTAGTGTCGATCGGGAGGGGACGTCAAAGAAATGTGGTCCTGCTGTGACCCCAAGAAGTATTGTGAATGGACAGTGTGCAGTGCTCAGGGAAAGTGTAAGATAAAATTGACTACCAGGACACCGAAGAACATTGCAATAGGGGTCCTAGTGTCAAAAATTAAAAACACGCCAAGTAGTACGACTACTCAGAGGCGCTGTGCAGTATGGTCGACATGTTTCAGCTGTAAGAGCAGATAGCTCAGCTTTCTTCAGGACCTTTAAAACAGGAAAACAGCTACTGCAACTACATATGGAATATATAAGTGAAAAAATGTACTCATCCAGAGTCATATATAAACCAGGAACTGGTATACTTAAAAGTCCACTGGAGGGAAGGAGAAGTGTCTTCTTCCCAGCTTTGTGTGGGTGATGGCCTCACCTCAACCCGGCAACCGCTCGGGAGTATGAGGCCCCGCTCTCTCCGTCGGTGCTCTCGCTGCAGACCCACTTCCGCTCGGGTCTGCAGCGAGAGCACCGACGGAGAGAGCGGGGCCTCATACTCCCGAGCGATTGCCGGGTTGAGGTGAGGCCATCACCCACACAAAGCTGGGAAGAAGACACTTCTCCTTCCCTCCAGTGGACTTTTAAGTATACCAGTTCCTGGTTTATATATGACTCTGGATGAGTACATTTTTTCACTTATATATTCCATATGTAGTTGCAGTAGCTGTTTTCCTGTTTTAAAGGTCCTGAAGAAAGCTGAGCTATCTGCTCTTACAGCTGAAACATGTCGACCATACTGCACAGCGCCTCTGAGTAGTCGTACTACTTGGCGTGTTTTTAATTTTTGACACTAGGACCCCTATTGCAATGTTCTTCGGTGTCCTGGTAGTCAATTTTATCTTACACTTTCCCTGAGCACTGCACACTGTCCATTCACAATACTTCTTGGGGTCACAGCAGGACCACATTTCTTTGACGTCCCCTCCCCATCGACACTACATGGTCAGATTCGGTTCGGGATGATCATTTGATTCCTATGTGACGCAACTCCACCACATGGGTGGTCTGATGGGAATTATCTTGGTCCTGCTGGTGACAAAGAGTTTCTACTGTTGCAACCCTTCATCTCATGCGCTCACCACAAGTACCTCACGGCCGTCAGTGCAGTTACACACCATTGTCAGACCTTGCCTGTTCTTTTGTGTGACAGTGGACACACCTGCCTTGTCCCTCTGCCCAGTGGGAATTCTCTAGAAAGATAGCCGTAAACCACCACCCTCGCCAGTGGTTGTGTGTACAGTAGTCGGAACCATCTACAGAATTTTGGGCCAAAGCCCTTGTGCTGGAGGACCGGGAAAAGGAAGGGCCACTCCACCAAGTCAAACGCCATACGCTCATCCAAGGAGAGTATGGCCGTATCCTCTCCCAAGGCCGATTTGAGCTCTATTACGCTAAACAGCCGCCGTAGATTAAGCGCCGTGTTGAAGTGTGGCATAAACCCTGACTGGTCCGGGTGAATAACTTAGGACAGATGTGGCTGTAACCTAGTGGCCAAGGTTTTGGCGAGTATCTTCGCCTCTACGTTTAGAAGAGATATTGGTCTATACGAAGTGCATTCCTGCGCCGGCTTTCCAGGCTTATGTATAGCAACAATGGTAGGGAGGCGTTGGTCCCTGGACTGAGCTTCAACCTCCAAGCTCTCCGTGTACATATCCAGTAGACGTGGCACTAATTGTGTAGCCCCAAGTTAATAAAACTCCACTGGACTTCCATTGGGCCCTAGCACCTTCCCGGTGTGCAGTGCCCTAATCGCTTGCGAGATCTCTTCCTGTGTAATGTCTTCCTCTAAAGCAGCGACTGCCTCTTCCCGGAGGGTCAGTGTCTGTATATCGTGTAGAAAGGCAAGGTTATCGTCTACCGTTACAACGGCTACTGGTGTATATACCAATTCGTAATGCTGCGCTAGCGCTTCAGAAATCTGTTGCGGGGCAGTAACCATGGCACCGTCATTGGTAAGTATCTGTGTTATGCAATTACTCGCCCTTTCCTTTTTCCCTAACCAGGCCAGAAGTCTGCCGGCCTTATCTCCTTGACCGTATATTGTGTGTTGAGTATTGGTTAGCCTGCTGGTGACCTCTTCTCGCGTGTATGCCCTGTATGCCTACTGTGCCAGATGCAATGTGTGTGTAGTCTCCTCCGAGTTATTAAGCGCATGTGCCCTCTCAGGCCCTCACTACATCCTCCTCTAATTCGTCAATGTGTTTCTGATGGTCCCACTTTTCACCAGTGATCAGTGATATCGCGTGGCTCCATAGTACAGTCTTGTAAGCCTCCCACAAGCCCATTGATGAGGGGACTGAGTGCTCATTTTCTTCGAAGGGGAGTCCTTCAAGGGGAGTCCTTCAAACCCCCTACGGCGTCGGAGTATGCCCACATGAGTCGGTGGTCCTACAAGTGCAATCCATGTTTTCCTCCAAACTGTGGTGAAGTCATTCCTCTTCACCTTCTTGTCTTGATTCTCCATTTGTATCTTACGTCACTTCTTCCTGTGCATCTGCGTCCGCTTGCGAGGATTGCCTCCTTCGTCGTCTTCCCTGCCTGTGGTTCCTATTTGCCGGCCTCCAGCCCTCCAGCCAATCCAGTGCCTCGCCAGGTGATTCGAAGACCAGGTTTTACCTTCTGCCGCTACTCGCAGCTTGGCCGGAAATAGCATTGCATATTTCAGTTCTCTACTGCGGAGCTCCTTCTTAACCTCCGCAAAATTGCGTCGTTGGGCCGTGACTGCCGCTGTGTAATCCGGACATAAGGTCACTGTGCTGTTTTCTATTCGGAGGGGAGGACCCGTCCAGGCCGCCTGGAGGATCGCATCTCTATCTCGAAAGTTGAAGATTCTTGCCAGGATAGGCCGCGGGGGAGCTCCCAGTCTGGGTCACCCGCCCGGGACCCTGTGCGCTCTTTCAACCGAGAAGAATTTGGAGAGTCCACGAGGACATAACTGAGTTTGTACCAATTCTTCCACAAACAAGTCCAATGCAGGCCCCCTGACGCTTTCCGGAACACCAACTAAGCGCACGTTATTGCGCTGAGAGCGCCCTTCCTGGTCATCCAGCTTTGCAGCCAATTGTTTGTTCACCTGTTCCAGTTGAGCCACCTGCCGCTGCAGCGTTGTGGTATCCGCCGATAGGGCTTTTGTAGTGATCTCCACCTCTGTCAACCTGGAGCCCATCTTCGAGAAGTCCGCCCTCAGCAGCGTCACTTCACTAAAGATGGAGCCTATAGATGTCTGCATCTGCAGCAGGGTGGCCATCACGTCCTGGAGTGTGACTTCTTGTGGGAGCCCTGACTTCTGTCCATTTGTAGCAGGATCTGTAGCTTGTTGCCCAGCTTGCTGGTCCTTTGTTAACGATTCAGAAAAGGGGGTGGTGATGAACAGAGTGTCTGAATTAAGCAGACCACTCTTACCCAGTCCAAAGATCAGGGCTTGATCCATCACCGTTATTTATCTCACTGCCCCATCCCAGCTCAGAACCTGGCTATATGCAAATCAGTCTGTCCCTGGCCCAGTGCATCATGGGAATAGGGCAGACTAAACTACCAAGCCAATTCTTCACCAGAAAGGAGACAAGCTACCGGGGACCAGTTTCTGGCATTTCAGCCGTCTTCGGCCCGGCTTGCTTGAATCCTGATGGAGCAGTGAGAAAGGGACTCATGTCTGAGTATACCCTGCCACACCTATAGTGGCCAAAAACGATTCAGAAAAGGGGGTGGTGATGAACAGAGTGTCTGAATTAAGCAGACCACTCTTACCCAGTCCAAAGATCAGGTCTTGATCCATCACCGTTATTTATCTCACTGCCCCATCCCAGCTCAGAACCTGGCTATATGCAAATCAGTGTGTCCGTGGCCCAGTGCATCATGGGAACAGGGCAGACTAAACTACCAAGCCAATTCTTCACCAGAAAGGAGACAAGCTACCGGGGACCGGTTTCTGGCATTTCAGCCGTCTTCGGCCCGGCTCGCTTGAATCCTGATGGAGCAGTGAGAAAGGAACTCATGTCTGAGTATACCCTGCCACACCTATAGTGGCCAAAAACGATTCAGAAAAGGGGGTGGTGATGAACAGAGAGTCTGAATTAAGCAGACCACTCTTACCCAGTCCAAAGATCAGGGCTTGATCCATCACCGTTATTTATCTCACTGCCCCATCCCAGCTCAGAACCTGGCTATATGCAAATCAGTCTGTCCCTGGCCCAGTGCATCATGGGAACAGGGCAGACTAAACTACCAAGCCAATTCTTCACCAGAAAGGAGACAAGCTACCGGGGACCGGTTTCTGGCATTTCAGCCGTCTTCGGCCCGGCTTGCTTGAATCCTGATGGAGCGGAAGAAAGGGACTCATGTCTGAGTATACCCTGGCACACCTATAGTGGCCAAAAACGATTCAGAAAAGGGGGTGGTGATGGCTTGGTAGTTTGGTCTGCCCTGTTCCCATGATGCACTGGGCCAGGGTCAGACTAATTTGCATATAGCCAAGTTCTGAGCTGGGATGGTGCAGTGAGCTAAAAAACGGTGATGGATCAAGCCCTGATCTTTGGACTGGGTAAGAGTGGTCTGCTTAATTCAGACACTCTGTTCATCACCACCCCCTTTTCTGAATAATTTTTGTCCACCATAAGCGTGGAAGGGTATACTCAGATGTGAGTCCCTAGCTCATTGCACCATCAGGATTCAAGCAAGCCGGGCCGAAGACGGCTGAAATGCCAGAAACCGGTCCCCGGTAGCTTGTTTCCTTCCCAGTATAAGAATTGGCTTGGTAGTTTGGTCTGCCCTGTTCCCATGATGCACTGGGCCAGGGTCAGACTAATTTGCATATAGCCAAGTTCTGAGCTGGGATGGTGCAGTGAGCCAAAAAACGGTGATGGATCAAGCCCTGATCTTTGGACTGGGTAAGAGTGGTCTGCTTAATTCAGACACTCTGTTCATCACCACCCCCTTTTCTGAATCATTTTTGTCCACCATAAGCGTGGAAGGGTATACTCAGATGTGAGTCCCTAGCTCATTGCACCATCAGGATTCAAGCAAGCCGGGCCGAAGACGGCTGAAATGCCAGAAACCGGTCCCCGGTAGCTTGTTTCCTTCCCAGTATAAGAATTGGCTTGGTAGTTTGGTCTGCCCTGTTCCCATGATGCACTGGGCCAGGGTCAGACTAATTTGCATATAGCCAAGTTCTGAGCTGGGATGGTGCAGTGAGCTAAAAAACGGTGATGGATCAAGCCCTGATCTTTGGACTGGGTAAGAGTGGTCTGCTTAATTCAGACACTCTGTTCATCACCACCCCCTTTTCTGAATCATTTTTGTCCACCATAAGCGTGGAAGGGTATACTCAGATGTGAGTCCCTAGCTCATTGCACCATCAGGATTCAAGCAAGCCGGGCCGAAGACGGCTGAAATGCCAGAAACCGGTCCCCGGTAGCTTGTTTCCTTCCCAGTATAAGAATTGGCTTGGTAGTTTGGTCTGCCCTGTTCCCATGATGCACTGGGCCAGGGTCAGACTAATTTGCATATAGCCAAGTTCTGAGCTGGGATGGTGCAGTGAGCTAAAAAACGGTGATGGATCAAGCCCTGATCTTTGGACTGGGTAAGAGTGGTCTGCCTAATTCAGACACTCTGTTCATCACCACCCCCTTTTCTGAATCATTTTTGTCCACCATAAGCGTGGAAGGGTATACTCAGATGTGAGTCCCTAGCTCATTGCACCATCAGGATTCAAGCAAGCCGGGCCGAAGACGGCTGAAATGCCAGAAACCGGTCCCCGGTAGCTTGTTTCCTTCCCAGTGTAAGAATTGGCTTGGTAGTTTGGTCTGCCCTGTTCCCATGATGCACTGGGCCAGGGTCAGACTAATTTGCATATAGCCAAGTTCCGAGCCGGGATGGTGCAGTGAGCCAAAAAACGGTGATGGATCAAGCCCTGATCTTTGGACTGGGTAAGAGTGGTCTGCTTAATTCAGACACTCTGTTCATCACCACCCCCTTTTCTGAATCATTTTTGTCCACCATAAGCGTGGAAGGGTATACTCAGATGTGAGTCCCTAGCTCATTGCACCATCAGGATTCAAGCAAGCCGGGCCGAAGACGGCTGAAATGCCAGAAACCGGTCCCCGGTAGCTTGTTTCCTTCCCAGTATAAGAATTGGCTTGGTAGTTTGGTCTGCCCTGTTCCCATGATGCACTGGGCCAGGGTCAGACTAATTTGCATATAGCCAAGTTCTGAGCTGGGATGGTGCAGTGAGCCAAAAAACGGTGATGGATCAAGCCCTGATCTTTGGACTGGGTAAGAGTGGTCTGCTTAATTCAGACACTCTGTTCATCACCACCCCCTTTTCTGAATCATTTTTGTCCACCATAAGCGTGGAAGGGTATACTCAGATGTGAGTCCCTAGCTCATTGCATCATCAGGATTGAAGCAAGCCGGGCCGAAGACGGCTGAAATGACAGAAACCGGTCCCCGGTAGCTTGTTTCCTTCCCAGTATAAGAATTGGCTTGGTAGTTTGGTCTGCCCTGTTCCCATGATGCACTGGGCCAGGGTCAGACTAATTTGCATATAGCCAAGTTCTGAGCTGGGATGGTGCAGTGAGCTAAAAAACGGTGATGGATCAAGCCCTGATCTTTGGACTGGGTAAGAGTGGTCTGCTTAATTCAGACACTCTGTTCATCACCACCCCCTTTTCTAAATCATTTTTGTCCACCATAAGCGTGGAAGGGTATACTCAGATGTGAGTCCCTAGCTCATTACAGCATCAGGATTCAAGCAAGCCGGGCCGAAGACGGCTGAAATGCCAGAAACCGGTCGCCGGTAGCTTGTTTCCTTCCCAGTATAAGAATTGGCTTGGTAGTTTGGTCTGCCCTGTTCCCATGATGCACTGGGCCAGGGTCAGACTAATTTGCATATAGCCAAGTTCTGAGCTGGGATGGTGCAGTGAGCTAAAAAACGGTGATGGATCAAGCCCTGATCTTTGGACTGGGTAAGAGTGGTCTGCTTAATTCAGACACTCTGTTCATCACCACCCCCTTTTCTGAATCATTTTTGTCCACCATAAGCGTGGAAGGGTATACTCAGATGTGAGTCCCTAGCTCATTGCACCATCAGGATTCAAGCAAGCCGGGCCGAAGACGGCTGAAATGCCAGAAAGCGGTCCCCGGTAGCTTGTTTAATTCCCAGTATAAGAATTGGCTTGGTAGTTTGGTCTGCCCTGTTCCCATGATGCACTGGGCCAGGGTCAGACTAATTTGCATATAGCCAAGTTCTGAGCTGGGATGGTGCAGTGAGCTAAAAAACGGT
This sequence comes from Lissotriton vulgaris, assembly GCF_964263255.1. Classification (NCBI taxonomy): domain Eukaryota; kingdom Metazoa; phylum Chordata; class Amphibia; order Caudata; family Salamandridae; genus Lissotriton; species Lissotriton vulgaris. The sequence continues at coordinate 381,644,231 of NC_141685.1, forward strand.
GATGGATCAAGCCCTGATCTTTGGACTGAGTAAGAGTGGTCTGCTTAATTCAGACACTCTGTTCATCACCACCCCCTTTTCTGAATCATTTTTGTCCACCATAAGCGTGGAAGGGTATACTCAGATGTGAGTCCCTAGCTCATTACAGCATCAGGATTCAAGCAAGCCGGGCCGAAGACGGCTGAAATGCCAGAAACCGGTCGCCGGTAGCTTGTTTCCTTCCCAGTATAAGAATTGGCTTGGTAGTTTGGTCTGCCCTGTTCCCATGATGCACTGGGCCAGGGTCAGACTAATTTGCATATAGCCAAGTTCTGAGCTGGGATGGTGCAGTGAGCTAAAAAACGGTGATGGATCAAGCCCTGATCTTTGGACTGGGTAAGAGTGGTCTGCTTAATTCAGACACTCTGTTCATCACCACCCCCTTTTCTGAATCATTTTTGTCCACCATAAGCGTGGAAGGGTATACTCAGATGTGAGTCCCTAGCTCATTGCACCATCAGGATTCAAGCAAGCCGGGCCGAAGACGGCTGAAATGCCAGAAACCGGTCCCCGGTAGCTTGTTTAATTCCCAGTATAAGAATTGGCTTGGTAGTTTGGTCTGCCCTGTTCCCATGATGCACTGGGCCAGGGTCAGACTAATTTGCATATAGCCAAGTTCTGAGCTGGGATGGTGCAGTGAGCTAAAAAACGGTGATGGATCAAGCCCTGATCTTTGGACTGGGTAAGAGTGGTCTGCTTACTTCAGACACTCTGTTCATCACCACCCCTTTTCTGAATCGGGTACTTTGTTAAAGCATACTTGTCTATGCGGTTGCTTTGTACTGGTTTGGATCCCCTGGTACTCATGTCGTCGCCCAGAGGTGCGCCCGGCGCCAATGCCGTCTCAATGGGTCCTTCAGTGTGAGTCCCTACCAGAAAGGTCGGGGCAAGAGCTTAGCAGCTTTGTCTCTTCGCCGCTGGGTCTCTGGTACTATAGTCTGTGTTTATGCTACACTTTCTTTCGTCTCTCCACCATTCAGGTGTCTCTTGCTCCAAATTATCGGCGTTATCTACTCAATTTTATCGGGTATGGTCTGTGACGCCGGTTCAGGGCTCTTCTTCCTAGTCTTTCTCTCAGTCCGTATGTGTTTCTCACGCGTAGCGTCTGTTGCTCTCTCCTCGCTCCCAATGCTTCCTTATACTTCCTCTCTGCCTATGCAACTGCTCCCTCATCCGCCGAACTGCAGTAATCTGCGGTCTCACCGGCGCCCACATTACCTAGAGCACGGGGACCGCGGGGCCCAGTACTGCCTTGTGGTGTCTCTTCGCAACCGGAATTCACTTTGTACCCCGAGACCTATGGCACCTACTGTAGGGGAGCTCCCCCGATACCAGCTCCTTCCTCCGTATTGGCCGGATCAAGGGAGTAAGGGACCGGCTACACCTACGATGTCGGGCCGCACTGCGTGATTGAGCGTGCGGCCCTGGCGTTTACTGTGGCTCCCGGCGTCTCCCTCGGGTGTTGGGCCGCGACTCCGCCCCTTAGTGTCGCTCGCCCTCAGCAGCTCCCCGCGACACACTGGGCAGATTTTCCGGCACTGGAGGCAACGCTGTGGCTATGCCCGCACTTCAGTTAACGCAGGCTTCAGGATATTTGACAGGATTTGCGGGGCAATGTGGTCGGGTCCCGGAGCTCCTCTAGGCTGCAGCCATTTTCTTCAGTCGCTAGCCACGCCCCGTACAGTTTTGTATGTACATTACTGTACCTTAACATTTTTTGTACTCCTTTATATATCTTGTAAAGCGCTCTGATACCCTCACGGGTTAAGTTCGCGCTCTATAAAACAGTAAAATAAATATCAGGTCAATGGAGTGAGAGTGATGGGCAGTGGATGTGTGAGTGTACTGACGCAGTCGGGATTCCACGTTCTCCACACATCGCACAGGCCAAATCTGGATGTCCAAACCGAGAGGTGTTTAACATCTGTGTGCCGGTGAGGGGAGTGGGTCCCAGTAGCATTGCAGGCAAGGGTCCAGACTGCAGATCTCGGAGGGAGGACTCAAGGTCTGCTGGGGGTTCATAGATTGAGACAAGATTAAGCGTAAGCCCCCCACTCTACCCGCGAGGGCCGTAAAGCAGGAGCGTAGCGAGAAATATATGTTTTGTCACCCACGGCGCTAATGATGACACCCCTTTTTTTACATACGCCAAGTGGACGAAGGAATTAAATTATTCTGCTGTACCAATTAATGATTAAACCTGGTTTATCACAGGAGGTTTAAACAAGAATTGAAGCACACTGGCGCTAGAGTAAAGACCTATTGAGGGATTTGATCTTTAATATTGCTTCAATGATCCTGGCATAAACAAGATCATACAGAATCAATGGACTTGCAGAGGTTTTTTGCCTTTGACATGTCGCTTATGAGACAAAGCTTGAAAACAGAGCTTGTATTTCCTGCTTGGTGGAGTAATGATTTCATCTACCGCTGAAGTAATTCCAAGAAAAGATATATAGGGGGCATATTACCAAGCAATAGCGATAATTATCGCTATTGCTTGGTTAGAGACAAAAATTTACCGCTGAGCTGCGGCGATTTTTACCGCAAATAAACCTTGGTATTACCAAGGTTTAACGCAAATGCGATAAAAATCGCCGCAAAGCATGAATATCGCTGAAAAGTCAGCGATATTCATGCATTACCGAGCTAATGCTCTTAGCCGTGTTATCCACCTCCCATTGGATAACATGGCTAAGAACTGCTCAGGGCAGGTGTTAGCTTTTGGAGATATTCGCGCTTAGCGCGAATATCTCCAAAAGTTGGTAATAGGAGATAGCGATGTTAGCGACTGTTTTCAGTCGTTAACATCTTGGCATGCCTACTTTGCATGTCATTAGTGATAAATATCACTGACATGCAAAGTGGGGCCCAAGATGGTCGCTATCTCCTACTAGCTGTCGCTAACTGGTGTTAGCGACAGCTAGGTAATAGGGAGATAATTTTATCTCCGCTTTCTTGGCTTTTAGAGCCAAAAAGCGGAGATAAACCCTCTTGATAATATGCCCCATAGTCCCTTGAATTCTTTCACTTGTGAATTGGATGCCCAACTGTAGTTTTGTTGTAAAAATAGTTTTCCTTCTATAGAAGATATATATATTTGGTCAAAGTCCTGAAGAAGGTGGAACTTATAAATAAATCTCACCAAAACTCATCCACAAATTACTGTGACACAACCTACCAAAACAGCAGGTCATGATGGGCCCTCTCAGGTCAAATAAGTTTCAGCTGGAGAGGTGGGTCCCTCAGGGCTCATGTTTAAGCCCCATCCTCTTCAATGTTTATATGGCCCCATTAGCCAAGATTGTGCATCGCTGTGGCTTTGAGGTCGTCTCTTATGCAGACGACACTCAACTGATCTTCCCCATTGGGATCAACCTAGAAGAGGAGAAAGTGCGATTCTCGAAGGGAATGCTGGCTATCGCTAATTAGATGGCAGATTCCTGCCTCCAATTAAACCCAGAGAAAACAGAGCTGATGTTTCTGGGGAAAAGACAGGATCTTAATTTAGCTGATTGGTGGCCGGCCGAGTTGGGCATAGCCCCTGTTCCCTCAAAATCAATAAAAAGCCTTGGAATACAATTGGATGACAAACTGACTATGAAGGACAATGTCAGAAACATCATGAGTTTGTGCTATCATAGCCTCCGGCTGCTGCGGAAAATCAAAACCCATAAACTTTATTGCTACTGCTCTTGTGAAAGATTAAAAAACATTAGTGAACAAAACTGATAAATGTCACCTGTTCACTTCTAGATTTCCTCCTTCAATCTAAGGGGAAAGTGTTTCTCCTCACCTGGCAAGCAGCTTAGGACAATGGAGCACCGCTCTCTCCGTCGGTACTCCTAGCAGCCTTCTGGGCTGTTTGGGGTCACTAATGTTTTTTAATCTTTCACAAGAGCAGTAGCAATAAAGTTTATGGGTCCTGAGGAAGCGGCAGGTACCAATGTGGACCTTTACATGTCCGCAGAAACATGTCGACCAGATAACCCAGTCAGTATTTATTTGTTAAAACCATCTGACTTTTTTGCACTCTATTTGTTTTTATAGTTGGAAGTGCACGACTCCAGAATAAAGTTATATTGCGTTCACTATCCAATTTTATTATTACATTCCCTTATCACTAATCACATATCACATTTGCACTGCTTTCAGTTACCAACAACATCCACCTATCACCCTATATATTACTTCATCATTACCAACCATCTCCTAATAACAACTTTGGAGTTGGTCAATCTGGACTACCTACTGTGAAGTAGACCACATGATGAACTGGGCGGTATAGGAAGAGTAACTGATGGACACTTACTCACATATGGTGATTGTCCAGTAGTCTTCTTATATTTAGAAGCCTACATATAGCCATCTCCACACACATAGATTTCTTATCATTCTAGACCCACAGTTATTTTCTCTGTTTTTCATAGTTTCCCAGGGGGGTCATAACTGAGTACGTTCACCTATCTGGGGTTGTATGTGGGCACCCGGCTGTTAGGTCCCAGAGACAAAAGGAGGGGCATCTCCGGTCCATGTGATCTATAAGCGTGTGTTTCGGAAATGTAGTGCCAAGTGCTGTAGACAAAGAAAAGAGATACTACAAGTAAACAGATTCCCCAAAAATCCCCCCAACCAATCCTCCCACACCATACTTCTTTCTCCAAAGCATCTGTCGCCCTAAAAGAGAAATTAAAAACAACAAGAATAATTTGGGATCGGAGTGGTGGACCCCTCCATAATTCAGGATCTTGAGAGTTTCAGGAGTCTGGGACATTTATGACTGGGCTCCGGGAAAAGGTGAGTGTCGTCTGAGCCAGCCACAGGAGGGCTAGTAGATCGTCTGCAGGGTACCCCAGAGTCCGACTCCAGATCTTTCCAGAGTCTATATGGACACAGGGGATCCAGTCATGCTCCGCGTGGCCACCACAGGCAATGAAGAAGTCACTGTTTGAGTGTTGCACCCTCTGCTGGAGCGGGTGCCTCCACGGACACAGACAATGCCCAGGCGTCTCCAGCAGGAGCTACGTACCTGTGCCTAGTGGGCTTCCCTGTCAGTTGCGGGGGTGGCAGTCCAGTCCACCATCTGCCAACCCTGGGATTTGGTTGCAAGAGATGCCTCCTCAGAGCGCATCCACTCCAGCCTCCTGCTGCCGCTATGAAAACAGCTGCACAGTTCAGCCCGCTTCGGAAGGCCCCAGGCTGACTGCCTGAGCCCTCTCTCTCAGATGTGCTATGGAGGGCACCAGAAAGGAAGGCACTGTGAAGGACCCGGTACAAGGACGAGGCGGTGGCAGACTGGTAGAGGACCCACCAGTCACCCGGATGGCCCTGAGGACCTCAGCAGCTCGAGTTAGTTGCTAGGTGATAAGGTCCCTTTCAGGACGCTGCCATTTTGTGTCTGGGCTGAAGTCTGGGTTGTCGACTTCTGGAGCCAATCTCGGTGGCCACCAGCGGCAACACCTGCATTGGTGGATTCCCAGGTCACAGCAGGGAGGTTGGAAGTGTCTGCTAACTCTGAAACTCAGCCAGGATGCAAGCGGATGATGATGGGGTCTGGAGCACTCTTAGAGTGCGACCACCATCTTGATGCTTGCAGCCACGCCCCCATAACCTACCTATTATGGGGCTTCAAAAAGCAAATAAAAAATGGAAAATAGTGCATAATCTCAGAAAAATGAACCAGATTGTAATTCCAAATTCTACCATAATCCTTTTTCAAATTCCATCAACTGCATAAAGGTTTGTAGTCATACATTTATGCCAAGCATTCATTTCTGTTGTCCTACATGAGGGCAGTCAGTTTCTTTTTGCATTCAAATTTTTGTGTAAAACCATGTTTTGATGTAGAGCTCCTCTGGGGTATGCAGAAAGCCCATTGATCTTCAATTCGATATTGAGAACGCATCTGAAGACTTGTTGGACTTGGCCCTCTCTTTTGGGTCACACCTAAATTTTTTCCATTGACCCCTCCTGTGTTCTGAACCCGTTTTGTTGGCTTTAGGATTCTGACTGGGACCAGGGCAGGGAGGCAGGAAATTCCAGATACTTCTGTAGCGGTAAACTGCAGAAACTTCTCCAACTTCAAAGTAGGTACCGGGTATAAAAAGAGGACCCTCAGACCCATTGTTCAGCACACTCTTAGACCTGGGTACCTGATGACACTCGGCAGCTCATCATTCCCTCTAGTACAAGCTGCTCTAGGAATCAGCTGCTCGCTTACGCATGAGCTGGGGGTTCCCTATCATGAGCATGTGAATTTTTGGTGTTTTGTCAGTTAGGCAGAGACTACACAGTAGGCATTGAGAGCAGTTGTACTGGGACGCTGTACCTGAGGGTGATCCTAGACAAATAAATGATCTTTGGACCATTAATTAGCTTTTCTTGGAGCGTTATTCTTAGCCTTTTTTGGCTACGAGCTGGTCAAACTCAGACTTTGTTCCCATGCTTATGTGTTTCTCAGCCCATATACTTCTTCTTGAAGGCTGTCTTTTTTCCTGTCCTTTCTGACTGTGAAAAAACCCACATTTTACATAATGAGATTAACAGCTAATACAATTGACTTGGTAGCTGCTTCAAGGTACTGTACTTTTGATTCATATATTTTGGATCCTGGCACAGCGGTGGAGTTTTCAATTTTCAGTTTCAGTTTATATTATTAATTATAGTACATCAGTGATCTGCATACTTATTACAGCAGGCGGTGCATACTTGTTGCGGGAATATACAGAGATATGCACACCTAATTAGCTCCTTTTGATGAATTTCTTCACTGCATGACATCCATTCTTCATATTTATTGCTGTGGCCACTGTTGACAAGTATTAATAATATTTGCTGTTGGTTTTGATCCATTATTAATAATGCAGGCTGTGTATGCTCCGCCTCCTTTTTAGATTCACCTGGGGACCTGCCTATTGATTGGAAGAATTGGCGCAGGTCATTCAGTCTCTATCTTGATGATATCAATGTACAACGTTTTGGGGCAGAAAGGAAAAAGTTAATATTCGATCACTGTTGAGGAAGAGAAGGTCAACATATATTTGATCATTTACCGTGTGCATTCCATCTGAGGGGGAGGAACGAGATGAATTTCAAGAAGCAGTGCAGAGGTTGGAGTTAAGGTTTGGTACAGAAGAGTATTATTGTTAGGCCGGTTAACTTCTTTTCCAGGGAACAAAAAGAAGAAGAATCAGTGGAATCCTATGTCACAGCAAACTGCGAGTTTGATCAATTTACTGAACAGCTTATAAGAGACCAGTTGGTGGTCACATGTCTTGATAAGACCATTCCAGAGAAAATACTCTCTCTTAAAAAACTGTCTCTAGCTGAAGTGACTGATGCTCCTTCCATGATTGAATTTTCACAGGAGGAATTGAAAAGTTTAAGGAAAAATGCTGATGAATCGTTTCTGAATATTTGGATCAAGACACTAGTCGACAAGTTCTCATCTGTTAATTCAAAAGATAAAACTAAAGATTTTAACATATCTAACAACAGGTTTCATGCATGCTTTCATTGTGGATCTCCCCATCATGCTGCCAATTTCAAACTGTGTCCTGCATTAAAGAAATGTAGTAACCAATGCGGTGCTATGGGTCAATTAACCAAAGTTTTTATGACAAAAAACTTCAAATAAATGAAAAAGAAGAATCTTCAGAAAAGAATGAACTGTAGTTAGTTTACAAATTTAGTATTAAATTTTACATCAACAGATTTAGAACTTTCTGATAATCCCACTGCGGATATAGTTGTGACAGGGAAGACAGTCAAGTTGTTGATGGATTCTGGGGCCAGAGTTACAATCATCACACATGATGCATTGAGAAGTTTTGGAAAAGAGGATTTATTGAAGATCCTGACATCAGGACTGAATCATTTCAAGGCTCGATGATTGATCTCATTGACTATTTTGTATCTACAATTTGTTACCAAAGCATATGCTTCACTGGCAAAATGTATGTTACCTTCAAAGGGAAAGCATTTTTGGGATGGGTTCATTGAGCTATGTTAGATATTGTGCTTTTGCTGGGTAAAAGCAAAAAAGCCATGCCTTTTTCTGAATTGTCACAAGAAATGTTGAATCTACATAAAGTAAGTTATGTGTCTGATACTATAGATAGTGTTAAACCTAAGCATAGTTTTGGTGATAAAAATGATTTCACCTTAAAGATTCAGCTAGTGATGGTGGTAACTACAAATCCCAATGACCATATTTAAAGACTGAGTGCAGTTTTCAAAAAACGTAGAAACAGTTGCTTATGTTTGAGACAGGAAAAGGATAAACTTGAGTACTTAGGTCAAATTATAACTGCAAATGGTATCAGGGTTAAATCAGGTTTGGTCAAAGTAATTGATGAAACTCCAGAACCAAGTCACAGAGCAAAACTTATGTGTTTTGTTTGAGGCTTTTATGCATATCAAGTCTTATTTGTTACAAACACCCTTATTACAACCATATGTACAACGTCTTCTAGTGTGTGTCACTGTGGACACTAGTGACAAAGGTCTATGAGCAGTAGTCACTCAGAAATTCAAGAACATTTAACGCTCAGGTTGCTTTTGCTTTTAGAGTGTTGAAGGATTCAGAAAAATTGTATTCTGTCATTGACAAAGAAATGTTAGCCTGGCCATGGGCTATGCAGAAGTTTAAAAATGTATTTACAACTTAAAACAGATCATAAACATTTAGTGTGTATATTTGTCAGACCTTCTCATCATACTGAAAAACTAACTGCAAGACTTTCCAGACTTTCTACAAAATTGTTAGAATACGACTTTTCAGTAGTGCATGTGCCAGCTTACACTAACAAAAGGGAAGATTTCTTGTCTCGTTTTCACTTTATGGGTAAACATTCACAATTTGAGAATTATTTTGAAGAGAGAGTAATAGCTTCAGTTGATTTTAACAATCAATCTTGTATTCCCAAAACTTACTGGGTAACAACACTTTTTTCATACTATATTGTGTAAGGTTTCCAAATATATCACTGAGGGATGTTCTAAAGAAAGACATCCTCATGGTGATTTGTATATTTCGTTCAAGATTTCACTCAAACTATCTCTGATTGAAGGCATTATTTACAGGGAAGAGAGGTTGCTCTTTAAGAAGAAAATTATTGGATTTAGTTCATATTGGACATCTAGGCATGTCTATGAACAAAAAGAGATTACAGGAAACCTATTGGTGGCCAAAATGCATTATGAGGTTGTACCGAAGGTGAAGAATTGTGAAACATGTTCCAAAGTGGACAAACATTTCACTGTTATAACTTCTCCAATGGCAATGGTAAAATGACCTGAAAATGCATGGGATAAAGTAGCATTAGACTTTTAAGTTCCTTTTTCTTGTTGCAAATTCAAATATGCTTTAGTTCTCATTGATTACAGATCCAAGTGGATTGAAGTTAAATTTGTAAAGACACTAAGCACACAAGAAAATTATTTTCACGTGAAGGTATTCCAAAGTAGTTACAGATGACGGGGTACAATTTACATCGGACATCATGGTGAAGTTTCCTAAAGGTAAAAGTCTTTGTAACCCAAAGGTTAATAACCTTGACGAAAGGGCAAATAGACTAACTGGGAACACAATAAGATTAGCACTGGTGAAAAATGTACACCATGAATCTGCAATTAAGGACAAAGTAATTTCCTATTAAGTGACCACCACTGGAATTTCTCCTTTCCAAGCTCCTAAGGACGTACTTCTTTTACGTTAGTTGAACCACCTTTGGCCAAGAAAAAAAGTTGATCTCAAATTGTCAGTCCTCAAAACAAAAATTGTTGACATGGTAGGAAAAAAACAAGTTGAGATGTGTTCCATGTCTAATACATTGAAAAGTGTGCATTTTACTAACTTTCACATAGGAGAATTACTGAGAATTAAGATTTCTAGATTAGTCAGGAAAGGTCATGTAAAATTCAGAATCCTAAAAGTATTATTGCCATTTCCAAATCTGAAATTTGTGTAGAGGGGGTAAAATGGTGGAATAAATCTTCAGTTGCTCCACTTGAAGAAAGCTTGGTTGAAACAGATCCAAATACTATGGGACATATTCTCAAGGAACTATCACTGCGTTATCGGCACTTTAACACAGCCAAAGTTGTGATAAAACTAACGCCCTATTCACAAGCAGGTGATAACAGCCCATATCACCAGTTTACCCGCAATATTAGTTATAAAAAACATCGCCACAGATGACCCCGGCACCTATCGCTAATGAGATGCAGAATAGGCGTTCCCGTGCCAAAAGCCGTGACAACACCACTCCGCAACATTCTCAACGACCAGCCAGATTGGCGATAAGATCACAAAATAGGTGATAAGGCGCATTAGCAGCAGGAAATTAACACCTGCTCCGACCTGAGGTAAAGTCGGAGACACCCTCTCATAAAATAGAGGGACCCCGGCAACCAAAAGGGTAGGGTTCCAAAAGACTGTAAGTCAAATAAAGTGTCACAAATACAGTACATCAATTATGTGTTTCTATAATTTTTTTAATTTAAAACATAGTGGGAACAAATATAGACTTATCGTAATTTGTGGGAAATTATATTTTAATCCTGAGGAAGGTGCTGGCTTTTAATGAAGTTGCCAAAACCGAAACGCGTCGATGCTATGCTAGAATTGTGACACATCAAGTTATTGGACCAGATAACTTCTCCATCTAAGATATTAGTACAATTTGGAGTTGGTTTTCAATTATGTCTGACTATTGTGCCCCTTTCTCTTTTAATTAGAAACATTTTCTATATTTGTTCCCACTATGTTTGAATATTTAATGTGATTATTTTATTGTATTGGTAGAAACACATAATTGATGTACTGTATTTGTGTTTTTTTAATGGTTGTTCGAAATAAATTGTACACATTTTTAATTTTAACTACCTGCATCATCTTTGCTCTTGCTGGACTGTATAAATCTAGTTAATTATGTAGGCTTTTTTGAGTTTGTAACTAGAGTGTTTGATATGTAAGTTTACCCAAAGGGGACACTTTATTTGACGTAAAGTCAGAGACAGCCTGCACCACAAAAGGGATCCCAGCCTAGAGCTACACCTGAAGGGCAACAAATGCCATGGAGCTACTGATCATGCCACCACCCCAGGACCACACCGCACCCCCCTGGACCTCCAACGCCCCCCCGGACCAACACGGAGGCAGCGCAACTAAAGTCATCGACCCCCTGAAAACGCACCAACCTCATACACCCAACACCAGAAAATGATATTAGACACCACAGGCTGAAAAGGACAACATCCCACCTCAGACACAGCTGCTGGCAGTGCTGCACCTGTTGGCCTCTGGTACCTACCGACCAACACCTGCCAGAGTCAGAGGAGTCCTATCAAAGCTCCTCAAACCTGTCCTGGATGCCATCACCAGCTTGGTACCAAAGGACCTATCCTACCCTCACACTGCGCAGGAACAGCTGGAGACCAAGAAAGGCGTCTATGCCATAGCTGGCATCCCGCATGTTGTGGGTGCAATTGACTACACACGTGTCCTACTGATGCCCCCTGGCAACACTGCACACAATAACCACAACAGAAAGAACACGCATCCCATCAATGTGCAGGCAATAGCGGTTCCCCGGGAAATCTCCACCAACGTCGCCGACAACCACTCAGGCAGTGTGCATGATTCCTCCATCTTCCGACAGTCCATCATCAACTGGCGCTTCCAAGATGGCATCTAAGGAAATGCACTGCTCGTTGGCAAGTACCAAATGAACACAACACACACCTCAAATCCACATGCAACACACAACACTGGGAATGTACATATCACAAACTCACATACAACATGTCAAACACCATGCCCACCCACCAGACACGACAGCAAAACTTACTGTGGGAACCTGGGCCAGCCATGTACATGAGCCATCAACGTCATGGCACCTTAGCCACATAAAAGCTGAATGTGGTGAGAGGCGGGAACCAGGCATGTGCGAAGGAGGCAAGTGACCCATGAATGAGAATGTATCCATTGCCAAGTGTGGCATGGATGTGATGGCCAGACTGCAGTATGCAGACCACACACATATACATGTCGACATACACTGCTGGTGTATGAAGTGTAGTGAACAGTGGACGCAACCATGTCACCCCAGCCACTGGGGAAGATCGCGGAAAAGTAGCTAGTTATGTCCCCCCGTAACCGTGAGCGGAGTGGGCTGGCCCGGCGTACACTAGCCCAGCATAGGTGTGTGAATAAAAAGCATGTAACGCTAGGCGTGGTCCTCTTCCAGAATGCCCAACGTCTCTGCCAGGGCGGCGCCCCTCAGCCCGCCATGAGGCTATCACCGTCACCGTGAGCGGTGTGGCCTGCGATCCTGTGCGCCTGCAGCACCCCAGGCAACTGGTGTCAAAAGCCAAATCTACGTCGTTCCTTACCTTGAGTTGGGACTGAAGATCTTGAACGACGTAGAAGTTTTTTCGCAGAGACGCAAGGGACCAACTTCCCTGAAATCTAACTATAAACTTGCTGTCTTATGATTACTCACAGCTAGATTAAACTTAGACTTTAGGGAGGAGGGCCGGTACTGGACGAGATGGGATGGTGAAGGGGCTTTCACTGTCGACCTGTGGAATAACAAGTAAATGACATTTACTATGGGTCTTCCAATTAGTTATCCTGGTTCCCTCCTAAACCCTCCTATTGCCCTAATGCGCTAGTTCCCCTAAACCCTGTCTTTCTAGAATCCTACCTGCGATCAGTGCCAACTGTCCTTCGTCCAGTATTTCTTGTCGTGGGTGGAGTGGTTGTCGAGGAGTCGTGGAGTGGAGTAGAGGAAGTCCTTTGAAGAGGCGTTGACGTCACGCTCTCAGGAACTAAAGAGAACAAGAGGTGAAATTACCAGATGTCTATAACTTCATTAGTTTAAATTCCCCTTTCTCAACTCAAACTTACTTGACTTATTTGAATGATGTGAATTGAAGGTGCTATTCTCTTCCTTTGTGTTCAAACCTGTTGCAACACATAAAATATGCACCTACACTCTACCAATTTACTCCACAAACACTAGAGCACAAATGTATTAAATACATTGACCTTCAAAGAAATACCTAATACAATGTACTCATTGACCTTCAAGGAAATACTCAGAACATTGTGCACATTTGTAAAATGAACAGACTAAAATAAACACCATCAGAATAAACCAACTAGTCAATTCTCACAAATAAGAAATATAAAACGAAAATTATTCATCAGAATCCTGAATTGCAAATAGTCTCTGTTTTTTCCTAGAAATTAGTTCCCAATTCTTTGCTTGTTCTTTCTTGCGTTGGGCGCCAGAATTAACAGAATCGAAAATAACACTTAACTTGTGTTTCGTCCTTCTTTCAGGCTTGGTCCGTGGAAATCCTTTGAAGTCCGATGACTCAGGGCGTGGCTGGAAGCGAAATCCCCGAAGACGCGAAGAAACCAGCAGCGCGATCCTTCCGGGAGGCGAGCAGGAGGCAAAGCGCTTCAGAACACTTGGGTGCGGTTTAAATAGGCAACCGCACCCAAAGATAACGTGCGCACGCACGTGTCTGCCTTTCCGAAAGCCGAACGCGGCTTTCAGGAACAGCGTCTTTCTCTCGCGTGCGCTCGATAACAGCAGAGGCTGCATTCTGAGGGCTGAACGCGGCTCTCAGAAAACTGGCTGACTCTTCTGCAAGCTTTACGCTTTTCAGGTTTTAAGGAAGGAAGGATTATTTAGCGTGAACAATAAAATAAAACATACATAAAAAACACGGAAAGCATTCAGTTGAATTCACACTTGAAAGTACACTGTAATCACACTGACATTGACCTTGAGGTGCTGGTGCACGGGACAGGGGTGGGTTTTATGAAAACAAATAAGCCCCTGATAGACCTAATCAGGAGGTCGGGGTGAATCATGACAGTACTCCCTCCTCAAGATCCCCCCCAAAATGAGTGGGATCGGTTTTGGTTTATCTGGATGACGAACATGGAATGATCTCACAATCCTAGGGGCGTTTTTCAGATTCTCCAAAGGTTCCCATGACCTCTCTTCAGGACCGTATCCCTTCCAATCAACCAGATAAAACAATCTTCCCCGAATTCTCTTTGAGTCTAAGATTGATTTCACCTCGAATTCCGTGTCTCCATCGATTATCAAAGAGGATGGGGGCTGAATTATTCGAGTCTTTGGATGAAAGGGCTTGACTAAAGACACATGAAATACGGGATGGATTCTATATTTTGTGGGAAGAATCAGTTTGACACATACAGGATTTATAACCTTTTCAATAACAAAAGGGCCAATAAATTTTGGATTAAACTTGCGATTCCCCTTTATCCTTAGATTTTTGGTGCTTAACCAAACTTTATCTCCAGAAGCATAAGTTGGTTGTACAGTTCTGTGTTTGTCTGCGGATCTTTTCTGAGATTCCTTTGCTTGTGCAAGTTTAAACCCTGCTAATTCTTGGATTGAGGATAATTTCGAAACATAACTGGTAATGGCTGGTACTGTATCTAGTGTCTTTATCTCCTCAGGGAAACTCTTGGGATGGTAACCATAATTACAAAAGAATGGGGACATCCCTAGAGAAGAATGATTTACGTTATTGTATGCAAATTCCAATTGACTGAGTAAATCTGACCATTCTTCCTCTGCACTTGTTAACATACAGCGAATAAACTGTTCAATGGTCTGATTAGTGCGTTCAGTTAAACCATCCGTTTGAGGGTGGTAACTTGAAGATAGGCGGACCTCCATGTTTAAAAGAGTACTCAAATTCTGCCAAACTCGAGACACAAACTGAGATCCTCTGTCAGAAATGACCACCGAAGGAATTCCATGTAAACGAATCACGTTTGTCATTACCAATTGAGCTAGTTCAAAAGCAGTAGGTAATTTCTTTAAGGGAACAAAATGGGCCATACGTGAAAACTGGTCAACTATGGTCAAGATTGTGGAGAATCCCTTCTTGGTAATAGGAAGTTCCACAATAAAATCCAAAGAAATAGTGTGCCAAGGTTGAGGTGGAATTGGGAGTGGGGTTAACAGTCCACTAGGAGCTTGGTGTAAGGGTTTGTTTTGAATACAAACACTACAAGTTTCAACAAAATCTTGTACATCCTTAAACATGGAAGGCCACCAAAAGGTTCTTTTGATTAATTCGTACGTTTTCATCGCACTAGGATGAGCAGTCAAGGAAGTATCATGGTGGAAATGAAATATCTCTTCCCTGATCTTTTCAGTGGGAACAAAAACGAGATCTTGCATGAAAATCAGATCGTCTCTTTGCTGAAGAAGAGGGTACTTCTTTTTCCACTCTTCTAGTCCTTTAGAAGTCAGTTCCCTTTTTATATCTGAAATCACTGGACAACAAGATATACTAGCTTGAAAGCGAGAGTTGGGAATTACAGGTTGACTTTCCTGAGAAGATTCAGTTACATTGTACCCTATTCTAGATAAAGCATCTGCCTTCAAATTTTCTTTTCCTGGACGGTACGTGATCACGAAATCATAATCATTGAAAAACATTGACCACCTCAACTGTCTAGCGGATAAGGCTTTTACTGATCTTAATGCTTGAAGATTCCTATGATCAGTGTATATTGTAACTGGGTGTCGAGCACCGAGCAGGTAATGACGCCATTCTTCAAAAACTGCTTTTATGGCTAAAAGCTCTTTATCAGGTTTTTTCGCAGAGACGCAAGGGACCAACTTCCCTGAAATCTAACTATAAACTTGCTGTCTTATGATTACTCACAGCTAGATTAAACTTAGACTTTAGGGAGGAGGGCCGGTACTGGACGAGATGGGATGGTGAAGGGGCTTTCACTGTCGACCTGTGGAATAACAAGTAAATGACATTTACTATGGGTCTTCCAATTAGTTATCCTGGTTCCCTCCTAAACCCTCCTATTGCCCTAATGCGCTAGTTCCCCTAAACCCTGTCTTTCTAGAATCCTACCTGCGATCAGTGCCAACTGTCCTTCGTCCAGTATTTCTTGTCGTGGGTGGAGTGGTTGTCGAGGAGTCGTGGAGTGGAGTAGAGGAAGTCCTTTGAAGAGGCGTTGACGTCACGCTCTCAGGAACTAAAGAGAACAAGAGGTGAAATTACCAGATGTCTATAACTTCATTAGTTTAAATTCCCCTTTCTCAACTCAAACTTACTTGACTTATTTGAATGATGTGAATTGAATGTGCTATTCTCTTCCTTTGTGTTCAAACCTGTTGCAACACATAAAATATGCACCTACACTCTACCAATTTACTCCACAAACACTAGAGCACAAATGTATTAAATACATTGACCTTCAAAGAAATACCTAATACAATGTACTCATTGACCTTCAAGGAAATACTCAGAACATTGTGCACATTTGTAAAATGAACAGACTAAAATAAACACCATCAGAATAAACCAACTAGTCAATTCTCACAAATAAGAAATATAAAACGAAAATTATTCATCAGAATCCTGAATTGCAAATAGTCTCTGTTTTTTCCTAGAAATTAGTTCCCAATTCTTTGCTTGTTCTTTCTTGCGTTGGGCGCCAGAATTAACAGAATCGAAAATAACACTTAACTTGTGTTTCGTCCTTCTTTCAGGCTTGGTCCGTGGAAATCCTTTGAAGTCCGATGACTCAGGGCGTGGCTGGAAGCGAAATCCCCGAAGACGCGAAGAAACCAGCAGCGCGATCCTTCCGGGAGGCGAGCAGGAGGCAAAGCGCTTCAGAACACTTGGGTGCGGTTTAAATAGGCAACCGCACCCAAAGATAACGTGCGCACGCACGTGTCTGCCTTTCCGAAAGCCGAACGCGGCTTTCAGGAACAGCGTCTTTCTCTCGCGTGCGCTCGATAACAGCAGAGGCTGCATTCTGAGGGCTGAACGCGGCTCTCAGAAAACTGGCTGACTCTTCTGCAAGCTTTACGCTTTTCAGGTTTTAAGGAAGGAAGGATTATTTAGCGTGAACAATAAAATAAAACATACATAAAAAACACGGAAAGCATTCAGTTGAATTCACACTTGAAAGTACACTGTAATCACACTGACATTGACCTTGAGGTGCTGGTGCACGGGACAGGGGTGGGTTTTATGAAAACAAATAAGCCCCTGATAGACCTAATCAGGAGGTCGGGGTGAATCATGACAACTGGTTCCCGAACTCAACTTGCCTGCCCCTGCACACTCAAGCCTCACTGCTCACCTGCCGACACCGGAGTGTGTTGAAGAGGGCCCACCACGTGCTGATGCAAGCTCCAAGCCAGAGGTACGCGAACCTGGCAACCTGCTACGATCATCACGGCCTCCGTGAGCAAGGCCCGCAGTACTCCTGCCTCGTTGAAGTACACTACCTGCTGACACAGGGGACAAGTAGGTCACACATTTGGAACTGAGACTGGATTAAACTATGGCAGAGAACAATATTTATGGCTGATTTGATGTCACTATGCTCCCTTCGATGTGGTGCCACCAGGTCTTAGTAGTGCATCACAACTGCACGTTTCTGTGGGCCCACACGGACTATTGCCCTCGGCCTATGCTGCCTCCAAGTAGGTGACACAATAGGAACTGAGCATCGATTTTTCAATCGCAGAGTACATATCATTGCACGCAACAAGAGGTGTAAGAGGATGACGTGTTGCAGTCAGGAGGGAAAAAAACATCATAGTTACGGAGGTGATCAAACACTACCGACAACTGTCCTGGTAACACTGTGCATCGCGAGCCAATGACAAGTGGCTGTGGGCTACTGCTGACCGCTGCCTCTGGCCTACACTGTGGTTGAGTAGGTCACACATTTGGGACTGAGTCTTAATTTAGCAATGGCGGCGTTCATATCATTTTACCGGCATCATCGCAGACTGCATCCCCTCTCAGCCCCGGTGCCACTAAGTATGTTCCCTGACATTCATGGACACGCTTTGGTTGAACTTTGGTGGCATCTGAGTCTATGGACTGGGAGTTGTCTTCATCCTCATGTAGCTTATACCTAAATGGTGGTAAAAACAAGGCTGCAGCATTCCACTCATCCATTTACTACTTCTGCCCTCTGCATCATGCCCTGGAGGACACCCTCCACTGTCCCCTGCAGCCCTCATTAACCTCGAACATCGATGAGGACGCGCTCAGTCCGTGTGGCCTTACCTCAGTGCACCGCAAGTCACCGTCCCGTGGCGGGGTGCTGTGCCGGCCGCTGTGCATCCGGGGCCACTAACTCTGTGGAGCTGAAGTCATGGACCCTGTCTGATAAAATATTGGATGGCCTCTGTGCCGATGGCCTAGGGGTCATCAATGCCATGTGTCTGTGGCCCTGCTCTGTTGCTGCCTCTGCCCTCAACGGCGGTCCACCAGGGCCCACACATCAAATCGATTCCAGACGGCCCGGACGTCGCATCACCGCAGGAGGCACAGACCACCACCGCCAGGACCAACTCCAACCGCCAACTGCCAGTGTCGAAACGGTCGCTTTGGCAGACTGACGGAGTTGCTCACACCTTTCTAGGACGCCCTCTTCTGCCTGATCTCCTGATCAGCACTCCAGATGCCACCGCAACCCATGGACCATTACTGATTGAGTTTTGTGCTGAGGAGAGGTTGTGCAGCAATGTCACCTCAGGCAGTGTGGGTGACCTCGGACAATGATGAGGAACTGCAGCTGCATCAGGAATGTCCCGAAGGGACACAATCCTCAACAATTAGTTCACAAGCGCACACTCAGCTCTAGTGCCCCAACCTCAGTGCACTGCAACACATGGACACTTCTGTTTCCTCCTTGTATGACCTCTGGACTTGATCCGGCTACCTCCATGATGCTCCGCAGTTGTCTCTGTAATGCTGGTGTTTTCTGTTTCCGTATTCATAGTGTTCACTGTTGCATTTGTTTCCAGCACCAACAACTCCCTGAGGGCTAGCTTACACTCACCTTACACTCACATCCAGCACAGGCATCACTGTACATGTGAGCCTGCCGATAGAGGGGCCAGACACACATGCCCGTAATCAGTCCCAAAAACTATCTGCCTGTGTCCGTGTGGTCATGATGTGTGCATGGGGGCCCCGGGCCCTACAACATTACATTGTGCTATGTACAGGGGACGCAAACTATGTCATCTCAGGCAGCGGGTTAGAGCTTGGAGATGTAGCTTTGTCGTCAGCCACTCAGTACGTAAAAGGGGTCCACTGGGCCGTCGTATGGGGGTCCAGCATGGGTGTGTGGATGGTAATTCTGGTGCTCTGGGCACGGTTCAATACAGGAAATGTGCAAATGCATGTGTCTCTATTGCAGTGTGGTTCTCCTTTTGGGGTGTACGTGGTCCCTGATGGGACTTCGACACCCCGTATGTGATGAAGTTCGGCTTTCATGAGCTCTGAGCCCACCCGTACCTGGTCAGACACCTCCTTTTGGCATTCTGACACCTGGCATTGGAAGGCGATGTGTGCCTCGGTGGTGTGTTGGGAGCCA
Organism: Lissotriton vulgaris; assembly: GCF_964263255.1. NCBI lineage: Eukaryota > Metazoa > Chordata > Amphibia > Caudata > Salamandridae > Lissotriton > Lissotriton vulgaris. Next base: position 381,663,705 of record NC_141685.1, read on the forward strand.
GCAGTGGTGGTGGGTGCTTCCTGCTGCGTGGTCTGTGCAGGGGCCGGGGTCTCCTCTATATAGCTTGGCTGCCATGCTCCTGCACCCTGGTGAGTTGCCTGAGATGCCCAATAGCTGTTGTAGGGCGCCGGTGTCGGAGGTGTGGTGGTCGTCTCCAGCATCACTGATAGGTTGTCTGGTCTGCCCTGCCCTGCTGGAGGTGTTCTTTGTCCCTCTGTAATGTGAAGGGGAGATGCATGTTGATGCATATTGACTAAGTGTTGACATGTATGTTGGCGCATTGTTCTTGTTGACATGCAGACTGTCTGACAATGTACATTGTGAATGTTTGGGCGATGCTGGCAATTTGAGGGGGGATAATGGACGTTTGGACTAAGTGACAGATGTGAGGTTGTACACGTACAAATGCATCTCACAGTTTCCTGCTCTGTTCAATGTGATTGGCCTGTTTCTGCTCATGTGCGGACCCAGCCGTGTCCCCTAGTCTGCAGTGTCGGTGTTACACTTTGTGCCATATTGTCATGGGATATGCTGTGATTGCTATGTGTGTGTGCTGCAGTGTGCCACCCTGATCAGGGACATGACCCTGGGTAAAATTGTGGGTGTGCAGTTAGCTACAAATCGTTGTGCATGTGTACCATTGTGCCCGTCTCCCCCATCGCTCCAGTCCCTGGTCATTACTTACACTGTTGTTGTTGTGTCGGGTCCTCCTGAGCTGTGTCCGGACTCCTGACTCCTTGCACCGTCTCCACACTGGTGACTGTGGCCTCCATTTTCTCCAGCTCCTCTTGTGGTGCAGGACTCCCACCTCCTGTCGCCGTTGCTGCTTTCCTGTTGGCAGAGGCTTTTTGCCTGGTTTGGGTTTTCACATCATGCCAGCGCCTTTTGGCCTCTTCCACTGGCCTCCTCGACACTCCGACTGCATTCACTGTGGTCTAATTGTGCATCGGCTGATGGTAGTGTTCTGTAACCTCTGTGACGCTGATCTGGTTTTCCTGCGGACTGCACCCCGTCTTCCTCTTCTCCTTGGCCGTCCCCGACCCCGTTGTTCCTTGCTGGTGGTTTGTGGGGCTTGTGGGGTTCGTGTTGGCTTCAGCACTCGGTCAGGGTGCATCCATGTTGCTACGCACTTTGGATTGTTTCTGGTGTTGTTTTTGTAGCTTTTATAGTGCATTATCCCAACAGACAAGTTGGATTTGCAGGCCTGCCGCTGGTTTTTGCTGCTTTTTGTATCGCAATTAGCCTCATCGCTACTTTATTTGCGTTAGTGTTTCGCATTTTTGCGGCGTGGCGTTGATTTAACGCGGTTATTTGATGCGTTATCTGGAGACTATCGCATGGGACCTCCGTGTTGTGAATACTTAGTTAACACAGCATGATTTTCCTGCGATAGACTGCGATGTTGAGTGTTGCGTTAAGTTACTTTTGCAATAGTTGGCATACGTTTTTGAGAATATGCACCTATAGGTACAAATGTTACAAGTCAAGAGTTTTTAAAGGTAAATCCATCTTGCAAAAATATCGGAGGTAACATTCCTGAGAGTGTTGAACAATACCTTCACAATAAACAAATAAATCATAATGGTAAGAAGGTTAATTTACAATTGTTCAGTACAAGTGAACGTAAAATAATTTCACCTTTTTGGACGAAAGATTTTATTTAATTGTTTTTCTTTTACATTTTGTTATTGAAATCAGTATCTACCTTTGTGGCTGTCCAAGACAGTTCTTAGTTATATAAGTGTATATGATAGGACATTGTTGTTACTAATGTCAAGTTGTTCTATTTTTTCAATTTCCTTTGTTTAACAAAAAAGGGAGATGCCTTATCACATGTGGCAGCTCATCGTGCTCTGTAGCAGTAGCTGCTTATGCTCATGCTCTGTTTATCAACTAGGCAGAGACTACTCAGGCATTGAGAGTGGTTGTATTGGGACACTCTCCCTGAGGTTGTTCCTACACAAATAAAGGATCTTTGCATTACTTACCAGCATTTCTTGAAACATTATTCTTGGCAGGATCCTACAGAAGAAGGGCGCCCTGCTGCTTATGGCCTGCCCTGCTTGCTGAGAAGGAATGCTGGACTCGCTCCCTTCATCCAAGGCTGAGTGACTCCAAGGGTCAATTGACTGACCTGTTCTGAGCCACAGGGACTTTACAGGATCCAGAGGCCTCCCTGCAACTGCTGAAGTGAATTATTGATCCCTAGATGGTGGCTCTCCAGGGCCTGGACCTTGGGCAGGTATCAGAGAGAGAGCTCTACCTGGCCTAGCAAAAGGGTCCACCAAATTCAGCACTAAGCAATTGAAAAGCTCCTCAAAATCTCGCCGCCCAATTGCAACCTTCATTGAAACTTACGCCGGGTGATGCGAAGCCCCGCAAAGCCTTGCCGCACAGATTGCAGCTTCAGTGGAACTGATATAGCACAATGTAAACCCCCTAAAAGCCTCACAGCACCTCGCAGCTCCCCATCAGAACTGATGGAGCACAACACAACTCGATGCAGGATCTTGCTCCAAGTAAACTTCAGTACTGTCAGAAAGAGCTCATATACTTAGGACACCAGATTGAGAACAGAGTGAGAAAGGGGTCCGAAAACACATTTTAATAAGGATTTATTTCTCTATTTCTGTGAAAAACATGACAAGTGTGCATTGACTGTGTTGGCACAAACCCATGGAGAAGTGGAAAGGGTAATAGCTTATTCCTCTGCCACATTGAATCCTGTGGCTGTGACAGCAGAGCGAGGGAATTGTAATGGTTTGCACTCAATTTGTGATAGTTCCTCATGTATTTGAGATTTTCTGACTCATACTTTAACTCAGCACATGACCAATAGACGCCTAATAAGGTGTGTGGAAATAATCTTTGCAGCTGTAAACATTTCCATCGGTAGATGTAACGCTTTGAACCATGCAAAACTTTTACCTATTTTCGATTGATGAAGACCGAAAGTAAATTCTTTGGGATGAGCACATCATTGTGGGGTTCCACGTGGTGGCCAACAGAGCTAGGACAGACACCCACCCCAATAACCTCCAGATGATAATAGGCATCAAACTTAACATGACCGCCCAAGTCAATGCTGTCACATCCTCATAGTTCCATTGCCTGAAGATGCTGCAGAAGATTTCCAAATGGCTGCCAATGAGCACCTGGAAAACTGTCACCCATGCCCTGGTCACAAGCAAGATGGATGATGGGAGCAACCTCTATGCCGGGATTAACAAAAACCTCACCAGAAGGTGTAGACACTTCAGAACTTGGTGCCCAGAATCACTTTCCACCTCCCATGCTGCAATTACATCACACCACACCAAAGGAACTCCACTAGCTCCCCATTCACAAAAAAACACAATTCAAACTCCTCGCCCACACTTTCAAGGCACTACATGTCACTGGTATAGCATGGCTCAACAATCGCATCTGCTTTCACAAACCTTCCAGGCACCTTCGATTGTCCGGACTCCTGCTTGCAAAAATCCCACGCATACAGAAAACCAGATCTGGCAGTCAAGCCTTTTCCTGCTTCACTCCTGCTTCTACACATGAGAACCTCCTCATCACTTCATGATTTCTGTAAGCAGCTAAAGACCTGGCTCCTCAAGTAGTCCCACTAGGCCCTAGGTAGCTAGATTCACACCTGCTTAGTGCCCGGGTGATAATGTGCTCTACAAATCTGCATAACATTCAGATGATGGGAAAGAAGATTTTGATCAAATTAAAATATTGTTTGATTGCTCTTATTTGGAGACCCTCATGGAAATTTGAGAGTCGCATACACAGTTTGTGCCACTTTTGGTAGTGTGGAGCATCTTACTTGAACAATGTAATCTTGGTGCGAGTAGCAGTACTAATCGCATTCACAAGAGCATGTTTTGTGGAAGATGATTTAAGTCGTACCATTGATACTGACAGTTAGTATGGTGGTGGTGTGGTGTATGATTTTGGACAACTGTGATGACAAAGGGGTTTTGTGGCATCCTTTAGTTCTCTCATAAAGAATGGAGTTCCCCATTTTCAATCTCCTTGAAGCACTGTAGTTACCTAGAAGAATGAGCCACACACAAGACTGGTAACAGCATGATCACATCAGGAAATTCTTACACAGACCAGATGGTCAAATATTGTGCTCCCGAAAGCAGCTCATTCAATCTAGAGGAATTATGTAAAACTGACAGTGACAGCGTGAAAAATATGTTATTGACCACAGTGCATACTCTGAACGAGCTCAGAGAAGACCAGCATGAAGCGCCTGATAATGAAAAAAAAGGTGGCTTAGAGCAGGACGAGTGAAGACGAAAATGACATCTGGGTTTCAAATGATGGGAGGCCAGTGTGGTCCAACTCCCTGTTCCCCACTATGTTGCAAGACTTCATTAGCCCTACATGTTTGAAGGGACAGAATGATCTGTGCCTTACAGAACTACTACCTAAAAATTCATTTTAGGTCCATGCCCAAAAGTGTGTGTCAGTTATGTATTACATATTAGTAGTTAAATGCTAGCTAGAAGACAGTTGTGACAATGAGTCACATAGCAAGATCAGATTGTCCTTTTACTCAGATTCAGGTTAATGCCTATATGACAGGCCTAAGGTACATATTAGTTGTAGTCTGCCTTTTCTCCCACTGGGTCAAGGCATACCCAACTAGAAGAAGTGACAGTCTCTTGTTAGGGAAACTATTGTTAAGGGGAATTGATCCCTCGTTTTGGCATACCTGTTTTTTTATCAGATTGTGGCACTCATCTTAAAAATAAAGTCATGGTGTTACTCTGCATAGCTCTTGGAATGAATTAGAAATTCCATTGCATTTACAAGCTAGAAAGATGAGAAGTGGTGGAACAGGTCAATGGTACATTGAAATTCAGACTCACCAAGGTGTGCACCTCTACTTTACTCAAATGGCCAAGTGCACTCTCACTTGTCTTGATGAGTCTCAGATGCATGGCAAACAACATTATTGTCACAAGGTGTTGATGGGGAGAGCCATAAGAATCCTTCTATAGTTCCAGCTGTGCTTGTAAACATCACAGAGGACTGGCTCATGTGGTGTATTTTATATTTCGTCAGGCCAGACCGTGGAGCAGGGTGTCACAACCTCAGTCACGGAGATTGGAAGCTGGTGCAAGAACTGTCTGAAACCTCCTTGGAAGGGCCCTCAACAAGTAATCACTGTGAATCACACTTCTCTGGAATGTGTTGGATTACCGAAGTTGATTCACGCATCACACATGAAAAGGGTGATAAAAACTGATGAAGAACGGGGTGCACAGCCACGATTCACAGAGACAGAACCCAATCATCCAGAGAAGAATCGCAAATTGAATCTCTGCCAGATGGTTTCCAGCAAGGCCAGTTTGATCAAGCCAAAGAGTTACAGGGACAAGATCAAGCCAAGGATACTCAAGAGTCTCAAATTCAGAGAAAGAAACAAAAAGCAAAACGTAAGCTCTGCATTTCTTGATCTCCATACCGATCCTGAATTGCTGACGGTGATGAAGATGATCAAGGGGAAAACAATCAAACAATCCTCAATCTTTGACACATGAAATGAGGAGACTAGTAGTGGTTGAACACAGATCTGAAAGAGGAAGTGAGCACCATGAATTGGAGCTAGTCATAAGCAAAATAGTGTAGCTCAAAGAAGAGTGGCCAAGAGTTGAGGAAGAAAGAAAAGGTTTGCAGGTCCTGAATGGCCATATATAGCTAAAGAACAGCAAGTTGAGCAGTTAGAATGAGAAGCCATTGCTCTGGTAGATTACAAATGTATTTTTGAGAGGTCTTCAAGAACATGTACTGATTATGGCCGAGACAATCATTCCTGAATAATTCCTGATGAAATATTGAAGTGAGATACAAACTGAGATCTGGAAGTTAAAGCTTGTTTGTTTTGTGCTTTGGGTATCCAGTCGAAGATGGTAGGATTTCTTTCCTGAACTAATCTTGATTATATGAACTGAAACTGTTAGTTGGACTTTGATATTTCCTTGATTTTGTACTGTAAATTTAGTGGTATGATTTTCTTTAGTATTGTTTTAGAAGAAATATTATTTTATTTATTTTATTTTGTGATTTATAGAGCGCCTGGTGACCCGAAGGCATACCCGCGCTATGAGGTTGTGAAATCCAGGAAGGGGAGACCAGGAACTATTTGGGGAAGAGGAAGGTTTTAAGTTTCTTACGGAAGAGGGCGTGACTTGGTTCGAGGCGCAACATGCGAGGAAGTGCGTTCCATTTAGAAGAGGCCTTGACCGCGACTTCTTAAATCTAGGAACTATGGCCAGATGTTCGCTGTCAGAGCTAAGGTTTCTGGGGGCTTTGTATGGGGTGATCATGTCTTTGAGGGCGGCAGGTCCAGCCCCATTGATGAGTTTGTGCGTGGTGCACAGGGCCTTGAACTCCACTCGCTGGCGAACAGGGAGCCAGTGCAGAGATTTAAGGGCCGGTTTGGTCGGGGCTCTGGGAGGAAGGTTCAGAATAAGTCTCGCCGCAGCGTTTTGTGCACGTTGGAGTTTGGCCAGGGTGGTTTCAGGAGCGCCGAGGTACGTGGCGTTGCCGTAGTCCAGCCGTGCTAGTATAAGCCCTTGGACTAGAAGTTTCCTGGACAGGGGGGGCAGGAGAGGGAGGATCTTGCGAATTGATCGGAGAAGGCCAAAGCAAGTCCCCGCGGTCTTGGCTGCCTGGGTCTTCATGGAGAGGTCCTGCTCCAGCCAGAAACCTAGTGTTTTGATTTCTGTCTTAGGCGTGGGGATATCACCGAAGGTATCCGGCCAGACTGATGGAGGGATGGAGGACCATTTATTGCCCAGAAGCATGATTTCTGTTTTTGTACCGTTCAGCTTCAGAGAGGATTCGCACATCCAAGTGTGTATATCTTGCAGGCAGTTGAGTAGGATTCCTGGGTTATTGTCCAGATGGGAAAGAGAGACGACGAGTTGGGTATCGTCGGCATAGTTGACTATTTTTATCCCGTAGGGGGTCACAACATCTTCCAACGGGGCCATGTAAACATTAAACAGGGTGGGACTAAGCGAGGACCCCTGGGGCACACCACATGTGAGAGGGAGGGGGTCTGAGCGGGAGTTGCCGTCACACACCTGAAATGAGCGACCGAAAAGAAAGGATTTGATCCAAGCAAGTGCGGTTCCCGCAATTCCTGCCTTGGCCAGGCGATGGAGGAGGACACGGTGATCCACCGTGTCAAAGGCGGCACTGAGGTCCAGGAGGATCACTGCCACTGATCCTCCTGAATCCAGGATACATCTTGCCTCCTCGATGACGGAGAGGAGTGCAGTGTCTGTGCCTTGGCCCGGCCGGAATCCAGTTTGGGACTGACGTAAGATTTTATTCGTCTCAAGGAATTGGGAGAGTTGCACGTTGACTAATTTCTCAGCCATCTTGCTGATGCAGGGGAGGAGCGATATGGGTCTGTAGTTGGCCATATCGTCCGGGTTCAGGTGTGGCTTTTTCAGCAAGGCCTTGACGACTGCGCTCTTCCACGTGGGAGGCACTGTGCCTTGGGCAAGAGATGTATTAATGAGGTCCCTGATGGTGGGGGATGTGCTGAGAGACACCGTTTTTAAGAATCTGACGGGTGCCGGGTCCAAGGGGGATCCGCTTCTCATTTTGGCCAGCGTGGTGGAGACCTCATAGAGGGAGACTCCTCTGAAGGAGGTCAGCCGCGGGCTGGTGGAGCAGGCGTCTATATCAGCCGGAATGAGGGGGCTGATCGGGGGGAGGGACTCCAGTATCCGCGTGATTTTGGAATCGAAGTATGCGGCTAAGTCCTTGCTTCTATCCGGAGGGGCGGGAGGAGCAGCGGGGGCTGAGGGGCTGTTGAGCAGTTCCTTGACTATCAGGAAAGATTCTTTGGCCGAATTGGCCGCATTTCTTATTCTGTTATCGTAGAAAGTAGTCTTGGCTAGTTTAATGGCCAATTTGTAGCGTCTTACCGCTCTGTTGTAGGTGTCCTTATTACTGTGGAGCCAGTCTTTCCTCCACAGTCTCTCAGCCTTTTTGCACTCTTTGCGGAGGTCTCGGAGTTCAGAGGTGTACCATTGGGCATGGCCCTTTGTCCTATCTTTGATCTCCCGATTTTTTATGGGAATGATGCTGTCTAGGGAGGAAGAGATCCAGTCTCTGACTTGGGTATCATCCTCGGACGGGTCCGCCACAAGGCTCGGGGTTGAGGAGTTCAGAGCTATGGACCAGTCCACCGCAGAGAGTTTGGCCCACGATCTATCTTTGGTAAAGATATAGCAAGCAGCAAGGAAATTTGCTTGCTGTGAAAATGTGATTATGATATTGATATTCATAGTTGACTATCTCTTGGGATATAGCACTTCAGTCAGGGATACTTCACCCAAAATATAGATTACCCAGACCTTAGAAGGCTTGAAGACTTAAATTGAGAAAAAATATGTATTTACACACTCTACTAAATGTCATGTATTTTAGCATTAGCCTGCAACTGATCCTATTCTGGTGAGAGCTCCGGTCAGTTGAAATAACATTTGTTTTTTTTTATTTGCTATTTTTGCATTTAATTATTATTAGACTGGAGAGCTCCCCGATGTGTTGTGATTTTTTAACATTGTGATTACTGAACAGCCCTAAATCCAACAATGTGTGCTCATACAGCTGATTAACAAGAGCAAACAGCTTTGTGAATCAGACCCTATGTTTCTGTTCCTGTTGTTTTCTATTAAAGATAGTGTTAATGAGTGTGTTACCACAATTGATCTTATTTATGGAATAACTATAAGACCATATTATCAGAATGTATTAGTTTGTCAAATTAAGTCTGAGAACTGAAAACATTGTTTCCTGATTATGTGGAATGACTACAGAGATCAGCCACACAAGAGGCTAGTATATTAATAAACCACACAATAGGGTAGTGGTACAATAGTGCAGCTAAGTTACCTTAGGCATTAATTCAAGCAAGGGAAAAGGGCCTGCCTTCCCTGGGTAATACAATACGCCAATAGCCTGGAAGTTGGTAGCTACTACTGCTGCTGGTATATCAGGCCCATCACATCCCTGAGCACTGGTGCTATTGCACATGCTATGCTAATGATAGCCACATCCCTGTCTGGACAGGAGTAGCAGATATATAATCAATGTTGATGACATAGCTCTTGAAATGGAGAATTAGTCACACATGAGGGTGTTCAGAAATGGGTAGGCATCAGTTCAGAAACCATCAACTTGATTCTGCCCCAATGGCTTACAGGGTGCTCCTCCACATGTTGCCTGTTTCAGTATTCTCCTTGATGCATCTACTGAGCTGTAAACACTTTACTTTTCTCTTTTGGATTCTGGTTTAACTTTCAAAAGGACCTTCTGGCATTTGAGAATCCTGTGTGGGTGTGTTAATCCAAGTGGGTGCCCTGTCCTTCCAGCACCACCTGTGCACACCTCAGAGGAGAGCAAGCAGTATCCCCATAGCCTCGGGATCTCCTGCACCACCTGGCACTGGTAAAATACTGCCTCTCGCTCTCCCCATGTGAAGAATATGTGGCAAGCCTGGATAGTGCACGGCACAGCGGGACCTCTGGAGGGAGCAAAGGTTTGGTGGATGGGTACTGTCGGGGAGTTTGTAAAAAAAAAAATATAACTACTGACCCCACACAGAATTTTTGTCTTACTCAGTGGGCCTGATAGAGTTCTCATCATTAGAATAGGGCATCGCACCACTGACCCTTTTTAGAGCAAACTGAGTGATGTCCTTTCTTGTAGTTCATACCCACCAGGAAAAACCTTGACAAACAGAAAAATTAAAATAATGATAGAGCAGTAGGGCTGTGCACAGATTCCTCCCTCCCATTCTGCTTCAGCTTTTCTCTGGATCTGCTGAGGACTCTCAGAGGACTGCTCTGCTGTGTACACCAGTGGACTACCCTGATGCAGCATAAGGTTGGCTTTGTAGCATGAAGCATGCCCTGTGCCATCAGAAGACTGACCTGCTGCTTGAGACCTGTACTTTGGCTTGAACCTAGGACTTCCAGATTGACTTCAAGGGCTTGTTAGCTGGCCTCATGAATGGAGCCTCCGAGACAGAAAATGCTGCAACCATTTTGAACCCACACCTGGTCTCAGCCTGAGTGGGCCCTAACTTTCCAAGTGGTGCCCCTCCAGTCCCGGACCCTTGGAAATGGTGTGAAAGGTGCCCAAATAGCCCAAATCCAACACTTGAGCTTTCAAACATTTTCTTTCAAAAGTGCTCTGAGAACCGAGATAAGACTAAGATCTACCTGCTCGTCGATCTGCCTGAGGTGCATCACCCATTGGCCTGACTTGGCCTGAATTCACGGTAGCTCCCGCTATGTTCCACTCCACAGCAGCAAATTGTCTCCTGTCCTCTTCAACTTCTGCATGCAGCTCTTGGTGCTCTATTCACAGATAACACATAACAGCTTCAAGATTCACCAAAAAGCCTGTGATAAACTGCTCCAATATAGAAACCTCTTTAAAGAACACTACATCACAATGCATTAACCATCCACAATCCAGTAACCTCTCTTATCACTCTTTGTCTTTCTGCTTGGCTTTGACTAAGTACAGTACTGCACTGCTGTTTGGCTAGCATCATGGTCTAGGATTGGTACGTTCATACATAGATATGCATAACTTTTTTCTACTGTCTCGGGACATTGATAGCTTGAATTTTCCTGGCAGAGCTTGGCAATAAATAGTATGCTCATGAAACATCTGTCATAAGAGATCTTTAGCATTTATCACCCTGGAAAGACTAAGTGATAACTTCTATTCTTTTGGCAAGACACATTGTTAGTTTGTATCTTGCTCAAGGCAAATACTTTACTAGCCCTTAATCAACCAGTAATCTATTCAGATAATATTTATTGTTCTGGCAAGTATTCTATAAATAATGCTATATATTCTTTTTTTAGATTTATTATTGGTTTTGTATAACAGCAAAGCAACAGTTGCAGCTCTCACTCAAAAACAATCCCACCATTCAGTGACATTATACAGTTTAACATATTGGTTTTCCATGCCCATGCAGTAATCCCCGACCATGCATCCCAATTGTTAGAAATTGGATTTCTGATTGGCTAAGGCTTGCGCCACAGACAGGCAGAAACCACCACTCTAGTCAGGGCAAGGGAGTTACACGCCAATGATAATCCCTTTTCACCCCCTTGGCAGCTTGGCACGAGCAGTCAGGCTTATCCCGTTGGCCATGCATAAAGCATTTGCGCAACCCACACAGCAACAACATACTAGGCACACCACAAAAGGAACTCCAAACAAGGTTATATCAAAAACAGCCTTTGTATTATCATAAAACACATTAGATTAGTAACCACACAATATACACTGTGCCACCTTGCACTTGGCAATATTTACAGGGGATTATATACATATGACAGGGCCACTTGGGCCACTGTCTGAACCATCACTTAGTAAAGAGAGTAAATGTAGAAAATATAATAGAGGTAGAACACAACCAGTAAATATTGGCAAACACTGTACTCAGCATCATCCTGTAACACAAATCATATTATGCACAGTATAACATTTAGGCGTGAAATACATTTTGAGCCAACCTCACCAGCATAACTCACTTTGGGGATATAATTAGCAGTAGGAAGTAACTCAAACATAAACACAGTATGCACAACCTCATAACCATAAAACCACATTAGAGGCATAAATCAGGGTGCTTAAATCATAATACAATACAGAACAACTGGGGTTGGCTCTAATCAGTAAGGCTGAGCCTAAATAACTAAACAAGAAGACAGGAGTGCCAATACTGATACTCTATTTGATATCCTATTTTATCAACCAAAAGAAGTCGCCTGATCAAAAATGGGAAATGCTATTCAATAGCTGTTTTATTATACAAACTGAAATTTAGAAAGTACATTTATTTTAACTTTCAATATGTACTGTCAAAGAACAGAGCACTTTCTATACAAAATGAAGAAAGTGGACACAAAACAGGGCAATAAAATCAACCATACATTCATAAGTCAATAGCTCGGAGGAATTACAATAGCTCCATCTTAGCTGCTAAGGCAGCCTTTTTCTCTGATAAAATCTCCATGGCTCATAACAAATCGAGAGAAATCTTTAATGTTGTAAACGATCTTTGCAATGACACCCGAACCTCCCCCTCTCAACCCCCGACTCAACTGAGTAGAAGATTGATATTATAAAAGCTAGTATCCAAGCGACTCACGTCATGGCTACCAGCAAGGAAGATTGATATTATAAAAGCTAGTATCCAAGCGACTCACGTCATGGCTACCAGCAAGGAAATCTGTGGAAACCCACACAAACTTCAGTCTATCCCCCATATTGACCTTCCCAAATTGGTGGAGCTTATGAACCGGGTAAAGTCTGGGTCTCCCAATGACCCCTGTCCCCCGCATGTACTGAAGGAAGTTTATTCTACACTACCTCAAGGAATACTCCCACTCCTGAATAGCTCTCTATCACAGGGAATAGTCCCCAACTCATTCAAAAATGCTATTTTGGTCCCATTCATTAAAAAACCGGGCGCGGACGTATCCATTCTCTCTAACTATCGCCCCATATCTCTCCTTCCGTTTGGCGCCAAGTTGCTTGAAGCCCATGTGGCTAGCTGTATCTCTAATTTTATTGAGACATCGGATTACCTGGAGCCAAACCAAGCCGGGTTCCGCCAGGCCCATTCTACTGAGGCGGTTATTCTTGCGGTCCTGGATACTTTAAGGTCCAACACCGATAACGACAATCATCAGGCCTTGTACTCTTAGACCTATCGGCCGCGTTCGACACGGTGGATCATACCATCTTATTACACCGTGTCGAACAAGCCGGCCTTAGCGGCTCGGCTCTCGCCTGGATTAAGTCCTTTCTGAAGGACCGATCCCAGGCAGTTAAACTGGAGAATTTTATGGCACCCAAACTCTCCACTACATGCGGTGTTCCACAGGGTTCATCATTATCCCCCCTCCTATATAACCTATACCTTAAACCATTGCTGCAGTACCTAAAAAACAGGAAAGTCACCATCTATAATTATGCAGACGACTTGCAGCTGGTTTTTCCTCTAAACTCAGCGAACTCTGCTGAAGAATTCCAGTCCACTATGCTGCATATTCAGGGCTGGATGGATGAGAACCATCTAAAGCTTAACCCGGGAAAGACTGAGCTGGTACTCCCTGGGAATAGTGCAACAAGTTGGGGCCCTCACTTCTGGCCATCTTCGATGGGGTCCCCTCCAAACCCTTCCCAGTCGGTGAAGAGCCTCGGGGTCACTCTTAACTCCGACCTCTCACTGAAAAGTCAGGTCGGAACAGTGATCTCTTCTAGTTTCTTCCAACTTCGAAAGATCAAAAAAATCGCCCATTTATTGACACACTCCGCCCTCATCCAAGTGGTAATCGCCTTGGTTCTTTCCCGCCTAGATTTTTCCAACTCTATATATCTGGGCCTCCCCCTTACTCTTTCAAAACTCCTGCAGATTGTCCAAAACCAAGCTGCGAGATTAATATTCAAAAGCAATCGCAGGAATTCGGCGAAACCTCTGCTAACCTCTCTTCATTGGCTTCCTATCGCTCACCGGATCACCTTCAAAGCGGGATGCTTAGTTCACAAGGCCCTCTATGGCAAAAGCCCAAGGTTCATTAATCATCTAATAAATAAATATGAACCACCCCGTAACCTTCGTTCTGCTCACCAGTCCCTCCTTAAGCTGCCACTGTACAAAAGAAAACATCTGGGCGGATGTCGATTCGCTTACCTTGCCCCTAAGATATGGAACTCCTTCCCCCTGTCTCTCCGGACCTGTACTAATCTGGCAAAATTCAGGGGTGCTCTGAAGACCTGGTTATTCAAGCAAGCGCACGGTTAGGCTACTGTTTTACTTATTTTACAGTTTTACCATCTGTCTCATCATAGTGCCATGAAACCTCTGGGTGACCGTGCGCTTGACAAATTCCGAATAACATAACATAACATCACAGTCATACCACAAACATTCACACATTCATACTACAATACTTAACCTAAATTGGATAAAGGATAAACCAATAGGTTAAGAATTAGGTCTGCTGTATAAATAAAAATATTTACAGTGATTTATGCAATACACTCATTAATTGGCATTTGAATCCAATGAATTATAGAAATTTAGACAAGGAATGGGTGTATAATTCATGGCACCTAGTGTGGCAACAGATCAACACTAGGGCAGTAGACAAGGGGGGGAGCAGATGCTGGACAAAAGGAGGCCTACGCGTTTAAAATCCCTAGGATTTTGGAGGGATTCTCATCAGGGCCAGATCACTCTGAAAAAGAAAAGAAAAGAGAACCTATGTACACAGTTTTTTAAAAGAGGGGGCAGAACACTGGCGAGCACTACAACACCCAGAATGACCTCTGCTTACCAAAAGGGAACATGTATCCAATGAAGCAGATCTTCATTTTGTATAGAAAATGTTCTGTTCTTTGACAGTACATATTGAAAGTTAAAATAAATGTACTTTCTAAATTTCATTTTGTATAATAAAACAGCTATTGAATAGCATGTCCCATTTTTGATCAGGCGACTTCTTTTGGTTGATAAAATAGGATATCAAATAGAGTATCAGTATTGACACTCCTGTCTTGTTGTAATTTTAAGCAAAGGTGCACCACAACAGGGACATGTGAAAACTAAGGTCTTCTAGTTTGCACAAAAGATATATACAAAAGAAATGTCTCATATGAAACCGAACAATTTTTTTCTCAAAAAAGATTTTTCTTTATTTATTCCAAATGTAAAGAACACAGCCGACGCGTTTCGTCCCTACGGGTACTTCTTCAGGGCGAGATAAGTAGAGGAATCTCCTTTAGCGCGACGATGTTGTGTTGGAGAAGTCCAGATGTGACTTCTATGGTCAAATTGTGTGTGGTGGCTGGAACACTGGTTCAAAGACGTCCAGAGTTTCGTATGGTTCAATAAATAGCAAAATATTCTCTTAAAATTCGATAGGGGACCTACGGTTCCTGGAACTAGCATTCATATGTAGTATGGAGGAAAAGGGATGTGTGTTGAATAATGGGACATCCCAGTTCGTATAGAGCTCGCACCAGGCTCTATACGAACTGGTTCAGACGGGAAGGGGACGACACACTACCACGGACGTGCCTGGAACAGCGTTGTGTTTATGAATCTGTAGCGGAATTCGAATGAGTACGGACATTTGTACATCATACCATAAATTAAAACAATACAAGAAAGGGGTCATGTTGCTTGAAGCCACTGAATCAATGGCCAAGCACTCCTTTTGACTTGCTGCAATCTTTGAAAAAATTGACCCCCTGGGATGTCCCATTATTCAACACACATCCCTTTTCCTCCATATTACATATGAATGCTAGTTCCAGGAACCGTAGGTCCCCTATCGAATTTTAAGAGAATATTTTGCTATTTATTGAACCATACGAAACTCTGGACGTCTTTGAACCAGTGTTCCAGCCACCACACACAATTTGACCATAGAAGTCACATCTGGACTTCTCCAACACAACATCGTCGCGCTAAAGGAGATTCCTCTACTTATTTCGCCCTGAAGAAGTCCCCGTAGGGACGAAACGCGTCGGCTGTGTTTTTTAACATTTAGAATAAATAAAGAAAAATCTTTTTTGAGAAAAAAATTGTCCGGTTTCATATGAGACATTTCTTTTGTATATATCTTTTGTGCAAACTAGAAGACCTTAGTTTTCACATGTCCCTGTTGTGGTGCACCTTTGCTTAAAATTACGTCTGTATCCCGAAGTTCTATATAGAACTGCCATTGTGATGGTGGGTGGTTGTCAGTGTGCACACTACTCCCTCGTTGATATTTAGAGGGGAAATATTAATTGGGCTATTTTTGGTCAGGTGCTTCTTAAAGAAAGGTTCCACCATCTAATTTGCTTCTTTACACCTGTCTTGTTGTTTAGTTAAATCATAATACATGCATCACATTTCCTAGCACCACATAAATCACATTAGGGCTTGGCGCCCTATAAACCTAACAGTCTCCCTGGCCAACTGGCCTTCTCACAGGGGCTCAAAGTGCCTTAACTTTATATAGATTGAATACAAGGCTAAAAGCACTCAAGGAGCCACAATGCACATAATTACAGATTCTCTTCAAAAGCATAAAGGCACTCAAAAAGCGTGTGGAACAAACTTAGTGCGAGGCCGGGGTCCACGCGACCTGGTGGTGCACAGTGTACCTGAGATTTAAAGGGGCATGGCACGCAGCCTCACAAGGAAGCGGTAGTGATGACAGACGGACTCGCAGTGGCCACAGCTCCCAGCTGTAACGGCCCGTGCCGTGAACTCACGATAATCCTGGGATGGGGCTTAAAGGCGGGCACCCAGCAGCCCACGCAGGTGTTAACAAGATCCTCGAAGTGAGGACTAGTGCAGGCACTCAGCGGCACAGCTCCTCAGCTGCAGCGGCCCACAATAGCAATTGCAATGATTCTCATATGACGGCAAATGCGGGCACTCAGCGGCACAGCTCCTCAGCTGCAGCGGCCCACGATAGCGATGATTCTCGTAGGACGACAAATGCGGGCACTCAGTGGCAACAGCTCCTCAGCTGCAGCGACCCACATAGCGATAGCGATGATTCTCGCAGGACGGCAAATGTGGGCACTCAGCAGCAACAGCTCCTCAGCTGCAGCAGCCCACATAGCGACAGCAATGATTCTCGCAGGACGGCAAATGTGGGCACTCAGCAGCAGCAGGTCCTCAGCTGCAGCGCCCCACAATAGCGATAGCTATGATTCTCGTAGGACGGCAAATGTGGGCACTCAGCTGCAACAGCTCCTCAGCTGCAGCGGCCCACAATAGCGATAGCGATGGTTCTCGTAGGACGGCAAATGCGGGCAATCAGCGGCAACAGCTCCTCAGCTGCAGCTACCCACAATAGCGATAGCAATGATTCTCGCAGGACGGTCCTCAATAGCGATAACAATGACTTTGGAAGCACAGGTAAATGCGGGCACTCAGCGGCAACAGCGCCTCAGCTGCGGCGGCCCACAATAGCGATGCAATGACTTGCAGCCCACATCTTTATCTATGGAACCGGCGATCGTGCCGTTTGAGGACGTTACTACAACTCCTCTCGAGTGATATCCGACAGTTACTCCTAACTGGGATAGCCACTGCTCACAAACAACTGCGCCGAAGGACATCCCTTCGGTCCCTATTAAGAACCAGACAAGCCGCCTTGCAATTAACTCTGGCATCCCCACTTCCTAGCTACCATCTTCGCCCCCTCTGCATATGAGGCTCTAAATTATTAGGCATACATTCTATGACCTGATGATGATCCGCTTATTCCCTTGCTGGATCGAAACTCCGTTGACACTTTGAAACACCTTATACACCCAAAACCTTTGTTTACTAAACTGTAAAGGTGTATTATGCAATGTATTCTTTTTGTCACTGTTTATTCCCTATGTACAACAAACCGAAAAGCTTTGCCTGAGCCCCCTGTTTGTCCCTTCTCCCCCACCCCTCCCCTCCTGTTTTGTATTCTCTTGGTTAAGTAGGGCACAGGCTTGTGTCCCACTTTATGTATTGTTTGTTGATATTTTCTCCATTTCCTAACAAGTGAATATCAGACCTCTGTCCGGCTGGACATGTCCAATTAATATAGTAACGACTGAGTCTATATTCATTGTTCATATATGTCCCTTCTCCAGGGACCACTGTTGTTTAAAAGAATTAACTCCCAAGGTCCCTGGTCGACTTCTTTGGGTTCCCTTGTTGCCTTAAAATATATATACTAGTAGACATGCAGAACTAATAGTTCCGCTTACATACGTAGACCTTTTAATTATGTCTCAGGCCTGCCATTGCAGCCTGTGTGGACAGTTTTAACTGCCATTTCGACCTGGTAAAAGAAACTTTTTTTCAGGCCTAAACCTTCTTTTTTATTATATATGAGTCACCTCTAAGGTAGGCCCTAAAGATCCCAGAGGGCAGGGTGCAGTGTATTTATGAAGTTGAACATGTACTTTTAAGTTTTACATGTCTTGGTAATTAAAAACTCTTCAATTCAGTTTTCACTACTGCAAAGCCTGCCTCTGCGATAGGAAGACAGTGTGTTACCCTATTACATTTAATAAGTGATACCTCGTAAATGGGAGCAGATAGGAATATATTCTTGGTGTTTGAGAAATTGTTATTAAAAATCCTCTTTAATGTTAAAGTTGGATTTTAAGTTACAATTTTGAAAATGCCACTTTCATAAAGTTGCCATTTTCTTGACCTATTTGGTGGCTGCAGCCATTTCCTGGGTTACATGATTGGGTGTAGTTGGCAGTTGGACTTTGTTTATTCCTCCCAGACAGTCACACAATTAAGGGATTAGGTATGCCTCGGTTTGCCATCAACTGGCAGGTTGGAATGGCGAAACTGGGCACAGCCCCACTTGCAAATTTAATAGGCTGTGTCCTGCCTTCACACAAAGGACTTGTCACCACTGCATAGCTTATGCAACCAGCTTTGAGCCAGGGCAAGGGATGCAGGAAACTTTAAGGACTTCACAGGGAATTTTCTAGAAACTTCTCCTGCTTCAAAATGGGCACAGGTATAAATAATGGACTCTCAGGCTCAACACTACAGCATGCCTCTAAACCTGTGGATACGAGAAGGACTGATGTGCTGCTTTGCTGCAAGGAGGACTGCCACACTGCTGCCCTGTTTCACTTTTAGTAGGTTGCCATTTTCCTGACCTATTAGGTGCCTACACCCTTTTGCTGGGTTACATGATTGGGTGTAGTTGGCAGTTTGATTTTGTTTATTCCTCCCAGACAGCCACACAATAGAGGGATTAGGTATGACTAGATGGGCCAGCAACTGGCAGTTTGGAGTGGTCAAGCTGCGCACAGCCCCACTTGCAAATGAATAGGCTACATCCTGCCTTCACACAAAGGACTTCTCACCACTGCATTATTCATGCAGTCAGCTTTGAACCAGGGCAGGGGACACAGGAAACTTCAAAGACTTCAAAGAGAATTCTCTAGAAACTTTTCCTGCTTCAAATTGTGCACCAGGTATAAATAATGCACCAAGCAAACACAAAGAGATAATAGAGGGAGCACTGTAACTTTTCAGACACTCACCCCCAGTCACAGATCTGGCTTGAACCCATCATCGTTCTTTAGCTCACTTCGCCACCCCAGTTTAGACCCAGCCATATGCTAATCAGTCTTTACCCTGTGCCTCTTGGGAAGATTCCAGCCCGAACTTCCAAGCCACATCTTTACTGGACCAGAAACAAGCATCCTGGGACCGGTTTTGGGGTAACACTCCATATCAGCCAGGCTAGCTTAAATCCAGTGGCAACGTGGAAATGTTTTAGCGCTCTGTCCATCATCTAGGTACAGCAGCGGTCTGGAAGAGTGCACAGCAGGTCACATTAGCAGGTAGTTCACTGAGAGCCCTTCCACAAGTCCAAGAGTGAACTGAAGAGTGGGTCTGAAAGTCGTATTTTTATACCCTGATGCCTTCTTCTGGAAGGTGGGAGATGCTTCTGGAAAGATTCTTTGAAGGCATGACATTTCTTGACTCCTGTACTCTTGCTCAAAGCTGACTGCAGTGAAAATGCAGGCTCGTTAGACTCTTGTGTGAAGGTAGAGCACAGGATATTCAATTGTAAGTGGGACTGTGCTCAACTCTGCCCCCATCCTGCCAACTGATGTACCATGGAGGCACACCTAATCCTTCTATTGTGTGACCAGTATAACTTTCAGCTACGCCCAGTCATGTGACCCAAGACGGGCTACAGGCACAAAGGACAGGAAAAGGCAGCTTTCTAAAAGTGTAATTCTCAAAATGAAAAACCCAACTTTACCAGTGTTTTTTCATTACAATTTCATAGCTACCAAACATGACATAGCTACCTGATCTCAATTGGGAATTGCAGCTTATTAAATGTAATAAGGAATCCCCAATGTTATCCTATTGGAGGGTAGGCCTCACAATAGTGAAAACAACAATTTAGGAGTTTTTCACTACCAGGACATGTAAAACCTAAAATTACATGTCCAACCTTTTTATTACAAGGCACCCAGCCTTCATACCTGCGGCCTACGTTAGGGGTGACTTAAATGTAATATAAGCAGAGTTTAAGGCTTGATGAGGAGGTTTAAGCGTAAAGCCAACATGGTAGTTTAAAACTGCACGTAGGCTGCAATATCAGGCCTCTGACATGTTTTAGAGTGCTACTTGAGTGGGTGGCACAATAAGTGCTACAGGCTGTCTGGTAAAAATTAATTTTTCGCCCTGGGTATATGGGGAATCTCCTCTACAAGGGACTTGTGAGCAAATTAAATATGCCAACTAAGTATATGCCAATCAAACAATGTTTAGGGGAGTGAGCACAAGCACTTTAGCATGGGTTAGTGGTGGTAAAGGGCACAATGGCCTAAGGATAACAAAAACAAATACTGCAAAAATAGTGGAGGGAAAAAGGCAAAAAGTTTGAGGGTAACACTGCAGAAAGGGCGAGGTCCAACAGTCTACAATTCCTTTCGTTCAAACAGATATGTATTTATTCCCTTATAATTGACATGTAATGCTTCATATTACCATGCAACATTCCTTTAAAGCCCGACCTGTTGGCATTAACAATGTTTGTTAAGCACTTCAGCTGCTGACTGAAGGCAACAGGTTGCGCCTATTATTGATGGCTGCATAATAACACCCCCTCTCCCCTCACTGTATTCCTGATGGTGCCTAAAATGTATGTGAAACTGGGCCCTATATAGCATATGTTTACAAAAAAACACATCCTAGACACAGAGAGCTTCCCTCTTGCCTCTGTCATTGCCACTTGCAAAACCGTTAAAAAAAAAGACTGTTGGTTGATAAATTCCCATTTACGGGCCCATGTACTTTAAATTAATTATTCTACCTGACAGCTTAGAATTAATCTAATGCACACAGGAAAACTAAAGAAAAACATTAAGTGCTATAAACGGGCTGTGATTCTTCGCTTATGGTCTGGCTATTGAAATTATGCAAGAACGCAGAATCAAATTATGCCGCATGCTTGGCTGCATTTTCATCATGAGAATGGCTAATCAGGTGGCATATGTAATTTGAGCAAAAGGCAATTTATGCAGCGAGTTCTGTTGCATTGTAATCAAGTCATTTTGACAATGTAACATATGTATTGATGGAAAACAGCCAAATTCTTACAAAAATATATTTAAAAAAAAAAAGAAAACCACTGACATTTGGCAGTTAGAATTCAAAATGGCTTTATACCCCCATACACAAAGCTCTTGTAATTAAAGTATCACACCTCTTGTTTTGAACTAGCAAATTTTATTTTAAAGCCTGGCTTCTGAAGGACAGACAGTAGGTGTTTTATTTTATGGTGGCAGCTATGGGGCGAGAGGATCCGCTCCTTTCTACCAAACAAGTGACCGACAGAACAAAATAAAAATATTTCAATGCGACTGTCTCATTTAAAGATACTTTCAATTGAGGATATCTGGACTTGGAGATTCTTTTAGGTCTGGCTTCGTCTTTGAAAACAACGCTGCTTTGAGAACAGTGTGATGTAAACATAAATTGTTTTAAACAGTTAAATAAAACGTGTTATCTGTCAATGAAAACAGAGGATTGCATCAAAGGCAAAGTATGTTAAATATGTAATAAATTGAGTACTTACCCGGCTAGCAACTTGTTTATAATTTTGCGATGGTTTTTGTCTTAATTTCTTTGTTTTCTTGACCTTATATTAGTCTTATATTAGCTTTGGTGATATGTTTGATTTGGGGAACTTGGTGGATTTAGAGTCACACTGCAGTGGTGAAGCTCAAGGTAGCTCTGGGTTGTCGCCTCGTACTGTTGAAGAAGTAGACAGATCAGAGGCGGACCTCCTGTGCTATAAGGCGAGAGCCTTTTCACCAAAAAATAAGAAACTGAGCTTGAAAGACAAAGAAAGGGGTGGGTAGTCACTGAAAAGGGGAAGGAGGACAGAACCTTGAATCACGAACATTAGGGGCCTCATTTATGAGCCCTTGCGTCACTTTTACGCTGCCGGTGCGTCACTGTTTGTGACGCACCAGTGGCGTTAAAAATGCGCCTTGTTGCGTCATATTTACAAAGTGACGCATCTAGGTAGATGCGTCACTTTGTAAACCCCTGCGCCACATTATACCTGCGCCAGGTATAATGTATGCAAGGGGGGCGTATTGACGCAAGGAAGGGTCGTAGAAGTGACGCAGTGAAATTTATGAGATTTCACTGCGTCACTTTTAGGACACCGTTGCATCAAAATCCTGCGCCTGCCTCACAGCAGGCGTAAGACTGACGCAGGCCCTTTCACATGGGGCTTGCCCCACATGAAAGGACGCATTGCTGGAGTTGCGCCACTTTTGTGACACACTCCAGCAATGCGTCACTTTTGCGCTTACAGATACGTCAGAAATACTGACGTATCTGTAACTCCTTGCGACATGATGCGTCATACATTAAATATGACACATCAGGAATGTCGCAAGGAGTGCGCACTGAGAAGTGACGCATCGCTGCTTTCACGCAGTGATGCGTCATTTCTCATAAATGAGGCCCGCGGTGTATATTCTAGATCGGTGAAACTGTGTGTACCTTTGGGGTGTTTGATCACAAGCCGCTGAGGGTGGTTAGTGTGCACTGTGATTTGGTGAAATTGTGTGTACCTTTCGGGTATCACATCACAAGCCACTGTGGGTGGTTAGTGTGCCATTTGGTTTGGTGAAATTGAGTTTATCTTTGCGGTATCACATCACAAACCACTGCAGGTGGTTAGTGTGCATTATGGTTTGGTGTAATTGTGTGCATCTTCGGGGTGTCACACCACATCTCTTTTAGGGTTGAGGTGTATACCTTTGTGGATTTACACCGTATAGTTCCTTCATTGGTCAGCTTGAGAAGCTCACCCCAGAATGGGCTGAACAAGGGTAATCTTGCTCCTGGTGGGGTGCAACCTGGAACTAAGCCTGCGACTACAAGCTGACATTTACGTGAGTAGAAACTTGTTTATAACTCTGACATTGTTCTATGTATTGAGCTATTTATTTTATGTTGCATCGGTAGCCTCGCTAATATGTTTGCTGAAAAATATTTCACATAAATAAATAACTTCCTCAGTGCTGTAAGCACAACAGCATTTTCCACAATTAAACAGAATTTTATTAGGATATTAACACCAGGGAGATAGGTATATCGCCTCAAAGTCTGAATAAAACAGCCAAATGGTGAATGGTGAGTGGGTAATTTCGTGGAATGTCAGAAACTGTATGCATTATGCCTGCAACATTTTATATAACTTTTATTTGAGCTTGAAACATTTTCTTTCTGTAATCATTATAGTCTGGTACATTTTAAGGCAAATGTAGCAAATTCCTAATTATGCACACTTTCTTCCAGATACAAACTGACACAATTTCAGTTAAGGAGGTAAGGAAAATAGAAGTTATATTATTTTAAGCCTTTACACAAATCTTTAAGTTTTTGCATAATCCTGGGCATATGTGCAGGCAAAGTCTGCCTTTCAAACATCTCCCACCGAAACACACAAAATATCAGGTTCTCCAAATTCAGAACGATTGACTTCAACAGTCTTAAATTTGGCCCAGGGTGTAGTGGACAGGCTACCATCCACACGGTATTGGAAGTTAGGGAGGTCCCTGCCTTAACCTATTGACAGCACAGCTGTTTCCATGACCTATTCTTCATAAAATAGATAAAGTGGTCTTTGGGTCAGCCCCCTTTAATTATCAGCTTTAAATGGGTGGGCTCCTTCAGCCATTGCTTTGAGATCTTTTCAATAACATCTTGAGTCAGCACAGAGGAGTATTTTTGTGTCAAGGACATTGTTGGAAATGTACCCTTCTGCAGTGTCACTCTAGATTTTTGCCTTCTGTTGCTGTGTTTGCCCTGGATTGGTGACAAAAGTCTGATCAAAAGGGCAGAATGGGCCACACCATCTTGTTGGTCATGGTGGTGCTCTCTGCGTACTGTGATGTATCTGTGAGCAAGCTAAGGCCAGAAGTCTCACAGATGGGGTCTGCAGATGAGGAGAAGGGTTCCCCATTGGGCAATGCTATGACTCAGGAGGAAGGTGAAGGAGGGGTACAGTTAGCTTCAGAAGGGAATAGAACATACAAGAGCCACAGAAGAAGAGGCAAATTGTGCTCTTTCTATCGCCTGAGTAGGGAAGCCCATCATTGATTAGTCTACCCTAATTTTCAGCAGGAGGGGGGTTTATGTTGGAAATTTGTCCTTCGTGCATAGTCAACCTAGATTTTTTCCTTCTGTTGTTGAACCCGTTTTTATTAGCCATTGGACACTGTGCACTTTACCCCTTCGAATTAGTGGCAAAGTGATTGTGCCCTCCTTTTCAAATGTGTTCAAATTGGCATACCCCTAATTGGCATATTTATGTGTATGTTCCTAGTATACAGTGCCAAATGTAATGAGGCCTGTAAATTAAATGCTGCTATTGGCCCGCTGCACTCATTGTGTCACCCACTGAAGTAGCCTTGTAAAACAAGTCTCCAGGCCAGCCTGTCATTACAATCTGTGTGTGCAGTTTCAATCCCACTGCTAAGTTTTACAACACACTGTGAGATGGGACAACTATAGCACCACTCAGCAATGGCCGCCGTGTGTTCATATCTGTAGGCACACCTAATGATTATATACACCCGATAGCAGAATAGAGTTACTATCTCCTCTTATACTTTCGAATATTGGCACTAAATCTGTTCAGAAATATACAGATGCCATAATTTAAATTCACCCCGTAAATAGTGAAAGAAGATTGTGTTCATTCCACCCAAAATGATACTCATATTTCCCACTTAGAAATGGCCACCGCGGCGTTTCCGTTTAGGGACGCCAACCCATCTACCGGGAAGTCCAAATACCATTGGGCATTAGCTTAGACCACGTGATTTGTTACATGGCGCGCAAATGACGCATATAAGAAACCGTAAACACACCCTTATGTTAGGCGTCCTGCGAGTACGAGTGAATACGTTTTTGGACCGGACAAAAGGAGAACTTAAGTAAGTACAGCACAGCGTAGATTTTAATTTATAGCACAGTTTAGACGGTAACTAATGACCCACCGTAGCACTTGATAAATATCAAGCAAGTGCGAGACATTAGTCCTGACGAGGATGCTATTTTCTATTTTCCTCCAGAGCAGCTAAAGTAATGGTACTCTGAATTATGCAAGGAGGAGCTCTGCCTCACATCGCCCGAACGCTCTGCAGCCAATGATCGGGTTTTAAGAGAAATGCGCCAGACTTTCAAATAAGGTAAAATTCGTCATACCCTCTAGATTTCTTCAAACATCCACAACGAAAAAGCGCGGAATATTAAATCCATGTTTTTGTTAACTTCTCTGCAGACATATATCAGTTTGAAGCACAACAACTCAACGGCTATTGACGTCCATAAACACGAGGAGTGTGATTTCATGTTTCAAGTCCCAGTCATTGTGACATTTAGGTCAGTAACATAGGGACCGTATTAATAACCAATATATTTCTAATCACACCATACACGAGAGAGTAAGGGGTTGTTCTCTCTTTTTTTGTGGTCCTTGCAGTTTTAACACTGGATCCATAATAAACAAGCCTTTGCACCAACAATTAGAAGATAACAATATCTGATAAAATAGGTAAGTTTTTGCCTAACATTTACCTTAGAAACTTTTCCCCTTTTTTTTGAGATCACAAAACAATGATAGCTTCTGTTCCTAATTTTATACAGGAAGTACTACCTAAAGAAATCCTGAAGTCAATACTTGCAACTTGACAGGAATCCTTTTCCCAGAATAACAGGTAAATAGTATGAGATCTGTCAAATTATAAAAAGTGTCTCAAATGCGAACAAGTATTAAAACAGTTAAAATATGTAGAAGGATATAATTATACCTATCTATTTACATCATCCTAGATCTGGTAAAATTCTGTCACCTGAACATAAACTGTGGATAGGATAGTGAATCCTTTTCTCAAAAGTCTTCTCTAACATTAGTACTAGAGTTCTCAGGCTAACCTAACCCGAGGAAAACTCATAAGGTATGGGGTTTTGTGTCGCACATGAGAGTCGCGTGGATGTGATCCTACTGCTTAGTTCAGGTCCAACCACAAGATAATCTAAGTAACTTTAATATGCAATTGAATTATGTCTTTTTGGTTGTACATAGGGCAACATAAACTGAGAATAATGAAAAAAGTATTAGAATAAATAAAACAATGTATGTCATTTATCGTTACAGATATTCAACTATGCAGGGGCCATAAAACTATTGTTTGTGTTTGAGTATTCTGCAAGACAGGTCCTGAGGAAGGCGGTCCACACTGCCGAAACGCGTCGACCTTGCGTATTAATTTGCATTTCCACCTGCGATCCCTCAGACGCAGAATCAAGAATGAATGTAGTATGCATGTTAAGTAAGGGATGTATGTACTTGTGAGAGTGTTGATTGTTTTGTATACCGTTTCCCCTGCAGTAAATAGTTTTTTTACTGATGATATTAGAAAATGATGTGTTTTATACTATGTGTTTTTTGATAAAATATATTAACTGATGTGATAAAACGACAAATGGAAAAAAAATCTTTGTACTAAGAAATATAACTAAAAAAGAAAAAATAATAAAATGAGAAAGTTATAAAAAAAAACCTTTCCTTGTTGTTTGCCCTTATGTATGAAAATAATAGAATTAAAGTATTGGATATATACCGCTAAAGTTTTAGAGGTCAAGGGGGAACATATTCTGTTAGTGCTTTGCTTTTCCCCTCTTTCCCTGACCTTAAAGTAAAAAAATAGAGGGGGTCCCAATCTCATGTTAACACATTCACGGTTGTTGAACTGTGGGATTCAGTTGTTGATCAACTGACATATGTAGAATACTTTCTTGTGTTTTGTACACGCTCTGAGCAGGGGGACATCTTGCTGCTTTCTGTTTGACACGTAACTATATACCTAACAAAAATAGAGATCCCTTTTTTTGACTTTCTGAAAAAACAACTGTTAAAAGGTAAAAGTGACTTCCATCTTGAATAGATATTTAAACCTTATTTGTAGAAACTATAAATATGGAAACCTTTGGGTTTTCAGAAGATGAATTTAATTCACTATTAGGCCATGTGGTAGATAAAAACAACACCACCAATAACACTCTAAGTGATAATAGTGAATGGCAGAACTTGCTCAATCTCAGAAAAAGAGCTAAACGCATTGAATCCCATGCATACTACATGCGTCAATATCTAATAGAAGGAGTCATTCCAACCGGGCTCCGTGTTAGGAATGCTCCAGCATTATT
This sequence comes from Lissotriton vulgaris, assembly GCF_964263255.1. Classification (NCBI taxonomy): domain Eukaryota; kingdom Metazoa; phylum Chordata; class Amphibia; order Caudata; family Salamandridae; genus Lissotriton; species Lissotriton vulgaris. The sequence goes on from NC_141685.1 coordinate 381,691,057, forward strand.
TATCGAGTTACGAAAATTCTTAGAAAGATGGTCCTTGATATCCAATCGTTGTTCCAGAGATTGGATGCTACTTATTATAGAGACAGCTAGAGACATCCTTATCACACTTAATGAAGAAATTGGAAAATTAGAGGAGAAACTGAAAGAGTCAGATGCAGTTGAAGAAGCAAAAGACAAATTGGAAAAAATACAAACTGAAATGAAAGACTTTGATATATGCTTAACAAACAAGAAAACAGAGAAACTGAAGAATGACGTAAAGTGGTTCTCTAAAGAGAAAATCTATCCCTTTCTAAATCCCGGCTACTACCAAAGTAACCCTAATGAATTTCCATCAACTTACCCACCTAGAAGAAACTACACAAACTTTTCAGATACTGGCTCATCAGGATCGGATAGTGAGAACTTTGGTAACCCAGGCCCTAGTAGGGGGGGAATGGGATACAATCCTGGACCCTTCCAAGGAAGACAAGGACAACGGAACTTCCATAACAGGGGTTTTTTATCGAGGGGCCCCTACAGGGGCAGACAAGTACACTGGCAACAACACAGAGGAAATGCACAGACCTCGACCCCACAACCTCAACAACAACGGTATGTAAAAACCAGGAACCAGCAATACTGGTGGTAGAGAACACTCAAAAAGATAGACCCATGATGAGTACTTTGCCTATTTATAACCTGTCATCCAGCCAACTAAAAGACGAGGAGTCGTCAGTTTTGAGTAAAGGTCTTTCATTTGTTCCGTTTACTGCGTTGAACAAATTTAAATTACATGTTGACCTCCATGCCTTCTTTCGAAAGGTAAGGTTAAAAAATTTTTTTCAGGAGAAAGAACCTAGTGATGTGGAGGAAAATCTTTCTAATTGCAAACCCCCCTCAATTTTTTCACCAACATTGGATATGGTTGGCCCAGAAGTTCAGATTTTTGAAAGACAGGTCCTGGCAGATGTAAACAGACTGTTAACTAAACCAGAGAAATATAAGTATAATCTAACAAAACAAGAAAATTTGGCAATAAAGGAACTTGGGAACAACACTAATTTGGTTATAAAACCCTGTGACAAGGGGGGGGGGGGCATTTTAGTATTTGATAAAGTGGACTACAATAATAGAATGAGAGAAATGCTCTCCAACACAGACCACTATAGACCAGCTACTGCTAGAGAACTAAACAGACTAAGTGGGTCAATTCATGAAATGACACAAGTAGCTTTTACCAACGGTTACATCTGCGAGAAGGAATAGCAATTCCTGAATAAAACCTGCCCCATCACACCTACCATGTATGGTCTCCCAAAGACTCACAAAAATGATATCAACCCACCCCTACGTCCTATTATATCAACTATTGGTTCTAACACCGAACCATTATCAAAGTACGTAGATACCTTCTTGTGCCCCCTAACTCAGAAATATGAGTCTTTCGTGAAAGATACAGGAGATATGATAAACAAAATCGAGGGCCTAGCATTTGATCCTAACTTGGACATTCTCGTAACGCTTGACATTGAGGCGTTGTACACCAACATACCTCAATGTCAAGCGTCACAGGCAGTCTCTGACCTACTGCAGAGATACCCCCAGAACAGACCAGATGTATTTATTATACAGTGCTTAGAAATCGTACTTATGAACAACTATTTTGAATTTGAGGGAACCCTCTTTAAACAAGTAAAGGGTACCAGTATGGGTGCTTCTTGTGCCCCTTCGGTGGCAAACACCTACATGGGTGAGTGGGAGATAAAAAATATCTTCAATTCAAATGCACCTTTTTTCGAGAACGTCTCCATTTGGAGACGTTTCATCGATGACATTTTCTTTGTATGGCATGGTGAACTCACACAATTACAAGAGTTCATTCTCTGGCTCAATGCCAGTGATACAAACCTTAAATTCACCTCTAACCATAGCCAAAAAAAAGTCGAATATTTAGACATCACAATTGAAGGGAATGATGGCACACTAAAGGTGAGCCTATTTCGAAAGCCAACGGCTAAGAACACCATTTTGCAGTTTGAAAGTTTTCACCCGCATTGCCAGAAGGACTCTATCCCGTTTGGGGAATTTCTTCGCATTCGACGAAACTGCACCTCCCTCACAGACTATGACCACCATAGTAGACATCTAAGTGAAAGACTTACAGAAAGAGGGTATCCCCATCGTTTGGTTCGCCAAGCTTTTAAGAGGGCGAGATTTTATGACCGAGACGCCCTCTTAAAAAACAAGAGAAACAAGAGCCAAGACAAAATTGTATGTGTCATAAATCACTCCACACTCAACTATAAAATTAAAAACATAATCAACAAAAATTGGAGGATACTGGAAGTTGAAGGTGAAACAAACCTAGAAAAACCATTAGTGACATACCGACGTAACCAAAATCTGAGGGATCGTCTGGTCCATACCAGAAGCAAAACTGGCACAACAGAGACACAAACTACATTAACAAATGGAGATACTATCCGAGGTAATCACAAATGTGGTAATTGTCATGCGTGTGATGCTGCAATTATAGGTATCAGCCTATCTCACAATGATAAAATGATTACTCTAAGATCCTTCACAAACTGTCGCAGTAAAAACATCGTCTATTATATTGTATGCCCTTGTGGACTGCCATACATAGGCGAGACTGGACGTGAATTTAGGCTAAGATTTAGCGAACACAAATCTTCAGTGCGAACTAATAGATTAACATCACCTCTGACCCAACATTGTATGGACCATAACCACCATGAGTCAGAGTTAAAGTGGTGTATATTGGAAAAAATCCAGTGCAGGAAAGGAGAATCACCAGAGATAACCAGGAGAAAACGGGAATGTTTTTGGATTTTTTATTTTGATAGTGTCAAAAAAGGTTTAAACGAAAATATCTTGTGGTATGTGACACAATAAATATGGTAAGCTAAATTTATATAGAGATCCCATTCCGATTGAGAATATAAAGATGTATAATATACTGTGCAACAGGGCAACCTCAGTACCACTCAGTAATAGCCATCGTGTTTTTTTACTCATATATACACACAGATATTAAAATCTCAATCCCACTGCTAAGTTTTACAACACACTGTGAGATGGGACAACTATAGCACCACTCAGCAATGGCCGCCGTGTGTTCATATCTGTAGGCACACCTAATGATTATATACACCCGATAGCAGAATAGAGTTACTATCTCCTCTTATACTTTCGAATATTGGCACTAAATCTGTTCAGAAATATACAGATGCCATAATTTAAATTCACCCCGTAAATAGTGAAAGAAGATTGTGTTCATTCCACCCAAAATGATACTCATATTTCCCACTTAGAAATGGCCACCGCGGCGTTTCCGTTTAGGGATGCCAACCCATCTACCGGGAAGTCCAAATACCATTGGGCATTAGCTTAGACCACGTGATTTGTTACATGGCGCGCAAATGACGCATATAAGAAACCGTAAACACACCCTTATGTTAGGCGTCCTGCGAGTACGAGTGAATACGTTTTTGGACCGGACAAAAGGAGAACTTAAGTAAGTACAGCACAGCGTAGATTTTAATTTATAGCACAGTTTAGACGGTAACTAATGACCCACCGTAGCACTTGATAAATATCAAGCAAGTGCGAGACATTAGTCCTGACGAGGATGCTATTTTCTATTTTCCTCCAGAGCAGCTAAAGTAATGGTACTCTGAATTATGCAAGGAGGAGCTCTGCCTCACATCGCCCGAACGCTCTGCAGCCAATGATCGGGTTTTAAGAGAAATGCGCCAGACTTTCAAATAAGGTAAAATTCGTCATACCCTCTAGATTTCTTCAAACATCCACAACGAAAAAGCGCGGAATATTAAATCCATGTTTTTGTTAACTTCTCTGCAGACATATATCAGTTTGAAGCACAACAACTCAACGGCTATTGACGTCCATAAACACGAGGAGTGTGATTTCATGTTTCAAGTCCCAGTCATTGTGACATTTAGGTCAGTAACATAGGGACCGTATTAATAACCAATATATTTCTAATCACACCATACACGAGAGAGTAAGGGGTTGTTCTCTCTTTTTTTGTGGTCCTTGCAGTTTTAACACTGGATCCATAATAAACAAGCCTTTGCACCAACAATTAGAAGATAACAATATCTGATAAAATAGGTAAGTTTTTGCCTAACATTTACCTTAGAAACTTTTCCCCTTTTTTTTGAGATCACAAAACAATGATAGCTTCTGTTCCTAATTTTATACAGGAAGTACTACCTAAATAAATCCTGAAGTCAATACTTGCAACTTGACAGGAATCCTTTTCCCAGAATAACAGGTAAATAGTATGAGATCTGTCAAATTATAAAAAGGGTCTCAAATGCGAACAAGTATTAAAACAGTTAAAATATGTAGAAGGATATAATTATACCTATCTATTTACATCATCCTAGATCTGGTAAAATTCTGTCACCTGAACATAAACTGTGGATAGGATAGTGAATCCTTTTCTCAAAAGTCTTCTCTAACATTAGTACTAGAGTTCTCAGGCTAACCTAACCCGAGGAAAACTCATAAGGTATGGGGTTTTGTGTCGCACATGAGAGTCGCGTGGATGTGATCCTACTGCTTAGTTCAGGTCCAACCACAAGATAATCTAAGTAACTTTAATATGCAATTGAATTATGTCTTTTTGGTTGTACATAGGGCAACATAAACTGAGAATAATGAAAAAAGTATTAGAATAAATAAAACAATGTATGTCATTTATCGTTACAGATATTCAACTATGCAGGGGCGATAAAACTATTGTTTGTGTTTGAGTATTCTGCAAGACAGGTCCTGAGGAAGGCGGTCCACACTGCCGAAACGCGTCGACCTTGCGTATTAATTTGCATTTCCACCTGCGATCCCTCAGACGCAGAATCAAGAATGAATGTAGTATGCATGTTAAGTAAGGGATGTATGTACTTGTGAGAGTGTTGATTGTTTTGTATACCGTTTCCCCTGCAGTAAATAGTTTTTTTTACTGATGATATTAGAAAATGATGTGTTTTATACTATGTGTTTTTTGATAAAATATATTAACTGATGTGATAAAACGACAAATGGAAAAAAAATCTTTGTACTAAGAAATATAACTAAAAAAGAAAAAATAATAAAATGAGAAAGTTATAAAAAAAACCTTTCCTTGTTGTTTGCCCTTATGTATGAAAATAATAGAATTAAAGTATTGGATATATACCGCTAAAGTTTTAGAGGTCAAGGGGGAACATATTCTGTTAGTGCTTTGCTTTTCCCCTCTTTCCCTGACCTTAAAGTAAAAAAATTGAGGGGGTCCCAATCTCATGTTAACAGTTTTACAACTGCCATTTCAGCCTGGCAAAATAAACCTTTTCTGTCAGGTCTAAACCTTCCTTTTCAATGCTTATAAGTCACCCCCAAGGTAGGCCTTAAAAGCCCAGGGGGTAGGATGTCTGGTATTTAAAAAGTAGGACATGCATGTTTAATGTTTTTCATGTCCTGACAGTGAAAACCTCCAAAGTCATTTTTAACAGTGGCATGGAAGGAGCTCCCTTAGGTTCACACTGATTTACACTGCTACCTTTAAGAAGTCCCGAATTCAGTTTGGGAATACCTAGAAAATGGTTCAAGGACACATTTTAATAGTAATTTAAAATCAAAGTTAATGATCAAGTCGGAATTTATATCACTATTTTGGAAATTACACTTTTAGAAAGTTGTCATTTTCCTGCCTCAACCAAAAGGTTTTCCAAACAGTGTGCAGATGTCACTTGACCCCTGATGGCTCCCATGCAGTGAGATGTGTATTGCAAACACAAGGAGATGATGGACGGAGTGCTGAAACTTTTCAGACTCTCACCCCCAGTCACAGATCTGGGTTGAGTCCATCATCGTTCTTTAGCTCACTTCGCCACCCCAGTTTAGACACAGCTATATGCAAATCAGTATTGGCCCAAAGCTGTGCATTGCTCCCACACAGTGGACAAAGGGGTCTGACTTGGGGAAAGAGACTACTCCCATGACAGGATAACCTTGGTGGCTGTGCCCAGCGCTTTCCTGAGCTTCAAAGAATGCCTACCTTGTCATTTGCAGATGAAGCTCACACTTAGTCCTGCCTTCCCTTAGTCTCTCTAGTCAGCCTGTCACAAAACCCAGTAGGAGCAAGGAAACTGACAAGAACTGGTTTATGGGGTTAGACAAAGGCCGGCCCTTCACTCACAGGGTGGCACTGGACATAAAAGTAGACCCCACAGACCTTTCCTCAGAGCACTCCTGGACCTGTGAGGAATCAGAAGGTCTGCCCAGCTGTCTGAAGAACCTGAAGGAAAACTGGAACTGTTTGACTTGAACCCAGGACCTTAGAAGTGACTCCAATAGTCAGTTGACTGACTCCTTGTTTGAGCTACAGGGAAACAACACGCTTTCAAAGGCGTCTCTCCATGCAACGGCCTGGCTGACTAATTCTAACTGGGCCTGTCCTGAAACCTGCTGCTGACCTCTGCTGGAGTGAGTTCTAAACTTCAAGTTGTTCCCCCTAGGTCCTGCTCCTTTGGGTAGTGTTAAAGTGTACTTTTTCAGTCCTCAAAATGCAAGAAGTGGGACTTAGAAACATTTTGCCAACTTTCTGCCCAGAGATCCAATGGAGACCGGTATCACTGTCAAAGGAGCGATTGGCCTCAGCTTGCTGGTTTTTCCTGCTGAAGGAGATCTGACTTTCTGAAAAGTTTCTAAGTCCAAAAGAGAAGGGCTTCATTGAGGCCGTCGCCGAGCAGCTTCAGATCAACGCAGAGTCCTTGTCAGGCACAGACTTTGGGTTTCACCTGTCCAGACCTTTCCAGCCTTTATCACTGACTGCACTTGCCCCGCTCTTCAGCAATCCACTGTCATCCAGCCACACTTGGAATCCAGCTTGTCCTACTAATGAATTGCAGCTGTCCTACTAATTTATCACTGACTGCACTTGCCCCGCTCTTCAGCAATCCACTGTCATCCAGCCACACTTGGAATCCAGCTTGCAGCTTGTCCTACTAATGACTCGTTGATGACAATTTTTTCTCCATAAAAGTTTCTAAGTCAGAAGGGAACCTTTCTACTGGGAGGAACCTATTCCCTTTATTCATCGCTATCTGCCTTAACTTTTGACTTTGACCTGGTCTAAAATGACCAAATAACTGCTGTTGATGTTTTGTGCTGTTGGACACTATTTCTAATTTAGAATTTGAAGATTCATATCTAGGGTTCTACTTATTTTATTTCAGTTATTAGGGTGTAATTTTATTCATTAAAAATATGCTATTTTTCTTTATTGGTTTGGATTGTTCTTATGATATGTTTTCACTTTTTTACTGTGTGATTTTATATAAAGAACAGTATTTGTGCGTTGGTTTCAGGGGATCATGGGAATGGTACGCCAAGGACCTTTCCAATTCACAATACCTGGATGGACCTATGCACACAATTCACAAACACACCTCTCTCTTTTCTACTCTGACTGTCCTCCTCTCTGTTTATCTCTCTCTTCTCTTCTGTCTTTCTCTCTTCCTCTCTCTTCGCTCCTCTCTCTAGCTTTCCTGCTTTCTTTCTGTTCCTTTCGCTCTTCCTCTCTCTCTCTGTCATACATCTCAATCTTTCTGCTCTCCCTTTATTAACCCTTTCTTTCTAAGTCTCTCTCTCTCTTCCTATCTTCTCTCTCCCTATTCCTCCTCCCAATAATAAAGGTGGCGAGCCAACAAATTAATAGTGAGTGCTTGAGCCAAAGCCAGGCCAAGTGTCAGGCTTGTCTCTAAGTGCCCATGCATGAGCTGAGTCATGAACATATTTGGCATATAAATTATGCAGCAAATATCATGTAAAAATATGATAAAATCACTTCAAAATTCTGGTGCTCTCACAGCAGCATCGACCTTTAAGTGTTACTGGTAGCGTAGGAACAAATGAGGTTAATGGAAATGTAATCCTGCAAAAGTACATCAATATCCTACATTCTGGTTTATGGTGCTGTGTTGTAACAAGTACAGATTGCCTAGAGTAGACCTGAGAAAGTGGCCTAGAGAGTCAGGTGTAGATGAGAGTGGACCCTGCAATAATGTGTTGCTGAATTAGCACAGTCACCTTGTGTGGACACACGTATGTGAGTCATGAGCCCTAATTCTGAGTGGGCAGATCAATTGTCAGGTCTTTGGTAACTCCTATTACCACAACTATTGGATTTCGGAGTGTAATGTTCATTGTAGCAGCTTCTACAAAATTTCAACAGGGCAAACCTGTTGCTGTTACCAAGATTAAATGCCCTGTAAATACAGATACATGCTTTTTTTGGTGCAGCAAGCACCACAATCTGCATGTTACTCATAAGTTGCAGGGTATCAGCTTGAATGGACAGTACACACCACACATGGTAAATAACTCAGCCCACAATGTTAGTATATATGGGGTGCAGTCAATACCTCGCCCCATGCCAGAGCACCTGCAATGGATGCATTAATGTCACCCTTTAGTTGCCTCTAGGAAAAACACTTGTATTGTTTTTTTCTGAGAATGTGTTTATTATTTTATGCACAGCAAAACAAACCCATACAAGCATCAAATCACCTTGCACTCCAAACGCCCGTAAGTCCCCCCCCCCCAACCACCCACACTGATCAGTCAAGAGCCAATCAATGAACACTCTACTTCCTTGCACTGGTAATAGACCAATCCATCTCCCATGTATACAACCTTAAGGTGAGTCTAAACCTAAGCTGTCTGTTGTACAGTTTCCTGACTCCCTCAGGAGAAGGCTCCATTAGTGCTCCTCTCGTCCCATCCTTTAAAGATTCCCAGAACCCCAATTGCCCCAAATGTTTTCAAACGTCTGCAGGCAACCCCAGCCTTTGCACACCTCCTTTTCTACCAGCTTACAACGTTCCATGCCAGCCTACCAATCTCCTCACAGGAGAATCCCCTCCTTCCCAGCCTTGGGCAATATCACTTTTTGCCACCATACAGCCCAAGTTTACCAGAATCTTTTGATAGCGGGAGATATCTGAGGGGTACCATATACATAGCAATGCCAATCGAGGCTGCAGTTCCAGAGATATTCCTGTGGCATCCTCTAGAGAACCCCCCACCGTCTCCCAGGAAACCAGTGGTTTGGGGGCAACTCTCCTTCCCATTCTTGGCCAATATCTCTTTTTGCCACCATACAGTCCAATTTTACCAGAATCTTTTGATAGCGGGAGTTATATGAGGGGTCCCATATACATAGCAATGCCAATCGAGGTTGCAGTTCCAGAGTTATCCCTGTGGCATCCTCTAGAGAACCTCCCACCGTCACCCAGGAAACCAGTGGTTGGGGGCAACTCTATGGTGTATGCAAAATATATCCTCGATCCCGATACCTCAGAGGCAGGCCGCAGTCTCCCCCCGATCTTGTACAGCAGCATCCTTGCAGAGTTAGTTCAGTGGAGAACGTTGAGTTGGATCAGGCAATAGTTCACTTTTATAGCTACTTCAGCAAGGAAGCCCAGTGCCACCTGCCAGTCTTTGTAGTCGAACTCACTCAGGTCCTGTTCCCAACTACTCTCCTTTTGCCTTCATTTCACTTCCAGGTTTAATATGTTTCAGTGTATTGCTTTTTCTTATTTTTTTCCGGCTGACCCTGCCTCTCACGTAGTACACGTAGTACTGCGTAGCGGAGCTGATGGCACTGTGTACTTGTCTGCACTGTGAAATAATTGCAAATGGCATCCTGCACAGTGCCAGTTATGATAAAATAAGTATCTTTATATGTATACGCTAAAGAGCATATAGTACTTTCACAAAAGTGAAACTGAAAAATTAGGAAGCAGTGAGAGAGGTGATGATTTTGGGATCCTCCCTAACTTAGGGGGAGTACCAAACAGATGCCTTGAAAACAAAAGAGTTTAAAAAGTACAAGGGAACCCAAAAGGTAATTAAGGACCTTGGGTGTCAATCTTAAATAACAACAGTGGTCCTTAAAAAATCATTTAGAACATTTGAATAAAAATAGTCTGTAATAAGTACTATATTCCGCAGTGTCCAGCCGGACACACAATTTTAATCAATTAAATGTTTACAGTAGTCAGTCAGTCAGTCAGTCAGTCAGTCAGTCAAACCACTTTATTCGATTACTTAAAATCATAAAAGTATGCTATACATGTACAAAATTGTTTTTTTAAAACATTGGTTAAAAATGCGATATACAAGATAAAAAATACAGCACAGGGTCATTTAAAACACCGCTAACTGTCATTTTTAAATTTAGAGCAATTGATTCTGCTACAATGGCATTATATTAAAAAGGTTGGATTTCTAGTGCAGCTTTCTGTCTGTCCCTCTTATTTCTTACAGACGCAACGAGAAAGCTGGCGACACTAAACATAGTTACAGGAGATTCCAACAATTGTAAAAACAATAAGGCAGGTTTACACTGGATAACATTCATTTTCTTTAGTAGAGGGAGGATAAACCTTTTCCTGGCATCATGGTAAAAAGGGCAAAAGAACATAAAGTGCAAGGTATCTTGGGGGGAAAAATCATCACATTTACACGGGGCAACATCTTCAGGTCTGCTCCAGCCCTCCAAATCCCAGAGTACAAAATGTAGTTGGTTAAACCGGAATTTAGTCAGTAGCCATCTATGAAAAGAGTTTGTCACTATGGACAAATAAGGTGACATCGCTAAAGACAATGTAGCCAAAACATGGCCCCTAACTGATATTTTACCTAATTCTACAGCTTCCCGCTCTGCCTCCCTCAATCTGATAAAGTTAATTTTTACCCACTCTAGGTCAGCCTTGCATAAGGATTCTGGGTTAGAAAAGATCTCAGGTCGCCCCATATACATGGCTAACATTTTTATATAGGACAATCACTGGATTTCTTTCCTATTGTCAAGGTTGATACAGTCGCTTAAGATCTTATGATTTAGGGAAAGGTTAGGATTCAGCCAAATTTTAATCCATAGCAGTATCGGGGCTATTTTAATTATGTCTGCTATGTAACCTATCCCCAATTCAAGATGGACAGAGTGGGTAGCTGTAGATTGCGGGAGGCCCAGAAGGGACCGCAGAAATTTATTTTCCTCTGTTTGGATGCGGTCCGGTTTTGTAAATCCCCATATTGATGCCCTGAACCGTGCGATGGATATAGTCTTGGCTTTGTAGATTGCCAAGATCGCCTCAAAGGGTTCCCCCCCCAACCTTTTTGCGAAACCTAACACTGCGGCTGAGGAACTTCTCACTGCATTTACCTTTATTGTGAGCTGTGGGGACCATGAGCCCCTGTCATCAAAAACTACTCCCAAATAGGTAAATGCCTTCACTCTGGTGATTACCTCTCCGCCACAGAAAAAGGTCTTCACTTTGTTCTTAGAGACACCCAGTGACATAACATGCAATTTGCCATAATTTACCACCAGATCCAGGCTTTTCATAAAGTCCCCAAATGAGTCCAGCAATCTTTGCAGGCCCAGAGGGGTCCTTGCTAATAAAACAGTGTCATCCGCATATAGGAGCACCGAAACCGGTGTGCCTCCCATGCGTGGGATATCTGGAGTCGCTGATAACAGGTTTACCTCCAGCGAATTGATATACAGCGTAAACAATATTGGGGCCAAAATGCATCCCTGACGCACCCCTCTACCGGACTTAAAACTTGACGTACATTTCCCCTCATTTGTCATCCTAATTGAGGCATTTAAGTCTTTATGCAGCTCGGCCAGGAAATATACAAGAGGCCGATCCAGGCCCAGCTCCAGGAGCATTGTCCACAGCTTTGACCTATTAACTAGGTCAAAGGCCGTGGACAGATCCATGAAGCCCAGAAAAATAGAGCCCCTAGCCGCCTTTGTATATTTAGCTATTATTAGGTGTAGGTTCAAACATTGGTCCTCCGTGCTCCTCCCCGCTCTAAAGCCGTACTGAGCATCTGACAGTATGTTATTGTCAGTAGCCCACCCTGTTATCCTTGCTAGGATGACCTTCCCCAAGATTTTTATGGATGAATGCAGCAAGGATATAGGCCTATAGCATCTGGGGTCTCCCCTTTGCCCCTTTTTGAACACTGGGATTATTGTCGATCTAGACCAAGATTTAGGGAATCTTACACAGGCCGAGGTGTTAAAGACATTAGTCAAGATATTTGTCCAGTACAACGGGTTTGCCTTATACATATCTGATGGGACCCCATCAGGTCCTGGTGCCTTTCGTCCTGCTGAACCTTCAATTGCTTTAATAACTTCTGCTAAATGAAATCTTACTGGCATAACAGGAGATTCTGAGGCTGGAGCCTCAAAGGTTTCTAGCTCAAGATGACTTCCGTAGATTTGTTCAAAGTGGCTCAACCAGTCCTCCTCTGCTATGTTAACTTCCAAGACGTTATTTTGTGTATTAGAAAACAGGGGAGTGTTAATAATGGACCAGAATTTAGCACTGTCTTTTAGGGTTGCTTTGTCCATAAGCTCCTCCCACGCTTCTTGTTTTATTTTGTTTTTCCTTTCCAGTACTGCTCTAGTGTACTCTCTTCTGAGCTGAGCAACTAAAGGTTTGTTCCTTGGTTGCTCCTGAAGAGCTTTTTTGAGGAGATTATGCGTTTTGGTGCAATTATGGTCGAACCAGCCCTTTACCGGGTTATTTTTAGTGGGTCGACTTTTGAACGTGAGTTCTTTAGCTACTTGGGAGCAAATAGCTTCATAAGAGGTTATTACCTCTACCCCGTTTGAAAGGGGATTTCCGCAGATGTTTAGGTCATGAGCAGCCTTAGCGATAATAGTATTAAAAAAGTCCCCAGGCACCACCTTGCTCCACTTTACCCTCCTCCCCTGGTCTTTGGCTTTAACTTCCACCACAGCCAGTGTCGAAACAGATTTATTTAAAAGTAAAAAAACACTTATCAACTCAATTACCACTGGGTTGTGGTCACTAAAGGAAGACAGCATAGCATTATATGAAATAACATATTTTAAAAGTCCTGAAGAAAGACATTTGTAGTCAATTATTGTTTCACAATCCCTGCCTATATAAGTGGCAACACGAGTGCTTTTGTCAGAAAACCCTGCTTCAAACAAATCGTTATTAGACAAAAGGTTCTCCAGGGCTTCACCCTTATTAGTATGCTCAAAATGTTGCGGGGATGTGAAGTCTGGCCCATCATTATCAATTAATAGGCAATTCTGGCTACATAAATGCACATTAAAATCACCCAACAAGATATATTGGCAGAAAGTGGTTTGCTTTGCATTATAATCTTTTAAAAATTCAGTCAACCATACCAAATGTTCGTTTGGGAAGACGCCTTGCTGCGAATTATAGCAGTTGACTAGGATTATTTTAGTGTTATTTGTAGGGTTTACTTCCAAAATAAGGAAATTATTGGAGGCACAGACTACTCTTTTAACTTTCCCCCTAACATTCACAGATACTAATAGCACTAGTCCCCCTCTATCTCTCCCAGCTGAAGAACTTAACGCAGGGACAAAGTACGAGGTGAAACCGTCCAGCCAAAAGTCACAGTCCTTATCCAATGTCTCTTGGAGAGCCACAATATCATGTTTCTTAACAAAGTTCAACCAGTTGCTATCCTCTCTCTTGGAACGCAGGCCAGCAATGTTCCAGCTTAGCATCTTAACAGTTTCCCCTTCAGCGTTATACATAGTTACGGGGTTACAGTGGTTGGTGAGAGGAGTCAGAGTGAGGTGATCCGGTGCCGTGGAGACCAGGCCTGTGAGAGACTCTTCTCTTGTACCCTCATTAGCCTCTCGTCAATCCCACAGTTCTAGGCCAGAAAGTACGTCAAATCTGTTATGTGTGGCAATGTTAGGCCCATAGTTAAAATAGATCTCTCCGCCCGGTCTATGGAAAGAAGCCAGCGTCTGGGCCATAACAGGAGTGTGTGGTCTCATTCTCGCACTTTGTGGGGGCACTCTTGTGGGATGATTATAAAAAAAACCAAGAGGTCGCACACAGATACTATTAGCGTCATATGTCATAGAGGCGGCCCTTAACAGAACTGTAGCCACATGTTGTGGGTGTCTGAAATTTACAATTACACAGTCCCCATTGTACGTCTTACTAGAGGACCCTATCCAATTTGCCCTTCTAGTTGTAATGATGTCGGGGGCAAAATTTATAGGGAAACCACACCGCCTGTTCAGCCACGACACAGTTTTGTTTTTAAGGGAGTCAGTTGTCTGAGCTGATTGCATGTCATGGGCAGGAACATTGGTTAGGACAATTACGTAGGGAGTGCACTCCGGCGGAAGGTTAATGGATTTACATCTCCTCGCCGGATTGAAGCTAGGTGTGACATCGGGCCTTGCTAATGGTCGTGTAACTACACTCGCTGTAGTGGAGGGGGCTAATGTAACTGGGTCGGTTCTAGTTGTAAGCTGGTTTGGGTGCTGCTGGATTGCAACTCTAGCTACCTGCTCTGTCCCTCCTCTAGCTACCAGCTACTGTGGCTCAGGGGTTAGAGGCGGCAGACCCGGAAGCTGAGATCGGCCCTGGACCAGGGTTCAATTCCCCACCTCGGCGGGTCTTGGGCTAAAAATTCCATGGACTCGATAATTCTCGCTCCGGTCTCTTCTCGACTCACGGGTGCACACTCTGCGACTCTGGGCAATAGCTTGCTTAATCTCCACAACGGCCCCTTGCGGCGGGATGCCTGGCTTTCACCTTGTGGATACCCTGCCGGGGTTATCTCACAGGGGAATACCAGGACGGGTTCCCTAAGCAAGCGCTTAGATACCGACCTCGGTCAGTGATTTGCGCTATATAAATACATGTACATTTACACATTTACACAGCTCTGTCCCTCCCAGACCCGTCTCTGCCTGTTTGTTGCTGTCAGTCAGAGATATGTGTTTGGACAGCAACCCTCCTAACCTTTTTACTTCGGCAGTAACACTTTCGAGTTTACGCACAAGGGGTTGGACATATTGTTCTAATGTAGCTTCAAACTTAGCTTCCAAAGAGCGAAGTAAGTCTGAGAGTTGATCTGGGCTTAATATGTTACTGACCACATTACAGACATCCTCTACTTTGGTGGACTCATCTGTGTTGTTATGTGTTGTTATGTGCTGGTAAAGGGGTATCAACCCTTTTTTTGGAATGCTTTCCCCCCCTTTTGTTTTGTTGTTTCCTGCAATTTCTGACAGGTCTAGTGATGGGCAAAACCTTTTCATTTTCATTATCATCGCTAGCAATATTTAAGTCAGCTACAGGGGGCTCGGAGTGAACCTGGGCTACCACCGTAGTTACCCCGGTAGGATCCTTAACAGGGGTGGCAGACTCGGGTGGAGTCTCCACGAGGATCGGGGGATCTAGGGTAAGATTGGGAGGGCTACCCCTCCCCAGAGAGGCCCTCCTGTCATTGTTTATTTTGTTGACCATCTTCACGAGGTAATTATCAATAGGGCCAGCCCCCGATGTAAATTTTTCCTTTGTGCCACTTGGCATGGTTTAACCTATAGCCTCGGTTTATACAACTGGGGTGAAAATACAAAATCTAATGAGTATCCGATGCAGTACAAACAAGAATATGACAATAATTTGGGTCACCACTTTACCGGATACAAATGTCTTTGGACTCCAAGACACAGTTTTTGCCAGAGGGTATGGCCCAGCCCTGCCTCTTCCTGTTTATGACTGTTCCGCCCTTGTCCCGGGCTTCTCCCGCGGTGCTCCAGCGCGCGACTCGCGATGCGAGTTGCGCTCTGGTTTCTTGTAGCGCCTCCGGTCGCGCTGCTGAGGTAAGGGATGTGCGCCGCCGCCCCAAGACCTGCCGGGAGATGTAGTCCGGTGTTAAAGCTACTGCCGTTCACCTCACGGCGTAGCGGGTCGAGCCGTTCCCCTCACGGCGTTTGCGACGTTGTGCGTGACCGCTGCCCACACGGCTTGCAGGTATGTTCACACTGGGACCCCCAGGAGCTCTAGCCACTCCGGCTTCTTGTAGCGCCTCCGGTCGCGCTGCTGAGGTAAGGGATGTGGGCCGCCGCTGCGATCTAGATGGGTGATAGCAGTATTTGCCGCAAAGACCACCGCAGAGAACTCTGGGACATGTAGTTATCCCCACACTGCAGTTGCTGCCAATTTGCAAGTAATTGTGGAGTCAGATCTTTTTTATTTCACCAGCAAGAAGGCAGAATCAGACGACAAATGTCAGAGGAAATACAAAGTGGAAGGCGGAAGTACTCTGTAATCAGAAAATTAATCCTCCATCCCTGCGCAGAAACATTGTATCTTGTGTCCGTGTTCAAGGTAATGCCGCTCACCTCTCGGTTCTGTTCTCTTGTCAGAACGGGCTCAATCTCGGTGTTGCAGTTTTCTAGCAATTTTCCGAGCCACAAACCACAGCGCGATATCTGACAGCAGCCAGCCTTAGGATTCAATCAAAGAGCACTCCGAGAAGCTCAGCGTGCATCGCGGACATGTAGCGAGCAGCACGCCAAATGGTCATCGATCTCGAAGCAAGGGGGGGGAGGAGCCAGGCACAGGAAGCACTACCTGTGCATTACACCTTCAGCCTCACATGTTTACAATATTTTCAAGAGCAACCAACAGTAAAGTGGGATATAATCCTGCCTGCAGTATCTACATGAGAACACAACAAACATACAAATAAACATTAGGATTTTCAGGCAAAAGAGAGAGGAAGCTTTTGGTCAATGTAAATACAAAACAAGCTATCCATAATAATTATCACACTAATGTAACACTATGGTTGTCTGTGTGAAAGTATTCAAGAGGTCGACGACCTTTCGATACCTTTAGACGTATAATGGGATCATCATCAGGACTGTTTAAATCACATGCCTGAATATTAGATCTGCCTGGGATAATTGGAATTATTTACGCGAAACTTGATTTAGGCGAACCAGCAAGGCAGAATCGAGTCCTTGGCTCTGATGGAGCCTCTGGCATAGTAAATGTCCTGTAAGGAAGAATACTCAAAGTGGATAACCGTAGGAAAATCTTCCATTAATGCGGGAATCGTTCGGGGGACAATGCCTCCTACACCGGCGTTGGTGATCATGTTTGGGTTTCTGAAAGCACGATGGCCGAGATCTCTTGCTTGTTTTCCTTCCAGAGGAAGGAATATCATATGCCACAGTTGCAGTGGCTATGATATGGCTAGTTGACGCATGCCCTTTGAGAATGTGTACCACAGGAAGAGGAAACCCGAGAGGACTCCCCCTTGGAAGGGAGCTGGACGACTGGGCAGTAAACTAGTCTCATTGAGAAACATGCAGGACCCCTTCTCAGGTTACAGAGTAGATGGGCTAATCAACAAAATAAGGCCACTGTAGGACGGTATTAGTAGAAGGCAGTACCAGGGAGAAGAGAAACATCCAAATGAACAAAAATGCCAACTAAACGGAAATATACTAGGGGATAACTCCAACTAGTCTGCTGAGGAAAAATCCATTAACTTATTTGAAACATATAGTTTCATTCTCAGAAAATCATTTTATTGTGGTAACAATTTCTCATAAATTATTTACTTCTTATCATTAAACAAAGATACATCCTATAGCGAAATATTTTATACTATGAATACTGTTACTTCTCGCAACAAGAGGTGTAGATTGCTCACAGTATTTCATATACAGACAATTTATGACAGGATCCCCATCACTAAACACAAGTAAAATCATTAAACTCATACTATTATCTGCCGTACTACATACACTCAGTCACATACATACCAAAGCAAGTTAAAATCATATCTCGGTATACCTCCTATTCACGATTTGAAACATTAAAAAATCTGGCCCAAATTTTATTCAGGAAAATACAGTTGTCCCACTAAATAAAGAGGTTCAATATTTGTATCACTTTACATATACTTGTTTGTAGAACATTTGTGCAATAATTACCTTGATATATCCTTTATAGATGCAGGCCGTGGTTTGAATCCAGGCTGAAGTTTGTGCCGAAACGCGTTTCGGTGAAACGCAGATTTGGACCACCTTCTTCAGGGCGCTCAAAGATGGTCAGAGTGTATTGCAGCAGCCATACCGGTCAGTGGGAGCAGGTGGGGCCTGTGTAAAAAATTCTGAGAAAGTCTGAAAATATTAAAATGAAAATTAGAACACACAACAGAGGGGGGTACAGATAAACACATGTACATTGACATCTCAGATTAAAATCAATTTAAAGTTGGAAGTGTGTACAAAACACAAATATAGTGAGGGCCCACCTACTATGATGACTTCAAGAGGTGAGAGAAGAATGGGCCCCCCGCAGGGAGGATCCCCCAAGATCAAGACCCCTGTAACCCGGTCTTTTCTTACAATAAAATAAAATAAAGACACATGTTGGTAAGTCCATTCAGGAAACAGACAAACAAGAGGATGCCACCGATCACAAAGTATGTAGAGGAGCTTACCTTCAAAATGTCCAAAGGTTACTCCAGGAGTAGGAATAAAAAGTAATAAATCAATACAAAATTCTGGGCAGGTCCCTGCAGCAGAATGAGGGTCTTCAGGTGTTTCGCTGCTGTGAGGATCAAAATATAGCGTTGAACTGATACAAAGAACAATCTGGAAGTCCAGGGGTTGGGTTTGGGGGGAAAGGAAAGATGGGGAATGAGAACACGGACTGAAAGCAGACGTCATGCAGATTATTGAGGCTGCCAACGTGTCATAAAAAAGATATTTAACATGAAAGGCTCTGTACGTGAAAGTTACATAATAAAAAGTACATAAACACGGAGTCCAAAAGAATGAACAGGAGGCACGTGCCAGCAGCAGCATGCACTGGAATTGAAGGTGGTCAAAACTAAGAACCCACAACCAGAAAATAAGTAAGATTTGGCCGGAAACCATAAGGTAAGTAAGTACGACAAAACAAATAAATACTAACCCTGGGCATAGTACTACATTATGCTAACGGAGCATACGTAGTTTGTATTAATTCACACTCCGCAAATTGCGCAGTACAAACACTGTACTTAATCACGTAGCGTAGCAGTTAAATCAACAACATCCTCAGATGCTTTGATAAAGCAATTTTACATGCTAAAAAGCATATAACCAATTCACTAAAGTGAACTTTTTCAATTAAAACATTAGGCAATGAGAGAGGTGATGATTTTGGGCCCCCCCTAACCTAGGGGAAGGACCAAGCAGATGCATTGAACACAAAGAGCATAAACAAAAAGCAAATCTTGTTGAACTTCGGTGGTGGTCCCATCCTCTTAGGACCACCCCAAGCACAGTTATTGGCAAAAAAACAATCCCAACCAAAGGCCCTGCAAAACATTATGGGACAAGATTAGCAGTAGGCAGTGAATAATATAGTATTCAATATCAAAATAATTCTACAAAGAGCTGCACTTCAACTCGTCGTTACTAGGTGTCCCTCACGAGTCAAATGCAAAAGCATTGAATCCAGCTGCAGTTTTACTGGTCGTTACTAGATGTCCCTCATGAGCTTCCTGAGGGCATTTGAAGTTTGTTTTTAACCTTACTTGCTGGTCTTTAACACTGAGAAAATTTATGTTTAAAAAACACACCAATAAAAGTGCTGAACCGTGGTACAATTGCAAAAATGCCTATGTTTGGTGCTATTAGTGGTATTTCCTTTTTTTCTGTGGTGTTGGTCAAAACAAAGAGAGATTTCAAAAAAGGAGGGACCTTATTAAGACAATGGTGGTCCATGGGACCGCTGTAGTCACGGTGGCTGTCCATCTGCCCTATTACGACCTGGGGTTTGGACCGCTACAGGACTGCTGCAAGTGCCCCTCACACCACAGTTTTTATGGCGGTGAGCCTGTCATGAAAAGAGTGGCAGTGAAGAAACTAAGGGGGACCTATTGCCTCTGGCTCATGGAGAGCATGCAAGGGGGCACATGGTGTTCCCTGCTGTTTGTATGCACCCATGATCCTGCACGGCAAGGACTGCACATTCTATGCCATGCAGGAACTTGATTTGGCGCTCCCATTGCGGTGCCTTTCTAAGGCTCAGATCTGAGCCTTTGAAATGCACTGCTGTGGGACTGCCAAAGTACTGCCCTGCAAACCACAAATAAACTCATAATCTGGCGGGCAGGGTGAGGATGAGTTTGGTGGTGTAGCAGTTGGGTGCTGGCATAGTGGCCCGCTGTCACACTGCCAAACTCGTAATCAGGCCCTAAGCCATTTCCCTTTTTTTTACATTTTCTGTGGGAAGCTTTTTTATTTTTATTAAGCCTATAAGAGGTGCCATGTACAGTAGAACAAATTTCAGCTACCTTTCTGGCCAGGGCCGGCGCTAGGGATGGGCAGCATGGGCAGCTGCCCAGGGCCTCGCGCTCAGGTGAAAGGCAGGGGGCCCCCCTGCTCAGGGCCGGACTGGCCGTAGCGGGCCCCGGGCAATTCCCCGGTGCGCCGCATGGGTGGGGGGCCGGTTTGTGGCCATTGGGGGCCGTTTTTGTTACAGGGCTGTTTTTGCAGCATAGCTGCAAAATCGGCCCTGTAACAAAATCAACCCAAAACCGGCCCTGGCAAAGAGCTCGGCGGTACCCAAAACCCCACTGGGGGGGAGGGGGGCAGCCGAGCACTTTGCCAGGGCCAATTTTAGTTCCCAGTCCGGCCCTGCCCCTGCTTCACTGTGAAATGAAACACTTTCACAGATTGTCCACCTGTTCCAACAGGGCCCCCTCCCCACACAATTACAATACACATGAGACGTATGGAGTCGACCGCGGTGGCATTCCTGTGGGTGCAGGAGTGGGGGGAAGGGACAAACAGAGTGGGGAAGGCACAGCAACCAGGCCATCAATTATGGCTCACAGTCTCAGGGGCGGTTAGCACCTCTGTTAAGTACCGGCCATTCCCGCATTTTGTTGATAGGTGACAGAAGGCCCCTTTGTTTACAGGACCAGCCAGACACAAGGAAGGAGAGGTGGGTGAGGGGAGGAGGGAGCAGCCTGATCAACTGGTGCTAGGGCAATGTTTTAAGAAATTCCTTGTTACTGCTTTGAAGGCCCAGGGGAGTGGGCCCGCTTTCCCTGGGCCTCAAAGCACTTGAGCAAGCTGCAAGGTCAGGGTGTGGGGGCCCCCTTCCCTGGGCCTTGTAGCCATTACTACCTCTTACTTTTCCTTTTCTTTATTTGTTCCCCTGTGAAAGGAATCCAAAAAAGAAATGCTCATCTTTTTTGTGACATTTTTCACTTCCAAAGTGCAGCCTTGGGATGCAGAAAAATAAAAGGTTCAAAATGTAAAAAAATAACTAAAGCAAGACAGAGTGGGTCAAAAAGGGGCCAGATTGATTTTATTCACACCCAAAACACATTAGTGCCATTCCACAGAGTTTGCCAGTGAAGCTACTTTTGTTTTCTTGTCTTTCTCTGAACAGCATTGTTTTCCCCAGGTGGGGAAGTGCACCATTTCTGGATGTACTGCAATACCTGCTTGATAGGCGGACTGGAAAATAAAATGCTTACCGCTGCTCTGTATTCACGGATGTGGTCTTTTTAAACCATATTGCTTTATTTTTGTAAGGATATAAGCAATGGGCATTGAAGCAGGTCCGTTCCGGCTCTGTAGTCATCGCCTTAACTTTTCCAGCAAAAGCACTAATTGATTTCTGAATAATAAGTGCAAACGCGTAACCATGTTGTTCTTGCTTACATTTTACATGATTTAATTAATCTTACATTCCTTATGAGTGTTTGCTTTTTCCAGAATGCTGAAACCTTTTTTCTTCATGACCAGTCCACCAGACCACTCTACTGAGAGAGCACATTTCCATGCTAGACCTTGGAAGGACCTGCAAGACCTTAGAAGGCCTGATGTCTTAGCACCAGCAGGTGAACCCTAGCAGTGGCAAGTGTGGGTTAATCTTGAAGGCCTGTCTACCACAACCCCTATTGAAGCTCACCTCTAGTCTTCTGGGCAGGCCTTCGAAGCAGCACACCCTAGAGCAACAGTGACTCTGTCTTTGAGGTCACAGGACCCTTGAGCAGGGAGGCTCTAGGGCAGTGCAAATGGTGAGATCGCACTGAGCGCTGACTTTGGGCCATGTTTGCGAGTAAATTATGTTTCTAAAAGCACTTGCTGCCTCCTTCCTGGCCTCCAGCAAATTTCGGCAACAATAAAAATGTCATGAAACTCCGGTGATTAATGTTCTTCCTAGACAGAGATGGAGGTTTGTCAAGTGGAAGTTTTGACTTGTGGAAAGGTAGCGCAGAGGGTTAATGTGCTTGCTGCAAAGAACATTTACCATGCAGCTCACTAAGTCCACATAATGTAAATAGGTCAGTGAGTTACTGCTTTTGCCAGAGAGATCCTATTGTTACTTGCAATTTATACTCAAAATCCTAACATAGAACAATGAGCTATTAACTGTTAACTAAGAGCTGCATGCCAACTGCAAGGTATACATTACATCGGCATGGTTTTTTCCCCAGTCTTTGATTAACATAATGTTGCATAAAGGGTTCATTTGAACATAAGTCAATTCTGGTTATTAAAGAGAACCCCCAACCATGGTATTACGTTCTAAATTCAGAGTTTGTGTTTCTCCAGATCAATCACTATTACACTATACTACCTACTAGTATGATTGTCATGGACTCCTAGTCCTTTGTCTTATGTAACATTACCTATTGTGATTTACACAGGTATGATTGATTGTCTCTGTGTAATGTGTGGTAATAAGTTCTCTGACACTCTAAACTGGTATCAGTGGTGCTGTTAATCAAATAAATGCATCTGAGAGAGAGTGTAGTTATGGAGACTTGAGGGGCACTGTTAATGGGTGGTAGTGAGGTAATCCGTGGCAGAGCAAGTCATTGGGGGCACCAACATTGTCGCACAAGGCTCCACCAGCGCTAAAGTTGGCCACTTCTACTTCCTACAGTTCTAACACCAAATCAAAAAACATTGACAACCCCTTGAATCTGTAGCTTACCTTCAAGTCAATGTATGATTAAGCAGTGGTGTCGGTTGTTCTAAGTCTTTTTTTGTTTATGTACAATCTTTATTTGTTTGCAATGGTGTCTTGTAATCAGGTACTATATGTGTTGTGTTTTTGCACTTAACATAACTCTGGCGAGTAAAGAGCACACACACAAAAAAGATTGTCCTACGTCTCTTAGCATGGGAGTGTGGGATTCTGGTGAGAGGACTTACGTTAAAACAAATTACGAAGTATTAGTGTCATCCTAAGGTAGCACAATAATGGCACAGAAGATAAGGGAGCCTTTTGAAATGTGCAATTATATCCATGGTGTGAGAGGTTTTATCTTGTGTCATTTTATATTTTGAATGATCCCGCCCCTCATTACCTCAACATGATCTCCACCCCTTTATAAAGCAGAACTGGAAAGTGTATCATGCACTCATCTTGAAACAATCAGTTAACGAGGAGTAAATAATATGCATCTTTGTGAGACCTGCACCTAGCTTTTCCATCTGAGACAAATGTAATCCATTTAACAGTTTTAAAATATATGAACTTATTTCATTTGTATATTTAGCTTTTTGTCCATGTTCCTGATATCCACGTTAGGTCTCTTCAGTGATGCCAAAAAAGATCAATAGTCCTGCGATGTCACTTTCTGTGATGTCACTTCTTGTGATGTTACCAAGGACGGGACCTCCACTAGGGCGGAGGAGCGTCGCTTCACTACTTTCTCGCAAAAACAGAAACACAAAATGCTAAAACAACCATTTTATGTTTCTACTTCTAGCACTGCAAGAAAGCAGAAGTGTTTGGTTGGGGGCGGGCAGGTCTGCTTTAGGGCAGAGGAGGAATGCCTTGCCAACTGCTAAGGGCACTGACTGTTCGACCAAACCAGTCATGCGCACTCTGGTCTTTCTCTATGTAGGCTGCAATGCAGCCTACATGGAGAAAATGGCCTCCCCATAGGCGCCTGGCTGGTCAGCGTCCTGATCAATCACAACGCTGCCATTGCAGCATTGTGATTGGCTTAGGGGAGGGAGGCTGCCTGCTTCCTGTTCCCTTCCACCCGAACTCCAGCAAGACCCTACACCCGTGAGTCATGCCAGCTGTGACTAGAGGGTACATGCAAATTAGAGGGGCCTCACATCTTCCCTTTCGCCCGGGGCCCCAGAAGTTCTAGGACCAGCCCTGTTTCTGGCCTTGACCCAGGGCCAGGAGGGATTTTGGTGCCTATCAGGTTTTCATTTAGAATGCTTAGTGCATCTTAATGGGTTGTGGAATGTATATTTGAAATATTTCCCAGTTGGCTGTTAACCTGCTTCCCTGCCTGTTCATGAAGGTAGCACAATTAAAGAAGTAAACCTACTTCAGTGTAGTACTGCATTTCACTGGCGACGAGTTGATTGCAAGGTTCTTCAACGTGCAGGGCACTGGTCTGCCTGTGATGCACTCACAGCAATTTGTGAGCAAGTGGTTCCTGTGTAGCTGTCCTATCTTTGTGATTGCCATCATTGAGGAGCCCAGGTATCCATCGATTTAAGAAGTATTTTGAATGCTTCCTTGGTTAGTTCCTACGGGCACTGGTACTGCGCAGTGTTCACTACGTCCCGCTCCACATAGTAGCACGTCACTGCGGGGGCAATTTTGGATGTATGATGCATCAGTGGACTCGTTGAAGGTACTGCGCTGCATGGGCCAGCACGTAAGGTGCACTGTGACGTGGACTCTTCATGCTGCGTCCGTTTTAGGGCAGCTGCAGATTCAGCCAGCAAGCAGTCTGTGCTGCATGCCACTGCTTAGTGCACTGTGACACTCATCCTTCAAGGTGGCGTCCAAATTAATTGCCAGTCAGTGCTGCAGGCACTCTACATGCATACATTGGCAAGGAACATTGAGCGTTGATGATGCACACACCTTAACTATGAATGGGACCTCCTTAAATAATGGCATCCAGACACTGTGTGTGTGTGTTCGGTGGTGCACACACCCCTGTTTCATAAAGCTGCATAAAAGAAAGCGAAATTCTGATGTTCTCTCCTGTGCATGGAGTGTAGGTCCTCGGGTGTTCGATTGGCTACAGTCAGTTGCTGACCGAACCTCCGGGGAGCACCGCTCCTTGCCGTGGCTGAAGTTGTAATCAGAATAAACCAACTTTCTATGAAAAGAAAATAAACTCTTGTCTGGCAATTTATCTACTGAATATTGGCGACGACCAGAAATACCTTCAGCTACACTCGATGAATTCCACGCATCATCCTAACCAGGTGCTGCCTCTCATCGTTCAGAAGCTTTTTTAGCAGGCTGAGGGTCCTCGAACCATTTCCCTTGATGATTGGAAACTGGTAGGATCAATTTAATTTACGCTATTTTTCCAGATTGGGCTTGGGCGAGCTTTACCTTCGGGCGCTATGTAATGTTTTGCTCTAGTCTTTCTAGAACTCTCCCTTTTGCTTGTTCTTTCCCTTGTCCTCCTAGTTCCATTTAGAATGTATTTTGAATGTATTTTACACAGTTACTATCTGGCTTGCTGTTGAGCTGCTGCGCAGCACCTGTTATGAATACATCTTCATTACAACTATTTTGGTTCCGGCTTCTTCACTACAAAAAAACGTGGCGACGAGGGTAAGCATTTCCGTTTGAGGACCGATCACAGTCCCTTGGTTTCAATTCTGACTGGTGTCCGTATCAAGGAACATTCCCCAAGAATTGCGAGACTTTCTACCAAACTGCTCCAATATGACTTTGAGGTTACTTATATACCAGGAAGCAAAAACACAAGAGCTGATTATTTCTCAAGAAATCCCATTGACGTTGACTGTGAAGGTGATGGGGAGGAGGATTATGATGAGGAGGATTGTTTTGTTGCTTTTGTTGGTATGGATGATATGCGTTCCATCAGTGAAGCAGAATGGAGGGAGCATTTGTCTAATGATGTGCTTCTCAATGAGGTAGTTAGATATGTCAAAGACGGATGGCCAAGAGAGAAGAATGTTCATTTTTCTCTTCAAACTTTTGTTAAAGTTTCTGATGAACTCTCTATTGAGGGAGGTTTACTCATGCGTGGCGACAGGCTTATTCCTCCTGGTGACCTCAGAATCAGGATTGTCAAAGGTGCGCATGAGGGTCATCTGGGTAAGACATTAACTAAGAGAAGGGTTAGAGAACACTACTGGTGGCCCAAAATGGATCAAGAAATTGATACAGTGGTTGAGGAATGTGTTGTATGTTCAAGTGCTGAGAAATGTTTGAAGATATGTTCCCCTCCATTGCAACCCATTTCTTTCCCTGACAGACCCTGGAAAAAAGTAGGTATCGATTTAGTGGGTCCTTTTTATCTACTTCCTTCTTCTTCTAAGTTCGCCATAGTTGCTGTCGACTATTACTCAAAATGGCCAGAGGTTCGTTTTGTTAGTGAGGCCAATTCCAAAAATGTGATTGACTTCCTAAAGGACCTGTTTTTACGTGAGGGTTTTCCTTCCTCCATTGTAAGTGATAACGGTTCCCAATTTATCAGTCAGGAGTTTAACTCTTTTGTGTGCCAAAGTGGTATGGATCATTTGAGGAGTGCTCTTTATCACCCTCAAACGAACGGTCTTGTTGAGCGTATGAACAGGTTGCTAGGTCTAACGTGATGCATGCCCAGTCCAAGCAGAAAAATGATTTTGATTCCAGGAAGAAAGTTATTTCTCAACTATTCAAGGTTGGTGATAAAATTTGTGTCAAATTACCTGTTCACACCACTAAAGGTAGTCCTAAGTTTTCGGAACCTTTTGTCATCGACAAAGTTTGTGGCAATTCTGTGAGAGTGAATATGAAGCATTGGTGGAACTTCTCCTGTTCCTGTTGAACCTCGCAGGAGTGTTCGTACTCGTTTTGTTCCCGCTAGATATCGCTGATGTTTTCTGTTCTTTCTTTTCTTGTCCTGCTCTTTTCCTGTTTTTCCTTCTTTCCTGCTAGGTTTTCTTTTTGTTTCTTTTTGCTTCTTATCTTTGTTTTGAAGGAGAGAGGATGATGTAATATTTCGCTCTAGTCTTTCTAGAACTCTCCCTTTTGCTTGTTCTTTCCCTTGTCCTCCTAGTTCCATTTAGAATGTATTTTGAATGTATTTTACACAGTTACTATCTGGCTTGCTGTTGAGCTGCTGCGCAGCACCTGTTATGAATAAATCTTCATTACAACTATTTTGGTTCCGGCTTCTTCACTACACGCTAGACACTTGCGCTGTGCCGAAGTTTACTTGCGCACACTCAGCGCGTGTCAGAGCATAGGCTTAACGGAGGGACACGCGCATGCTCAGCGTGCATCAGTTCAGACTTGAAGATCCCACATGCTCACACAGCGTGAGGACGCACAGAGGCCATATTGTCTTGGGCAATTCAGCATTGCTCACTGCTGACTGCAGTAAGCAATCAGCTGATCGTATGTCATGGTAATGCGCACACCTTAATTCTTTCAGCGAATTTGAAATAATCGGTGATGCGCACACCTGCCAGTTAATTTAAGTATTTCCATTTTACTAATTACAGCACATTTAACAGTGATGTGCGCACTTATTAGCTATTGAAAATGTAGCTATCTTAATGTCTGATGTTGAAATATTAGGACGAAAAATTACTACTAAAGTATATGTAACTATTGAGGGAAAAACATTGTGGGCTGGAAAGATCTGGCAAATATGGGCCTGTATTTAGTTCCAGGAGATGTGAATCCTGTAAGGGTTAATGAGTCCTCTGTATGCAGTGTGGATGAGTTATAGATGTAAAAGGTTTGATGTCTGAATTTAAATCAGTGTTCAACGATCAAATTGGTTGCGTGAAAGAGTTTGAACACAATATAAGGTTATTACCTGATATGCAACCAGTGGCACATAAAGTCAGACCGGTCTCCTTGAGTGTCAGAGAAGAATTAAAACCCATGTTGGAGGGGTTATGTTCACAAGGCATTATTCAGCCCACCGAATCGTCACAGTGGGTGGCCCCCCATTGTGGTTGCCGGCTAAAAGCCAGGTGAAATTAGACTCTGTGAGGATTTGAGAGGCTTGAATAAAAACATCGTAGTCAACTGCCACCATCTCCCTAAGATCCATGAGCTTCTTGCAAATTTGGGGGAAACTAAGTGGTTTTCGCTGATCGATCTAAAATCCACATACCATCAGAAAAAAAAAAAATCAGATCCCACTAGAGTGTCAGGAACTTACAACATTCATAACACCTTTCTGTGCTTATAAGTTCCTGAGACTTCCCTTCGGCCTAACATCCGCAGCTAGTGTCTTTCAAAGATTGATGGACACAGTTTTTATTGGGATGAAGAGTGTCCAGACATACTTGGATGACATAATAATCTTTTTTAAAGATTCAGAAGAGCAGGTTGAGCTGTTGAGAACGGTGTTAGCTGCCTTTGGTAAACATGGCATGACTGTAAGAGCGAACAAATGTAAATTGGGTGTGAAGGAATTGGATTACCTGGGTCACACAATTTCTTGCAAGGGCATCAAACCAAAATTTTCAGTCATCAGGGCTCTCAAAGAGGCAAAACTGCATTCCGATTAAGATACACTCCGTTCCTTCCTGGGTCTCGCCGAGTATTACGCACAATTTGTTAATAACTATGCACAGATTGTTGAGCCTCTTCGAGTGTTGCTCAAGAAGGGTCAAAATGTGTATGGTCTCAAGAGCTTGATGGAGTATTCACCAATGTAAAAGATCTAATTATTTCAGCTAAGGCGTTACATGCTTTTCGTAATGATTGCCCATCTATTATCACAGTTGATGCTAGCATGAATGGCTTGGGGGCGGTCCTCAGTCAAAAGGCGAATGGCAAGGAACAAACAGTGGCATTTGCTTCTAGATCACTCAAACCCTTTGAGAAACATTACAGCACCATTGAGTGTGAAGCTTTGGCTTGTGTTTGGTCGACCCAGAAGTTTAAAATGTATATCTGGGGTAAAAAATTAGCGATTTTTACTGATCCCAAGCCGCTCACTTTTATTTTTTGCAAGGTTTCAAAGAATACCATGTCTGCATGGTTAACTTGATTAATTTCTAAGTTACAAGAGTATAATTTTGACATGAGACATATTCAAGGGGGCAAAAATTTTCAAGCTGACTGTTTGTCAAGGATGTTGATGGAAAATGATGACGAGGAGGATGGGGAGGAAGATAAAGTTAAGTGTTTTGCAGTGCTAGATGCAGTTGAAAATTGCAATTCAGTTATCTCAGAGTCAGAATGGAAAGTCGCTTGTTCTAAGGACGCTATTCTGTCCAAGGTTTTGAAATATTATTCTACTAAATGGCCAGAAACAAGAAATTTACCTTGGGCGCTGAGAAATCTTCATGAGTAGCAAATGAAATTTCAATTAAGGGTGGTTTGGTGTTACGGGGAGATAAGTTCATACCTCCAGGTTGCCTAAGAAAAACTTTAATCAAGATTGCTCATGAGGGACATTTGGGGTCGTCTAAAACCTGCATGAGGATTAAGCAACATTACTGGTGGCCTGCTCTTGATGCCCAAGTGAGAAGTATGGTGGATGGTTGTGAAGAGTGTTTGCTCTCAGACAAGCACTGGAAACTTTCAAAGTTACCTTTGCATCCCACGGAGTTTCCTGAGAAACCTTGGGGAAAAGTCAGATTGGATTTTTCAGGGCCTTACAATATTCTAGCTGAGTCATCGAGATTTTGATTTTAGCTTTCGATTATCATTCTAAATGGATGTATTACAGATTTGTGGACTCTCCCACCACAGATAACACCATTTCTTTTTTGAACAAAGTATTTTTACTGGAAGGAACTCCTAGATCATTAGTAACAGATAACGGGACTCACTTTGTTTTGGATAAAATGGGTACATTTTTGAAGAGCCACGACAATAAGCATTTGAAGGTGGCCATGTACTCCCCGGCTTCCAATGGGCTGGTGGAAAGGGGCAGTAAAGTACATAAGGAAGGGATCCAAACAGTGCTGGACGCTGGTTGGGACGCAGGGACATTTTTGGAAGAAAAAGTGTAGAATTATAACACTTCACCACACTGTACCACTGGTGTCACCCCTTTTGAACTTCTAAGAGGTGGAAAGGCCAACACAGCTTTGCTGCTGCCTTTTTTAGACAGTGGTGAATTTGACGCTGGTTGTAGGAACGTGGCATATGTAGTGAGAGCAAAACAAGAGAAAATGAAAGGAGAGTTTGACAAAAGTCGCTCTTCTGCTTATTCTGAAATTGGGGTGGGCGATTGGGTTTAATTTAAAACACCATTCAAAGTAAGAAAAGGAGAATCCGTATTTTCGAACCCTGTCCTAGTTTGTAAGATTAGCAGAGGTGCTGCATTTCTTCAAGGTAAAAGCTGGTGGAATAAAAGACAATTGATAAAGGTGACAAAAGAACAAGCTAATTTAATTAAAAACAAGAAAACCCCCATAGCGGAACATGAGCTCGATTGGACCCATTGGTTACATGAGCAAGAAAGACAAGGATCCTCAGGCCAGAATGCATACTCGCCAGACGATCTGTCGGTAAGGAGGTTGAAAGAGAAGCAAGTAATCATTCATGGAGGGTGTCGTATCAGAAAACCTCCTTCCAAGTTCAAGGATTTTGTTACATATTAATGCTGGCTAAGATATCTGTGTTTTTCTTATTTTTGTTTGTATAAGGGGGAGGTGATGTAGTGGTTTAATATTTATTGTAATTAACTGTTATGTCATTGCAAATGTTCTGCTGTTCTCTCCTGTGCTTGGAGCGTAGGTCCTTGGGTGTTCGATCGGATAATAACCTTGGATTTGTAAAGGGCACAGCTACCTCTGAAGTGCTTTCCCAGCGGCCCTCGGTAAGATTAAGTGAGCTATTGCCCAGAGTCACATGGTGCTGGGCTGATCTGCCGCCGGCGCCAGGGATCGAACCGTGAACCCCGTGGTTCGGAGTCAGGCATCCTGGCCGCTGCGCCACACCTCTTCCACAATACTGTCAGTTACTGTCAGTTGCTGACAGAGCCTCCAGGGAACACTGCTCCTTGTCGTGGTTGAAGTTGTAATCCGAATAAACCAACTTTCTATGAAAAGAAAATGACCTCTCGTCTGGCAATTTATCTACTACAATCAGGAAGGGCAGTACCCATTGAAATAAACTGTTAAATTTACTGTTATATGCGCTCCATAATTTTGTGTCTTCTAGGATCAGAATACTGTTGTCTTCACATAGGGTGGGCTTTCAGTAGTGCATTCACCTTTATAAGTTAAACTATGCACACCTGTCATATTGAATTGTAACATTTATCTATATCGTTCCTGAAGTAAACGTTGTGATTACATGTCATGGTATGCTAATATAATCGGAAAGGGTTTGGGCGGGATTACAGCATTTGTTTATTTTAGTGGAAAGGTTATAGCACTGTTTGGAAGTTTGCAGCAGAGTATAATTCAACCACCTTCCTTTCTTTCTAGTCCTGGACATCTTTCAGTTGATTGGGAGCATTGGAAAGAAGGTTTTGAGTTGTATTTGAAGGCCATTGAGGGGGATGATTTTACGTACAAAAATAAGTGTGTGCTATTAAAACATTGTTTGGGTCTGGAAGGTAGGAAAATATTAAAGCATCTTCCACATCAGACTCTGATTGGCGAAGGGAATGCAGTGGATGAGTATGCATCTATTGGGCTAGCACGTGACCGGGGAACATGGCGGCTGGCTAAGGCCAGTCGGGAGAACCTTCGTGTGGTCGGGGGCGAATCTGATGATGGACAGCAAACAATAGTGCAGCGTAGCGATTCAGCGACAAGGAGACAATAAGGACTATCGTCTGATCCGGTTTCATGGCGGTGCCTTCAATTTCTCTACTCATTTGCTCATTTACGGTAAAGTTGTGTATGTGCTGAGACGTCGGCCCCTCTGCTGCCGCGAGACACAACTCCGCCCCCCAAGGGAGTTGGAGACGGGCAGCGGCCTCTTTGAGGAAGACACGGGCAATGCCGGGCCCCGGGGGAAGCAGAGTCGCAGACTAGTCTTCCCCCGTGGTCTTTCGCGCAGGAATAGGCCAGGTAGGGGAAGGGGAGGAGTTAGGGGGTGGGTATTTTGGCACAGGGGAGGAAGGGAACTTCCTCTTCCTGCGCCTGGCACCATCGGAAGGGTGATCAAAAGGAAGGTTAGTCAGGGTTGTGTTATTTCTCCAGCTTAGTGCAGTACAGGTTCTGGGTTAGACAATCGGCGTCGGGGGGCTGTTTCACGGCAGCCGGTTTAGTTTTTTCTCTTCCGCCGATAGCGTGGCATTTAGCGTGATGTCTGGGGTGTCACCTGATGAGGTCCGGGAGGCCTTGCTGCTGTTGGCGAGGGCCGGGCGGGAGGACCTGCTGCAGCCGGGGTTTTAGGCCAGGCGTGGGTGGGGGCCACTAGGGGCACGCGCGCTGTCTCGGCCGGGGTTAAGGCCGCAGTGGCGGCCTGCCAGGATGATGAGCCTGACGCTGCAGGCCATGTTAGCGAGCGGAGGGGGGGCGGAGCGCCCAAGGACCCGGCGAGGGGCGGGAAACGCAGGAGCCTGCCCCCGCGGGCCTTCCCTCCGCTCGAGTTTTTGCCTGGGGCCTCGGGGGCGGCCGTGAGGGCCGCGCCCCCGCGCTTCCGCCCCAAGGGCCTCTACTGGTGCTGGCCGGCGCTACGCAGGGGGAGGGGCAGGTAGACAGCATTTCTGTGCCTGCCCTGGAGCAGGTGGGAGCATCGGGTGGGGCGGGGGCCTCTGGGCTTGCGGGGCAGCCGGCTCTCAGTGCCCCTGGGGAGGGTTTGACTGGGGATACCTTGCAGGAAGCAGGGGGGCTGGAGGAGGAGGCCCCCATCGACTTGTCTACCAGCTCTAGGGCTGGCACCCCGGCCACAGCAAGGCAGGTGGCGGTGGGGGACCTGGGGGGCCGGGGTGGGACCCCCACCCTGGTTCCCATGGGAGGGCCTGGCTGGGTTCCTAGTTTCCCACAGGTGGGTTTCTTCCCCCCGGGGGCTGAATTTTTTGGCTACTGCCCGCCCCTCCCCCCCCCCCCCAGATCTGGGGCGCTGCTTCCTGGGAAGACAGGGCCATGGGAGAGAGGATTTTGCAGCAGATTCAGGATGTCAGGTTGGCCCAGGAGACAAGAGCCAGGGTAGGAGCAGTGTGGGGCCATGAGGTTGAGGGCCCTCCCACCCCGACCTCTGAGGAGGAAAGGGAAGCGGAGAGGGAGGAAGAGTCTAGGAGGGTCAGGGCCAGGAAGGCAGTGCAGGACCACCGCCCCAGGGGGGGTATGGCAGGTGTAGGGACGGCCAGGACGGCTTTGAGGCCCGATGGTGCTGGGGCCCGCTCAGGTTGGAGCGACCTGAGGGGTGGGAGGGGATCCAAGCCGGCGGCTGTCGGCAGAGCCCGGGGGTGCCTGGCGGGGCGCAAGACGGCTCCAAGACACAGGACGGAAGCAGTAGTGCAGTCCGCGGCGGCTGTCCCTCCACCGAGGGCTCGGGCTCCTGCAACACGTGGCGAATCTGGTGTGCGTGGGCGGGGAGGTGTGCAGAAAGGTGTGAAGCGTGCGGTGAAGGAGG
This sequence comes from Lissotriton vulgaris, assembly GCF_964263255.1. Lineage (NCBI taxonomy): Eukaryota > Metazoa > Chordata > Amphibia > Caudata > Salamandridae > Lissotriton > Lissotriton vulgaris. Next base: position 381,724,467 of record NC_141685.1, read on the forward strand.
TGGACAATTTCGGTGTGGATCTGGAACCGGTGCTTGAGTTAGATTATGGTGCCGAGAGTGATGAGCTGGAGGACGGGGAGGTGCGGGATGACTTTGAAGGCTTAGGCGGCGCTGCGGACAACGGCGACCTTGGTGTGTTACAGGACAAAGCGGCGATGAAGACCAAGGCCGGGTCGGCGGCGGTACAGGTGACAGAGTCCAGAGGACGGCCCCGGGAGCGGACCTCGGCACTCACAGGTGAGGGAGCTTGGTGGGCAGGTTGGGAGGACTTTCCACGGGGGGGGGGAAGGACGGAAGAGGACTTGCAGGTCGGTGGGTGTGGGGGATGGTTCAGTGCGGGAGGCGGAGAAGCCATCGGGCGGTCCACCCGAGGATGGTAAGAAGGTGGATGGTAAGTCGGTGACTTTGGGGGTGCATACGGACAAAGGGGATGGGAAGGAGGAGAAGGGAGTGAAGGTGCCTAAGAAGCTCCAATATATGGGGCTGGCGATGCCCCTGGGGTCGCATCTCTCGGAGAAACTCAAGGATCGGATCTGGAAGCATGAGTTTGTGGATGTCTTTAAGCTGCTTCATAGGGAGGTGCAGGCTAAGGAGGGGTCTAAGGAGGAGGAGTGGGAGCTGACGAGGCGCCCTAGGGTACCGGTGACAATGGAGAATTGGACGTCAGCGTTCTTGATCTATGCCAGCGTTTATTGCCAGAGGTATTTGGACAGGGCGATTGCGCTTTTTAAGTACATGGACATCATTCGCAAGGCCCAGATGCAGTTCGGGGGTTTTGCTTGGTTAAGCTATGATGAGGAGTTTCGAGCTAGGGTTAGCGCGAATCCCGAGAAGAGTTGGGGGGAGGTGGATCAGGAACTTTGGATGCAGTGGATGGCGTCTTCGCACTCCACGGCGTCCACTCACATGGCCAGTGGCCTACCTGTGGTGTATCGGTCTTTTCCGCCGCGTCCCGCCCAAGGCGGGGCGGGGGGTGGAACAGTGCCCAGCACCATTGTCTCAGGGCAACAGTCCAAGCCGGGGGGTTATTCCACGGGGGCCTGTTGGAGCTACAATAGGGGGTATTGTTCCAGGTATCCCTGTAAATTCAAACACGAGTGCTCGAAGTGCGGAGGGAAGAATGCCCTTACGCAGTGCCTCACGCTCACCACACCCTCGGAGCAATGGAGGAACGCCAGAGGATGGGGCCAACCTGGACCGAAGGGCGCCTACACCGGTTAAGGTGGAGGGGATGGCCCCGTGGCTCTCGTGCTACCCGGATCAGGAGGCTGCGGCGCGGCTCTTCTGGGGTTTCACGGAGGGCTTTCGGGTAGGCTACCAGGGTCCCAGGGAGCGCCGTTGGGCCGAGAATCTGAAATCTGCCAAAGAATTGCCGAGTGTAGTGGCTGCTAAGTTGAAGAAAGAGGTGGAGGAAGGAAGGGTGGCTGGCCCGTTTACTGACTGGCCGTTGCAAGACCTGATCATATCCCCGTTGGGGGTGGTGCCGAAGAAGGAGGAGGGGGAGTTCAGGATGATTCACCATCTGTCGTGGCCGGAGGGTCAGTCAGTGAACGACTTTATTGCAGTGGAGGATTCGAGAGTGCTGTACGCGTCGGTGGACGATGCGATTCGCCTGGTGAGAGTTTGTGGGACGGGTGCGGAATTGGCGAAGTGTGACATCAAGTCTGCTTTCCGTCTCCTGCCTATTCACCCAGCGGATTTTTCACTCTTGGGCATGCAGTTTGGGGGGGCCATCTACGTGGACAAGGTTTTGCCCATGGGGTGTGCCATCTCCTGCGCGCTGTTCGAGCTTTTCAGCACTTTTCTGCAGTGGGTCATGGTGCGAGTCAGTGGGTGTCGTGAAGTCACCCACTACTTGGACGATTTCCTCTTCCTGGGGAGGTCGGATACCGGGGATTGCGGCAGGGGCCTGTCGCGGTTCCAGGTGATGGCCTTTCAGTTTGGGGTGCCTCTGGCGCCCGAGAAGACGGCTGGTCCCAGCTGTTGCCTCACCTTCCTAGGGATCGAACTGGACTCGGTGCAGTGGTTGGCGCGCCTTCCTGCGGCCAAAGTGACGGAGATTCTGGCATGTCTGGAGTGGGCTGTGGGGGAACGGCGGATTCCTTTGAGGGCAGTGCAGAAGCTTCTGGGTTTCCTTAACTTTGCGTGTAGGGTAATGCGGGCAGGGCGGACGTTCTGCAGGCGGCTCCGCATGGCCATGTCGGGGGCAGTGCTTCCACATCACAGGGTCAGGATTTCCATGGGGGTGAGGACGGACTTGAGGACATGGATTAGCTTCTTGCAGGACTTCAACGGTGTGTCTTTGGACTTTGACGAGGAGAGGGCGGTCTGGCAATGCCAAATTTACTCTGATGCGGCTGGGTCAGCAGGGTTTGGTGTTTTCTGGGACGGCAGGTGGTGTGCGGAGAGCTGGCCGGCCTCCTGGATCAAACAAGGCAGGAGCATTGCCTTCTTGGAATTCTTCCCTTTGCTGGTGGCACTGGTGGTGTGGGGGGGGAATTTCGAAACAGGTCGGTGCTCTTCCACGTAGACAATATGACGGCGGTGGAGCTGGTGAACCATCAGAGGGCGAGGAACCTGAGGGTGTTGCGGCTGTTGCGGAGATTCATGTTGGCGTGTCTGCGGTTGAATGTGGTGTTTCGGGCTAAGCATGTCCCTGGGGCAAATAATGACATTTCGGATGCTTTGTCTCATTCGCAGTGGCAGCGGTTTCGACACCTGGCACCGGGAGCGGATACATGCAAGACCGAGCTGCCGGCCGGCATCTGGGCCTTGGGGGAGTGAGGATGATTGGCCTGGTGGAGGGTTTGCTGGCTGTGACCACGAGGAGGACTTATCGTTTGGCATGGTCTGAATTTAGTGCTTTCATGGGCTGGACGGTGACTGGCGTTGTGGGTATGGAGTCGGATGTGGAACAAGGGCTGAGAGGTTATGTGTTGGATTGCATGGACCGGGGTTTGACTGCGGCTACAATCTCTGGCAAATTGGCGGGGATATCTTTCTACTGTGTTTTGTTCCTGGGCTTTGACCCAACTAAGGATGTGATTCTGAGCAGAATGTTGCGGGGCTGGGGCAGGGAACGTGGGAGTGGGGGGGGGTAGGCTGAGGGAGGCAGTGACGTTTGAGTTGTTGGTCCGGCTGGTTGGGGTGTTGCCAGAATGTTGTTATGACCTGGTTGAGGCGGGTCTTTTTCGCTCGTGTATGGTGTGGATGTTTTTTGGGGCATTTCGGGTATCTGAGCTTTTGGGTACAAGGAGAGGGGCTGGCAGGTTGTTTGAGGAGGTGCGAGTGGATGGGGGGCGCTTGGGTATTTGGCTGCGGTGCTCCAAAACCGATCAGTTGGGCAGGGGCAAGTGGGTGTGGCTGAATGAGACTGGTGGGGCGGTTTGCCCAGTGTTGGAATGGCGGACTTTCCTGGGGACGGGGTGTGTGCGTGGTGGAGAATTTTTTTGTCATGCATCTGGCGCAAGAGTGACGGCGGGCCAGTTGTTGGCCGTGTTGCGCAAGGCTTTGAGGCGGTTGGGCATGGATGAGGCTGGGTTTGGGACCCACTCTTTCCGGATTGGGGCCGCGACAGCGGCGGCCAGTTTGGGGTGGTCCTGGGATAAGATCAGGAAACTTGGGCGATGGAAGTCGCGCTGTTGTGAGAGGTATGTGAGGAAGTAGGTTGGTCCCAGGCAGGATGTTGGTGCTTCAGGCTGTTTTTTCTTGTTCTAACATCTTTTTCTTTGTAGGTTGCGTGGGTGGACCGGGCGGTAAGACGGTGACTTGGATTGTTGGGCACTCCTTCGTGCATTGGGCTTCCAAATATGCGGAGCAGCAGGTTAACGGCCGTAACCTGGGACTGAAAGGACACTTGCACGAGGTACAATGGTGGGGCAAAAGTGGCATGCGATGGGGGGCACTACTGCCCTGGCTCGCGAAGATGGTCCCACAGAGGGGATGTCCTGATTTGTTGATCATTCATCTGGGGGAGAATGACCTGGTGCAACTGTCCGGATTGGCACTGTTACAACTCATGCAACGGGACCTGGATGTTTTGAAATCGAGGCTTGCAGGGACCTGCATTGCCTGGACTGAGTTGGTCCCCAGGAAAGTGTGGAGAGGGGCTGTGAAACATGGGGCCATCGAGAAGGCCCGAAGGAAGCTCAATAGGGCAATGAGACTCTACTGCAGTGACAAAGACATTAAGGTAATTGCATATGGCGGGATACGACTGGAGGAGCCTTTAGTTTTCAGGGATGACGGGGTGCACTTGTCCCAGCTGGGCAATGCGTACTACATGATGGAGATGAGAGATGTGGTGAGCAAGTTGTGGAATGAGGCTATCTGGTGTTGCAGGGAGTGAATGAGGAGTGTGTGGCGGACTGGCGGCCCTGGAAAGGGGGTGGGGCAGTGAACCGCCCTACAGGGGGTTCACTGGTTGGCAGGATTTGAAGGGACAGGGGGGTCAAGAGCAGGCACACCCATCCCTTGGGGGGGGGAGTTCGTAGGGCGGATAGAAGCGTGAATTGCACGACGCAAGGAGTGGGGCTGGATGACGAGTGATTGAGGGGCAAGAATAAAACATGGTTGGAGCTTCTAGGGCTTGGTGATGAAGCGGAACGAGTGAAACGAATGAGGGGGGAGTGTGAGTGGGGGTTTGTTGTTATTATTATGTTGATGTTACTGTTATGTACAGATTCGCAGTTCTGGTCTAATAAAAGGGCCTTTTACGCTGACACTGCGTGGTCTGTTTATTGCGCGATGCCGGGCCCCGGGGGAAGCAGAGTCGCAGACTAGTCTTCCCCCGGGGTCTTTCGCGCAGGGATAGGCCAGGTAGGGGAAGGGGAGGAGTTAGGGGGTGGGTATTTAGGCACAGGGGAGGAAGGGAACTTCCTCTTCCTGCGCCTTGCACCATCGGGAGGGTGATCAAAAGGCCACCCACCCACCCGGCAGTTGGAGGTGTGTTTGGGTCGGTCTATAGCGTTGCCAGTTTAGGCCAGAGCTGCTGTAGGCAGGATTTGAAGGGACAGGGGGGTCAAGAGCGGGCACACCCATCCCTTGGGGGGGGAGTTCGTAGGGCGGATAGAAGCGTGAATGGCACGACGCACGGAGTGGGGATGGATGACGAGTGATTGAGGGGCAAGAATAAAACATGTTTGGAGCTTCTAGGGCTTGGTGATGAAGCGGAACGAGTGAAACGAATGAGGGGGGAGTGTGAGTGGGGGTTTGTTGTTATTATTATGTTGATGTTACTGTTATGTACAGATTCGCAGTTCTGGTCTAATAAAATGGTCTTTTACGCTGACACTGCGTGGTCTGTTTATTGCGCGATTGCAACAAGATTACATTGTAGATGGAGAGGCACTTCATCGAGTGCCAGTGTGACTTGTATAGTACATGAAAGGGGCGAAAGGGATGAATGCAATTTTGTTAAACTTGGGTTGCCCGTAGGGTTTTCTTTGGGGCCAGCACATTTTTTAGAGGCCTCTCAGCGAAGGGACGGTCTTAATACTTGTTTAGAAGTGAAAAGGGGATGGATGGTAAGGGATTCTTACCCTCGAGTACCACCTTCTAAAGTTCAGTGCCGCTTTGGAACGGGACGAAGTGATGCTGGATTTTCGACATTTGACCAGCCAAATGCTGAAGCTGTGAAAGCCCTTGGCGATCCCATGGCCCCCACAGGCACCGATAGGGGAGAGCAATTGGCCCCTGAAAGGAGCAGATATCTCCTATGCTCAGCCCCTGAAAAGAAGGTGACGGAGCAGGAAAAACGGAAAAGCCACCTTTAGCAGTAACCCCTGTAATCCCCGTAACCCCTGTCAAGAAACCCACTAAAAAAGTCAAAGTTAGGAAATACCGATCTAGAGAACTACACTCCCTCCCTAAACCACCTCCCACCCATAGGTCCTACCTTAAAATCATGGAACAGGTGGCAGGGTCAGCCGGGGCTGAGGGAGACACTGGGGCTACAGTGAGTTCAGTGAATAAGACGGAGAATATGGCTCCTCAGCTAAAGCAGGGTAATCCATTGAGGCTTGAGAATCCTTAGCAGAGAATTATGAAAATATATCTGTCACTCCCGAGCCCCCTGTTTTCAAGGCTCAAAATGGCAGGGCGCTTGAAAAGGATGAGGGTAATGGAATATCCTCGATTGATGCGGTGAGCCTTGTGCGGGGGTGCAGCCCACAGGAGGGTGCCTCTTCAGGAACCCAGTTGCCGGAGTTAATAAATAGTTTGAGACAAGAAATTCTGGTTAAGTTTGAAATCTCGGAAAGTAATCAGAAAGACATTCAAGAGAAATGTGGGACACTCGAACAGAAGATTTATGGAATCGCTCTGCGTACGGAGGTCTTGGAAGAGGAGGTGAAGGCCCTGGGTGAGCCCACTGCCACAAATCTTAGAAAAATTGAGAGACTTAAACAAGGAAATAAGTAATTACAAGTGGATATGGAAAGGCTCGAGCTTCAGGCAAGGCTGAGTAATATCTGCCTTATGTGCATTTCTGAAAATGTAGAAGGTGTGGATATTAAGGGCTATGTCTGTAAGCTATTGGGAGAACTGTTTCCGGGCAGAACTGACATTGATTAAAAGAGAGCTTCTTATCTTTCCTCTGCTACTCATGCTAGATGAGTTTTATTCGCTTCTCCATTCTTTTTTTTTTTCTTCCTTCTTCTTCTTTTCTTCTTTTCTTTCTTCATTTCTTCTATCCTTCTTCCCCCTATCTATCCCCCTGCTCATCCCTTTTTGTTATACTTGATAGTTTCATACTATGCCTGATTGTTTTTTCCTATTCATGATGATAATACGTTCACTTATGGCATGTATTCTGCTCTCTGCAAAACTTTTAATAAAACTTTATTAAACAAAAAAAAAAAGAGAGCTTCAAAGAGTGCACAGGGATCTGTACAGGTTACACACAGGGAGGAAAGCCCCTAGGAAGATATCAATATATTTTCTTACTTATTCAATCAAAGAGCTTGTCCTGGGCCGGGAATAAAAGGATCGGTTGTTGAACAATGGGGATTGTACCTATCAAATTCGTTCCAACATGGGCAAGCGAACGGCTCAGAGGCAGTGGGCTTTAGGTACAAAAATTAACGAGTTGCGCTCTAGAGGGGCCCAGGTGCATATGAAGTTCCCCGCCATGTTTAAGATCATGTGGCAAAATAAAATGTATCATATCCGAGATCCGGTTGAGGTAAACTGTATATAGAATGTATATAGAATGAACACAGAAGATAGAAATATAGAAGTGTAAAGGAATAGGATCAGGTTGAGACGTAGATATAATTTTGTAGTTATGACTTCACTAGGGCACACTTCACACGCGTTTGCACTTATACTATAGGATTTGGTATTGATTCTATTGTCGGATTTGCTTCACCAGCATGTAGGGTTCTCAAAGGCGCTTGCGCCCAAGAAGATAGGGAGGGGGGTCCCCCTGGCAGAGTTGGGGGAGGGGTCACGGGGTGTAGGGAGCATGTGGAAAAAAAATAGTATCCTCAATCAACCGTATAGTTGTTTTACCCTGATGAATCCTTTTAGAATCCTTAGTCTTTCTAACTACGGGGATCCAATGCATTCTCAATGCAGTTTCAATTTGATGGGATCAGGAGGAAGCAGACCTTATTACTTGATAAATTAGTGCAAATTTGGTACACTTCACCTCATGGAATGTAAATGGGGTGAGGTCTATGAGGAAACTGGCTCGAATTATAGAATTCCTTAAGAAATCCAAGGCTAATATCATCCTGCTACAAAAAACCCATCTAGAAAAAAGGGATTGTATAAGCGCATTTAAAAAATTGCCCTGGGTTCAGGACATTGCCTGTTCAGATCAGAGAGGTAGTACAAGGAGAGTAGCTGTAATCATAACATCTAACTGTGGCATCAAATTAGAAAGTTATCAGACAGACACATATGGGAGATGGGTATTAGTCAAGGTAAAGATCCAAGATATGATATTAGTTTGTGCCAGCTATTATGGCCCGAATGAGGACAATTCAGACGCATTAATTAAACTAGAATCTGCCCTTTTGTTAACTAATGCCCCAGTGGTAATTTGAGGTGATTTTAATATAGTTCAACAGATAGATTTGGACAGAACCTCCAAAGCAAAGTATGAAAGCCCACCTAAAACAACGGCTGTACTTAAAACTTTGAGCCAGTAATTAAATTTAGTGGATGTCTGGAGAAATAAGATGGGTGATAAGAAGGACTTTACCTTTTTTAGCAAGAAGTACGGCCACCACTCCTGTACTGACTATTTTTTAATAGATCAGGAGTTATTGACGGGAGTGGTAAAAATCAACCATCTCCCAGCTATCCTCTCTGATCACTCTGCTGTGTAACTCTCTTTGAGGCTCCAGGACAAAATGGGCATAACAAGATGGGCTCTGGATAGGACAATCTTGTTAGAAGAGGCAGTTATATCCAAGATGCGAGATGAGGTTACGGCCTTCTTTAAAGTTAATATCAGGTCAGCAAAAATTCAGATTATGTGGGATGCTTTCAAGGCTTTTTTGAGAGCATAAGAACATAGCCCAGCCCCATACTGTGTAATGAGGAATGGCCTAGTATCTCTTTTGTTTTTACTTTGTCATGAAGAATGTTCCTTGTTTTATATTTTACTATGAGGGGTTTTCATGTTGGCTCCTTTTGCACAAGCATAGGCCAAAGTGACATTTTTTGTACAACCTGATGCAGGAATAAACTGGATATTCAGTTTGAGCTCAGGGGCTCATTTGCATACTCAGCATATTGTCTTATTGGCAGTTGAAGCATGCGTCCCATGTTTTTCTAACCACACTCTAACTGGAGAACCACACCCAAAGAAACCGTATAAAATGCCCCACTTTATAGCAGAACTCGCTTATACTCGTTGAATCCTCTTCCTCACCTGATTTGCAGAGCAGCTCCAGTCCCGGGTGTTTCTCTGCCGTCTTCAAGGCACCTTTCCAGCGCAAGAAGTGGTTCGGTGGTGATCCAGCTTCGGCAGGGTTTTCATGGTGACACCAACACGACGAATCTTCCTTTCCGGTCCTAAGGGGAAACCTGTCCGATCTGCAACAAAAGAAATAGAAATCAAAAATCAAGTAAGATCTTTGAAAACGCTCGCATAGAGAGAAGCGCGCATAAAGGCAAACAGGTAATTACCAATTCCATATGTTTTTGAGAGTGTGTTCTTTGAATTTCTGAACATTGTTTACAGAATCAAGACTTTGGTAATAACGAAGGAGCTACAAAACTGAAAGAACAGATATTTTTGCTTAATGAAACTTCCGATGACGTACCTTTGAATCCCTCAGCATAATCCGGGACTCTTCTGTCGCCTCGATCACAAATCTGAGCATAAAAAGAAAACACAAGAGGAGAAAAAGAACTTTATTGAGAGCATATTAAGACTCAGTGAACATTGTGAATACTATTCGTATATTTTTGGAAGTTATTATTTAGTAAGTTAGTGCGTAGGTCATACTATATAGTGTACTGGAATAAAAGTGCAGGTCAGTAATTGTTGTCATTTTATTTCCACAGATTTTAAGATAAGGATAATAGCATTTTGTCATAAAAACTCCTTATGGTGAATCAGAATCACGTTTTATACAAAGGTATCTTCTTGACTAATATTATAAACATATAGAGAAAAAGAAAAGACATGTTTTTTATAAGAAAAGTGTTATAACATATTCGATTATGTTTTAGATGTACTTGTCAACTACCAGAAGTAAGACTTGCTGAAGGCTTTTAAGCTAGAAAGGAGTGACGTCTAATCAACGTGAGCCGTAACCAGAGGAGTGTGTCTTTTTTGTTTATTTTTTTGTCCCATTTTTCCCCCTTCCCCTGGGAATCTATTCTTGGCAAACTGAGTTGTACATCCAGCAGGGCTAGTATAGGTTTTTAGGGGCGGAAGAGAATTAGCGTCTCATCTCTCAAGTTGAAAACCTGGATTTCAGGTGAGTAAAGGTTAACAGTATAACCGGCGATATAGCAAATACAAATATAAAGATAGGGTTGGAAATATGCTGGTATGGTAAACAGACATAATATTGATTCCAAAATATCGTTTGGACAAAATATCGAGTAAAAAATATAGACTAGCCAAAATATCGACTAGACATAATATAGACTACAAAAATATCGAGTAATATCGATATTAATAGCCAAAATATCGAATCAAAAATATAGACTAGACATAATATCGACTAGATAGAATATAGACAAAAAAAAATCGAAAATAAGGTAGTTATTAATAATTTGTAATAATTGTGTAATATAAATCTGTAGCGGGTTGTGGGTTTATAGGGGAATAGGGTGGGAAGTAATTTATTTATATTTAATTAATTATGTAAATTATTTATAATTGTTAATTAATTATTAATTGGTAAATAATTATAATATAATTGGTAAAAAATAATAAATAATTAATAAATAATTTTTAGTAAATTATTTTCTGTAGCGGGTTGTGGGTTTATAGGGGAATAGGGTGGGAAGTAATTTTATTATAATTAATTAATTATGTAAATTAATAATAATTGTTAAATCATTATTAATAGGTAATTAATTAAAATATAATTGGTAATTAATTATAAATATTTAATTGATAAATAATTAATATTTAGTAAATTATTTTCTGTAGCGGGTTGTGGGTTTATAGGGGGATAGGGTGGGAAGTAATTTAATAATAATTAATTAATTATGTTAATTAATAATAATTGTTAAATAATTATTAATTGGTAAATAATTAAAGTATAATTGGTAAATAATTATAAATATTTAATTGATAAATAATGAATATTTAGTAAATTATTTTCTGTAGTGGGTTGTGAGTTTATAGGGGGATAGGGTGGTAAGCTATTTAATAATAATTAATTAATTATGTAAATTACTTAAAATTGTTAATTGTTAATTAATTATTAGTCATTTTAACCCCTACGCTATCCAGCGCTTTCCCTACTGTTGCACCCACTGGAGTGGGAATAGTAATTTTAACCCCTACGCTATCCAACGATTTCCCTACTGTTGCACCCACTGGAGTGGGAATAGTAATTTTTACCCCTACGCTATCCAACGCTTTCCCTACTGTTGCACCCACTGGAGTGGGAATAGTAATTTTTACCCCTACGCTATCCAACGCTTTCCCTACTGTTGCACCCACTGGAGTGGGAATAGTAATTTTAACCCCTACGCTATCCAACGTTTTCCCTACTGTTGCACCCTCTGGAGTGGGAATAGTAATTTTTACCCCTACGCTATCCAGCGTTTTTCTACTGTTGAATTCACTATAGTTGTTACAATAATTTATAACCAATTTGCTATGCTATGGTAAAAATATTATATATGTTTAGTTAATAATATGTATTTATATATATATATATATATATATATATATATATATATATATATATATATATATATATATATATATATATATATATATATATATATATATATATCAAGATCCACAATCCTGAAGCGCCGAGGGAACCAAACGGACACAGCCAGGTACAGACCACAAGACCAAGGATTCAAAAGAAATAGTGTGCTTTTATTCCATCAATGGGGATGGCAGCATGACGCGTTTCGTCCGGGTAACCCGGACTTGATCACATGACAAGACCCAGAGACATAAGTGGTTATATACTGATTTACAAACGGAGCTCCTCCCACATATAAATAAACATGGAAGAAATATCATTCACATTGAAAAAATGCAACATTAAAAGTTAAAATGTAATAAAACTCCATGCATAAATGCATATAACTGCAACAACACATTATCAACCTTATGAACATCTACACTATGTTCATCGTATAGAGGGCAAGTGCCCAAATGGTTTGTTGCAAAATTAACGTGCATATAATGACTGAATGAAAATAGAATCAATGCCCATAGGGTCCGTTATTTTTACAGTATACTGATCTAAAAACCACTACTGAATTCAAAAGTGTAAAGAGAAAAGTGCAAAGTGCTGAATCACAATGTTAAGGAACAAACATGATATAACCAGGAATGCCCTGGAGCAGAAAACTTGTGTTGATAAAGTGCAAAGTGGCAAAAAAGTGCAAAAGTCGGCAATGCATAAATTATGCTGTTTTAGGGGGAGATATGGACGATTGATCTCAATATCAAAATCAGCATTGATGGTTGGAAACCAAATCTCATAATAACACAGTTGGATAATATATGCCAGTCATATTCTTACATGTTTGATTAAATAGATAGAGCAAATCTTAATAAACCAACCTCAACATGAATAAATAGATTAAAACCATAAATAGTAAAAAATCCATTATAAGAAATCATGCATATGACAAATTTACAAAAAGTTTTTCAGGTCTTCTCCCATGTTCAGGCCATTAGGGATCTTGCTGTTAAGCCTCAGAATATATTGGCTTTCTAATTGCCTGAGCCTTTTCTCTCTGTCACCACCCCTTTTATTAAGGGGAACTGAATCGATAACAAAATATTGCAGGTCATTGAGGTTGTTGTTATGAACCAGCTTGAAATGTCGTGCCACTGGGTAATTTGGGTCAGAATTTACAATGGCACGTAGGTGCTGTAAAATTCGATTAAATACTTGCAGTTTCGTGCTACCTACATAATGCAAGTCGCACGTGCATTTCAAAACATAGACCGCATGGTCTGTTTTGCAGGTATATGTGTTCTTAATCGGAATTACAGCATTGGTGAGACCCTCAACGAACTCGCTGGTGTTCACACCGAATTTACAAGCCCGGCATGAACTACATTTTCGAAAGCCTGCTTTGTTAGAATACCAGTTAGGTTTGACAATGGTTTCAGGGCTAGTTTTAACCAGAGCATCCCTCATAGAGGGTGCTCTTCGAAAAGTAATGTTAGGCATATCTTCTAACATAGGGCCCACCACAATGTCTGTTTTTAAGATGGGCCAATTAGATTTAATGATTTGCCTCATCTTTTTATGTTGGTTATTAAAAGTGGTGATTAGACGAATAGAAGTTTTCTCTGATACAGAAACTTCCTCCTCGGGAATGACTAAAGGAGGCTCTTCTATCGTGGCCAATAATGTAGTTGACAAAGCCCTTTTCAGAGAGTCAGTGAGGTTAAGAGTATTATAACCTCTACGCAAAAATCTTTGGTAAGACCCATTTAAACAAATCATAAGATCAATTTCATTGTTACATATGCGCCTGATTCTTAAAAACTCCCCATAGGGGATGCTCTTAATAAGATGGTGTGGGTGGTTGCTCTGCGCATGTAAAATTGAGTTTCCAGCCGTGGTTTTTCTATACATTCTAGTCATGATCTCATTGTTCTTTATGTACACCTCTACATCTAAAAAATTAACTTTTACATTGCTGATGTCAGCGCAGAATTCTAGGTTCAAAGAGTTATTGTTGATATTACTGACAAACTCTTCTGCTGATGTTTTACACCCCTGCCAAATTATAAAGACATCATCAATGAAACGCCACATTTTAACAATGCCGATTTCATCCTCATCCAAACAACTGCGGATCCCACCCAGGACGTGCCTCTCCCACCAGCCCACGTGTAAACACGCGTAGCTGGGGGAGAAGCACGCGCCCATGGCAACACCACGCAGTTGTTGGTAGATTTCATTATTAAAAAGAAAAAAATTGTTCTTAAGGCATAAATCAATCATGCTGATAAGCATTTTGCTATGTTCATAGTACTTAATGTCTCTTGCAGATAAAAAGTATTCAATTGCATTAATACCATCAACATGATTTATAGAGGTGTATAGTGATGTAATATCCATGACTAGAAACAGATAGTTTGGTTTCCACACAACTTCCTTCAATTTCTTTAAAAAGTCACCAGTGTCTTTTAAGTAACTAGGCAAGGCCTCCATATATTCATGTAAATAAAAGTCAACATACTTGGAGAGGGGTTCCAACAAACTATTTTGGGCGGAGATAATGGGTCGTCCTGGTATAGGGGTTGTGCCTTTGTGAATTTTTGGTAAAAGGTACAACGTTGGAGTGATTGGAAAATCTTTCTTCAGAAAATCATATTCCTTTTTACTAATGAGTCCTTCCCTCTTCCAAGTAGTTAAATTAGTATGAACAAGAGTTTTAACTTTATTCAATTCATTAAAAGAAGCCTTCCTATAACAAGCTGGGTCATTTAATTGTCTTTCCGCTTCCTCTAGATATAAAGTGCGTGGCCATAAGACAATATTGCCACCTTTGTCCGCTTTATTGACAATAATGTCACCTCTAGATTTGATTTTTTGCATCAGTAGAGAATATTGTTTATCTCTATAGCTTCTCTTTCTCTTGTTTTTAGACACCATCTTATTCAAATCTTTTAGATCTTCCACAACCCTATCGTTGAAGATGTCGATAGCATCCCGAGGCATTACCGGAATAAAAGTGGACTTAGGGCAAAAGGGACTGTTACCCGCACTACCACTACTGATTCCCATAGCACCTAAAACCTCCTGAGTGTTGTTTGGGGCATCGTCATCATTGCTTAGCGAATGAGCTGTCTTGAGAGCCAAAGTATCAGCAATAGTAAAATTTTTGTGCGTTTGAGATTCACTGATAATTGCTCTTGCTTTTTCACTTTTTTTGTTTGTGGTGTGGAATTTAAGGAGTTTGAGTTTCCTTATGAATTTAAAAGTGTCTATTCTGGCCTGCACATATTTAAATCCATTGTTAGGGCAGTAGGACAGACCCAAAGAGAGAAGCTGTTTTTCAGCTGCATTGAGATCAAGTTCCGTCAAATTAATTACCGTATTTTCAACCTCAGAATTGACAGAATAGCAATCACTGCTCATAGAATTTTTGTCTTTTTTATTGAAGTTTTCTTCTTTTTCTTTTTCTTTTTCATTTATTTCATCATAATGTGGTACAGCTAATGCATTAGATTCATCATTATCCTGATTCTCGTGCAGTTCCGTGCCCAGCATTATTACTCCACATGGTGGTATAGTGGGTAATTTCAACAGATTATTGATTACTTCTTCTGGGCATTTCCCCTTCCTCTTTTCTTTTTCCCGTAGTTGTTGGCGTTTCCTCCTCTCTTTACGGGATCTGTTTCGCCTCTTCCTCCTGTTGTTGCTGCTGGCTGAGTCCCTCTCGATCTTAAGGTGTTCCGCCGATCTTCCACCATAAAAACCAATTCCTCAGATGGAGTGAAACTACTAATTCCAGGATGTTGCACATTGGTTTCATCATCAGACCCTCTGCTGCTGTAGATAGAACTCATGTCTGTGTCAGAACCATTGGAAGCACCCACCTGCTGATTTTGCGGAACTTGTGATGTATTTGCTGACATTGGCACTGATGTTGTCAAAGCTTGCCTTTTAACGGACTCAAATTTCCTTGAAAACGTGAAAATTCTACTGTTTTCATAGTCAGCCTTGTCTCTGGCAAACTTAAAGGCTTTGCGGGTCTTTATGGTCTCTTCATATTTATCGAGCCGTTTTTTGATGTCTTCCCGCCCTTTATTAATTGCCTCTTGATCTTCCATTGCGTTCAGCTCAAGGTTGAGTTTCTCTATCTGAGTCATTAGTTCGACTCTATCGATTTCGGCGTATTTAATTAAAATGCAAACCATACCCATGGATGCATCGAGGTTATGATGAGCCCATTCTATATATATATATATATATATATATATATATATATATATATATATATATATATATATATATATATATATATATATATATATATATATATATATATATATATATATATATATATATATATATATATATTTATTTATTAAAAAAAATATTTTTGTAATTTACATTAATTATTTAATAATATTACATTTATTTAATCATTTTAACTATATATTAAATATATTTATTTTTATATTAGTTTTAACTTAATTTAAAGACATATAAAAAAAACGATATTTTGACAGTCTATATTATTTACAATCGATATTTTAGAGTCGATATTTTTGTACTTACCTGTATAAAGATAGAAACTCGATATTTTGTCCCTCGATATTTTCTCATCGATATTTTTGCAAGTCGATATTAATGGGCTCGATATTATTTCAGTGATCCTGCTGGTATATGGGTAAACTATATAAAGAGGATATCTCGCCCGGGAGGGAAAACATAGACGAGTTCTTAAAGCATGTCAAACTTCCACACTTAAATGAAAATCAGAGGGAGTCTTTGGCTTCTGAGATCAGTGAAGAGGAGATCCGAGCACAGCTGAGGAAGCTGAGGAAGATGGCTAGAGGGAAGGCGGCTGGGCCAGATGGCCTTCCGACTGAGATCTATTTGTGTCTTTTAGATAGTATTGTACCTGTCTTTAAAAAGCTTTTTAACACTATTTTGATGGAAGGGGAAGATCCTCCATCGTCCTGGTGGTTTTAATTCTGAAACCAAATAAGGATCCGCTGGCGGTGGAGTCTTACAGTCCAATATCCCTGTTGAACACAGATTATAAGGTGTTCACAGGGATACTGGCAGCCAGGGTCGCTAAGATCATCAAGCGTGTTGTGCATAGAGATCAGAGGTGTTTTATCCCTGGAAGGCAGCTCAATGAGCTAACCTTCACAATGGTTGGGGTACTAAACTTGGCTGAATCATATAACTTGCCAGTAACAACTGTGGCAGTTTATGCCTCTAAGGCTTTCGATCAAGTTCACTGGCCATATCTTTGGGTGACTCTAAAGACTGTCGGATTCCCTAACATCCTAATAAAAGCTTTTCAACTTCTTTATTGCTCACTTAGAGCTAGGGTTTTAGTAAATGGGGAGTTAACGGACTGGTTCAGTATTATGCGAGGAACAGGACAGGGCTGCCCCCTGTCCCCTCATTTATTTAATATCTATATTGAACCGTTAGCAGCCTGGTTCAGACAGGATAAGTCTATAGCCCCATTTAGATACGGAGACTTCAATGTCAAATTAGCCTTATACACAGATGATCTTATCCTCTCTTATCCTGTACACTCTGAACTCCGAGAAGGCCATTCACAAACTGATGGCTAATGCAGACATTTTTGGAAAGGTAGCAGGGTATAGAGTAAACAGAGATAAGACTGAAATTATGGAGTGGAAATGCTGCAAATCCGCTATCTGGGTATTACAATTACCCAAAAATTTGCAGATGTGACTATTGTCAATTGGAGGAAGATCAGTCAGGAGGCAGGGAGATTGTTGGACAGGTGAGCAAATTTTCCCCTTGGCTTGTATGGTAGGGTTAACCTTATCAAGATGATTGTATTGCCATAGGTCACTTTCCTTTTTAATTCTATACCGCTATCATTTGACAAAGGTGAGATAGCAAAATTACAGGGGAAGGTGGGTAGTTTTATTTGGGCCTCGAAGGGCCCCTTTATCTTTTGGAAAAGATTGAGGAGAAGGCTGGAGAAGAGGTGTTTGGCACATATTGACTTGTTGGCATATGCTCATGCTTTCACTTTAAGAATTGTCTGATGTTGTTAAACAAACCTGATGATTCCACAATAGGTATTCTTTATGGGGCAATGCTTAGTGAGTTGAGGGAAGGGCAAGAGCAATTTCTTTTTAAGTTTAGAGATCCACATTTTTTAAGAAAGTAAGACTGAAGACTTTGTTGGAGGCTTTGAAAACTTGGGTCCTCATACGGAAAAAACTAGGAGTGTCTTATTATGCCGCCAACGCCCCAATATGGTGCACTACAGGAACTCCGGACTGTTTAAATGATCTGCTCAGCCTACCATTGAAGCATGCAGGAATTTCCAGTTGGGGCGATTTGAGATTGGGAACGGATTTGGTTGGTTGGGAAACTCTGAGCCTATGCACAAGGGTCAATTAACCAGATTCAAATTTTATTCTTTCTGCTTGGTGGGCTAGTCAGAACGGGGAGGAGCAGAAGGACGATTCCTAGTTAAATCAAGAAACGAAAGTGGGTACAATTAGGTAGAAGATCGCTTTGTGGTATCGAACCCTGGTCGAAGGAGAAGATGACCCGGATAAGGGTATTCAAAAGCTCTGGGGCGATGACCTACTAGATGTAAATCTGAGCGAGGCCTGGATGGCTTCATTTGCATTGCTGCGGGAAGTAGTCAAACCTGCCTTTCTTAAACACAATCACCTTTTCACTCTCTATAGGGTGTATTGGTCCCCAGCAAAACTAGCGGAACTCTCAGGAACACCGTATGTTTGTCCAAGATGTCGAGATCCCTCAGCGGATGACCTCCACATGTTTTTAACATGCCCTTAAATGTCCAAAACTTTTACTGAACTCTGTAAATCTTTGTCGGAAGTCACAGGCGTACAGGTGAGGGTAAGTTCTTTACTTGTATTCTTTGGAAGTTGTCACAGTAGTATCCCCGTTACAAATAAGAAGGTTGCAAGACTCATCTTTTATGTGATGTATTGGGGAGACTGGAGATTTGTAGAGCATGGAAATCAGGTGTCCCACCTCCTTTCTTGGAATGTAAAAAGAACATTATATATATAAGTCAACAGGACATGGCATGTGACCCCAGTAGTTGGGAAAAGATATGGGATATGTTGGTGGACTGGAGTCAAAAAGCTGGGGTCCAATGATTAAGCCAATAAATAACTGTCTGTCCTGTTCCCCTTCTTTTGTATGGCATTCCAGAGAAGGGTGGGAGTGGAAGCAGCTTGATTTCTTGAGTGGAACGACTCCATCCCTGGCCGGTCTCCAGCAACGGGAAGGGTGTATAGCCAACAAGTAAATTGGCAGAAGGAGGACACAAAAAAAAAACCCCAAACAAGCAAAAAAAAGAAAGAGTATGCATCAATGCCTAAGATGTTGGATGTGAGGTTTAAACCACATAAAAATGTAGCTATGGAAAGGCATTCATTTTACAAACATTCTCAAGTGCTGATGATTCTGTGAAAAGTTTTGTGGGCACTCTAAGAACCTCATCAGCAACGTGTAAGTATAAGGACTTTGAGGACAAATTCATCAGGGATCAAGTAGTGGAACATACAAATAACAGAAAAGTCCCAGAAGTGTTGCTAGCTACTCACAATGTTACTTTGAATAAAGGTATAGACGTAGCTGCTGACATTGAAAGTACAGCGTCCTACTTGGCATAAATGTCTGTGTCCCAATAATCAGCTAAAGAAGTGGTGGCTGAGTTGACAAATAAAAACTCTAAGAAGAGCAAGGTCAAATCAAAGAATTTGAAATATTACAGGTGTGGGAATGCCAATGACTTAGGAAAAGGGATTGTTTTCCCTGCCATTGGTAAAGTGTGTGCTATTTGTAAAAAAATTGAACATTTCACAAAAGTATGTAAATCCAATGGGAAGGAGAAGGAAAAGGTGAAACAAAGGGGCATATTTAAAATAAAATGTCGGAACATGGAGCTGTGCTAAATTTGGTAGCATTCACAAAAATACGGCACAAACCTTTGTTTCCACTAACGCAAAAAAAACTGGCTAACGCCAGCAGAGATACCCTGACGCAATGTTACAAAGGAGCCTGAGTTGCACATAAACAATCAATACTTGCGATTTGTACCTTCTCTGTGTGCCACAGAATGCAGCACACATGGAAAGAGTAAAAAACAAGAAGAAATTAATAATTTCTCCACATATCTCCATTCTAAAACCTGGTATTGCATGGCATTAGTTTTTGGTGCTGCCTCAGCCTTGTACATCTGGGTCAGTGTCAAAAAGCAATGGGTAGAAAATTGGTGTGGGAGCACACTGCTTCACCTCCCAGCAGGGTCGCCCCTAAGCATCATGGTAGATGCAGTCCGACAAGCGAGTACACTTGCAAAGTCTTTAGAGTGTTTCACCAGGTGGGTGCATATTAGTGCTGGCCATCTCTGGACACGTGTTTCTAGATTATTATCTGTCATCAGCAGAAATTAAGCATTATTTGGGGTTGCTGAGCAGGCTGCCGTATCCTTGGAACGTAGTATCTCTTCAGGCGCGCAGGTGCCCCTCCACAAGCTTGTCAGCCCACAGCGGCTCAAGGGAGCCTTCAAGTAGAAAATTGGTGTGGGAGTACACTGCTTCACCTGACTTATATGGTAGAGATACTACTTTCCAAGGATACGGCAGGCTGCTCAGAAACCTCAAATAATGCCTAATCTCTGCTGATGACAGATAATAATCTAGAAACGTGTCCAGAGATGGCCAGCACTAATCTGCACCCACCTGGTGAAACACTCTAAAGACTTTGCAAGTGTACTCGCTTGTCGTACTGCATCTACCATGATGCTTAAGGGCGACCCTGCTGGGAGGTGAAGCAGTGTGCTTGTCAAAAGCGGAGCGGAATTCACTCATGGGTTTGACTGTCAGTATCATACTATGGCGGTTGGATGGAAACCTCTGATGTCGGGCAGAATGCCTCCGACGAGTTGTCGGATGACTTTCCGCACAACATCATAATGCGGCCCTTTGTGTTTAACACAGGTTGTTAACCTGCATCCCTGCTGGTCATGTATAAAAGAGTACAATAAAAGAAATAAACCTACTTCAGTGTAGTGCTTCCTTTCAGTACCCCCATCAACTTGTCAGGGGCAAATGAGAATTTCGTGATGGCAAGTTCGCCATGCGTAATTTAACCTTGCCCAAGGGCTCTGAGGAAACCACCAGCCTCAGTTTTATAAAAATAATTGCAGCAGAAACATGCTGCTGACAGCTGTGCATGTATCCTCTTATTATCAGTGAATGGTAAAGAGGTCCAGCGGTTATCTGTCTCGTTCTCCCTGTCACACATATTGTTTCTTGGGACAAAGCTGACTGGGGAGGCCCAGGGAGAACTGACCTTGCCATGCTTATTTTGGGACATATAATTAAACCATATTCTTGCTCCATCAGAAAGTAGAAGTTTCAGCTTTGGGTAATACATGAATGATTAATGTGTCTCTCATTTTTGACGTGGAACAGCCTGAATACTCGATTGGAAGAAAATTAATTACATTCATGCATCGTTAGTTTACTAGGATGGGAATACCACCAAAATTCACATTATCTTGTGAATTTCTTTTTTCTTTGAAAAATAATTTTTTTGCAGTAACCTGAGCGCAACAGAACTAATTGCCATTGCATGTTTTCAATTATGCAAATAATTGTTTCTTCTAATTGTTTATGCTGTGTTGTGAAAGTTAACTGATAGCTTCATGCTTCTTGTGCATATTAATGACTTGAAGCAAACTATATTGCTTAGAAATATTTTCGGGTGGGTGCAGTCGCTTTGTTATTCAAATCGTTGAAATGTGAGAAAACTCTTTCCTATTATGTGTTTCCAATATTCATTGACTTTTGCAGGAACAGGATTGATTTTTTTATCCGAAAGTTAATATAGTGATAATACAATTTTGTCTCAAACAAAATACAGATTTTTTTAATGCTATGAAATTGAAAAATATGCATTGAGATGAGTCCCTGTTCTGAATGTACAGCCTTAGGGGCAAATTATGAGTCTGGCAGACTTTGACCGCCAGACTAAGGGCCAGATTACGAGACCGCCAGACTTGCGGTGGTGCAGCAGTGGCGGTGCTGCGGCCACCCTATTCTGGTGGGGCTATTTCGGATCATCAATGCTGCACCGGCTGCGCCAGGGAACCGCTGTTCCCTGCTGGTGGGGCAGTGGACAGGGGTATCCAATATGCAAGTTGGGACCACCGTGGTCCGCTGAGCATATTATGAGTTTCCCCACTGAGAGCCTTTTCATGGCGGTGAGTCCACCTTGAAACGTCTGGTGGTGGGAAAACCAAGGGTCCCTACAGGGTCCCCATACCCTGCCACCATGGGGCTGCAATCAGGGGGGCACAGCTGTGCCCCCCTCTTTGCATGCGCCCCTAGTTCCAGCACTGCATGGGTTTTTCAGTCCATGCTGTGTTAAAACTGCTTTTGTGTTCCAATTGCAGTGTTCGTTTTCAGAACACCGTGGTGGGAACGACAAAAGAAAAGCCCAACAGACACAAGTTGTACTCATAATCTGGCGGGCGGACCATGCACAGCTTTGGCGGTGCTGTACCGATGCAATGCCGGTGCACCCCCGCCAAAGTCTTAATTATGCACTTACCTTTGATATTATGTTCTATACACCTCACATTCCCCTTCTGATTCAGTCTTACATCAGGTATTTGTTATTCATAACAACAAGCACAAGATAGTTTTTGTATCAGTGGCTCTCCTTGCTATTTTCAAAGGATAAATTGCCACCTGTTTTATTACATTTAAAAGTCAATGTTTTATCTCAGTCCTAAGTTCTGTGTTGCTGGTAGCTGCACATAAAAAGGAAAGGGATTGCACATCATTTTTTTAAATGTTTTACACAATTGAAGTCTTTCTATGAGTTTGATCCAGAGTCTAAATGTTGCACTGCAACAGATATACTAATCCGTAACAGTGCAAAATGTACTTTTGGTGGGATTTGCAAAAATCCTTCCTCATGCATATTACTGAGGTGGGATTCCCTTTGTGAATCCTACTGAAAGGCAGGGGCGTAGCTTCAAAGGGGGGTCTTTGGGGTGTTACACCTCCCTAATAAATATTTTTACAGGTAAAAAGTTGGGTACAGGTGCTTTCGGCCGGATATTGTGTGGTGTATATCGGATTTCTAGGAATTTTTACATAAACGGGCAAAAATGCAAACACACTCTCTTCCTCTCTGCTCTGAAAATCTTTTAAAATGTTGGTTGTTTTACAAAATATTGTGTTTTTTCTCACTTAGTACCCTACGAATCTGCATTAGTCTCTCTTTTAATTGTCTCCTAAGTCACAGTCATGTGCTCTGCCTATTGTATGATGCATTTTAACATTATTTGCCAGCATGATTGCTGGAAAGTCTGAAGCTCAGCCCCCACAATGTTACTGACCAGGCTACGTCCCTGCTGAAACGATTGCAACAACAGGTCTCCATCACAGGCCTCTGTCACTGGATTCATTACAATTTTGGTTGGATTCGAGAAGGAGAGTCTGCCTCATTCATCTGCATTGACATCAAGTCCTAAGATCCTACTTCATCCTATGTAACCCTCGACCCCATCTTAGATCATAGAGGCCACCATCTTCCTGAACTTACGCAATGGACATCGCCAAAATCCCTGATTTATGCAGAATCATTGTCATGTCTGCCTTTTAACGCAGATGTTGCAAGTCCTTATTTTTCAGGAAGCTATGATATCATCAAGTTCTTCGATTAATGACATAGATACAACATATATCACTATGTCAAGGTTGGAAAAGAACACATACAGATATATACCAAAAATATAGTAGTCTGAATTGTTGTCCTTTTGCATTATATGTTCATAAGAAGATGTCTGAAATGCATTCCTTGATGCACATTATCCATATTAGACATTCCTAAACTTATGTCAGAAATTCCAATCTCTGATAAGATTTAGGATATGAGGACTGTCACTTGACCACTTGTCAGGAGAGGTCCTTCGCCCAGATAATCGCCCAAGATTCTGCCAGCGACGGTCTCACCTGCTGCCAGCGCACTCCGCAGATGATATATCTCGCCTAAAATCTGGAGCTGATAAAGCCAGGTCCCCTAGGAAGACCAACTGACTGTTGCCGCAGCGGGTGTTTGCCCTTCGCAGGGAACACTGTCTTCACCCCTCCACTGATAAAGATAGCATTTGCTGCCAACAAGGTTTGGAGTGCGTCTCGTCTCCCTAAGAAACTGTAGACTGCAAGTTGCTCTGACTTTCATGCTATCATATTGTAGCGCATACAAGTTGGCATTACGAATTTAGGATCTAGATGACATTTAAATGCCATTTTAACAATGCTAGAAATGTTCATTTTATTCTTGTATCTATATTGTGTCTTGTTGTTAGTATAATAATCTATGTTGTTGTTTTAGGTATACTGAGATACTGATAGTTCCTGTAGTAAAAAAGACTGTTAATTTAAGTGTTCATTCTTAGTTCAATGTGTGTGATACTGTGACTAATGAAATATGGTTCGCTGCTGTTTCCACAGTGACCCTCATTCCTTTATAGGAATGTTAGTACCCCAAAGCAATACTTCTATGTCAATTACACATTGAATAGTGTCTTACGAGGCTACAATAACTTGTCTTTCACATTTATCGCTGGTGCATTGTACCAAGTTCACAGGTGTCACCCTTTGATGGGAAAGCACCCCTTGCAGAGTTACCCTGAAGTCATAACTTATGTAACAGCATGAGAAATGGGAGGGTGCATTTAGTGGCCACTAGACCACTTTGCGCTCCCATCATCGATTACAGCTTGGATTCACAAAGTGGAAGCTATTTATCAAGGACAGTTTTCTCTGCTAATTACTATCACCGTCCTTTGATTTCTAGCATTCCACACAGTGGTTTACTCTCACAAATTGCAGTCACAGATCATTTTATGCATCTCAGTGTGAATCACTAAGAAGGAGTACGCTATTTCATGCCCCCTTTTACTTACAATTCGTAATGAGTCATTATGTGTACGTTGAGAGTGGCAAAGCCATTTGAGGCTTACAATGTAGATTTAATATATTGAAACTTTGGGTTTTACAGATGCAGAGAAAGCTAGCAATTTAGCAAATCACTGCCTTTGCAACCGTCCTCATTATTTGTAACAGCATGCAAATATTAGCAGGTGACTTTGTGCATTAAACATAGTCTTATGGCTAGGAATGTTTTATTTGTCTCTTCCATGAGCAAGTCTTTTTATGGCACTATGGAGTCTATTCTCCAGAACAGAGATTAGAATCAGCCTACGTATACCCTTCAGAGTAATATGGAATATTAAAAAAAAAGTGTCTAATGTTATGATTTTTTTCCCACTTAATGTTCAGTTATTTGTTGGTTTTTATTCGACAAATGTAGCATTGTGAGATTGCTCTTGGAAAGATACAGGAATAGCAGGGTTCCAATTGTTTTTAAGAGGTGAAAAATACAGAACTATTGATTTAAGAACATTTGTTAGCTTGGCAGGTGGATCCATTTTGGCCATTGTTACTGAGCCTTCAGTAGAGTGGAATAAGATGTTCCATAGTTCTCCCCTGACCTTCACAAAGTCTGGTTCCATACAGGTATGCTTTGGGAGGGAATTCCAATGGGAGAAACCTTCTATAAGCAGGGCATTTCTTCGACAACATTTGCCTTGTGCACTTCCTGTGTACTGTCCTGCTCAATCTCATTTTGTTCCCTGTAGTTTCCTTCTTTCAATTTGTGACTCTCCCCTTTCAGGGGTCTGACTCCCTGTTCTTGTTTTGCTGTGTGCAAAAATATGACCAGGGATACTGAGAGTTAACAGGATAAGTGAGAACGAGACATTAGGGTATGTTTCTCTTTGCAGCATATTGATGTAACAGGAAAATGACTAATAAGGGACTGGCATGGCTGTTACAGTTTGTTTTGGGAGGCTGTTCTTCCCCATCTGGCTGTCTTGGTAATGTGACAGCACAATAGCATGATAAGCAGATGCTTGTTGCACACTTGCACTACAGAATATCGAAAACACAAAAATCACCATATACAAATATCAACATCACAATATCGTAGACCATAATATTGAAAATATATTGAACGTATGTAAAATAAAACAAAATTGAATATCACATTGGTAACAATAAAATGATCTAAAATGTAAAATAATATTGTACCAAATAAAGGAATACAGAATATTGACACTCCTACGTTTATATTCACACACCATTAAAATATCAGCATATCACAAAATTGAGGCACAAATGTGCATATATATATGCCTATATATACAAATATATGTGTGTGTGTATATATATATATATACATGTGTTCACACACACAAACATACATGTAAATAACAAATGTAAACAAATATACAATAATTAGCATTTCAAACAACGTAAAAAAATCGAATCCATAAAGACAAAACTGTGAACTTAAAACAATCAAAAGACAGAATCAATTAACAAATCACTATAAAAGCAGTAAACTTTAAAAAAAATGTTATGCATGCACCCAAATAAGAAAAAAAAGTCCGCCACAATGCTCAAACATTTACAAAAAAAGTAAGTAAAAAATTAATACTTTTACAAACTAACTCCTAACTTTTTTAACCAATTTTGAACTTTTAATAAAACTAATAAATATCTACCCATTACTATCTTCAAACTACAGAGATACTGTGAAAAATTGGGTTACTGGTTGAGGGGGCGAAATCCTACTGAAAGCAGCAACCACAATCCTTGTCAAGTGAGGAAAAAGCAAACCCCAAATTAACCTGTGCCCAACCCTCTGGTAGCTTGGCACAGAGCAATCAGGCTTTACTTAGAGGCAACGTGTAAAATATTTATGCAGCACTTCAAACAGTAACAAAATGAAAACACACCATAGAAAGGTTCTCATATCAGATTAGAAAAATAGAATACATTTTATTAAATAAATCAAGACCAAAGCAACACAAATCTAATCAACAGAACTGAAGATAAACAATCAAAGATTTCAGTGTAACTTGCGCCAAAATGCACCAACTCTGAATATCTGATTGCGCCAGACCAGCACAAAGTTAAAACAAGTTCTGTCCAACCATGATGGAGTGTGGGCAGACTTGAGGGAACCAGTTAGGCCTGCTGAAAAAGTGTACCTTAAATCCTGGTTGTGGTGCATTGTGAAGTACCCCCTCGAGGATACGTCGTGCAGGCGAGGAAATGGGTCGGTTCCGAGGAACGATGCACAAACCTGCATCTTCCTTGAGATTGCGATTGGCAAGAGATTTGCTATGTGAGGATATGCATCAGGGATGCTTCACACAGCGGCGGTTCTGATGCGGGCTGAGTGGTGGATGAGGAGTCCTTGCCTTGAGAGAATCCTCACAGCTGTGGTGATGGGTCAATTCTGAACAGGGGTTGCGCCGCACAGCAGAGGGGATGCGTCAGTTTTGCTGGATCCACAGTTTTGGCTGTCAGAGCACATTCAGACCTACGCCCAAGGGTTCAGGGCTGGGGTGGCACATTTGGCAGGGTTGGACTCACAGACGGCGGAGTCGAGGTGCTGGGCTTAACGTTGTTGGAGCCTTCTGTCCCTGAGGCTCAACAGATTCAGGACCAGTCCTTCTCACCCAAGCAGCAGTTCAGCACAACAGGGTAGCAGTTCTGCAGAGTAGAAGTGAAGCAGAGTGGCAGTACTTTCAGCAGCACAGCAGAGTAGTACTACCTGACAGTCCCCACAGGCCCAGAAGTGTACTGAAGAGTTTGTGTCTGAGGTCCAATATTTATACTTAGGCCTTCCTTTTAAGGAGGAGAAACTTCTAAAGATTTCCCTTTAAAGAACACAGTGTGGTATGTTGCATGCTGCATGCTGCAGCATGCAGCTGGTTCTTTTGCTGATGTCATCCTGGTTTCCCAAGTGATGTAATGTATCAGTTCAAGTGACCAGGACTGTTGTCTTAACTGTATGTGGAGCTGGGGATGGGTTCTTTTTTAGAGAAATAAACCTGAATTTCTCCTGCATACCTGCCTCCTTGCGTGATCCTTTTGCCAATTTGGGATCTTACACTGGCGCAGTCGGCTACAGGAGACAGGATACAAATTTCTCCAAGGAAAGAAGTAGGAAGAACTCAACAAGCCCCCAACTACATCTTCAATTTTAAATGATCTTCAAATGGTAGTATGTCTACCTCAGGTACTGTTCTCTTATTTGTTTTAATATTGGACTGCAACTTAAGCGAGTAACTTGGTCTCATTGTCACTCAAAAGCCCGGGCACTGGATTTTTGTTATTGTCTGGATTACCTGCTTTGACAATAATGCGTACTGTGACTTTAGTGGAAAATCCACATTCTTCTTTGGATGTGCGTGAGGGGGCTGCGCTGTCTGCGTTTGAGTTTCACTGCCTGCTTTTCCCTGAAGATGTCATTGACTTTATTGCATTGGATTTTGTTTTAATCTTATCTATCGAGGGGTTAAGAGCGCATTTGACCTGGCTAACTTCAGTCTAATGAAGAGTCGTCATTTTATAAGGCTTTTTGGCTTGTATTTGGACCTTGTTACTTCTACATCATTCATATAACGAGCTTCCCTGCGCCTGCTTATTTTTAAAATAAGTCTTACCTCGCGCAGTTCTCTCAAGCGCCTATCCTCATCTAAGCTTCTTGAATCCTCATTTTGTGTTGGGGTCACCTTCCTGCAGACCCTCTGCCTCCATTGTGTGTGCATCCACGGAATCTGTATGCGCGTCACAGAAAGCACACAGTCACGTTTTTGCCCCTGCGTGACCTGTGTGACAGCCATCTTGGATTCACCTCTTCCATCTGGTAAAATGTGGCCTGCCACTTCTGTGACAAGCACACATTTGTATTGGTTTTACTTATGCACACAAGTGTTTTGGTGATCATTGCTGCGTGTCAACATCTGTGACACGCACACACATATTGAACTTTTAATTTAGCTGCATTCTATTGTTGTATTCAGCGTGCTACTTCTGTGACACGCACACATCTTTGTTGTACAACGTAATTTCTCTCCTGTGTGAATATACAATTTGTGATACTCACGGTTGAAACATTGGTTTAATTTATTCTTTTCTTACAGGTCACTTTATATAATGTGCCACTACTGTGACACGCACACATTTAACTCAGAACTCGTCAGTTTTAACTTTCACAATGCAGAATGTTACAACTCCTCCCTTCTTCCTCATGGCACCTGGGGAACCACCAGTTAAGTGGCAAATATGGAAAAAGGTGTTTGAGCGCTTTGCTAAGGTTTGTGGAGTCAGTGTCAGCACTGAACGCAGATCATCTCTTTTGCTTCACAGATTTGAATGCGTTTGAGATATGTATGAAAAAAACTGGACAAACACTACCTGCCTGAGGTTAGCACTATATTAGAGAGGTATCAATTTGCCAAAAGGTCTCAAAACGAAGGTGAAAGTGTTCAGGGTTACATCACTCACATCAGAATGCTCACTTCATCTTGCAAGTTTGCAGGATTGTTGGAATGAGAGGATTAGAGACCAATTTATGTTTGGTTGCAATATTGAGAAGATACGTAAAGATCTTTGGTTGAGAGATGAACCTTCATTAGATGAAGTAATTCAAGTGGCAAAAAGGTTGAAACATTCCATCAAGTGTGTTGACACTATTTTATTTTATTTTTAAAGTTTTATACAGCGCGAACAAGATCCTTACAGATATCAGAGCGCTTTACGTAAATATGAAATGAGGAGAACTTAACAAGGCAATTTGTGCAAAATATCAAAAAGTGCAAGGTCACAAAAATGTGAGTGGGTGGTCGATTCAAATAATAAAGTATAAGAGAGAGAATACACAGTCAACAAGTGAATTTAGCCAAGAGGATCGATTTGACTTCCTTTTTGAAGGATGCAGTAGATGAGATCAGTCTTGTTTCTGCAGTGAGGGCATTCCAGATCCTGGGAGCCATCCCTGAGAAGGAGCGTTTGTATGCTTTTTTCTTGTGGAATCTCTGTGGTTTCAAAAGGAGAGTTTCTGCGCTTCTTGTGGCTCTTGAGCCTTCTGAGAGTGTCAGTTTCTGGGCAATTTAACTAGGCGCATTATGGTGTAAGGCAGAGGTCTTCAAACTTTTGGATGCTGAGACCCCCCCTGTCAACATTTTGAGGCGTAAGGACCCCTCCTGACAAAAAAATCTAAACCTGTAGGCAGGGCTACTGGAATTATGAGGCAAGTGAGGACCAAAATATGCGACAGGCTTGATTAAATTGTGTGGGAAGAAAATGTAAGTGAAGTTATGTGATGCCGCGTATTTTGGGATAGCATTGCTTCATTATTTTGACATTTTTTACACACAGTAACACTGAGGAAAGATTTTGCCCCATCACTACCCGTTTATAACCAAAATACAGCAATTGACATCAGAAAGATTTCTAGTCAACCTTTGAGAAGGGCCTTCCACACAGGAATACGTGCTGCCACATTAGAAGCTCACCTGGCCCTGGCCAGGAGAGGCAGGGGTCCCTTAAAAACCTGGCGGTTTTGTGCAGAGTTAAGCAGTTTACCCATGCAGCTTTCCTCTCACCCCCTCCCTTCCTTTCCTCTCTCCTCTCCTAACCCCGGATCCTTTTCTCACTTTGCAGGCCATTTTCTTTCACCCCTTTTTACAACATCTGAACTCTCCCCATTCAACCTCTCACTTTAACAATGCACCTCATCTCTCTATAGCACCTTTCTGACAAACATTTCATTTTTTTATAGCACTACTCATAGTTTACTCACACTCAGTTCTGTGATCTGCATGGTACACGTTCTTTGTAGCAGGCACATTAACCCTCTGCACACTGTGTGGGTGACAAGAGTGCCCATGTGAGTGCACAGTGAGCGATGCAACAGTGCGAGAGTAGGGTAAGAGAAGTGACTGCAGGGTGAGTGAGGTGGCATATGAATTTGGGTGTGGATGCAAGTTCAGAATGGGATGAACGAATGTATGATTACTGATGGGCTTGTGTGAGTGAGTTGCTTATTGAGCAGTGAGGGGGTCAGGTGAGTGAAGTGTCACATGAGTGCAGGATGAGTAGTGTACTCGTGTGACTGCAGGGTGAGGTATAGGGTGAACAGCACAAGTGCATTGTGAGTGCAGAGTGATCACTGTGAGTGCAGGGTGAGCAGGTGAATGGTGTGAGTGCATGGTGATCAGTGTGAGTGCATTGGGATTACTGTGATTGCAGGGTGAATGGTGTGAGTGCATTCTGATCAGTGTGAGTGCACGGGGAGCGTGAAAGTGAAGGGAGAGAATGAGGAGCGAGTTGTCTGAATGCAGGGTGCATTTCCATACACTTGAAGTAACTCATCATGTTCTTCACGGCGGCGTAGGGTTTAAGATCTAAGTTAAACTATTGCGGCATTAATCGACGGTGGAGGAAGTAAATAATGTGCTGATCCTGCAACAAACTTACAGACCTATGGTTAGGGTTGCCAGCAGATTATTTTGATGGCCCAGTCGGTACAAAAATAAGCAGACACCTAAAGCTGTATTTTAAGCACTTATATGTGCATACTTCGAACAACAAATATAAATGGAAAGCACTTTTAATTGTGTTCTAGGTCTGCCTCAATGATCCCTCACTGACAAAGAGAAAAAAGACAGAAAAGTCACATAACTAATGCATAGATACTTTTGTATTTAAAAGACTATTTAGTGTCAAGAGGAGATCTTTGCAGGCTCTTTAAACAAAACAGGCAGGCATTTTTCTTTTGCCAAACCCTACTTTATATTCCTTTTCATTAAATACATTTTCACACTACAGCAGTATTTGTAAAATACAAATGTAAGGAACAGGCACAGTGGGGGCCCAGGGGGTACTGAAACCAGGAAGACAACTAAGCCTCTGTAATCAGTTTACAAAGGCATGTAAATATGCAAATGGTCTTTAAAGACCTGTGAAAAACTCAGCGTGTTGGAGATGACTCCAGACACTGCCCAGCCCAGCCCACAGCTCGAGTTACACTGCAGCAGCAGCTGGGCTGAGAGACACGACGAGGGAGGAGGGGGGCTGAAGCCCTTGGGCCTGGGAAGAAGTATGTCTGTGAAGGCGCGACCCCCTTTGCATCACTCCACGGCCCCCCTGGGGGTCACGCCCCACAGTTTGAAGACCCCTGGTGTAAGGCCTTATGGGTAATGCACGCGATTTTCAAGTGTATTCTGGCTTCGAAGGGTAGCCAATTCAGTGATTTTAAGTCCGGGGAGATGTGTGAGAGTTTTTATGAACCAGTGATGAGCCTTGCTGCAGCATTGATAGAGGCTCTTAATGGGGCAGTTGTTGATGGGGGGAGGCCGCAGAGGGCGGCACTTCCATAATCAATCTGAGGGATAACTAGCGCTTGGACTGCAGTCCTAAAGTCGTTGGCTGGGAGGAAGGGTTTTAACTTCCTCAAGGTATTGATTTGGAAATTAGCACACTTCGTTGCGTTGGTGATATGTTGTTGCATATTGAGATTGGAGTCGAGAGTTATGTCTAAACATTTTGCTGAGTCTACAATGATAGGCTGTACGTTGAATGCAGTGAGGTGTTTAAGCCACTCCTGAGCGATGAGGATTTTGGAGGGTGGTACTTTTAGGAGGAATTCAGTTTTTAGAGCATTAAGTTTGAGATGGTTCTCTGCCAGCCATGTCTTTGTGTCCTTGAATGTTGAGTTGAGAAGTTTGATGTCTTCAGGGGATTGAAGTTTGAGGTAGAGTTGGGTATCGTCCGCATACATGTGAAATTGCACATTAAAGGCTTGAAGCAGTGTGGTGAGTGGCTCCATGACTAGATTGAACAAGGTTGGGGATAAGGAGGAGCCTTGCGGGACACCTAGTGTTACTGGAACGGGTGTGGACATAGTGTTGTTAATTTTGAATTTCTGAGACCGGTTATGGAGGAAGGAGGTAAACGATTTGAGTACTGTCCCTGAAAGACCCATTCTGATATTCAGCAGTTCAAGTAAGTTCTCGTATTTGACCGTGTCGAATGCTGAAGAAAGGTCGAGTAGGATGAGGAGACAGGTACCGTTTTGGTCAAGAATTTGAAGCGCATCATCAATTATGCGTGTCATGGCTGATTCTGTTCTGTGGCCTGCACGGAAGCCGGATTGGTGTCGGTTGAGGAGGTCAAAATGTTCGATGTGTTTTGTCAATTGGAGGTGAACACATTTTTCTAGCAATTTGGCTAAGGTAGGGATTTTGGAGATAGGTCGATAGTTATTAAGGTCAGTAGGGTCAGCTCTGGGTTTCTTTAGTATGGGCGATACTAGTCCTTTTTTGAGGGAGCTCGGGTTGCATCCTTGTTGAAGAGAACTATTAATGATTTTGGTCCAGAGCGGGAGAAGCCATGGGATAAAGTCCTTCACAGCGTTTGCTGGTAGAGGGTCCGAGAGGTGATTGGAGGGCTTCAGGGTACTAAGGATCTTGCCTATAGATTGTTCCGTGTAGGTATCAAAGGATGACCATGTAGCATTGTTTTTTAGTTTGATGGGTGTTTTGCTGAGGGGGCTGGAGTATAGGCTTAGATCCTTGAGGAGATCATTTTCAATGTTAACTGATTTTAGATTGACAAAGGTGGTGAAATATTCACAGGGTGCTAGGTGTGTTATGTAATCATTGTGGTTTGTCCTTGGATTGAGTTTTGATTAGCTCAAATAGTTTTTTTATCTGTTTTTTGCTTGGTCTAGTTGATGGCTAAAGAAGTCAGCTTTCGATCGTTTGATTTTCTTAAAATAGGCGTTTCTTTTTTTTCTTTAGTGTTTTGAGGTAGATCTCCAATTACGTTCAGCTAGTCTCATAGCTCGTCTATCATCGATAAGCCGACCGTCGAACCACAGTTTTGAGTTTTTGGAGGAGACTCTCTTTAACTGAAGGGGGACAACTTCGTTGACTATCGTGGTCATTAACTTGAGGTAGTGATCAGTGAGAGCCTGAACATCGTTGTTGCTGGTGGGGGGAAGGAGAAGGTTGTAGCTGGGAGAGGGTGACAAGTTGGTATTGAGTTTCTTCAGGTCCATTTTCCCGGCCTTGGGTGTGGTGGGTTGGGCTTGGCAAAGTTTCACATATTCATTGATGAAGAATGTGATAATGTGATGGTCAGACCAATCACAGGGTTGGATTGAGTCTAGTTGGGTGGCATCACCTTTGGAAATGATGAGGTCCAGAATAGAACCTTTGTCGTGAGTGGGGCTGTTGCAAATTTGGGTGAGGTCTAGGGTGTTGAGGAAGTTTTTGAGACTATTGACCACCGAGTCGTTGTGATCATTCCAATTAAGGTTGAAATCACCAAGGAATATTTGTGTATTTTGTCGACCCGAGTTCGTTGTGATCATGTCCATGAGGTGTTCAGTGAAGGTGAGGTTGTCTCCTGGTGGGTGGTAAATAATATGTAGCGAGCATACTGGATTCCCCTCACTGTTGACGTCGAGGCAGATGTGTTCACGAGAGGAGAATATAGGGGAGATGGCTCCAGTTACTGAGAGGTTACTCCGGTGAATACATGCTATTCCACCTCCTGTCTTGCCAGTCCGGTCTAATCTGATGATGTGATAGTTAGGGGGAACTAGAATGTCAATGAGGGGGGAGGAGGTTTCAGTTAACCAGGTTTCAGTGAGTATTGTAAGGTCTAGGTCAAGTGCGATAATGAGGTCGGCTATGTCAGATGCGTGTCTGGGGGCAGATCTGCAGTTAAGTAGTGTGCATTTGAGCCGTGGGGTGATGAGGGAGGCGGAGGGGTCCAGAGCGAGGGTGACTTTTTTAAGATTATTAGAGATGGTGCCTCTATTATTTTGAGTAGGAGGCCTGTGAGGGTTGGAATGGATAGTAGGAATGGGAAAGTGTGTGGTGGCTGTTTGGGCCATGGGAGCGGTATCGTAGGAGTGTAGGAGGGCACGTATGTCATATTGTGTCAGTGTATTGATGCATCGGATAGGGCGGGTGGAAGGATTATGGGCAGGAATAGAAGTCCAGTGAGGGGGGTTGTGTTTGTGTGAGCGTGTAGGAAGGGTGGAGGGCTTGCGGGATAAGAGGGTACTAGGTAGAGAGGGGTGTCTACGTTGCTTTGAAAACAGAGCAAACTACTGTTCACCTGGTTAAGGATGAAGTAAAAGCCATGTCTAAATCTGATAGTGTCGCTAAAACTGAAAAAGAAACCTGTTTTATACAAATGTTTTAGATGTGATCAATTAGGACATGTAGCTAATGACAACAAATGTCCTGCTTTAAATGTGGTTTGTTCTAAATGTAAAAAAAAAGGGGCATATTTCCGTTGTTTGTAAAACCAAGATTCCCTCTTCTACTGCTAAAGGTGTGGAGGCTGAAATATCTGAGGAGGACTTTGTCTGTAGTCAGATAGATGTTTAAGTAGATTCTAGTTTACAATGTAAGTCTTGTTCTCTCTATGACATTTAGAGAGCGCCATGTTATTTAGAAAATGTATAAGGGTGCATTATAATCGCCCGTAGTCAGCACCCGCATATTTAGAGGAACTGCTAATATGTTTTTCAGAAATGTAACATTAGGTCAGGAATTAGTGCAATGTGTGAAGGGTACATTCATAGCGTTTGTCGATTAATGTAGAGCCTTAACAGGAGTATGATGCTTTATATAATATAGAAATGTTATTAAACGTATGTGTTGCTAAATTAGTAAACATGCCATATTAAGAGTTGCATGTGTAGGAGACAGAATGTGACGTTTTAACATAGACAAGAGCTTACGTTTAGAGTTGAAATGTAACGTTGCTTTTGTATAGAGTCCAATGCTTATAACGTAGAATCATTTAGAAATGCATTTATATGTGTAAAGGCCTGGGACATGGAGAAGCCAGTAGAGGCCTAACTGTGATTTCTTTACTTAGCTTTGGTTAGCCTTGTGAAATAATTTCTTGCTGGGAAGGGTGCTGTTCTCCGAGAATATTGAATTGTAACTTTAAATGTGCTCAAGATTGCTTTTCACATATTTCAGTTGCAGGTGCAAGGCCACGGACCAAGTTAGGTGGAATGATCCATTGTTTAGAAGTTAGGCCAGTAGGAGTGCAGACTAGTAATTGCCAGAGGAATGTCCATCTGCAACATTTGGCGGAGAAGGTGCCTGGGATCCAAGGACACCTCAATGGAAGCTGGATAAAAGAATGCCATGCTGGAAAAATCCGAAAACCGATACCTGCCCAGAGGGGTGTGCCTTGGGGTGTATCTATGATTTTGGGAGTTTTGTATTAGGGACAGTACCGAGGGTGGAGAGCAGATTTTGTTAGGAGGTTGTCAGAGCAGGATGTAGGCAATCCAATATAGCATTTGAGAGAACTTAGCGCAGAGTGGGGTGTGGGAAGGAGCATCTTAGAATGAGCTCAGTAGTTTAGGCTACTTACCTAAGAAACGTGAATGTACTTCTTAGGGAGTCTTCACGGCTGACACCTTTACTCTTGCCTGAAGGGAATTGTTAAGTAGGGATGTCACCTTAGAGTTAGTGTAGGGACAGATTAACCTTTTCCTTTTCTTTTTGTAAATGCAGTCCAGACTTCAAGTAGGGACTGTCATTGGATGCCTGATGTTTCTTGAACTGACTTTGCTTTTTATTCTGAGTCGTCTGAGACTCCTTCATAGGATTATGTTTGTATTAGTGCCAGTTTACCTTTTGAACCTCTTGCTGAGGTGTTTGTATGTTCAACTGTTTTTGGCTTTGTAATAAATTCTTAAACTTCAGTTCGTAGTCAGTGGTTCTTTGAATTGGATTTGATTGCTGATTTCCAAAGCTATGTAAAAAATGAACTTGGAAACCTTCCCTCTACACTTCTTAGCAGACAAAAAGGTCCAGTCGACCTGTCCTGGGATTCTGGAGAATTGATAAGGTAAAAATCTAGATAAGAATCCCAGCTCCTTCAACATCATGGTAGAAGGCGAACCCACCAGAGCTTTATTCGACTCTGGTGCCAAGATCACCATAGTTTCCAGAATTTTCTATCAGGACAAGTTGGCTCACAAAATATCTCTTTTTAAGCCTGATATACGCCCCTTAGCATATGGTGGGGAAGCTATTCTATTGCGTGGATACTTTAATGGACTCATTGAGTACAAGGACAGGTACACTTCTGGCAAAATATATGTATCGGAAAAAGGGTACAGCAGAATTAGCTGGTTCCACCAAGGAGATTTATGCGTCATGTTGGATCCAGGCAGTAGTCGTCCCATAAAACTTAAGGAAAGGGTTAATGCGATTTATGAACAACCTGGTCTTGATATTACAAATAAGGTCAAACCAAGTTTTCCAACTGTTTTTAGAGATGAACTTGGGTGCCTCAAGGCATTTAAACTTAACATACATCTACGACCTGACTCTCAATCCTCTTGTTGCAAGGTTAGAAATGTACCGTTGTCGGTGAGAGATGAAATGAGAGATGAATTGGACAAATTTAAGAAGGGTGGTATTATTGAGGAAGTAGAGGGGACAGATTCGTTGTCTCCGGTGGTCGCAGCCCGCAAGGCCAATTGATCCCTTTGTCTATGTGTAGACTTGAGACAACTCAATAAATGCGTAGTGGTAGATCGTTACCCCCAGCTATATTTCTGATCTGTTGGTATTATTGGCAGGAGCTAAGGTTTTCAGCACCATTGATTTAGCTTTGGCTAATCATCAAATTGAACTTGATGAAGCTTCAAGAGACTATACAGCATTTATAACACCTTTTGGGACATTTAAGTTTGTTAGGATGACGTTTGGTCTGGTGTCGGCGGCATCTGTCTTTCAGCGAGTTATGGACAAGCTTCTTAGAGATTGCAAAGGTATGTGTCTACCAAGACAATATCCCGGTGTTTGGGAACGATCATAAGGGAACATGAGGATAGTCTGTTCAGTGTTTTAGGTAAATTGAGTGAAGCAAACCTCACTATGAAAGCAGAAAAGTGTCAATTTGGAACCTCCTCTATTCACTACTTAGAACATGCAGTCTCAGGTGAGAGTATTGCCCCTAAGGCTTATCTTGTTGACACTATCACACGCATGTCTGCTCCTACCTCTAGGGAGGAACTCATGAAGTTCTTTGATATGATTGAATATTATAATAAATTTATTGAGAACTTTGCCGAGAACAGTTTTTGTTTGAGATCTAACCTTGAGGAAAGGGGTAGATTTCAAGTGGTCTAAAGAGTGTGGTCTTGAATTTGGGGCTCTTAAGAAAAAACTCAGTAGTGCTCCTGAACTGAAACGTTTTGATCCCTTTAAGACTCCTCTGATCAAGATGGATGCCTGTTTTAAAGGTTTGGGTGCTGTTCTTCAGCAGGAAGGTGAGGGGGGAACGCAAACCATTATGTTTCTCTTTCATTGTCTCAAAGATGCTGACTCTCGCTATTCCGTTAACGAACGGAGGCCTTGGCAGTATACTGGGCTGTAAAGAAACGTAAAAAGTTTTTGTGGGGTACTACATTTTTGATAAGGACTGATCACAAGCCTATCTGTGAAACCTTCAAGAAGAGGGGGATAGATATGGTGTCTAGCAGAATAAAAAAGTCATAGCTCTGCAGGAATATGATTTTGACATAAAATACATTCCTGGCCTAGAGAATGGTATAGCTGACACCCACTCTAGACTTGTAGAAAAGGTTGTAAATGACATACAAGATAAGGATTTTGATGATAATGATATTCAAGTTTGTGTTGTTGAGGATGGGATTATTGATGAACATCAGTGGTGTATAGAACTATCCACTGATCCTGTCCTTTCTGAGGTTGTGTCTCTCATTCAGAATGGTTGGCACTCTAAGAAGCAAGCATCTGGAGAAGATATCAAGTTTTGGGGTATACAAGAAGAGATGTCTGTGTGCAATGGGGTTCTTCTACGTGTTACAAAACTGGTTCCTCCTTTTAAATTTCATTAAACTTTAATTGACCTGGCACACAAGTCACATGCTGGGATGTCAAGAACTAAGGAAATACTTTTTTCTTCCTCCTGGTAGCCAGGACTGGATTTACATGTTGAGAGAGTTATTATGGATTGTATTCTGTGTTCAATGAGTGATAAGTCAAAGAGTACAAGGGATCAACCGATGGTGGTAAGAGAACTTTCGTCTGGGTCCTGGAAGGATGTTGCATTGGACATACTTGGGCCAATTAACTCTAATGGTCAACAAATGTTTATTTTGGTCCTTATAGATCTTTTCTCTAGGTGGCCTGAAGTTTATTTTACTGTTAATATAGAGACTGTACAAGTTATTACATTCTTAGAATCTCTCATGGCCAAAGAGGGTTATCCTGAAACCATTCCTACTGATAATGGTGTTCAATTGGTTTCACGTGAAATGGAAGCATTTCTTAAAAGTCGTGGGATTAGGCACAAGAGATGTTCTCTTTTTCACCCAGAGACAAATGGATGGTAGAAAGGTTCAATAGGGTATTGAAGGAAACTATCTCTTGGGCTAAGAATGCTGGTCTTAATTGGAAGGAAGAAGTTCTTTAAAAAGTTGAAAATTTAGGCTGACCCCACACAGCACTACTGAAAAGTCGCCTTTTGCTCTTTTTAGAGGTAGGCCTCCCTGTACATTGGTTGAGCCCTCTTGGGTTAGACACCTTGAAGGTTCTGCCTCTATCTCTTCATTTGAGAAAGTCATACCTGACTGGCGCAAAAGAAATGAAGCTAAATGCTTATCCAGAAAGTCATACTTTGACTCTAAGAAATCCACTAAAGAAACCAAGGTCTCGGTTGGTGATTTGGTTGTCATGTTTATGTTTATATGCTTATATAGTGCTCAAATGCCGTGGTGTCTTGGCGCTGGATGTGGAATGGTGCACTATGGTTAATGGAGGCCTATACAGATGTAAACAGCAAGGTTTTCAAGCTCTTCCTGAAAAGGTTGGGTTGGGTTGGATTGGAGCTTCATAGATAGTGGCAGTTTGTTCCAGAGCTTTACCGTACATTACCCTGCCCCCCCCATCTTGTCCGTCGGGTCTTTGCGATCTTATTGAGACCCAGGCTGGCAGATCTAAGAGCGTGTGGAGGAATGTATGGTGGGAACAGGTTTTGAATGTCCTCAGCACCACTACCATATATTGCCATGTGCACAAGGCTGAGGGACTTGAATTCTACTCGCTGTTTGATCGGAGGCCAGTGAAGTGATTTAATTCCAGCAGAGGTTGACTGTCCTCTGGGTATGCCCAGGAGTAGTCTCGCTGCAACATTTTGTAGAGACTGCAGTTTTCTCAGTTGAAATTTGTTGATGCCCAAAAATAGGGCATTACAATAGTCCAATGTTTTTCTGAGTTTTTAATAGGAGAAAGCAGGATGATGTGAGGCTGTTTACCTGGGCGCCAAAGTTCAGATTATCATCAAAGATGATCCCTGGACTTGTTCACCGGGCTGGGGCAGTCTCTGGCCTCAGTTGACCACCAGGACCTGTTCCCCAGGGGCTGGCCCGGGCGGAATTCCATCACCTCTGTCTTGTCTGTATTTATTTTCAGGAAGCTAAGACTCATCCAGGTCATAATCTCAGTGAGATAGACATGGAACCTAGCTGCTGTGGTCTCAGGCTGATTGGTGACAGAGATGACAAGTTGTGAGTCATCAGCGTAAGAGACCAGGACGAAGCCATGCCTCCTGTTAAGGTTAGCCAGTGGGGTGATGTAGAGGTTGAACATTGTCAGGGAAAGGGCGGACCCCTGTGGGACAACGCATGGAAGATGGAAACTGTCCGACGTCAGGCCCTCCCAGAGCAGCCTCTGCTGTCTTGCTTTCAAGAAGGAGAACAGAAGGGCCAAGGTGGTCCCCTCTACCCCTTACGTCCCTCAGCCGCTGCACCAGAACTGTATGGTTCACGGTGTCAAACGTGGATGATAGGTCCAGGAGCACAAGGACCGCCCCCCCCCCCCCCCCCCCCCTCTTCCACCACCCTTCAAATCTCTTCGGTCATCTAGGAACCTGGTACCAAGGTCAAGTTTTCCAAGCCCATACAAGTTATAAAGGTGTTCAATAATGCTGTCAGAACTCAAGACCATAGGGTTTGGAATTTAAACAGAGTCTGTTTGTACAAACGGGGAAAAGAATGTGGTGATCAATCTGTAATTTGTAAAGATGCTGGTACTGGTTCTCCACGCATCTCTTTTAGGAATGTTAGAAGGCCAAGCTGTTTAAAACATTTTGTATCTTGAATGTTACGTTCTTTCTTTATTGTCCTTCTCTCTGGCTCTTTTTCTCTCTTTTCTTTTTTTGTTAACAGGGGAAGGTGTGTTGCATGCTGCAGCATGCAGCATGCAGCTGGTTCTTTTGCTGATGTCATCCTGGTTTC
This sequence comes from Lissotriton vulgaris, assembly GCF_964263255.1. NCBI lineage: Eukaryota > Metazoa > Chordata > Amphibia > Caudata > Salamandridae > Lissotriton > Lissotriton vulgaris. The sequence continues at coordinate 381,765,074 of NC_141685.1, forward strand.
CCAGGTGATGAGATGTATCCCTTGACTGGATGTGGAGCTGTGAATGGGTTCTTCTTTAGAGAAATAAACCTGAATTTCTCCTGCATACCTGCCTCCTTGTGTGAACCTTTTGCCAGTTTTGGATCTTACACACAGGTTTCCTGCTTTCCCTGCGCTTGCTCCAGACTAACTACAGGGCACATGCAGCCCTTTGGATGGAGGCAGGACACATCCTATTCTAGTTTAAATATGGCTCTGCCCAGCACCGTTCTCCCATCCTGCCAGTGATGACCCATCCAGGGACACTTAAGCTCTCTGTGTGTCTGGCTGTCTAGGAGGAATACACAAAGCCCAACTGTCAGCTAAACCCAGTCATGTGACCTAAAGCCAGGCTGCATACACTAAATGGCTAAGGCAGGAAAATGTCAACTTTCTAAATGTAAAAAACACAGTTGATGGACAGAATGTAGAACAATGTCATACATTCACCCCAGTACAAGGATCTGCGACTAAATCCATCGTTATTTTGCACTCCACACCACCCTGGGTTAGACACTGGCTATATGCAAATCAGCTCTGACCCTGTGCCTCATGGGAACAGTCCAGTCCGAACTACCAAACCATGTCTTTCCCAGACCGGAATCAAGCATCCAAGGACCTGTTTCTGGCTATCAGCCTTCATCAGCCTGGATAGCTTGACTCCAGTGATGTGGAGAGCCTGGGACTCACGTATGAGTATACCCAGCACACTCGGGGTGAAAATTGAAAAAATACACAGTTGATGGACAGAATGTAGAACAATGTCATACATTCACCCCAGTACAAGGATCTGGGCCTAAATCCATCGTTTTTTTGCACTCCACACCACCCTGGGTTAGACACTGGCTATATGCAAATCAGCTCTGACCCTGTACCTCATGGGAACAGTCCAGTCCGAACTACCAAGCCATGTCTTTCCCAGACCGGAATCAAGCATCCAAGGACCGGTTTCTGGCTATCAGCCTTCATCAGCCTGGATAGCTTGACTCCAGTGGTGTGGAGAGCCTGGGACTCACGTCTGAGTATACCCAGCACACTCGGGGTGAAAATTGCAAAAAACACAGTTGATGGACAGAATGTAGAACAATGTCATACATTCACCCCAGTACAAGGATCTGGGCCTAAATCCATCGTTTTTTTGCACTCCACACCACCCTGGGTTAGACACTAGCTATATGCAAAGTGACTGGGCAGAGTTTGTGTCTAGGATGATTCCAAGGTTTCGTGCCCGGTCCGTGGGAGTAAGGAGGGGGGCCACCAGGTGTCGCTTCAGGCGTCGGGGTGTGGTCCCTTGATGAACACCTCTGTTTTTTCTGTTTTGACTTGTAGGCAGCTGTTTTTCATCCATCTGGCGACTGCTTCCATACCATCTTGAAAGTTATGTTTGGTGAGGATGGGTTCGTTGGACAGGGAGAGGAGGAGATGGGTGTCGTCTGGGTACGATACGATGTTGAGTCCCTGTGGTCTGACAATGGAGGTGAGGGAGGCCATGTAGATATTGAACAGGGTCGGGTGATGGAGGAGCCTTGGGGGACTCGCAGGTGGTCAGTGTGGGGTCCGAGAGGAAAGGAGGGAGTCTGACCCGTTGTGTTCTGCCGGAGAGGAAGGAGCAGATCCAGTCAAGCGCCTTGTTATGGATTCCGGGTTCATGGAGTCTGTGGGCTAGGGTGCGATGAGAGTGTGTATCAAAGGCCGCGGAGGTCTAGGAGGATGAGGGCCACAGTCTCTTCTCTGTCGAGGAGGGAGCGGATGTCGTATGTTGCAGCGAGAAGGGCGGGTTCAGTGCTATGGTTCTTCCTGAAGAGGATGTTGCTATCTTCTATGAAGGCGGCAAGTTGGTTGTTGACGGCCTGTTCCAAGAATTTTGCCAGGTACGGGAGTAAGGAGATCATCTGATGGTTTTGAGGTCGGTAGGGTCAGCCGAGGGCTTTTTCAGGAGAGGGTTGATTTCGTCTTATTTCCAGTAGGAATACAACACTGTCAACACAACGCGCTTCCATTACAACACGGTTGTTACAACAACCGGGTTATTTCTACACGATCCACTTTATCGCAAGTCGTATCAACGACTTGCTGTAGGGGGTGTGCAACACCAGTGTATATGTTGGATTTTAAATCCAACACCTTCCCTGCTGTTGCACAAACTGGAGTAGGAATAGTAATTAATACTATTCCTAAGTCCGGCGCGCCCCCTACAGCAAGTCGTGGAAATGACTTGCGATATAATGAATCTCATAGAAATAACACAGTTGTTATAACAACCACGTTGTAATGGAATGCGTAGGGAAAGCATTTGTTGTTAAGGGCCATATTTGTTTCCAGTCATCGGGGAAGGAGGCGGTCTCAAAGGAGTGGTTGGTGATTTGTTGAATCTTGGGGGCGATGATGTCTGCGGCTTTGTAGTAGATGTGGTGAGGGCAGGGGTCCATGGGGGCCTCGGAGTGTGTGGTCTTCATAAGGTTTTGAGTGTCTTTGACGCTGAGGTCGGTCTAGCTGTCCAGTGTCGGGTGTGTGTGGTTGGGGACGGTGGGAGAGGGTTCCACGTGGGGGCTGTTGTCGTTGACGTTGTCATAGATGGTCTTGACTTTGAGGTGGAAGAAAGTGCTGAGTCTGTTGCAGAGGTCCTGGGAGGGTGGGACGTCTGTAGTCTCGCTGTTGGGTTGGGCAAACTCTTTGATGATACTGAAGAGTTCTTTGCTGGTGTGTGCGTGGGTGGAGATTCTATCCTGGAGTGCTTTATCCCTTGATTTTCTGATGAGTTTGTGGTGGGCGGTGGTGGCTGTTTTTGAAGTTGTTGCGGTCAGCTGGGGATTTGGAGTTTCTCCATAGCTTTTTGAGGCGTCTGCAGGTGCGTCTAGAGAACCATCTGGCTTTCTTGGCGTGAGGGTTGAAGACTTTCTTGAGGGGGAGAAGGTGTTGGCGATCCAGTTGTGGAGGATGCAGGCGGCTGTGGTGGGGCTATCTTCTGTGGCGGTGGAAGTAGAGTCAATAAGGGTTGCAGCGAGCTGGTTGTTAGGGATCCTGGTCCAATTTCTGCATAGGGGCTGGTGTGCACGTCTGTGGGAGATGTGAGTTTCGAAGGTGAAGTGTGCGCAGCGGTGGTCCATCCATGGGAGTTCCGAGGTGTGGCTGAAGGTGATCGAGTTCCCTACTGTGGAGATGGGGTTGAGGGTGTGTCCTGCTGAGCGTGTTGGTTCTGGTATGATCTGTTTGAGTCTGATGTTGAGGAGGTTGTCCAGGAGGGAGGTGGAGTTGGGGTCTTGGCGGTTGTCGAGGTTGAAGTTGAGGTCTCCCAGCATGGTGTAGTCGGTGGAGGTGATTATATGTGAGGTGATGATCTTGGTGATGCGGGGTCTGGGGGGATCTGTAGATGAGGGTGCCATGGAGGGTGGTAGGCAAGTTGGTCTGTATCTTGAAATGGAGGTGTTCCATCAGGTCTGTGGGCTCGTCGGTGTAGGAGCTCAGGGGAAGGTTGGCCTTGCGGCCGATGGCGATGCTTCCTCCTGGCCGGTTGGGGCGGTCCTTTTGGGTAATATTGTACCATTCGGGGATGGCGATCAAGATGTCTGGTCCTGAGGCGGTGTTCATCCAGGTTTTGGTGAGGAAGGCTACATTAGGAGTGGGGCTGTCTATAAGGTCCCTGATTTCCGCTGCATGTCTGTGGAGCGAGCAGACATTAAGGAGGATGCAATATGATTTGATTTTTAAATGTATAAAGCACAGCAAATGCCCAGGGCGTCTGGCGCTGAGGACTCAGAAGAACTGCATAAGAAGGATGTGCTGAAGCATATTTTATAGATTCGTTAGAAATAACCATGTTTTTAGTGATTTCCTGAATAATTTGAGATTTGGGCTGTTTTTGATTGTTAGTGGAAGGAGGTTCCATCTTTTGCAGTGCCTAGCAAAAAGCTCCTACCTCCCAATCGTGCCTGTCTATACCTGGGGACTTGCAGCAGTTTTAGCTGAGCAGATCTCAGGTTCCTGGAAGGCACATAGTATTTTATACGTGACATCAGGTATGAAGGGCCCCTGCCTTAGAACGCCTTAGACGTAATACACAGTGATTTGAAAATTACTCTTTTCCTTACAGGCAGCCAGTGCAGTGCTCCTAGATGTTGGGATACCGATTCAAATTTGAGAATGTCTAAAATCAGTCTGGCTGCTGCATTCTGCAGACGCTGAAGCTTTTTCAGGTGTTGTGTCTAAATCCCCACGTAAAGGGCTTTACCATAGTCTAACCTGGAAAGTGCGGGGTGGGTACTAATGTTTTTAGAGCGCAAGGGGGAATAAAGGAATGGATCTTCCTGATAATTTTCAAAATGCCCCAAAAACTGGCAGTGAGACTATTGATTTGGCTGTCAAAGGTCAGCCGACTGACAAAGATCACCCCTAGATTTTTTGATTTGGAGACTGGTGCTGGACAATCACCTAAATCCGTTGGCCACCATTTTGGTGACTAGACGGGGGGATTAGAACCCAACAACAGTACTTTGGTCTTTCCACCGTTCAGTTTTAAACAATTGGATTGCATCCAGATGTTAACATGGGACATACAATTGTTAAAACGGTCGGCAGTCTCATCTTGGTTGTTGGTTATTGATACGACCACTTGCGTGTCGTCTGCATAAGATATTAGAGAAAACCCAAACTGTCTGATCAATGCGGCCAAAAGGGCCACATAGACATTGAAAGCATAGGGCTCAGGGATGAACCCTGAGGTACCCCACATGGCATATTGAAGACTTGAGAGCTGGATCCGCCCATTTCCACTCAAAAAGATCTCTCCGTTAGATATGATGTCAATAGGGTGGTGGCGGATTCCTGCACACCCAACTCAGCCAGTCTGTCAATTAATATTTTAAGATTGACGGCATCGAAGGCCGCCAACAGACCTAACAGTATCAGGGCGGCCTTCCCTCCTTCGATGATTTCCTGAGTTCCTCAATTGCTGTAATTAAAGCAGTTTCTGTTCCGTGGCCCTTTCTGAACCCGTATTTCGAATGGTCTAAAAGATTGTTCGAGGAGATAAAGGTGGTGAGCTGGATTCTAAGTAGCTTCTCCAGAACCTTTGAGGAAAAAGGAATTTTAGAGATTGGCCGATAGTTATTAGGATCGTCAGGGTCCAAGTGTTTTTTTTTTAGCAAAGGTAGCACAGATGCTAGCTTCCAAGCTTCAGAAGCTGTCCAGAATCACTAATCTCAGAGAACAATGGACTTAGTTGTTCGCAAAGTATTTTGGGAAAAAAGATGAAATATTTTAGGGGGGCAACGATCTGCAGGGCCCCCAGATTTAGTTTTGTTTACAGTTTGGATAATCTGTTCCCTTAAAGAGGAGGAGAAGGAGAAACTGAGTAGTGTCTGGTAGGAATCTATCCCTAAGCAAGGGGATTCGTTAGGAGGGGGATTTCTGTTTGAGAAGGTTTTATACTGTCTCCACCTTATCAACAAAAGCCTGGCCCAACACATTACAGAAGTCTGGGCTGCTGTCAGTTTTGAATTTGGCCGGAAGTTTAGCTAGTTTGTAGACAGTAGTAAAATAGTTCTTTACTGGAATTTTTTGCCCCAGAGATTTTAGCTGTGTAATATTTGCTCTTTTTCTCAGTGATTAGTTTTTTACATGTAGTCAATGCCAGAGCATATTTCTTTTTCAGATCCTTGTCATAGTTTGACCTCCACAGTTTTCTATTCTTCTACATAACTATTTTTGGTTTCTCAATGTGTCTGAGGACCAAGGTTCAGAAGGTTTTTTCCTTCTCGAGGAGGTGGTCTTTAGAGGCGCCGCTGTATTTACAGCCTTATTTATCCATGATGTTAGATTATACACTGCCATGTTTGTATCTGCTACCATATTCGGCTTGCCTACAACTAGTGATGTCTGAAGGCTATCAGTATCAATTTTTGCCCAGTCTTGATATGTGTATGTCACAGGTAGATTGAGTGCTGCAGTTTGTTGGGACGATGCCTCAATCGTAAATATAATGGCTCTGTGATCTGACCAGGATACTGGTAGGACCTCATGTATTTTAAGCCTGGAGTTAGAAGTAAAAATGCCATCAAGAGTATGTCCTGCGACGTGAGTACCCTCTTTGACCAATTGCTCCATAGCCAAGCCTGACATGACATCAATGAGTTTGGTGTTATTGTGATCTGAGATATTCTCTAAATATCTCTAAAATCTCCTAGTATAGTATAATTTGTGTAATTAATACTGGCTTCCAGAAAGGGGCTTATTTTGTCCTACAGGGGGGTCTGGGCTTTAGGTGGTAGATATATTAGTAAACCATTCAGGGAGTCGTTCATATTGAGTAGTATCTGAAATGATAGCAGTTCGCAATCTTGAGAGGTACCAGAAGGAGAAGCTGTTATGGATACTCTGTCTTTGGAGATAATGGCTAGCCCGCCACCCCGCTTGTGAGTTCTATCTGCTCTGCTGATGTTAAATCTAGTAGGGAGTGCTTGTATCAGATCTGGGTCAGATGTAGCGTCGGGTCAGATGTAGTGTTGGCCCAGGTTTTGGTTACAAATACCAAATCCAGCCGATGGCTCTCAATCATCTCTGCCATTTCGGTGTTATGTTTAATTTACGAGCATGCGTTGAGTTACATGGCTTTTTTTATCTTTGACGGTGTCCAGCTGTATTGGTTTTGTTAGAAGTGGCAACTGCTTAATTGTATTAAAGCAGAGTTGCAACTTACAATTCTCGCACTCTTTAGGCTCCTTCAGAGGGTCAAATCTGGGGCAGCACGAGGTAGCGTGCCTTGGACTCCATTTAACTAGTTCCTCTCGGTGTAACTGATAAGTGCAGAGTTTCGCAGGGCAGGGGTTCTAGGCCTAGGCCCGGGCCAGGCGCGGATGGGCACAGACGGGCTTGCCTTCGGCACGCCGCCGGCACGCCCAATGCACGCATCAGCTGCATGTACGCATCAGAGTCCACCTAAGTACTGGTGGGAGTGCAAAGACTAGTGCGCTGACCTCACTGGAAGTTGTTTTGCCGCTCTGGGAAGCCCTCCTAACAAACGGCACTTGTTGCGTCGGACCGGGGCTAGGGATACCAGGCAGCAGGTAGATATGCAAAGTGCAAGCATTTAAATAACAATTCCAAGTTAAAAGAACAATATTGTAGCAGCAAAAAACAACAAGCGCTGTAATTCCAGGCAAAGTATGAATTTAGGATGAGCACGCCACAGCTAGCAGCGTTCTTGCTACGTCCGCTGCGCGTGCGCATCAGGTTCCACCTAAGTACTGATGGGAACGTGAAGACTAGTGCGCTGACCTCACCGGAAGTTGTTTTGCCGTTCCCGGAAGCTCTCCGAACAAACGGCACTTGCCGCGTCGGACCGGGGCCAGGGATACCAGGCAGCAGGTGGATGTTTAAAGTGCAAGTATTTTAATAACAATTTCAAGTTAAAAGAACAATATTGTAGCAGCAAAAAAACAAGCGCTGTAATTTCAGGCAAAGTGTGAATTTAGGATGAGCACACCGCAGCTAGCGGAGTCCTTGCCGTGTCTGCTGCGTGTGCGCATCACGGTCGCATGTGGTTTGGGGTGCAGAGAAGTTGTTGCAGGAGGGTGTAGGGGGTCCTGTGTCTCAGTGAAGGTGAAGGGGCTGAAGAAGTGATGGCAAGGGAAGGTTCTGTGGGTGTCGAGAGGTGAGGCGAGCTTGCAGTTGTTGTTTTTGCCAATGTTGAGTGCGTGGAGGGCCAAGGAGCGGGAGCGTTGGGTGGTCAGAGGACTAGTGTTCCTGGCGCTGGTTGCAGGCAGGTTGTGGAAGAATACAGACGGGCTTGCCTTTGGCATGCCTTTAGCGCCAGCTGTATGCCCGCGGCGCGCAGCCGCCATTAAGTGGGGATCTGCGGGAGGGTGGGACAGCTGGGACGCGGGAGCAGGAATCGGGAGATGCTCTGGGGAGGGGTCACGAGGGCAGCAGCGGTGGGAAAAAGGAAGCAGAACAGCTAAGAGGAGGAAAGGAAAAATTGAAATAAAAGTAATAAAGGCCAAAGAACAGCGTGGTTCAAGGAAAGGTAGGAAAGGCAGAGAAAAGGTGAAAACTGGCAAAAGAAAGGCAAGAAGGAAGACAGAAACTGCTCCAAGCGAGTGAAAGGCAATCACAGGCACGAGGCAGCACCAAGGCACAGGGGCCTTGAATGCCAGTCACTGCAGCACAGGGAGGCAGGATACTTAGCACGGGACTGCGCGGGGAAAGAGCAGTCTGCTGGCCAAGAAGTCAGGGGTCTTGCTCAAGGAAAAAGGAAGGTTTGAGCCTGGCAAAAGGTTTCTTTTGTCAGTTTGAAATGGCAGTTTAAAATAGCAAACACAGGCTGCAATGGCACTTACATTTGAAAGGATCTGCCTCAGCACACTCATAAACAACTTAACACTTGCCTTTTTTCACCCCAGACGTCTTGGTGCCTGGGCAGGGAGGAAGGAAATTCCAGAACATACTGTAGGGGGATAGTTTCTTCCACCTCAAAGGAGGCACCAGGTATAAAAAGAGGGCCCACTCTTCAGTGCACTCCTGGACCTGTGGAAGAATTTAGAAGTACTGCCTCTTACTACAGAGCACTACCCTGCTGCATGAGGTCTGCTTTGTTCTTCAGAGGATTGCCCTTCTGCTTGAGGCCTAACTTGCTACTTGAAAGAGACAGGGCCATCGCCTTTATCTCAGGTTAACCTGAGTGACTTCTATGGTCAGTTGACTGACCTGCTCTGAGCTACAGGGACACAACAAGTTCCAGAGGCCTCTCTGAAACTGCCCAGCTGACCTTCTGCAACAGCCCTGCCTGGACCTGCAACTGAACCTACTTAGGCCTGCAAATGAGTCTTGCTTAGCCCTGCTGGCCTCCACTGGAGTGAGATCCTGATCCCCTAAAGGTACCTCTCCAGGTCCTGAAGTCTTGGCTGGCGTCAGTGCAGCTCCTCCTGTGAAATCCTGAAGTTTTGCCCTGGGCTTTGTAAAAATAATTTTCTCAGCGGTACAAACCTGGTCCCTGTGACTTTCCCCTGGTCTAGGGTGAGCAGATTCCCACAATAACACTTTCTGCTGCTTGCCGCTATTATCACTTAAACCTTTAAAATTGCATATCTCCGGTTCTACTGATTCGATTTTTGTCGTTTTGATCTCAATTTATTTATTACAGTTTTCACTTTTTTCTGAATTGGTGTAGATTTTTTCTAGTGCTGTGTTTTCCTTTTATTGCTATTTGAGTGCTGAAGAAATACTTAGCATATTGCCTCTAAATTAAGTGTGACTGCTTTAGTGCCAAGCTACCAAAAGGTTAAGCACAAGATATATATATATATATATATATATATATATATATATATATATATATATTTTTCAAAATGTATTTAAAGGAAACATTTATCCATTTTTTAATGCAAAGCTTTTATTGATTTTGCATGTGAAATATACACTATTTGTCAAATATCTCAATAAGTATGTACTAATTTAGTTATTGAAAATATAAATGATTTAAAAAATGCTAACAAAATATTTTGAAAGGGCTATGTAGATGAAAAAAGTTTGTATATTATAAAAAATTGGAAGAGGTATAATATTTTCCATGTAATTATGTCATATTGAAAGAATAGAAATGTATCATTGATATATAAATAATTAAATATTGATTGCTTTTAAAAATATGTCCAAAATATCTTCCCAGGATATATATACTTCTTCCAATTTGAAATTATGTAAAATGAATATATGAAACAAAAAGGACAAAAAGTACAAAAAAAGAGCAAAAAAATAATTTGCTCTGGAAAAAAATTAAAAACATTTACAAGAATTATTGCATCTTATTTTATAATATACGATTGCACATGATTTCATATTATTTCTAATGACTAGTAAAATAAAACGTGCATACCAGTCTCTGAAGTGTACATTGTTTTTTTAAATACAAGTATACACAGTTATTTAAAACAAGTATAACGACAAAACCAATTATATAATACACTACTCATAATCATCATATATTATTTCCACCCCCAATATAAATCACAAAGAGGAAAACATTACATTTTGAGGGATACTCATTAAATATTTCCAGTGCAATCTAACACATACTGGGGAAAGTGTTGGACCTAGAGTGGTATATATTTACTATTCACACTCCAAAGTAAGCCACACTGAGGTAAGTGTTAGACTTTGTGGGGTACAAATTCCCACTCCAACCTAACACCTATTAGAGAAAGTGGTTGTACTTTGAGAGGTATAGATTGGAAATTCCCACTCCAATCAAAGTCAAATTGGGTAAAGAGTTGGACTTTCAAGGGTACACAGTTGCTAATCCCACTGCAACCTAAGCCACACTGTTGTGGCTTAGGTGTTGGACTTTGAGGAGTATATATTTAGTGGCCTATTAAGATGTTGGTGGGAGGACACTGCATCGGACTCGGGACGGACCAACCTGAGGTCCGCGATTCTCACCGCCTGATTACGATGCGACCTAACACTGTTCGGTCGGATTCCCAATGTCCTTTATGGGAGCTTGTGTTACAGCCTTAAACTGGCCGTAACATAAGCTCCTATGGAGAAATGGGTGTGTTTGTAAAACCCAGCACCTTGTGGCCGGCACCCCATGGTGCCTACCACACAGTGCAGGGTTTTACAGGGGGATACTCTAGGTACCCCCTCGACCACCAACCATAGGCCGCAGAGGCAAAGGGGCTCTGCTAGGGGCTCCCAAATTCACTTTCCAACAGCCTTTCTGTGTCAGAAAGGCCGACACGGAAAGACGACGGGAAACCGACATCGTATTACCGATGGTGGAGACGCCGCATGTTCCGACCAACAGTTATACTCTGTGAGCTGGTTGGAACCGAGTCTAATTGGGTGGGCGGACCGCAAACCGACCGTGTCAGTCGGAAAGCTTCTGACTAGCGTTCGGAGGCTTTCCGACCGACATCGTAATCAGCCCCTTTGTGTTCTTATGCCAATCTAAACCACATTGGGGAAATTGTTGAACCTTTAGATGTATAGATCTACTATTCCCACTGCAAAGTTAGAGCAGAAATCTCATGAGACAGGTTTCCTCTAAAAGTGAGAAAAGATGCTCCCAGCATATTTCCAGCTATAGCTCAGATGTGTCCTCTGCTGAACTGGTCACTTTCCATAGTAGAAAATTCTCCCCACAATTCTACATTCTACATTCTACTATTCTACTTACATCATCTCCAACAGAAAGCCACATTGAGGAAGGTGTTGGACCTTGAGGGGTACAGATTTATTATTCCCACACTAATCGAAACCACATTGGGGAAGTGTTGGACATTTATGGGTACATATTTACTTTCCCACTCCTATCTAAACCACACGAGGGAACGTATTGGACTTTGAGTGGTATAGATTTACTATTCCCACTCCAATCTAAGGCACGTCGGGGAATGTGTTGGACTTTGATGGTTGCAAATTTACTATACCAACTCTATTCAAAGGCACATTAAGGAAAGCGTTTGACTTTGGTGATAAACACTTATATGGCTACTCCAATCTAACAAATACAGGGGAAAGTACTACAATTAAAAAAAAATTATGGAAATATTACAGCTCCAATTTACTTTTTTTTGTTTACAATGATCACAACGCTTAAAAAGAACATCATTTAAAAAGCAATCAATTTGAAAGACACTCAACTTCTTCAACAAATTAGAGAATAAAAATCATTATTAAAACATTTCAAAGAAAGGAAAAGAGACAAACTTCCCAATTAAGAAGTTATTAACACCTATGTAAATGAAATAAAACATATTTTTTGATTTTTGAAAATTACATTTTTATACAGTGTCATTTAACTGTACTTTACACAAAAACTTGAATTAAATATACAAACATGTTACAAACATTTTTATATCATTAGAATATATTCTAAAACCATAGCAAATATTTGGAATATAAAATCTAAAAAAAAATCTTTTTTAAATATTTTAAAATATTTCTAATTTGTACAAACAATGTCAACTATTAATATGAATAAACAATAATTAACTAAATAACATAAAAACATGATCAAATAAATTAAAAATATACTTACACATTTTATACAAAATTTGTTTTTGACTAATTGAAAAAATAATTTAAAAAAATGATTTTAAATTGTTTCAAAGAAAAATAGTGTAAAGTTAAAGAATGATACCTGAAATATATACAAAATATTTTTTTAAACATTACCTACTTTAAACCCCTATAATTTCCAACACACTGAAGTTTAAAATTAGCTAAACATGTTTACATATTAAATTTATTTTTAAAGAATAATTTAAAAACTAGATGAATACATTTAAACTTGTTGCTTTGTAAATGACCACAATAAAATAAATATATTGACAAAATAATGGTATTATTAAAATAATGTTAATATTAAACAAATTAAATAATATTATTAAAATACTATCCACCTTAAACCCCTCTATATCCTAGTAACCTGATTTTAAAAATGAAATGTAAATTACTGTATTCATATTTCTTAACCCAAAAAAATGTAAACTATGTTTAATATAATTTAACATTTTTCTAAATTACATTTTATCCCTCCCTAACATTCTACCATACCCAATATCCCTATATTGTGTTCACTATAATATTCACAATGAAAATACAATTAAAACAATAAATATTACTTTAACATTAAATCTTCATATACCCAACAATATTTCGTACGTTGACATTTTAAACTTTAATTTTATCATACGAATTCCAATTCTGAAATACTTTAGGACAATATTGCTTACATCAATATAAATATGTCCATGATATCTTGTCTTTGATATTTAGCACCATCGATATTCCGGCTAAGATATCAATGGTGCACACCTCATACATCTTTGTAATTTCAGTATTCTTTATTTGGGAGCCCATTAGGGTGCAATCATGTGAGGGGTATTGTTGCTAGTTCTTTAAAGGCAGACAATAACATTAGCCATGTTATTGGTCACAGCAGGGCTCCCCAGGAATATTACATTGTTGTAATCAAGATAGACATGATGACCATGACCTACTTTGGTTAGAGCAGTGAAGAAGAATCCATTACAAGAAATGTTGGTGATATTAGGTCTAATTTCTTACGTTGTGACTTGTGGGATGAAGGTTGGGGAGTAATCAAAAGGGACACTCAAGATGCCAAACCTATGCATGTGTGAGGGTTAGGCTCCCATGGTTGGTGTCATATCTAAGTGGGTGGTGGAGGAGGGCTTTGGAGCTAAAGAGCCAGACAAGAGCCACTTGTTATGCATCCAGCTTTGGGCCTACATTACACATTTAGGCCCTTATTAGGATGGCGGTCAGACACGTTGCAGGATGGTAACTGCCTTGCTAGTAGTCGTTGGTTCCAACTGACATATTAAGTTCCCTAGAAAAGGGCTGCAGCACAAGCCACTATGAAAAAGGGCATGTTTGCAAATATCCATGCACTGTGTGCCAGGCACCATGTGGTTTCTTGTGCATGGATTTTTGGAGGGATACCACATATGCCCCCCGTGGCCCCATTGCGAAGGCCCACTGGGAAAACGGGCCCCTGCTAGGGGTTCCCGAAGTTCCTTTCTGGCCACCATAAACAGGCAGTCGGGAAGGGATAGCCTAATCCCTATGGCGGTGCCTGCACAGGCACTGCACCATTGTAGGGATTAGGAATCCGACTCCTGTCCTGACGGCCTCCTTGAGCCTGTCAGAGGGGGTGGTCTTTTCCCCCATTTAACTTGTTCCGACTGTCGGACTGGTGGCATAGATGTCGATGGGACTGCCACATTGGACTAAGGCCCTTAGCCCTGAGACCCTTAGCTACTTGCTGGGGACGTGAATTCCATTTTACAGTTTGAAGTAGATTGGGGAGCTTCTTGTGAGCCTGTCTATGACTGGTTGAAGCAGATCCGGGTTGGCATAAAGATTTGTTGACATGGCTGAACCTTGTGGGCTACTCCCAGATGATGTGTGTGACTGTCACTATCTAGAACTGGGGATTTCAGTGGCCAGAGAGGAAAGACATCAAACTCACATCACCTTTCATGATAATGCTAGATTAATTTATGGCTCATGCTATTGAAGGCTGTAGTAGGGTCCATTGGGATCAGAACCCCTTTTTGAGTTTGTTAAACAGTGGTGCACAACCTCCTTTAAGGCGCTCTGAAAGATGGTGTCTGCCACAGGAGTGGGACCCTGAGTGGGAGTTAATCAGTGGCTGATTTTTAATGCAGGATTTGAACTGGACCTTGACCACTGTTACAAGGATTTTTATCATGTATGTTTGGCTAAATGTTGCTCTGTACATCACTTAAGACTCTTGAGTCAACATTAGAATTTCTGTAATAAATGTCTTTTATTTACACTAACAAAGCGTCCTGTCATGTTTCACTGGCAAAGGATCATAAGTGGATTTTGTACTGACCCTTCTTTTGCCAGCCACCAATTAATGTAATTACCCTGGTTGCCTCTAAGCTGTTACTCTAAAGGCTGAACTTCAATCGGCCAGGCGACAAGCTAATCATAAGAGACTGGAACAACATCTGGGTGCTGACTGGATGCTTCAAGTAAATAAAAAAATTAAATGATGGTTATATTGCCAAAAAGCACAATTCTGTGGTATGTTTCTCCTGTTTGATGAGCCAAGCACATAGGTAATCTTGCGCCAACCTACAGACCATACATGTTTGTTTAAAAACACCACTGTTGTGTGCTGTCAGAACAACAAGGCAAGTGTACAAACATTTTTGTTCCTATTTGCACAAGAGCAGTGTATTACCTAAATGCATCCCAGCACTGTGAGGCTGCACGGCGGACTAATGCTCATCACAATACTTGCCAAGAGACATTTCAATATACTACAGCTGAAGTCTCGTTAGCATTGTTTCCCGTGGGTGTGGTCAATATGGAAAAATGGAAGGAGTAGTAGGACTACAAATCCTTAGAGTGGATCAAGTTATTGTAAAGTGAACGAGGAATGTGCTCTGCTCATTTAAAGTGAATCCCCCTCTCCCCCCCCCCAAAAAAAGGCTATGGAAAATTAACTAGGGAATTTAAGACCGCCTTGAAAAATCCATACCATTTACGCTACAAACGACATAATATTACTCCCATTCATAAAAAAGAAAAAATATTATCAGCAATTGTTATGTTTATTATTTCAGTGTGCTAATTTAGGACCTCCTAGGCTACAGTAGTTTTAAATTTTTTATTTTATATTGTTGTGGGGTCTTCCTAGTGAGACCTTTGGAAAAAATAAGACAAGCTATAATGCAGTATGTTATAGCTTCTCTAATGTTTTTACAAAGGCCTGGCAAACCTAAAACGATATTGAAGGACTGAAGAAAGGCCTTTGAAACATATCGCAATGCTCTTGGGGAGATTTCTTTATAGCTCAAAGAAAACTGGCACTGTTAAAACGTTAAAAAATAATGTTGGTGTCAAGTGAAGAAGAATGTATCTAATAAAATGCCTATTCCAAGCTGAAGAAGAGATGTGAATGAATAATACATTCTGGCATCTGTGAGAGACACCAGAGTGTTCGCGACTTTATCTAACACATACTATCAGATGATGTTACATACTGAGCGCCCGATTTCGAGATTGGCAGTTCATAGGACCACCAAACTCGCTGTGTAGGTGCAGTGGCTGCTGGAGACCGCTGCACCAACGGTTCCACTGCGGAATTATGAGTTTGGTGGTAGGACCTCCAGGGGACTGCTACCATCCCTGTCGGACTTGTGGTGGTCTGGGAAGGCTATATGCTTGGCGGTGCTGCTGCGGCATCACCAAGCATATTACGACTTTCCCCACTGCCCGCCTTTCATGGTGTTGAGCTTGCCATGAAATGGATGGCGGAGGAGAAGCAAAGGAGGCCGTTCAGGGCCCAATGTTGCCCTGCTGCACAGGGATGCATGTAGGGGGTCACATGTTATACCCCCTTGTCTACATGCCCCCCTTTCCTGCATGGCATGGACTGCACAGTCCACGTAGTGCAGGAATGGTCTTAGGTGCTCCCATTGTGGTGTTTTTAGGTTTCGCCTGTCGAAAGCTGCGCAAGCAGCCTTTCACGCAGGCGAAATCTTATGTCTTACACTGTGTGGCTTTGTTCCGCCTCTCTGTTCCATTGGCTAGCTCCATAAATGGAGGCTAGCCATTGCAACAGACATCTGTCCGTCATTGCCGGAGCAGATTCGTGGGCGTTCCCGCGATTTTTACTCATCCCGCCCCTTTGCGATCCTCATGCGGCGGTGTTTGAAAAAATTTTTTTTAAAGCTTTGTTTTCGCCATTTTGGAAGTGTTGTTTTCAGGGGTGGGTTGCGCGATGTCCCGCTGTCCGTTTCCGCCCCTCCCTCCCGATGTCCGTGTGCCCGTTCCTGCCCCCCCTCCCACTGTCCATGTGCCCGTTCCCGCCCCCCCTCCCGCTGTCCGTTCCCGCCCCCTCCCACTGTCCGTGTGCCCGTAGGTGCTTCTTTTGTATCGTAACTGCCTTTATATTGGGTTTATGAGCAAAACTTCTGAGGCATGTGGTTTACGAATACTTGACGTCGTTCTGACTCTCACCACATTCTACTTCCACGCAAAACCCGTACTAGGCAGTCTAATTTTCTGTTAAACGCTGGGCAAGCATGGGCGTGGCCACACTTACGGGGCAGGCGCACAAGGCAGCAACAGTCAGATCAACTGTCCACCGAGGGGACGCAGTCATGCTGTCCCTGCTCCTGGCCGCGGTGCTCGCCCTGCTTCTGTTCGCCGTGCTCCTCTCCTCCTGGAAGAAGAAGAAGCACATCCCGCCCGGTCCCACGCCATGGCCCCTGCTGGGCAACATGCACCAAATCAACAAGTCGGCGGCCCTACGAGACGCTTATGGAGGTGAGAGACCGGAGTTGTAATGCAGCCTCGCCGAGGGCGTGGTTGAGTCTGTTTCCAGGCTTTCTCATGTTTGACAGGTTAGGGAACTTGGACCTAGAGAGCGAGGGAGAAATTGGGTGATCTGCCCAGGATCACAGAGACCGAGGCAGGGCTTTAAGTGGGCCGGGTCTCTATCGGGTTCTCCAAAGTTGCCCTCACTGTCAGCGTGATTTATTAAATTTTCATTCTGCAGCAGTAACACCCTTTACTGGGATGTAACTTCAAGAGACTCGTTATAGTACTTTCACAGTCTCAGCATTTTAAAACTGAAGCATATTCAGTATTATATACGACGAAGCCATAGCTGTTGATTATTTACATTATGGGACTAACAAGCATTGACAAGGCCAATAGTGGTGGCTTGTTGTAGGTGTAATGTTACTTATTGTGTTATATATCTGGATGAAAATACAGAAGTAGCAAAATACTAGTCGGCAGCCCACTGTGCTAAACACAGTGTTTTAAGCCATGCCCTTAATTACATCTGCTACGCCCCTTTGAGAGGCCCCCACCCCCACTTTTTCATCCCACTTAAACCCCTGGGATGCTGCGAGTTGAGAAGCTCACATCTTGTGATGCTGTAGCAAGCTAGTTGCTACTGAACTTAAGTGAGTATAGGTGACTTGCCCTACCAGTGGCCAGGGTTGGACTGGGACAGAACAAATGCACGGTCCAAGAATGAAAGTTGCCCCATTAGTGTGTTAGATTTTTGCAAATTTAGGCAATTTGCAACTTGTAAAGACACACTATAAAGTGTTTTGAAATGTATGATTTGAGCTTCCTTCAGGCAATGTTGGCTTTTAATAGCAGGTAAGTCAACAGAAAAACCGTCCCAGCAAACAAACAAACCGGACCGCAAACAGCCGTCCCTGTCTGTGGCGATGCTAATTTGCTGGCAGTAAAACTGGTAGCAGATTACTAAACGTAAATGGCATTTTCCATGTTTTCACTGGGTATGTAGAAAACATGGGGGTAATGAGGCGGAAGGTAACCGCGTTGTTTCTTAAATTGGATTTCCGTGTTTACAAGTAGGGTGGCTTGTAGGATGACGGCGTGCATATGCTGCAGAAGTCAGTCTTCAGGTCTAAGGAGTTTGGATACTACACTCCCAGAATACACAATAGGCACGTTACCTATGCACACGTTTGAAACCTAAGAATATTGTCTTTTTAGAGTGTAAACCACGTCGACATAACCTACTAAGCACTCACAAGTGTACTGTGTACCGGTGTTGTCGGTTGGCATTGTAACCATATCCTGATATGACCTGGAACAGATACAGCTACCTCAGGCAGGCTGCATATAACAGGCCTATGAAGGAGGCAAATAGAAAGAAAACCAAGCTAATAAGTAACAGCTCTTAACGTTTGGACGTTCACACTCAGGCTTTATTGACTGTAGGCGGCACCGCGCATAGAGATGCAAAGAAAGCTGTATGCCTGCTATAAGGTGCAGCCACAACCTTTGTGTTAAATAATACGAGGAGTGGGAAGGACCGGTTTTACCGACAGCAACTGGAAATTCTTCCTATGTCTGGCAGACACCAGCGCCACGCCTGGATTTAAGCAAACGCTACGCCAGGAGGCCTTGGTAAAAGACCCCGCACCCTCTATTCTGTGTGGCTCCACCAGGAAGGTAGTTTAGGTTACTTTTTTAGAGCTTCATTTTATTAATTGACATCACAGTTTTAACGTAAGGGTTACAAGCATATGTAGATAATCACTTTATTTTGTAGAGCTATTGCTTGATGCCACTCGTGGTTCCATTCTCTGCACTGATGCTTAGTTGGTAAGTTGGTATGTTTTTGCCCATCCGTCTTACCCCTTGTATTTAAGTGTCTTTCCCCTACAGTAAATAAGGCTGGCACATAATCGGTGGTTGCCACACTTGATGTGTACCGGTATTGGGTCCATACTGCCGGGTTGTCACAACGTGAGATCAAGTTGAAGCGCTTGAATTATCTATCTGGGGTATTGTTTTCTGAAAATGTAATGCATTTCTAATTGTTATCGCTATTAAAAGCTTACGTCTAGAATGCAATGTTTGTGTCTTGATGTATTAGCAGTGTTAGGTTGGCACTATTTAGCTGCCTCACCTTTCTGCGTTTCCAATGTGTGGGTGTTGGTCGTCCTTAAGGTGCTTTTTGAATAGCCTGCCTCTCACTAAAACATCGTTTAACGTAGCAGGTTCACAACTACCCTGAATTACACTCTGTATGATTGCTGTTCTTTCTCGTGGCTTCCATTGGCTGGGCCTTCACTGTCATCACTTCCTGCATTGAAGGATTGTGGTTTTTAGGTTTCGCCTTGCGCTCGCCACACACAGCTCACCACACAGCTCACTACCATACATGCCACCATTTCAGAAGAGCAAAGTGTGTGTGTGTGGCTCTGGGTGGGTGTGTGTGGCTCTGTGTGTGTGTGTGTGTGTGGCTCTGGGTGTGTGTGTGTGTGTGTGGCTCTGGGTGGGTGTGTGTGTGTGTGGCTCTGGATGTGTGTGGCTGGCTCTGGGTGTGTATGTGTGTGGCTCTGGGTGTGTGTGTGTGTGTGGCTCTGGGTGTGTGTGTGTGGTAGTAATCGCTGTCTGCTGAGCTTGTCCGTAGGGTACAATAGGTCTCACATTTGCGAGAGATTAAGCTAATGGCAATGTAAATGACAATGCCATTTATTTATCTGTTTTCAAAACCAACACATAAATACAAAATTTGTCATTTACAATGCCAATAGCTCAAACTTTTCCAAAGGCGAAACCATTGCATTGTAAATGCTTTTTTTATTAGGCACCGCAATGGCGGCCTGCTCCCACACCGCCAAACTCAGAATCAGGCCCTGAGTCTTGGTATCTCACATTCTTTGCTTTTCAGTTTGCACAAATGCTATTTGTATTGGTGTCTGTATCTTCCGTTTTCAACGTACTATGCAAAATTTGTTTAGAGAGGTATCTCAGGTTGCTTTCTTTCAAGATGATGTGTTAAGGAAGTTGTTGAATATTGTGGAAAGAGATTGAATTACAGTTAGCATGGAAAAGTGCAAATTTAATTAAGTGAATTTGGATCATGTGTTGCCTGAAAATGAGATTAGACCTTAAATGTTGGATGGAGCAAATGAGAAACTTAGGTCCTTTCTTGGTTTAGCCGAATACCATGCCAACTTTGTGGACCATTTTTTGGAAAGGTTTCAACACATGAGGCTTTTTATTAAGAAGTGTGTAAGATTTGATTCGACAGACACATGTGAGAAGGCATTCAGTGATATTTAAGGGCGCATCATAGGAGCCTGGGGTTAAGGTTCTATGACCTCAAAGGCAGATAAGTAAGTCACTGATGCCAGTTCATTTAGTCTGGGGGCAGTATTGAAGCTAGTCAAAGGAGGACAGGAAAGAGTTGTAGAATTCTCTCTGAGGACCTTAAAGATGGCTGAGTCACGCTATTTATTTATTGAAATGATGGCTTAGCATGCTGATGGGGGTATGTAACTGTTACAACGCGTTTTTTACCATGCATACTGTTACCACGCATACCATTACAACACAAGACCCTTTACAACGCATACCTTTACAACGCATGACATTACATCGCAGATACTATTACAACGCATGCCATTACAATGTAAGTATAGGTAAGTATATCATTTTATTTTACCTTTTTTTAATTACCAAAATATTAAAAATAAATTAAATTAATTAATTAAAGTAATTTTATATATAGTTTGGGTTTTGGGGTACAGGGGTATTTTTAGGGTTCAGGGCTGGGTTTGGGTTATGGGGTACAGGGGTATTTTTAGGGTTCTGGGCTGGGTTTGGGTTATGGGGTACAGGGGTATTTTTAGGATTCAGGGCTGGGTTTGGGTTATGGGGTACAGGGGTATTTTTAGGGTTCAGGGCTGGGTTTGGGTTATGGGGTACAGGGGTAATTTTAGGGTTCAGGGCTGGGTTTGGGTTATGGGGTACAGGGGTATTTTAGGGTTCAGGGCTGGGTTTGGGTTTTGGGGTACAGGGGTAATTTTAGGGTTCAGGGCTGGGTTTGGGTTTTGGGGTACAGGGGTAATTTTAGGGTTCAGGGCTGGGTTTTGGTTATGGGGTACAGGGGTATTTTTAGGGTTCAGGGCTGGGTTTGGGTTATGGGGTACAGGGGTATTTTTAGGGTTCAGGGCTGCGTTTGGGTTATGGGGTACAGGGGTATTTTTAGGGTTCAGGGCTGGGTTTTGGTTTTGGGGTACAGGGGTATTTTTAGGGTTCAGGGCTGGGTTTGGGTTATGGGGTACAGGGGTATTTTTAGGGTTCAGGGCTGGGTTTGGGTTTTGGGGTACAGGGGTATTTTTAGGGTTCAGGACTGGGTATGGGTTATGGGGTACAGGGTGTTTTTAGGGTTCAGGGCTGGGTTTGGGTTATGGGGTACAGGGGTAATTTTAGAGTTCAGGGCTGGGTTTGGGTTATGGGGAACAGGGGTATTTTAAGGGTTCAGTTTTATAAAAATACTTACATTTAATTAAATACATTTATTTTAGAAATTGTAATATTTGTTTAAAAATGTATATATATATATATAATTTTAAAATTAGAATGACATTATTTAAAAATGTATTTAATAAATAAAAATAATTAAATATTTATTAATTACACTTTAAAAAAAATAATATAATAATATTTAATAATAATATTCTTACCTATACTTATGTTGTAATGGCATGCGTTGTAATAGTATCTGCGATGTAATGTCATGCGTTGTAAAGGTATGCGTTGTAAAGGGTCCTGCGTTGTAAAAATTCCGTTGTAATGGTATGCGTGGTAAAAGTACGTTTTAACGTCATACATCCGCTGATGGGTGGTTCAGTACTTCTGCACTTGTGGGTGGGCAGTTGCATTACATACAAACCACAGACCTGAATGATTTGTTCACCATCAAGGGAGTGAGCAGAGCAGTCCCTTGCATAGTAAAATGGCTACACCAGCTGTAAGGGTACCAGTATTACAGAATGAAAATATGGATTGTTTGTTGAGATTGCCATTTTTGATTTTTGTGGAGTTCTTATATGGCGCGGACTAGAACCCGAGGTATCAGAGCGCTTTACATGATCACTAGTTACTTTACAGACGGACACATTATTTTTGTTGGGGCATGGGGAAATTAAGTCATTTGCCCAGAATCACAGAATGTTAAGCATCCCTGCTGAGACACAAACCTGGTTCCCCAGCTCCAAGGTCAACCGCCCTAGCCGTTAGGTCATATTCTCTCCCCGCTGGAATGTGTCAACGGTTTGGATAATAATAATTTGGTGTGGCCAGAGTTGTCAGAGAGTGATGGTGTGATGCAGAGAGATTGGCGGTACCATAATTTGTTTGAGGGAAGAAGTTACTGTACAGAGGCTAAAGGGGCATGTTGGCCATGCCACATAGGACCAGGATGGATTTCAGGTGTCTGGGCAAGGACATGGATATAAAAGCATTTTCCCAAGGGTGTGTCTGTCTTTCCTGTAGTTACCAAACCCATGTTGCGAAGGGAACACCTATTCTTGAGCAAGCATGGCAAAAAGTGGGCATGAATTGCTGTGGTTCATTCCAGGGACCAGGGCTGGAGGGAAAATATGCCGTGGTATAATGAATATCTTGGGATATATCTTGAAGTGGCCCAAAGGGAAAATCTTGAGAGACATTAAGTCTGAAAATGTGATAGAATTTTGAGACAGTATGCTTGTGAGAGAATGGTGTCCTGAATAGGTCATCACCAATAATGCACTCAAATTGAATCAGAAGGGATGGAATTTAAGTGAGCATTCTGAATTACGACTGGCATGTAAATGTATATGTATTTGAGCTTATATAGCGCACAGCTACCCACAAAGGGTTTCCCGGCGCTTGCTTTGGGAACCCGTCCTGGTATTCCCCTGTGAGATAACCCGGCAGGGTATCCACAAGGTGAAAGCCAGGCATCCCGCCACGAGGGGCCGTTGTGGAGATTAAGCAAGCTATTGCCCAGAGTCGCAGAGTGTGAACCCGTGAGTCGAGAAGGCACCGGAGCGAGAATAATCGAGTGCATGGAATTTTTGAGCCCAAGACCCGCCGAGGCGGGGAATTGAACCCTGGTCCAGGGCCGATCTCAGCTTCCGGGTCTGCCGCCTCTAACCCCTGAGCCACACTTCTCCACATGTATCTACAGCCAAAATAACTACTTAGAGGGGATAATATTAAATTGAAATTGAGTCAGTTGGAGTATAAGTTTATAATATTGCTGTTGATATTTAAACCAGTTGTCTTGAATGTAGATAAAGTATTGTTACTTTCTTAACTATGTGCTTGTAGGGTAAGGAGGAGATCTCAGACAGACAGATACGCCACCTGGCCGCCCTATTATTTCAGGAGTCAATTCGCCTACGGAAAGGCTTTCAGAGTATGTAGACACTTTCATCCAGCCCATGGTGCAGAACCTTCCTGCCTACATAAAAGATACCAAGGATATATTGGGCAAACTGGAGGGCTTCTCCTGGACAGACACCCTACACCTGGTCACCCTCGATGTAGTAGGGCTTTACACCTGTATTAAAAAAGAATTTGGACTAAGGGCCCTGGAAACCTTTCTAGATAAACGTACAGCAGACCACTTGTCACACAATGGTGTCCTCCTTGAGATGACAGAAATCATACTGTCTAAAAACTACTTCCTACATGATTCCATGTGGTATCACCAAATACAGGGGACCGCCATGGGCTCCAAATTTGCTCCCGCTTACGCCGGCCTTTTCATGGGCTGGTTCGAGCGGGAGCATGCATGGGGCCGCTACGCGGCCGCTTGGATGAATAACATCATCTTCTGGGGTAGGTACATCGATGATGTGATCATGATCTGGGATGGACCTACCCTGGACCTTTTGGATTACTTTGGCTACCTCAATGACAATCCGTTTAATGTTCGCTTCACCATGACACACAACCAGAAAGCAATTGACTTTCTGGATGTTAATCTTTTTGTAGAAAACAACAAAATTCAGAGTTGTACCCATCGCAAGGCGACAGCCTGCAATAGCATCCTACATTATGAGAGTGCCCATCCCCGACATGTCATCGAGAATATTCCATATGGGGAAATGATCCGGATGCGCAGGAATTGTAGCACGGATGACTCTTTTCAACACAACATACAGGAAACGGAAAAACGTTTCCTTGAAAGGGGCTACCCGAGAAAGACCCTTGAGAAAGCCAATAAAAAGGTCCAAAATGTGTCTAGAACAAGCACCTTGATTCCGAAAAGCAGGCCCTCAAACACTAGCAGACCCCTATCATTTACTACACAATACTCCGATCAAAGCAGCACAATTTTTAACATCATAAGAAAGCATTGGCATCTGATTGCGGATATACCGAGCCTCCAAGATTCGGTTACCAGGACACCCAAAGTATGTTATAGAAGAGGCAGAAATCTTCGGAATATCCTCTGCCCCAGCTATGTGGAGTCCAAAAAACGGACCAATTGGCTAACCACCCCCACTAAAGGCTTCTTTACATGCAGCGATTGCAACATGTGCGCACTGGGCAAAAACAGAACCAAAGAATTCCGTTATAACACCAACAAAACCTATACAATAGATCACTTGATCAACTGTAACACAAAATACGTTGTGTACATTTTGGGTTGCGATTGCAACAAGATCTATGTTGGAAGTACCAAGAGAGCTTTAAAAACTCGCATCCAGGAACATGTCCGTGCAAGACGGAATTGAGATATGAGATATCCCTTGACCTTCCATATGCAGGAACACCATAAAGAGACGGACAACTTATGGTTCTTGGGCATTGATCACCAACCTACACACCCAAGGGGAGGCAATAGAGAACTGGCGTTAAGGCAATGGGAGGCGGGCTGGATATGTAGACTACGCTGTATAGAACTCGGCCATAACACCGAAGATGAGTTACATTATTTCCTTGAGTAACCCGCTGTAATTGTTCACTCCAAGCCTTGTGCTGTTCTGGTTCCAACACACAGACCACCTAAGATTAGAAACATGCTTAAGATTAAAAATCATGTTTAGCATGACCCTTCTTTCATACGTGTTTGACAACAAAATAGTGGTGTGCACATGTATAAACTGTGATTTTGTATTTATTCCTGTCCTTTCCTGAATTATCTGTGCAGTCATTTGTGTTATTTATTTTAAATATCTGCGTCTCATCTGGAGCCTTTAAACAAATATTGCAAGTGTCCATGAGGTATTGAACACCTTGGCACCTCATGGACTTCTTCTCTTGCTCCACCCAACACTAGAATCACACTGAGTATTGTACGTCTTTATACTTGTTTGTCTGCTAAATAGTGTTTTGCTGGTATCTAAACCATGTACCGTATATATTTCTGTCTCCCCTCTGAAAACAATGGTGTGACTATGGGGAAAAAAACTGCACCCTTAATATAACACTAGGACCCCTTAAACGCAGGTTGCAGACGCCCATGAAGCACTCTATACCATGGTTCCGTTTGACCACTCACCCTCGCCCGTTCTATGGAACAATACTCCCCTGATATAATTCATAGGTCTTTTCTGTTCAGTGCAGCCCCGCAGCATTAAACCCAATTTTCCATTTACTCCCCCTTTTAATCCGATACACAAAGATGGCCGCCGCCTTCACATCACGTCCTTCATAGATTGGACCACGTGGTTTGTGTTAAATCTTATAAGAGCATAACCATACGCTCCGTAGAGACTGCTGATAGCTTTTATATGCTTTATCCTCTGGCTTAAACCGCCGAACACTTTGGCAACTAAAAGGACAATTGTTTGACATATTATTTAATTTTTATTTCCCAAATACCACCTTCGATCCTGTTCGTTATCATTTTAAGGAATATAATAATTAAGGCTTACCGGATTTCCCAGCATAATACTGGGGGTAATGGGTATGACTTATATTCGCTTCAAATCGGGCTCAATGGCTCGGATAACGCACCCATCTTGGACACTATAAGATGGCTGCCATTACTTTGCATAGACAGACCACGTAACATAATTAGAAGCCCCCGTCTCCACAGTTGACGATTACCTTTGTTCACTTAAAAAACGGGTTTCTGATCCGTTTCTGTACCAAACGAAGGACCGAATTACACGTACGACGGAAACCAACAGTCATCCGAGACACCGTTCATTCTTCGGTTTCTCAAACTAACGCGGTCATTACGCTAAGGAATTCTTTAATCCCTTATTAAATCACTGTGGACGACATGGAGGACATGAATACAAGAGTACTTTAGGCAGCGCGCTAGGAGGATTAGAGAGACCTATGCGCTCTTTAGATGCTCCAAGATGGCCACCTGTTTTACACAAGTTGGCATCGCGTTCAGCCCCTGTCCCTAGGCACAGCGCTCGCTCGCGCCGGCGAGAAATTTGACAGGTGTAGATTCTAAACCAATTAACTCTAGCTATAAAATGAGCAGCAAGGGCTCACAACACTTGAACACTACGTCGCCACGAGTGTGTCATCAGGTCGAGGGCTGTGGATGGGTGCCGGCCGGTTTATCAAGATCGGTAAGTGTGTGTGTTTTTTGCCTGCCAGTAACTAGTGGACCTTTTCTGGTATGCCAGAATTGTTATTGGCCCACAGATGAGGTCAGGGGTAGGGCATATCAGCCTTGTTTGAATGATAGCGTTTTTTAGCTTTTGGCAATTACCATCCAGAACACTCTCACATTTAAGATACTTTTAACCATCAATAGCGTACTAAAGCTCTTAAAGTTTAGTTTGGGGCTCCTGTAACCTAGACTCCAAACCCGGGGCAGTAGACATTTGGGACCATGCTCTTACTGGTCATACCTACTCATAGAATCTATCCATAGAAAACAGTACAGAACTTTGGTTAATTATAATCTTGGAGGCAGACTCTTCTCCTAAACAGAATTCCATTTCACTTTTTATTTAACAGGCCTACTGGGATACAGTGCCCACTCCCTCTTCCACTGGACTAACAGGACCTCCAGTCCTACACCAGTTCCTTTTTTGACTCAGGTAACCACTATGGGGCAGTTATTTACTCATTTGCATGTGTTCTTTGACCACTTGCTCTACAATGTCTGTATACAGCAATATTACCATTCCCAGCACAGGTTATAAGCTGGCTCTTCGCGCTTTTATATCCTTTTAGCATACGGACTGAGCAAATATTGTGAGCGAGGTGACATGAATCTCCAGACCACCCAAATATTCCAAAGACACTTCTTCCACTGTTAACCGGTAACAAACTTATAGTAAGTAATTATTTCCCATATTGAACTGGACTGATGATAGGGAGCCTAATCTCCCTATCCGGGCTTATGTTATTAGGGTCATTAGACCTTGTCAACCTGTTGTCTATCAAACACACCAACATAGTATGGTGTTGTTAAATAAACATTCCACTTCTTTTTCATACTCCAGTCAAGAATTCGTTTTGTATAATCAGCCTCTGAGAGAACAACTATAGAACAGGATTACATTAGCCGGGAAGGTGACCCCTGGACCCCGCTTCCACACATGTTCTTCCACACATGCGACGTCCAACTGACTTAAAAGGTAAATGGGCATTGGACCATTGGTATGACCTGTCAGGCAAAATTTGGTTAATACACCTTACTTGGTCCCACATCATTTAAGACGGTCTTTGTGTTAGCTTTTTCCATATACACCAAACTGCCCTCATGGATTTATTCTTTATTTTTTCCACAAAATGGGCTGCCTGTTTTAAGCTCCCTTGTATCTCTTTAAATTCATATTAAACTTCTACCAGTTTCTTTTTTACCAATTCACCTCTCACTTAGTGTTATGGTCAGTAACATGGGCCTTATGCCATGTATACATTTCCGCTTCCCTTTTTTTGTAACCTGCAAGATGTATATGGAATCTCCGACTATGTAGATTTGTAATATTACTTCACATATCTGATTTGTAAAAATTGTAAAAAAAGGCCACCCTGTATTCCCCTGCAAAAAATGGATGATGGGCCATAGCCCCAACATCAAATGCATGTATAGGCTCCACGTCTATGTTAGCAATGCTTTTAATATGTTTCGTCACTGTTAATGTCTTTTAATTGTAAGATGAGTTTTGTACATTAAGATTGATTGTATGTATATATGTTTTTTTTACCGACAGCCCTGAAGAAGTCCCAGTTTGGGACGAAACGCGTCTGGACTAACAGGACCTCCAGTCCTACACCAGTTCCTTTTTTGACTCAGCATACGGACTGAGCAAATATTGTGAGTGAGGTGACATGAATCTCCAGACCACCCAAATATTCCAAAGACACTTCTTCCACTGTTAACCGGTAACAAACTTATATCAAGAATTCGTTTTGTATAATCAGCCTCTGAGAGAACAACTATAGAACAGGATTACATTAGCCGGGAAGGTGACCCCTGGACCCCGCTTTCACACATGTTCTTCCACACATGCGACGTCCAACTGACTTAAAAGCCCTGAAGAAGTCCCAGTTTGGGACGAAACGCGTCGGCTGTATGTGTTTTATTACCGTTTGAAAATAAAGATTCACAGAAGAACTCCAACATCTCTGAGGAATATCTTCTTATTTTGCTAAAACGTCGTTTACACTCATTGTTTGATGTTTTGTGGTGCACCTTTGCTGCTGTTTGTTCTAGATACAAAATAGTTTATTTAGACCGTAGTCTTTTAAACATACATCATGTAAAAGAATAAAAGAAAAATTAGTGAAATTGATTTAGAAGCATAAATATCAAGTATTTTTAATGGAAAGAGAATGAAAGGTTTTCTTGTAGATACAGCCATTAAAAATCTGCCCATAGCATGCCACATCTAAGAATTCCATAACAAATACAAATACAATGGCTTCTCCTTGTATCTTAGTCTCATGTTTCAATAAAACAACAATTAAATCCGATTAAACTTTAGGTACTTATGCCGTAATGCCAAGATATGAAAAAAAACGCACAAAATGTGTAGTGGCGAGCAAGGTACCTGAAGGGTACAACTACATGTTCTGTCTTTATCAGAAAGATGGTCCGCCCCTAAACCAAATTAATGGATCGGATTCAGCCCTAGACATAATTTCAGAATGGCATTAAGCTTTCCCGGATTGGGCAACACCATCAGATACAGAAAGGTGGTTGACTTCTCCCATGACGGTCTCAGACAAACGGTTGATAATTTAGGGACAAATAAGCAAACTCTTTGGCCCTTGAATCGGTCCAGCCTCTGACATTTAGGCCCAGATGCATCAAGCATAAATCACCTCGCAAAGGGGCAGATTCTCAGAATCTGCCCCTTTGCGACCGGTATTTTTGCATTTGGGATGCATCATCCCAAATGCAAAAATCGCTAACTAAGAATTCCCTAAATTGCGATGACTTGCATTTAAGGAATCTCAAATTGAGATTCCTTAAATGCAATGCATTAAAGTTTAAAAAATAGCGATTTCGCTAATAGGGCTCGCAAATTACCATGAAGTTCAACTTCATGGTAATTTGCAAAAACTTTGAAAAATGCAGTAAAGTGCATTTTTCAAAGTTTCATGTTGTGCACACACATGCCCCAAGGGCATGTGTGTGCACAACATATGTGCACATATCAATTTCAGGGGTGCAACAGGGTTTCCTTTGGTCAACCCTGTACCCTTGAAATCGCATTCTCATTTTGGATTCGCTAATTGCAATTCGCAAATTGAGAATGTCTTCCGATTCATTCCTATGAGTCTCTAGGCCCATAGGATTGAATGGGGAGGTATTGCTTAATTGCGACTCGCAATTTGCCAGTCGCAATTAAGGAATTTTAAGAAATCCCTATTTTTAAAGTGATTTCTTCTTGCATAGCATTTTGCTATTCCTTATTAGTGATTCCCTATTTTTCGCTAATAAGGAATCGCAAAATGGATGCTTGATGCATCTGGGGGTTAATTCCTTCCTAGATGGCAATGGAAAATTCTCAATACCAGACGTCTCCAGTTTGAGATAGTTTTCAATCTGCCTTGATTTCTTATTGCCCTTGCACACCTTAGTTCACTGGCCATAATTTCAGTCACTCAATAGCTTACAATTATTAAAATTTGTGGATCTAACTGTTTATGCCAAAAATGAATGCTTAAACTTTTTGCAATTCCGTTCCATGACTTTGGCTTGGCTTCCATCATAATAGCTTTGGCCATTGCGCATTTAGAGAGCCCTAAGATTTTTTGAAGACTACGTTCTTCTATCTTTTTGCAGTCTAAATTTATGCCTATGTCCAATACTTCTGTGCTATGCAACATTTGAGGTGGGACCATTGCATTTTATGCTGTAAGTACTAGCTTTGAAGATGACCCAGACTTTTTTGAATTTCATTAGACCACCTAACGTGGCTGACACCTGATTTTTCTAAAGTGTCTAAGTGCAAGTTCCATGATAATTTATCATCAAAAGTCATAGCTGGGTATTTATAAGATGCTACTTCCTCCACTATAGGTGTGCCAATAGACCATGTTACGGGTTTACTTTTTTGCTCAGACACCATAATTTTATTTTTTTTCATGTTAATTACTAGGTGATTAGCTCTCAAGTGATTACAAAACGTCCTTAGTTTCCTTTGAAGGACAACTTGGGTCATATCCAGGAGCGCAAGATTCTCTTCATACAATAAACAAGGAACATGCTTCTCCCATTGTAGGTGAAAATTACTGAAACTTCTGTAGGGTTGCTGGGAGATCTGCAAGGTAAAGGGCAAAAAGCATTGGTGCTAAAACGTACCCTTGTCGAAGCCCATTGCTTATTGGGATTGTACGTGACAGGGAACAATCTTTATCTAATACCAACCATGTCCAGTTCTCCCTGTGAAGCTTCTGTATAATCGTTAGCAGGCCCTTTGGTACCTTCATACATTCTAACTTAAACCACAGGGTTGTCTTATTTACTAAATCAAACTCTGAGCAAAAATCCATAAAGCATCAGTAAATGTTTCCCATGGTTCTATTCCTTTCTGGGCCTTAGTTCAGAGGCTAAAACAAACGATCAATTGACGAGTGGACTTCTTTAAATCCCCCCTGCTTAATTGGGATAAGATTGTCAGCATTGCTCCAAACCTTCATGTATTGGAGAATGTCTTTAGCATAAATCTCTGATCCAACATTTATCAAATGAATTAGATGATAATATTTTGGATCCAACAGATTATTATGCTTTAGTAGGATCCTAATAATTACGCTTTTCCAACTATTCGTGAAGCTTCGTTTTTGCGTAAAGTATTTGAAAGCATTCTCAAATACTCTTGCCTACCACTGTAAGTTGATTTTAATTATTATGGTGGGCAAGTCACCTGGGCAAGCAGGACGTGTTAAACTAATAGTTGAGATTATATTTTTCAATGAACTTGCCAACAAGTAATCCAGCTGGTCTTTCTCAATATGGGCCAACCTGTCTTATTTTCATTCTGGGTGCCCTTATACAGGCTACTCAGAAATGTAACCCAACACTCTTCTGTCACCATACATGATGGGCCATTCCTATCTACCCTTCTATCCTCATGAACTATTCTTCAGAACCCACACATATTCTTTGCTGCAAGCACTCTTAACATTTCCTCCCAGTCAGACCTAAAATAAGATGCCCTATTGCATTTAATCTGTGTAGTGTACTCTGCTTTTACTGCATTATAGGATCTGAGCTTCTTTAACTTCCTGCTCTATGCTGATGTCTCCATTTCCTCAGTTTCCTTTTTAAGCTAAAGCAGTGACTGTCAAACTATACTGCTTTGTTCGTCGAACCTCGTTGCTCAACTCTCAACATGACAGGGGACTTCTAATTAATTTCTAGACAGTTTGCCATCCGAATAATTAACTCTGCGTATTTATTTATACAGTATTTTGTCCTTATCAATCATACAATTTTCCCGATTCATTTCCATCCAAGTCTGAGATAGCAGTTCGCGATGCTGCTCATCAATCTTAGTTGTTGACCTCTTCAGATGGGTAATAATTAAAGGTACCCTTTGTATTCCTTTCCAAATTTTTATATTTAGCCCTGCTCTTCAAGGGCAGTGATCACTCCCCTTGATCTTTGCATCCTGAAACTTTGAACAAGATTAAAATACCATGGTTGCAGAAACATATAATTTATGGGGCAGCTTTTCGGGCTTTGA
This sequence comes from Lissotriton vulgaris, assembly GCF_964263255.1. Classification (NCBI taxonomy): domain Eukaryota; kingdom Metazoa; phylum Chordata; class Amphibia; order Caudata; family Salamandridae; genus Lissotriton; species Lissotriton vulgaris. Next base: position 381,797,056 of record NC_141685.1, read on the forward strand.
GGAAAATGTTTGAGCTGCTGATAAATCAAAAGACAAGCATTTGCAATGCAATAGGTCTCGCATTTGCGAGAGTTTGAGCTATTGGCATTGTAAATGACAATCCCCTAGATTCATCATGGTCATGTTTTGCGAGTCCTTAATAGCGAATTTTAAGGATTCGCTATTAAAGACTCGCAAAACGGGATGCATGTAGAAACCGCAATATTTTATGCGATTTCTACTGCTTCCTTATTTGCGATTCGCTAATTGCTAATCACAAATAAGGAATGACTTTCCCATTCATTCCTATGGGCCTTAAGGCCCATAGGAATGAATGGGGAGTCATTGCTTATTTGCGATTAGCAATTAGCGAATCGCAAATAAGGAAGCAATTTCAAGGGTGCCAGGGTGTCCAAAGTGGTAATGTACACTGGTGTTGCGCACACACATGTCCAAAGGACATGTGTGTGTATAACATACAACTAAAGTGCATTTTTCTACGTTTTTGCTATTTACCACGTAGTTAGACTTCGCGGTAAATAGCGGCCCCAGATTGCGAATTCGCAATTTTAGAATGGTTCATGAATTGCATTTAAGGAATCTCAAAATGAGATTCCTTAAATGCAATTAATCGCAATTTAGCGATTTCTAGAATTGCGATTTTTGCATTTGGGATGATGAATCCCAAATGCCAAAATAGCGCTCACAAAGGGCCAGATTCTCAGAATCTGGCCCTTTGCGAGCCGATTTCGGCTTGATGAATCTACCTGTAAGTCTTTAATTCATGCGTTGTTTTTAAAACAGCTAAATAAAAGGCAATGTCATTTACAATGCCAATAGCTTAATCTCTTGCAAATGCAAGATCTAGTGCATTACAAATGCGATCGGCGCCTGTGCTATAACATTTTTTAAAAAGCGTTAGGAGAGAGTGTGTCTTGCTTGGAGGCTGTAATTAAAGCCTACCAAGTAACAACACACGTAACAGGAGGTGACCCATGGGAGTTTACAATATGAGACAAGGCGGTACTAAGGAGGGACTGCTAAGCGTATTGACCAATGAACTGTCACAATTTACAGTAGACAATGACAGAAACCAATTAAAAATATGGGCGGAGCGTGGGCCGAGCTTTAAGTCCCTACCTGAATACAGCATACCTAGTAGACGAGCGCATACGCTGCCCAGGCTCGACCTAAAAACTACCATTTAAGCAGATTAAAGTACCGTCAGACAGACATTTTTTAAATTTTTAATGACGTACAAGTTAATACGCATTTTGGGAAAAAGTTAATGGGGATTCAAAAGGTGGTCAACATTTCAGCCTACACCCAGGGGTGTAACACAGACCCCTGCAGCCCCCGTGGTATGGGGGGGCCCAAGCTCAAGGGGGGCCCCTCAGCACAGCACTGTGACCTAGTGCTCCTGAGCCCGGGGGGGCCCTCCACGCACCTTGCAGGTGCCTACACCATGATAAGCTGCATATTAAAATCCCCGACTAAAATTACTGGTGTACAAATAAACTGAGCTCAAATTGCACTTACAATGACACTGAACAGAAATAATTGGTTTGAGTTATATTCTTATTTCATATCCTTACATAAACAGTTAGGACAATAAGAGTATGAATTGCGGATGCATTCTTGTGCAGTCGAATGACCCACCCTTGGAGCCATTCACAGAGTAGTTTTAAGTTGTTCTACTCTATTGGCAGCTTTTGTTGCAATTAGTGTCAAACGTCCGTCTGTGCTGGGTTCTAGTTGTTAAATCTGGGGTACTTACCAATCACTGTAATGGGGGCTACATCTAGCCCCGAACAAACGCACAGCTGAATGTGCACAGTTGCAAAATTTTTTGCCAGTTTTTTAACCATATTCATCCGTTTTACTCCATAATTTTCAAATTTATAATCCTTATTCTTCTGTTTTCATTCGAGTCCACACGCAAAAGTATATATGCTGTTTCCGAATTTTTACTGTTCAACTGTGTCTATCCAGACTTTAAGAATGAACAGGACTAGAGCATGAATTCATTTCAGGCAGTGTTTATTTTAAAAGTACCCAATGCATTTCGGGCTCAACGCCCTTCTTCGGGGGTCTCTGTAAACAAATACAAATAATCACAAGAAGAATCCCGAAGAAGGGCGTTGAGCCCGAAATGCATTGGGTACTTTTAAAATAAACACTGCCTGAAATGAATTCATGCTCTAGTCCTGTTCATTCTTAAAGTCTGGATAGACACAGTTGAACAGTAAAAATTCGGAAACAGCATATATACTTTTGCGTGTGGACTCGAATGAAAACAGAAGAATAAGGATTATAAATTTGAAAATTATGGAGTAAAACGGATGAATATGGTTTAAAAATTGGCAAAAATTTTTGCAACTGTGCACATTCAGCTGTGCGTTTGTTCGGGGCTAGATGTAGCCCCCATTACAGTGAAGTTGTTAACTTTAGTGCCTGTAGGGCATGGCACTACACCCAATCAGCACGCAAGCATCAGATGAAATGAAATAACTTTGAGAAATTGGATTACGTGGTGTGCATCCTGCCCCCCATTTACAGTGCACTTACCAATCAGCCATGTCCCCGGGAGAGAAATAATCATGTTATCATTCAACAAAGCCTTAGAGCTTTGTGACGTTAACCTGAATATTCTTGGAGAACCCCTATGGGTTGACTGGAGAGGACTCTTCTTATTCTAACTTACTAATATTCCCCTTTGCATCCTCACAGATCCAGTCCCGGCATGCATAAAGGTTTCTCAACCCCTGAGAAATGTTATCCCAAGAATCACCCTTTCGTGTAAAGTTCACTTTGAGGTTCCCTTGACTAAATCCCACAGTTTGTTTTCAAACCTCCCAATTGCCACCGTTCAGAGTTACATTTATTTGATTAGTGCTTAGTCCAGCACGATTAACTAAAATGGCTTTCTAAGGCTTTCTTCCACTTCATCTACTTCTCCATCCAAAACTACTCTCAAGCCTTGTGTTGTTAATTCTTGCAACTGACCTCAAAACCAGAATTTGTACCTCTAAGGAAGGACTTTTGAGATCTCCTTCCTTACTTTATCTTAAAACAAAGCCACATTTTTTTATATCTTCGGAAGAGATTGCATTTAGAGAGGGACAGTGTAGTATTTTAGTAAAGAAATACTCTGTAGATGCTTGAAGTCTTGAGTTTTATTCAGCATAGGAGAAGCACAGCGACAGGAGGCAGGAACAGCTATCAACTGCCAGAAGGCAACATTCTCTCACAAACCCTGGAACTATGAAGAACAGAGGTTCTACCTACAGGTGCCTGGGAGGCACAACACAAGAATACTACATTATCCTCTTTTCTATAAAACAAAAGATGAAACATTTGTAGATGGAAAATGGAAGAAAGAAAAGAAAAGAAACACAAACGAGAAAGAAAGAAGAAAGAAAGAAAACACATCGAAGAGTAAAACAGAAACAAGAAAGTTATCTGAACCTGGCAGGAATCCTACAAACTCTACGACTCCTGCGAGGCCCTGGTACAAAGGTAGCATCAATATCACTGCCATTTCCATTATTATTAACAGAACTAAAACAACTGTTGTTTGAATCTGAACTAGAATTGGACAAAGGAACATTAGAGAAAGCATCATCTCTACCGACCTTTACAATTTTACAGATGTTCCACCAATTCTTGTTATTCACACGCACCGCATTCCCACAAACCTTATCAACCACTAGTGGCTCGGAGAATTTGCTTCTTCCCTTGGTAACATGAACAGGATTTTTAATGCGAACAACATCACCAGCACAGATATTATGGGGAACAGATCTCTTCCTTTCATCAAAATAAGTTTTTTGCTTCTTTTGAGCTGCTGAAACGTTGTCCCTAACAAAACCATCAATTCCATCCATCACATTCATCTTCACCCATTTTGACATCCAACCCGGACAAATTTTCGTAGAAGGTTTCCTACCCCTTAGAAGTTCAAAAGGAGAAACTCCAGTAGGAGAATGCGCAGTAGTACGGAAAAACCATAACATGGAACGCACAGCATTCTCAACTACACATTTGCTGGCAATGGCCCACTGCACACAGTTGTTGAGCACACGATTTATCCTCTCAACAAGGCCATTGGCCTGGGGGTGATAGAAATAACTTTTCTTATGAATTACACCACCCTGCTCAAGAAAACACTCGAAATCAGAGCTAACAAACTGGACACCATTGTCCGTCATGACAACAGAAGGAAAACCCTCCCTCAAAAAAATGTCTTTTAAAAAAAGAATGACATTAGCAGAAGAAGGTTCACTAATAAAACGAATCTCAGGCCATTTGGAGTAATAATCAATGGCAACAATGGCAAAACGAGATGAAGAAGGTAGGAGATATAACGGACCGACTAAATCGACTCCAATCCTCTCCCTCGCTCTTTTCGGAAACTGAATAGGTTCCAAAGGAGGAGTCCTTAGCTTGTGACTTTTGTCAGAAGACTTGCAAATGACACAATTATCAATCAAAGAATCAACGTGAACATCCATTTGTGGCCACCAGAATACATCTCTCAACCTACGCTTCGTGAAAGTTTTCCCTAAATGACCTTCATGGGCACCGTCAACAAGACGTTTCCTCAAACTCTCAGGAGGAATAAGCCTTCCACACCTCATAAGGATACCGTCCTCAACAGTGAGTTCATCAGCAACCTTAACAAAGGTCTGGAAATGTCCAGAAACATTCTTCTCTTTAGGCCAACCAGATTTCAAGTAATTTACAACTTGAGCAAGGACCTCATCCTTTAACAACTCCTCTTTCCACTCAACCTCACTAATAGCACACATACCTTCAAGATCAAACGCAGCAACAAAACAGTCCTCTAGGTCATCCTCTTTTTCAAAATCACAATCATCCCCATTTATTGGAAAACGTGAAAAATAATCTGCCCTGACATTCTTCGAACCCGGGAGATACACGATGTCAAAATCATACTGCAGTAACTTTGTTGACAATCTAGCAATCCTTGGAGTATGTTCCTTGATCTTCTGCCCAGACAAAATTGAAACTAAAGGATTATGGTCTGTTCGAATCACAAAATGACTACCCCAAAGAAATGCGTTGAACTTTCTCACTGCCCACTAGCAAGCCAAAAGCTCTTTCTCAATGACAGAGAAATTCACCTCAGCACCACGCAACACCCTTGAAGCATACGCAATAGTATTGTCAACTTGGCCATTCTTCTGAGTAAGCACAGCTCCAAGGCCAAAACCACTCGCATCCACGGTCACAACGCATTCCTTATTGGGATCAAAAGGTTTGAGCACACTGTCACCCACTAACTGTAATTTAATCCATTGAAAAATTTCTTGACAGTTCTTATCCCAGATAAATGGCACATTTTTTTTAAGCATGTTAGTGAGAGGTTGAACTTTAGATGCATAATCTTTGATAAATCTGGAGTAAAATTCACTGAGCCCAATAAAAGACTTCAAACCAGATTTATCAGCAGGTGGAGAGGCATCTACAATGGCTTTCACCAAACCGGGACGTGGTTCCACACCATCATGTGAGACTACATGTCCCAGAAATTCCATTTTTTCCTTTAGGAAAACACATTTTTCACTTTTGAGTACAACACCCTTATCCTGCATGATCTCTAAGACTTGATTCAAAGAAACATCATGATCCTCTTTGTTATCCCCAAAAATCAAAACATCATCCTGGAAAACAATTACTCCAGGAGTATTCTTAAACATTTGACTCATCAGTCTTTGGAAAACTGCAGCCGCCGACGCAAGGCGGAAAGGCATCCTGCAGTATTGAAAACTCCCGAAAGGAGAAACAAAGGCCGTCAAATGTCTAGAGGATTGACTTAACACCACCTGGTGGTAAGCAGAGGCTAAGTCCAACTTGGTGAACCACCTTGCACCTCTAGTGAGAGACAACAAGTCAGTAATTTTGGGTAAGGGGTGTGAGTCAATCCAGATGTTTTTATTGAGACTGCGCAAGTCCACACAGACGCGCAAATCGCCATTCCTTTTCCTGGCGACAACAAGAGGAGACAACCACAAGGACGACTCTATAGGTTCTATGACCCCTTTCTTGCACAACCCACTCAATTCCTTTTCCAAACTATCTCTTACACTGAAAGGGACACTCCTGACCTTGTGCTTGACAGGGATAGCCCCTTCTTTCACTTTTATCTCGTGGTTAAAACATTTTATCATACCAAGGCTGTTTCCAAAAACAGCAGGAAATTTGAGAATTAGCTTCTCAATGTATTCATTTGATTCTACAACTGCTAATTTCTCAAAATGGTCACAGGATTCATCAATACTAATTTGTTCTTTAGTACCTGGCCTAAGGATCATCTTGAACAACCCCTGGTGAAACCACCCCAAAATGTTCAAGCCTTTTATAGAAACATATATTTTCCCAAAAATCTTCTTTCCCCTGAACTGAATGATATCCTCAAAAAAACCAAGGAGAGATATCCTGCGACCTTCATAAGAAACGGGAGCTCTATCTGGAGGCAGGAGTTTTCTTTCAGGCCAAGTTACATCAAACAATTCTTGGGTGATCATAGTAACTTTAGCACCTGAATCTACCAACAAAGAAATAATTTTTTCACCCACACCAAAATCTTCATAAGGGTCAGCACATTCTGAAGGGTCCCCAGTGATGACACCATCATCCCATACTACCACAACCATGTCTCTAAGATTGTCTTGGATACTATTGATAGGATCTGAGTCCCTTCCGGAACCTCCATAAAACTCTGTGACATTTCCAACCACATTTACATTGCTCTGTCCCAGAGATTTGTTATTAAAAGTAGAGTTCCCTTGTTTTGAAACTTGACAAATTTTCGCAAAATGTCCAAACTTCCCGCAATTTCGACACGTAGAGTTCCTTGCAGGGCAAAATTTGTTGTTCTTGTTATGTGTAGGATTGCCGCATCTGTAACAAATGTCATTCCTAGAGAATGCATTTCTCTCAAAACGTTGAGAATTGGGAAAACTGTTCTTCTCAAAACGTTGTTGACCCAAAACTGCTTTATTTTCTTTGATTTCCTTAGTTCTAACTATGGAAACTGCTTCTTCACATTTCTTCTCAAGTTCCTTCACTTCCTTTTTAGACAATTCTATACTCTTGGCCATGCGAATAGTCTCTTCAAGAGTTGGGTTGCCCAACGTTAGTAGCTTTTGTTGAATTGACTTGTCGGAACATTTACAAACATACTGATTTCTAATTAATTGTTCTCTAAAACCCTCAAATTCACATTCTGCGCTTAGTTGCCTTAAACTAGACACATAAGTTTCAACATCCTCCCCTGGTAGCTGTTCCCTTTTGAAGAATTTGTGTCTTATTACAACAAGACTAGGCTTAACATCAAATCGCAACTCAAGTCTCATTCTAGTCTCGGTATATTCATCTACATCCTCTTCTGCGTTGTTTCTTACCAAGGGGGGTAAGTGTTTAAAGATTTCTCTACCCTCAAAACCCAAAGAATGTAGTAACAGACACTTCTTCCTTTCTGCGCGATATCTTGACGCGCCTATTGCACCCAAATAAGTCTCAAAGGCATCAAACCATTTTTTCCAGATTATGGGAGGATTGCCTGGGGTCTCCAGAAAAGGAGGAGGAGGTGAGACAGATTGCATACTGAGCGAAATTCAGTTTACCCCTTGACCTACTCTGTCGCTGTCCAAAAGAAGTTGAGTATGCAAAAGTAGAATTTTCCTTTACACTCCTTTATAGTCAAAGACCATGTTATTGTTATATCCTCCACTAGATGGCACCAACGTGTAAAGATTTATAACACTTCGTATTGTTTTGTTTTCACGTTTTCTATGTAAAGCCTTCTCGCCCTCTATTGACACAAGCGCTGTTGATGAGATGTCTATTTGCAGCGTTGTTGATGAGATGTCTATTTGCATTCAGCGTACGTTACTCAGCATGTTCGTTGTTGTGTGCAAACTTCCCAATGCGTGAACAACAGTAGACTTGTAATCCGGCGTATTTGTTGTTCTGTAGCTTCCCCACAGCAGCCTTGTAATTGAAGGGTGACTCCTCCAAAACGTAAACGGATTCGCCTTGCGAACGGGCTTGGGTTCGCCGTGGACGAATAAGTTTATTGGTTGCCAAGGTAACGCGTGTGCGATGACAGACACACGCGTCAGAGACAACAATGCGTGGTAGCGTAGGCAACCAAATGCACGCACTGAGAGGAAGATGACGTGACGCGCTGAAGCGTTATTGGGGAAAATATGCTTAAACTTCCTTTTTTTTAAATATTGACACGCTGGACACGCTGAAAGTAAAGCGAAAAGACTTATCTTGCCACTGCCATTCATCCGCTTGCTAAAGATGTCAGGAAAATCAGCTGGTCTTCGTGTTCACTCGAAATTTGGTCTTCGGTACTGCAACACGAGGGAAGTCGAGGTAAGACAGGTTCTTTACCTTCTCCTAAGCATCGTCGCCAACAATTTTGTAGTATTTTAGTGAAGAAATACTCTGTAGATGCTTGAAGTCTTGAGTTTTATTCAGCATAGGAGAAGCACAGCGACAGGAGGCAGGAACAGCTATCAACTGCCAGAAGGCAACATTCTCTCACAAACCCTGGAACTATGAAGAACAGAGGTTCTACTTACAGGTGCCTGGGAGGCACAACACAGAGAATACTACAGACAGTTTTCAAATGCATATAGCAACTGGGATTTATCTAAAGGTATCGTTTTCACTGATATTTTTCCTGCCTTGCTAAACATCAAAATACAGGAACAGGGTGTTGCTTTTACATGCAACCTCCTGCTTTGGGAATCTATTTAATTCTCATTCAGAAACCCTCTTAGTACCAGGGTAACCAGGGACATACCTAGGCTTCAACTCCTTCTTACCTTTCCCTTTAGACTTACTATAATGTACAACATTTCCACCACTGGTAGGACCAACTTAAACAGCCTAACCAGCTTGATCCTTTATATACGGTCTATTTTCTAGCTCATTCTTTTTAGTCAGGTTATTTGTACCAACCATATGGTCATTCTCTGGGATGTTTCGGACCGTCCCTCATCACCCTTTCCATGAAACTTTCTAAGTCTCAAGGAGATTCGGGTATTGTTTTTTACTTTCTTAATTTTAGACACTTCTTCCCTTTCCCTCTTTACCATCCTTTTTACTAACTTCCTTCAACTTACATAATAGCGACTTTCTACTAGACGTGATCCTCTTCTGTAAAAGAGAGGGTCAGTCCTTCTATTTACCAACATAGTCCTTTTAGAAATGTATACTGCCATAGGCTGATCATGACCAACTGACTTGGAAGATGTACTCGTCATTGGTCTTACAATGGCAGGCATGCAACTATTTATTCTTTATAATTTCAGGTCTATTGATCTAAGCAGACCGGCATGTGTCTTTAATATATTGTGTTCTGAACATTAGAGTCCAGCGTACCATAGAGCTTCTTTTGCAAAAAAACAAAACGTCCAGCATTGATGTCGAAGCAGGTGCTGCAGTGGCGTAATGAAAGTTGAGGAGGCCCCCCTGCAAAGTACATGGAGGGTGCCCCCTCCCCGAGCCACCCCCTACCACTTTTGTAGAGGAGGCCCCCTGGAGCTTGAGGGCCCACCCTGCACTAAGGGGGCTGCGGGGGCTTATCTTACGCCACTGTGAGGATGACAGAAATGCCTCTTATTTCAGTTATGGGACTATCTCATTAGAAAAATAACAGACCTACAACTTCGGGCCATAAGACATCCACTTTGACACCAGGTAAAAAAAAGAACAAATTCATTTTGCACTGACATAACAACAAAAATTAGCCAATAGTAAGCTTATTCTATTTTGGCCACAGCACAAAAATAGAAAAACTTTCTTATGTGCCCCGGCGGTGAGGTCTGTGGGACTGGCATGTTTTTGTGCCCTGGGAGGTCTGCGGGACTGGCAGGTTTCTCTGCCTGAGGAGGTCTGTGGGTCTGGCAGGTTTCTCTGCCTGGGGAGGTCTGTGGGACTGGCAGGATTCTGTGCTTGGGGAGGTCTGTGGCGTTGGCAGGTTTCTCTTTTTAGAGAGGTCTGTGGGGATGGCAGATTCTGTGCCTATGTAGGTCTGTGGGACTGGCAAGTTTCTGTGCTTGGGGAGGTCTGTGGGGCTGGCCAGGTTTCTCTGCCCAGGAAAGTCTGTGGGGCTGGCAGGTTTCTGTGCCCGGAGAGGTCAATGGAACTGGCAGGTTTCTGTGCTTGGGGAGGTTTGTAGGGCTGGCATACTTCTGTGCCCGGTGAGGTCTGTGGGGCTGGCAGGTTTCTCTGCCTGGGGGAGGTCTGTGGGACTGGCAGGATTCTGTGCCTGGGGAGGTCGTGTGGCTTGAAGGTTTCTCTGCCTGTGGAGGGCTGTGGGACTGGCAGGTTTCTCTGCCTGGAGAGGTGTGTGGGGCTGGCAAGATTCTGTGCTTGGGGAGGTCTGTGGGGCTGGCAGGTTTCTATGCCTGGAGAGATCTGTGGAGATGGCACATTCTGTGCCTGTGGAGGTCTGTGGGATTGGCAGGATTCTGTGCTCGGGGAGGTCTGTGGGACTGGTAGGTTTCTGTGCTTGGTCAGGTCTGTGGGACTGGCAGTTTTCTGTGCCCGTGGAGTTCTGTGGGGCTGGCAGGTTTCTGTGCCCTGGGAGGTCTGTGGGGCTAACAGGTTTCTGTGCCTGGTGAGGTCTGTGGGACTGGCTGGTTTCTGTGCCTGGGGAGGTATGTAGGGCTGGTTTCTCTGCCTGGGGAAGTCTGTGGGACTGGCAGGTTTCTCTGCCTGTGGAGGTCTGTGGAGCTGGCAGGATTCTGTGTTTGTAGAGGTCTGTGGGGCTGGCAAATTTCTCTGCCTGGAGAGGTCTGTGGGGATGGCAGATTCTGTGCCTGTGGAGGTCTGTGGGACTGGCAGGTATCAGTGCTTGTGGAGGTCTGTGGGGCTGGCAGGATTCTGTGCTTGGGGAGTTCTGTGGGGCTGGCAGATTTCTCTGCCTGGAGAGGTCTGTGGAGATGGCAGATTCTGAGCCTGTGGAGGTCTGTGGGACTGGCAGGTTTCTCTGCCTGGGGATGTCTGTGGGGCTGGCAGGATTCTGTGCTTGGAGAGGTCTGTGGGGCTGGCAGGTTTCTGTGCTTGGGGAGGTCAGTGGAACTGGCAGGTTTCTGTGCCCGGGGAGGTCTGTGGGGCTGGCCGGTTTCTTTGCCTGGAGAGGTCTGTGGGACTGGCAGGATTCTTTGCTTGGGGAGATCTGTGGGGATGGCAGGATTATTTGCTTGGGGGAAACCTGTGGCGCTGGCAGATTTCTGTGCCCAGGGAGGTCTGTGGGGCTGACTGGTTTTTCTGCTTGGGGAGGTCTGTGGGGCTGGCAGGTTTCTGTGCCTGGGGAGGTCTGTGGGGCTGGATGGCGTCTCAGCTTGGAGAGGTCTGTGAGGCTGGCAGGTTTCTGTGCCCAGAGATGTCTGTGGGGCTGGCAGGTTTCTGTGCCCGGAGAGGTCTGTGGGGCTTGCAGGTTTCTGTGCCCAGAGAGGTCTGTGGGACTGGCAGGTTTCTCTGTCTGGAGAGGTCTTTGGGGCTGGAAGGTTTCTGTGCCCGGAGAGGTTTGTGGGACTGGCAGGTTTCTGTGCTTAGAGAGGTCTGTGGGGTTGGCAGATTTCTCTGCCTGAAGAGGTCTGTGGGGCTGGCAGGTTTCTGGGGCAGGATGCTGGGTGATCTTGTCACACTCACAGAGTCAGGGATTTGGAACCATTTATGGACCAGAAACATTGATCCTTTTACTGCTACTGAGCAGAATACAATGGCTTCAGGGCAGAAAAGTGCACGGAGCGCCCAACAGTTCAAAGGTTGCAAGTGAGGTAGGTTGTGCTGGTGTTAAAAAAAATGTCCAGAAAGAGAAGAGAGTTACAAGCGCTGGTGCCTGTTTCCACTGAAGTCGCAACCTCTGGTAGAACATGCTTTGTAACGTAGAAAGGCTGTAAATGTAATTTTTTTCCTTTCATATCAATGGGGTAGGATTGGTGGCTCTTTGCGACAGCAGTAAACAGAGGGGAAGTACATGGTATGCAGTGCCATTAGAATTATGCTGCAGGTACTCAATTATGCAGCCGGAAAAGGCAAATTATGCGGTTTCCTGCCGCACATTTTGTGATACTTATACTTAATTTTTTGTACTTTTTGTGCCTTTTAAGACTGTTCTGGCAAACGTTTCACCTCAGTCTCAGTTTAACAACCAAACAGCAAAGAGTAAGTGAAAGGTGGCCTGTCAATTTTAGCGAGGGGCATTCGACTGTGCAGCAATGCATGTTGCTGTATTTTAGTAACTTTTATCTGTTTCAGCTAGAAACCATTTTTTCTGCAAGATGCAATTTATGTAGCACCACTGCCACCACAGCCCCAATCCTCACCCTCTCTGCCCCAACCCTCCCCCCCACTCCACCCACTCACACCCTGCTGTCCAGTTCAGCTGGACCAGCCCCTTCAGAACTGACATCGCTCGGCAACTAGAAATCAGCTAAAAGAAATCCGGTCAGTTTTGGGGGGGGCAGTGCCTTGAGAAAGTCGGGAGAAACCAGGAAACTTCTCCCAAAGTCACAGACAAAGGTGTAAATTCATAGGTGAAGGGTACATTTTCTTGCGCCCACAAATTTCAATGACAATTTTTGTGTTTTCTATAAAATCCACAAATCAACATAAATCGCAGATGAAACTGATGACACGCACTTTTAATCTTTAATGTGTAACATAACCCCCCCTCTCTTTTCCAAACAACCTTCATGTACCAAAGGCGCTTTTCTTTTACTAATTGACTTCACTTTAAACTGGAGACCTTACGCACACAAGTGGTCATCGCAATGAATTTTGGGGAATTCACTTGTTTGCGGGCGTGGGTGGCATAGACTGGGGAAACAGACAGACTCACCTGCGCAGGCCACAGAAGACAGGGTAAACAAGGCTAGCCAGAGAAATAATTTAATTATGGCCAGTGGTCACCGTCGCACGTTACCGCTCAATTGTCTCTACTCTGGCCTCTGGGATGCCTCCTAGCTTCACCAGTCAGCAATGCACATGACAATTGGTCACCAGCCCCACCCTAAGGTTTAAGAGTAAGACCGAGCAGACGCGGCGGCGGAGACATCTACACGCTGTGCAGAGTGCATCATTACCATTTTTTTACATTTTACTGTTTAATTTATGAAGAAAAGTCTAGAGGGAGCGTAAGTTACATAACTGTAGCTGGGTCAGCCACGCTCCTCAGGGGCGTGGCTCGGCGATACGTAATCCCGTTGGCCTCCTGGCTTCTGTTCCCCGTCTCTTCGTGGCTCCTCTACCTCAGGGCTGGATGACTGCTCCGGTCGTCTCGGGCTCTCTTCCACTGTACTGCTCCACCATTGTTCTTCTTCCGCACTCTCCCGACTTCCTCCGGTGTCTAAGCACACCACGTTCGCATTCTGGGGCTCCTTATTGGGTGGCAGCTCATGAAGTCACTGGAGGGGGTGGCATCTTCCCAGTTACGGGGACCGTACTCGTAAGCAGACAGCTCTGTACTAGATGCCGGCCAAGTATCTTCCTGGCGAGAAGAAAACAAAAGGGTTGAAAGTTCCCGGGCTTCCCACCAGTCACCCCATTGGTCTGTTGATTCCCTGCTGCCCTCGTGACAATTACATACCTATATTAAATTAATTACCTATCCCAGGTGGCTAGCTGGCACCGCTAAGGGGACCCCTGGAGTGCAGGGCCCCACCACAACGCGGGGGCTGCGGGTGCCTGTGTTACGCCCCTGCGGCCTGTGTTACGCCCCTGCTTATAATTCCACGCCACATAATTCAACTATAAATAATGTAACCCTACAACAGTCCATACCACATAATTACAATCCTAAAATAACACATATTTCCACTTCACTCCATACCACATAATTCCACATCACAGAATAACATTCCACACAACTTACTTCCACTCCCAACCACATAATCACACTCCACACAACTTAACTACACATAATTCAACTTCAACCTATATAATTACACTTCACACAACATATTTACACTCAACTTTAAAACATATACAAATACAACTCTGCAACATGTTGCATGATTCCACTCCGCATAATTATACACCATGTCAAACAATTCCACAATTCATCCCCACACAATTTATCACATAGAATGATAACACTCATAACAGCTCCACATAATTAACCTCTACATAATTATGCTCTAATCCATACTGCATAAATACACAAAAATCCAGTCTATGCCACGTAGCAACACTCCACATAGCTACACTTCACACCATGCCTCATAATACCACTCAACATAGTTTCACTCAACACCGCAACTTCCACGTCACACAATTCAACTCTACACATTTCTATTCCACACCACATAATTCACAACAAACTACATAATTCAGACTAACATCACAAATGCACAGCACACCACATATATCCAATCTACACCACAAAATTTCACGCCATGCTACAATATTTAACTGCACAAAACATAAGTAAACTCCACTACATACCACTCCACAACTCAAACTACCATTCCAGATAATACCACTCCAAAACACACAATCCCACTCCACTCAATACCACATAATTACACTGCACAGCATGCCACATTGTTTCACTACACAGATCTAATCCACGCAACACAATTCCACAACTAACAATTCCAATCTAAACCATATATGTCCACTTGACACCACACACATTCCCTCCACTCCAAACAGAAAACGCATAGGTAAAATACATTGTCCATTACAACATCAATAGCTCTAACTCTCACCCTCCAATGCGTCCTTGCAGATCCTGTTTCTGGAGCTGCAAACTTTCTGGCCGAAGTCAGCTCTGTGCTGCCTCAGAGGAGCAGTGCTCTGTGGTGAATGCTGTCTCTGGGGCCCCCACCCCCATCCTTTCCCCTGTCAGCTCTCCTCTGTGCTGCCTCCTGCTCTCTGGGGCCCCCACCCCCATCCTTTCCCCTGACAGCTCTCCTCTGTGCTGCCTCCAGCTTTCTGGGACCCACCATCATCCTTTCCCATGTCAGCTCTCCTCTGTGCTGCCTCCTGCTCTCAGGGGCCCCCACCCCCAGCCTTTCACCTGTCAGCTCTCCTCTGTGCTGCCTCCTGCTCTCTGCTGCTACACCCATCCTTTCCCCTATCAGCTCTCCTCTGTGCTGCCTCCTGCTCGCTCTCGGACCCCCACCCCCCTCCTTTCCCCTGTCAGCTCTTCTCTGTGCTGCCTCCTGCTCTCTGCCGCCACCCCCATCCTTTTCCCTGTCAGCTCTCCTCTGTGCTGCCTCCTGCTCTCTGGGGCCCCCACCCTCATCCTTTCCCTGTCAGCTCTCCTCTGTGCTGCCTCCTGCTCTCTCTGGGGCCCCCACCCCCACCCCCATCCTTGTCCTCTCCCTTCTCAGAGGCTGCGCCCTATGGGGAATGCTGTCTCTGAGGGCCCCCACTCCCACCCTTGTCAGGGTCCTGAGCAGTGCTCTGTGCTGCCTTCTGCTCTCTGCGGCCCCCACCCCATCCTCTTTCCAGGCTCATGGCTCTGACTGAAGAGAAACAATCTAACTTGTTACATTGTTTCTCTTCAGTCCTGGTCAGAGGAGGGGCTCAGAGCAGGCTGCAGACACTGCAGCTGCTTCAGAGCCTCTCACAGCCCTCGACAGATAAGCTGAAGGGGCCCCTTCGCTTACTGAAGACTGGGCCCCCCCACACTGCAGGGGCTGCGGGGGTGTTTGTTACGCCCCTGAGGGGCTGATGTCTCCAAATTGAGTAGCAAGTTTGTTTCTTGGCCCAGGTCTTGTCCTATAACTTGTCCATCCTCTCCTTTCAGATACAACCTGTCTTGCCCATCGGAACCTGTTAGACACTGAGAGGCAAGTGCTCCAAATGAGGGCTATACTTGGTTCCCTTTGTGGTGATCCACATTAAAGGGGCCCGAGGACACCACAAGCAAAAGACTCCAATTGTTACAATTCAGGCCCAGTATCTACTGACTGTCATAGGACCCTCTAATTTGGATTTCTGTCAATCATCGAAATTCATTTTAGAACAATACAGTATATTAGGTGCAGACAATCATGGCATAAGGTCTTTTTTGGCTGTGCTCTGATATCTCACAGCACTTTATAAAAGGTATACAGAAACCTCTTAATGAAGGGTGCCTTCTTGGTTCACATTATTTGTCAATGGAAAATGTAGATGGACCCCAACACTACTTATTAATCCTCACTATAATGTAAATTAAAGATTGCATTTGGTGTTTCTTAAATGTGATTAACAAGGACCCCCTGAGCATTGGTCGGGTCAATTCCTAGGTCAGAGAAAAATCAACGAAGAAAGGCAACACCTAGGCAATTACATATAGTCCACACAATGGTGAATGGGAAAATTAACAAACCAAGGAAAATACAGTCTGCAAAAGCATCATTTTAATAATTCATATAGAGATACAAATACAATTAAAAACTGTGTGGAACCACAGTGATTATTTTGTTTTAAACAAGAAAGTTAGTGACAGATAAGGTATCAAAACTAGTGGCAACGTAATAATCTTACGTTGCCACTAGTTTTGATACCTTATCTGTGATTATGTTTTTATTGTTTTAATATTTTATTATGAAATGTCACTAACTTTCTTGTTTAAAACATAATAATCACTGTGGTTATTCAGACTTGATTGTGAAGTTCAATGAATGGGTGTCAAGGTATATACTCTTTCCACAGATGACAAATTAAACCAATGTGTGTAGTTGTGCCACCTGATTGAGAATCAGGCTGGAAATGCACAAGAGGTTTAACCAAGCATGCCGATTTGAGGTGAACTCTCCAACCAATGGGATAAAGCAACAGTCTCTGGCAATTAAAGGTAAACTTACTAGACTCTTTTGAAAGCTTCATTATTTTTTGGCAACACAACATGGACGCTGGGTGTGCGGAATGGTTGGAAGAGACATTGTTTTAAAGTTACAATGCGGCCCCCAGGGGAAGTAAAGGTCGCAGACCAGTCTTCCCCTAGTGAATTTGCGCAAAGACCGGAAGGACAAGGTGGGGGGTGGGATTAGAAGGGGAGCAAGGCGAAGGGGTGGGATTTGGGGAAAACCATAAGGAGTTGGAAGAGGAGAAAACAACCTCTTCTCAACTCCTGAGCACCACCGGGGGGGGGCATTAAAACTGTGTGGTCGGTAGGTGGGCGGTTGGGGAAGGGGCCGATTTGTCAATCGGTGGGGGTTTAGTTATGTGGCTGCTGTTCCTGTGAGGGTGTAAGGCAAAGTGTTCTAGGCTGCGGGCTCTGGCGCCCTTCTAGGGGCAGCTGTTTATGGCGTAGTGCAGTGTCGCTGGGAGGGCTTGCGGCCAGGTCGCTTAGTGGACAGGTGCCGGGCCGGCCTGCGGGTATGTGTGGGTTTTAGCGCTGGGGCCTCTGAGAGGTAGGGCCATGGGGCCCGGCTTTCCTAGATCCCGTGGTGGGGTAGGGGACCCTAGTTTTGGCGTACGGCAAGAGGGTGGGCAGGAGGCGGGCCTTGTGTTTACCCGGCTACGCGATGTGCGTTTCTTTTCCTTTGCCGGGGGAGGCCCAGTGGCGCATGAGCGGCCGGTTCTGAGCAGGTGGCGACCCGGTGGCGGGCGGGGCTCACGAAGTGGCAAGCCAGGCGGGCTGATTGCATCTGGGAGGGGGCGGGGTGACGCGGCGGCAAGTAGCGAGATCGGCAGCGGTTCTACCCGGTACTTGGGGGTAAGCTGGCGGCCGCAGGTGGAGACGACGAGCAGCGCTCAGCCGCAGGTAGGGAGAGGGCCCTTGCAAGTGTGAGGAAGGTAGGAGCCCCATACTGCGGACACACTCCCTGGGAGGGGGGGGGCGGTATTGGGGAATCCCTTGGAGTGCTGCAAATGCAATGGAAGACAAACGGGGGTAGTTTTCTGATTTATTATAGTTGACAGAAATGTCTCCTCGGGAGTGCGGCCATATCAATCTATTACAGGGGCCTTGCTTTGGGGCAGCTGTGCGAGAGGGCCCGGGATGCGGCCGGGGCACGCGGGTGGCATTTTAAGGGGCACTGGGAGGTGGGGTGAGGGACCGCCTGCACGGCGAGAGGCCCGGTGGTGCTCGGGGCTCACCTGGTTGGAGCAACCTGGTGGGGGGGAACCAGGACTGGTATTGTGCCATCAGTAATGGGGATGCCAGCGGGGCACACAACGGCCTCAGGGCGCTGGCCAGAAACTGTAGGGGGGTCCGTGGTGGCCTGCCCCTCCATCACGGGATCGAGCAGTAAACCCATTTCAGCATATGGAATTTGTTCCAAATGACGAACAGTGTCCGACAGTGGCATGGAGGTTTGCGAATGAGAAAGGGGTTTTGTTGACGCGGATGTGGTGGGATGCAGTAGGATTAAGGAGTGGGTGTGGTGTGAAAGATGAAGTGCTTATGAGGCGGCGGCGGTTGAGTGGGGTCACCAGGGGGGCGGGGTGGGTTTCGGGTAACTGGACTGTTTTTATTGTTGCTCCAGGAGCCACACACAGCTACAGACAAGTGCAGACGATGGCTATGGGGAACATCTGAGGAGGAGGTTCTGGATGGACACTCAGGTATGAGTTTATCGATGGGGCGAGCTGCACGGATGGAGGGCTACGGATGGTTGGCCAAGGTGCTTTGGGCTGTGATGCGGGAGGAGCGGACCGAGTACTGAAGGGAGAGCACCGGTTGCTGGAATGGAATGTTAGGCATTGGGTTTCGCAGTTCAGCATTGTGGATTTCTTTACCAGTGGTCACTGGGCATTGGCGGAGCGAAGGGAGCGCTGGGGTTCCTGAGGTGTCGGCTGCCACGCAAGCGGGTGTAATATGCGGCGGGGGCGTACATGCACGGTACAGGCCTTGCCCGCAGCTGGGGCATGCTGGAGAATGGGGTGTCTTCAGGCGGGGTTGGTTTTCAATAGTAGGGATTCGGTTACCCTAACACCGTTGTGCAAGGGATAGATGGGGTTAGGAAGTCCTTGGTTATTGGGCGTCCATGGTGCTCGAGGTCGTAGGTGTGAAAGCTGGGACTCTGGTGCAACTGCAGGAGTTGTTCTGATGGAGGGGGGTGTGCATTGGTCTAGAGACGCTTGAGCGGGTTGGGCGACTGCGATGGAGGCCCACCCCGGAGGGGGCCGGGGTCATGGTTGGCTGACTCAAATGCTGCAGGTGTTGAAGATTGGGTACGTCTACGGGGGTGCTATAGTGTGAGACGGGGCTGGACAGTTCGGCTGTTCCTTGTCTTTAGTTCTTTAATTACAGTTTAGATAGCGGTGGCGGAAAGAACCTGGCACTATGCTCTTCTCAAGGGTTAAAGGAGACCTGGGAGTCGGTTAATTTCCCCCTGGAGGCGGGTCGCTGTGGTCAATGTGGAGCATCGGTTGAATGGGTGGTGTTTTCTGGTGACTGGCGAGGCTGCGCCTGGAGTGTTTGGGGTACATTATCGGGCACATGATTGGTGAGGAGGGCGATATTGGTGATTTGAGGCGTGTTGTGATGATGGTGTGGCGGGGGCCCAGCAGTTGGGGTGGGCTTAGTGGTTGCCTGCAATTTTCAAGGGCACCGAGATTAGGGACTGGAGAGCGAAGACATAGGGCTGGGGGTTATTGTCTTTTCCAATGGATGTAGGTGGATCTCCTTTCTGCAGGTTGTTCTAGGTTTCATTTGGAGGTCGGGCTGTTGTGTGGGGCGGCCAGCGGTGGTGCACGATTCTTCCATAGAGGGGGCTGGAGCAGACGAAGCGCCAGGGGGTGGGGGGAGGCTGAAGGTTCAAGCTACAGGTGTACGACAAGGAGTTTCTGGGATGACGTGGCAACTGGACGCTTGCTGGACCAGGGCAAAGGGAAGAGGGATGCAATTCATGTAGGACTAATTATTCTTTTCTACTACAGGAGTCGGGAGTGGAGCAGGACCCCAGGCGGTCGTCTGGTGGGAGATGGGCCCTTCTCCCAGGCATGGACCAACGGAGGAGGCAAACTAGACAGTTTGCAGGAGGGATGTGCAATGATGAGGGAGCCTGTGAGGCGTATGGGTGGTGTTTGTGGTCAGTGCGGATGACATTGTGTTGCAAGAAATAAGGAGTTGCCTGATCCGGGAATACTGGCGGGTCACAGATGTAGGATGGGTATCTGTTGTATGGCTTTGCACTATGAGGCATGGAAGGGCACCTGGTGCACGTGGCAGATAATAGGGGTGATTTGGTCATTAAGTTTGAATTGGGGCCTGACGGCAGAGTGGGTCGAAAGGGGGAAGGACTATTGACCTGACTTGCAGGGCATGGGACCGATGAAAGGGTGCGGGTGGTCAAGGATTGGTCCTGACTGGTGACTTTGACACAGGACGCAAGTTTAGGTGGTGGAGGGTCGTCCACTGAGATGGAGGGCTCTCCTTTCACGGGCGAGGTTGGCCTGCAAAAAAATGTTGCTTGTCCTCGCGGGATGCAGGTACAGGTGGAAGGAGGGGGTTTGCACTGTGATGGGGGCACTTTCATGGTCGAGGAGCGGCCCGCCCATAAAAAAGGTTGCTTGTGCCTCCGGGTGCAGGTACTGGTGGTGGGATGGTCGTTCACCGCAAAGGGGGCATTGGTCACAATGCAGAGTTTGGGCTGAACAACTTTAGCGGTTTATGCTGGATGCAAGCAAAGGGGTGGATGGTCATTCACCATGGGGCGGGCACTGGTCACAAGCAAATTTTCGGTCCCATCAAATACTATCGATTTACAGTGGAGGAGAGCAAAGGGCGGATGGTCGTTCACTGTGGAAGGGGGGCACTTGGCACAAGCGTGGTTTTGGCTCAAGAATCCAATCGGTCTACATTTGGATGCAAGCAAAAGGGTGGATGGTCGTTCACCAGGTGGGGAAGGGCACTTGTCGCAGGCAAAGTTTGGCCCGTAAATCTTCTCTGTTACACTGGGTGCGAACAAATGGGTGGATGGTCGTTCACCGCGAGGGGGCTCCTTGTTACAAATGAAGTTTCGGTCCCATCAAATCGTATCTGTGTACATGGGAGGTGAGCAAAAGGGTGGATGGTCGTTCACCGCGAAGGGGGCACTTAGCACGAGCTTGGTTTGGGCTCAAGAATCCTATCTGGCTACATTTGGTTGCAAGCAAAAGGGTGGATGGTCGTTCACCGAGAAGGAGGGGGCGCTTGTCACAGGCAAAGTTTGGCCCGTACATATTTTCTGTTACACTGGCTGCAAGCGGAAGGGTGGATGGTCATTCACCGGGAAAGGAGCATTTGTCTTTCACCAGGTTTGGCCCAAAAATCTCAGCTATTTTCCACGGGAGGCAGGCGAAGGTGGTGGATGGTCGTTCACCGCGAGAGGGGGGCACCTTTCATGGTCGAAGTGTCCCGCAATTTTTGATTTGTTGATACGGGACGCAGTGACAGTTGGTGGATGGCCGTTCACTGTGAGGGGGGCACCTATCAAGGAAGAAGAGTGGCCCATGTTACTTGATTTGTTTATGCGGAACGCAGTAACGGGTGGTGGATGGTCATTCACCTCGAAAAAGCGGGCACCTGCCTGTCCCGGATTGGTCTGATGTACAGTGATTTGTTAATCTGGATACAGATACAGGTGGTGGATGGTTGTTCAACGACAAAAGGGAGGTTCCTGTCTGATGAGGTTGGGCACGACAAAGGTTTTGGTTACAGAGACTGCAAGCAAGGAGTGGGGCTTGGTTTTTCATGGTGAGGGGGGGCATCTTTCCCGGACAGGAATTGCCTCAGAGATGTTATTTATTTGCGCATGAAGCATGGTACAGTGGTGGCTGGTCGGCCACCGGGTGCCACAAGGTGGAGGATGCATTGGCTGCACAAGGGGGTGGGGCACAGAACCGCCATACGGGGGTTCCCTGGTTGGCGGTACTTTGGAGGGGTGGCCACATACGGGCGGATCCACCCCTCGGGGGGGGGGGGAACGGTACACAGGTGACTGATAGCGGGGCGCAGGAGGCAATGAAGGAAATTCAACGAGGATGCTCGGAGGGCAAGTGAAGGTGAGAATGGGGAGAGAAAGGAGGTCACCGAGTGAATGGGGAAGAGTCAAACAGGTAAGATGGTTTCGAGAAGGAGGAATGGAGAATGAGTCGGTATGGGATGGGGAACGTATATTTATTGCATTTATGTACTATGTAATAAAGTTTAAAGGATTGCAACCTTGTCCTAATAAAATGGCATTTTACGCTTCGAATACCAGCGTGGAGTGTGGTTCTTGCGCGAAGTGGCCCCCAGGGGAAGTAAAGGTCACAGACCAGTCTTCCTTGGGAATTCGCGCAAAGGCCAGAAGGACAAGGTGGGGGGTGGGATTAGAAGGGGGGCAGGGGGAAGGGGTGGGATTTGGGGAAAATTATAAGGAGTTGGAAGAGGAGAAAACAGCCTCTTCTCAACTCCTAAGCACCACCGGGGGGACATAAAACTTTGTCCACCACCCACCCTACAGGTCTTAAGTGATAGACTTGGGGTCTTTTGGGTCTGAGCATGCCAGTTTAGGGCAGGTTGCAGAGCAGAGGCGTTGCAGTACTTTGGAGGGGTGGTGAGTCACATACGGGCAGATCCACCCCTCGAGGGGGAGAACGGTACACAGGTGACTGATAGTGGGCGTGGGAGGCAATAAAGGAAATTCAACGAGGATGCTCGGAGGGCAAGTGAAGGTGAGAATGGGTAGAGGAAGGAGGACACCGAATGAATGGGGAAGAGTCAAACAAGTGAGATGGTTTCGAGAAGGAGGAATGGAGAATGAGTCGGTATGGGATGGGGAAAGTATATTTATTGCATTTATGTACTATGTAATAAAGTTTAAAGGATTGCAACCTTGTCCTAATAAAATGGCCTTTTTACGCTTCAAGTAACAGCGTGGAGTGTGGTTCTTGCGCGATGGGTACAGTGCCATCAATTTCTTTTACTTCGCTGTTCCCCTCCGAACTCCCTGCACGTTTCCTCATCTAACTTTTTTCCTTCACTTTGTTATATTTCTCATGATGTTAACACTTGTTTATTTGTAACTGTACGTACATGCCATGATTCTTCCTGGACTGGGACAGTCCCAAGATATGTAATAATTACTCTGAATCAAATAATATCAATAATTTTTAAAATAATACAGAAGTATACACATTCATTTCTAAACAAGGATTTTTTTCACTCAAAAGATCTCTATTTCGTCATTGCGCCATAAAAGAAAACAGTAGTTAAAAAAACATTATGACATTATAACAATATAAATTCATCGTGAAGGAAGCAATTAGAGCAGAATTAACGACACATAAGGGTTAACAGGTTACATAGGTATCAACCGTCATTTAAAAGAAATTAAAACAATAAATAGTATTATCTGACATTTAAGAACATATAAAAATACACATTGTACCAAGAGCTAAGAATACAGGGTTAAGCTCGTTCGATCAATAGCCTGCGCTTAAACCACATAGCAGGCAAGAATTTTGACACCGCAAATACAGTCACTCTAGTAGTGTCAGTCTTTAAAATTCTGAATGCCTGCATGCATCTTCGAAGGCCCAGGTTTTTACATAGGGGAACCAACCAGTAGTTCCTAGCCTTAGAATAACCGGGACAAAAAAAACAGGACATGCAACTCATTTTCAGTGACAGAATTACAGGCTAGACAGTTGGACGGTGCAGAGAGTGACCACTTGCAAGTGAAGGCTCGGAGCGGCAAAACACTGTCTCCACTGCACGTATTTTTTGCCAGTAGAGGATAGATGTTCTTTAAAAATTCCTCATAGAGATAAGAATCTTTAACCAAAAGAAAAGAGGCTGTTATGGAACCAGTATGAGGGTTGCTTTGTGAAGTGGTCAGAGTATCTGCACGAAGGACATTCGTGAGCTGTGTACGTGAAAGTTTAGTACACCCCTGTTCTGGATTGTACCAAAGCTCTGGAAGTTTTAACCTTATAAATTCTTTCTTTATGCAAGCAAGCCAGGGGCATTTCCCCGACCCGGGAAAGGACAGGATCTCCTTGAGTTCATTTCTATAGTGTAGCAACTCAGGGGTAACCCAGAGTCTGCGCCAGAATCTCAAGGGTTTAAGTGCTAACTCCTCTTGTATTGGTCTTATACCCAGGTCGAGCCTCAGGGGAAGCAGCTGTGTACTCGGTGGTAGAGCTAGAAGCCCTCTTAAAAATGTATTCTCAGTCTTAATGATTTCAGACCTCAATGAGTAGCCCCACAGTTCCCCCCATACAAAATAGCACCCTTGGCTTTTGTCTTATAGATCTCAATAGGTGGTTTCAGAGGTTTGATTGAGGATTTATTTGATGTTTTGAGGATGCCACCCGAAAGTTGGGCCAGTTTTAACTGAGATTTTATCTGTTGGGGGCCCCAGGTAAGATTGCCATTTAACGTGACCCCAAGGTAATCAAAAATACTGACCCTTTCCAAGGATGTCAGCCCCAAACTGGGATTCGCCCTGGTCAATTGTGCAGGATTAAAGATCATAAATTTTATTTTTAAAGAATTGATCTCCAAACCACGAATGTTAGAAAAATCCTGGAAACCATCCAGGATTCTCTGGATCCCCATTGGGGTTTTGGACAGCAAAAGGGTATCATCGGCAAACATAATTGCCGTTACTCTGTTGCCGGCCAACTTTGGAGCATCGTTGTGGGGACCATCATTAAGATGCTTGATCACTCCATTGACATAGAGGCAGAACGGGGTCGGTGCAAGGACACAACCCTGTCTTACCCCCTGTCAACGGGAAATCTAGAAGAGAGTGAACCATTTTTCCCACACCTGACCTGCCCAAAGTTCACCTCGTGGAGCCTCATCAAAACCTTCAAAAGGTGTATAGGTATACCAATATCAAGAAGGACGGCCCAGATTTTAACCCTGGGAACAAGATCGAAGGCGGAGCTGAGGTCTACAAACACCGTATAGAGGCTGCCACCCTCTATTCTCAAACTTTTCCAATATAGTAGTTGGAGCCGATAAATTTGGTCCACAGTGGAGGTATTTTTTCTAAAACCCGCCTGGTATGGGCTGAGGATTGCCGACTCCTCCATCCAGTCCTGGAACTGGTCCAGTATTAATCTGGAAAAAATCTTCTGGGGTACATCAATGAGGCTTATCGGTCTGTAGTTGGATGGGAGCAGAGGCGAGCCCTTTTTAAATATGGGCACTATCTCTGCGCCCAGCCAAGTACAGGGGACCCGCATGCCTCTCAGAATGACGTTCAACGCAATCTGAAAGTATGGACCCCAGATTCCCGGCTCTTGCCTGAAGAGATCCCCAGGAAGTTTGTCCAGACCCTTTCCCAGAGGCAAGTTTGGAGATGGCATTACAAACCTCTTGCACAGTGAACTCAATCATCTCATGGTGGGATAGTACAGCAAGCTGAACTGCTGGGTCCACTGTGTGGTTAGTGAGAACCTCGGGAGAATATAAAACCCGATAATGACCTTCCCAGGCTTCGGAGGCTATATTCGGTTCAATAGCTGGTTTCAGTTCACCAGTGCCGTTATTTACTATGTTCCGGAATTTACTGAAATCCTTATCCTCAAGTGCCAACGAAAGACTGGTCCATTTTTCGTGGTCCCATTCTTCCTTGGCACATTCAACTGTCCTCTTATAGTCTACCCTCTAGATTTAATTCTAGTTCTATCGTTATCCTTAATGGCCAACAAGAGCTCTTGTTTTGCCCGCCTGCAGGCTGGCGTATACCAGGAGCAGTGTGGGGCCCTTTTGGTCCTCCCAGTTGCCCGTGGGTTCAGTAGCTCGGCCAAGGTCAAAGAAACCCTGTTATTGGATTCCTCTAATTGAGGGAGATAGTTTTGAGATAGAGGTTGGCCAGTTAATTTTGCGAGCTCACTGAGCATGGGAAGAATTGAATTATAAAGATTCCCTAATAATTCCGGATGATCAACTAGTTTATGCCAGCTAACTCTGCGTCTATCATTAGAGACGGTGAGATTACTGTCTTCAATAGGTGCAACATCGCTTCCACAGCTATAGGGTAGGCCCAATTTTAAAATAAGAGCATTATGATCACTATCTGCTCTTGTAACGACATTAAAATCGTTGACCAGGGGCCACAGCCTTGTTTCCACCAGTATTTAATCGAGAGGAGACATCTGTCCCGGTTTATTATAAGTGTATTTTGCAGGGGTATCAGAAGGAGTGCGACCATTACAAGCCTGTAGCGAATAGTTTAAAGTAAGTGACTGAATTTGAATAGTTAATGGGGTCCATGCCTTAGGTAAAGGAGCCTGCTTTGCAGGTATGGACCAATGCTTGTCCTCAGCATTGAGTGCCTCATCTTTCAAACTTTTAAGGGGTTCATAGTGGCAGTTCAGATCACCAACAGTCGAGTACCAGTCGGAATTGTTGGAATAAAGAGGAAAAGATCCTCAATGGTACTGGACTCGCTAGCTGGACTTACGGGGCGAGAATATACATTGATCAATGCAAGTTTTGATGTGTCTGGCCAAGTAAGGACCACACATTGTATGTCTTTTGAGTTGGTGTTCAAAATCTTGGTTGTACATCCAAGGTGTGTGCCAACCCATATAGTGAGGCCCCCAGATGGGCGACCTCTCCCGCCCCAAACAGCCGGAAGGATTTTGCTGTTGATATTGGAGTTGTTTTAACGTCCCCATGAGGATGGGCCTCCCGCCTGAAATGCATAGGGCATAACAACACCTCCTTAACCAATTTTCTCTTACAACTACTTACTTTATGAGGTGTCTAACCCATACCTAGGCACCAAATCACCAAGTTACAGCCAATCAAAAAACCGAAAACATAGACCCCCTTCCATCCTTGTTTCATGCCCCTTCTATCAACACGGCTATAAAAAGGACAAGAGCCCACAAACCCTTCTTGTTTGTTAATTTTGCCATTTTTCGTCCTGGTTTAAAATGTCTTCTACTCAAACGTTGAGCAGATGGTAGGAGGAAATGCGGTCTATTATATGATGTGGTTGTGCAAACTCACTGTGTGATAAACTCACAAACCTGTCTTGAGTTCAGTCAGGCTTGCTTGTAAAACCTTAGCTTGGTAGCTGAGGCTTCAAGCAGTCAGGCTTTAACAAAGGAGCAATTGCAAAGCATTTGGTAGTACCAAAACAATTGAATAAGAAAGAAATGCGACACAAAGAAAATCCATCACCAATTTATAAAAACAAGTCTTATTTTATGACAACAAAATTCAACTGAGGGTATAACAGATTATTAAACATATTGTAAAATCACTGCTTTTCACTCAAAATGCATTAGCAACTACTGCAGTTAGCGTTAAAAAAAACTTTTGAAAACTTTTTTTTATAAAGTGGTGTACAGGTACTCCAGCCTGCTTTTGAGAGGAGAATGGTCACAGGGGCAGTAAGTCTTAGCATAACAGTTATCTTGAAGTCAAAGCAGTCTCCAGTCTAGCTCCAGGCTTTGTGGGCAAACTCTATAGGCAACAATAGAATGGCCCTGATGCATGAGATACAGGATGCTGAGGTTGTTGAGGATGCTGATCCAGTTGACGGGGGTTTTCCTGTGGCCGCCCCTTAGTCCACAACCACGATGTGGCAACTTTGATCACAGTGGTTGATGTTCAGTTGAAGGGCAGAGAAAAGCAATTGGCACTGGTCTGCTTTCACAGTGAAACCAGCAGTTCCCTTTTTTCAAATTTTTTAATTTATTTTTATTGGTATTTACAGATTACATATTATGACAAACATAAAGATACATATTGCTTTGGTTAGTCGTAGCTTTGACTTTCCTTTGTGGTGAGTTCAGGGTGCGACATTGTACAATCGGACTGTTGGGCTTACACGTAACAATTAACATTTAATTCTCGCCATTGGCGCGTGTCTAGTTAGAAACATGAGACGTAAAACATAAAACATAAAGTGATGGTGGTTGTTTGTGACAGAAAGGTACTTCCGGATAGAGGTTGGGTCGTACGTTTTCTATGGTGGGTTGAAGGAGTCTATGAATTTGTCTAGCTTGGACCACATCTCTCTGTAGGGGTGTCTTCCTGGCGTGTTTCTGAGAGTGGTTATGTCTGCACCTCTAAGGAAGATTACCCAGTTTAGCCACCCATTGAAAGTGGCCTTGGAAGTGTCCTTCCAGTTCGTGAGTACGATCTTTGTTGCTGAGGTGAGGAGGAAATCAAGGAGATTTCTGTCTTCCTGGGTGGAAACGTCTGGTGAGATATGTGCTGTGACTATTGTGGCGAATGTCTTTCTAAGGCTGCAGCCCAGTGTCTTATTTGTGAAGTCTAGGACCTGTTTTTAGAAATTTGTGACTTTTTGTGCAGCTGAAGATGAGGTGTTCTAGGTCTCCTTTCTCTGTTCCGCAGTTCCAACAGGTGTCATTGTCTATTAGACCTAAAAAAAAATTTTTTTTAAACAGCAGTTCCCTTTATCTTCAGCTAGTGTCTGTCTTCAGCGTCCAAATTGCACTTTGATGACCTTCCTGGGTTCAGCAGACTGAGGCGCTACCTTTGAGTGTTTAGCCTTGGTCTGGCAGTTAACGACAACTAAGCAATTGTGTCTACCAACTCGTCAATATGTCTTCTTCGGAGTATATGGCCCTGGAGCTTCAACAAAAATCAGCCAACTAACTCTTGGAGTTGACCTCTTCTCTCTGGGACTTGGGAGGATGACTTTTCCTCGAGCAGGGTACAACAGGCACAGTCCTCTCTTTGCTAACACAGGAGCAGCAGGTGCAGTCCAGTCTTTGCTGTAGCTTCTCTTTGCCAGGCCCAGGGAGCAGCGAGGCAGTACTTCTTCAGTCCTCTCTCCGGTACAGACGTGTTCTGAGGTCTGGGTGCCAAGTGGTGCCAGTTTTATGCTCACAACTTGTCCTCGGGGGATGCAGTGACTACTAGTCAATGGTCTACCAGGTCTCCTTCAGCCTGATCATGACTTCCTGCAATGTGTGGCACCTATCTATACCAGAGTGCAATATTCTGCCCACACCCAAGATGGCAGAACCCTTCTCTTGGTTTGTGGAGGTTGATCGCCCATCCTAGAGGTGTGGTTACCTGGGGACTGCACACCAGCAGGAAAATCGTTTTTTGGCAACTATTGTCCCCTCTCTTTCCCTGACACCAAACGGTTCACCAGACCAAAAGAGCAGCCCCTCCTGTGTGTGTCCACCATGCCCTTGCAAAACCAGCTTCCCTTTTGAAGCTTGCCGTTTGGGCTCACATCCTGTATGACCTTCTGCCAGAGAGAGGTAACACCTCTTCTAAGGGCAAGCCTCTATTGTGTTCTTTCCTGGGAGTCATTCACACTTCTCCTCAGGAGGGCAGAAGGCTGTCTCATGGCCAACTGTAATTGCCCCCTGGAAAACCTTGCCAACAGAGGGGCAACTTTCTAAAGTTGCCTTTTACTCAAAAGTCACATTAAATTCGACTTGGGCGTCAAGTTGGGTTTAATGCAACAATTCTTTTGATACTTTGAAGTACCAACTTTAGCAGTCCAGTTCAGAAGATAGCACAGCTGAATTGTCAACGTATACCCCTGTCCTTTCCAATGTGGCTTCTAGCCTTTCTACAGTAAATATGACAATTTGGGGTTTTTACTTTTTAGGACATAAGGAAATAAATGTCCTACTTTTTTAAAATACAGCACCTTGCCTTAGGGCTCGACAGGCCTACCTTAGGGGTGACTTATATAATTAAAAAGGAAGGTCTGGGTTTGTCTTTAGTTTAAATGACAAAAGTCAAGTGAACAGTTTAAAACTTCCCTGCCAGTCTGCAGTGGCAGGCTGGGAGACATGTTTTACTTTGTCACACTCATGGAGTGACAATATGTGCTGCAGCTCATGAGGGAAACTTTAACTGACAGACCATGGGTACATGTGGTACCATATACTAGGGGCAAAATTATGCCAGCTGGGTATTATCCAATTAGGACGAGGCGAAACCGAGGACACGACGGGGACAAAGAATTAGCAGAACATATCCAGTTCCGAAAGTCTGCAGAACGACTCATCAGGTAGTCTGCATCCCACGGGGTACCTCGGCTAATGGAACGATTTTAAACTAAGATAAGAACTCCTGTACAAAAAGGAGCAGCTGATAGAACTATTACCCAAGATCAGGGGGATATCCTTAAATCTACAGAGTCATAAGAAAATAAGAGTCCCGCACACAGAGCACCTGAGATATCCATCCAAGAGTGTTCCACCTATGGACACCCATTCGTTACGGTAAAGGAAGAATAATATATCTCCTTGTATGGTAGCCCGAACGTTCAATACTCAAAAAAAAGAAGTATACCAGTAACTGAATACGATGACCCCATGTGACCTTACATTGTCCTAAAGAAGGTGTTACCATATCCACGGCTCCATAACACCGAAACGTGTCGACGCACCACTACATATAGAATCCAAGTCAAGCCTAGGGGCCCCAGATATGCATACATTTTGGATACTGGAAGTCACACATGAATTGTGTAAAGGCGATTGGATCTGATTAATCTGTAGCACTATCATCTTTTCTATTGAGTAGAGGGTGTTTTCTTTTCTCTTTTTTGAAAATGTATTGTGTTATTACACTTGATGATTAGACTTTGGTATATGTTTTTATATGTTTTATTTACATTCGATGTAACATTATGAGGATGATGTTTTAATTAAGCATGGGCGGAAAATCCGTTCCGCTCGCGGATTTTCGGTAAATTCGCAATCCGCGAGATTCGCGAATTTCCCGCAAAATCCGCGAGCGGAACGGATTGGGTCAAAATTTCAAGCTGACTTTTGTAACTCTTTTAGAATGGCGCTGGCAAGCTGCCAGAGCCATTCTAAAATAGTTAGAAAAGTCAGCTTCAACAGGAAGCTCTAATAGATAAAGTAAAGCAGGTGCTCGAGTTGAAGCTCAAATTCAGTTACACAATCATTAATCACCCCAAACTTGGGGTGATTAATGATTGTGTAACTTAATTTGACCTTCAACTCGAGCACCTGCTTTACTTTATCTATTAGTGCTTCCTGTTGAAGCTCTTTGTAGTTATTTTAGAATGGCGCTGGCAGCTTTACCGGCGCCATTCTAAGTGGGGCTGAGGGCAGAAGGGCACAAAGTGGGACAGAGGGCAGAAGGGGACAAAAAATGAGTGGGGCAGAGGGCAGAAGGGCACAGAAACGAGTGCTACAGAGGGCAGAAGGGCATAAAAACAAGAGGGTGGCAGTCATTAACCAGG
The DNA here is from genome assembly GCF_964263255.1 of Lissotriton vulgaris. Taxonomy (NCBI): domain Eukaryota; kingdom Metazoa; phylum Chordata; class Amphibia; order Caudata; family Salamandridae; genus Lissotriton; species Lissotriton vulgaris. Next base: position 381,828,180 of record NC_141685.1, read on the forward strand.
CAAAAAAAACAAACCCGCGAACACGCAAAGCGCCCCGCGAACACCCGCGAACACGCAAAGCGCCCCGCGAACACCCACGAACACACAAAAATATAAAAATCCGCAAATTTGCACGAATTCACAAATATTGCGGATTGCGAATTTGCAAATCCGCAAATTCGCGGATCGCGAATTCGCAAAATTCGCCTATGCTTAGTTTTAATGTATTTCAATGTACTGCATAAAATGCTTTTATGTTAAATGTTTTCAGGAAAAAATCTTTTTCTGAAATTTAAAAAAAAAATATTTGCTAAGTGTAAAGGACAATATTGTTCGGTTTTAAATAAAAGATTGTAAACTTTACATTTTAGTGTGGGAACTATATTCAATGAGTACCCTAATATAATATGCTGAGTGAATGAGGTGTGACCATATAACAGTAGAGTGAGTACAGTTGTTTAGCAGTAGGTCCAGGGATATTCATTTGACTTTCATTATCCAATTAAACATACATTTTTACGGGTCAGCACACTGGCACAGAGGTCTGACCAGCAGGCCTCAGTGCACTCTTAGAGTAAAAAACACAAGTAATCATCAGTCCAAAACGTTTGGGGGGATCATGCAAAAGAGACATTTTCTCACAGATGGGTTAGAACACTTATTACTTATGCTTCCTAGGGAACAGCATTACCTGGTAGAGTACAGGGTAGATCCACTCGAGGAAGACATGCTTCCTGGTTTTAGGCTTGTGGAGCTTCTATTTTGCATATATGCAAAGCTGCAACTTGGGTTACACCATCTACCTTTGTTTCTCATTATAGAGTGGCTGTGGGATGTGGAAAATGTTGAATCCATACGTTTTGGTTTCAGAGTATAGGCTGCGGCTACAGCCTGAGAAATTTGTATCTCCTAATTTTTGCATTTAAAAAGTTGTTTACCTATTTTGGAAGTTTATACTCATTTTCTTGTACCAGTACCGTTTCCTATTTACAACCTGGACTGCCTCATATAGCTTGGAGCTATATTAGTGAGGACTCCTGCCCTTTTTATTGACATTTTGGAAGGTTGGGCATGGAAGAGGGAAGGAGAGTATCTTTGTTTACTGTTTTTTATTGGTTCCAGGTAGGTCATGTGTTACCTAGTTAGAGGTTAGACACCTCATGTGGTAAGTATTACTATGAGAAAACGGTTATTCAGAGGAAGGAAGATTATCTGTAAGTAATTGAATCGTAAAGTACTCCAAGGAATGAAATGTATCAAATGTTTGAGTCTCCAATACTTTAATGAATGGAGTATGAATCATGTATTAACATGGATTCTCTTGCAACAATCATGAATCTTGTTCTTTTACTAATGTATATTTAAGAGTGAGGCATTTGAATCTGTATACACACCGTGCCTTCATAATTTTCAACTATTACATATTTCCTTACACTTATAGAAGGGAGAAAATCTTTAGTCAAGACAATCTAAACAATTTACAAAAACATTTAAGAAATATACTATCTGTAAGGATTCACCCTCTGTCCCAACAACACTTCAGCGTAAGGTCAATGGAATAGATGGAATAGGGGCATGTGGAAGCGTGGCACAGATTAGAAGCACAGGAAATGCAGGCCAGGGAGGAGGTAAAGTGGGCAATGTTCTAAGCTTTTATAAGCAGACAGCAATGAATAACTTGCCAAGCAACTTTCGTGTGATGTAAGGTTTCAGATTGTTGTATCAGTTTGCACTCAACTTTGCTTCCCTCGTGTATTTTTTGTTTTGCAGTGATTCACCTACTTCTACTGTATTTAAGGTTAGCTTCCTGGTTACCTTGACTTTGTTATCACCTTGGATTTTGGAGAAGCATTTTGTGACCTGCAGAGTTTACTCAATTCCACCCTGTGATACAACAACCAGAGAGTACATCTTATGTCCGAGGCTGTGAATTCCATAATCTGGCTCAGGTCGCACCCAGTCTGGATCTTCTGTTATCCACCCTACCCACTCTGTTTCCTCTATAGGTTGCACTTGAAAACATGCTTCCATCACCCTTTTCAAGCTATATTAAGGGTAGAAGTTTGGATTGGCCTTAAAGAGTTGGTGTTCAAAACCTCAATCCTGACACAATGCCCACGTGACTCACACAAATACTCTGATGAATTCAATAGAGAGATAAAACTGGTGGATTTAAGACAGCTCCTGCTGTGTCACTTAATACCTTATTCATGTTCCAAACTGTATGTTGTTCAGCAATAAGACCAGTTATTGAAAAATAGAAAGAGATTTTTTGAGAGTTCTGAAACTATTATTCCAGATATCCTATGTCAATACATTTACACTTTTCAACTCTTTGAAGCAGACGCATTGACGGACCGCTGAATCTTTTGTTATCAAGCCGTAAATAATAGACACAAAATGTGCCAATATGAAAAACGATTCATCTAATAAAGAAACATGGAACTGGATGTACATTTAAATATTGTGGAGCCCTGAAGAAGTCCCACTGGGATGAAACCTGTCAGCTACTGAATCTTGTATTTTTATATGTAAAACATATAATAAAGAATTTCTTCTGGAAAGAAGCAACGTGAAAATTAAAGAATTCTTCTATGTTTATCCAAAGATTGCTTTACATTTGAACTTTTTAGACATTGCCATTGAGTGCGGAACCACCTTGTGTCTGATGTTAGTTTGGAGTTCTTTCCAATCATGGAGTAGAGGGGGTAGTACTCCTAGATTTCCTGCACCAGTATCCACTTTCCCTACACTATATTGACAAGTGCAGAGCTTTTTTCCTTAACCCTCTATGTGTCATTATAACACTTACAAGAAGCAAATTGTAAGGAATATATTGAGAAAATAAGATTTACAGACATTTGTAGAATTAAAGTATATAAAAAAGGAAAGGGCAGAAATGACAAGAAAAGTCAAATTTTTAGATTTATAATCAAATGGATTTCAGATTTTAATGTGATAAAGATGAAGAAACATATTTTTCAGATAAAAGTAATCTGATCCATGTATGACTATTACATAAACTCCCTTATGAAATATTTCTTTCAGGTTTTATAGTTTTGATAATGACAGCTATACACAGATAACAAAAATAAACACTGTTTCAACAAAAGTTTCAAGTTATTGCCAGTTTATATTTATAATTCAAGGAATATGCATTGGTTGTGATGCGTTCATACCTGAAGCATTTTTGGTAGTTATAGATATTGTGTAAGTATAGATAACCTTTAGCTTCAGAAGTGAATGAATTATGCAGCACCTTTCGAAGTTTTTTTAAATATGAATATAAACATTGCACAACTGACTTGTCTACTACTGTCGACACCAAACTAGAGGTTTCAAGGCCGAGTATTCCATTGAAATCAAATAAACCTTTTGCAGGATATTTTTAACAAAATAGCTTGTTATTGTCCTTCAATAATTATAATTCTTAGATTATTCATTGAGTATGATGAATCCATATTTTTAGTAAATTTAAATCACTAGGGCCCGATGTAGGTAGAAGTCATTTACCGATTTTAAAATACCGATTTTTACCGAATCGGTATTCTTAAATCGGAAAATGAGATGTAGAGAAAAGAAAATCGGTAAAATACCGATTCGGTAAAAATTGGTATCGTGTTTCGATACTTACCCAATCGGTAATTATCGAATCGGTAGATACCGAATCGGTAATTACCGAATCGGTAGATACCGAATCGGTAATGGCAATAAAACCATATGGGCCAAAAGGGCCATAGGAATGCATTGGAAAAACCGAATCGGTATTTACCGAATCGTCAAATACCAAATCGGCAAATACCGAATCAGCAAATACCGAATCGGTAAATACAGAATCGGCAAGCAAGTAAAAGTGAAACCAATGAAAACAGCCAATGAGGTGGAACCACCCTCCCCCACCCTAGCAGGGAGTGGCTACCCAGGCAGGTGCAACTCATTAGAACTTTCTGGAGAGGCAGCCAGTGCTGAGCAGTGAGAGGGAGCAGCAGAGAGAGTGGTAGCTGATTTTGCAGACAGTGGAAATGGCAAGCAGCTCAGAGAGCCAGAAGGCTGAGAGGAAGCGCAAAGTGAAGTTCAGCAGCATGGAGCTGCAAGTACTGGTGGAGGAGGTGGTGAGGGTCCACAGGCAGCTCTTTGGGAGGCTGTTCCTCACAGTTCCAGAGTCTACCAAGAGGAAACTGTGGAGTGCCATAAGTGAGAGGGTCAATGCTGTTGGTGTGACCCCCAGGAGCCTGGAGGACCTCAAGAAGAGGTTTTAGGACATCCGGAGCCTCACCAAGAGGAAATTGTCAGAGCTCCACAAGCAGGCAAGTCTGACCGGTGGAGGCAGGAACCCCGCCCCCCCCCCGACTGACCTGGAGGAACTGGTGGCCACAACCATTGAGACGGAGAGTGTGGTGGGAGTAGGGGACATGGACAGCTCAGCCAGAGCTACAGCAAAAGGTAAGAAGCATGCGCAGCATGACGCACCCAACCAGACACCTTCCCTTTAGCCTCAATGTACAGCCAAACCCCAGTCCAGTACTGCTAGCACCATACATGAGCAATGCATTATGGGAAATGTAGTCAGCTAATGTAGGAAAATTTGTCAGTGCACATTAATTTGCAAGGCACTTTAAAAAATAATCAGAGTAATGAAAGTGACATGTGCAATGCTTTTATTGTAGTGACTGTAAGACATTTGCACTCAGTTCACAAATGCTTCTTTATACCTAGGGGCGCCATCAGGCAGTGGAGCATCAGCTGCACAAGCGACAGCTCCAGCAACGGCGGAGAGTGTGGTGGCAGGGCCAAGCACCATGGATGCCTCGCAGGAGGAGGAGGACAGCAGTGCCATGGTCAATGAGGACGACCCTGTACATGCCCTCTTATTTCCCCACTCCCCCCAACTATCACAATCCCCCCCATTGCAGTTCTCACCTGAGAACTTTCCCTCACGGTCCCAGCCAGCACCTGCCACATCACCAGCCAGGAGGAGTATTGTGGCCCCAATGACAATCATGGCGGGAGCTGCGGGTCAGGCACCAGCACCCACACCAGCGACACCTGTAGCACAGCAGTCCACCCAGCAGGCCAGCACCAATCGCCGCCGCCCACGCACTCCCAGCAGTGCATGTCCATCAGGAGAGGGCACAGTGTTCCAAGGCCTTGAGGGGAGCATGGTGCGAATCCAGCGCATGCAGGCAAAATCCATCCTGGCATGCCACAGCCAATTGGCGGCACACAACCTGCAAATGGTAGAAATGGCAAAGGGCTTTGGTGAGTTGGTGGCAAGCAACAAGGAGGTGGCTCAAACAAACCGAGACATTGCCACAGGAATGGCACGCACGACGACCACCATCACACAGCTTTGTGCCAAGATGGAAACTACTGAGCACACAAGGCGCAGGGATGCCCTTGTCCAAAACAGTCAAGGAAAACAATGGTCCAAACCAATATTTATCATATGTTCAATGAATAATACACTCACAGTTATTCTTTGTTCCTATTTAAATGAGTGTCTGAATTAATCTACTCAAAAGAGTCAAGCAATACGGATTGTTTGAAAAGAAAAGCAACAACCTGAAAAGAAATGAATTTATTCCAAAAGAGGGGGAGTTTTTCAAAATTACTCCATCGCAATGCAGTTAATATATACATTTGTACATCTTCAAAAAACGAACGGTAAAGAAAGGGGGAGCAATCTGCTTCTAACAAGGGGGTGCCGGAAAGGAAAAAAGAGAGTGATTTGAAGATAAAGGGGTGTAAGCCTCAATGGAAAAGTGACATAGAATTTAAGATAATTAGAAAAACAAAGCTATAAAAAATCAAGCTATTGGTGCAGTTAGGCCACTGATGTTTTTTTCAAATTTTTCACATTTATACAGTCTGGACTGGCATGTATAATGAAACTTGGATCAATAGTGGTCCTATTTGCTTATTAAAAATGCGTCAACGTTTCGACCCGTCTTGTGGTACATGGGTGACTAGGAGCCTCGACCTGCGGGTCTTCCTCAGGACGTATGTGACACAGGCCCTTTTACCGTCGATATTCAATATAAACCTAGGGTAAATTAAGATAACATTCAGGGAGTTGCATAAATTTAGGTATAAAAAGGGGGTTAAAATATTAACCTATCTTCTCGCTTACCCAGGCGTTTCTTTTTATTTTATATAGGATGATCGCAGTCCTCCTGCACCTGGATGGTCTAGTTGCTTGACCGTGGTATCACACCTATAATTAATTAATACGGTGTAACCAGTTTTGTCAATTCCAATCTTTTTCTTTTTAATATTAGTTGTAGTATTAAATAAAAGTCAAAAAACTTACCAACCAAATTTGTGGTCGTATATATAACCAGAGGGGTTAATGAGTTGACAAATTGGGGGCAGCAGACACAGCTCACAACAGGTAACCGTCTGTCACTACAAAGGGATATATTGATTTGTGTTACCAAGAGACCATTATGCACGTGGTTCAAGGTATACAGACCTAACACGCTGTTTCCTACCTCGAATTTTTTGGAGAATACACGAAATACATCTTACCGGTATTCTGCTAATACGCATCTAATATGTCTAATTGCAGTTTGTACCGACGTCCTGGTGTGGGTAGTCCAAACCCCTACATCTTTCTGCAAGCGATGGCCACATAAAGAAAATTCGAGGTAGGAAACAGCATGTTAGGTCTGAATACCTTGAACCACGTGCATAATTTGGTTGGCAAGTTTTTTGACTTTTAGTTAATACTACAACTAATATTAAAAAGAAAAAGATTGGAATTCACAAAACTGGTTACACCGTATTAATTAATTATAGGTGTGATACCACGGTCAAGCAACTAGACCATCCAGGTGCAGGAGGACTGCGATCATCCTATATAAAATAAAAAGAAACGCCTGGGTAAGCGAGAAGATAGGTTAATATTTTAACCCCCTTTTTATACCTAAATTTATGCAACTCCCTGAATGTTATCTTAATTTACCCTAGGTTTATATTGAATATCGACGGTAAAAGGGCCTGTGTCACATACGTCCTGAGGAAGACCCGCAGGTCGAGGCTCCTAGTCACCCATGTACCACAAGACGGGTCGAAACGTCGATGCATTTTTAATAAGCAAATAGGACCACTATTGATCCAAGTTTCATTATACATGCCAGTCCAGACTGTATAAATGTGAAAAATTTGAAAAAACATCAGTGGCCTAATTGCACCAATAGCTTGATTTTTTTATAGCTTTGTTTTTCTAATTATCTTAAATTCTATGTCACTTTTCCATTGAGGCTTACACCCCTTTATCTTCAAATCACTCTCTTTTTTCCTTTCCGGCACCCCCTTGTTAGAAGCAGATTGCTCCCCCTTTCTTTACCGTTCGTTTTTTGAAGATGTACAAATGTATATATTAACTGCATTGCGATGGAGTAATTTTGAAAAACTCCCCCTCTTTTGGAATAAATTCATTTCTTTTCAGGTTGTTGCTTTTCTTTTCAAACAATCCGTATTGCTTGACTCTTTTGAGTAGATTAATTCAGACACTCATTTAAATAGGAACAAAGAATAACTGTGAGTGTATTATTCATTGAACATATGATAAATTTTGGTTTGGACCATTGTTTTCCTTGACAGTATCGATTACCCAGGTCCAGAAAACCGTATTGGGTTACCCCATTATTATAATGGCTTGTCCAAAACAGGGCAATTAACCGGCTTGCCGCCGTGACTTCCCAGCTATGCCGCAGAGGGGCAAATATGCAAGAGAGCCTGACACAAAACACTGCGGAGGTGACCAGGGGCATGGCCAGGATCACCAGTGCCATGGAGGCCCTCATCATATCTAATACAGTGGTCAATCCTGCCCTGGACGTGGCCGAGGCTGGGGACAGCAGCAGCCACAGCAGCCTGGCTAGCGCTGTGTCAGAGCCGCGCAGGAGCACCAGGCGCTCCGCAGTCACAGCAGGCCATGCTGAAGGGGGTGAGCAGCATCCCAGTGGCTCTGCGAAGCGCAGCAGGAAATGACTCTGCCAGTGTGGGTGAGGCAACCCGGGGCATTTCCAGTCCCCACCTTTCATTTCATAATTTCATTTGTTGCACATCAGTGCTTTAACGTTGTGCCAACATTAAAAAAAAAAAAATCACATCCAAACCTGTCTGTGCATCTGTACTCACTCAGAAATAGTTTTCTGTTATCTCCTCACGTCTGTATCTGCCATCACTTGGTGTAGACACCCCAGCAGGTTGTGTTTGTGGCACAGCAATGTCGTCGTCATGGTCCTCGTAGTCTGACAACTCCACCTCAGTGCCCTTCTTCACCGCAAGGTTGTGCAACATTGCACAGGCAGCTATTATCTTACAGCAGGCGATGGGGGTATACTGCCTTGCACCTCCACTGTTGTGCAAGCATCTGAACCTGCTTTTCCAGATGCCAAAGGTCCGTTCTACTACATTCCTTTTGCTTTTGTGGGCCCGGTTATACCTCCTTTGGCTGGGTGTAGAGGGGTTGAGGTAGGGGGTGAGTATGAATGAGCGGAGGGCATATGCACTGTCGCCTAGAAGGAAAAGGGGTAACATTACTCACATGCATACATGTACTTCACAGTGCTATTTTTGTTATGGGGGTCTGATGATTTGTCTCACCCAGGAGGTATCCTTCACCAAATTCCCCTGCCATCAGCCGTGCATAGATGCCGCTGTTTTGAAATATGTAGGAGTCGTGGGTACTCCCTGGGAATTTTGCCACCAGGTCTGTGATGGCGTACTTTGCATTACAAATCACCTGCACATTGATGGTGTGCGTAGACTTCCTATTGCGGTATATGTATTTTGTGTCAGCAGGGGGGCAAATCGGAATGTGCGTGCCATCAATGCAGCCAATGATGTGGGGAAATCGTGCCATCTGGCAAAAGTCTGCTTTTGTTTGTACCAGTTCCGCATTGGTTGCAGGGAAAAAAATGTATTGGTCCATCCTCTGTATCATGGCGTCAAGGAATTTGTGGAAAAACCTTGACAGGCTGCTTTGGGTCACCCCTCCTACCGCAGCAACTGCACTTTGATAGCTGCCAGACGCAAGCAGGTGTAGGCTGCATAGCATCTGCACGTGCGGTGGGATGGCGTTTCCCCTTGGGGTGGTGTGGTCCAACAGTGGTTGTAGGTCCCTGATGAGCTCCAGAATGGTGTCTGAGTCCAGCCTGTACCTCTGTAGGATCTCTGCCTCTGTGAGCATGAACAGGGTGATACTCTGTCTGTAGACCTGCTCCTTTCTCTGCCATTCCCTCTCTCCTTCCTGCTGTAGCCGTAGCCGTCTTGCAATGACATAAAATGCCGCCATCCTGCAAGTTGCATTGCATTTTGGGTCTAATTTTATAGGTTGCAGTTGGTTACCACCTGATTCCAATCCATGGTAAATACCGATTTTCAAATATCGATTTTGAGTCTAAATCGGTATTTCTGTGCTTCCCTACATCTCTATCTGAGTTTTTGCCTGTCCGAATCGGTAATTTACCGATTTGGTAACTCTACCGAATCGGTAGATGGTCCGAATCGGTATATTTACCGATTCGGTATGTTAGCGATTCGTTAATTTACCGATTCGGTGTATTTCCGATTCGGTATTTTACCGAATCTGTATCTTTACCGATTCAGTGAAATTATCGATTCGGCTGGATTTCTGGCTCCTACATCCCGATGGCTCGAAACCGCTCGGTAACGGCCGAAAATCGGTATTTTCGGCCGTTACCGATCGGTATTGGGCCACCTACATCGGGCCCTTTGGACCATGGAAGAGAACATAAAGCAACAGGATAACTTTTTCACCCTATTCAGAGTTGAAGTATTGAATATTCAGAAACATATAATCACTATTGTTGATGCCTGCTTTGAGACTATGAGACACAACACTAGAACTTAACTTTAACAAAAATATCTATTATCTCATAATTACTGTTAATCTGCATCTTAAACATATTCATAGTACATATAAGTACTATATTTTTTTTGTTGAATTTCAAAAAACCTTTATTGGAAAAGATTGCACAGCATGGTTACATAGTTCCACAATAGCAAAGGATTAAGCACAGCAATACATTGCAGCACGGCAGAGACATTTGCATACTTGTGACACATTGGAGACAATATCATTGAAAGTTTCCATAAATCCACAGGAGAGGCGAAAGCATACGACCAAGGGAGGCACCATGAGTAGAGGGAGGGGGCAGAGAGGGTAGAGGGGGACGTGAGCGAAAAGGAAGCTGCTCACTGGCACCGGCGGAGTGCCGGCAGAGAGCACGGGAGAAGTCGCAGGATGCTGGGGATCATGCTTGAAAGGTAGGCGACAAGCGGCCCCATATGTCAAGTGGGCAAGACTAGGCTGGCAGAAGGTCCCAGAACTCAGAGAGGAGGGTTTGGCAGTGGGACACGTCGTTGAGCCAGAGGGCTACCTTAGGCGCAGGCCTGCGACCCCAGCATTCGGACACCCTACGCTGCACGAGGACCAACAACATCGCAGTCAAACGGCGGGACGCATTGGGCAAAATTTAACGAAACCTAAGAGGCAGATCACGGGGTCTGGTTGAAGCGGTAACAAATGTGATTTCAGAGATAATTGTGCAAACCTCATGCCAGTATGCCGAAACCCGGGGGCACAGCCAGGCATGATGATAGAAATCAGCCACAGGCGTGGAACAGCGCCACCATCTGTCACTTGCTACAAGACCTAATCTTTGAAGTTGGGTGGGAGTGCGATACAGCCTATGTATGTATTTGAAGTGTATAAGGCGCAAGCAATATTTGGGAAGAGCCGTTTGATCTGAGTACAACATTACAGCCAATCAGCTTGAGAGATCTCGATCCCAGCGCGCCCGGTCGGTAGAGATGGAGGATGCTGCAAGCGTGTAAGAATACATTTTACTAACCAATTTCATAGGAGAGGAGGAGGCATAAAGAAGATCAAGAGTGGCCAGCGAGGGAGGAGGCTGGGGAAAGGTGGAGTGGAGCTTTCTGCAAACGGCCCAGAGTTGGTAATATAACAGGGTGTCCATGGGGCTAGAATCGGTGGCAAGCGAAAAATATGTATCCCCCGGATACATGTCCGATATTGTGGAGAATCCTAGACGAGCGGTGTGTTTAACCATCCCCGATGACTGGAGTGGAGGAAAAGCGGGGTGTTGGGCAATGTGCATCGTGTTTGCGGATAGCATGTCATAGCCGGAGATCTTACAAATTCCGTCCTAGGCCAAGCGCAAGGTTTTGACAGTGTCGATTTCAGTGCATTGGAGTTTCGCCGGGGCGAATAGTGCAGTTGCGAATGGCCATGGGGAGGCGAGGTCGGCCTCCATCCCGACATGGGGCTGGAACGGAGTGGGGTGGAGCCAGAAATTGAGAAAGCTGGCCTAAGCGCTAAGAGCGTAGAGCTTAAAGTCCGGGGCTCCCAGCCCGTCCCGCGACATCGGGAAGGTCAGGATGTTGTAAGCGATCCTGGGTTGCCGTCCGGCCCAAACAAGGGTAATAAGCAAAGAGCAAACCTTGCAAAAGAAATGAGTGGGATGGTGATGTTAATGAAGGAGATCTTGTGCTTCTGGAGGATCCGTTTGGTCAGTAGGAACTTACGGCGTGCCCCCTGAACCTCAATGGTGTAATCAGGGTAGAAGGAGAGGGAGTTACCCTGGTGGCAAATTTCCCCACTTACCCTGGCAGCCCAGGGGATGGCATCACGGTCCCTGAAGTTCAAGATTTTGGCTATGATGGGGCGGGTCGGCAGGCCAGGGCTAGGACGGGGGCCGAGGGAGCGGTGGGCTTGCTTACCAATAAAAACAGATGAAAGAACGTCGCCAAAGAGCTCACGAGCCAATTGCTCCACATAGTCCTCCATGCGACAGATGTTGGTGGACTCAAGCACTCCTGTGATTCGAAGGTTACTCCTACACAGGTGCGCCGGAGAAACAGCGCCAGCACAGTCACGAGTGTGGCCAGAGGGATGCAGGCCAAAGGGAGCAGCAGCACAGTAGAGGCAGGAGGCACCAAGCGGGGCTTAGACAGCTAGGCCCGCTAGAGGAGGGTCAACCAGGTGGGACGGGCACTGGGCCGAAGGAGAACCAGGGGTCAGCTCTATGCAGATTCTCAAGCCCCATGTGGAAGCGGCAGCAGGACTCAGCAGGAGGTGGCCGAGGGGTGCAACAAGGTGGACCACTCCTTGGCCGGAATCAGAGGGGAGGTAGGCAGGTGCAGCAGAAGAGACGCTTTGGACGACTAGGGCCCAGGAGGAGGGGCCAGCGGGTGATGGCGCCTGCCGACCATGGCAGCAGGTGGCAAGCGGAGAGAAGGTGAGCTGGTGCTCAGTGCTCGGGGTGCCTCTCGGAAAGTTCCTCATCCGGAGGGTTTAGGCCGCAGCAGAGGTGAGGCCCATATGCCTGCAGGGCCGATTCAGCTGCCGCTGTATGTTTGCACCGGGGAGCTGGAGGCCGCAGCGGGAGGGGGGCAACACACAACGGGGGACACAAGGAGAGCGCGCCACCCATTTCGCCAGGCCCAATGTGAGAGGCCTGAACCATGGGCGACTTTGGGAGGAGGATGGCACCTGGGAGCATACAGGCCTTGCCGGGAGGTATGATAAGCACGCCCCCAGCCCCGCCACAGTGCGCCCACGCAGCAGTGGCACCTACCGGCTCCGATGCTCGCGGAGAGGAGGTGCTGCGTTGGGCAGATGTCTGGTCCCAGATCAGGAGTGCGTGGTCGGCTCCAGGAAGGCTGGGACGGCTGTGCGCGCTGCTGAGCTCAGGCCCAAGGCACATGCAGCGACGAAGTATGGCCCAGTGACGGCCCAGGAAAGCTGGAATTGGCTCAAACCCTGCCACAAGGTCAGGTGAGTGGCGATGGCGTGGGTTCCGAGTGGCGATGGGAGAGATTTGTGCAGGATGGTAAGGGATTTCAGGCTTGGCTGGCAGAGCCCAGTCAAGGTGCGGCCGTTTTGCAGCCAGCTAAGCCACCCCCTGGTATAAGTACTATATTAATCTTATATTTTACAAACATCGACTGGTTCTTAGTCAATACACTTTTATGGAACCAAATATCTAATGCATGAACAATTTTGTTGCATATAAATTATAAAAATGTTGTCTCAAGTGCAATTTATAAACCCTTTTATATGTCAAATGAATAAACAACTGATATAAGATATGAAGGTTGATTTAAATATGAAGGGCCTGATTTAGAGTTTTACAAAAAAATAAAATCCTTTAGTAATTATTTACACATTATTTCACGTATCAGCATGGATGTATCCATTGTTTGACAATGTTGCTCCCAAAACATAACAAACATGCTACAGATACAGCAACAAAATACATTTTATAGTGACAACCTATTATAAATCCAAGATAAAGACAGTTAAAAAAAAGTTGCATGTGCTCCTAGAGACGGCACAGTGAACAATAGTGAACTTTAAAATAATGACACAGTGAATAGACAATATGTATGACATATGCAAAGGTAACAACCATTTGAACATATGTTAATTTGAAGCCTGACAATATGGATTTTCAGGTTTGTATATCGTCCATCATACTATGATATGGTTAGGACCAAAAAGTTGATGTTTCGACCCATCAGAGTGATTTGTATTGGATCTTCTGAGGACAGGAATAAACAGGTGGAAACCTACAAAAAACATAACATAGGAATTTAAGAACTGTCAGGAACCACAATTAATGTGGTACACTTTGTGGCAAGTCCAAAAGAAATGAACCAAGCTCACCTTACCAAAGTGTTCTGGTGTAATCAAATATCATCAAAGAACCCTAAAGGATGAATCAATCATGAAATTGCCATTGTAAATTACAAAAAACTTTTATAAGGCAGAACCACATACTTAAGTAAAAGATAGAATTAGATAAATATACTATAACCTTAATTTACACCAACAAACTGTAATAAATCTGCCTTTTCTGCCTGATCACTCCAGATTGTTTCCTTGGCTTGACCCTATTTTCTGCAGGCTTTAGAGCTCTGTGGACTTTTACCCTTGTTAACCAGAGGTAAAGTACATGTGCTTCCCCTTTAAACATTGTTAAATAGGCGTTTTATAATTGGCACGTTTAACTTGCCTGTCAGTCCCTAGTATATGGTATAGAAAATGCACCCATGACTTGGAATTAAATACCACTTGTGGACTGCAGCGTCTACTCATCTACTGTGCCATTTACTGTGCAGTCTACTACAGTGGCAATGCAAGATGGATATATGCCTACCCAGTGTAGCCTAACTGCTGCAGTATAAAGCCTGCTCGGCGACCTATCGAAGAAGTCATTTTTGACTAGTAAAAACCTTCCTTTTAAATATTAGTAAGCCACCCCTATGTAGGCCAGGTAGCTGACAAGACAAGTTGCATAGTATTGAAAAGTGGGCCAGGTAAGAATGTTAATATTATCACATCCCTACAGTGAGAAGACCTAAAAAGCAAATTAACTGTGGCAGGTTTTGCTGCCCCATGTAGAAAACCACAGTCCAGATTAAAATACTGATATTACTAAGGGACCAGCTATAAAAATTATTAAACCACTATTTTGAAAAGTTATTAAAAATCCAATTAAATGTAAATTTAAAATAAATATTCAGGAAAGTAACTTTTAGCCTCTGCCAACTCTCAGCCTGAATGAGGTCTGAACGGGGTCTGAAATTCCTGCCAGTAGCTAAACTGACGTTTGACCTTAATAGCAGGTATGACTCCTCTGATCTCTGCATGGTGGGGTAGTGGGCATCCTGTTGAAATCACAGTATCAAATCCTGCCTGACAGGCCAGCTTGAGCAGCATGTAATACTTTGGTACGCTTGAAAGAAAGACAACATCATGACAAAACAATTCTTGTGTTTCCCCTGTCTGGCTGTGGGAAGATGCTGTGTTTGTCCCACCAGACTCCTAGTTGCTGTGGGTACAGGGCTGCTTCAAACTGGATTTTAGTGTTAAATGTAGGGGGACACTAATGATTACCATAGTGTACTCCCCTACACACCCACAACCCTTAGAGCCCAAATTTAGTGTGGCTGAAGACTTTTCCGTCTTGAAAATGCCTTGATATGTAGCATTATGGGCCTGTTTGCAATAAGGAAAACAGGAGCTATGAAAAAAGTGGACAAGGCTTCCCCATTGAACCTTTACCCCATTGGTTAAGGAGTGCCCAAGGGGCACCCCATCCACTAGCTAGTGCCAGGAATACATGTGGTACCCCAAGCCACCCATCAATACACTTTGTGGACCTACAGAAGGAAAAAGAGACTAGACCTGCTGCCTGAGAATTGTGAGGAGCCCTGAAGAAATGGATCTGCTCCCTCTTGTACCCAGGACAAAGAAGTGTACTCCAAGGTTCAGTTGGCTGACCCACGGGGTGGCTTCAGAGACACACAAGCTTCAGGAATCCTTTTACCTAAAGTGCCCAGGTGACCAGTGGCAACTGGACTTGGACTAGACACTGCTATTGGCCTCTGCCTATTACATTGAGTGTCTTCAAGTGCCCTCCTCCGAGGTCATGGGAGCCTTAGAAGTACACTGCTGTGGTTGTTTGGGACTTAGAAGAAATATAAACATTTTTCTTCAGAAAAGGGACCGTCTCTTTCTGCGTTGGGACTTAGAAACGTTTCTGAACTTTTTGACTTCCAGACTTTCACCAGGACTAACCCACTTGCTGTATCTAACCAGGGCTTCATTGACGCAGGCCGCATATCACACCTGTGTGGCGAGCTACTGGGAGTATTGACTATTATTGGCGCATTGCGCTTTTTAGACCTATTTTCAACTACAGCTTTAAAAAAATCATATCTCTGGTCCCCCTTATTGGATTTTTGTCGTTTTGGTGTCACAAAATTTTTATTGATCGATGTTTTGACCTCATTACTGTTTTAGCACTGCATAAATACTTGACAAAGTGCCCTAAGTTTTTTTTTTTTATAAACTTTATTTTTCACTTTCCAAAATGCTAATACATAAAGAAAACAATTTGTCATCAAATCAGCATATGAAAGCATATCATTGACAACATTAATGGCGTACAGGGCAAGAGGTAGCATCCAGGAGGGAAAGATACAATGGGAAAGGAGAAATCATTCGTACTCATATTATAGTGAGGAAGAACTCCGGGCCCTTTACTGAAGACCAACGCGTTCATTATCAGGGTCAACCTTCCCTCTCCCTGACATGATTGGGTCCACCGCCTATATCCAAATCACTCTCCTCGCTGTCCGTTACATTTTGCGTAGACAATTCCCCCTCTGCCAACCCAGAGACACACATGGCCTGCCAGGCTAGTAGATCTTCTTGCAAGTTCTCTTCCCTTCTGGTGAGTTTCATGTGGACCTCCTCAGCGAGGGACAACTCACGCACGTCTTTAAGCCAGATGGGCACTTCTGGGGCCCTTTGCCCCACCCAAGTTAGAGCTACCCTACGTCTAGCTAACACTAGCAATAATTGTAGCAGTTTATACTGAAGCTTCTTTTTCCTATTTTTCCGTACCAGTGCCAGAAAGCAATACAAGGGTTCAGGCGTCACCTGAAGGCCACTAACTGCCACAGTCCTACCCAGCACCTCCACCCAGAACTGCCGGACCAGTGGACAGTCCCATGCCAAATGTATTAAGCCTGCGTTCTCTGTGGCACATCTAAGGCAGCCATCTCCCCTGTCACCAGAGATGTGTTTCAGGGACACCAGGGTCAAATAAGTGCAGTGTAGGAAGTTAAAATGCATCAACTTGAACCTGGCATTGCATGAGACTGAGCATGTGAGAGAGCCTATGCGTGCCCATTGTGTCTCTTCTAGTTGGGTTGCAAGGTCCCTCTCCCAGGCCCTCCAAGATGGTGGTACCGGGGGGATGTGTCTTGTTTCATCACCTAGTACAAGAGTGAAATCAATTTACGTCCGGCACCGCAGGTGAGTATGACATCTAAGGTGTGCGTCAGTGGTGGGATGTCCGGGTACTGAGGCCAGGTGACCTTCACCACATCCTGAATTCCCCGGAAGTGTAGGAATTGGCCCTGTCCAAGGCCAAAGTTTTCCTCCGCCTGCTCGTAAGTGATGAATGTCTCGTTGGGAAAAATACTTCACACCCACCCTCCCTCCAAATTTGAAATGACTTTTTTTCCCCATATCTATGAAGCGGGCTAGTATCCACATTGGGAGCTCCCTATGAAAGGGTGCCCTTGTTAAGACCCTTTCCACAAACCAGTGCCATATACCAGTTGTATGTCGTTCAACATAGGGAAGAGACACGTCTGACCCCCTGCCCTGCATCAGTGCTTCTCTGAGTGTCTATCCTTCCAATTGTCCGCGTCTGACAACCAACGTGTCGCAGGTTGTAGCTATGCCATGTAATAGTAAAAGTCGAAGCGCGGAGCTTCCAGACAACCCTCTTCATAGCTACGAATGATTGTGTTGAGGGCTACCCTACTGTGCCTACCTGCCCAAAGCAAAGACGTAAGTAAGGTGTTAAGTGTTTTAAAAACTCGTGGCGACAATGGACATAATGAGTTCTGAAGAACGTACAGTGTCCTAGGAAGCCTCACCATCTTAGAGATGGACAACCTGCCCATCAATGAAAGTCGCCGGGTATTCCAAAGGGACACCAAAAGTGCACTAAGTTAACCCTGTCTGCCATAGCTACCAGAGGGTTGGGCTCTGGTTAACTTACTGACTTTAAGGGTTCATCCTAACAAGAACTGTAATTATTCCGTAAGGTGTCACTCACCCCAAGTAATAGTTAAAACTGTTCACCTTTCCAATAAGTAATGTTATAATAATATTTAATATCTTTATTATTTCTTATTCCTGTTCTCTCTTTCTTGCCTCGTTTTTATGCAATGATTGATTGCATTGTAGGATATTCATATTATCAACATTTGTTGCCTTTACGGGTCGTTTTGCAATTGTTGGACTTGGCACTTCTACAGGGTTGCCCCAGATTTTTGCCTTCCTTTGCTCAACTGTTTTGTACAATTTTGTTCACTTTTTCCATGCTATTCAGTGGAAAAGTGCTTGCGCTCTCTCCCTAAAACACAGTAAGATTGGCCTGCACCTGATTGGTACATTTAATTTACTTGTAGCACACAAGAGAAAAGGTCAGGGCACTAGAATCATGCACTGGTACAAGTATATATTTTTCAGTGGGGTTGAGCAATTATGGTAGTGCAAGAGCTGGGAACCTGACCTCTCTAGTTCCCTCAACTTTTCGATGGCCAAAAACACAAGATTCGCATCTGCTCAGCAAATACCCGGATAATATACAATACTTGTCACAGGATTAGTGATCCCAAAAACCAAAATTGTTCAAGAACCAATAGACAATCCTCCAAAGAAAGTATACAAAGTGCCAAACTTTTTTGTGAAAAAGGTATTTTCTTCTTTATTTAATGTTTTGATGGACAATCATTCATTTAAAATACAGTGCAAAATCATAGCCATCATTGCTGATGCAACGCTTTTCGTCTCCATGAGACTTCTTCAAGGCTATAGAAATGTGCATAATTAAAAAATAAAAAAACGACAAATTGTTTTTTTTGTGTGTACATTGTCTAAACTATTTTAAACAGTTTTACAGCATTTAAAACTTTTGTCATTTGATCATTAAAACCATATTCAAGAAAGAAAAAGGATTGTTCTATTTCATGAAAAAATTATATACATAATTCCGACTATAAACTTTTTACTAACACAGTGACATGTATTTCAAGAAACACCCACAAGGAGACCCATTTTCATAAAATGTGTACCAATAAATTTACACTGAATATACAGAAGCATATTCCATAACAGGCGAAAAAATGATAAATAACAAGGTGTTTGGACCATTTTATCTACAGTAATGGAAATATGGC
The DNA here is from genome assembly GCF_964263255.1 of Lissotriton vulgaris. Taxonomy (NCBI): domain Eukaryota; kingdom Metazoa; phylum Chordata; class Amphibia; order Caudata; family Salamandridae; genus Lissotriton; species Lissotriton vulgaris. Next base: position 381,846,984 of record NC_141685.1, read on the forward strand.
TGGAAACCATCATTCACATTTTAGGAGTTGTCCTATTTCTTGGAATGTGCATTATTATCAAGCATTTATTTAAGTCCAAGATGTTCAAATCATCATGCATACCTTTCTGTAAGTGAACAAGCAACTCTAGAGTAGCACATCGTCGAAAACTTCAATTGTGAGATGAATTATTAAAGACCGAAATCTAAGAAGAAAATGTTCCCTGGATTATGGTTTGCCAACTTCTAATTGGAAAGAATTTTGATCAATTATATAAAACACAGCTAAGATTATTGCTGAAATGTAAAAAGGCCTTTCATACCGTGTTGTTTTTAAAAAAGTCAAAGTATTTTTCTTTTTATTAGGCCCAGTGTCGATATCGTCGAAAAGCTCCCAAGGTGGTACAATTGCCCCTGGTCTGTAACAAAACTAAGTACATCTTAAAGTCTTTTATTAAGTTAATATTTTCGACATTTTGAAAAAAAATTACTAATCATAATTATAAGCAGATCACACAAACAGCAGTACTTATTTGATAATAGTGTGCACAGCCACGACGGACATCATTATAAGATGGCCGCCATAACTACAAGTGTCACTTTGTCAACGAAATAACGGCTTTAAAGATAAAGCTCAAACACGGTGTGAAACAAAGCTTTCTAATCAGGGCAGGCGGACAACAACGCGTTTGTCCTTTCGATATGAACTGCCTTAAAGGGTAAAAAGGGGCTGAGCAAAACAACAAATTCATAATATTAATTAAATATGAAGTTGAGGCACACCACTTCTGCGCACACTATTGATTAACCGGCTTGCTAGTCAGCATGTTTATTTCTATACAAAACGAAAAAACGATCGCATTTTTAACAAAATACAATAAAAATCACTACTTTGTTCAGTTAAAAATAGCACAACCTCGACCATCATTCTTACAAGATGGCTACCACAAATGCATATCCATCTGTAAATGCGAGCCCGACTTATTTAGTGTCGGATAATAAAAAACAATCAATACTCCATATATGTTTGTAAACTCGAAAGGCAAAAATGATGGGCTCTGCGTCTATCACTGCTTGTGCAGATTATAATTTGAAAAAGCCTTTCGATTTTTATCGAGTATAACAAGATGCATTCATATTCCAGAGTTTTGCTGAAAATCTCTGTTTAGTGCATACTGACATTAATAGGGTGCCATGCAGCACAGTACAAGTAGAAAAGTTGCTTTTAATTTAAAATATCAAAAAAACACAAGTTTTTAGAACTAAATAAAGAAAAAATTAAAACCCTTTACTATGTGGCAACTACATCCCACATGTGAACAGAAGTACGAGTTACACTAGACATATAACCCATTTAAGTGCGGCTGTGATCAGGTCAACTTACTTTTGTATGTGCAATGTTCAGCATGGCGTCCGAGATCGTAAAAACAGCGAACAGAAATGCTGACTTTTGGGCTATATATTTATACCCTAAATTGCAATATCGTTCACCTGTGTCTATTTGCACACTCGTCCATATCGATGACGGTTATCTGTTACACAGATTTTAATCTGAAAAAGACGTCTGCCATTTTGTAATGGTTCCCAATGCGCACGAAAATAAAAGAATTCTGTTCAAAAACACCGAAAACCCCCCATATTGGAAATAAATGTGCAACATAAAAATGGGAATGCGAGTTACTCTGGAATTCAAGCCCATTTAAGTATGGCTATAATCAAAATCACTTTACTTCTATTAAATTCGTATTCGACAAGATGTGCGAAATGGTTAAAACCAAAAACCAAATTAGTCGTTTTATGCCTTATATATTTATACCCTGAATTGTATTTTCCTTAGCTTGTGTCTATTCAGAAACTTATCGAAATTGATGACGGTTATCTATTCTAAAGATTTTAATCCGAGAAAAAGACGTCGGACATTTTGGAACGGTTTCCAATTTACTTGTACGTCAAGAGCAAATGGTACTACATGTACCCAGGGCCACATAAATTAAATGCTGCAAGTGGGCAGCAGTGCTCCTTGTGCTGCCCACTAAAGTAGCCTTTTAAAACATGTCTCAGATCTGCCACTGCAGACAGTAATGCAGTTCTACTGCCATTTCGACCTTTTGCCAGGCCTAAACCTTCCTTTTTAATAATTACACCTCTGAGGTAGGCCATGGAGGATCATAGGACAGGGTGCATGATACATGTCCTAACAGTTAACTGACGTAAGCCTTTCTCTCTCCTAGGCAAACACTGTGTCACCCTATTCCTATTAATATGTGCTAACTTCAGAATACAAGCAGATAAGGAGTTGATGTTTATACTCAAATGAATAGCAATTAAAAATCCTCTTTATAAGCAAAGTCGGCTTTTAGATTATAATTTTGAAAATGCCTCTTTTAGAAAGTTGTCATTTTCCTGCCCACTGTTTCTGAGGCATTTTTAGTTTCCTGCTGTCTGGTCCTGTTAATGGTTCCTCTACCAAGGCTGTGTATTGGGCCCAGACAGTGGTCAATGGGACTTGGGTGTAGCTGGGAGATGGTCTTCCTGACAGGATGGCTGGGGAGGAGCTGTAACCTGCACCAATTTCATTTTCAAAGGACCTTGCCCTCACAAAGGAATCTGATACCAAGCATGCCTTGCCTTTTGCCACTTTAAGCTGTTTTGAGCCAAACCCAGGGGAAAGGTAAGAATTGGCCTGGACAAGTTGTGTCATCTGCCAGGGAATTACCCACAGAAAGGCTGGCATCAGTTATAAAAATAGGCTGCTCAGAACCACTGCTCAGAACACTCCTGGACCTGTGGGTGATTCAGAAGAAGGACTGCCCTGCTGCCAGAAGGAGTGCCCTGCTGCTAAAGGACTGTCTTGTTGTCAGAAGAAGGAAGATTGGACCTGAATGCTCTGATCCCAGGCTACCCAGAGTGACTCCGAGAGTCAATTAGCATGCTTCTTGTTTGAGCTACAGGGAAACAAAAAGCTTCCAGAGGCCTGCCCTGCAATTGCCCAGCTGGCCAGCACCAACTGGACTTTCCTTAGCCCTTCTTCTGGCCTCTGATCCCCAAGAAGTGCACCCCAGGTTCTGGATCCTTGGCTTGCACCAGAGAGCACTAATTTCTGACTGAGAGTTCTATCAAATCCGGTGTGAAGAGACGCAGTGTCATGCTAAGCTGCTCAGCTCCAAACTGAAGGCTTCACCAGAACCAACATAAAGTGATGCAAAGCCACTCATTGGCACTCTAGCAGATCCCCTTTGAAAGCTGAACCAGTTTCAATGCAGAGTGACATGAAATCTCACAAAGCCTTACCACCTAGCTGACAGCTTCATCAGAACCAATGCAGAGTGACATGAAGGCTGACAAAGCTTTGCCACCTAGCTGACCCCTTCTGTGGCACCAAAGCTGAGAAATGCAAAGCCCTGCACAGCTTCACTGCACAGCTGTAAGCTTCATCGCAACTAATGTCGAGCAATGCAAAGCCTCCTAAATCAAGTCTGCATCAAGGACACAAGGTACAACTCCCAGCGGGCCAAACTCGGTCCTGGGCCTGACTGGTGCTCCATCGTAGTCCATTTGAACTTGTGACTTCGGCCCCATGCAGTGCAACCAGATACCCTGTTGGTGCCTTCTGCTTCTTGGTGCTATTTATACAAAAAACCTTCAAATTTAATGTCTCTTGTTTTCCCTGCCACTTGAGGCCTGCCTGGTACCTCAGAGGACTTTCCTCCTGCTAAAAGAGGACTGACCTGCTGATTGAAGCTTGCCTTTCCCCCCTAGAGGACTGCCCTACTGTTTGAAGCCTGCTTTGCTGCAGGAACCCAGGACTCCGATGGCTAATTGGTTGGACTATTGTGTGAGCTCAGGGACTTAAAAAGCTCCAAAGACCTTAAACTCGCCACCTGGCCTCAGCTGGGGTGAGTCCTAACCTTCCATGTGGTCCACCTCAAGTTTTGGACCCTTTGTTGTAGTATTAAAGATGGTGCTCCGGCCTAACTCTAAAAGTTGGGACTTGGAAAATGTTTCACCAAAATGTGGCCTGACAACCAACAAAAGACCGGGCCCTACCTGCTCTCTGATCTACCCAAGGCGCATTGCTGGTCGGCCTGCCTCCGCTGTAGCTCTTAATACGTTATTCTTGAAAGCAGCAAAACCTTTTTAACACAACCACTATATGAAGGTATCTAGCCTCATGGAACCCCAGTCAGCTCAGCCTGCAGTTTCGCCCTGCTAGAGTTTTGCGACTTCCAAAAAAGTGACAAACTCCAAAGGTATAAATCTTGAGCAGTTCGCGAATAAAAACGCCTCCTCCTCGGACTCCACATGCTGCCTTGTTCTGTTGATCATTACTTCCTCAGGAACTTTTCTTCTCAGTTGAAAAAAGCAGAGACCAGGCCCAATCCACCTTGTGTATCCCACCAGCCTTCCATAGGAGGTCAGCCTTAACTTTTGACTTTGCATTGGTCTTGCACTACCAGATACTAGTGACTGGCATTTGATCTTTTAAGTGCTGTTTTTCATTAAAAATGTAAAAGATTCGTAACTCCAGGCCCACTGATTGGATTTAAGTTGCTTTGGTGTAATTTGATTTAATGCCTTTTATTTCTATTTTTCTAAACTGGGATTTTTCTTGTTTTGACTTTTTAACTGTTTGTGTGCTGCATAAATACTTTACACATTGCCTCTAAGCTAAGTCTGACTGCATTTGTGCAAAGCTACCAAAGGGTTAAGCACAGGTCAATTTAGTGACTTTTTGTGGTTCACCCTGCCAAGGATTGTGGTTGTTGCCTCTGTGGGGCTTATTCCCTCTCAACCAATAACCCAATCTCTTACAGTAATATTTGAACTTACTGAAAGATTGTTAGCAATGCCATGAGGAAGTGACAAAAGATTTAGAGTTCAGAAGGTGGGTTACTCTGTCACAAATGTGATGGATATTCGGCCTGCTGTATTACAAGTGCTATTGGATATAATGCACTAGTAATATAGCAGATGGGATATCTGTCATTATTGTGACAGAGTAACCTGCCCACCAAACTATAAATCAGGCCCAACATTACCCAAAAGGTCAGTAAACATGTGTTGGCAAACATATTAGTGAGTTTACTAATTGTGGTGGGTATGTCTCCCAGTAGGTGTTTCCGACCACCATAGTTTAAGAAAATCTAATTTTGGACCTTGTAGTTGAGTTCATCTTCCACATCTTTTCTTTTCATCCATAACTTGGTCCATGCCAGTATATTATGATCATTGTAGCAGTTTGCATAGCAATATATTCTAATAGATCACCTGATAGGTATTTTGCTCTATTTGGAGCTATTCTACTGCTGGTATGATGGAACGCTCCTACATGATGCATTTTTAGGTCTAGCGTACGCAGCGCGCATGCACTGAATTGGTAAAAGACCTTTAGCAACGGATTCTGTTTTTCAGTCAAAAGGTTCACGCATTTCATTGCTTTGAATGCAACGCGTGCACGTTTGGTGATTCCCTTGCGGGAGCGAGCTTTAACATATGGTTCCAGTTCAGTTCCGCAAGGGAAATAGCCACAGGCCCCTTCCTCCCTCCCCTCCCCATTCTGCCTCTCCCCTCCCATCTCGTTTTTTTATTTTCACTTTTAGTGCGAGGCGCGCGCTGGTTTGTCCCTTCCCAGAGCCCACCCTCACCCTGTTTTTTTTTTTTACTTTGTGAGCTGCCTGCTGGGCTACATGAGGTTATCCACGACTTTGTTGGTAGGTATTTATCAACAGTTGTTGGGTAGATGATGTGTCTTTGTAGGTAGGTCTTTTTTGTGTGTAGAAGTGTGTTGCATTTTCTGTGTTTGTCTTTTGTTTACTTCAGGCGATCATAGCTCCTACAGTGGGACTTGCAGAATCTGAGGTCTGTGAGTCCCCTCGTTAGTCGCATCCGCCCTCACTTTGAATATAACTATACATTTGATTTGACCTATGAGATCACCTGTGCTTCTGACCTTCTCAGCAGCTGCTTCCGCTCACTCCTCCCTCTGTCTTGGGATTCCTGCTGTTTCGTCCCTTACAACATTACCTTCCCTCTGCGTGGCTGTCTAAGAACCCATCATAAAGCATTGGCTTACAAATAGGCTTCACGATCCTTGGCAACCTCTTGTAGTTCTATCCGATGTATTTTATTTAATTTGTGGATTTAAGTCACACCTTGGTTTTATTGCAGTCTCTGCCTATGTCAGTGTTACGAATACCTAGCCGGAACAAAACACAACAAAATCGTTTGTATTTATGATTTTGTTTTGATTTCTTTGAACCGGGTAGTGCTTAGAATGTTCCTTTTTCAAATACCCCCAGGATTTCATGTGCGATATATTAAAAAACTAACACTTCAGTGAAGGAGGCAGGGTAAGTATTTGGGTAAGCATGTTTATCAATCTGAATAGTTTGTGTGGAATCCTAATGCATTCATTAATGACTTAAAATAGTGTTTAGACTATTCTTGTAAGGAGTAGCTAGCGCTATATGAATGCAATTTCAGTAACAAAAGATGTGTTTTTTTCCCCTTCAATCGCATAGGAAAGCGGCGGTTTACAAACCTTATTGAATGCGAAAGAACATTTACCATGTGCCAATGCTTGATTTTAAAAAGCAACCCTCGGTAGTAAAAGGCTGTTACACCCTAGCTGTGTACATTTATATGCAGACTTTTATGGAGTGGTAATCTAGCTATAACATAATGTCTATTTGTAAATCGCAAAGTTTCTTGGCGCTGAATAACAGATATTATTGTTACCCAACTCAATGGTACTCATTTTATCGACCTCAGAAGGATGAAAGTCTGAATGGACCCACCGGGATTTGAACTTGAGAGCATGAGGTCGAACACAGGCCCAAACAGTGGACTCAATAGTCCCCTAAGCCATTTGCTGTAACTTACATGCCACCGTTTTACAAGAGGAAAGTGAGAGATTAAAATAAAAAAAACAAGAGAATATATTTCTCCTATTGACCTGAATCAGATCTATTGTCATATATAGGACTTAGCCAGTTTGAGGCTGCATATCATAAAGGCAAATACATTTTTTTCTTACCTGTCAGGAGCATGGAGAAAGCACTATTGCAGGCAGAGAGAGTGTGACAAAAATGTGCACAGGCTTGCAGGAATAGGTCACTGACAGTGCATACTCTGAGTCACAAAAGACGAGTCTGTTGGCAGAAGCCCACAGAAGAACAGTTTTTTTTGCATGCAGAAATTGGGAGACAGGCTGGAAATCGGTAGTCTCCCATCGGGAAATTTGCCAGTGGACCACATTGTTACTCGCTTTCCGATTCTTTCATTCAAAAAGTTACTTGTTGCAATTATAAGGAACAATAAGTGTGATAGCCAGCGACCGTGGGTACTATGCTAACCAAATATATACTTTAAATTACGGAAAAAGAGCGGCTTATAAATAGAAATACATGTTTTGCACTTACATACCACATTGTGGGTTCTTACAACAGAAACGTGATCTTATTATATAATGTCTACTGTAATATTTATGATTTGTACATTCGTTGTTTCCTCGCTGTGTTATGTCTGTGAACCAAAATTAGTCCCTCTTTTACAGGCACATTGTCATTTACAACACCAATAGCTCTAACTCCCGCTAATGCGAGACCTATTGTATTGCAAATACTTGTTTACATTTGCTTGGAACGCTTGGGAAGAGACGCAGTTGCTAGGCAACATTTGCTCATCCAGAGACAGGTGACGCAACCACTCAAGGTGCCAACATTGAGATGCAAAGAAGCATGAGCTGTGCCTATCTTGTTTCTGTTTGCAGTCTTCATTACACAGCCTTTTGAAAACATCGTGCTGATTTGTGGTGTGGTTTTGTTGACCGCTTGGCAATATCTGGCTGGCGATTGCTTCACAGAAAGACAGATAAATTCAGCACAGTGCAAGAGTAAGTGATCAGTGAGAAGCCATCTCTGTAGTTCAGTGGCAAGCTCACATTTGCCTGATTTTCCTATGCACTGTGATTTTGATATATGCTCCTGCACCACAGCGTTATCCTCCATATATATTGAGGGTATTTTTAGCTAACCAGAATATCAGCCAGCCCAAATGTTCTTGCAAACGTCAAAAGAACCAAACATAGAGCAAACGACAACAGTTTGAATAATTTGTTATTACCCTATAAAGATTTTTTGGAATGTGTGAAATGGTTAATGAATGATTTTTCAAAAGGATGCAATACCTGTAATGCTTAAGGTAAGAATAGTACCATTGATTAGTAGAAGACAGCTGCAGACAGCGTTCAACTCCAACGAGTCTTAATCATATGCAGACATTCAAACAGTGGGATCGTCAGCTTTTAAAATACGTAACTTTAGACATTGAAAAAGGACTCATGCTCTCGAGTTAGATTTAAAGTGGCAGTTAGTGTGATATGTTATATGTATATATATATATTCACAGAAAAAACCATAGGTTTTACACACGTTATAGTTAGGAAGTAGCATTTAAAAAACCTATGAAATTCACTGAAAAAACCATAGGTTTGACACATGTTATAGTTAGCTGGAAATTTTACTGACATAAAACCAATGAAATTCCACGTTATAGTTAGTTGGACTCACTATAACTTGCGCGTGCAATGCACTGCTGATGACGTCACATATTACATCACTCATGACATGGTCAGTGACATCACTCATGACATCACTGATGACACCATCCAGTGAATATGTGTCTTTCTGAAAAATAAATATTAGTGAGTAATGTTTAAATATTTAAATATATATATTAGTGTTTCACTTTGTGTATAAGTGGCTACATGTGTTGGTAAGTAGCTACATGCGTATGTATATGGGTTATTAGATGTTTCTCTTAGTATCAGTATGAGTGTCTATATAGTTTGGTGGGGGTATTACTTAGCACATAGATGCATGAGTGACTGACTCTCTGTTTGTATGTGTTTTTAAGACAGCATATGTGCAGGACTGTATGGGTGGATGAGTGTGTATATGTGTTTGTTAGTGAGTGAATGACTGTCTCACTAGTGTCTTTATCAGTAACGACATATGTTTTAATCTAGTATATGTGAATATTGATGTATATAAGTGAGTATATGTGAGAGTAAGAGATTGAAAGAGTTCCTGTTTAAATAAGTATGTGTTTCTATAAGTGATTGTTTAAGAGAATAAATATGTGTAATTTTCAATAGAAGTAAGGTGGAAGTGTGTGCATAACTCTATATTCAAATAAATGGATGTTCAATAGTTTATTTGCACGTGTGAGTATGTCTGTGAGTAACTTTTCGATGATTGTCGGTGTGTAACAGGATGTATAGGTGTATCATTTCATATGATGAGTGAGTATATGTATGAGTGGATGTGTATATAGATGGTGGAATTACTGAATTACTTGTTGTAACTGATATGGGTATCTGCATTTTTTTTTAAATTTCAGTTTCTATTTTTGAATATGTGTTTCAAGGGTTACATTACAGTGAAAGGAGGTCTGTCACTATGTCACAAGGATGGTGTCATCAGTGATGTCATGAGTGATGTCACTGACCATGTCATGAGTGATGTAATATGTGACGTCATCAGCAGTGCATTGCACGCGCAAGTTATAGTGAGTCCAACTAACTATAACGTGGAATTTCATTGGTTTTATGTCAGTAAAATTTCCAGCTAACTATAACATGTGTCAAACCTATGGTTTTTTCAGTGAATTTCATAGGTTTTTTAAATGCTACTTCCTAACTATAACGTGTGTAAAACCTATGGTTTTTTCTGTGAATTTCATTGGTTTTTAAAATGCTAATTCAGAAAAATGTCGTGTATGCAACCTATACTTTTGGCAATAAAGTTCTGGCAATATTTTTTTCGAAAACAAGCCGTTTTCTTCACTGTTCAAGTTGCATAGAGACTCCTTGTAAAGCAATACAGAATTCGAAAGTCTGTACCTTGCCTTTTTTTAAACACATTAAAATTTGTCTGTAAATAAAAATAGCCTTACTAAACTTTCGTGCGTGACCCGGTGTGCGCACTCTCGGCAACAGTTGTCAATAAAATGGATATCGCATTTCCAGGCTTTCGTGCGCGACCGAGTGCGCGCACAGGCCTATATATTTCGTAAAAACCTTGCGATTTGAACTTATTGAATTTCTTCATACACCCCTCAAAGAACTTATAGTACATCAAAGAGACTGTACCTAGACTTCTTTTTTATTCTTATGAAACTTTTCAGTAAATGGAGCCGAATGTCTTTTTAAACTTTCGTGCGTTACCGGATGTACACACCTTGGTATTTTTTTTAGAAATATAAAACGTTTCATACTTTAACAATTGTGTGCTTAAAATAAATCCAGCTCAGAAGATATACAAATTCAGGATGGTAGTTGGTTCAACCCGGACCGTTTATTAGAGGTAGATCGTCCGACTCCACCGGAAGACACCCCTAATAAAAAGGACATATATATAAAATGCGGACTAGCCGCTGTATCGTGCTAGCAAACTATAACATATAAATCGTTAGAAAAAACAAAAGGAATCGAGCAAAATCAGTAGGCCACTGATGAGATCTTTTTTTGACCTCGCTAAAATAGAAAAATTAGGAACAACCCCTCATGAGAAATATGAAACTAGTGAGAGAAACCGAGCTCGACGCCATGATGCTGCAAGACAGCTCGGCTCCGCCGCCCACCCCACCCAAAATAACGACAAATATTATAAAGATACACAACACACCAGCAAAGTAACAGGGTAAAACGTTTTATTAAATAACTATTTACATGGCAGCCTACTGCAACATGAAAACAACACTTTCAATTGGTTCTTAATAGTTTCAATTCTGGAATTTACACGCAGCACTCCACCCACTTCCCTCACTATCTTTTCTACTCTCAAGAGACAACAACGTCCTACATCTTTCGGAAGACTTTGGTGAAATGGCTACCGTATCTCATTCATCTTCCGAATCTGACCAAAATGATCGACTACCTTTAATAAGAAAAAATAAATCTTTCATCTGGCAATTTTTCACTTATCCTGAAGATCAAAAGAAAGTGAATGCACCAAAAGTAACCTGCACGATATGTGACTTGGTTCTCTCAAGAAGAAATCCAGCAAAAAAATATTCCTTTTCCATACATACCATGGTGCGGCATGTCAAACAAGTGCACCCTCTGCAATTTGCAGAGGCAACGACAAGAGCCCTGGCCACGCTATTACCATTAGAGGTGGCCAGCACATCTTCTGATCGACGACCTGTATCTCCATCGAGTGCAGAGATGGACTTCAGATATTTAACTATATATGGTCTATAACCTATGGTTTTTTCAGTGATTTTCTTTGGTTTTTTAATAGCAAATATCAGAAGCTTTTTTGTGGAAAATGACTAAAATTAGGTATACATAAGCGGCGTTCATTTATGTTCACCACAACCATTGTTAAAAGTAAAGTGAAAGTCGCGAAACAGTGGCCACGCCATCTAGTCCCTTTTAGGCCCCATCATGCACGTAAGTAACAGCCATTTTCTGTGTCATGGCCTCTCTGCCCACTGCCAATAGCCTATGATTGTTCGAAATTGGTTCTCTTTGGGTCATTCTCTGTTCACAAATAAGCATAAAGTCGCAATACTCTATTTAGTTTTTGCAGATAGTGAAGGATAGGTAGTGCACACTTTTGTCCCCTTTGTAACCCGTCATGCCTATCTCTGCCCCGTTTGTTGGTAGTTGGTTCAACCCGGACCGTTTATTAGAGGTAGATCGTCCGACTCCACCGGAGGACCCCCCTAATAAAAAGGACATATATATAAAATGCGGACTATCCGTTGTATCGTGCTAGCAAACTATAACATATAAATCGTTAGAAAAAACATGAAACTAGAGAGAGGAACCGAGCTCGACGCCATGATGGCTGCAAGACAGCTCGGCTCCGCCACCCACCCCGCCCAAAATAACGACAAACACTATGCAAATATTATAAATATATACAACACACCAGCAAAGTAACAGGATAAAACGTTTTATTAAATAACTATTTACATGGAACCTACTGCAACATGAAAACAACACTTCTAATTGCTTCTTAGTAGTTTCAATTCTGAAATTGAACACCCAGTACATCCAGAGGTCATGTCCGACAAGTTGTGTGGGGGGATGCCTTGCTAATGCCGCCACCCCCACCACCTTCTGTAGGAAGGACTCTGGATATCCTTGGTCCCTGAGAGGCTTCGATGTCCCTGCCTTGCACAAATGTCATAAGTTCTGGATGTTGAGAGCCATACTTCAGGGTCCGATAAGTTGTGTGGGGGGATGCCTTACTAATGCCGCCACCCCCACCACCTTCTGTAGGAAGGACTCTGGATATACTTGGTCCCTGAGAGGCTTCGATGTCCCTGCCTTGCACAAATGTCATAAGTTCTGAATGTTGAGTGCCATACTTCAGGGTCCAAGAAACGCGGACTCGGAGGGGGCGCTTGGCTCCAGCCCCCTCCCCAAGTCTTGTTCCCCTGGTATGGCCTAAGATCGCCCCCGACATAGGCGGCCGGCTCCCGGGGTCAGGCGGAACTTCTTGCCTTTTGATGCCTCTTCCATTCTGGACCTTGTCCCACAATCCGTTTGACCTGAAGACACGTCCTGCGGTGCCCTGGTCCAACCATCACATTTACACCGTCTCACCCGCCATCCGGCTGAATTGCACCCACTCTTCCGATACAGCGACAGGCGGCTGCCACGGAGTTCAGGAAATGGCGGTCGGCTCCACAGACTTGGGCCTGGCCTGCAAGGATGGCTCTGGGCAACCCTGGAACTCGGACGCTTGACTGCTAGGACATGAGCCCCATTCCCAAAAGCATCCCGTCAGCCTTGAAGATTCTACAAGAGTCACCGAGGCCCCCGACTCCTGCAGACTTCCGGTGGGGAGCGACTGCCATGATTGCTCGCGGAATGGCCACGACGTAGCCACGGGGTGCTCTCATGCTGACGCCAGCTTCAGTCTGAAACATCCAGAAACACTGTAGACTACCAATTCGATCAGTTCCGGTGGAGCCCCAACGACGTATCGCGTTCTTGCGTAATCCGTCATATGACGCGCCACGTTAGCGCACCCGGAAGTGCTCCGGTGCGCGAGGCGCGAAGCGCAGCTTCCCGGAAGCAATGCGGAGCGCGTAACGTAAGCAATTACATTTCAGTTGGTTCTCCCTCACAATATTTTCAATGTCACATAAAAGTCACCCATCACCCACTGCCATCTCTGGCTGTTTCCATGGTAACACCTCATTCTGCACCTGGCTGAAGGCACAGGTCAAAAGTTCATATCTCAACGTTCTACAGCAAAGTAACAACACTGTTTTCCCTCCAGAAACACCTGCCAATCAACAGCTCTGTTACATGTCTTTTTTTTTCACACCCAATAGTACTTTTCGTTTAACATAAACATTAACATGCACCGTACTGTTCAATCTCCACTTCTTACAATCAACCAATCATTTTTATTTTTTAAACCACACCCAGCCTCTTCCTTTTTCTTTATTTAGAATTTCAACTTCTAACTACCATTCCACTTCCAGAACCGATCGGAGGACGACTACAAATCCCTTGAAAATGAAGGTCTGGCTAATAGGACACAGTTATATTCACTGGAGTGAAAAATATGCAGTAAGCAGACGAATTTGCAACCTCAGCTTACCAAATGTACACATAACATGGATTTCCAAAAGAGGATTGAAATGTCACCAATTGATTCCATTGGTGAAAACTTTTATGCATCTCCCAGAACCAGACCTTATAATTGTGCACTGTGGTGGGAACGATCTAGGCACAATCACTGGGGTAGGTCTGGAAATGCTTCTAAAAGACACCTTTCGACAATTGATGACACTTTTTCCTCGATCTGCCTTGGTATATTCCAATATATGCCAAAGACAGAAATGGAATTGGTCCAATCACCATTGTGCACAATTTGAGAAAGCAAGGAGACATGTAAATAAATCTGTTTCTGCGTTCCTCAGAGATTATAGCATGGGTTCTATTTACCACAACAACTTGCGATACCACATGCAAGACGTCTATAGGAGAGACGGTGTTCATTTCACGAATGAGGGAAACAGAATCTTCCTCTGCAACATCAGGCTCTGCATCGGTACTTACTTATAAATGCAGAAAACACTCAATTAACACAATGGCTCTTATCAGAGCCACCTTATATCTAAGCACTCAAACTTCTGATTTATCTCCATTTTCACACTCTTGTAAAAAGGTGTGCGCGACCGAGTGCGCGCACCACGCAACTTTAAAAAAAATATATATATATATATTTTCGCCTTTAAGGGCCTTACTGCACACCCTGAGAAAACCTACGTAGCAAAACAATCTCTACCTTCTCCCCTTTCCATATTCCAACGCTTTGAAATCAACAATATATTTACTCGCAATGACAAAATGGCGGTCAACACTTCCTGATTTCCTTCGAATCGAACGTTAACAGACGTCACGCAACAAAATTTCGCTCGCGCGCGCAGCCGTTTGGGTGCGCGCACATGTGCGCGCGTATAGATATATAATTGACTTTAACTTTAATTTCCTCAGCAACTACTGAACGGATTTACACCATTCCAAAAAAAGCGTAATCTGCGAGCCGGACTGTACAGTTTTGCCAAATTTCTTATAAATCCATTCACCCGTTCGACCTGTAGCCGAGTCTAAAGGTCCTATGGAAAATAACATGGAGAAAACACGTTTTGGGACCCCCCTTTTATCTCAGCCCCCACTTGACCAATCCCCCCCAAACTTTTAGGGAAGGAGCGCAGCGGACCGAGCCATCTTCTTTGAGAAATTCGCTAAGATTCTTCAACCAGGGCCAAAGTTATTCCAAATAGAATGTTGAGGATTTCCTATGGAAACTAGGTCCTAACTATAACTACCTACTGGCGACCGCCAGTAGGTAATATATATATATATATATATATATATATATATATATATATATATATATATATATATATATATATATATATATATATATATATATATATATATATATATATATATATATATATATATATATATATAAATATACACATATATATGTAAATTAACCTAACAGACGACTATTATAGCCTTATAGCCCGCTGTAGAGGGCTATACTGGCTATTAAAGGCACTTTCCAGCGTTAAAGGCCCTGAGCCGAAGGCGAGGGCCTTTAACAAGTATAGTGTATTTAAAGAAACAAGGGTTCAGGCCTTAGTGCATGGGGAGGGAAATGGGTATTCGGTGTAGTTTTTAGGGTTGGGAGTTGAGGTAGGGTTCAGGGCAGTGGAAGGTGTTGGAGTAGTTTTAGTGACAGCGCTGGGTGGGGTAGTGTATGTAAAGGGGAAGGGATTTAGGCTTTAGGGTAGGGGGAGGGGTTTGGGTATTTGGGATCGTTTTTAGGCCTGGTGGGGTCGGGGTAGGTCTCAGGGCAGTGGAAGGGGTTGGTGTAGTTTAAGAGACAGCACAGGGTGGGGTCAGGGTAGTGTAAGTAAAGGGGCAGGGTTTTAGTCCTCAGGGCAGGGGGAGGGGAATGGGTAAACGGGGTCGTTTTAGGGGCAGCCCGGGAGTGGGTGGGTCGGGTAGTGTTTGAAAAGGGGCAGAGTTTTAGGCCTTAGGGCAGGGGCATGGGAATGGGTAGATGGGGTAGTTCTAGGGTTAGAGGGGTTGGGGGCATTGAGGTAGTGTTTGTAAACGGGTAGGGTTTTAGGGACAGCGTTAGGGGTGGGGGGTAGTGGGGACCTCGCCACACATACCCCTTTACCATTCATGTCTTTACCACAGAATTTGTGGTAAAGGAATGCATCATTAAGATGCCTTTGTGGTTTGGGCTGCGTGGTAGAGGCACGCGTGGTTTAACCACGCGTGCCCTATCATACAACCACTAGTGCCACCTGTCATCAATATGGAGATATTCATTTGATCATATTGGCATTAACTTTTAGAGCATACTTGTTTGCATTGTTTTGTTTTTTCTAAAGTTCTAACCTAGCTGGATTGCAATTGAGCACTCAACAGGGGGCAACCCTGTGGCGATACATGGGGAAGGGCAGAAGGTGGAGGTAGAACTAGTGGAAGGGTTGAAAAGCCAGCCTATCTGAAGCAGTGTTCCTTGAACAGATAAGCGTTCATTTTCTTCCTGAATCGTAAGAGGGTTGATGCTGGTCCTCCCAGATACATGGGCCTGGGCTTAAAAGACTTGTTTTCTCTTTCCACCAGTGTTTATTCTCTAATGTTGGTGACCTTAGTGGGGTGTTAACCTCTTGATATTGTCAGTTACACTGGGAGGATGATAAATGTTAGCTATTGATTTTTCTGTGGAGAAGCGGAAGCTTTAAGAATGGATTTTCTGCCCAGTTTCTTGATGAAGGGTTCATTCACAAGCCCCGTGTGCTACCAGAACATCACTTTTAATTACCCTCTAGTGGCACACACAGCAGAGCCATATCTATGTGATCACGTAAAGCCAGTCTGCATGGCTTTTCATGGCCTCGCACCATTTGCTGTGAGGCAATGCACCATTTGCTGCATTGCCTCACACTGCGATAGGAAGACATGCCATGGGCGCTATGGTGGGTTTTCTCACGTAACACTCATGGCATTTGACACATTTCCTAATTTAATGTAAACGTGGGAATGTGTCAAAAGCCTCCGCCTCCCTAGAGGTGGAATAGCAGTTGTTTTTGTGAAGGAAGGTGTCCCTTCCTGCACAAAAACAACCTGATTTCAACATAGGCACCTTTGCATCATGGTGCAAGGGTGCCTGCATTGGTGCTAGGTAGCCATTTTTGCACCAGTTCTGTAAAAAGAGGACAGTAATGAGCTGTGTCTCATAGATATGGCGCATTCTTGTCCTTTTCTTTTGAGGTAGGGCAGCGCAGCGCAGCAGGAAGGCCTGCTGCATTATCACTATCCCAAAAATAAGTAACGGAAGCCCTGAGCCCATAAAATGGCTTGATGTTATGTATGGTTATCATGATTTGCAGCAGGTGATTAATTGTGTGGTTAGTGGTTGTCTTAAGGGGAAACACTTAGGGGCTTATTTAATAGTTTTTGACACAGAGCAGTGCAGTAAATCAGTTTGCTGTGCAGCCCTGAATCAAAAGAAAAGTGTGAAAAGTGCAGCTATGCACCACATCTATGAGATACAGCGCAATCCTGTCCACTTCCACTGCGCTGGTGCACAATTGGCTGCCTTGCACCAACACAGGCACCCTTGCATTATGGTGCAGGGGTGTCTGCATTGTAGGAATTATTGTTTTTGTGCAGGAAGATATGTCAATGGAGGTGTTTTCCTACTGAGAAAAAACAAGGATAAATAAAGATATTCCTCCTCATTACGGCCCTCTGGGGTGGCATCAACTTTTGCTGCATTCTCAGGTTTACAAGACCTTGTTAATCAGGGAATGCATCAAAATCCATGGGTGTTGAGTGGGAACATGCACTCCATCACCCACTGACTGCCTCTTTGTTGCAGAGTAAGGCCACACAGCGACTTGAATCGCTTTGCCTTACTCCATATCTACAAGGCCATGAAATGCCACGCAAAGTGGCTTTGCATGGCCTCGTAGATATGGTTATGCACTCTGCGCCGCAGGTGCAGCAACAAAAGTGACGCACCGGCTGCGCAGGGGCTAGTAAATAAACCCCTTAATCTCAGAATTGTGGCTATACAGAAGTTAGGAGAGGACTTCACTGTTGACAAGGATTTGCCTTTACTTGGAGAGAGATTCATTATACCTGATGATGTTAGTAATAAATTGATAAGCCTGTTGGTCAAAATTGAGTTATTTCTACCATGCAATTGCTGAGACAGAATTACATGTGGGCAATTTTGAATGGATGACTGGATGATTTTTTGCCTGTAATACTTTTTTTTGATAAACAGTGGAACGTGCACAAAACTCTTCTCAATTAACTCTGGCTTCCAGAGGAACCCTGGGAACATCTAGCCTTTATCCTTCTTAGTCTGTTCATAGTATTGCCTTCCCTTGGTGATTTTGGTAGACAAGTCGAGCTTGTATGACTTTATGAATGCTCTTACTATGCAATAGGATATCTGTTTTGTTGCAGTTGAAGCATTGCCAGTTACCCTTATCGTTTATAATGGGGTGCAGTTTAAGTCCCAGGCCAGGCCTGGAGTCCTGAGGGCTTAATCTTTGCTCATATGTAATCCCAAACCACTAGTTTAGTTGAGGCTGATTGATTTGTGAGAGTATCCAAGTTGTAACACTGCCAGCAAGGATGTCTGAGGTAGTCTGAGAGAGAAGTTTTGGGGTTATCATTGTACACTGTAACAAAATGATTCCTGGCTCCAGTTGGTGCCCAGATTGTATTAAAGTGGGTAAATAGTAAGGTTGCTAAGCAGGAGCCGCCAGTGCAGGTAAGAGCAGTAGGGTGGGGTGAGGTTGGGGGGCGATATATGACGGGGAGGGAAAATGTATTATTTATTTAATTTTCCTCGTCTTTGTCTGTTGAGTGTGACCCCCCCCAACCCTGTCCCACCTCTCTTACTTGCACGGTCCGCTCCTGGTGCTAAACCTGATGTATACACCAAAGCCAAGCAGATTATGTATTTGGAACACGTGAAGATGTAGCAACACTTTGCTAAACTGACTGTAATAGGGGTTAATTGGTTGCATGATGGTGATTGACTAAACGTTTTAAGGTCAGGTTGTGTTAAGAAAGACGAGAACTCACAGCATGTAAAACTGATGAACTGTTTAGTAAAACGGTGTGACCAGAAGGAAAAGGTTGGCCTTGTGCGCTTGAGTAAGTTTACTGATAGTGTGAATAGCCATGCAGTTGAGTGATGATGTTGGTTATTGAGATGTTGGCCAGGTGTTGACATAAGAGGAGACTAGCTGCAGCATTGCCACTGAAGCGGAAGGAAGAGATGCGCTGAATGCTGATGGAGGGAATGGGATTGAATGTTGATGTCAGGGATAATTTGTGTATGTGTGATGGTCTTTCTGAAGAGGATGTTTAGGTGGATGATGGATAGCATGTCGGAGGTGGTAGTCTGCAGATCAGTAATATGCTGTGTCTGATACAAGGACTATTCGGGTATTGTTTGCTTAGTAGTATCCATGGGCTTCTTGGTTCTCAATAAATACCTCAAACCATTTCACAAAACAACTGCAGTCTACTCCAAATAGTCTCTTTCTAAGTTTGAAGTAAATGTCATCTTTTGGGAATCACAAGGAACTCCAGGAGTAGGCCTAAGAGGCTGCAATAATTACAAGTCGCCACGAGTGTACCTGCAACATTTCTGGGAACTCCTATTTCCTCACAGGCAAAAGCGTTCCTGCATGCATAAATGTATGTAGTTTACATTTACGCATGGGTAAATATCTTGCATGAGCACAACTGCATTTTGCAAAAGTATTTATCTCAATGGAGAAACTCCTTCCTCTACTTCCCCACCAATTGTGGGATGATCCCATTCATGCTGGGAAACAAATGTACTCCTTTCTTTGGGAGGAGTAAATCCATTTCAATACCATACACCCTCCTCCCACCATTGGAAAAGTTTTTTGGGGGCCCCAACCATGGGAACCCCTGGGGTGTTACTCCCCGGGGTGAAGAAACCTCCTGCCCCACCCTTCCAGTGGTTTTGGCCTGCGCCAATAGCAAGAAACTTTCAGCAGGGGAAGGATATCTGGGGCCCCTTCTGTGGAAACCCTCCCTGCCCTTAAAAAGCACGGGAACCTCCCAGGACACCCTTTTCTCTTGACCCCCATAAAGGTCCATCCACCCCTACACCCACCTCTGTGATGTAGGTATCAGTTGCTGTCCCCATCTCTTGAGGAGACACCCTCTTCATGCAGGTGTAGTGCTTGTAGTGTTAGGGTTCAAAGGTGTACAATATGGTTTAGAACATTTGTTTGTAATAATTTCCTGGAAAGCACCATCCCGCTAGCACATGATAATCAACATAGCGCGGTCATATCAATACAGTTTACATTTAAACCATAATATCATCACATGACGCATATGGGCGTGGGGCTTTCCTTTCCCATACCTTTAGTTCGCATAACCAAACTTTTGATTCTTCTCAGAGCCTTGTGCTCTTCCATTTGCTCATTACTGCATAGGTAATGTGTGGCTAAACTGGACTTATCAAATGCTATTAATGCGCACCAGAATGGGATACTATGTTTCCCACCGCTAGACACAAATGTTGGTAAATGAGACAGCATCTGTGAGGCCTGCACAAATAACATGACTACATTTGTCCTTCACTGGGAACCAAACACCCAATTGTAGCGCCTGACTCTGAGGGTAGCGTTGCAGAGCAGTCTGAGGCTTACTCAAGGGAGGTGGTGTGGGCTAGTAATCGCCATTTGCAGGTGCGCACAAATAACACTCAATAGTTGATTGTCCAGTCTGTACTTTGCTATATAAAAGTAAGAGTACATATATTAAACACACACACTACTCAATACTATGCAACAATTTACAAATATACATAAGCTGTTGGAATTACTTTGTGACATCGCATAACATCTCCACCCCTCCTGCAGGGGGGGTGGGGTCTAGTACCAATACTCCCCTGTATGCACATCATCTTGTCCCCAATGCAATTAGTTGAACATATCCTGGAGCGAGGGCCCTGCGCACTGGCATCCCCCTCCCATTACCTCAACAAGCATTAAACAGGGGCACACCTGCCTTGGTGACACATGACCCTGACTGAGCATCTTCTACTGACCATAAAGTATGCACCTCTACATCTTAAGGGCTAACAGTCTGGGGTCTTCACCTAAGCGCAGCAGCAAGACTACATGTTTACGTACACTGTAGAATGACAGTACTCAGCACATTTGGATATCATTAAAAATGCATCGCAATTACAGCTCCTAAAGGCATCACAGATGATCACAGGATTAAGTTGTAAATACCGCCAGACACCCTAGCAGGAGTGTCTAGCCACTTAAATCCACTTTGCTTGTGACATCACCTTACACCAGTACTTCACATTGAACATCAGTCCCTCTAAAAGAAATAACCATTAATAAATTCATTTCAGTGCAATTACACCATTTCACCTCCAGGGGAGGCCCTTCTCAAGACATCTCCAACTCAGCCCTTCAATCTTTGATGCACTTCTCAATGAACCTCCAGCTGTAGAACAAAAGTTCCAGCCTAGGAGGTGATGCAATCTTCGCTGAGCGGTTGAGGGGTTATTCTTTTTAAATCCTCAAGAAACTTAGGGTGGGATTTAGCTTTGTGCTGGGGGAGAGACTGCACTTCTCCACTTCTCTAACACCTCGTAAAACCAAGTTCTGCAAATCATAAACATAGCTTTATACTCGTAAGAAAGATATTTTCCTATATGTTATCCTGAAAGCTGTGCTTGGCTCCCAGCCCTCCTGCTCTTGCACTGAACTTTCACTTAATCAGTTCTACCAGGGGAACACACGTTAAGTAGAATAGGTGGTACCTAACCTTGTTTTAACTCGGATTCAGGCTGCCCGTTGTCTGTAGCCGGACAAGTCCGACTTAAATAGCATAAAAGTGCGTCTTTAGAGCTTGGACAAATAGTGCACGGATCGGACCCAAGAATCCTGCTTTTCTTTCAAAAGCAGCATAACAACAAGCAACAATAACCGAACACACAGAAACGTGAAATAAATGTCACGCAGAGCCATCATTTTATGTTGAGACTAAAACTGCCATAATTTCCCCTGATAAAGAGCCCTCCTTTTCCAAGGAGCTGTGTTTTTGTTGGCAACAATGAGGCAGGCTCAGAGAGTTTATGAGGTCATCGCATCCAGGTGTGGTTGCTATGTGATGAGTGGCAGCGGAAGCCCTCCTTTGCACAGCACTGATTATCTTGGGATAATGACACCTTTTAGTGCTGCATATTAAATTCAGATGCACTTACAGAGGCAGTAACAGGCGCTGGAGGAAGATGAAGGTATCAATTGTTCAAAGAGGAGCTGTAATTTCTGGGGAGCTCTGCTGCCTGTACAGATGCCCTGCATCCCTGCACCCCTGCACCCGGCAGCAAGTTTGGAGAATACGCTTTCTGTTCCAAGCTCGGTTGACGATTTGTGCTCTTCGTTGTTAAGTTGAACAGAGATGGGTGGCTGCGGCGCGGCAGATAGTACAGGCGATGTGGCCGAGCTGTCTGGCTGTGCTCATGCGTTATTCGATTGTCTCAAATGGAAGTCAATTCATCAGAACTCCAAGATAGCGGAAATGGCATTGGTATTGCTTGTTTCATCCCTCCTGCTTTTCGCCCCTGCAAAAGTCTCCTGTTTGTTTCTGATGGATTAGCGAAACTGCAATTTGAAACTAAGGGGCACATGCATCAATATTACATTTTGCGATTCCTTAATTGCGAAAAATAAGGAATCGCAATTAAGGAATTGCAAACTGCAATGCATCAAGAAATCGCTATAAAAATAGCGATTTCTTAAAATTCCTTAATTGCGATTCTCTAATTGAGAATCGCAATTAAGGAATACCTCCCCATCCATTCCTATGGGCCTAGAGGCCCATAGGAATGAATGGAATAACATTCTTAATTTGCAATTCACCATTAGAAATTCGCAAATTAAGAATGCAATTTCAAGGGTGCAGGGGTGTCCAATGGACACCCTGTTGCACCCCTGAAATCTGCTTAGAAGTACATTTTGCGCACTCACATGCCCCAAGGGCATGTGTGTGTGTAAAATGGAACTTTGAAAAATGCACTTTAGTGCATTTTTCAAAGTTTTCGCAAATTACCATGAAGGTCAACTTCATGGTAATTTGCTCCCCTTATTTGCGAATTCGCAAATTTTTAAAGTTTGATGCATTGCATTTAAGGAATCTCAATTTGAGATTCCTTAAATGCAATCACAATTTAAGAAATCGCAATTTTGCGATTTCTTAAAATAAATCAAATTTGAACAAGTTATATCTGAACAGTTAGCTTTAATTATTGAAGTTTTGTCTAGCGCTAGCTGGACCCGAGGGTATCAGAGCGCTTCACAACATGTACAATTATGAACAAGAAATTTTGAGCGGAAAACGGAAACAAAGAAAAAAAAAGAAAAAAAAAAGCTGCTTAAGTGAGTGGCACAATCAGTGCTGTAGGCCCACTAGTAGCATTTAAGTTGCAGTCCCTGGACACCTGTCGTGTACTTTGTTAAAGTCTTATAAGTAAATGAAATGTGGCAATTGGGGATAAGCCATTGTCTGAATCCAGAAGTGAGTACCACACAGGTATGGTCTCAGCTTCTTCTGTGCCCAGAGCACAGCAAAGGATTCCCACTCTATTGCACTCCACCTCTGTTCCCTGGGAAGTAACCACATACTGAATAATGCTACAGGCTAATCCAGGCCCTCTTTCTTTAGCTGTTAGAGCATGGCCTCTTTGCAATGCTCTGAGGTGTCTGTCTGCACAATGAATTCTTGGGAAAAGTCAGGGGCTTGAGCATGGTGCTGTGCACATGGCCTCCCTCAGGTTGTCAAAAGCTTTCTGGCATGCCTTTGTTCAGATCACTTGATGTGGCTGCTTCTTGGACATTAGCTCCGTCAAGGGAGAAACAATGGTGCCATACCCCTTGACTATTCTCCTGTAAAAGCCTTTGAGCAATAAGAAGTCACTCACCTCTGGCTGGGTCTTGGGGGATTCTCAAGCCAGAATGATTTCACTTTTGGCCTGAAGGGGGTGCACCATGCCTCCTAATACTCGGTGACCTAAGTAGACCACTAACCTATGCCCTATCCTGCACTTACTGGCCTTGATAGTCAGCCCTGCCTTCTGCAGAGCCTGAAGCACTTCCTTGAGGTGGCACAAGTGGTCCTTTCAGCTAGAACCGAAGACAGCAATGTTGCCTAGCTAGGCTGCACTGAAGTTCTCCAACCGCACTAGGACCTGATTGACCAACCTCTGGAAGGTGCCAGGGGCAATCTTCAATGTAAACCGTATTACCCGGAGCTGGAAGTGCCCTTCTGGGTTAGTGAACGCAGACCTCTCTTTGACTCTTTGGTGAAGGCAATCTGCTAGTACCCAGATGTTAAGTCAAACGTACTGAGGAACTTGGCAGCTCCCAGATGATCTATGAGCTCATTAGCTCTGGGGATTGGGAGTGTGTCAGTCTTGGTGACCTCATTGAATCCATGGTAGCCTAAGTTCAGGTGTGACACCTGGAGGGGCAGCCTTGGGGATCAACACCACTGGGCTGGACCAAGGGCTGTTTGAGGGATCAAAATCCCCTAATTCCAGCATCTTGCAGACCACCTCCTTAATGCTGGCTCTCACCTTATCAGACAATGTGTACATTGTATTCTGCACAGGTATGCTGTACGCCATAGGAACATCATTGGTACACCATGTAGTGAGTCCTGGGGTAAGAGAGAAGAGAGAAACAAACTTCCCCAGCTACTAGCGCCAGTCTCTCTTTTGTTCTAGGGTCAGTGTAGGGGAGAGGCTTGCACCCTCCACTGACCCATTCTGCTTCTTAGAAGAAAGGAGCTCAAGGAGAGGTTCACTCTCCTCTTCCATCCCATCATCAGAGACTAGGAGCTAAGTTAACTTGGACCTCTTGAAGTGAGGTTTGAGGTGATTGACATGTAGGACCCTTCAAGGGTTCCTGGGAGTCTTGAGGTTCACCAGGTAGGTGACATCACTCTTGCGCTCCACCCCATAAGGTTCAGACCAGTGGTCTTGGAGGGCCCTGGGCACAAAGGGCTTCTTAACCCACACTTTTTAACCAGGTTGAATCTCGACCAGAGTGGCATTCTGGTCATAACACTGTTTCATGTTTTCCTGTCTGGTTTCCAGAATTTCCTGGACTTGCTTCTGGAAGTGTGTTGTCTGGTTACAGAGTGCCAGCATGTATCTGACCACATTCTTGAGCACCTTCCTGGGAGCTTGCTCCCAATCATCTTTCATCAGACTGGGACATCTCACTTCTACCTCATGGGATTCTGACAGGTTTAGAAATAATGCCCTTTGGGGTCAGTTGAACCTTTCAACAAGTCCATCGGTTTGTGAGTGGGAAGGAGTGGAAAACTTTTACGTTACCCCAAACTCCTTCCGCATGGCCTTCATGTACCCTGACATGAAGTTGGTACCTTGGTCGGATACCACCTCCTTGGGGAAGCCAGCATGGGTAAAGTTCCCCATTAGTGCCCTGGCCACTGTGGACCAAGTCACTGTCTTGTCTCCGGGACACTGTCTTGCCTTGGATAGCCTCTGGGTACTGGGTGGCATGGTCCACCAAGACCAGGATGAATCTGTTGCCCATGGCTGTCTTGGGGTCCAAAGGCCAAATTATGTCAATGCCTACCCTTTCAAAGGGGATGGAAATGACAGGAAAAGTTTGCAGGGGAGCCTTGTGCTTCCCTCCTGACTTGCCACTGGCCTGGCAGGTAGGATAGGACCTGCAGAATGCATTTGAGTCCTTACTCATTTGAGGCCAGTAAAAGTGGGTAACAAGCCTGTCAAAGTTCTCGTTCTGCCCCAAATGACCTGCCAGGGGTACATTATGAGCCAGCTCCAGTAGGAAGGCGCTGTAGCACTGGGGGGACCACCAACCCATGGGCAGAACCGGGCTCAGGAGCCTTAGGCTCACTATACAGGATACCATTCTCCCAGTAAATCGGATGATCACCAAAGGTGTTACCAGCTGCCTGGGTCTCAGCTTGCTGCCATAGACCCGCAAGAGTAGGGCATTCCCTCTGTGCCTTGCAGAACTCCTCCCTGGTGGGACCCCCTTCCTGCTGCAAGTTGGCCAGGTCATGCAGGTTCCCCAGTTTGGCCACATCCTCCCCTGTAGGTTCTGGGGTATCATCCTCAGGATCAGCCTCATCTCTGACCGTGGGAGTCTCAGGAGCGGGATTCCCATGCACCTTGCCCTTCCTCTTCCTGGCAGGTACCTGGGCCTTTCTTTCAGGCTTCAGGTCCTTCTCATTACCCTTTCGGTCTGTCATGGGCCTTGTGGTCAGGCATACTGGCTCAGCTACCTTAGAATCTCCAAGTGACACCTGAGCTCGACCTCCTTCCAAGCTGTTCGCTCCAGGCCAAGCAGACAATCCACATGCATGGGGGGACTCGCAGTTATCCTCAAAGTACCTGCGATTCTCCTAACTCAAAGGGAACAAGAACCACTGGATAGTGACTCTCATGGTTGTCACCTGCAACAACTTAGTGGAATGCATTAGGAACTACCTGCTCTGAGGTCACCAGATGAAATCTGCTGGTTGTCATGCTGGCTCCAGTGTCTCTCAGAACTTCCACCATCTGCTCATTGATGGTGAATCACTACCTGTACTTCCTAGCATTACTAGGCATTTGAGTTCTCTGCACCATCTCTCCATCACCCGGGGACACTATTGTCCCCCACATTACCTGGGATAATCTCTTTCCCAAGCGCTACACTAGCCAACCCCAGTGACTGCCGACCGGTAGGGGGCTGTGCCCTCTTGGGACACTTGGCATCCCCCTTGAAGTGCTCTTCCGGTTGGCACTCATAGCACTTAGGGGATGCCTTTCTTGAAGACCTACTGTCAGGGAACCATCTCTTCTTCTTTTCAATTAGGAATGGGCGTCCTGATCTAAGGAATTAGTTTGGGACCATTTAAATAACTCCTTGCTTTTATTAGGCCGAGCCTAGAGTCAGCGCGCAAGCGTTGCTCTAGGGAAGATCTGGGGTAGTTCAGTATGGGAGAGTGGCCCCGCCCACTACTTCGCCCATACTTTTCTTTGGCGTGTGTCTTTGTTCTTCTAAATGCTGGCCTCTGATTCATTATGAGGCTTGGTAGTCCCTCCTTAGTACCGCCATGTGGTCATTTGTTACCTCACATGTTTACATGCCCCCTTTACATGGTTGTTACATGGGGCTTGTACTTTTTTATTTATTGAGCTTCTCCTGGTGCAGGCACAACGACATGCTTTGCTTACATTTGGTGTGCAACACCCAATTTCGAAGCAGTTGGGACAATGGCCGCCATTTGTTTGCAATCCTATAGGTCTCGCATTTAAATGCGAGACCTATAGGATTGCAAATATTTTTTTTCATGTGCGCTTTCATATTCTGGCTTAAAGGCGGCAGTGCGCCTGCAACCCCCCCTGTTCGGGATCGGAAATCGCGACTGCCTTGCAGGAGTTCGGAGTGCTCTTCTCGAACTTGGGCTGAGGAGGTATTCAGAGCATCCGTTTCTGAGGTGGCATGGAGTGAAGCCTAGTGCCTGCACAGCTTGGATCGGAGCAGGGACTTGGTCATACAGCAGAGCCGTGGTCCTCTTGGAGGCGGTTAGAGAGTTCTCCCTTTCAGGACCTCTCGGAGGTGCTTCGATCGTTGGCTACCTCAGAGCGAAGCACACTCTGCCGTGTCTTGTGGGAGCAGCTGATACGTGGGGAAGGCTCAGGAGCACAGGAAGCCCAGGGATCTCACTTGCTGGCAGCAGTATGGTTCTGTCGGCGGCTGCGGGGAATCCCGTGGCCCAGACTGCACCTTTGGGTGTTTGCGGTGCTGCTCTGCAGGCTGTGCGGACACAGGGTCGTGCCTGCCTGGCATCTTGCAGCTGCTTTGGGCACCTGGTGGACTTCAGTCGGAGGAGGTTAGTCCAAGTACCCGACAGACTGTCTGGATGGACCGTGCAGCTGTGAGTATCTAGTGGGTTGCCGGGGCAGCAGTCATTGCGAAGGTAAGCTGTCTTCAGTATTTCGAGAAAACCCTGGACTGCTGTATCTGATAGTGGAGGGTAACTGGGAGTATAACAGGAACTGCAGTAAGCATTTGATGGGGTAGGGGGCAGTTGTGAGTATGGTGGGAGCTGTTGGAGTGAAGTGTTGTATCTGATGTGGCTAGAACCCCGGTCCTGAAGGCTGGGGGATGTTAGATTTGAGTATCTAAGGTGTGTGGACTGGTACGTCTTATCTGTGACAGCTGCATGGAAGAGACGGACCTATGGCCTTGTGAGCATCGGAGGTGGGACTGGGGCTATTGGAAGTATTTGAGGAACCACATGCAAGTGTCTTCTTGAGAGGGTACATCTTCTAGTAGCCGAGGGGGCTGCGAGGCTGCGTGGTTTGGATAAGTCCAGGGGTTTGAACGGACCCTTAGAAAAGGCCTTGTTATTAAAATGTATTGGTATTTCCATTTGTATATTGGGCTGCAAAGGCATTCATGTCTTTTTAGATTTGATTAGTATTTAAGCTTCTCTGGTCACTGCGTTTTCTGTTCATAATTAACGCGATGCCCGCTTCACGATCACCGTTCTTTATCTATTTTGTTTAGATTGCAGAGGACAAGCACTTCCCAGCAGTGTGTGTTTTGTTTAATCTTTAATGCACGCCTTTTCCACAATCACCTCGCTTAATTTAGTTTATTTATGTTAGTGGTAAGTGTGGAGAAGGTTATCCATTTTTAGGTCTCGCCTAGGCAGCGCCCGCGCTGTCCCGTTGAGACATGCAGTATACACTATAGCATGGAAGCTTCGCCCACTCTCCACCCATCATTTTCATTGGCTTGTGTCTTAAATGGTGCCTTCCGATTGGTTGCAGGCTTGTTAGTCCCTCCTTATGATGGACATGTCTTCATTTGTGTACTTCCACGGCTATTGGCCCCTTTACTGCACAGACTACTTTCTTCTGATGCCTTCTCACATCCCCAAACTATTGCATTGCCAATGCTTTTTTTATTTGTTTCTCCCCACTCTCATCTGAGATCTCCGTTTAATTATTTATGATTAATACATCCCACGCCGAGGATTGAACCCTGCTCTCGAGCTCCAAAGTCAGCAGCTTTATATGTTAAGCCACCTCTCCTCGCTTTGAGACAAGCCCCTTAAAGGGGGTTATCTTTGTTTCCCTCACCGAGTCACCCTCCCACCATGCACCCACACCTAACCCCTTCCTCCCTCTTGCTTTCCCTGAGCTCCCCCGTAAGTGCATGGGAAGTGTACAAGCGCTTTCGCTTTTTGAAGGGTCTTTGGGAAAGTAGGTCAAATTTAAACACAAAATTATTTCAAGGAAGATGCAATAACAGTGAGGTACAAGGTGAGGAATGCCCCATTGGCCTACTGTGACAAACATAAAGTGATGTTAGGCGATCTGGTTGAGAGGAAAATAATTGAATCCATAGTATCTTCTCCTTGTGTTATCTCTTAAAGGTATGGGGGATCTCTGGCTGTCTGTGGATTTAAGCAGTTTAAATAAGGAGATTTGGATTGACAAACATCCTCTTCCAAATATACATGAGTTGTGACTACATTATCTGGTGCTTCTTTTTTTCCACTATTGATTTAGCAAGTGCTTACCACCAGGTGGAACTGCATGAGGAATCCAAACATTTAACAGTGTTTGTTACACCAGAAGGGATGTTTCCATTTTTGTGGATGCCGTTTGGGTTGACAAGTGCCAATTCTGTATTCCAGAGTTTAATGAAAGAGGTATTGGAAGGTATCAAGGGAGCCATTGCCTTCCAAGATGATATTTAAATTTTTGGGAAAACTTATGACGAACATGAAAAGAATTTAAAAGATGTGTTTAAAAGAGTGCAAGAAAAAGGACTGACATTAACATTTTCTAAATAAAAATTTAGGGAGAACAAAGGGGAAGTATCTAGGACATGAAATTTCTAGGGAGGGTATTAAACGTAAACACAACCATGTGCAAAGTATTTTGAATACTCCAGTGCCCATTGCAAAAGATCAATTATTGTCATTCTTAGGACTGACAGAATTCTATGGGAAATTTGTACAGGACTATTCTACTAAAGAGCATCAATTAAGGCAGTTGTTAAAGAAAAATGCTAAATATGTGTGGGGTGAGTACCAACGAAGGGCATTCAAATTATTAAAAAAGGAGATTGTTGGTGCACCATTTTTTAGGTTATTATGTGGTAGGTAGGGAATGTATAGTGTCAGTGGATGCTAGTAGTGTTTGGTTGGGGGCGGTACTCATGCAAAAAGAGAGTAAAGGTTAATATGTAGTGTCATACACCTCCAGAATGTTGTGTGATTCAGAATGCAACCACTCCACTATAGAGAAGGAGTTGTTAGCCTGTACATGGGCAGCACAACATTTTCATCAGGTTTTATGGGGTACTAAATTTGTATTAAGAACTGACCAGGAGCGTTGGGGCTCCGCCCCCTTTACTTTGCCCGCTAAGCTTAGGCTTCTTTAAGTTTAGCAGTGTTCGTACTGCTTTTAAAAAAAATTCTTGAAATTATTTCCCTAGCTGGGAGCTGCAGCACTCTCCTCGTGGTACTGGCACATGCGCAGACTGTCACTTGACATCTGCCTTAAAAAGCATTTGTCGAGATGACGATTTCACAGCCCTGAAGCCTGTGAGGTCATCAGCTCAGCAAAATCATTGCCTCCTAGGCTAAGCGCCACCCCCTGAGGATATGGATATAATGTTAACCACTGGCGCTTCAGGCTGAAGCCCAGCAGCGCCAGGGGCTTTGTGTCAATCAGGAATTAGAAAGCATTGTCATCCCACCCTTTCCTTACTGCTGACAGTGTTGCGTGGGGTCAGTGATGTCACTGACCCCACCTGTGACAGGTTGGTAATGGGTGCTGTGAGACTGTTGGCAGCAAGCGAGAAATTGAGTCTGTGTCGTAGATCTTCACATATTTTGAAGACACACAGTGCAGAATCAAAGTGTCTTCGTTGTGCGCTAGTTTTATGTTGAGTCAGCACATCAGATTTGCAGGCAGTGAGGTACCTGAATGCAGAGGGTATCAAAGCAGACAGACTGCAAATTACCATGCAGAAAGTGCTGGAGCCACGAGGCAGGTGAGAAAATTAAAAAAAATAAAAGGGAACCTAGAGACAAATAAACAATGAAAGCCAGACAACTATCTTTTCAGCCAGCATTGCAATGTCCGCCATAAAACAGTTTTCAAGAGTGCCGACCGTGTAATAATTAAAGTGGATTCACCGCAGTAGGGCTTCTGAAATGAGCACAGTACTGAGCTTGCTTTGATCACAGCAATAGAAGAAATTAGGCATTCAGTAGATAAAGGAGGCATGACTGCCCTGATACTGCTGGATCTTTCAGCATCGCTTGATACGGTTGATCACAGCCTCTTGATAAGTCGCCTTCAAGAAATAGGTATAGCAGGCACAGTCCTCTCACTTTTCAAATCCTTCCTGACAGATCGTGAACAATTTGTGGATGTGGATGGCTTCATGTCTCATTGCTTTAAGCTCCCATGTGCGGTCCCACAGGGCTCGTCCTTGAGCTCAACCCTTTTTAATGTGTATGTTACACCTTTGGCCAGATTGATTACATCCTACGGTTTTGCTATGGTATCATACGCAGACGATACTCAGAATATTGTCTCCATTTCAAATATTATTCAGGACACAGACCACAACTTTCACGCCTCCATGCGACACGTGAGCAATTGGGTGTCAGAGAACTGCCTCAAGTTAAATTCTAATAAGACCGAAGTTCTACTTTTTGGTAGAGGCCCATACTTTTGTTCCACTGATTGGTGGCCTGTGTAGTTGGGTCCTCTTCCCATTCCAGCCACTAAGGCGAAAAATCTGGGAGTCATTTTTGCCACAACCCTGTCCTTTTCTCATCACATGAAGGCGCTTACATCATTTACTTTTTACAAGTTGAAAATTATGAGAAACTTTTTTCCTTTTATACCACCAGAACCACAAAAAACATTGGTCTCTCCACTACTTTTGTCTAAGATGGACTACTGTAATGCTCTTCTGGTTGGTATAAATAAGGCACTTCTTGTTAAACTGCAGGTCCTCCAAAACTCTGCGGCCCGGCTGCTTTTTAGCATATCTAAACACTCTTCAGCCAAGCAGGCCCTAAATGGTCTACTCTAGCTGGCGTGGAAAAATTAATCAATTTTAAGGCCCTATGCATTGCCTTTAAGGCGCTGCATAATTATGGCCCTGATTATTTGATGGATCGGTTCTGATGGTATACTCCATTCAGAAATTTTCGGTCCTCTTCTCATAAGTTTTTGGAAAAGTCCAAATCTCGACTTCTAAATTGGGGTGATAAAAGCGTTGTAAACATCATGACCAGACTGTGGAATCGTCTGCCCATTAAGCTTAAAACTCGCCCTTTAGGAAAGGTTTAAAGACTTGGTTATTTACCTTATAGTCTCTCAAACTCAGACCCTGAGCCTTCAAATGGAATCTCAGTGAAGTCATGTGGTTAGATGCCAAGAGCCTAGATGCCTCAGGGCATTAGTTGAGTTATATAAATTAATAAAGGTGTGTTGAATAATATGTGGAGTCACTGCCAGAGCGGCCGACTTTGGAACAGGGGAACTAGGTTAAAGTTCCGAGTTGTCTCAAGGTCCTGTGTTTTTGTGCAAATCACTTAATCTTCAAGACTCATCAAATGAAAAATGAACCTGCCATGCATAACATTACGTCGGTCATGTAAAGTGGGGCAGTACCCATGGGCCAAGTTCGCACTAATAAAAAAACTGGAAGAAATGAGCTTTATGTTTAGTAGGATGAAATAGGACATGTTTCAGATTTTTTGTTAAAAAAATTCAAGACTGAATGAATGTATCACACTTTTTAATGCGACATACTTGGGAGCTAGGAGTTAGGAATGCGACACGTTATCATGTGTGACAGCTCAAATCCAAGGAAGACCAGAGAATCGTCTGTTACGTCTTTCCGCTAATTTGTGCTTAAGAAAAAACAAAAAACAAGCATTCCTGACTTGTTAATATCGAAAATGAAGTGCCTCTGGCTGATAGGGACAGGGAGCAAATCCTGTGCTATCAAACTATGGTAGGTTCAATCTCAGAGTATGCCATTTACCAGAAAGAAATGTAAATATGTGACATTGTTTAATTAGCAAATCTAAAGGCTACATGGATCAGTGGCCAGTATACAGCTTTAATTCATTGAGAAATTTGAGGCTTAATGGTGACAAATAAGTTTTCTTCACAGAAAATGTGTTACCACTAGCTGAGTTCTGGAGTGTTATTTTCGTGAAACATAAAAACATCTGAGCTTGGGAAAATCTGATTGGATATTATTTTTAATATTAAGATAACTGTTGAAATTGCTTGTTGTATCTGAGCACTAAACTATTCTGCAGCAACTGTTCATTTTGAGGGATGCCTTTTAAAAATAAAAGTGAAAAAAAGCGCCGTGGCATGGCCAGCGCAGACCACATCATAGTTGTTTTTTTCTTTACTTTCAGTAGCCTTGCTGCTATACAACATGGCTGAAATGCTTTTAAGGACAGCTATCAGTGTTGTCAATGTTTTTAGGCATGTACAGCAGATTGGCTGCTGTGCATTATGTTTGAGAATTATAAAAAAAGGACTAATGGACTAATGGCTTAAAGGAGCGCTGCCACATCACAGTGCTTTTTAGGTTTCGACCTGGCGAGGGGCACGCAGTGCCCCTCCCAGATCGAAAACTTTTGTCTTCAGTAGGGATGTTTGGACCGCCTCTGTTTCCAATTGGCTAGCTCCATAAATGGAGACTAGCCATTGGGAGACAGAGGCTGTCAATCACGCTTTCTTGCGAAAACGCGATTCGGGGGCGTTTCTCGTTCTTTTTTTAAGCCCCGCCCCTTTGTCCAGGACCGCGCTGTGATTGGCTGCCGGCCCGGGACACCCCCGTGATGTAATTTCCCGGGCCGCGCTGTGATTGGCTGCCGGCCCAGGACACCCCCGTGACGTCAGCCAATCACAGCACGGCCCGGGACCTGACTTGTTTCTTATTGTATATAACGCTGGCTTGCTTCTCCTTTTTTTAGTGGTTGTTGTCACCTGGTTTAACGCCTATTGTTTGATTGTTTGCTATCAAATGTATTTTGTGGCTCTATACAGTACTTGTTATTTTGGCTGACTGCAAGATTGTAATAATAATATGTTGCCTTTCGATAAAAGCTGACGTCCCAGCCTTAATTGTAGTGTGGTGCCTTGAGTTGCTGCCGTTTTGTATTCGGTGTTTATAAGACAGTAATTCCAGTGCTGTGATTGCTAAAAAAAAAAAAAAAGACTGACTTTACTCCGATTGCAAAAAAAAAAACAATAAAAATTTTGCATGCATAAAGTGGCTTGTGCCAACGTGTATTTTCCCCTTTTCCTAATGAATGCAATGGTTATTATTGTGAGAGCTTGGCTTGGGTGCTGAAACGGCAGTACGCGCCCCGTGCCAAGGGCCCATGGGCCATGTGCAGATGCTGTAGTTCCGCTCTCGTGCAGTTGCTGTAGTTCCGCTCTCGTGCGTGGTGCCCGGGCTTTGAAGCACAGCCCGGTTGGTGCCGCTCGCTCCCCTTTAAGAGCGCGACACTGGGAGCTGACTGTGCCTGCTCGGCGCCTCCCCGCACCCCTCCCGAGCGTACACTCAGCTGCTTCACGGGCAGCCTGAAGCCCTGCATTGTTCGCCCTTGAAAGTGCGCTGCGGCCGGGCCGAGAGAAAGCGGCGTCCCCCACGCCCAGGGGCGTCCTCGCTGCTTCGTTAATGGGACAATGTTTTCACGTTGCAGATGGCCGAGAGCTAGCGCCGCACATTCGGGACCACGATGGCCCAGTTTCCCACAGCCATGAATGGTAAGCAGTCTTGTTCTCCTGCATGAACTGTTGTGCTCTTTGTTGGGACAGGAAGACCCCTGTCAGCGCTGGCTTCCGATATTTGTATGTGCTGCACGGGTCAGGGGATGCTTTTGTTGCTAAAGATTGCTGTTGTCAACTTGTTATGCACGCCTCCTGTGACATATGGCTACCATGAATTTGCTCAGCGTCCATTGGTGATTTTGGAAATGTCAACACACACATGCCAGAGTCACGCAGAGGTGTTTTGTCGGCACCTTTGCGCCGTAACTTTTTGTGAAAATGCTTCATTTATTTACAGTATATAGATGGTCTGTGATTAAAGCTACTCGTTGATGATAGAATATAAACCGTACTGGACAAACACCACAGAACCAACTATTAAAGCTCCTTTGAAGTACTGATTTAAAAGCATTCGGAATTTACTCCTAAAAGGTGATTTATTTTCAATTAAACTTGTATGTGGAATGTTGAGAATCTGACCCCAAAGTTATTTTTTTCTGACGTGCGGTGAAAAGCAGTTTCCTTGTTGTTGGCACAGTGGGAAATCCTGCTCTCTTTCTGCGCAGTCGTAACACGGCGAAGGGAAAGATAAACTTTACAGGGCCTGATATTACACACAGTCCTGTTAACAGAAGGCAGCAGTGTTCTGGTGCTGCTCTGCTGTCTGCAAACCAGGTTATTGCTGCTGCAGCAATGCACTCTGTTTTGTGTAGATATTTTGTATGGCTAAGCATTACTTGAAAGAGGAAAACGGTTTAACATTATCAGTTACCCTCACTAAAAAAGTGCGACGTAGCGTTCATCCTGTAATTATAGGGTTAGAAATAAATCCTAGCTCCCGGAATTTGAAGTGTGCCAAATCTTTTATTTTCCAAGCTTTTAATTAGCAGTAGTCCGGGCATGCACATGCCAAGTATTCTGTGATTTGTCTGAAAGCCCTGTACTGAGGGCCAGAGGGCTTCTGCCTGTGTGCAGTTCGTAATGAAACCAAAACCTACGTCCCTGTTAAGCGAAAACAAGTAGAGATGGGTGGATGCAGAATTCGTCTCAAACGCAGACTGTCATAGACAGTAAGCAAATCAAACCGGCCCCGCTCCCAAAAGAAACTGTGCTCCCCAAACTTTACACAGTGTCCCCTCGGTATTGCTCTGAAGCAACCTCAGGCATGCTTCCGCCTTGGTGAGCCTTATCGGTGAAGCGCAGCTTGAGACAAATGACTAACTGCTGTTTCTGTCAGAACTACGAGAACGAGGGTCAGCCTGGGTTTGTAGAAAGATGGAATCACAGCAAGTCATCTTGTGGATAAACATAATTTCCAGAGCCTCTGTGAACCTGAAACCCAGCATAAACGTTGCAGATGTACAGTATAAAGGCATTCTTACTCATTGTCTTTTAAAGCCTAGTACTATTTTGTGAATCCTTCAGATCTGCTATGTAGTTTGTTTTTTATTTCATAGAAAAAACTCAGTTGAAAACTGCCGTATTTCATTTAGAAATATACATAATTCCGATGACGTAATTGTCCTTAATTTGTGTGCCAGACATCGTATCCTTCATATGGTTTTTTGACTCTAACCCGTTTCTCTAGGGCTTAGAATTGAAAAATCCAAGACACAGATCTCACTCTGTCCTGACATAAAGTGTAATCATTGACTCCAGGGTTGTAAAACAGTAGTAGATTGTTTCTCTTGACCTGTCTCAAGGGCCTTGGCTTTTAAGCAATGTTATTAGCAGATTAATCAATCAATCAATAATAACTTTTGTAAACCGCACTACTCACCCGTGGGGGTCTCAAAGCGCTGAGGGGGTGGGGTATGCTGCTACTGCTCGAATAGCCAGGTCTGGAGTAGTCTTCTGAAGGTTAGCAGGTCCTGGGCCAGCCGTAGGAGGATGGGGAGGGTCATCCAGGTCTTGGCCTACTCACTACCACAGAATCACCAAACCCGCTCCACTGTAATCAGGCGTCATAGCACACCAGAGAGGCACTCTGCCTCTCTGGTGGGAACCCAATGATGAAGCATGTCACCAACCAGGTTGGTGAGGGTGGGTTCTTCTAGATAAAAAAGTGTTTCTTCTAGAAAACAAGAACGACTCCTCTTGCTGGCTCTTCATCTTTTGGCCTCACTCTTTTGTTGTTTCTTTGTAATTGACCAGGGGGAACAAGAGTGGCTCCAGTGTCTTTCCCTCTCTTTGTTATTGTTTGAGTATCTAAATTGCTTTCCTAAGTTTGAAACCAGTGGTTTGACTTACCTGTAGTCTTTTTTTTGGGCACTTGACTAGTTGAGGTCACTAGACTCTGCATGGCAAGGCTTAGATAATGCTAGGTCATATACCTTACAAGCGTTGATTGTACTTCGCCAAACTGGTACACCAAAGACACATAATATGTTTGGCATTGGTGACAGAGGGGTTAGACTTCACTTTCTGCTGGGTTCACTGATCCCATCAGTACTGGTCAACTACAGTGTCAAGTACTGGTGAGCCACCAAGACCAAGCAAAAACAATTTCAGCATTATACCATTAGAGAAGTAGATTGCAACTGTCTCCTGCATTGTGAATATTGAAACAAATGCTTCTTAGGCACACACACGGGCTAAGAAAGAGTACTTTCACAGCTTATTTCCAGCTATTAATCCCAGACACCACCAGATCCCCCTTTCCTCTTCAACCGCTCCATATGGTTGCAACTGCTGAGGGCGACTTTCCTTCCCAGTTCACTAACTGCTGGCCTAAATCTTGGCCTCAGCCTGTTTTACCCCTTAGAGCAGAATGAGTTCCTTTTTTTGCAATGGTGAATGCCATCAAACTTTTTTTCTTATTGAACCACCAGTCATTTAGCAGGCACTCAAATACAGTGCTTAATTGCATTGTGTAACTTCCTTAAACCATTCCCTAGTAGAACTAGAGATCACTCAAAGCTTGGCTTTATTCATTGTAAAACTCTTATACTTATTGCCCTGCCACTGTCTTTAAGGACCCTACAGTTTGGTCTGCCAGGCTCTATTGGACGGAACCCTCCACAGGGTCCTTGCACCATCATCTTCTTAGATTGTTTCTCTAGGAGAATACTTTCCTTGTAGGAGGGAGAATTTATTCTTAGATCAATGGTCTCTGAACACAATAGATTGCAAGGATCTTTTCATAGTTGATGCAGTGGTGGGGAGCTTTGTATTGAAGCTTTACCTAGAATCCTCCAGCTAGTCTGGGGGTAAGAGAATATTCACCCATTTTAATCATGGCAC
This sequence comes from Lissotriton vulgaris, assembly GCF_964263255.1. Classification (NCBI taxonomy): domain Eukaryota; kingdom Metazoa; phylum Chordata; class Amphibia; order Caudata; family Salamandridae; genus Lissotriton; species Lissotriton vulgaris. The sequence continues at coordinate 381,884,692 of NC_141685.1, forward strand.
CCAGATTTCTTTATGTAGGTATGATAGAACCATATTCAAAGCCTCATTGTTAATTGTTATAATTAGTTGTCAAAAAATGGTAATTAATATATATCCTGCTTTAAATCTATGTAGCTTTAACTAATTTTTAGGTTTCGCTACGTCGAAAGCTGCGCACTGCGCAGCTTTTCGGCGCAGGCCAAATCTAATGTTAGAACAATGTGGCCTTCGTTCCGCCTCTCTCTTCCATTGGCTAGCTCCATAAATGGAGGCTAGCCATTGAAAGAGAGAACGGTCCGTCATTTCCCGAGGCGATTGGTGGGCGTTCCGCCGATTCTTTCCCTCTCCGCAACGTCATGAAGACGTGGCCACTGGGGGCGTGTGCTTTTTTTTTTTTACCACCGATGTTTGTGTTCATTGTTCGTCTTGTTCCCTGTCCCGCTGGCTGTTTCCTGACCACCCTCCCGCTGTCCGTGTGCCTGCCTGCCCCCCTCCCGC